>NC_091675.1:25722500-26972500 GCF_042453785.1 Malus domestica
ATCATTTTCACTTGCCTTATTTGTCTCATATGTAGATGTGACATCTTTTCTGGAAGTACTTTTCCTCCATCCAAGGGTGGTATCTTTAATAGATGAAGATGCACAAGGTAATATATCAATTTCACTTGAAGCTTACTTGTAGTTTCAGACTTGGTCAAGTGCGATACAAACCCTATGGTAGGAGTCTCCCAAGTCGCCGAGCTAGGAGATTTGCCGAAAGAGGTAAAAGACAAGGTAAGCAATCAGACTTCCAAGCAAGCAACCTGGTTTGGAGGTTCGACTTCCGCTTCCGGTTTATTGTTCTTATTCTCATTGTTTCATAAACAGCAACAAGGATAAGGAGAAGCAAATGGAGAAGAGATGATATGAGATACTTTTTCTTTTGAAGAAGTAACTTTCCACAGGCTTATTCTTAAATTGGGCTGGAGGGTTTTCTGGTTTCCTCCAGAGTATAAGGCCGACTCAAGAATTTGAGGGTCAAAACAAGTCCATCAAATCTAGAGTACGTTCGACCCTGATGATATGGGATACTTTTGCTGTTGACAAAGTAGTGGATGTATTAGCACGTGTTCTGTTACGCTTGTCTCCACATGCTTCCTTGTATCCTTCTCACTTGCCCTATCTGTTCCTCAGGCAGATGTATCTTCTCCGGAAGCATAAGATGCTAAAGATGAGTACTCGAGAGCAATGCCAGGTAAGTAATCAGGCAAAGGGTTCCAGGCAGTCAGTTCCTGACTGGAAGCTTGATTCCAAGTGCTGACTGATTGCTCTATTTCTCCATGTCTTGCAGGTAAGAACAAGGCCAAAGGAAAAGACAGGGAAAAATCATGATATGAGATACTCTTGCTTTTAACCCTGATGATATGAGATACTCTTGGTCTGGTGTGGCTTGTTTGCAAAGGTATTATCGGGAGGAAAAGAAGCTGAGTATTTCGAGAGACTCTGCTGAGAGTGCCCTCTCGGATGTGAAGAAAAGTTGAGCATTTTTTTTATTTGCAGATATGCCTGGCTGTGGAGGATAGAGGTCAACATATATAGGAGTCTCCCTAATAACAAGTAGTAGTGTTATTCTTTTACCCTTCTTGGTCATAGCA
Source organism: Malus domestica (assembly GCF_042453785.1). Taxonomy (NCBI): domain Eukaryota; kingdom Viridiplantae; phylum Streptophyta; class Magnoliopsida; order Rosales; family Rosaceae; genus Malus; species Malus domestica. Next base: position 25,723,595 of record NC_091675.1, read on the forward strand.
ATGTAATGGGAGCTGCAAGTTTCATGTGTTTTAACTTTGTCAGAGCACTTTGAAAAAGTGGTCTGTGGTATCTGGAAAGCTGATGTTGCGTGTGAATATTACATACAAGCTTTATCCAAGGAAATCTGGCTCTTGAAGTTCGGAGACCGGTGCCTCTTCGATTTTCAAACAAGCAATCATGTCAGGGATTTGGCTCTTAAGATTCAGAGAACGGTGCCTCTTCGCTTTTTGAGAAAGCAATCCTGTTGGGAGTCTGACTCTTGAGATTCGAAAAGCAGTGTCTCGTTGATTTTTGAGAAAGTAATCCTGTTGGGAGTCTGGCTCTCGAGATTCAGAGGGCAGTGCCTCTTCGATTTTTGAGCACGTAATCCTGTTGGGAGTCTAGCTCTCAAGATTCGGAGAATGGTGCCTCTTCAATTTTTGAGAAAGCAATCATGTTGGGAGTCTGACTCTTGAGATTCGGAAAGCAGTGTCTCTTCGCTTTTTGAGAAAGTAATCTTGTTGGGAGTCTGGCTCTCAAGATTCGGAGAATGGTGCCTCTTCGATTTTTGAGCAAGCAATCTTGTTGGGAGTGTTTTCTCGAATGTGAGTAAAGGTTGGGCATTTTTACCAGTCTACCTTGCCACAGAGCACGGAGGTTGACACACATTGAGACTTTCTAGTTGTCAAGCAGTGGTGTTGTTCCTTTACCCTTGTGAGTAATAGTAGGGTAGCTGGACTTCAAAATTTATGTGTTTAAACTTTGTCAGAGATCTTTGACAAAGTTATCCGTGGTACCCGATGAGTTGATGTTGCGTGTGGAAAGTGATGCCTCTTTGGAATCCGGAAAGTGGTGCCTCTTCGATTTTTGAACCAACGACTCTGTTGCTCTTTCTTTTATAAGGGCACCAATTGTGTGCAAGAAGTACATTCAGAGAGTTATTGCTTGTAGGAATTTTCCCCTTACTTCAGAGATTTATTGCACCTCATTTCTCCTTCATCATTTCTGAGAATGTCTGGCCCATCCGACCGTCGTTTTGACTTGAACTTTGGTGAAGAGGCAGCCATGCCTTCTCAAGACAACATATGGCGCCCATCCTTCTTATCCCCTACTGGTCCTCTTACCGTTGGGGACTCTATGATGAAGAATGATATGATCGCTGCGGTGGAGGCTAGGAACCTTCTCACTCCCAAAGATAACATACTACTTTTCAAACGGTCTGATGAGTTGGCTGTTAAGGATTCTCTGGCTCTTAGTGTTCAGTGTGCAGGTTCTGTGTCTAATATGGCCCAACGCCTATTTGCTCAAACCTGCCAAGTTGAATCATTGGCGGCTAAAGTGCTAAGTCTCAAACAGGTGATCAGAGGGCTCAAACATGAGAATAAATAGTTGCACAGGCTTGCACATGACTATGCTACAAACATGAAGAGGAAGCTCGACCAGCTGCAAGAATCTGATGGTCAGATTTTACTTGATTATCATAAGTTTGTGGGTTTGTTCCAAAGGCATTTATTGCCTTCATCTTCTGGGGCTGTACCGCGTAATGAAGCTCCAAATGATCAACCTTCGGTGCCTTCTCCTTCTGGAGTTCTGCCTAGTACTGAGGCTCCTAATAACTACCATCGGTACCTCCTCTTTCTGGGGCTTTGCCGACTGCTGAGACTTCTCCTGAGCAACCTTTGTGAAAGCTCCCTCTTGTTTGTTTATTTATTTTGATTCATGTATATGTACATATTTGTAACTTATCGGAGATATCAATAAACAAGCTTTGCTTCATTTCAATGTATTGTGTTAAATACACCAAGGCCTTCTTCACTAAGTTCTTTGAATTTTTCCTTTTGTTGAAGTTTGTATGTTGAATCTTTGTGAGTGAAGCATGTAGGTTGAGGTAGTGCTTTCTTAATTTCCCGAGTGAGGAAAACTTCTCGGTTGGAGACTTGAAAAAATCCAAGTCACTGAGTAGTCGTGAGACTTCTGAGTATTAAAGTGCAGTAGCATGTGGCAGGAGTCCCCCAAGTCTTCGGTCGAGGGAGTTGACGAATGAGGTGTCTTGCTAGTAGCCAAGTTTCCAAAGTAACAAAACTTCACCATTTTCCTTTCTAAGTGGTAGCCCAAAACTCCTCCTTCATATATATTTGTTATGAAAGTTGTTAGGCCCAAAGAAGATGAGGCCTAGGCAATTTTTTTTTGAATTTTCGATTTTTTTTAAATGTTCAAATTTTCGAATTTTCAAATTTTTAAATTTTCAAATTTCTGAAAAAAAATAAATAAATATATTTTAAGCTTTATAGGTGAAGCTTTGAGGTTAAAGCTTTGTTAGGTATCATGAATTGATTTTGCTTCACACTATCTTGATCAAGATAGTGCGAAGCTTTTATAGGTGAAGCTTTTGTGTTAAAGCTTTGTAGGTGAAGCTTTTGTGGTGGGTAAAGCTTTGGTGGTGGGTAAAGCTTTTGTTGGTGAAGCTTTTGAGGGTGAAGCTTTTGTGGTGGGGGAAGCTTTTGTGGGTGAAGTTTTTGTGGGTGAAGCTTTTGTTGGTGAAGCTTTTATGGGTGAAGCTTTTGTAGGTGAATCTTTTGTGGTGAGTGAAGCTTTTGTGGGTGAAGCTATTGTGGGTGAAGCTTTGTTGGGTACCATGAATTGATTTTGCTTCACACTATCTTGATCAAGATAGTGTGAAGCTTTTGTGTTGTAGCTTTGTAGGTGAAGCTTTTGTGGTGGGTGAAGCTTTTGTGGTGGCGGAAGCTTTTATGGGTGAAGCTTTTGTGGTGGGGAAGCTTTTGTGGTGGGGAAGCTTTTGTGGGTGAAGCTTTTGTTGGTAAAGCTTTTATGGGTGAAGCTTTTGTAGGTGAAGCTTTTGTGGTGGGTGAAGTTTTTGTGGGTGAAGCTATTGTGGGTGAAGCTATTGTGGGTGAAGCTTTTGTAGGTGGGTGAAACTTTTGTGGGTGAAACTTTTGTGGTGGGTGAAGCTTTTATGAATGAAGCTTTTATGGGTGAAGCTTTTATGGGTGAAGCTTTTGTAGGTGAAACTATTGTAGGTGAAGCTTTGGAGTTGAAGCTTTTGTTTGGAGTCGAAGCTTTTGTGGTGGGTGAAGCTTTTGTGGGTGAAGCTTTTGTAGGTGAAGCTTTTATGGGTGAAGCTTTTGTTTGGAGTTGAAGCTTTTGTGGTGGGTGAAGCTTTTGTGGGTGCAGCTTTTATGGGTGAAGCTTTTGTAGGTGAAGCTATTGTAGGTGAAGCTATTATAGATGAAGCTTTTGTGGGTGAAGCTTTTGTGTTGAAGCTTTGTAGGTGAAACTTTGGAGTTAAAGCCTTGTAGGTGAAGTTTTGGAGTTGAAGCTTTTGTTGGGTACCATGAATTGATTTTGCTTCACACTATCTTGATCAAGATAGTGTGAAGCTTTTGAGAATTTGTAGTTGTCCTCCATTGATGAAGCTTTTGTGGTGAAGCTTTTGTTGGTGAAGCTTTTATGGGTAAAGCTATTGTGGGTGAATCTTTTGTGTTGAAGCTTTGTAGGTGAAGTTTTGGAGTTAAAGCTTTGTAGGTGAAGCTTTTGTATTGAAGCTTTTATAGGTGAAGCTTTGTAGGTGAAGCTTTGGAGTTGAAGCTTTTGTTGGATACCATGAATTGATTTTGCTTCACACTATCTTAATCAAGATAGTGTGAAGCTTTTGTTGGATATCATGAATTGATTTTGCTTCACACTATCTTAATCAAGATAGTGTGAAGTTTTTGAGAATTTGTAGTTGTCCTCCATTGATGAGAATTTGTAGTTGTCCTCCATTGATGAAGCTTTGTTGAATTTCCTTTTTTTTTTTTCTTTTTTTTGGGAAACTAGAAATTTGAAAATGTGGGAGAGACAACATATACAAATTTTGCTTCCACACTGTTGAACAAGAGATTGTGATTCAAGCCACACCTTGTAGTAGTTGAAGGTTTAGATGAACCATATAAATTGAATTTTCTTTGATCGGTCTTGAATTTGCCTCGAAGGTTTGAGAATTGTAGTTGCCCTCCATTGATGAAGCTTTTGTTGGCACCATAAATTGGTTTTGCTTCACATTATCTTGATCAAGAGTGTGTGAAGCTTTTGAGAATTGTGGTTGCCCTCCATTGATGAAGCTCTTGTTGGCACCATAAATTGGTTTTGCTTCACACTGTCTTGATCAAGAGTGTGTGAAGCTTTTGAGAATTGTGGTTGAACTCCTTTGATGAAGCTTTTATTGGCAACATAAATTGGTTTTGCTTCACACTATCTTGATTAAGAGTGTGTGTAGCTTTTGAGAATTGTGGTTGCCCTCCATTGATGAAGCTCTTGTTGACACCATAAATTGGTTTTGCTTCACACTATCTTCTTAGCACCATAAATTGGTTTTGCTTCACACTGTCTTGATCAAGAGTGTGTGAAGCTTTTGAGAATTATGGTTGAAGTCCTTTGATGAAGCTTTTGTTGGCATCATAAATTGGTTTTGCTTCACATTGTCTTGATCAAGAGTGTGTGAAGCTTTTGAGAATTGTGGTTGAACTCCTTTGATGAAGCTTTTGTTGGCACCATAAATTGGTTTTGCTTCACAATGTCTTGATTAAGAGTGTGTGAAGCTTTTGAGAATTGTGGTTGAACTCCTTTGATGAAGCTCTTGTTGGCACCATAAATTGGTTTTACTTCACATTGTCTTGATCAAGAGTGTGAAGCTTTCTACGAGTTGTAGTGTTTGCATTGTTACAGAGGGGAAATGTCTGAAGCAGATGCAAGAGGGCTGAATAACTTGATCTTCGTACGCCATGCACTGAAATTGTTGTTGGCTTGCAATAAGACTTTGTTGGTGACTATAAGTCTTGTTGGGCATAAGTGCTCCCATAGTTGAGTTGTCAAGCTTGAAGGTTTTTTATTATTTGTGATTGCTAGGAGTTCACATGTACAAGTTGTACCACTCGTCTTCTGGTAGGTGGAATGAATGGTGAGTTGCTTTCATCACTTGGTTGGTGGTACGAAGGTGAGTTCCTTCATCACTTGTCATCACATTTCATCACCTGGTTGGTGGCACGAGGATAAGTTCCTTCTTCACCTGGTTGGTGGCATGAATGGCAAGTTGCCAAATGATATTAGAGTACGGGTTGTACATTTCATCACCTGGTTGGTGGCATGAAGAAGAGTACGGATTGTACATTTCATCACCTGGTTGGTGGCATGAAGATGAGTTCATTCTTCACCTGGGTGGTGGCATGAATGGCAAGTTGCCAAATGATATTAGAGTACGAAGGTGAGTTCCTTCATCACCTGTCATCACATTTCATCACTTGGTTGGTGGCACGAGGATGAGTTCCTTCTTCACCTGGTTGGTGGCATGAATGGCAAGTTGCCAAATGATATTAGAGTACGGGTTGTACATTTCATCACCTGGTTGGTGGCATGAATGAGAGTACGGGTTGTACATTTCATCACCTGGTTGGTGGCATGAAGATGAGTTCATTCTTCACCTGGGTGGTGGCATGAGTGGTAAGTTGCCAAATGATATTAGAGTACCGGTTGTACATTTCATCTCCTGGTTGGTGACATGAAGGAGAGTACGGGTTGTACATTTCATCACCTGGTTGGTGGCACGAAGATGAGTTCCTTCTTTACCTGGTTGGTGACATGAATGGTAAGTTGCCAAATGATATTAGAGTACGGGTTGTACATTTCATCACCTGGTTGGTGGCATGAAGATGAGTTCCTTCTTCACCTGGTTGGTGGCACGAAGATGAGTTCCTTCTTCACCTGGTTGGTGGCATGAATAGCAAGTTGCTAAATGATATTAGAGTACGGGTTGTACATTTCATCACCTTGTTGGTGGCATGAAGATGAGTTCTTTCTTCACCTGGTTGGTGGCATGAGTGGCAAGTTACCAAATGATATTAGAGTACGGGTTGACCATTTCATCACCTGATTGGTGGCATGAAGGAGAGTACGGATTGTATATTTCATCACCTGGTTGGTGGCATGAAGATGAGTTCCTTCTTCACCTGGTTGGTGGAATGAGTGGCAAGTTGCCAAATGATATTAGAGGTCGGTGTGCATCCAATATGCCATGGTGGACTCAAAGAGGTTAAGGTGTTCAATTGTGTCTTCCCTTCCAGTATAGAGTTGTAAACCAAGCTTTTGTTTTGTCTTCGCTTGAAGGGGGTGTCGAATATCCTTCTTGTGAGAGGGCTAGGCCTGGGTTGGTTCCAATCAGGTATCTCGGCTTGACGTTCGGCTTTCAACTTGTTTACTTCCTCAATGAGCTGTAGGATAAAGGGGTCCTGAGTGGAGTCATGTACCACTGAAATTTATCTTTCGTAAGTTTCCATCACTTCTTGGAAGTAGGAAAGTTTGAGCAAGGGCGTGTGGTTTTTTCTTGGACTCGCCGTACTGACTTTTAGGGCGAGTCTGTCGGAATACCTCAGAGTCCCCCGTACCTTCATGTTCTTCTGGGACCTGTCGTTCCTTCCCTAGATTGGCAGCTGGCCTGGGTCATAGGAGGGGATCGAGTCTTTTAGAAACCCTTGGGTCATTGATCTTCGAGCATATATGAAGGGGATTCTCTCGACGTTGCTTTTGGAAGTCTCAGCAGTCACGATAAACGACTTTCGATCCTTCCAACCCTTCTGCAATGAGGTGTCTTCCTCCACTTCTTCTACTTTGGGTCAAAACATCTGGGTTGAGAGAAGTCTCATGTTGATCAATGTTTTGATGATTAGCTCGCTCCTCATCAGGGATACCCATGTCAAAGGGAGGTGACGCTCCATGTTTAGGGGGCACCCAGATGATGGTTGATGTCCACAGGGGCAACGAGCTCGCGTGTTTGAGTACGCCTAGTTTCGTGGAGCGTCTCAAAGAGCTTCTCATACTGCTCATGGAGGATCTCATTCTTCATTGCTATCTTGTTGGTCTGAGCTTCTAGCTTATCGACTTTAGCTTGAAGAGCAACCCTCTTTCATTCCTTCTTTCGTTGCTTCGCACCAGGTGTAAGAGGGGTGTCATTCTGTGTGTTGTGGCTTCCTTCGCTCCCCATGTTGGAGAGGGATGCCTGGTCAAAAGAGAGTGTACGAATGGTGGAAACCAGCTTGGCAAAGCTGAAGAGAGTGGGAATAAGTGTCGTTCCCACAGATGGCGCCAAATGTTGATGCACAAAATCAGCGAGGACTTTGGTACAACAGAAAGTGTTAAGTTTGTGACCTTCGCTAGATTGCTCCAGTCACTAGTGTGGATAAGTATGTAAATGGATAGAGACAGGGAAGCAAACACAAGATGTACGTGGTTCACCCAGATTGGCTAAGTCCACGGAGTAAAGGAGTTCTCATTAATTGTGAAGGGTTTACACAAGTACATAGGTTCAAGATCTTCTTTTGTGAGTACTAGTGAATGATTTAGTACAAATGACATTAGGAAATATTGTGAGAGAATGATCTCTATTTATAGAAGAGAGTTTCTAGTTTCATTCTGACATTGACACGTGTCGTGTTGTGATTAGCTTCTGATGTTGACACGTGTCGCGCTATGATTGGCTTCTGATGTCGACACGTGTCGCGCTGTGATTGGCCTCCTGGTTGGAGGGAAACTCTTCTGGGTCCTTGATGGTATAACGTTGATCGGTGCTTAGTAGTTTCGGGATTGGTCAAGTATGGTACAAACAATTATCATTGTATAAAAAAATATAGATGATAAATTTGATAACATGACTATGTATCGTTTAATTAATTAATTAATTAATTTCAAGGAATGGATCATGTTATAGCAAAGCTTTTTTTTTTCTTGAGACACAGAATCTTTGTTTTAAATTTGCCCCTTACCCCAGTTTCCACCCAAATGGGTGTCCTCAACATTTGGCTTTTGAACAATCTATAGAATAAAAACTTAAATACCTATACAAAAAGAGTTTTTATTAGTTTGATCCCTGAAATTAGACATTCCAATCAAAATGATCATTGAAATAGAAATCCATCAATGTGGTCTCTGAAAATGTATCCTACAAATCAATTTAGTCTTTTTGTTGCCCTTTCGTCTAATTTTCTGTTAATTACGTGATATGGCACACGTGAGCCCCATTTATTCAATCATGTGGAGTCACGTGAGATTAAACACCACTTTTCTTAAAATTTTAAAACTAAAATTAGCAAAATTTAAAATAAAAAACTAAAAACAAAAACAACATTCTATTCCCATATATGGTCGATTGGGAGTTTTAGAGATGTTTGGTGGGGTCGACAGGGGAGAGTTTAGAGGCGGTGAGGGGTTACTGGATTTCCATGGCAGAGGCAATGGAAGAAGAAGATGGGTGTTTGGATATGGGTTCTAAGCTGCCGTTTGGCAAGTATTGTCCCATTTTAAGAAAAATAGTTTTTCATGGTTTTTTTAATGAAGGCTTTTTATGGTTAATCACATGACCATAGGATGAATATGCTAACAGAACGTTTGACGGAAAGGCAACAAAATGACTAAATTAATTTACGGGATCAATTTTTAAGGATTAAATTGATGAATTATTATTTTAAGGACCATTTTAATTGAAATGTCAAATTTCAAGGGCAAACCATGAAAAAAAAAATGAAAACTAATGAAAAAGGGCTTGAAAACTTTGAGTTTTAATGATAAAGACAAAATAAAGGATAAAGTGAATAGTATCAGGTTTGACTTTTTAGTGTTAAAATGTGGTTTTTCGTTAAAGTGAACAGTACCGTGGGCTTTTCGTTAAAACTTCCAAAAAAAAAAAACCTAAAAAAATTGTATTATCCAAAAGTGAAGAGTCCTAGTACTTTTTGTGATGTACAGCCTAAGTGGCTCGATTTCTTGGCATAATAATTGAATCAGCTAAAATATCTAGGGTAGCCTGAAAACAAGTTATACATTATATATGGATGCACTAGAAGAAAAAAAGTTGATCAAGAATCACACGCAAGTATACAGCGAACGCCTAACTATGTTAGCTCCATCTATAGCTCTATATGTTAGACTAGTTTCGTTGTCCAATATCCTCTGAATGCTGCTCTTTTATTAGTGGGGAACTTGTATATAAAGTAACCCATGCTTTTATGATTAATCTCTTGGAAGGCAAAGTTCAAAATGATTAGGACAATGTCACTCCCACGCAATTTCAGGTCATACACACCTGAGGTTTTTATAAAAAGCAGTACTGTGCCTACGTTTGTTAGCTAGCAGGTATTTTTGATGGTATATCAATGTATGTATGTCCATATGTGCTCGTTTAAAAAGTGCTTTTAAAATGACTGAAAACGTATTTACTGACCGTGTTTTTTTGGCACTTAAAGGGCTTTCTGCAAGAAGAACCAGCTATGTCCTTCTTGCACAAAGCACTTCAAATATTTTTTCAAGATTCATTTTCATTTTCACTAAGGCTTAGTTCCAAAAACACTCTCATCAAAAGCGTTTTCAGTCATGTTAAAAACACCTTCAAACGAACCTATGCATAACCAAAACGTTTTGCGCTACAAACTTGAATAAGGGGTTTTTTTTTCGAGAATAGAGAAGTGCTTCTATAATATTGTTTTTATGCTTCATAGAAAATTATTCATCTTTATAGGAAGGGCTTGTAGATGAATAGGTGTAAGAAGTATTTGAATCTCTATATATAAACCCCCCAAACAAAAACTCTTTTAAGTAAAAGTTTTCGTCTGTATGTAATTGTAACACCACCGTGTAGTAATCATCTGAGAAATTGAATTTTACTTCTATTGAGTTTACAATTGTATAACTGACGCAAGTGGGGCTCTTGCTAGGGATTTCCCATGTTTTTTTTTGTAGCTCAGATTTGCTATGAGGTCCATATTTCATATGCATATCTTATGTAAAGTTATTAATCATTCTTTTGCTGTTTCATTTGATCTACACAGAAAATAACGAGAGCATGGCACGCTCCTTGAAGTGCAGGTGGAAGTAGAGCACTTCCACGTTGAAAACATGATTAAAGAGGTCCGTTCAAGGGATGGTGCGATGGGGCAGATAGGTATAAATTTTGTGGATATAATAACAATTCCATAAAAGGAAATATATGGAAGGCAAAGAGAGCGAGTCAGAGAGAGACAGACAGAGAGAGATAAATGCAAAGCAAAAGATTGATGGGTGGTTTCACAGAGAGAGAGAGAGAGAGAGAGAGAGTTGTGAGTGAAAGAGCTTAAACGCGTCTCAGAAAGGGAAACCAGACTAGTGAATGATGAAAGCGATCTAACACACAAACTTCTGCAGGGCATTATATATATATAATTATAGGACCAATGCAATGGCACCGCCAGAGTCAAGTCCCAGTCCGATGAGTCCCTCCTCACAGAGTAACAGTCACATTCATAACTTCTCATCAGGAAAATATGTATAATGGGTTATCTATCGGACTCAAACAATGTGAAAAGACAGACACACAACTCTCCTTTCCTCTCCTCGAATAATGAAACTCAATAAATAAAATAAAAACCGATCGATTTCCAACCATTCAAATTAAACTTCATGCATAAAAGTGATCCCAAGACAAAGGACATTAATCTGGTCCTTATTCTTTCCTAGGGTTTTCACTTTATCACCATAATTTATGGAAACCCTCTTCAATATCTATACTTGTGTGATGTTTGCAAACTGTATATGACCGTATTAGGGCTCCATCTGTTTCTGTTATTTTTTATCAATCATAGTATTCCCATATTTCGGTTATAATGGCGTGATCTCAAGTAACAACTAATTTAATCGTCCAAATTGATGTAAAACGAACTTATGGACATAATATATCAGAAATTACTTTCACATGGCCATAATATAGCAAAAAATTTCAGTTACTTTTATTTATTCTATACAACGAGATATTACATTAAGGTGTGAGAAAAATAAATTAATATTGAACTCCTGCCATTCATGAGATTTAAGACCTCTCACTTACGAGTGAAGAAGAAGATCTTAAGTCGTAATTGAGGAGCCAAAAATAATCAATGAAAATATGGAGGCGACATGTGGATTTTTGGGTGAAAAAGATAAAATTGCCCTTGAGGCATACCGGAATTCCCACGCACAAGTAGTGGACAATAACAACTCAATCAAGGTCAAAGGTGATCAAAATAGGTATTTATTCAAAACATATTTAATCAATCCTCATCAAATCCTCCCCACAAGGTAATCCCCAATTATTCTTTCAAATTAGGATTGATTACCAAAATTAATCGATTAATTTCTTAATTCATTGATTAATTTTCTAATTGATTGCAAGATATTATTTTGACATAATATCTTGCAATTAGAGCCAAATAACCACCATAAGTGGCCGGACCCCCTATAAATAGCCCTCATTTCTCCAAAAAAATATAAGTTCAATTCTCTTCTAAAATTCTCCAAATTTCTCTCTCAAATTCCAACTATGGCATCGGAGGTTCTTAGGCCAAAGCTCCCCCCCCCACCCCCCAAATTCAATGTGGGCGCGTTAGGCTTTTGGCCTTAACCTAAGGTATTAATTGTTTTGCAGATGCATTTTCGTCCAAGAAGAAGAAGGTGGAAATTTGCATCCAGAAATTGGTACTTTCATTGAGAGTCTTGATTCACACGCTAGTAAAAGACTCTCGTGTTCAAGGTTTTTGTTTTCTTGTTCATTTTTAGATTTTTCATACGTTCTTATTCTTGGAATTTTTATTTATAAAAATTCTTTGATAAAACATAAAAGAAAAGTACAATGATTAGAAACTTGGAAACCACGACGAACGGTAATTCCAACGTTCAAGAATTACGACCACGGCAATCCATGAGGCTTAATGCAATGACGAGTGGAGCGGCACCACCCCCAAGGGACACCACTGTGGCTATGCCTACGGTAACCCCCACGGTGGCAGCCACCATGGCAGCTCAAGGCGAGTTGGGGACTCACGGTGAAGGCCTCACCTTGCAACCACAAGCCTAGGCTCATGCCACCTTACAACAGTGAGCCCAAGCTGCGCCACAAAAGAGTTTAGCATGACCTAAGCTCAACGAGTCCAAGCTGCAGCAGCAACTGCTAAGGCAATAACCCAAGGCCCGTGGGCCCATGACGCTGCACAGGCCCAAGCCGTTCCAAGACAACCCCAGCGCCCATGCATTTCCGACCCGTTCACGCGGTCCAACTTGAAGCCCAACCCATTCCCGTGGCCTTTCAAACAGCCCAAGCCGGTCTAAGACCGATTCAACCATCCCGGCTTTAAATTTACTGACCGATGATTGAACTGGGGGCATTTTCACCCTATTTCTCTACGGATTTAACATTTCCTAACTTAAATCTCGTGCCTGAAGTTTACCACACTTCCATTACTCAAGGAGACGTATTTTGTCCAAGCTCTTCCAACCCAAATGGAGAACAACACTAGTCTCGACAAGTCATAGAGTTGACGAGCGCTCTCGCACAACAGATGACCTTAGTGAATTAGCTTTTGCAGTGCACCAAAATGCAATGTGCCCCTGACGAATTTAGCATGCCACATTTCACATCTTTCAAAGGAGATAGAGACCCGAAGATGCATTTGAAACACTACTGAAGCATGATGGTCCTTTATCCGAACAACGATGCTCTTATGTGCAAGATATTCGCCACCACTTTATAAGGCAAGGTGCAAGATTGGTTCCACACCTTACCATCACGATCCATCCGGAGTTTTGATAACCTTTCCTTGGTTTTCACCAAAGAATACTTATCCTACTGCTCGATCAAGAAAAAGTTTGACTGTAGACATGTAAATTTTGTTGCAAGCAAATGAAGCATCACAAAGCTCTACGTGGTATATGACTCATCACAAATGGACAAGTCGTTAATAACATGTGGCACAAAACAAGCAAAGGAAGAATAAAACTTCCCTAAAACTCGGCAAAAGGGGGAAGAAATCCTTAAAATCGGTAAGGGGACCAAAATCTCTCAAAACCAGAAAGAAAGCCAAAACATCTTCACAAAATAAACAAGAATTGAAGATTGCTCACAAAAAAGCAACAAGGCCTATAAATTTCGGCCAATAATAGAAAGGTGGCTGAAATTAAAACACATAATATGCCTAAATTCTCCAATTGATGAATCAAGACACAAATTAAGGCCAAATCCATCTAAAGGCATGACTTTGGAATTTTATAAACACAAGGTCCCAAGGCACACATAGAGGTCGAAAATTACACATTGAGAAGAATCTCTGCACAAATCTTTGAAGACTAATACGCTGCCAAAGCTCTCTTCAAAAAATGCACAACCAAAGTCGAAGCTTTATGTCGACCAAAGCCGAAGCACTTCCTGAAGAATCAACAAGCACCTATGCCAATTCCTTCAAGACTTTGTTGCAAGCTTAAAACTTGTAATGACTTTCGTTTCAAGATCAAGTCACCAAGACCCTTGAATCAATGAAATCTAGCATCAACATCATCTTTGCCGCACCTTAAGGTAAAAATCATCCACGCATTGTTTCAAGCTCAAAACTTGGAGCAATCGTTCAACCGTTTGTCTGAGATCAAGTCATTGCGACCCTTGGATCAACAACATACACATCTACATCAAATTTGAAGATTGAATCAGAGGAAAATTGTAAACAGAGATTGTAACCTACAAATTCAAATCAATACAAATCTACATTGTACACGTGTTCTCGTTTCATTCGTTGCAAAATTTTCGTGTTTACAAATTTGGCACGCCTGGTGGAACTTCTCTGCCTCTTGTCTCTGTCTTCAAATCCACAAGAAACTTACATGGCATCAAGAAAGGATTAATATGTTCCCGTAACCAACACGAAGAACAAGTACATCCTTGCAGTAAGTGGTGGCACTTTGGGCGTTACAACTCGAAGCAAGCCAATAACTCTCTCTACCATGCTTACCACCCCTACATCAACTCTGATGAACAAGCAAGAGCACCCAAGGCATGAGCCCGTGATCACCATGGCCTCGCTAAGGGCGCCAAGGGAAGAAAGCCCAAGGAGGTACTCCAAGTCATTGACTTCTGATGCCGACTCAAGAAGTAGCTCGTATCTTGTAGCCATGCAAGTCATGACTACTGGTGCAACTTCTATCGAGGAACATCTGGCTCAAATGAATGAAGCAATTGCAAGGCTAACAAGGACTGTGAAGGAAAATGACTTGCAAATTTCCACACTTGTTAACCAACTGGAGGCGCAGCATGACGAAAAAGCTGACCACAACCCAAGGGTTGACCTACAAAAGAAGAAATTGGTGAAGATAAGGAGCATTCGATAAAAAAAAGTCGAGGATAAGCTGGACCAAGCAACGATGCTTATGTGATATCTCTCTATCCAGCAGCTGAAAGAGATGATCACTAACACTATCAAGGCGTAGTATGAAGGGAGCTCACATGACTCTGTGCTGTATTCAAAGCCTTACTCTAAGAAGATTGACGCCTTGAGGATGCCAAAGGGTTATCAGCCGCCAAAATTCATGTAATTCGATGGAAAGGGCAATCCCAAGCAACATATTGCCCATTTCATTGAAACTTGGAACAACGCTGGGACGGAAGGAAACTACCTCATTAAGCAATTTATGCGCTCGCTGAAAGGTAACGTCTTTGACTGGTACACCAACCACGAGCCCAAATCTATCAACAGCTCGGATCAGCTTGAAAGAGAATTCATCAACCGCTTCTATAATACTCATAGCATCGTAAGCATGCTGGAGCTGACAGGTCCAAACAGTGGAAGGATGAACTTGTCATCGGCTACATCAACAAATGGTGTTCATTAAGTCTGGATTGTAAAGATCGGCTTTCTAAAACCTCAACCATTGAGATGTGTGTTTAAGGCATGCACTGGGGGTTACATTACATCCTTTAAGGCATAAAACCGAGAACATTTGAAGAATTGGCAACTAGGTCCCATGACATGGAGTTAAGTATTGCTAATCATGGGAAAAAGAAGCCAATCATTGACTTTAAGAAGGATAAGGTGTTTGCTCTAAAGGTAGATATGATGGGGAAAAAGCCCTCAAATGAAGCTTTTTCCATCAATACTACCCCCATCAAAACCTCATCTGCACCCGTTAAAATCTCCTCCAAGAATAAGACGAATGAGATAAAGAGAGGTGAGTCTTCTCGCACCCAAGACAGGTACAAAAACACCTTGAGAAAGCTAAAGCAGAAGACGTATCATTTTCCAGACTTTGACGTGACCTGTTAGAGAAGAAGGTGATCAAGCTACCCAAATGTAAGCACCCTAAAGAGATGAATCGCGTTAATGATCCTAGGTTCTGCAAGTACCATCGTATTGTGAGCCATCCTATCGGCAAGTGCTTTGTCCTTAAAAAGCTCATCATAAAGCTGGCACAACAAGGGCAGATCAAGCATAACCTTGAAGATACGGCCGTAACATATACTACTACGATTACGTTTGGATCCTTCGATCTCGTGCTTCTCTAAGTAGCGCCTAACCACTCATGTTCATGCTCAAGCTACACGGCACCTTCTGCATAACCATCGTTGGGGGCAAGCGAGCAAGATGCATCTACCGACGATGAAAAAGGATGGACCTTGGTGACTTACAAAAAAAAGAAGGAAGCCAAGACCACAAACCACAAGGCTAAAGGTGGAACAAGGGAGAAAACACTGCCACGCAACAATAGGAAGCTCAAAATGAACGCCAGAGATACTAAGCCAACGTATGTAGGGGAACCTATGGAGCAATTGCCGCACATTCCCGTCTCCTTGTACGAGTACTTCCCAAATGACTTCTTCCAATAGTGCACTACCACTACCTGTCACATGGTTGAAGTGGATATCAAAGAGCCATCAAAAGGCAAAGATATTGCCATCGAGGAAGAGAATACCCTCATGTCCAAAGAAGACCTGCCAACATACTTTAGCATCAAGGAAGCACTACTATTGCCTAAAAAGATGCGAAAAGCACTAGTAGTGGTTTTGGTGAGCCCCGATGACCACAAAGTGCAAGAAAGCATGAACGAAGGATTGAAGCGTCGACCACATGAAAATGCCACATGCTGTGTCATCTATGATGCAATCAACATCACCGACGAAGACTTGTTCCTAGGGTCAAAGCCTTATAACCATCATCTTTTCGTCTCTGGGTACGTGAGAAAGAACAAAATCAACCGCATGTTTGTGGATGATGGGTCGGCCATAAACATCATGCCAAAGTCAACAATGACCACAATCGGCATCAAGGTGGATGAACTGTCCCGAAGCCACCTTCTAATTCAAGATTTTAACCAAGGAGGACAAAAAGCAATGGGTATGATCCGAGTTGAGATGACCATTGACGAATTCAAGTCAAGCACGCTATTCTATATGATTGACGTGAAAACTTCATATATCTTGCTCTTAGGAAAACCTTGGATCCATGAGAATTGAGTGGTGTCATCCACCCTCCACCAATGCCTAAAGTTTTACTGAGAAGGAGTGAAGGTGATACGAGGCGACACCAAGCCATTCACGGAAGCTGAATCACACTTCACGGATGCCAAGTTTTACATGGATGAGATATGGTGCCCGAAGCTCTTCCAAAAGAGATCAAATCCATAGGTAAAGTCGCATGTAAGAAACAAGAGTGGCAAGCTATGCCCAAGAAGCAAGAATGGGAAGCCGTGCCATCTTCAAGCAAGGACGGTGATGAGCTTGCCAAACCCATAACAACCAAAAGAAGTGTGACGTTCTCAAAAGGATCAAACACGCCCATTTTCCGATACATCCAGATGTTGAGAACAAAGAATGGGCAATCTTTGTTCAAAACTGGAACAAGCAAAGCTGACACACAGCTGCACAAAGATGATGTAAAGTTGCTCAAGACAAATGCGGTTTTACCTCTGACACAGCTAGACGACGCTAAAGTTTCAAAATCATCGCAAGGTTTTGTAAAACCCCTGCTGAAGGGGGTGGAACCAAGCTCTCTTCCAACTAAGAGGACCGAATAAGGTTTTTACCCAAATGCCTACAAACTCATGTCAAAGGCTAGGTACAATTTCACCACCTCTTTAAATCTTGGAAAAAAATGCAAACATTGTCAACAACAAAGAACGTAACCTCACTGAGACTCAAAAGAAGTTGTAGAAGCATGGTTACGGAGTTAACAACAATAAAGCTGGACTTGGTTTCACACCAAATACACCTGTGAAGATTTCAAGAAAAGCAAAAAAATGTTAGCGCTTAACATATCAGCGTAAGCGTTGAACAAGATCAAGATGAACCTAAAACCGTGCCTTGAATGTTAGTCTTCGATAGGCTAAATTGTTCAACACCCAGAATTTCGGCACTTGATCACATTGGTAATTAAGACCGAACTTCCGTCTTTAAACGGTTTAACAAGCCAACACCTTAAAGCTCTGTTGTCAAAAGGTTGTCAAAACCTAAGAAACAAAGCAACACAGCTAGCTCTCCTCCACAACGGTTGGCCTTGGAAAGACTTGAAGAAACCAAGAAGCCTTCTAGGAAGAGGAAGACAATGCCAAAGAAAGAAAAGCTCGACGGTCTAGCAGAAAAAACAACGTTCGAAGCCCGATTCCTTAAGGGATGAAACGTCAAACAACCTTGGAAGTTGACACAAAAGGACAACTGAAGGTAAAAAGGCACACTACCATCCACATTGGCCAATCTTCATGCCAACAAGCCCAAGAGGACGACACTAAAAATGAGGTCCAATAAGTTTTCCACATCACAATCCAAGAAGATAAAGAAGATGAAATCATGAGGAAGACATCATTACTGTGCCACCACAGCTAGAGGATGGGGACAAACCACGGTTGATGATCTTAATAAGCTTAACTTAGGCACAAACGAGGAACTGAAGCCTATCTTCGTAAGTGTACTACTAAGTACGGACGAGATCGAGGAGTATTACCAATTGCCAATGGAGTACAAAGTCGTCTTTGCTTTAACCTATAAAGAAATGCCCAGCCTTGACCCTACCATCGCCGTGCATCATCTTGCAGTCAAGCCTGGAACACGACCGATAAAGCAAACTTAAAGACGTTATCGATCCGAGCTCATCCCACAAATTCAGGTCAAGATTAACAAGTTAATCGAAGCAAGGTTCATTCGAGAGTTCATTCGAGAGGTGCAATACCCTAAATGGATCTCCAAAATTGTCATTGTCTTTAAGAAATCTGGACAAATACGTGTTTTTGTAGATTTCTGCGACCTTAACAATGATTGCTCGAATGATGACTTTCCCGTACCAATCATCGAAATCATGGTGGATGCAACCACTGGCCACGAGGCGCTATCATTCATGGATGGCTCATCTGGGTACAATCAAATCCACATGGCTCCCAAAGACGAGGAACTAACAGCCTTTCGCATTTCAAAAGGTATCTATTGTTACAAGGTAATGCCCTTTGGCTTGAAGAACGTTGTGGCTACATATCAATGTGCAATACAGAAGATCTTCAACGACATGCTAGACAAAAATGTAGAATGTTACATAGACGACATAGTTGTCAAGACCAAGAGTCCGATCACTTGAAGGATTTACGAATGGTGTTTGACAAACTACAACACTACAACCTCAAGATGAACCCATTGAAGTATGCATTTAGCGTCACCTTTGGGAAATTCCTCGACTTCATTGTCAAGCACCATGGCATTGAAGTGGACCAATCAAAGATTAAGGCCATTCAAATCATGCCCAAGCCAAAGAATTTACACGAGCTAAAAAGCCTACAAGGACGGTTAGCTTTCAATAGGTGTTTCATCTCTAACCTTGCTGGACGCTATCAACCCTTAAGTGAACTCATGAAGAAGGACGTTCCATCCATATGGGATGACGTTTATCGTAATGCCTTTGAGAGCATAAAAAGGTACCTGGCAAGCCCACCTATCATAAGATCTTCTGTGTCTGGAAAGTCATTCATCCTATACATTGTTGCACAAGAAGGTTCCACTAGAGCACTCTTGGCACAAGAAAATGAAGACCAAAAGGAAAAAGCACTCTACTACCTAAGTAAAATTCTCACTGGTGCTAAGTTCAACTACTCATTAATCGAGAAGATATGCCTTGCCCTAGTCTTCGTTGCAAAAATTAAGACACTACATGCACACTTACACCATTTACTTGGTTGCTAAAGCCAACCCGATCAAGTACATTATGTCCAAGCTGATTCTGACAGGGCGACTAGCTAAATAGGCGTTGTTTCTCAACCAACACGAGACCATCTACATCTCAGCTAAAGCAGTCAAGAGACAAGCGCTAGCAGACTTCCTTGTGGATCATCCAATCCCTGTTGATTGGAAAATATCTGACGACTTGCCTAACAATGAGGTGTTCTATGTCGACATCTTCTCGACATAGACAATGTTCTTCAATGGATCTGCACGAGCAGATGGAGGGGGGCAAGAGTACTGTTCACGTTGCCACAACGACAAGTACTCCCTTATTCTTTCTGACCAAGCGAGCTATGCTCCAACAATGTCGTTGAGTAACAAGCATTGATTCTTAGACTCCAAATCATGATCGACATGGAAATCACAACACTAAAAATGTATGGCGACTCCAAACTCAAAATCAATCAACTCTTGACTAAATATGAAGTGAGGAAAGATGATCTCGTCCCATACTTCCGGCTAGCAACTCAACTACTACAAAAGTTTGAGGCTGTGACGCTATAACATGTGCCAAGCAAAGAAAATCAAATGGTGGGCGATCTCGCTAACGTATCCTCAAGTATGGCGCAATGAGAAGACAAAGTTGCGGACGTGCCAGTTTGCCAAAGATGGGTGATCTCACTCGTTACTGAAATGTTACTAGATGATACAAACGTCATCTCAGTACTTCCAATCGACACTAAAGAGTGGAGACAGCCGTTGATCGACTACTTTGAGCATGGAAAGCTTCTAAATGATCCTAGACACCGCTCTGAAATACGTCGACAAGCACCTCTCTTCCTCTACTACAATGAAACACTCTATCGACGCTCTTTTGAAGGAATACTTCTAAGATGCCTAGGTAAAGAAGAAGCCAATCAAGCCATGGAAAAAGCACACTCAAGTGTATGCGGAGCCCATCAGTCTGGACCAAAACTACATTTCCAGCTCAAAAGAATGGGTTACTACTAGCCAAGCATAGTGAATGATTGCTTGGAGTACGCCAAAAGGTGCCAAGCCTGCCAATTCCATGCCAACTTCATACATCAACCACCTAAGACATTACATCTTATGGTTGCTTCATGGCCATTTGATGCATTGGGATTGGACGTCGTGGGACCAATCATAACAAAATCATATACGTGAGAAGATTACATCCTAGCCGCAACAGATTATTTCTCTAAGTGGGCTAAAGTCGTATCCCTAACGGAAGTCAAAAAGGAAAATTTTGTCCATTTCATAAAAAAAAAAACATATCATCCACCGATATGGTATGCCTCACTACATCATCACTGACAATGAAAAATAGTTATCCAATCAACTCATGGACTAGCTTTGCGAGAAATACAAGTTCAAGCAGCACAAGTATTCCATGTATCATGCTCTGGCCAATGATCTTGCAGAAACATTCAACAAAATGATGTGCAACCTTCTGAGAGACTAGCATGAAAGAATAAGCGAAGCACCTTGGGCATATAGGACAATACATAGAACTTCTACCCAAGCTACACCTTATGTTCTCGTATATGGCGTGGAAGCTGTTTTACCACTCGAAAGTCAGATCCCCTCACTAAGGATAGCTACACAAGAAGGCTTGACTAAAAAAGGAAAATGCAAAGCTACGACTTCAAGAGTTGGAAGAACTCAACGAAAGGAGGCTCGAAACTCAACAACACTTGGAATGCTACCAAGCACAGTTATCCAAGGCATTCAGCAAGAAGGTCCGCCCAAGGTCTTTTCAAATTGGAGATCTTATCTCTTCGCATTATAAAGGCCTATCATCACAACTCACATGACAAAAAGCAAGTTCACATCAAAATGAGATGGACCTTACATAATACAAGAGGTATACATCAAAGGCGCCTACTTAATCATCGCGGAAGACGGCTTAAAGATCGGCCCTATCAATGGAAGATTCTTGAAGTGCTACCACCCCTAAACCAAACAAGAAAAGCTCATTGCCTGCATGAGCCTAAACTACACATGGCACAAAGCTCCTCGCCTGCATGAGCCTAAACTGCACTGCACAATGCTCATTGTTCGCACAAGCCTAAAAGACGACACTCAATGCTCCTCGCCTGCACGAGCCTACACTGCATACACCACAATGCTCCTCGCCTGCACAAGCCTAAACTGCACACAACATAATGCTCCTCGCTCGCACGAGCTTAAAAGGCGACACTCAACGCTCTTGGCCCGCAAGAGCATAAACTGTGTACGGCAAAACAAAAAGCAAAATCACTGTCAAAACCGTCAAAACCATCAAAAAAGCAATCCATCATTCATTTGAACTATGTCATGACTTGATCCCTTCTCAACCGAGGGTATGTAAGCAACTTGAAACTTCAAAACTTCAAGTACATTCACATCATCAACAAAAACACAAACACTTTGAAGAATAAAGAGCAAATTCAAGAATGTGAATACTTTATTTCTTTAAAGGAAGAATTCGGCTACAAATCCGTACTACAAAATGAGCAAAAAAACAAAGAAGGCTTCTCTAGTAGTCGACAAGGTGCTATTCCAAGTCATAGCTCCGCTACGGATGTGATCGCCAAGAAGCTCAAACAAAGCAGGTGGATTGTCACAAACATGGTGCGAAGGATTCAAAATAAGAATCCTCGACGTGCGCGCCTTCTTTTTCCTATTCAGACGGCCACAACTTGATATGCATCGAGTTGTCTTTTGTAGGAAGAACAAGCGCCTTAAGGCCGGTCAACGACGCATAAAGTTTCAACGTTGTTCAACTATCTTGCGAATCGCCTTCCTTCACAAGAATGGTGATGGTATTGCTCTTAAAGCACTTGAAAAATACCACGGCTGCAATGAAATAAAGAAAGAAAGAAAAGACAACGTAAGCACAAGGTAGGACGATAAGAAAAACAAAGAAGAAAAAAAAATTTACTTCGCTAAAGCAAAAGACATGCGAGACAAACCTCGTAAGCGTTGAAGGATAACGATGACAAAGTCACAACGACGAAAAGAAATCAACCAAAAAAGCTTGAAGAGCACAGCAAAGAGGGTAGCTACAAGACGGTCATTCAACTCACGTTACAGTAACAAAGAAAACCAAAATACTACTCAAATCGATAGGGATTACGCAAGCAGTTTCTTGGACTGCACGACAAAGAGGGCAACTACAAGATGGTCATTCAACGCACGCTGTAGTAGCAAAGAGAACCAAAATGCTATATAATCGCACTACACAACCCTGCAGCGATTACGCAAGTAGTTTCTTGCACTGCATGGTAATGTCACCACCTAGGGAAAACTATGACCAAAAGGCACTACACAGTGCAAACCCACTGTAGTCTTTTGCACAGCACCACACAGTAAAAAGTGACGCACTGGAACAAGCTCCAAGCAAGTAGCCCACGGCAAGCACAGCAGCAAAAACCCACGGCAAAGCACATCAGCAAGCACACGACAAGGGTAGGAATTGTGAAAAAATACACACCTGTTGTCCTATAAATAAGGGGTCAATTGCTTCCTAAATGCATACCCAAATAGCAAAAGGAAAATCAAAACAAGGAAGCACATTCCAACCAAAAGAATGAAGCAAATTCCAAGCAAAAAATGGAAAATTTCAACCAATCTGCGCAAGCAAGACGTTTTTGGTGATAATTCGACTTTTCGGAAAAATTTTGATGCAATGCCAATTAAAGAAGGAAGCTAAGAGGCTGATGATCATTCTATCCAAATTTCATAATTTTCCCTAAAGCCAAACCCTCCAATTTTCGAAGTTAATCCCGTAGAAGTTGTTTTCCCGTCAGGACTGAAAAATGATGAGTTGAAGGCTTTCCCGATTTTTCCTAGTGGTGTGCGATATATGCTTGAAAAGATAAGAGATAAAGCTACGTTTCCCATATTTTTACAGAATATTCCAAAAAAGAAATCGACCTCAAACTTGGTATGCAATTCAGATGACGTGTTTCCCAAACCAACCAGGGAATACATGCTGTTTTTGCAACAAAATCAGCAAGGAAGAGAAAAGGAAAAAGAAAAAAAAACTAAGGAAAAGGCTTCAAATTTTCAAAAACAACACAGGAAAGAACCCCTCATTGCCGTGGAAAACAAAAGGGGTAAGAAAAAAAAACACCCTCCTTACTGTGAAAAAATAAAAAGAGAAAGGAAAAAAAGTACATCCTACTTACCCAAGGACAAGCATTAAATCTTTCCAAAACTTTGAAGGAAATCACCAAGGCTTTCCAATACTTTGAAGGAAATCACCCTGATTACCAAAATTGAAGAAGATTCCTACCTAAGGAAGGAAAAACATTTTCTCCTACAACCACAATAAGTATGTGCTGATTTATCCATTTCCAAAAACTTTCTTTCAAGATCAAGCCTCTACGGCCCTTGAAGAAAAGTTTCATTTCTTGCAAGATCAAGCCTCTAAGGCCCTTGAAGAAAAATTTCATTTCTTTCAAGATTAAGTCTCTACAACCCTTGAAGGAAAATTTCATTTTTTACTCAAGATCAAGCCTCTACGGCCCTTGAAGACAATTCTCATTTCATTCAAGATCAAGCCCCTACGGCCCTGGAAGAAAATTTTCGTTTCATTCAAGATCAAACATCAACAGCCCTTGAAGAAATATTCCGTTCAAGAAATATGCCTCAACGGCCCTTGATGAAATTGATCACTTCAATTTAAGACCAAGCCTCAATGGCCCTTGAAGAAATGTTTGGTTCAAGAAATACGCCTCTATGGCCCTTGAAAAAAAAACTAATTCAAGATCAAGTCTCGACGACCCTTAAATTAACACATTCATATTGCAGGACTTCAAAACATGTCTCGTACATGTGACAAGCACATGCCTATAACGCGCCTTGAAGTGGGGGCATTTGTAGACATGTGAATTTTGTTACATGCAAATGATGCATCATAAAGCTCCACGTGGCATATGACTCATCACAAATGGATAAGTCCTCAATAACATGTGGCACAAAACAAGCAAAGGAAGAATAAAACTTCCCCAAAACTAGGCAAAAAGGGGAAAAAATCCTTAAAATCGGCAAAGGGCCCAAAATCTCTCAAAACCAGAAAGAAAGTCGAAACATCTTCACAAACTAAGCAAGAATTGAAGGTGCTCACAAATAGGCAACAAGGCCTCTAAATTTCGGCCAATATGAAGAAGGTGGCTAAAATTAAGACACAAAACATGCCTAAATTCTCTCATGGATGAATCAAGACACAAATCAAGGCCAAATCCATCCAAAGGCATGGCTTTGGAAGTTTATAGATACAAGGTCTCAAGGCACACATAGTGGTCAAAAATTACAGATTGAGAAGAACCTTTGCACAAATCTTTGAAGACTAATACGCTGTCAAAGCTCTCTTCGAAGAACGCACAACCAAAGCTGAAACTTTTTGTCAACCAAAGCTGAAGTACTCCTTGAAGAATCAACAAGCACATGTGCCGATTCCTTCAAGACTTTGTTGCAAGCTCAAAACTTGTAACGTCTTTCATTTCAAGATCAAGTCGCAAAGACCCTTGAATCAACAAAATCTTGCATTAACGTCATCTTTGCCGCACCATGAGGTAAAGACCATCCACACATTGTTTCAAGCTCAAAATTTGAGCAATCGTTCAACCGTTCATCTGAGATCAAGTCATCGCGACTCTTGGATCAATAACCTATGCATCTACATCAAATTTGAAGACTGAATCAGAGAAAAATTTTAAACAGCGATTGTAACCTACAAATTTAAATCAATACAAATCTACTTTGTACAAGTGTTCTCATTTCATTCGTTACAAAAATTTCGTGTTTACACCAACCACTTGTTCAACATGAAGAAGAACACAAATGAGTCACTACGTGATTACGTGAAAAGGTTCAAAGTAAAGAAGGCAAAGATAGCCAGATGCGACAACTCGATAGCAAGCGCAGCCTTCTAAAAATGACTCCCAACAGACCACCCACTATTTGGAGAGTTAATCATGAAAGAATATCTAACTCTGCCAGACTCTTTCGCTCTGGCAGAGAAGCATGCACTTTAGGATGAGGCACGGTGAGCAGACAAAGTGCCCGAGCAGCTTCGAAAAGAGTCGGTAGTGGCTTAAAAGAATAAGGACACGAAGCAGTACAACAAAAGTAGGCAGGAGGCCAAGCGTAGGGATTGACCCACAACTAAAGAATCCAAGAACTACTCTAAGTTCTTGATCCTGATTCACCAAATCCTCTGCGACATCAAGAGAGAACCATGGTTCAAGTTGCCGAAGCAATCAAAGTGAGATACTTCCAAGTTGGACCACACCAAATTTTGCGCATTCCACCGAGGTCCCGGTCACACAACTGACGACTGCTACACTTAGAAGAACTACCTAGAAAAGCTAGTGAAAGAAGGCAAGGTCGACATATACTTGGACAACTCAGCTGTGCAGCCTAGAATGAACGTGGATGACGGTAAAAAACCACCTAACAAAACGATTCAGATTAACGGTATCTTCGCCGAATCTGAGCACTTGGGGGCCACCAACAATTCAAAGAAGAGGAAATTCCAGCATGCTCTACTAGTCTCGCAAGTCCAAGCAGTCGACACCCAACCTGGACCCATAATTGGCTTCACCGAGCAGGATGCTGAAGACATCGATTTCCCACACGATGACACACTGGTGGTATCTGTCTAACTAGCCCATGCCATAGTTGACAGAATGATGATTGACAATGGAAATGCAGTTAACCTACTTCAGCTTTCAATAATTCAGTAGATGGGCCTGGAAAGCACAATTATACACTTAGCAGAGGTACTCACCGAATTCAACAGACACACCTCGACTGCCATCAGCCACATCATACTTAATGTGAAAAGATCGCTAATTATCTCAAAGCAGACGTTCATAGTAGTAAGCGACCAGTTTCCCAACAATGGGATTCTATGGAGTCTTTGGCTAATAAAGTTGGATGTCGTCACTTCTGTCAAGTATCGAAAAATCTGATTCCACATCTGATAGGAGCATATTTATGCGACTGAGTTAGCTTGTTCTCATGCATTTATGTTGTTATTTCTTAGTTAATTATGTATTTTAAACTATTTTCGTGTGTTTGTAGGTCCATAGGCCTTATAAAGCAATAAGATACATTTTGGAGCAGTTTTGGGCTTGGAATGAATAGCACATGCATGGAGCAAGGTGGATGGACGAAATTGAAGACTAAAGAAGCTAGGAATGTGTTAAAGAGAAAGAAGAATTAATGTAAAAAGGACAAAGAGCTCAGCCACAAAAGGGTGTCACTCCACCATTCACCTTTCCATCATTGTCGTGCACCACCATTGCACTCCCTTTGGATTCCTATGCCGTGCATCATCATCCATGTTCCCTCTATTGACTCATTTGTTGCATCATTCCACTTTCTTTCCTTTGTCTACCATGTGCACAATATCATTTCACCTCCTTGCACTCATTGATGCACCACTTACTCACCTTTCCACCCATGCCATGCATAATCACCCTTATCCCTTTCATTATTTCAGATTTCATGCATCATTACATTGAATCATTACACTCAATTGCTACACCATTCCTTGTTCCCTCCATCATTTCAGATTTAATGGATCATAACATTGAATCATTGCACTCAATTGCTACACCATTCCTTATTCCCTCCATCATTTCAGATTTCATGGATCATTGCACTCAATTGCTACACCACTCCATGTTCCTCTCCATTTCCATGCACTTCCTCTATAAAAGGAAGTGTGTGTAACATAAATTGAGTTCATACTGGGTTAGATCATTCACTCCCATTTCAACGCAACCTTCATCCAAACACATCCATTCATCTTCATATCCATTCCTCCATACAAACAAACCTTCAAACACTCACCAACACCTTGTGCCCTAGCAAAGGAAGGGAAGGAAAATGCTTGGACGTGCTTGCTATCCAACTTGAATCGTTGGAGCGTTTAGGTGTTTTCTTTCTTTTGTTTCTAATGTTTAAATTCATTTCCTTTCGTTTTGTTGTAAATATGAGTGGCTAAACCCCTCTTGGCTAGGGTTTATTTCAAAGCCATGATTATGTGTGCAATATAATTTGATAAATTACAGTTATGAACTCTTGAATCGTAAATGCAATTGGCTTAACTATTTGATTGATAACTTATTTGTATTTGTTAATTAAGGGTCGACACTTAATTGGCATGCATAAATCTGTTGCTAGAATATAAGGAAGTTTCCCATAATCGTTACAAACTTATATTCACATGTAGTGAAGGTCGCTTATAAACGATCGCGTTAAGTTCAATTCCTAGCATGAGTCACATGATGTCATAGTTGCAAGTGTTTTGTCAATGCTTATGATTTGTCGCGTTAACTAGAAATTTAGTTGTTTGCATACATATCATGTGTGGAGAAAAAGCCTCTAGCTCTCCCATCCATCATTTTATTTCTCACATTCGTATTACAATCTGTCTAGTTTTTCATACTTGTTTGTTTGTTACAACTTCATCCAAATCAAAACCCCCATTTTAGTTTCTAGTTTCAAAGTATTTCAAATTTGTTTTAGTATGTGTTTTTAAGTGTTTTGATTCAAGTAAAAGTCAATTTTCGTCCAAAGTCAATCCTAGTGTCTAGTTTAAGTTTATTTGGTTGTTTTAAGCTGTTTTGAGTATTTTAAGTTTTCTTTGAGTCTTGTGAATCTTGTTAAGTGTTTTTAAGTTTAGTTTTATGTTTTTGAGTCAGTTTAGAGGTTATTAGCAAGCCCTCCTAATCCCCGGTCCAGAACGATCCCTACTTATACTTATTCTACAATTGTCAAAAGAGGGTTAAATTTGTGTGTTAAGAACATCTCGGGAGGAGGAGTCAGAGAAATAAAGTCTGACCAGGCCGTATCTCAACGATGCACTGTTCAAGTATTGAAGGAATAAAAGAAGAAGACTTTTACCCCAGCAGAGGCTACCAAGGTCCAAAAGTATGATAAAGCTACCAAATAACAATTATAGCAAGCGGATCAAGAAGATGGTGTCCAAACCAACATGTCAACAGATGAGACAAGATGGAAACCCGAAGGAAAAGGAAGAACTCACAGTTATCCTTAAGTAAAATCATGACATCTTCAAGTGGTCACCTTCTGACATGCCCAACATCGACCGTAAGATATCTTGTCACAAGCTGCACGTCGACCCCACTACCAAACCAGTGATCCAAAAGAGAAGACATTTTGCACCTGAGCGAGTAGTGATCATCGAAGCGGAGATTGACAAGCTACTGGAGGTTGAATTCATAAAAAAGGTAGCACATTCAACATGGCTTGCCAATATCATGCTAGTAAAAAAGGAAAAGAATGGCAAATAAAGGGTTTACGTAGACTAAATAGACCTCAACAAAGCATGCCCAAAGGATCCTTATCCACTTCCCCGAATCAATCTATTTTGAGCCTGACAAGGAGAAAACTGCATTTGTGATCGAGCGAGGCACCTACTGCTACAAAGTCATGCCCTTTGGCCTTAAAAACGTGGGAGCCACTTACCAAAGGTTAGTAAACATGATGTTCAAGAAGCAAATTGGAGTAACCATGGAAGTCTACGTCGACAACATCATGGTGAAGGGCAAACAGCAATTAGATTACATCGGCAACTTAGTGGAAACTTTAAACATCCTTAGAAAGTACAAGATGAAGCTCAATCCCACCAAATGCACATTTGGAGTATCTTCAGGCAAATTCTTAGGGTACCTACTAACCCAACGACAAATCGAAGCACATCCCAAACAAATCCGAGCAATCCTAAAGATGAAGTCTCCAACTACCTTAAAGAAGATCCAAGGATTTACTGGACGAGCAGCCGCCTCCAACCACTTTCTTTCATGGTCCACCAATCGATGCAAACCCTTTTTCAAGGCCATCAAGAAGGCACAATGAGACAAATGGGATGATGAGTGCGGAAAAGCTTTACAAGTCCTGAAGAAGTACCTCACATCATCTCTCTTACTATCCAAGCCAGAAGCAGCGGATGACTTATACATCTACTAGGCAGTTTCAGAAATAGCAGCGAGCTTTGCCCTCATACGAGAAGAGCTAGGGGCCTAATTATCGGTATTCTACACTTCTAAAGCTCTTTTCTATGCGGAAACTAGATACCCGAAGATCAAAAAATTAATTTTGATGATAGTTGTTGCGGCTCGGAAGCTCAGACCATATTTTCAAGCTCACACAGTCATCATTATAACTCAGTATCCTCTACGATCAATCCAACATGGTCCAGACGCTTCTCAACGAGTGATGAAATGGGCATTGGAACTTGGCCAATACATTTTAGTTTTTTGACCCCGCACATCGATGCTCAAACTGGCGATCACTCTAGGCTTCAAAGCATCCAACAATGAGGTAGAGTACGTGGCCCTACTAGTAGGCCTCCGAATGGTAAAAGATTTGGCGATGAAAAAGCTAGTAAGTCATTCCGATTCTTAGCTAATAACTAGCTCTAGTCAAACTTATACTTTCACTCAAGTTCCACGAGCAAACAACGCTCACACGGATGCGTTAGCCGGCTTAGGCTCTGCCCTTGACCACTACTGGGGGCAAATACATGATGATCATGGCAACCAATTACTTCACCAAATGGGTAAAAGCAGAGCCCATGGCAACCACGACTCAGACGGACATAGAGCGTTTCATATGGAGGAACATCATTTGCTGATTTAGTATCCATCAATCCATCATCACCAATAACGGCCCGCAATTCGTGGGCAAAGATTTGGCGAAGTTCTTCCAAAAGTATGGCATCAAGCAGCACATGTCCATACCAACGTATCCTTAAAGCAATGGGCAGGCCAAATTATCCAACAAGATGATTCTCGACTACCACAAGAAGTCCCTCTCCAACAAGAAGGGAAAATGGCAAAACAAATTCCCCGAATGTCTATGGGCATATCGCACCATCAAACGACGAGCCATCGGTGAAACTCTTTTCTCTTTGGCATTCAGTTTAGAAGCAATCATTCCTTCCAATGTCATCATGCCAAGCATCAGCACTCTACTGCCAAGCATCAAGCAGAATAGTAAGGAGATGGCCACAAGCCTAGATCTGGCAGAGGAGAAGCACGAGAAGACCATCACCCGCATCGCAACCTACCAGCAACAACTCCTCTCCAGCTATAATAAGAGGCCAAGATTTGGCAATTCTAACCCAAAGATCTAATCCTGAGAAAAGCCTTCATCACTGCCAGCAAAGAAGGCTCCAAAAAGATAGATCCCATCTAGGAAGATATGTACAAGATCAATAAAGTAGAAGGTAAGGGTAGTTACACCCTTACCACCATGAATGACAAAAAGATCGAAAAGCAATGGAACGCCTACAACCTGAGGAAGTACCATGTATGACATACCGCTACACCAAAGGCCGAAGACTCAAGCAGCTCAAAAGGCACTACCTCGTGAGCCAAGAATTATCTAGTTGTTATGCAGTCTCTACTTTATAGCTAAGTTTTTCGTTCGTTTCACTCGCTTTTCAATGAGGAATTCAAAAGTAATTTACAAATTAGCTTGACTACATGTTTACAACAACTGATCACTGCTACACTTCAAAAGAAGACAACGCCTTTCTTAAGGATTCATCGCAGGAATTGCACCCCCTAAGGGACCAACCATGTTCTCCAGTGCGAGAGGGTAAACTAATTTCCCGACACCTACATAGGTCTACTCTCTAAAGCGGGAGGATAAACTCTACACTCCGAATATCCAGACGTGGATGAGTCGGACCGCCTAGTATAACTAAATGCAGGATGGCTTACGCATGAATTCCTAGAAGTAGCCACAATGGTCTTTTTCAAGGCTTAACTAAATGAAGGATTTTGGGTTTCTTGGCCTAATCTGTGGGGAACCGGACCCTAGCGACGGAAGGGGCACATTACGCAGTACGCCCTATGGACGGTTGCCCTGGAACCTTAAAGCTACTACCGAGTGCACTAAGGTAGCGTACAGTTTTCAGAATACTGTCTATGGCTTACCCTTCGAGCGGTAAGCCATGTTAAACTTATACAACCACATGTTTCTATGAAAGGTCAAACAATTTAGTGCGCATATACGAAGCTTCGTCCATTGCCGACATGCTACGCAGTCGATGGGCTTCATTTCTGCCAAAGCGTAGAACGACCTACACCAAGTCTACAAATGTTGTGATACTTGCTACACAACCTACGAAATTGAAGAAAGCCAAGGTTAACAGCCAAATGGTCACGTTGACTCGTCTGCCTTTGTAAGTAAGGCTTCTGACTGCTAACCCTATGGCTAACAACTTTGCAAAGTTCTACACCAACACCTATGGCTACATAGGCTACACGGGCCTGTCTACTTATAGAAATCAGCCTGACTCTAAGTAAGTGAAGCCTCGAATAGAGCCTTCTCACCCTTCAACTACTCAATCTCTTCGAGCAGACCAGCACATATGCCCCGCAGCTCCTCCACTTCCTTCTTCAGATTGTCGTTGATCTTCAAAGCACCTTGGAGCTCCAACACTTGAGGCTCAAGCTTGTTAATGACCTTCTTGAAGTGAATCACTTGGTTATAAGCAGTGATCAGTTATTCATCCTTTTCGTAAGTAGCAAAGCGGAGCTTAGAGATGGCACACTCAAGGTCTTGAATCTGAGGTATGTAACACCCGATCTCATTCTCTGCACTTTCATACTTAACTTAGATTGCGTCAATCCTAGTCTTCAAATCCATGATCTCCTGGTGAGCGGTCTCAAGTTACAGAGAAGTGGCAGCAGAGATATTAAACCCCTTCAAAGCGGCAAGCTCGAATTCTAACCTCTTGACTTTCTCAACTGAAAAGTAAGTTTCGGAAGCCATGGTCATTGCCACCTCCTTGGCAGCCTTGGTGTCTTCTTGATCAAGACGCATAGACTCGGCTATTAGAATCATTTTTTTCTACATCATAGCCACCAGAGCAGTCCTTCAATACTTGGTCGTATAGTTCGCAAAAGAACTTGGGCCAACAACCTCTTTGACGTCATCAATAAACTTGGTACACACATCCATGTCCTCAAGTAGGTTTGGTCTCAAGAGCGCATAAATTTCAGCAGCTTCCCCAAAAATAGACTTGGTGGATTTCTCACAACTGCTCGCACGAGTAGTCTCTTTCTTCTCAGTAGAGGAATTTATCATAGCAGCAAGGGGAAGGGTTTTGGCGCCATTTTGGCAACAAAGTCCACCTTATTGTTCTTCATAGTAACAAGTCTTTCTAAATGTGAACCAGACTTAGCCCCTGACGGACATTTGGGCATAAATTTCGGCACTGGGGGCATGGCGAAGTTTCTAGATGAGCAATCATATCAGTAATCGAACCAGCCACTTTGGAATAGCAGACGTCACTGGCACAGATCTAACAGCCTCCTCTTTCTCCCCCTTGGAGGAAGTCAAGTCAATCACGAGCTTGAGGGCGACTAGCAAACCTTCGCTAACAGCGGAGAAAACCTTTGACTTTTTCTCAACCAACATCTCCTGAGCAGGCGAAGAAGATCTCTTCTTTCCACCTTCAAGCGCAGTAGGCTTAACTATGGTAATCGGACGAGCCAACGCCTCAGCCTTGATTCGCTTTATCTCCTCTCTTGGGGGCAGCCCTGCTTTTTCCCCGTAAAGAGGACTAAGTAGCCAACGCCACTCATGGTACTAGGGATGGATACCTAAGGTAATATGCACTTTCTTCATATCTGGATAAGTCTTAAGAGTCGAGCCGAATTCCAAATCTATAAGAACAGTGGCAAATAATCAGTAAATCATATAGTAACTTAGCACAAGTACAAAGCAACCGAGAGATTAAGCAGTCTACCTACCGGAGATGAAAACCGTCAAAATGTGCATCTCGGGGGAGGAATTAGACTCCCACTCTCCACTTATCTCCAAAGTCTCTCTAGCCCAGTCATGATCTCCCTTGCTCGAATGATCAAAGAGCCTATGGCAAGATCTCAGCTGCCCAACTCCCTCGGTGTGGCCTATGTCAAAGAAGTACCGGAATTCATTGACGGTCAAATCTATGTCGAAAAATTGGCTTAGATTAAAAAACCCCACCTCGATGTGGCACACTTCATGGAGCAGAGCACCTTTCGGAAAAACACGACATGGGAAAAGTAAATCCCAGCACGAAGTAATAAGGATGGACCTTGATGGTTCTCCGAGCCCCATTACATGGCTCATGGCTACTGCCCTTATTGACACGCTTCACACGCACCCTCAACAAAATGGCATGCCTATATGCCTCTATGAAGTCCCTAAACGAGTCATCGGACCTAATCTTAAAGTGAGCAGCCTTGAAGTAGTCCTCCTTACTCAAAGACCCGCATTGACGATACAACGGTGGAACAACATCATCGTTTTTGTGGCTTGAAAAAGACATGCTCGAAAAAATTCTACAAAGGCGTAAGGAAAATTAATTAGACCCACCCATGAAAAAAAAAGGAAAAGGCAGTTGACGCAAGCAAGCCAAGCCCGAAGGCCAAAGGCTTTTCTTTCTTTCTCTCTCAAGTGCACGGGCCCAAGCCCAACAGCACAAAAAAAAAAAGGAAAACTCACTGCCCAAGCCATAAGAGCCCAGTAACCACGCCTGGCCCCATAGCCTAGCCTGAAACCCTCTCGGCCAGTAGGCCTCACGACCCAAACCAAATGGAAAAGGGCCGATGCCCCACACCCTCTCTCTCCCTCCATTTCTCGCATGGGCCGAGGCCTATATCCAACTCACTAGCCTGGCCCAATCCAAGCCCAGCTCAACACCCATGCGCTCCTATCAGCTCGGCACGAGCCGAGCCACCCCTGGCCCAACCAGCCACCGCCGCACTTAACAACCCCACGGCAAGCCATGTCGTGGCCTTCTTTAACCAACTTTCACACATCCTCGACCCCCAACGAACCAAATTTCTAGCCCTGAGGCTCCCAAAAATTCCTAAGACAAGGAAAAATTAATTTTTTTTCTTACCTTGGTGCGGCGTGAAGACAAAGAAAACAACGAAAGACGGTCATTTGCACGGGCAAATGTAGAAGAGTGCTAGGGAAGGGGGAACAAATATCCTCTTGCTTTCTCTCTCTTGTATGGTAGAATAAATTGCTCTCTAAAGTTGATTTAATAATCTACTTAAGGTAGACTTAAATAGTCTTTAGAAGTAATTTATTTTCTTTGCCTAGAAGGATCAAATTTCCAATTAAAGAGGGAATCTACATCAAAACAACAAAAGACGATCCTTTGCACGGGCAAGTGTAGAAGTTTGCTAGGGGAGGAGGCACAAATATCCCATTGCTTTCTCTTTCTTGTAGGGTAGAATAAATTGCTCTCTAAAGTTGATTTAATAAACTACTTAAGGTAGACTTAAATAGACTTTAGAAGTAATTTATTTTCCTTTCCTAGAAGGATCTAATTTCCAATTAAAGAGAGAATCTACATCAAAACAGCAAACAATCATATGTTTCCTAAAGCAAGAAGATCTCTACATCTGCTACTCTTTCCTGCGAATAGCCCAATAGGTGTGGGGGTATTTGTGGAGCCAAAAATAATCAAGGAAAATATGGAGGCGACATGTGGATTTTTGGGTAAAAATGACAAAATTACCCTCGAGGCACACCGGAACTCTCACGCGTAAGCAGTGGACAATAACAGCTCAATCAAGGTCAAAGATGATCAAAATATGTATTTATTGAAAACTCATTTCATCAATCCTCATCAAATCCTCCCACTAGGTAACCCCCAATTATTCTTTCAAATTAGGATTGATTACCAAAATTAATTAATTAATTTCCTAATTAATTGATTAATTTTCTAATTGATTGCAAGATATTATTTTGACATAATACATAATATCTTGCAATTAGAGCAAAAAAACCACCATAAGTGGCCAGACCCCTTTTCTCCAAATAGGGTCGGCCACACCCCTATAAGTAGCCCTCATTTCTTCAAAAAACCTAAGTCCGATTCTCTTCTAAAATTCTCCAAATTTCTCTAAACATTTTCTCTCTCAAATTCTAACTTTGGCATCGAAGGTTCTTCTGCTAAAGCCCTCATTCATCGTGAGCGCGTGAGGTTTTTGGCCTTGACCTAAGCTATTAATTGTTTTGCGGGTGCATTTTTGTCGAAGAAGAAGAATGCGGAAATTTGCATTCACAATAATACTAAGTGGCGAAATTTTCAGTTACGTTGTTTAGCATGGCTTTACTCAGGGTTTCCATTTCTTATTGTTTTTAGCTTTCTTCCTAAACACTCTTTGTATGTTTCATGTATTTACTTTCATCACGTTGAAGAAGTAAAATATATCAGAAATTCTCAGTTACTTTGTTCAGCATGATGACTAGTATACGCAATTGTTCCATGATAATCTATTTATTATATTTTTAAACTACATATTAATAGGATTCTTATTGTCAACCCAAACCTCTTAAAATTAACATTGTAACCCTCTAATCAAAACTGAACATAAATAAAAAAACATGAGCAGTAATGTAATTTATACAACCAAATTTTGTTGTCTCTATATGTGATTCTAACATATCTCTAATTAAAAAATTAAAAATTAAGTCTCTCTCCCCACTTTGAACGTTCACGCTCACTCTCTTTCCCTCTCTTTCTACTTTAAAAAAAAAAGATAAAAAATGTTCACACACAAAGTGTGGGCATATGCTAGTTATATTTTTGTCAACTGTAACCCACTCATCCAAACTAATCATGGCTCAACCCTTTTTCAATTATGTTCTCTAACATGTTACATTATTGATGATCAATATCACATGGTGTTTATATATTTAGAACAACAATAATCCACACATGATAAATAATACCATACTATTATGTTACAAGAATGGTAACAAGACAATCAATCTCACTTTCCTTCTAATTTAGTTTCTGTTTAATTTTCCAATTGGTCCCCACACTCCTGGTACACTCAAACACACGCACGACACACACACACACATATATGCAATAATAACAACATTAATATATATACTCACGTTATAAGTTATAGCCTTCACCTCTTTGTTTTATTTTATTTTTTTCACCAAAATTTAATGGTAAAAGTGACGAGGTATGTAAATATAGATTGGGATAGATGATCTGTTGGTCTGAGAAATAGCAGTGCTTCGTACATCCGACGCAAAGGGAAGGATCTTTGGCCCGGATTTAAGCAACTAGAGGACAATGGCGCTTTGTTTCCTTTCGGAAATTGCAGTTTTTCATCCATTCAAATCAAACCTAAATTATACAAAGGCCCGTGCCAGAGTCAGTGCTTTGGAGTTTGGACCACTTCACACATAACACCGACGAAGAAATCTACGGCAGACAATAATTTTGTACTATTCATTCCATATAAAGCAAATAAAAATATGTAGTTAAATGACTTCTTTAACCTCAAATTTTAGGGTTAGTCTAAGGCGATGACCATCCAAGATTCGAATCTTGGGTCGTCCAATGTAAAAAGTTCAAGGTTTTTTTTTTAATATAGAAATCATGGACAATTCTTTAGTAAGACATTTCATCGTGTGCACTTGTTGTCATTTGTCTAGCCATATATATATATATATTTATCTTATACATAAAGCTAATGGAAAAGATGAATAGTGATTTTGGTGCCATCAAGCTTTGATACAAAAATTTGGACAAAAATGCCCCTAAGACGAAAAACTTCAAAGACATCCCAAAACAATGCATCAAATAAGGTAGGGGCATTTTCATTATTTTAATAGTATTTTGTTAATAATTAATTTTTTTTTTGTGTTTTTTTTTAATTAGTACCTCACAATAGGCTAACAATAATGTGATTCAATCAATTGTTTATTAAATATTATTTTTTCTATTTTTAAACACGTTCAAAACATCTTAAGAGGCGTGTAATGCCTTATAAAAAATGTCTTTCGTACATGAATAATAATATGATTAAATTAGTTGTCAAATTATTTTTTTTTTTTAACAAACAATATTATCTAGGGTGTAAGTTTAGCCTCACAATGGGTTATCAATAATGTGATTCAATCAATTGTTTATTAAATATTATTTTCTCTATTCTTAATGTAAATTCTATAGAGACCGATTTTATTATGTGAATTCAACTGTTTTAATTGGTTTATGAGGGTTTTTTCTAGCTTGATCTAAGACTATTCATTTACTTCAAATATTTGACTTTCCCTTTATCAATTTATGCATATAAATACATTTAAAATGTGTAAGTCACGCGTAGCATGCCGTTATTCAAAAAATATATTTGTCATTTTAATTAGTTTTTGTGCTGCTTTTTTTTTAAACTAGTACCTCACAATAGGCTAGCAATAATGTGATTCAACTTCTCTATTTTAAAACACGTTCAAAACATCTTAAGAGAAGTGTAATGCTGGTTATAAAAAAGATCTTTTGCACGCGGATAATAATGTATTAAATTAGTTGTCAAATGATTTTTTTTTTAACAAATGATATTATCTACACTAAGGGGAAGGGGTGCTTAGCCTCACAATGGGCTAACAATAATATGATTCAATCAGTTGTTTATTAAATATTATTTTCTCTATTTTTAAACACGTTCAAAACATTTTAAGAGGCGTGTAATGTCGGTTATAAAAAAGGTCTTTCGCACGTGGATAATAATGTGATTAAATTAGTTGTCAAATGATTGTGTTTTTTAACAAACGATATAATTTACACTAAGGGGGAAGGGGTGGGTTTAGCCTCACAATGGGCTAGCAATAATGTGATTCAATTAATTGTTTATTAAATATTATTTTCTCTATTCTTAACGTAAATTCTATAGAGACCGATTTTATTATGTGAATTTAGCTTCTTTAATTGGTTTATGAGGGGTTTCTTCTAGCATGATCTAAGATTATTCATTTACTTCAAATATTTAACTTTCCTTTTGTCAATTTACGCATATAAATACATTTAAAACGTGTAAGTCATGCGTAGCACACCGTGATTCAAAAAATGCCTTCTACACACGCGTGAGCACGTGCATGAAGCCTAGTAGGCTTATATGTTTAGTTTTGGTGTCTTCTAGTGTGTGTGTGTGTGTGTGTGATGATTGCTGTGAAGAGCCATTGCCTAGGTTGTCAATACTCCATGTCTCATTTTGTCGATGCAATCTATATACCAAGTGTTGCTGAGATTTGCTAGTTACAGGCATTACATCAAGGACTTGGTGGGCCACAAAAGAGTTTCGTACCAATATTCACAGGGTGCCACAGAGGACCTTCATAGATGTGTTTCTCAATCTCTAGTGAATCTTATTACTAGTGTTAACATCATGTTGTAAGACTGTTAACCGTAAGGATATAAAGAGTCTTATTACTAATGTTCACTTATACTATTAGTAAAACGAATAATACCAATATATAAATAATATTAAATAAAAGGCAACCGTGAAATGTTCTCAAATCTGATGTTCTTTTAAAATTCTTAATTAACGCACAAAAGAACAATGAAGAAAAGTGGCAATAAAATGGTACGCACGATCCGTCGCTTCACAGGCCTTGTTTACCCGCTCTCCCATGCAAGGGGCAGATTCTTTTGCTCTTTGCTTGATCAGATGCCTAATGACAATGTTTAATCCATGATTAAGGATTATTTACGGATAGATTCTTGCAACTCTTTAAGTCTAGACAATAGCACACCTAATTTGGAACATCCAAGTTAGACTTGGCAATTTCTTACACGACACGTAAATGATACGAAAATAACAGAGTTATGGTTGACACGATAACTAATCAGGTCGTTATCGGGTCACACAATAAGAACCCGTTAATAACAGGTCCTTAACAGGTTTATACACGCAGGTAACCCGTTTCAACACGTTAAGAAAAAAGTTATTTTGATGACTTTAATTTTTTTTAACTACTTAAAAAACATTCTATCAAATGCAATAGCCATAGTGTATATGCATATATTGTATATTAAAATATGTATTTCGTATTATTATTCTATATAAATTTTTGTGACATACCCGATATCTTAACAAATCATGTCGTGTAACACCCATTAAAGTAAACGGGTAATATGACCCGATTCCAAATCGATCCGTTAATATTATCAAGTAATATGACCCAACCCATTACCCGTTAAGGAAAATATATTTTAAATCAATAAATAATGAAAATGAAAAATATAATACTAAATTTGTATATGTATATATATATCACATTGTCACATAAATATTACTTCAAAACATAAAAACAACATTTGTCTTTTAAGTATTACATGCTCCAAAATAAGAGTCTAATGAAAAATCATTGGTACATTACTACAAAATACCAAAGTTCAAAGATATGCAAAATGAAATGAGTTGTGTTTCAAGGTTGAGAAAACCTTGCACGTCTTTTTATAGTAAAACCCTTTAATTTTCATCAATCACGAAGGAAAATGATATTGGTTTATTTGGAACTCGCTTAAAAAGACTATTCATGAGGGTTTCTATGGTTCTAAAAATTCAAACAACGATGTACCCATCCTCAAAGCGTGCAAGATGCGATCACGAGCGCTTGCATATTTTTTCACATTTTTTGCACTTGTAAGTTAATTATTATATTTTTTTAATGTGTTTGATATTTTTAAATTACTTGATATTTTTATTTTTAATGTGTTTTAATTTTTTAATCTCACTCCTTGCCTATGGAATACTAAAAAAAAAAATAAACTAAATTTTTTTGGCATGAAAACAGAAAACACGAATCCAAGTAACACCCAAATTTCAAAAATCATGCCAAAGTAGATGAATAAATGACAAATTATTACAAAGTATTTACAATTTAGGCCATATTTTCCCTAAACATGTTAATAAATGTAATTATTCACCATATTTATGATCATTGATCAATAAGCAAAGGTGCCATACTAAAATAATCTTCCACGTATTACAAATAAATACTAATTAATACATTTTATATACTAATCTACCTACATATAAGTTAATTTACCTATATTTTGTAGGTTCACTAATTTACCAATTGAATAAAATAACATTCCTATATTTTGTAGGTAAATTATTTTGCCTGTATCATTACATTTATTGGGAACATTTTATTATTATTATCATTAGTGTATTTATGTGCAAATAATGTATCTATATTTTTAGGTAAATAATCTAGTTTTGAATCAAATAACATTTGTTTATTCTATAGGTAAAATTGGCACGTATTGTTACACATAGTAGGCACATTGTTACTATATATACACATGGTAAATAATTTATCTATATTTATATATAAAATAAAACATAGATAAATTAATTTTGACAACATATAGTAGACAACATACAGTGGGCACATAGTTAATTATTGTATATCTACATGCAAGACTGAACAAAAAAAAAGTGCCTAATTTTGTGAGAAAAAAATATACTATGGTGGGTTCAGCTAAAGAAAAATAGACTACGGTGGGTTCAGCTAAAAGAAAATTGAGCTTTGAGGGGTATAATGCCATCCCCAAAGCGAAAGTACAACACTCCATGTTGGCTTCGAAAGATAAGTACGTACAATATGTTACAGCTACGACTGGCCATATATACAAAGTACCTTTTATATGTACACACATACGTCCATTTCGATGGGTTGAACGATATCCCGCTCCTAAACTTTCTCATTAGTACCACATGTAATATGATGAAGACTTGGAAAAAAATGTGCAGATCGATATGGAGAGAGGAGAATATATTTGTATGAGCCTTTAAAAAATCTTTGGTGTGACGCGCAGGATGATGGAAGCAGCCCTTGTATTTTATTCGCATCTACCTAACTTACAATATCTGAATGTGGTGGACGATTAACATATTACAATGTACCATTTTTAAGAATAAAAAATAAAAAATAGAAAAGGTTTCTTCGTATTGTCGCATGTTCTAGGTCTACCCACCCATCCAACTTGGCCCTTTTTTTTTTTTTTTATTTGCAAAACAACTAGGGTTTAATGTGAATCCCAAGTGGAACCCTAACTCGTATACCCATTTGCATTTGGTCACTAACTTTTTGTGTTTGTTTCTTTTTAAATATATTATGTTTTTCTTTCCTTTCTTTATTCACGCTCTAGGTCTAACCCACTCATTAAGCTTGATTTTATTCCGTTATGTTTCTTTAATTATGACACTCAATACCAACACATATTTACCATTAAATTTGAGTAGTTTCAAATTCAATGGTGTTGGCAACTTCTAAAGAAAAACCACATTTTGTTTTTCAAAGCCAACAACGATTAAATTTAGAGAAACTATAAACACGGACAATTTTTCTTCTCTAACAATCATTCTTTATTTATTTATAGCCATCAGATTGAATAAACGTTTAACCTAAAAACTACAAAACCTACATGGCACGCATGCCGAGTAACTATTAAGCTAACTACATACATCTTGTGAATGTGGGTTTGCTAAATCGTAATCGAGCTCGATCAAGTGAGTAGAATAGATGTGGTGGTGTTGTCGAATGCGCTATTGACTTCTGGACTTGAACGATTATGGATGGGGAAGGAACATGTCTAGGGCTTGGGTTTTAGAACATGAAGAAAAAGTTGCCTAGTTCACTACGAAATTCAGGATCTTATGTACCAAGTTCAGCCGCTTCAACATTATTCGTGAGAATATAAGTGTGTCGAATCAGTATCAGGCTATAAGGGCACATGTACTCAAATGAGATGAACGTTTGAATGGTGAACGTAGTTCAGCCGTCTGAATGTCGAAATGCAAACTTCACCTAAGAGTAACCAATCATAAAACACTTCACTTTGCTCGGAAGCCAATAAAGTGAACTCTTTGGGCGAAAGAATTAAGAACTCTTCACCTACCGAGACTTGGATAGATAATCAACCAACCGAGAAGCAATGTCGTTTACTTGTCCAAACTGAATGTGCTATATTTTGCTTGATTCTACGACGCCAGTGATGTTTACTTATCCAAACTGAAGGTGTCATGGATTGGCAACACAGTGTTGTTTACTTATCCAAATTGAATATGGGTTAACAGGGAGGGTTATGATAGTTAGTATTTTTTTTAGGGGTATGAGAAGGGTTTCGTATAGAGCATTTTGAGTTGTTTGTTGAGTAGAAGGGGGTTTTCCATTTTACATAACCTCTTCTAGGATTGGCGTTGTGATAAACAAGTCTGCCGAGATAGAGTCTTGATGGGACTATGTCACTCTGCATTACT
This sequence comes from Malus domestica, assembly GCF_042453785.1. Taxonomy (NCBI): domain Eukaryota; kingdom Viridiplantae; phylum Streptophyta; class Magnoliopsida; order Rosales; family Rosaceae; genus Malus; species Malus domestica. The sequence continues at coordinate 25,765,710 of NC_091675.1, forward strand.
CGAGTATTCAAATTTTTTTACCCTTTTAATCATTTCCTTAGTCGAAACTCACATTTATCTAGTCTCGACTTCTTGATTTAAATCAGGATTCTGAACCTAGCCCCTTTATGCGATTAATTCATTCTTATTTTGATTAAGAATGAATTCTGATCCTTAAAATAATTCGCCTCTACCCAGAGCCTATTCTAATCCTTGGCCATTTTAGTTCACTAAGAACTCGACCGAGCCACATTTGAACTTAATCCTTTCACACTCCTACTTTCATGAAGACTGTATCGAATCAATCCTTTCGTGGCCTGAAAATCCACTGGCCTGAGGGATCATTACTGGGCCAAGGAATGTGGCTTTCCAACTCGAGTTAACCTATTCTCGACTTAACCTATTATTCCAAACCCAAATAATAACACAAAAACAACAACGCACAAATTAACCATAAACCTTTTTTTATTGAGTAATGCTAGGGAGATAAATTAGGGGACCAAAGTTGATAAACCAAATAACATGGAAAATGATGATTGAATTATTATTAAGTGTTGATTAACGTTCTTACTTACTATTGATGACACATCATTTAATTTGTAAATTTAGTATATAAATTTAATCTATCTAATATTACTCTTTTCTATTTCTGATATGCATAAGACAAACAAAAACACCACACAAAATAACGTACAAGACTGTAAAAATGAAAGGTCCCTCTCGTCATAATAGCAGTGTCTGACTGCTTTTGGCGGAGAGAACTGATTCAAAGGACACCGATGAGAGCGCCTATTCATCACCATCGCCTTGATATTTGCAAGACATTTACAAAATACCCCTTTTTCGTATCCCTCATTTTCTTCTGTCTCCAGTCTCCACCCCTCTTTTAATACAAAATTTTAACCCTAGATTTTCCTCCCCTTTGTTTTTTCACCTAAATTATGTCACGCATTACCCTATTAGGTAACTCCAACCCCAACTTTTATGACCAAAATTAAATTTATTAAAAAAGATAGATGCTAGGCATTGAGATATTAATATACAAAATTAAATAAGAAAAGAAATCAATAATTGTTGTCAGAACTCAAAAAATCTAGTTGAATATCGACTTCGTTTTTTACCAACGGCCATACATACATTTTTTGTTGAATAATACTTAGTTATTTAAATATGAGTAGAAACTCTTACTTAAAATTTCTCAAAATTATTCATTGTCAATTTATAGAACTTCGTGTTTAAAATCAAAACCGTTCATATTATAAATCATCCTATAAAGATCGCATCTGCAAAAAATTAATTAAAATCAAAAGACCGTTTATTCATCAAACTATTTAAAAACAAACATACGGTATTGGTAAAAGCATCAAGAATCATTTATGTATTTGCTACAATAAATTAACTAAACGACCTTAATTTTAATTTATTTTTTGCAAAGATGATATTTACAGTATGATTTATAGTATGAACGATTATGATCATAAACACAAAACTCAGCGATTAAAACACTAAGAGTTTCGAGTAGGAGTTACTACTCATCTTTAAATAGTCAAGTATTGTTCTTTTTTTGTTTTGGTAAACACCAATGAGAGCATACATTTGATTTCATTTCTCCAAAAAATAGGAGAATTTCCTGTCCTTGTTACTAAAATTTGTCTATGTTTTGGAGCACTGAAAGAACTGGATTTTTGGTGCTTACAAAATAAACAGAATCAAGAGGACTTGATCGTAATAAATTAGAATCGGGGAGGTGGGGGATGATGGTGGTAATTAGGCAGAAAAATCTTGATTAAAAGGGGTCATGACCAAAGAGAGCTAAGCTAGCTTTAATTAGCGTCTGGTGAGAGAGTGGAACCCATTTTTCTGCAGCCAGCCGTTTTGTGTGTACGACGGTCTAATTTGTGGTGGGAATCCTGATGATGCTGCAGCAGTTGCAAATAAATCGGAGGTCGGAGTAGCGGATTGCCATTGTTGGTGGTGGTCGCTCATTGACAGTGAAAGATCACTGCCAATGCGGCCCCCTCCTTCACTGCTGCTCGGAAACTGAATCTACCAAAAATATAATTAACTTATAATATGCAATTAATCACCATCAACTTCACAATGTACTACAGGAAATTATGAGTAAAGATAAATATTAATTGTGCTCACATGATGATAATTTGGTGAGTTGAAATGTGGTGGGAAATTGTGAGGCATTTGAATGTCTTCGGCAGTAGGCCTCCTACTAGTGAACTGCCCATATTTATGCATTTCAGCTGGGACTTGAGATTGAAGGTTGGTTCGGAGTAGAGCTTCACTCTCCAAGTACCCGTCTCTTCTCTGAGGATCAATGTCGTCTCTAGATCGATCTCGTTGTATGTTAAGCTATTAAACGAAGGAAACATAAACTTCATAAATGATTAATAACGTGTGAAATGTTTTCTAACCAGCCTTATGTCGACCAAATTAATTATGTTCTATAATATGGCAACATAAGATACCTTAGGCCGAAATCCTTGACTCCTCCAATCAGCATCGAATTGCATCGAGACAGAATGCTGGTGTTCCAGTGCACCATTTTGGCTGTTATTATCATTCCCTAATGCTTGATTGTTTTTCTTTGAGTTTGAGCTTCCCAAACTCAAATCAAGGTCGTGATCCGCAGCATTAACACCTGATGATTCTACGCAAATACATATCGAAATGAATAATTATACTAATTAAATCAAGCTAGAACATATGATCAAATCATCATCAAACTACAATGCATCAATATTTTCCTATTTAGTTATATTTACCAGAGGGGTTGAGCTCGTTCTCGTAGATGCTGGGATCAAAGTTAGTGACAGCTTCTTTGCCATTACACTTGATTGCTGCTTTGTCATAAGCCCTACAAGAATTCAATCATATAATTACTAAAGACCACAAATATACCTATATTATATATACACACATATATATACACATATACACACCTTGCAGCATCAATCTCAGTGTCAAACAATCCCAAATAAACGTATCTGCCAAACAATTTAGCATAAAAAGTTATAAAAATTGTAGAAATTAATGAAGAAAAATAGTAAAATGAACAACAAAAACAGTGAGAAACTAGTGAGGAGGATGGAAGCTTTTTCTTGGGTTGAACACAGTTTAATTAATTAATAATAATAACAGAAGGAGCGAAGCTGCTGGAATTATTAATTTTGTGCTTACTTTTTGCCTAAAAATTGGCCCATCCTGGCCTCCCATCTGCCACACTTGTGCAAGGTGACCCCTCTATATTTGGAGCTCCCTCTCGGGAAGCCGGTGCTTTGTCGGCGAAGTACATGCACAAACTCCTCCTTTGTTAAATTGCTCATCTGCTTGCGTGTTCCATTCCATGCAAGAAAAAGACATTTAACATCATAATCATCCCAAGAAAATCATAATATGAATCTTAATTTCCCATGCTCAAAAAATTTTGTTTCGAGCTTTTCGTGTCCTCTGGATCTCAGTTCATATCTCCCGTTCAGTAATTTAGATGGATTCAACATTAAATATTGCTTGTATGATTATTAAGTATTGTGTGTATATATATATATATGTATGTATGTATATATTGCTAACACTGTTGAAGATAAGGTAAATAAAACTGTTGAAGATAAGTGCAAATCCATTCTCTCTTCTCGGGGCCCGTACACACCACACACATACTCGCTCATGAACTCACCTGCTTCAAGTCTTCTTCATAATCCTCTATGCTAAAATTTATGTCAGCCTCCACTCCCCGGAACTTGATCGCCGCCCGATCATACGCCCTGCATTTTAATTAATTCCCACAAAATTAATTAAGATTAACCGGATGTATCATATTATTAATAACAATATTTGAGAAGCAAAGAGCTCACCGAGCAGCTGCATGCGCTGTGTCAAATCCACCTATAAATCAAAGTTCGAAAAAAAAGAAATAACCCATCCCATCTCATCAGCATATATATCAGAAAATTAAACAAGAAAAAAAGAATGTGCGTGGACAACCAAAGGACAAAGGCACCATTTTTGTGTCGAAGAAATAAAAGTACCAAATAATTATACGAATTTCTTACCAAGATAAACTTGCTTCCCACAATCCCTGTATATCCGAAGTAGAAATCAAAAAGCCAAAAATAGAAAACGCAAAATTGTCTGATTGGCCAAATAATATGGAGAAATGTTCAAGTCGGTAATAAGAATGGAAGTACAACCAGTTTCAACTAATTAACTGACCAAATATGAGACTCCCAACGGCCAGTCCTCCGGTAAAACGTAACACCCCGGTACTGGGAGCTCCTGGAGCGGGGCCCACGCCGGCTCTTCTTCATGGGCTGGTGGGAGGCCTCCGCGGTGGGCGGCGGCTTCCCGGGACTGCCCGAATCAGACTGCCCGAAATTGACCCCGACCCAGTGGGCTCGGGGAAACGACGATGATGTAGAAGGAGGTGGTGGGATGCTGCCGCCGCCCGTTGCGGACCCCATTACGTCAAAATTAGAGGAGGAGTCTTGCTCCACCGGAAAGAACTGTCTGGTGACGGTCACGGGCGGATCGCTATCCATGGACTCCTCGTGGGTCACGGAGAACCCGAATATCTTTCCTCCTCCTCCCCCACCTCCTCCTTGCTTCTTAGCGAGCTTGGTTGGGCCGTCGTCCTGATCTTCTTCTTCGTCTGATCCGTCCTCCTCTATGACCACCGCCGACGAGCTTGAACTGGATACGGATCCGACCCGTTTGCCCTTTTCCTCGTCTCCGTCTGCCGATGTCTTCTGGGAGGAACAACCTTCGGATTCCTCGCCACGTGGCCGCTGATCAGGCGAGTCATTGAGATCCCACATTTTTTTTATCTCCCTGTCTCTCTCTTGTCTGTCAGCTGTTTGGTTAATGGTCGGTTTCATTTTTCACATTAAACCCAGAATTCAGCGTGGCAAAAAGCTTCAACTTGACCAAAGAAACATGTAAAAAAGTTAGAGAGAGAGGAGGTTAGTGATGTTGTTGTGTTTTGATGAAAGTCCAGAGAGAAAAAGATAGCTAGATAGCTATAGAGAGAGAGAGAGAGAGAGAGAGGTAGAGGTGATGCAAGATCTTGTGCTGGAATGGCGCCTAAACTGCCCAATACAGCAATAGACGAGGCCAGTTCTCAGCAAAGCTTTAGCTCAAGCATCCCACCACACCCTTAATGTTAATTGTTAATACCTCTCTCTCTCTCCCCCTCTTTCTCTCTCTAACAACTTTCCTTCCTTTCTTTTCAATGACATATAATTCTCTCTCTCCATCTTTCTTATTTTTGTTTCTTTTTATTTTATGCAAATCAATCATTTTTATAAAAAAATTGTAGTATGTATTTTTGGCATCTATATTAAATAAAGACCCAAGTTTCTTTCTTTTTTTTCCTTCTCATTTTTCTTTAGTTGAACCTGTTGGGTTTAGTACAACTTTACTGTTCACTCTTGTTAGAAAATATTAGTGTTTTAGTTTATTTGAATGTTTGGTTTTCTGGGCTTAGCCTGTTAGAATTAGGTTTTGTTAGGGATTAGGGTTAAGTTATTATAAATAGGGTGCTTTGTTATTCATTAAAGATCAAATTAGCCACAATGTAACCTCTTAGAGTTTGTAGCCATTCTAGCGTTCTTGTTTGTTTAATAATATTTTTATTATTTGTTAGTCTTGTTTGTTGCGCACTTTAATATTCAACTGTTCTTTCTCTCTCTAACCATGATAATCTAATCTCGAATTAGTTATTCACAAAAATCGAATTTAAACTTTTTTACTTATAAGCAGAGTACAATTCCATTACATTGTTATACTAATGTCACAGTGTTTTTTATTTTTAATTTTTAATTTTATTGGTGGTTTGATCATATTAAGGAGCATGAATATATAGATCAGATGGGGAAATGGGAGAAAGAAAAAAAATACCATCTCTTTCTTTACACAACTTTCCCACGTTAACCAAATCGAAAAGCATTCTCTCAATTCTCTCTCTCTCTCTCCCACTAATGGAAATAGACAACCCAAAGACTCAATTACCTTTATTGGCTACATAATTATTCAACGTTCACATCACAAATCACCCTCCCTTCCTCTACCACAGCGAGATTTTTTCGTGTGTTCAGAACATAAAACGTAACATCACATGCTATTATATAATTAGAATGATATAAGAATCAAATTTTAACTTACTAAGTAAGGTCGGCTATATGAATTCTAGACCGCTACTATGCTCGTTTTGTTAGATTCAAGTACTTCAAGTACTTTATTAGATTCAAGTACTTCAAGTCTTTTCTTAAAGTTTATTTTCAAATCTTATTAAGTCTTCCTCTACTCTTTTACCCCTAAACTTTTGTCTCATAGTCGCATCTTCTAAAAAAATTATTTTAATTATATAATAATATGTAGTGTTCTGACGCATATTGAAAAATCTATCTCCCCACAGGATTTGGATCCTCTCCTGAGCTAATGGAGAGGATCCTCCTGACCAAGTGTTATGGACCGTTGGATTTTCATCTAACGGCTATAATTATTATAACTTTAAAAGGATCCACCTGTTTGTAGCCGTTGGATGAAAATCCAACGGGCCATAACACTTGGTCAGGAGGATCCTCTCCGTTAGCTCAGGAGAGGATCCAAATCCCTCCCCACATATAGATAGAAGCATATTATCATTATTATATTATTTATATTATAATGGATCTCACTTCATTTCACTGTCTTTTCACATATTCAGGTTTCTCAACTTTCACCTGGTTTTTACCATAAGAGAGAGGGGCAGTAAATAGCGTGGAGACAGTAGGGGTATTTTGGGAAACCAAAAAGGGCTATAATTATTGTGTGTGACTCAAGGACCTCAGAAAATGAAAGGGCAGAGAGAGAGGAAGAGAGAGAGGGAGAGAGAGGTTGGTTGTTATTACTGGGTTTGGTTTGGTATCAGAAAAAGGAAATGGGAATAATGGTAGGAAAAGGAAGGTATTTCCAAAAAAGTCCAATCCAAGAGTACGGGAAGAGGGCCACCTTTGCCTCTTTCGTTATTGTTTAGCCAGCCAGCAAGCAATTACAGCAATGCCTTCCTTGGCCCCCTTCCCATTTGCTGTACCTCGTATTTTTCTGTGTTGTTGTGGCCCTCTCTCTCCCATTCCTCCTCCCTCACTCTCCCTCTTTCCCGCGTCCTCTCCACCTTCCTTTTTTAATTATAAACACATGTTTATGTTTAATTACTTAAACTACTTTTACAACAATATTACTTCTACTTCATGTTATTCCTTTTCACAGATTTGGATCTCATCCGGATCCAAATTAATCATTTATTGTGAATCGTACGGTCAAAAATTATTTGATTTTTTTATTTAAAATTAAATATAAATAGTACTTAACGAAAACTAACTACACGATATATGATAAACCACTATGATGTGGGGATCCTAATCCGGAGAGGATCCTCTACACCCATGTGGTCCTTCGTTTGTTTGAATAATGTAATTAATTACATTAATGTGGCGGTGTTACGGGTACACACAAATCATCAAACATGTACCATCTTTCATTTTTATCAAAATAGTGTTTGTACAATCATTATTGTTGGACTTATACTTTAAATTAGGGTTTTAAATTTGCAGCACCTTTTCACAGTACTGTAGAACACATTCTCACTTTGCAATGGAAGGTCTCAAATGAATTTTGTAATTAAGAATCGGTTAAAACATCCAAAGTGGATAGTTAAGGGATTGTTTCTTCAATTGAACTCTTCAAGTTTTTTTTTTATTATAGAAACTTATAATTGTTAGGATATTCGTTGCTCAGTTTTTTCTTTTCTATTTGATTATGTTTAAAAATTTCCATGAAGTCATTAGGAGTTTGCTTATTTTGATTTCTCTCTTTAAGATAGATATTTCATTTTAGTTGTTGTCTTGGTGTTTGATTTGCTAGGTCTAATTCACTTAGTGTTCTCAGGGTCATGGCATTGATTAGGTGGTGCCGTTTGTAAAGACCCGTCCCAAAAAATTATGGTTTTTATCATTTTAAAATGTGAAACGAAAATGTCCTTCAAGGCAAATGCGTTGACATTTGTTGACCACCTTGTCGTGTCATATAAGATCTGTTTTCTTAACACATCCTCGTAGTACTCGTCGCTACGAACACGTGGACACAAAATGAAAGTAATTTGGAGTTATAATAAAAGAGTTATAAATGAACAAAGTTGAGGGCAAAATGATCATTTGACCATAAATCCGGAAGGCTCCAGATTTGTTGGAGCATCAGTCTTGTGCCACATGTGTAGCTGTAATGGAAATAGAATGAGAGAAATGAGGGATGGGTGATGGGTGATGCCCAATCGGGAAGGAGATGAGAGAGACTGACCAATCAGAAGAGAAAGCAAGGAAGGGAAAATAGGGAGGAGAGAATGAGGGAATCTGGACCCCCCCTTCGCCCCGCGACCCAACCCGATTGCTACAAACACCTCGATACCTTTCACGGCGTTTCTCCGGCAAATCACAAGGAACCAGCACCACCAATAACCTCAACGTCGTCCCAACTCCCATTCATACCCAAACTTGACGGCTGTAGGTCACGATTTCACGACAAACGAACGTCGTCTTCTCCGGCGAGTTCGTGGCAATCTGCCATTTCTGAAGCTAGTACAGTCGACCACCACCATCAATCGACTCCCCTTGAGGTCAGGATCAAAGCCCATGCATTGGTTGGCGTGTCGAAGCTTGTTTGGGATCAAATCAAGAACACCCAATTTTTTACGTTTCCAGCGGATCAAGGCAGTTTTCAGGTGTTTCCCGGCCAAATTGGATTTCGATCTAGGTATGAAAGTTGTTCCTCTCATTGAGCTCTACTTGCTTATAAAATTTGGTAATTTTTAGAGTAAGTCAAAAAATTGGGTTTCCATTCGCTAGAAACCGCCACATACAGTGGCGCGTGGTCTTTCGGTCACCGTCCCATGGCGGCTCATGCAGCAGCACGTAGGAGGAAACCCGATGTCCTTCCTTAGGTTTTTCGACATGCCAAATCCGAATCCGAATCCGCTGTTTGTTTTCCTAAATTTTATTGTTTAAGTAGAGTTTTACTAAACTGTCTCAAATTGTGCTTAGGCGTGTTAATGGAAAGCGACATCATTCTCACTAGTTTGAGCGGCTCCCAAGCAATGGAATACTTGTAAGTGGACCCCTCTTAACTTACATGTTTTTATAAAATATTAGCCTAGCTTGCATTCCATATTTCATGATTTGAATATGTTTTATAATATGTGTTACGAACTTCTATATTGGTGGTTTATGAAATATTTATGATTTATCGAATTTATGTTTTATTAAAGGTTTGAATTATTAGATTTGCGTATATGAATTTCTATGGAATTCGAATATGATTTATTTTACGATTTTACGAATATGAGATTCCATGGATTTATTAATATGATTTATCGTGGAGTTATGAGATAGTCTTTGAGCTTTTGAGCTTCGATGATTTGATATGAGACTTTTGAGATATGTTTTTGGTGCTTATCTAGTGGGTTATCATACAACACATCCACACAACACGAGTATTTAGATGTTTATGGCCATAGGACACAGTTGAGGATGTTTATGTATATACCTCTTCTTCGACGTAACCTGGAGTCGTACAACTTCACCCTCAGGTGATGGATCATGGTTTCTTCACTGGCGTAACTCAATGTCATATAGCTTCACATTCAGGTAATGGACAAGTAATGCTTTCAGGCGAATTAGGAGTTGATGAAATTTATGATATACCCCCAACTTCACTAGCCCCGGGGCTAGTGTCGGTGTGTGATGTAATATGTATATGCTTCTTCTCTGGTGTAACCCAGAGTTGTACAGCTTCACATTCTAGTGATAAACCCACCGCATATACATATGTGTTATATCCTTTTATCCGGCATAACCCGGAATCGTACAGCTTCACCTTCGGGTGATGGACCATAGTTTCTTCACTGGCGTAACCCAGTGTCGTACGTCTTCACCTCTAGTGATGGTTATGCCTTCGGGCCACTATGGTACTCCTAGTGAGTATAGTATTGATACGATTTACGGATTTACCTTCGGGCGGCGATAGCACCATCATCAAGCATTGTTTTACACGTACATGTTTTACGAATGTTTTCATTGCATGCTAGAGTTTTCAGAAAAATTATTATGTAGTATTATATGTGTTTTCAAAATAAAGGGTTAATATGTTCAGAAATAAAATGGTTTTCCTATTATTAGTATTAATATAAACTTTAGTCTACTCACCTTTTCTGTTTTTGCACCCCTTCAGAAGTTAGAATTGAGGCACATAATCCCAGCGTCAGGGCACTTCTGCTTAGGCATCTTCGAGTCTTCTCAGTGTATAACTCATTCCTTTGTTTGTACTTTTTATTTAATTCCTTCACAATATTCTTAAGTAGTTGTATGCTCTGAGCACGATTCTACTTTGGTTTAATTCGTTCTAATTACGTATTCCTAATTGTATGCATGTTTCAAATGGTTTCGTCACCCTTGGATGTTGACCAACACGTGCCTACCTTGATATTTGGGGATATCGGGGTTGAGCCGTGTCAGTTTGGTATCAAAGCATGGTTTGTTCAAAGCATACTCAGGTTCTTCTTCTACTTTGTCAGCCTTGATATCATTTGGATGTCACAGTATCTATTTGTTGATGTCTTCAGCACAATTGTGCAATCCTCATTCTGCCTGAATAGTCACATCCTATTCGAAGTAGAAGAAGTTTGTGTCGGGATCGTGCCTCAAGTTTAAAGTAACTGAGTGAACTTTTAGTATCGGACCGATACTCTGTGTCATTTGTTCACTAAGATGGCAGGCAAAGTCGGTTCTACATAGAAGTGACGTGAATCAGAGGAAATCTTAGTGGGATGAAGTCTAGTTGGGATCAATTGATAATAAAAAATGATGATGGTCCTTTGCAACTTGCATTCCTTAGGAATTGCAGGCAGAGGCATACCTGTTAGGAGATTGCTCAAAACATCTGAAGTCTATGTTACAGAAAATTTAAAAAAAAACCAATTGTAGACTAAATCAATTTCATCGAACTTGTTGTTTTCGCTGAGGAATCTGTGCTGATCCTCGTAAGGTTTTTCAGGGATTGCTTGTCTTTTAAGGAGTTGAATAATGCTTCGACGACGGTTGAATCTAACGGACCAAGTATTCCACACATTTTTCGATGGACTCGTGATTGTATTATCGATAACCTTCTTGCCTATTCCACCTACGAGGCCAGCTTAGTAAACATCAACAATCAGTTTTATACCAAATTTCTCCAATGTCGACCTTGCTTAGATTTTGTACCTTTCTTAGGAGACGTGAACATAGCAGAAGATATTTTTATCACATTCAAGGATGTGAAGGTTGGAAATCGAAAATCCTCTAGAGTGTAATGGATTACAAAATACCATTGGTCTTGTCGAATTCTATCGACGGTTGTCAACGTTCCTTTGATCATACTATTCCTATTTCCTTTTACTATAAAGCAAGTTAGTTTTGGTTCGAGATGTTGTCTAACGTTATCATTGTTTTTACACCATTCGATGACATCAATAATTTTTTATTCCTACGATGATGTCCTGTCGATCATGTAACTATGCGTTGATGTTGCACGATCGAGCATCATGAAGTGAATCGTCCTATCTGCTACCTCCAATCTACGGTTATTACCCTTACTTGGAAAACCTAATGACACCTCTCCATGGAGACCTTGGTAATGATTCAAGGTTTATCGACCATCTCACTTAGTGTACTATCCATCAGTCCATGAAGGCTATACCTTGAACCATTTAGATGAATTCTTCATTCTCGAATCTTTCAGACTCTTGGACATTCTGGTCCACATCGACGCTATTTGAAATCTCAATTTCATCTCCTGGTACTAAAAGATGTTTTAGTCAAACTTGGGTCACTCTTTTGTTCTTCATATCATTTCTAAAGTAGACAAATTGTCCAGGAGAACCACCTAGAAGTTGAAGTTTTTAATTGAGTTATCAGTCCTTGAATCACCCAATCAGCACCTTATCGAGCGAATCTTCACCACTGGTGATTTAATATTCCTGAAACTACCATTGTAACGAATTTTGTGAATTTTAGGTAGAGGGGAAAAATCTAAATTTTCGTTCGTCAGTTTCCATTAGATTATCATTCAACCTCGTAAACTTCTTAAATTTTTTCACTTGAAATGAGCTAAGACTCTGGTGGCGGTGATCGATAGAGTATATCGATGCATACGATTACACCATCACATACCACCCAGATTGTACAAGCGTAGTGGCTAAGTCCCTCAGTAGAAAAACACATCAATACCCGAATATTCTTCAATCAGTTCTATCTCCACCTTGTGCAAAACTCTAGAATACTTTTGTGACATGACTCTCAATTAGCAGGAAACTGAGTTAGCCAGATTTTCAAATTTGACCATTTCAAGTTATTGCTTTCCAATCAAGTTAGGTATTCATACGTATTCGAGCATCAGAGTTGCATATTCAATCCAGACATTTGGTACTCTAGATTTAATGGGCTAGTTTTGACCCTTAAATTCTTGAGTGTTCTTGTAGCCTTCTTGACATGGTTTCTCACTAAATTTGTGAAGAATTCACAAGGGATCGACTCGGCTAAAATGTGCGCCCAGTTTTATATCGATTGGGAACATTAGGAGCATAACATTTTTGCACGCTTACCAGACTTTCCAGGAAGAATTCCAAGTGATCTTGAGGATTAAGCCATCTTCAAGTAAATAATTGGTGAAGGTAACTCAAGGTCCTAAGCCCAGTGATTGTGGGGCTAGTTTATGTGAATGGTTTGAAGCAGCAACCGTCATCTGAAGTAAGTGGTTAGAGTGATAGTTCTTCTAATATAGGTTTTGAATTTTGTACCTCTCAACCTGGAGAGTGAACATCACGATTAGTCACAAAAGAAATGTTTTGCAACAAGTGTTCATCTTTACGCATCTTCTAACTACTTCATTCTAGGACCTTATTGTTTGTGTGTGCGTGGATGTTGAAACACTTATTGCAGCTCTGATTGGTGCGCTTTGGAGTAGTGCGGCAACGCAATCGAGGCGTGAATAGGACGATCTAGGCACATTCTCATATTGAAAAGCAAAATGGTATTATGCCATCCTCAGGACTCAGGAACTTCTCATTTGCTTATCGAGACAACGATAAGTTATCGACATTGTAAGCTGCAGACTGTAATATCAATGGCTTAATTGTAAGCAAGTCGGCAAGTCGGCTCGTCTACGGCAGGAGCTATTAGTTAGCTACAATTAGGACTTGACTCAAGACACACCCATTCTCAGAGTACGTGACATGAAAAGGGTTTGGGCAAGGTCCATTTTCACCCTTGGTTTTGATTTTCAGTACAAATATTTTAAACTACATTATTTTATATATATATGTATATATGTATTTTTGCGTTTACAAATTTTAGGTGGGTGACTTCCACTTTCGGTTTTAAACTCAGTACAAGTATTTGAATCGTACATTTTTATATATCTATTTTTGATGTCATCTTATTATATCTTTTTTACTTTATGTTATTACATAATAATATGTATTTTCAATTTATATTTTTATACGAGTATTGTATGCACTATTGAGGAAGGAAGAAGGTATGAGCTTGGAGGCATGAAAAAGGAATCATTGCAATCCAATTGCGATGGAATGACATTCTCTTTTATGCAGCCATTCTAACTTGATTTCTCCCTCGTGTGTGTGTGTGTATATATATATATGTTCTCTCTATTTTCAAGTATTTTACACTTAGAAAGTTATTTCGAATTTTGGGGATGAAATTTTCTTAAGAGGGTAGATTATAACGACCCGTCCCAAAAAATTACGATTTTTATAATTTTAAAATGTGAAATTACAAAATGCCCTTTAAGGTAAATGCATTGACTTTTGTTGACCACCTTGTCGTGTCACGTAAGATCCGTTTTGTTGACATGCAAACAAAAAGTAATTTGGAGTTGTAATGAAAAAGTTATAAACAAACAAAGTTGAGGGCAAAATGATGATTTGACCACAAATCTGGAAGGCTCCAAATTTTTTGGAGCATTAGTCTTGTGCCACGTGCGTGGCTGTGATGGAAAGAAGATTAGAGAAATGAAGGGGCGATGATGCCCAATCGGGAAGGAGAAGAGAAAGACTAACCAATTAGAAGAGAGAATAGGAAAGGGATGAAGAGAAAATAAAGGAATCCGGACCCTACTTCGATCCGTGACCCAACCCGATTACTACAAACACCCCGACACCTTTCACGGTGTTTCTCCGATGAATCATGTGGGAACCACCACCACCAATCAACTCAACATCGTCCCAGCTCCCATTCCTACCCAAACTTGACTGCTGTAGGTCACAATTTCACAACAAACGAACGTCATATTCTCCGGTGAGTTCGCGGGATGCACAACGACGATTAGCCAGGTCTGGAACAAAGCCCATGCATTGGTTGGGGCGTCGAAGTTTGTTTGGGATCGAATCAAGAACACCTTATTTCTAGCGTTTAAGTCAAATCAAGGCAGTTTTCAAGTGTTTCCTACCAGAATTGGACTTCGGCCCAGGTATGAAAATTGTTCCTCTCATTGAGCTCTACTTGTTCGTAAAATTTGGTAATTTTTAGAATAAGTCGAAAATTTGGGTTTCCATTCGCCGTAAACCACCGCCGTCCCGTGGCGGCTTGTGCGGCGACACGTGGGGGGAAACCTAAGGTCCCTTCTTAGGTTTTTCAACGTTTCGAATCCGAATTCGCTGTCTATTTTCCCAAATTCTATCATTAAGTAGAGTTTTACTAAATGGTCTCAAATTGTGCTTAGGTGCGTTAATAGGAAACAACACCATTCTCGCTAGTTCGAGCGGCTCCTACGCAATGGAATACTTGTGAGTGGACCCCTTCTTAACTTACATGTTTTTATAAAATATTAGCCTCGCATGCATTTCATATTTCATGATTTGAATATGTTTTATAATGTGTGTTACAGAATTCTATATTGGTGGTTTATGAAATATTTATGATTTATCGAATTTATGTTTTATTAAAGGTTTGAATTATTAGATTTGTGTATATGAATTTCTATGGATTTCAAATATGATTTATTTTGCGGGTTTACGGATATGAGATTCCATGGATTTATCAATATGATTTATTGTGGAGTTATGAAATAGTCTCTGAGCTTTTGAGCTTTGATGATTTGATATGAGATTTTTTAGATACGTTTTTTGTGCTTATCTAGCAGGTTATCATACAACACGGGTATTTAGATGTCTATGGTCATAGGACACAATTGAGGATGTTTATGTATATACCTCTTATCCGGCGTAACCCGGAGTCATACAGATTCACCTTCGAGTGATGGACCTTAGTTTCTTCACTAGCATAATACAGTGTTATACAGCTTCACCTTCGGGTGATTGACATGTATTGTCTTCAGGCGAATGAGGAGTTGATGATATACCCCTAGCTTCACTAGCCCGAGGCTAGTGTCGGTGTGTGATGTAATATGTATATGCTTATTCTCTGGCGTAACCCAGAGTCATACAGCTTCACCTTCGGGTGATGGACCCCCATTTCTTCACTGACGTAACCCGAAGTCGTACAGCTTCACCTTTGGGTGATAGGCCCACTGCATTTACATATATGTGTTATATCTTTTTCTCCGGTGTAACCCGAAGTCGTACAACTTCACATTCGGGTGATGGACCATGGTTTCTTCATTGGCGTAACCCAGTGTCGTAAAGCTTCACCTCTGGTGGTGGTTATGCATGTGGGCCACTATAATACCCCTAGTGAGTACAATGTTGATAAGAAAACTTATGATGTAGTATTATATGTTTTACCCCATTATCGAGCATTGTTTTACATGTACATGTTTTACGAACGTTTTCATTGCATGCTAGAGTTTTCAGAAAACTTATGATGTTGAATTACATGTGTTTTTCAAAACAGGAGGTTATTCTGTTCAGAAATAAAATGGTTTTCCTATTATTAGTATTAATATAAACTTTGGTCCACTCACCTTTTCTGTTCTTGCGCCCCCTCAGAAGTTAGAATTGAGGCGCATAACCCCGGCATCAGGGCACTTCCGCTTAGGCGTCTTCGAGTCTTCTAATTATATGACTCATTCCTTTGTTGTACTTTTTATTATAATTCATTCACATTATTCTTAAGTAGTTGTATGCTCTGAGCATGATTATACTTTGGTTTAATTCATTCCAATTATGTATTCTTAATTGTATGCATGTTTCAAATGGCTTCGTCACCCTAGGGTATCGGCTAGCACGTGCCAACCCTGATATTTGGGGATATTGGGGTTGGGGCGTGTCACCGTTAGACCCATGGGTATCATACTTCGGATTTATGATTTGAGAGTTTTTATTCTCACCTGATCTCAAGTAACTAGTGATTTAACGATTCTTTCAATCGATCTATGTAATCTTGCGAATCATGGTGAGCTCAGCTTCAAAGTACTTGAAGTTTGCTCATTACTTTGCAGTTGATCATACTTTAAATTTTTTAGTTCTGGTTTGCAAAAAACGTTTCTAGCTGAATTCTTCATGAGTATGTGTTTATAATTTCAACTTTTTTCAATAAGTAAAATATCATACTTTTTTCAAAAGCACTGGTTATTAACTATTTAATTACTCCAAATAGTAGATAGAGTAGATGGAGCCATGTAAAATGTCATATTACAAAGGTAAATGCCAGGATAAATGACATTGCACAAACAGCAACATGGTCTCTAGTCACTCTAGTTCGTAAGCATGGTCCAACATAAAATTCTTAAACTGCCAAACTAGGAACTAAAGCAACAACAAAATAACCAAAAAGAAAAGTAAGGAACAGTCCTAACAATCTTGCCAAGTCTATGGAAAAATATTTAGGCCATATAAAACTTTGTTTCCTTATATTGGTGTCGTAGAGTTGTCCCTGAGCAAGAACCCCAAGTACAATCACTCAGGTCATCGCTAAGATAAAGGATTAGTGGTATTAATTGTCTAATAAATGTTTGTCACATGTTTTAAAAGTACATTATTATTAGTGCCCAAAAAATTTCACCTATAAGCCCAATAATATCTTGAAGCCCAATCATTGCATGCACGTCGCAAACCAAGCTTAATTCATGCATAAAAAACAAAACGAAGGGTATTTAAGCTCACAATCATGCCACACTAATAAAATAATAGTTTATAAAATTGGACATTTGTAAAACACGTCAAGCCCATACAAATCATGCATATTTATCGTCCAAACCCTATAATAATGTTAATACGCGTATGTCCTGCCAAGCACACAACACACTTAAAGGGGTTTGC
This sequence comes from Malus domestica, assembly GCF_042453785.1. Classification (NCBI taxonomy): domain Eukaryota; kingdom Viridiplantae; phylum Streptophyta; class Magnoliopsida; order Rosales; family Rosaceae; genus Malus; species Malus domestica. Next base: position 25,782,997 of record NC_091675.1, read on the forward strand.
TGAGTGGATTATGGTGTGGATGGTTACATAAATTTATTGTGCATATGTAGAATTAGAATTGTGGAACATTTTGGGCTGCTTGGGAGCACAAAAATCTAAGCCTGTGATTTTAAGCTCCATGTAGGAAGGCTTGAGAGAGAACAGTCTTATCCTCCCCTTTTTCACTTATAAACCAAGACATTTAGGAAACAACCAACATCCCAAAGCTAAGCTGACTAAGTCAAAACAAGATCATGTTTTGACGTAGAGCCACATGCCACTTTAATGAGCAAAGAAAAAAACATTTCCTTTCCAAGCTCACACATGAAAACAAGAGAGAAAACATAAGGGATTGTTTCCAAAGATGAAGTCGTGTTGTGGGACTTGGTGCAGGAAGAAGGAGCCATGGGCAGCGTGTTCAACCTAGGCTTCCCGAAGCTACCAGCCCCTTGCAGTGCTATAACAAAGAAGAGCCCTATAGCTGCAACCATAGAAAAGAGAAGCGAAGACTTAGCAAAATAGGAGGAAGAGAGAAAACCAAAGGATTCCCTAATTAGAACTTAGAGGAATCCCTGCACCTATAAATTAAAAAGGCCAGTATGTTGGAGAAAAAACATCGACGATGAGAAGGACAAACTAGGGTAAGAACGCACCAAGTAAATGAAGCTACCTCTAAGTGTTGGAAACCTTAGTTTTTGTGCTTTAAGCTTTTACTTTATTCTGAGTCTTCCCGTAAACTTCCCTAGTCCTTACAAAAACTACCAAGTATTAGAAACCCTTGATTAGCAATCCACCAGGACGAATATTAATTATACAATACCAAAGATGATCCTACATTGGTGATAATCTGTCAGAACCACCGACGATTTTTCGTAAGCCACCAACAAGCACTCCTAACTAGAACCTGGAGGGGCGCAAAACAGAAAGTGTAAGTGGGCAAAAACAAAGCTTTTCAAAATCGTTCATTATCAAAAGTAAATAACCCATCGCCGTAAAACCTGTATAATTCCCAGAAAATAGTATGCACGATTATATCTCAAAATCATATTCAAAATAGCAAATCCACCGAATATATCATGTCAAATCTCAGAAAGAAATAAGTAAGCCTGGTGAAATAAATCAATATCAAATGGTTTGTACGACAGGCTAGGTGTAAATAAATATGTTCAAGTGCTACGATCACGTAAAGGCTGTGCGAAGTATCGCAAATCACCTACGAGTCAGAACCACCTAATGTGGTCTGTACGACAGGCTGGCACCTGCCTTGGATCCAAGGTGAGCGTGTGGTGTGGGAGGTGAACGATTACGTGAAGGCTAGGCCCTGCCTCGAGCAGAGCACTAACACCGAGGTGCAGGACAATGAGCTATAAATACATCTCAACACAATCATACTCACTACCATCAATATACTCACCTGAAGCTTACCTGAGCATCCACAACGTCAAGCAACAATATATATATAACCTACTAATGCATAATCAAACATAGAGCATTTGACATGGCATTTCAAATTATCAAATCTTTTAATTAAGTTTTCTGGGAAAAATACCAAGTGTGTACATATATATATATATACTGAAAACCAAAAGCCCACTCATTGATATGTGAAAGGGTTGTACCCCCGAGTCTGGCTTGACTGCACTCTTCCTCTGGATAGGTCTCACTTATATGCGAAACAAGTATTTAAACGTTATTTTAAGCACATAACCAAAACTAGGTATTAACTTCTCATACGTTGCTCAATTGAGGTATTTGAGTATACCAACGTGGCCTACTCAACCCCACAAACATCCCTATATTTTTAGAAAAAAATTTCGATGTCCCACGCGCTGGCCAAGGCACGGCCACACTCGCTGGCACGTGCATGGCACACCAAACGGAATCCCTAACGGCGTTAGGGAATATTCCGTTAAAAATCAGCATATACCATTAAATATACCTGACGCCGTTAAGAATATTCCGTCAAAATTGACGGAATATGTTCCTTCTCCTTCCTTGGTTCGCCACAGTCCGGCGCCGGTCACCCCTACAAATGCCGGATTCTGGAACATTTTCTACGCTTAATTTCTCACTCATTTCTCAACCAAAATCCTTGAAATTTGAACCAAAATGAAGCTTAGGACAAAGGGAACAAATTCTTACCCCCTTTAGGTCCTAAATCCACCGAAAAAAGTCAAGATAATCTGGCCACCCTGCAACTCACTAAACCCGAGTGTTTCTACGTAAAAACTACTCCAAAATTAACCCAAGGTACTAGAAAAGCAAGAATAAAACCTTTCTAAGTCTTAAAACTACCTGAAACCAATGCAATCACGACGAGTGAATAGTGCACCTCATCGGAGTTTTTAGTTCCAGAGGTTCCTGAAGCCCTCACGTCCAACCAAGGGTATAGTTGAGTTCATATGGTTACAAGGAAGGTGATGATGTGTTTACAAACTCGATCTTCACATGAAAAAGTAGATTTGAGAGATTGTTCGTACAATTGTATGGAAATGGAAGAAAACTCGAAAGGGAAGGAGAGAGAGAGGGTCAACGAGTTGATGTGTGTGTGTGAGTGTGTGGTCCAGGTTGCAGCCAACCAAAACAAGCAAAAACTTAGTTCTAATTGGGTCCAAACAATTAGGACTTAACATATTTGGTCCACATCCAAAAACTTAAACCACACAACACCACATAACGCTCAAGGGTAAAATAGACATTTCACGTCATCGCAAATACAATATTTCTTACTTCAAGACGGGCTATCACATATAATTAGCATGGGTACATCTAGCAAAATTAAAAATGGGTACAAATAAATTAAAAATATATGGGTACAAATACAAATAAAAGTTTAAAAAATATTGGCATAAAAAAGAATTAATATATGGGCACAAATAAAACTGAAAATAAAATTGGTACAAAATAAATAATAAAAAATAGGATTGCAAATTAAAAATGGGTACAAACTATAAATATATATATATATGAAAAAAAAAATTTAGCCATAAATATAAATATACCAACTGTAACATTTCTAATACTAAATGAATATATTTAGAAATAAAAAATATTTTATTATTAAAATAATTAATGACATCTATTAAAATCTAAGAATCTGATCAAAAATTGAAAATGAATAAGATTTTAATAAATGAAGTAGAAAAAATAAAAATGGAAACTTAATTTTTCGTATATTTAGTTATAACAACTTTTCTTTCTATGTTAATTATTTATTTTTTTTTTCACTTCAAAGGACCCAACTTTTGGGTCATGACTCATGAGAGCCCCAAATTGAAATATATATTGACTCAGGGTGACAATTTTACATGTTATACCGGTAAACATGTTCTTTTAAGGATACAATTCTCCTATATTGTTTTATTACTTTATTTGAAAACATTTTTTTTTTTTTTTACAACAAGCTAACGATATTTCTACTCTAAACTAGACGGATAAGGGATCCCTTCAAGAAATGACCAAGATTTAGCTAAAGCTAGATGCTGTCAAAATGTGACTGGAGACTGGTAGATTCTGCACTAAATAAAAGACCATTGTCACTTAGTTAGCCAAGCTAGTTCTGTTTATATATTGCAAAACGCCGATTAGAAACTTACAGACAAGCAAATGTAATCGAGTAATTCTCCGGTGTATGATGATCCAACTTCACTAGGTGGTAGATGAGCGTGCTGAGCAACTCCATAGATGAGCGCGTGTGGGACTAAATTCTGACTTTAATGCTGAACCCGACTCAAAGGCCAATGGATAGATTGGCAGATAGATTCGGGGATTAAGAGATAACGTCATGCTTGACATCATCCACACTAAACTCCCCATTTGTTTTATTTTAATAATAAAAAAACTTCGGGAAATTTTATTTACTTCAAAAAGCATACAACACGCTTTGAACTGTGCATCCTATTTTCTAACTTTTACATAATCGTTTTATCGTAGTAATGAATATCGTATTTATTTAAACAATGTATATAAATAATTAATAAAAAATAATAATGCTTATACATTTTAGTGCGCATTTGACCTTTACTGATCCTTCTATCCAAAATAATTTTATCAATATAACCACTAACGCTATCATTTTGAGATAAAATATCAACATAATCCAAAGAGAATTGTTATTAGCACTAAAAAAAATCTCATTTTACATTCCTCACAAGTATATTTTGTTTCTAATTATAGAAAGTTTGGAGTATAAAATGAAATTTTTGGAATGCTAATAACAATTTCCAATTCAAAAGAAATTAAAGAAAATTAAGTACACTGCAGCCTGCAAAGTGGAATAGGAAAAATGATTTTATATTTCTTTTATTTATGTTTTGTCATTTTAAATGTCAATTATTCTGTAAAAAAAATAATATAATACTTGAAATCAATAATTGGAAGGAGCTGGCTGGCTATATTGTAATCTGATACTAGGTAAGGGAAGAGACCACATGAACCGACCGCATTTTATAAAGGGTGATATGTTTGTTAACAACTTATCATAATATTTGTAATAACACCTAGATCCAACTTGAAAACTTATCATAATATTTGTCATAACAAATAGATCTAAGCAAGTGTTTAGACACGTTATCATACTTATCCTTATCTAATAATTAATCCAAAAAATTATAGAATGTGAGCATTCGACGTAAATTAATTGACAATTAAGTAGAGATGGTAGAATCGTTTCAACTACTATGTAAAACTTTCATAATGTATAATTAACACTGCCAACAACATTTCTAGGCTTTCACATTTAAGTGACTTTCACGTAATCAATTCAAGAGTTGTTTTTGTTAAGTTCTAGGTTGAAATAAGTTGCAACACGTTTATTGTCTGAGTTTGTAATTCCTATGGGAGGTAGTTTTAGTTTTGAATTAGGTTGATGTGTAAGTAAGTTTTACGATTTTTAGTATGAATCATTATGCATTAGTTTGTTGTGAAAGTTTTGAGTTTTAATTTTGTTTTATGTTGATGGTGCCTGATTTAACCTAATTTATTGGCTTAGTAGCGCTACCCTATATCATTATTGACTCTTTGAAGATTAGTTGTTGGAGAAAGACCTTGTATTATGCATGCTATTAATGTACGCCATCTTGCATTATAAATCAAATTTTCATTTTACTAAATAAAAATGCATCTATTAATAAATTACTTGACCGAATGTATTCAAATATTTGTTCATATATCAAGCTAAAACTCGAAAACTAGTGCTACATACAAAATTATTTTTTTGATCTAAACCAAGTTTTCTTGATTGTTCAATACTCACCTCTTATAATGTAATTTTAAGTTCAATTAAGGTAGATCTAGTTGTAAAAATTTCCAATATTTATTTACCAAAACCATATATTTTCTTTTTTTGGCATTCACCATAGGAGGAGGGAGGAGGAAACGGTGTGTGCGTGTCAGAGGGAAACAAATATCGTCTGCGGAGGGTACGGTACACGAGACGAGAGAGGTGAAAGAAGGTGGTCACGGGTCACGTCACAGCGCACAAGACAAAATTCCAAACAAGTCCAAACACAAAAAAATGCATAACCAAACACAATGAAAGGCATAAACACGTCAAATCCTCAATAATCCCATCCAAACCCTACAACCAAACACGACGATAAAGAGTATTGAGTCGTGTGCAGGTAATGAGTGGGTGCAAATGTGGCATTTGCAAAATGCAACCCTTCCCAATAATGGAAGTGGGACGAGGCTTTGAATTGAAGAGGTTGTTTTCCTCAAGTGCAAAACACTTGTACCTTCGTTTCTCAGCCCTTCACCATTCAAATTATCTTTTACCCTAAGGCTGCCTCTACAAAACCCTCCAGGCCCACCCCCTTTATCATCCTTAAACGTTTTCACTTTGTTTTAAACCTACGCTTCTACCATCCGTGCAATTTATCAGTAAGATTGTAACACCGTTATTTTAAATTATTGATCTTCTAATGTTATAACTATATTTTTCAAGTGATATTATGTCGTCTACTTATTTTATAATACATTGACTAATAATACCACGTTCATTTCACGCCCAAATATTTTTAAAGCTTTTATAGAAAGACTTGATTAGGAACTTCTTACAAATGCATAGTTTGTGTTAAAGAGTCTATAAGGACTTATGGGCTTGTTTAGAAGTGCTTTTAAACAGACTAAAAGCGCAACTAACACACGTTGACCTAGAATATCCACTTGGACACCTGAACCGAATTGTGCTAGCCGACACCTAGAAGATGACGAAACCATGAAGTGATGGTGATTTGGAAAGTGCTACTAATTTAAACCTAAAGTAACTAATTTTAGAGTGCAAATGTGAGCAGATCAACCCATTTCACACAAGTGATGTCCAAAGGGTAAGTAAATTGCAGTAAGATAATAGTAAGGACGTTTATACCGAAAGGAGAAGTCTCCTACTTCACAACTTTTACCAGCAATCCTCATCGTCAGAAAACCATTGCCACTAAAATCCAGGAGTGGCAAAAAATAAGGGTGAATAGCCCTAAATTTTTGTAAAACCTTTTTGGAAAATGTAACCCCTCGCTGTAAAACAATTATATAATTTCACAAAAATATTATAATAATAGTATGTAATAGGTACCCTGCAGAATAAAAGTGATTTTTGGAAGAAGCACCAGATATGTGCTTCTTGCAGGAAGCATTTAAAGTGTTTTTCCAGTATCCACTTAGATTTTTACTAAGAATTGGTTTCAAAAATATTTTCACCAAAAGCACTTTCAATCGTTTCAAAAAACATCATGTATTCATTAGCGAGCGCATATCACTCATCTTGTCAAGTGACAAGGAAAGTGCCCACAAATTGTTTCTCCTTTTTCACACCATTGGATTGTCCCCCAATTTTTTTTTCTTTTGATTACTAAGGTCTAATCACAACTCTAATTTTGCAAAGTTGGGTGGTTGGCATATGTGGAAATTAGTTCATATCACAATTTTTAATAATTGTTAGATATGCAATACCATATAAACATACAGAAAAAAAATGACTAGTAGTAGACAAACATGGAGTTTTCTCCTTTTGTCCCCTTGTATTGTTTTTTGTCTTGGTAAAAAAAACAAAACAAGATGATACCCACCACAACTCCCAAATAGCAATTTCCAAGCCCAATTGAGGATGTACCAATTGGGTCTCGAATTTTACCTTATTGTACAAAAACCTTGTACAATATGCATGGTTTTGGTATCCACTCACTCTTATAGAACATGGCCTTCATTAAATGTGGATTATCAACGAAGGAACTCAGATTGATGATTCTAAACTTGATTTTTAATCTAATATTGGGCTTACTTAAATAAACAAACACAAAAGATAGATGTAAAGTGAAGAGAATGCCATTGAGAGAGCAAAGGCATATTTGTTAAATGTAGACATGTTATTGCTATCAAACTACTACCAAGATTTAGTAATGAACTCATTTAAGTATATGGTTACTGTATATAATTCTAATGAATTTTAAGGTGCCTTAACTATAACATATTCTTGACATAAGTTTACGTGGACCCGCATTTAAAAATAATTATATATATCTTCACCTACCAAAAATTTTCTTTACCAAGACAATTTACTATATGGAAATTGCTATGTGTCACAATTTCCTTTTATCTTTTCTTGGTACCAGATTTTTCTTATACATATAGTGCGAAAAAATGTCTGACTCCAAGTTATTAAAAAAATGATGAGCGTTACCTTAGTATTAATCAGTTCTATGACGAAAAGATGTTACGTGCAACAATTGTTAATCGTGCACATGATGGCTTGCATTTATTTGTTTCAAACTCATTTTAACAAACGAAAACATGGTAATGATCATGATATTCCTATGTACATCACAATTTAAGTAATAATCATATATGACATGGTTTCACTTCACTGCCTTACCAAGAAAAGATAAAAGGAGAACAAAATATGAAATACCTAACTTGATAGTTTGGTGTATTTTTATATTTTCTGAAACCTGTACTTTCGACTATAAGCCTATAAAAATGGCCAAGCCCTTATGGGCTGGTTCGAATTTGGCCCCATTTTTAGAGTTGTGAGCAGTCCAGCTCAATTGCAGGGCAATACTATATTTGGCCCATTTTCTAATGACTAGGGTTTGGGCCTTCTATACTACTCTTTGGGTCGGCTCGTGGCCCAGATCTAAGAATGGTGGCAAATTTGGCCCGATGTAACTAATAGATTTGGTGTGGACTTATTTATATATACTTCTATAAATAATTGTTATAGTTAATATTTCATATTGTGTGATTGTGTAAATCATTTGTAGATTTAGTTATACTCTGGTTGGATGAAAAAAATTAAGATTATTAAGAAATTTTATAATGATGGAATTTTATTTTCTAACCTTTGTGAATTTTCTTATTTGGTTAACCTAAAAGAATACGAATTTTGAAGGGAATTTGTTTTTTTAAACTCTCCTATAAAAATTTAGAAATGACACCTATTTTTAGGGCTGGTTTGGTATGGGATACTGAACTAAAACTAGTATCTCGAATCTCAAACAAAAAAATTTCGGGATGAGAATTTGAACATCAATCTCGAACCGAAATTTCAGTATTCCTGAATTTTGGGAATCACGAAATGTTTTCAGTATTTTGGCACAAATCGAGACTCAATTTTGATTTTGGATTTTTGGGCTTAAACTTGACATATTAGGCTTTTGTACTGAAATTTAGCCTTTTAGATTGAAATTGTTAGCCCAACGTCATATAAATTAAAATTTGAGCCCCTTACTTCAGACATACCATTTTGTGCAATCATAGATTCATAGCCCTAATTGAAATATGAAATTACGAATTTTTCTTCAAATGTATTCTATTATCATGCTTGCAACAAATATAAAATTTGTTAAATAACAAACCCAAAAGCAAAAAAATAAGTTACAAGCCAAAGTTTCAAAATAAAATAAGTTAAGTTACAAACCAAAAGCAAAAAGAAAAACTTAATGTAAGTTCATGAAGATTGTTGGGCCCTTCCTCTTGTTGACGATTGTGGTTGCTCCCTTACCGTGCTTATTGTTGTTGATTGTTGACCTCTTCCTCTTCTTGTTGGTTTAACTCTTCCCTTTGATGGTGATGGTTGAGCCCTTCCACTTAATATGGGTGCTTGTGGAGGTAGTGATTGATTTTAACGTTGTTGAACTTCAACTTAAGGTGGTCGAGGAGGTGAAGGTGTTATTTCATTTCCTTGTGTTGTATTCTCCCCACCTCCCAAATTAGTCATGCCTAAACTAATAAACCACAAATCATTTATATTGAATTATAAAAATAGATAATGAATATTAAGAAAATAAAAGGGGAAATTAAATTCTTTACTTACTTTTTTCTAAGCGTTCAAGTTCCTTGTAAAAAATGAATTCGTCGAGTGTAGGCTCCTTGTAGAAACAAAATTCATTCCCCCTAAGCTAATCACTAGTACACACTAAAGCCTCAACCATTTTAGGCATTAAGGAAGCTCTAAAAGGATCAACAACTCTCTCACCAAGACTAAAGGCATTCTCACCAAAAACTGTGCCACTAGAAAGAGAAAATACTTCCTTAGCAACTTTACTAAGAGTTGGATATGTACTACTATTTCCTTTCCACCAATCCAAAAGATTGAAACCCTCAAATGTTAGGCTTTGATATGGATCATTAAAGTACATATCCACTTCATTAGCTATCTCATTTTGTTGTGCCGCCACCCTCTTTTGTTGGATCTTCCTTGTCATCCTTTTAGCAACATCAATATCCACCACACCCTTCCATCATCTACTACAACACTTAATTTTTGCTCCACATTTGAAGTAGCACCGCCATTACTACTACTACTACTAAGGATGGCTCCCACCTTATATGCATCATGCAACTCGGTTACATTGCTTTTAACCTTTGCTTTCACCTCCCTTATTTTGTCCCATCCATAGCCGAGATGTTCTAGATTTGTCTCCAACATTTCGAATTTGAACCTTGGGTCAAGTGCTTGGGCTACAAAGAGAATAGAGTTCACATTTTCAATGTCACCCCAATATTTGTCAAACTTGAGTTTCGTTGAGGTAGCTACACTTTGCAAAGTGACATTAGAGGTGTTTAAAATTTGTTCATCTATCTCCACTTGCAAAGCAATATCCGTGCTAAGTATTAAGTGTGACGTTGGAGCAAGGGTTGCACTCAAGATCAAGGTGGCATCATAAAACTTTTTGAGAAAGTGAGCAAAACTCACTGACCTCTCCCAACCATCCACCCCTGGAGGACCCACTCACTTGGCCTTTGTTGTCACTACAACCTCTTTCAAGACCTCCTCTTTAAAGTAAGCGATAAAAGTGCCACACTCAAAGACCATCCTAAAGAACACTTCTTTAAACTTGAAAGCACTATTAGGCATTTCATAGGTGACATTTTACCTTGGCATCTTATCAAGTCTCAATAAGACACAATATTCCCTAAAAGACTCCAACCTTACAGGGCATGATCGATTGAGACAATGTCATCTTGGAGTCCCTATTTTATGAAGACTTACACGCATGGAACGTGTCCATCATTACAATTGTGTTTCGATTAAATAACAATATTATATGTAAGTTTCTCTTCACATGATATTACATGTAATTGATTCGGACTATGATTCTCTCTTCTCTCTTTTTTCCCTCCCTTTCTCTTCCCTCCTATTGGACGGTCACGGTTAAACCATATCAACATCTTATATTAATTTTATATAGAAAGATAAAAACAAAATAAAGAATGTAAAAGAAAATGAGTGAAGGGGATAGAAAAAGAATGAGAAAAAATTCTAGTCCAATTGATTTGGAACGACAAATTATAATAAACCTATTTAATGTAAGTTGCTCTATTGCTAATTTGCAACACACATAGCTCCCCTCTCGACCTCACAGGAAAACTAATGAAAATGGTTTGAAAACTTTGAGTTTTAATGATAAGGACAAAATAAAGGGTAAAGTGAATAGTACCAGGATTGACTTTTTAGTGTAAAAATGTAATTTTTCGTTAAAGTAAACAGTACCGAATATTTTTCATTAAAGTTTCCTAAAATCATAATGTGACATGCACACAACCTAGTCAGCTCAGTCAAATTAGTTTTGAAATCCGTTATTATTTAACATGTAGCGCGGTCCCGATCACCAGGGCGGTTGCAGAAATAAAATGTATATAAATCTCCGCAGAAAACCCAAAACAAATTGCCAACACCACCTCTAGTAGTCAGTCCACTGTATTTGTATACATCCCAATCCATCATCCATGGCCTCGATTTTCGTTCCAAAACCTCCGCTCCTCCCTCTCTCTGCGTCTTCCGCTTCTGCTCCGGCCAATCGGCTGCAGTGCTTGCCGCTGCTATCTCGTCCGGGTCGGAGGCTCTTCCCGATTTACGTCGCCGCTTCGGGTCTTCGGAGGTCCTTCAATGTCGCCGCCGGCGCCACCTTCATGCCTAATTCCGTACCGGTATCTTCTTCTTCTCCGTTATGCAATTCGAATTTGTATCTGATTAATTTGATCAAATTTTGTAATATGTTAGGGTGACTGATTCCTCTGTAAATGGTGAAAGGATGAAATTTGGAAAATGTGACTGCTGTCAAACCTGCTTGCTTCTTCATCTAATTAATTTCATCCGAATTTGTTCACTGCATTTGTGTGATTAGAACTGGATAATTTGTGATCGGAATTGCCGCTGCTCGATAATGTTGTGCAGGAGAAAACTGGAGTTTTCACGGTTGGCGATTTTATGACGAGAAGAGAGGATTTGCACGTGGTGAAGCCTACAACGACTGTGGATGAAGGTATTTGTTGTATTTGTATGAGATGACACCTCGTCGCGTGTAATACTTGTTTTTTTTTTTTAGATTTTTCATTTATTCTGATGGATCGGCTTTGTGCCTACAGCTATAGAGCTTCTTGTCGAAAACAGAATCACTGGTTTTCCGGTGATCGACGATGACTGGAAATTGGTAGGTGTCGAAAACAGAATCACGTTTTGTCGACCTCTTCATCCGGTGCATAAATGATTATATGATTTAGGTCTCCATGTAATATCTATTCATTTAAAATTCCAGAACCTTACTTTGCAAATGATTTCCAATTTGTGACGTTTGAACATATGTGGCAAAATATTTTCTTACTTAAGCTGCATTTTTGCCAGTCTGATTATATGTGAGGATTAGGGATTCACATAGGACGTTCAGGATTCGAAATCCGAGGGTCTAGACTAACGACAGACCAGAAAACCATTATAGGGGTACATTGCTGTTAATCATACCCCTGATTTAGGATTCTGTTATGACCTTAAAGGTCAAGAGCGCACATACCTGCTTTGTTCGTTTCGAAACATATCTAGCTGAGAACAACAGTATGTAATTACTTGTTGCAATTAAGCAAGGGAAACATGCAGATGTCTATCTCACACCCTCCATGGAATTTCCTGAGTTTTCCGATATTATTTTATGGAAACAAACAATTCTCCTTTTTCTTTTCTTCTAGAAGTTTTAACCATCGTCTTTGTTGCTTCAGTTTCTGTTTTCTTTTTCTCTTTCCTTTTGGCATCTGATGTGAACTTAATGTAGTTACATTGTGCAACTGATATATAATGGTACTTTGTCGATGCAGATCGGTCTTGTCTCAGACTATGACTTGTTAGCACTGGACACTATCTCAGGTGACTAAATATGTTCATTGATATCTTAGGTATTCATTTTTGTTTCTTTATGGAATTGTGCCTTGTATTTCACAGCCGTCTTTTCTCTCATTTTCACCTTCATTTGATTCAGTTTCATACTTGATAGTGCTAGGCCACCCCTTGAAAAAGGGTAATCTGAATCTTGTGAACTAAGATTGTTTGACAAAGTTATTTGTTTAGCAGAGAAGCTTTGTTTTGGCTGGTATTGAAGTATAGATTAGTTTGAGGAAATTGAAGTATACGTTATTTATTTGTTTTTCAACATTGATGCTAATTAACATATGATGATATTTTTTTTCCATAAAAGGGAGCAAACATGGAGATGAGGATGTTGAGGGAGATGAGTGGTATAAAGATACTGAGTATATAATCGAAAACAAAAATTCTTGTCACACATCCCAACAAGTATGTGATTAGGATCCACGTAACCAACCTCAAAAAGTTGGTATTACGGTTAAGTTTAATATACAGAAACATACATGCAAATCATACTGTACTGGCTTTGGAAGTATAGAATTTATTTTAACTTTTGTTGAGGAAAAAGGGATTTTAAAGAAGTGAATCAATATTGTGCAGATAAAAAATGGAGTGTTGGGCATGAATCATGTATTAATACAAATCTCTTGGAAAGGGTCAAAATGTTACTTTTACCCGTATGATTTGTATATCAAATTTACATGAGATGCAAACGTTTGTCGAACTTCTTTTACAGCCTATCTTGAACCTTGCCAGAATAAGGAATTCTCTGCTTCCTTTCAGTTTCATCTGAGTTCGCATTACTATCTAGAACTGCCTTGCCCTTAGAATTCAATTGATTTGGTAGGGAAAGATTTGGATTTTCATACAGATACCAGTCCAACCAAATTAAATTTGATTTGTCAAGGATTCAATGTAATTTTCTCTCACACTTTCTATCGTTCCAAAAGTAGCCGTGAATCCCCTATTGTTTCTGCACTGTTATCTTCATTCTCCACAGAGTTCCCTCTGGGGCCTTCAGTAACCAAATGGTTTCCATTTTTGTCATTTAAATTGCATGAATTTTGCTTGGATTATTGCGTCTACATGATGTCAAAGACGTAAGAACATATGGCTAGTGATGTGTTGGGGCCACATTCATTTGTTTCCTCTGTTTTAATTAAACAAAAGTAAATCAACTTAATTATTCAATTTAATTTCAAACAGATTACATGAATTGAAAATGAATTCTGCTAAAGTTTATTTGATTGAATTCAATTTATTTATAGATAGAAGTGCTTACAAACAATGTGATAGGTTTTGGTTGAAATCCCCTCTTTATGTCAAGGTGCTATGAAGCTCTATGATCAAGTTGGTCATCTCTTACATAGTTGATAATGCAAATCATTTGAATATTTCACCTCATAGGTAGCGGAAGAACTGACAACAGCATGTTTCCAGAAGTTGACAGCAGTTGGAAAGTATGTGAGAAGTTGTTTTAGATACTTCCATCTTGCCTAGATCTATTTAAATTAGTTCTAGTAGAATTAGCATATAATCTCAGTAATGGGGATGGATTTGAGGGGGTTTAAGAGTTTCTTAGACCCGTATATCCCAATAATTGACAAGAGGTATAGTGCTTTTGGCTCCATGGAATTTCAAATCGCTGCATGGCGACAAAAGCATCTTTGAGTCTGACCAGGACCTTTCCTTTTTTGCAACAACTAATTTGTTTGTCTTGCTAAAGTGCTTATATAATTGCAAATGTGGTTGCAGACTTTTAACGAGGTACAGAACTTGCTCAGTAAAACCAATGGTCGGGTGGTGGGTGATGTGATGACACCAGCCCCAGTTGTTGTTAGTGAAACGACTAATCTTGGGGATGTTGCTAGGTATTCTACTATTTCCCATTTCCGGATCCCATTATTGGTCTAGCTGAAAACTAACTATTAACTTGGGTTATCTAATGTCAGATTATTGCTGGAGACAAAATATCGCAGACTTCCAGTTGTAAATGAAAGCGGCAAGCTGGTAACGATGCATTATTCTTCTCTCAATACGTGTCTTTCTCTGTCGTTGTAATGCTCTTTCTGCGGTATCTCTGAAATGCCGTTGTTCTTTATCCGAAGATAGGAATTATTACAAGAGGAAACATCATACGAGCTGCCCTTCAAATGAAACATGCTAGTGAATTGAAAACATAACACCAAGACAAGCAGGGATCAAAGTCATTTCCAGATGTTTATGTGCTGCAATCATAGACGAAATTGAAGGAATTGGTCTGCTTTATAGGTAGCAATTTCGACAAAATGTCTGTATAATTTGGCAATGAGATTGTATTAATAATGAATTAAGCGGGAATAGAAAGAAAATAATGTGGGACCCTACAAGTCCACATTGTCTAACGGCTGGAAATCTCTCATGCACTTGAGCGCGACTGATCTTCACAACAACTTAGTCCGGATGCTGTCGTGTCTCGTTGCGGATTTACTTGGTCTGTGTGAGTGTCGTTAGCCATCTTATCGATAACCGGTGTTTGTTGAGCGTATACCATGGGATTGATTCATGATTAATTGCCAAATTCGCGGTACCAGTTGTTAAACAACATAGTTGAAATGTGGAGGTTGTGGAAGTTACCCAATGACTATAAGATTGCCCCGATCGTTCTTTATTCGGCTTCAATTATTGAGCAACTAATCCTTATGAAAAAAACACATGTATCGTAGACAAAATGGTTATCACACTGCAGCCAATCAAATCTTCCAGGGTAAAGAGGTAAATAAGGTAAAAGAAAAAGGTAACTGTTTGTTTTGGTTGGGATTAGAAGTTAGAAGTAGGTCACCTTAAAAGACGGAAGAGGATCTTCAACGGATACATTTTGTGAGAATTCTAGAGATCTTTACATTTTAATCGTTTATTATACATTGTACGGTTAGTTTTTGTGTGTTTAATTTTAAATAGAAAAAAATCAAATGATTTATAACTGCACGATATACGATGAATGGTTAAGATGTAGAGATCTTTAGGATTCGGATGGAATCCAATTCCCCTAAAAGACATCTACAGCATTGAGATTTGAGAAAGTTGACAATAATTAACTACTCAATTTAGCATAATAAATAAACACTGAATTCTCCGCTAATCGTGGATTAATCCTTGCCCTTTACCAAAAAGTGGCAAGAAATGGTTTTTAAGTTCTAAACAAACCGTGGCTTACAGCTCATGCATTGGTCACCAGCCAAATTGAGTGTTTATAGCTAACCTCTATGCTTTCAACAATGTTAGGATCAGTTGCGCGCACGTGTTGGTTTAAACTCGAATCCAGCAAAGCAGGGATGACCAGCATCAACGCATGTGCATGTAATCAGCAAACGCTCATGCGCATGTAATCAGCAAACGCTCATGCGCAACTGAACTTAACACTCATTTTAACACGCGAACGTATTGATCATATTTGGATCCAACTCCAAGCAAAGACGGTCAGAATCAACATGCATGTAAACAACCACACCTACCATTCCTCTTCAACACGCGCGCATGCCACGCTCACGTGTATGCGATTGATCCAGACACAACTCTCCAACACAAGCACACGATCCTAGCACTCTCTTATGCCTGCCGAAGGGGGATCATAGAGCCTTAACAATAGTGCCATTTGACCTCACAAATAGAATCTAAGACTGAGAGTGAGACACCGATAGGGGGACAAAACCGATAAAGGGCACTGTGCGCCCCATTTGCCGTCTTGCTCCTCCGTCATCCAAAACCCCAGTACGACCACCACCACCCATATATCAACCACACTTAATCAGCAACAGTGCACAGAACCGAAAAATACCTAACTCTTTCAAATCCCAATTGCTTTCTAGTAGTTATAACTTTAGTGGTTAGCCTGGCCCCTCTTGTGTCCCCCCCTCCCCCTCCAACTGTAGGACCCCTTCTTGTTCTTACCAAACTGACAAGTAAAAACAATTCCCTCCTCTTTCTTTCTTTCTTTCTTTCTTTCTTTCTTTCTTTTTCCTCTTCCTCTTAAATCCACCCTTTTTCTTCCATTTTTTGCCCTCCTCCTTCACCTCCCACATTTGCTAGCTCACCACCATATTACCACTTATATAAGAGGAAAGTTTTAATACAAAGCGATACATGAGGAAATCGAACTCGGAGTCTGCTCCTAACCAGCTGAGCTACCAGACGAACCATTTCCATATAAGAGGAAACGTTAATTTACCCAAAATTAAAAGGAGTAAATACAGAGAAAAAGGGGGAAATAAGCTAATTTAGTAGCATAATTTACATCTTATATCACCTTTTAATAAAGGCCCAAAATTTCTGAACCAAAAAAAAAGTTGAAAAAAAAAAAAAAGATGCAGTAGGCGAAATTCTAATATCCAGGACCAGGACGAAAGCTTCATCATTGCTTCAGCAGTCACACACCTCCCCTGCGCACGTTAGCAAAAGCCACCCCTCAATTTTTAAAAATCAAAAGAGATTTAAGACAACCTTTCTCTGTTTTGCTCTCACTAATTCCACTCACCTTCCGAGTTCTCCGGGTCGGGCATCTTGTTCAAGTCGACCCGATCCACGAATCCGGCGACGCAAGGTTTAATCTCAGCGCCGTCTCCGTTCCCCCCGGCCGAACCGCGGTGGTTTCGCATAGCGGTCTCGACCGCGTCGACCCGGGCACCGACCTCGGTGGCCCGTTTGCGTATTGAGGCCGCCGACATGTCGCCGCACCCGCAGCCGCCGCCTTCGACCGCCAAAGCCTCTGGAAAATTGAGCCGCGCCGATGGACCCCTCAAGTAAAAAACAGCCGTATCGTACGCCCGGGCGGCGGCGACGGGAGTGGAGTAGGAGCCGAGCCAAATTCTGGAGCGCTTGTTGGGTTCTCGAATCTCGGCCACCCACTTTCCCCACTTCCTCATCCTTATCCCCTTGTATGGCTTGTCGTTCTCCACCGCTCTCTTCCTGTTCGCCGTGTCTCCGCCGCACTCCATCTTCTTCCTCTTCAATTCTCCTCCTTCAATTGTTGTTCGGTCTGAGAGTGCAAGAGGAGGGCTCTGCTTTCTGGAGGAGAGAGAGAGAGGTGGGAGGAGGGGTTTTGCATGCTACTTGGCCACTAAGGTTGTCGTCTGGGTAGGCTTCCACGTCTCTGAAACCCAACAAAAGAAAACATTTTTAAATCCCCAAAATAAATCCAAATTCACCGACGCAACAAATCCCACCGAATTTTTTTTTTTTTTTTGGGTTTTTGGGGTGTTTTGTGCCTAATTAAGAAGTGGTGTTGATGTCCCTTAGTATTACAGTCTAGTGTGAGATGTCTTAGGTTCGATTTTTATTAAAAGTGAATTTGAACCATATTATTGCTTGGTCATTGTGAGGTTAAGCCCACCTCCTCTCCTTTAGGGTATATAATTTCATTTTTTTTAGTACATCGATATTTTTATAGTAGGAGGAGGGGGAGTTCAGCTAAGCTACATAGTGGCAACCTAATTTGGTATCGAATACGTCATCCATGAGATTCGAACATAAAACCTCTCACTTCTAAGTGAAGGGGAATATCACCAGACCATAGTATTGAGTTGCAGATAATTTCGTTTGTTCCAAAAAACAAAATTGGTGTTGGTTAGACTCAGAGGACCCTGTCCTAAGGGCACTTCAGAGATGGGGGATGCTTTATTTTCCTCTTTGCATCTCTGAGGTCCTATATGTTTTTCAAAAAATGAGTTCGGGTTTTATACAATTTAGATGTATAAGTGGTCCCTTACCACAGTAATGAAAAGATGTTGAGCTTTTGTATGACAGTGTGCGTTAAAATTCTATCGGTGACTAATCTAACATTTAATTTAACAAAACTTATCATTTGACAAAAAAATAAATGTAATGGGCGGTGGAGGTAGAAGAGGTAGTGATGGGAGCTGTCTGTTTGTGTGGACAACTCAAGTCAAGTGGAATTCAAAGGTTGTGAAAAAAAATTAATTGTATTTTCTTGTTTATAGTGAGGAAAAAGTGGTTTATTCTTTTGTTTGTGATTAAACTAGACTTTTTTTTTTATGTACTAATGTTGTAAATTATATATTAAAAGAACTTCTTTTAATAAAAAAAAATGGAATTCAATGTACACTAAAACGGAATCGGATCCTCTCCTGAGCTTAAGAGGCTGAGCCTTCTAAGCAAATCACATGGGTCGTTTAAATTTGATCAAACGGCTGCTATTATTATAACTTTTAGGAAGGCTCCCTATTTGTAGCCATTAAATCAAATTTCAACTGCTCGGATCATTTGCTTAAGAGGCTCAGCCTCCTAAGCTCAGAAGGGGATCCGGTTCCCACTAAAATGTCGATAAAGAGCACTAAACTAGAGTTCATATACAACTTATTACTAATTTTTTTTGGTATTGGAAGTTTGTAAGTTATACTCAAGGTTCTAAAATGCGCTAGGCGTTAGTCGGGCGGCCGGTTGGAGCCTAGCGCCTAGGCGGACCAGTCGGATTTAAGTAAATTTATTATATTTCGTGTAAATAAGTGTTTTTCTACATAAATATATGTAATTACATTATAAATTAAAAAATAGAATGATATATATATATATATATTATGAAATATTGGAATATAATGAAAACATGGGAAACAAACATATAATGTGTGTTTATTTAAGTATTCAACAAGTCTCTTACAATTTACTGAAAAAAAAAATGCAAAATGAAAGTTATCTATTTTCTGTCTAAGTAAGTCGCAACTTAGGCGGGTTTGGACGGGTTAGGCGGGTGCATAGGAGGTCTAGGCGGGCGCCTCAACAAGTCTAGGCGTATTTTCTTAATTTTCAAACACCTAGACATTAATCGGGATGATGACCAACTGCCTAGCTCCTAAACGAGGATTTTTAGAATAGTGGTTATACTAATTGTGCTCATTGCCCAACAATTTTGATAATATTGATATTGATTTTAAGATGGACCACCTTTATTAGGCTGTACTTTGTGAACGCCTATTACCATTTCATTAAAAAAATAATTGTTTTTTGCTTGAAAAGCGTTGGATTAAATGTGAAGTCATCCAATTTAGAAAGTAAATTAATTTTTGGATTCAAAATACATTTTAGGCGAAATGAAAAAGATACATCATAATTTAACTCGACAATTTGAAAAATTCTATGAATGAGTTTTTTTTTTTTGTTTTTTTTTAGTACAATGATATATTTACACTAAGAGGAGGGAGGTGTTCGATTAAGCTACAGAATTGGCAACTTAATTTGGTATCGAATTCGCCATTAATGAGATTCGAACCTAAGACCTGTCACTTACAAATGAAGAAAAATACTATTAGACTATAGTACTAAGTGACTTATATGAAAGAGGTTTTAGTGCCAGTTAACTGTTAACATTTTCATAAAATACAGAAGACTCTTACATTCAAATGCAATAATGCATGAGGTACTCTATAGATTTTTTCGAAGGTTAAATGACTTGACATGAAAGCTCTGATTCAAAAGTATATCCAACCAAACATTACAAAAATGAAATATTTTTTGTTTGTGGAAGTGCTTTCACAAATGTAAGAAGCACTCCAAATCCAACCCCTAATTAATTTGTTGCTTTTGTGGGTTTTATTATTTTGTTGCTTCTTATTTAATTTTCCATACCGTTAGGAATAAATTTAGATCCTCTCCGCAATGCATAGTAATTGTTCATCAAAGATCGTGCGGTTATAATTTTTTTATTATATTTTTCAGGCAAAATGAGTTTTCTTTATTTTAAAAATATAAAAAATATTCGAGTTTGATCATACGATCTTTAATAAACGGTTACTATACATTAATTTCTGAGATCCCGAGAAAAAGTATCCGGAGAGGATCTAAATCCGTTAGGAATTGACTTATCCCTCCCTGCAAATATCATAAGTCGGTTGACAATTCTGTCCTTCCAGTACTTATGTTCGGTTGTTGGCAGAAAGGGATAATATAGACATTCTGCAAAACCAGTGGCCCACTAAGTAAGATGGATCATATTATTGGGCGGTCGGCCTTATATTTTATGCACAAAAAATGGTTATTATCTTATCTTTTTTTATTATTATTATTATTTTTTATTATTTCCATTTTCTGTTTATGGGTTTGATTCTCTGAATTTACCGCCACAAAGTGGATTGAGAGGGACTTTTTTGGCGGTGGAATAAAATCACATTTCATTGTATTTTAAGAAGTCAAAACATGAGTATTAGGACACCACATGAGTTTGGAGGATTAGACTACTCTAAAGTTGAAGGATCTTGTCTTTTCTAGGGCAGATGGAAAAGTTGAAGACGGTTAAAGAAGTATTAAAAAACAACTTTCTATTTTATTCATGTTTATTCATAAATATCAGAATCAAAAACTTCATCTTCAAAAACATAAGGTTGTTTGAAATATTGTCACAGTTAACACTCAAGATTTACAGGTTAACAAATTAAAATACTAAATTCTTGATGGACTTGGGATGTGGATTGAAATGGACTTAAAGATTTAAGTGGTTCATCTCTCAAAATGTTACATCCAATGTGTTGCTCGGATTTCAAGACTAAAAATAACGCACATCTAATACATGAACTCTTTCCTTTCAGTTGTCCAACTCTCATACAGGAGGTTCCCACCCCTTTATATAGGCCCTCAATGAACCCTTCAATCTTGAGTTTTTCCAATCTGGCATTTAATACGCCACCTACGTAGACTAGCATATTGGCACATTTTCACCTAGTGACCCAGCATTTGATTGTGAAGTAACAAGTGCTTAGTCGAGCTGGCGCATCTTTTCAGAGTGATATGGCCCAAACGTTTTAGATATCCAACCCCGTTTATCCGAGCACTGTTTCGACCACCTTTATGTCTTATCCTAGATTTCTGTTACTGATTGTGATGTTTGGGTAGATCTATTTCTAGAGTTATGCCATAAAGTTGTGAGTTTGCCAACTCTACCCACATGCCCTGGCGGTCAGGAAGCTTTTTACATATCCTGGTTGGGTTGAGCTCATAGGCAATCGACTTTAGCACTCGGAAGTATCCACTTTTAAGCCTCTTGGACCTCGGGCTTTTTGATCTCTATTGGGCTTTTCATGGCTTCTTTCCCGGCATGCACCACTATGTGGGCCTAAAAGTGCCCAACATTAATAAGTCCCCAAACTCCTTGGTCAAGGGTTCATTCTTGGACATAGAGTTGCAATGATCGATCTGGACTTCAAGTGGTGCTCGGTTGAAGAAAGTGTCTCGGGTGTACATGACTCATCGTTATGTCAATCTCGGCTACGTATCATCTGTGCTTTATCTGGTGCAATGAGTAGAAGACGCTTGGGTGCTCGATGTACGTGTTACTGACAGACTGGCGGAGTAATTGAGGTGTCTTTGTATTCAAGGCATGGCAGACAGGTGTGGCCTCATGCACTGATAGACTGGCGGAGTAATTAAGGCGTATGTTTATTCAAGGCATTGCAGGTAAGCGTGGCCTTATACACTTAGATGTCGCTTTGTGTCTCTTCAACTCTTAGAGCGAAGTACATGGCTGCCACGTGTCGAGATCTCGTCACTCATGCACCACGCCATCAATGGTTGAGATCACACAATTGAAGCTATGTAAACCTCCCTCATTACAATCCCTTCCCCTTATTTCACACTCTCTATACTGAGACTTTGCTAGTTTTCCTTCGTTATTCCTCCGGTGACCTAAAAATTACTTCCTAAAGACTTTTACTCCTTAGCCGTTGTTTCTTCAAGTAAATTATCTCTTCCTATGCTTATTGTATTTCGTAGATTGTTGTGTTATGTTAATGTAATTGCTGGTTCTCGTAGTGAAATTCACATTCTTAGTCACTGTCGGCACACGCACATGCTAGTAAGACTAACTCCAATGCCTTTAATGAATAGGATAAGTTAGATTTCCATGACATAGGTAGATTAAGCAGTCTGGAATCTCCAATTTGACTAAGTGCTCGCTCACCCAATCGCCTGAACCTTAATTTGTAGTTATTCCCTTATTTACATTTATAAGATCACGAAATTACTTGTAGATATCGAGCACACATGCAATGTTGACCACTTCAGGCTTGTTAAATGACGACCAAGTAGCCTATAACTACGAATAGTTAGTCGACAGCGATACAGTCAGCTCTACCGATACTGTCGATTCCATTAAAACGTTCGACAAACCTTTGGTCAAATTGGTTGCCAACCTTTTTTGGTCAACCGCAAACCTGACTGCTGCTTGTGGACTTGAAGGACTCTCCCTTGTTATCCATTCCTGGATATGAGTCTACTTCTAGCTATCGCAAGAGGACTTGAAGTGTGACGCTGACCAAGCAACTCTTAGAGAGATAGGGGATGAAGACTCGCTAGACGTACTTGAACGCCATGGGTTACCAGTCCCTTAGGCGCGTTTGCAGATGCTCGTATGCCTTTCTTACGCATATCTATTAGGAGTCCCTGCTAACCAATATTACTACAACGCTTGCGATCATAACGCTAACCATACCCTGAGCATCATGACCCAGTTGAAGCTGGAAAAGTTGAGAAATCGATATTGTATTACCAACAATGTCGTCATCTGGGAGCTGGTCGTAGGAGAAAATCATAGCTAGCCGCCACACGGTTGGGTTGCATTTTCTGCCAAACTCTTTAAGCCTGGCGTTCGGCTACTCTTACACCTTTTCCTTCACCGCTTTATAGTCCATATAGATTTAGCTCCCCACCAAATCAATCTCAACGTTTTTCGCTTATTTCTTAGCATGTATATGCTCTAGAGAGAATATTTCCAGATAGAGCCCAGCCTTACATAATCGGCTCTTGCTTACTCTTTGCCGAAAATCCTTCAAACCAAAAACCCAACAAGGAAAATTGGTTCTTGTAAGCAGAAACTGGGAGAGCCCAGCTGAGGTCAAAGTGACTGGCACTTGGGTCTCTAGGTGCTTCGGGGATAAAGGTTGAAACAAAACTAACTTTTTTGCATTCTTCCAACTTTATGAGTCTCTGTATCTTGTGGTCTATGTAAGTTTTCTTAGTCCCTAAAAATGCCTTATGCAGTTGATGGTATGGACAAGTCTCATTCTCTGAGGAAGGACTTCAGTTGGTAGTCATCACTTCCTTGCCTTCTAAGGAGCTCTCCATTGCCACCATACTTACCGAAATCCATTTATGAGTGGTCGGTCTTTTAAGAGGTAAATTGCACAAGCCTTAATATATGTGCCCTTTATCTAAGTGGATTCTCATTCTTAGTCGCTCACTCTTTCAATACTTCTCTGTACTTTGCAGAGGGAGAAATGGCCGAGATGGACGATGAGGCCAAGAGGATTGCCCACCGAGCCATGAGCAAGTGATGGATACAATCAATGTTCAATGATATAAATTCATTAACTAATGTGGCATATACACATCCACATAAGATGGTACGCTGATATAGTATAAAAATATGATCTGCCTATCATTTTTCTTTATATAAATGTGGTCTTAAGTGAGGAGAAGTAATATTTTCTGTTTAAAAAAATGACAAATAAAAAAAAATGAATGAAAGGATGTGAGTGATTTTTTTAAACAGCAATTGGCATTATTGGATACACTTGGATTATACCAAGTACTGTATTATTGCTCTTCTCAATTCCCCTCCTAAAAGTTTTCCCACGATGCCATAACTCATTGAGAGATACAACTGCAAACATTTAAAGGGCACCGACCAATAGTACATGATGATTTCTTCAAACCTTTTCTAGTTTGGATTCGTTGAAAAGTACACGCTGCACTGCGCAAGCTCGAATTGTAACCAATCTAGTGAAATCAAAGATGCTTAACCACTATACATGGTTGTAGTCTATGGAAAAGTTCACTGTTACGTGACGTTTCCTCAAGATGCTTAACCATTATAACTTACAAAGAACAAATTCATTGCTATGTTACATCTCTGTCTAATACTGAATTATCATGAGTAACATCTTTTTAAATAACAGTGCATTATAAGTACATCACGGTGATCCTGAATCCGTTATATTTTATGGGTTTCAGCAACATTTACAGCTTGCAATGCATGGCTGTATGCATTTTAGTATTGTGACTCAATGATCGATATTACTAACCATGCATATAAAATGAAAAAAGAGCCAAACTTTATAGTCCTGAAAAGAAGGGTATTCATTTGACGTTTTGTTGCTGTGTGATTGAAATATTGAAGAAAGTGGGTTGGTAGGTTGGAAAATTCAGAAAACAATGAAGAGGTTTTATTTATTTTCCATTTTTTTAATTGTTAGATAGGACACTAGCTCTGCATTATACAGTTCTAGTACTGATATTTAAATGATCAATTTGAAAACCCAGGTTCTAGGAATAATGTAGTCTCCAAATTTCACTGGCATCGAGAGAGTTGGTGGTTTTGGAGTTCTGGTTCGAATCGAATTTGGGTGGCTGATATTGCATCAGTCTTCCAAATTGCCTACCAAGCCAATGATGGGTAACTTGATGAAAATGTGGTTTGAAGAGGAATGATAGTAACTTCTTTGAAATAAAATTGAATTCTTGGAGGGAAAAAGAAAAACAGAAGAAAGGTTGTATTGAAAGCAAGTTGGCTTAATTGGATTAATAGTCTATGTGGTGATAGGGTAGTCAGAATTCAACCAAGCATAAGGCTACGATTTGGTCACATGACTTGTTGTTGGTACCACTAGATGATTTCTATTTAGAGGAACATAAGGGCAAGCGTGGATGAATAAAAAATCTTTTTATCTAACTCATAACACACGTAATACAAGAAAGACAAATAAAAACGAACGGCAATTGTATTAAGCAATATATTGAATTTAACCTAAATAATTGAGCTTGAGCTTGCCCACATGTTTCAAAACATATTTCAACGTTCCATTTCCCTATTCTTTTTCTCCATTGTTATACCAGAAGCATTGATTGGGCATGCAGACTAATGATTCAGCCAGAGATTGAGAAATTGAAAATCAAGCATTTGATGATGATCATCATCATGATGAATGCAATGACGTGGCATGCAATCGGTGTGTGACAAATCCGGAGGTAGTTGGTCCTTAGATGTAGGAGTTTAAGATACATGTTGACCTTTCTATATAAATCCAAAAACAAATGGAAAATTATCAATTTCATGCACACGTCTAACTGTACCACGTCCTACCACCCTTATTATTTGAGGATTGAGGAGGTCGTGTGTCCGCAGAAAGAAAAAAAAATCCCCAACAAAAAAAAGAAAAAGAAAGAAAGAAAAAGGGTCACATGTGTGTGGAAAATGTGACATTGTCTTTGAAAATTTTTATTTTCTTCCGGAACATTTCACACAATCACAAACACATAGTTTTAACAACACTTGATTGGTCATTACTTTTATTTATCTATTCACTTACATTGAACTAGATTACTATCATGGTCAATGGTTGATTTATTGTGAGTTTTATATTTATTGACGTCATGTACATGTAAGTGGTTGATAAAAATATTGTTCATTTAATAGAAACGAAACCCGCACGGTTTTTGAGAATGTGAAATGAATCCTTATCTCCATTTTGATGATTGCTTTTTTCACCATACAAAACCAACCTCAAAACATTACAAACTAAAAGCACTTGTTTGAATGCTTCTGAATCAGTGACATTCAATCAGCAACATAGCGGAATCCTATTACTAACTTCAACTCTCAAATTCTGGTTCATTCTTTCACAGGAGTATTTGGCGTCCGAGACGGAAAAGTAATAATACCTAGGCTCATAACATAAATAGAGTGTTGGGTTTTCAAGCTCATGATGAGTTGTCCTAAGATTATTGGGAAATATAGTCTTAAAGGATTAAATTGTTTTCCCAATTGGAGTTAGTTTTTCAATTGGAGAAAGATTTATAACTAGATTCTAATTAGAATTAATAATCCTTATTGGAGAAGACCTTTATTATGTCTACATAAAAGGGCTATTGTACTAGTTTTGAATGGGAGCAAAACAATATTTGTATACCACTTAAGGGATTAGAGTGAGAGAATATTGTAAGGGCAAAGTGCGTACGAGAGAAAATATAAGATTGTATTTCTTGTTCTTATTCTTTTAGGTTTTTCTTCAAGTCTTAATCCTATAGGCTTGGTAAGATTATTGGTTGTACTCATTATTTATATAGTGAAAGTTTGTTGTTGCTGCCCCATGGATATAGGCATATATAGCCGAACCATGTTAATTTTTTGGTGTTGTATATCTTGGTTATTTGTTTTCGATTTCTGTGTTTGTTATGTTTTTCCCATTTTTAAACGCGATATTCCCAACAAGTGGTATCAGAGCTTGGTTTGGCTGATATCTGTTTAGAATGGAAGGTGCAATTATGATGAAACTCACCTTGTCCAACTGGGTTACATGGAAATCAAGAATGGAGGACATGCTTTATTGTAAAGATCTCCATGAGCCGATTGAAGGTATTAACTGCAAGCCAACAAGTATGTTTGGTGCCGATTGGACCAAGATGAATCGTAAAACTATTGGTACGCTTAGACAATGGGTGGATGAGAGCATCTATCAACATGTGTCTAAAGAAACTAATGCGCAAGCTCTTTGGAAGAAGTTAGAATCCATCTTTAAGAAGAAAACTGCTATCAAGAAAGCATTCCTTATCAAAAAGCTTGTCAATATGAAGTATGTGGAAGATGTTAGTGTAACCGAGCACTTGAACAACTTTCAGATCGTGATCAATCAGGTGGTCATTGTGGGTTTGAATATTGAAGACGAGCTGCTAGCACTATTGTTGCTAGGATCCTTGCCAGATAGTTGAGAAACCTTCGTCGTAATTGTAAGTAATTCGACTTCTAATGGTGTACTGTCTATGGGCGTTGTTAAAGATATCATGTTTAATGAAGAAACAAGGAGAAAAGCTTTAGGTGCAAACATTGGACAACTCTTTGTCATAGAGAAAAGCGGCAAAAATTATGGTGAGACGAGATTCAGTGGCGACTGTCACTATTATGGGGAAAAGGGTCACATGAAGAAGCATTGTCGTAAATGGAAAAAAGAACAAAAGGATGGGAACAATACTGTAGGTGTTGTGACTTATGATGAAGAGCATCTTTGATGCAGATGAGTGATGGTAGTTCGATCAGGGGGAATCTGGTTATGAGTAGTTCGATCAGGGGGAATCTGGTCATGAGTAGTTCAATCAGGGGGAATTTGGTCATAAGTAGTTCAGTTAGGGGAGGTTGGTTATGAGAAGTTCGATCAATAGGAGTTAGATCAAGAAGAGCAATCCTATTTTGGTATAACTTCCTCATGGTCTGGAGGGGGAGATTGTTGAGTTTTCAAGCCCATAATGAGTTGTCCTAAGGCTATTGGGAAATATAGTCTTAGATGATTAAATTGTTTTCCCAATTGGAGTTGTTTTCCCATTTGGAGTTGTTTACCCAATTGGAGTTAGTTTTTTTAATTGGAGAAAGATTTATAACTATCCAATTAGGATTAATCGTACTTATTGAAGAAAACCTTTATTATATCTATATAAAGAAGCTATTGTACTAGCTTTGAATGGGAGCAAAACAATATTTGTATACCATCCAAGGGATTAGAGTGAGAGAATATTGTAAGGGCAAAGTACGTTCGAGAGTACAGATAAGATTGTATTTCTTATTCTTTTTGGGTTTTCGTCAAGTCTTAATCTTGTAGGCTTAACAAGATTATTGGTTGTACCCATTATTGATATCGTGAAATATTGTTGTTGCTACCCATGAACGTAAGCATATATAGCGGAAACACGTTAATTTTTTGGTGCTGTATATCTTGGTTATTTATTTTTGATTTCTGTGTTTGTTCTATTTTTCTCATTCTTAAACATGATATTATCAACACAGAGTCATTCCTCATAGACAAATCGCTGATTGATTGACATGCGTACATTAACTTTTGTTTTTCTAGACTTTATGAATCAATTTGATGCGTCCGACCGTAATTTGCAGTTAGATTGCATCCATCGGGTGCATGTAGAGGGTCAATTAAATAACATACTTTTGCTTGGATAGAAAAGCTACCAACTGTAAGATGTGGATCGTCTTGTGTGGGCACGGAAACAAGAAAAAAGCTATCATCTTCTATTTGAATTACTTCGGCTTCTTACGCATTCCCATTCGTGATCTGGCGTATCTGGGATTCTTGTTAAGCAAAACTGGTACTATAAAAACCAACAAATCCAAGGACCGGAAAGGTAAAAAGCAAACAAAACAAGAGGTGAGATACTAAAGGATACTCTAATCTCATGCCTTCGCCAGTTGTTGAAGAGTAGAGAAATGTGCCTTGCAGATGACTCAGCCCTCCAGTTGAGCAGGCAGTATCCTACAAATATAGGGCAAGGCATATAATTAGAATCACAAAGCACGTCTAGGAGGTTTTGCAATCAGGGAATTTGGACATTATACTGGTAACCAACACTTCTATAAGACTATAACATACCAGCGATAAACTCATACTTCAACATCAGACACAGAATGCGACAATAGAACAAACACCAGACACAGAAAGCGACAATACAAGTATAGGATTACTTTCAATTTCCCAATGTTATCTACAAATGTTAAGCTAAACACGACTCATATCAGTGCTATTTACATCTCACTAAGCTCCCTCTTGGAAAGACCGCATAATTAGTGTTATTTTTAAGTTGGATAATAGCACTAAAAAAGTACCTGAAAATCAACAAAAGCAACTGGAGCTCCATATGTGCTTTGCATCTTCAATTTTATGAACCCAGGGCACCTAACAAAAACAATTAAAAAACGCCACAAGTATTAAAGATTATACAGATGAATGTAGATGACAAGAAATTATAGCTATTAACCTTGAAAACACTTGAATTAGCTCTTGCTCCGTACATGTTGGCCCCAAGTTAGCCACGAAAAGCGTTGGACATGGAGTATAATTTTGTGGAAAATGCTGTGCTGAAGAATTATTCTGCCAATGTAAATAAGAGCCAAAAACATTCACAAATAGATTACATTTCTTGCGTATTATGTAACACCTAAGTTGAAGAGAGTGGGATTACAGATGAAAATATGCAAATTGACAAAACACAAAATGATGCACAAAATCCATGTTAGGAATCCATTATTTAAAATACTGAGGCTACAATGGAAGTTTCTTATATTACAATACAATGTGCGATAGGATGTACTCAATACTATTTTAAGGTACAATGGCCTTTTATTTCCATAAAATAATGTCTGGAAGTGCAGCACTATAGTTAAATGCACACAATGTGAAACATGGAAGTGATACACAGAAGAGCATGTATTTATCCATTCACAGCTACCCAAAGAGAAATGCAGCCCAAGTAAAAATTTTGGAAAGCAAGATACTCAGTTACGATTACCACTAAAATCTGACTGAACTGCAACTAAAATCTCCAATATGGAAAGAGAAAAAAAGACGGGGGTTGGCCAAAAAAGAAGGTTAATGCCTGACAAGATAAATATGATATGGCTTAAAAGAATGGAACATGTATATTATGAAAGCAAAAAAAGAAAATCAAAGAAAATATTGCATGACCATCTTCAAGAATTAAAAACTGACTTGAAAATTAAACTGCTCTGAAAAACTGAGTACAAGTAGTGAAGAGAAACCATACCATGTTTGGGGCTATTGTCTTGTGTACAGCTCTGTCATTGAAGCTGCCATGAATGAATAGCAAAGAAAACAATAAATGAGTACAAAAAGTTCAATAGATTTACTAAAGTGTTATTTCAGAAGGGAAATACTATACTCCAACTTCATGGAACAGGGCGTCCAGAAACTTCTTTTACTATGCCCTTGGCCTTTCAGCTAGAAGTGATATATTTTAGAATAAACTATGTGCTGATTATTGAGCTAATTGTAGTAACTTCATGTGAAAAAAACGTGTGCTTAAGCAGTGCAGATGACCTTGGTGCAGATGGATAACCAATCATGTTGTAAGCAGAATTACCCATTCCAGGCACGTGAATGCTGCCAACACCTGCTAGTGTCCAAGCGTGCAAAACATGTGCAATGTGAGCTATTAGATCAATGTGTCCTCCATGTGACTAAGTAATAGTTTCTGATCTCAGAGACCAGACAATCATCAAACAGATTATCATCAAGACAATCGATTAGACAGATAAGTAAGTGAGATAGCATAATGTACATCAGGATAATTAATGACATAAACAACTGCAGACAAGGAATTCACATGAGGTAAATCCCTTAAACAAGCAGTTACAGACAATCATCTTACCAGAATCAGGAGTTCCCCTAGAATATGACGAACTTCTAGCTCTCTTATCTGAGCTAGGTCTTTCATCATCTGCAAACAATGATTGACAACAGCACAGATTGCAATTCCAATCCAGTTAATACTGAAATAAAACAAAAGGACAAAGAAAGTGAAAAAGCACAAAGAAATCGACCTGTTCTTGAGCGCTTTGACCTAGAATTAGATTTTGCTAGATCAATATATAATTTTGATCCCTTCTCAAGATCAAACACCATCCCCTGCAAACAAGGATCGTGATCAACAGTTCTCAGTTAATGTTTTCACATTTTTCTTTTGCGCACCTAAATTTCACATAAAAAGCGGAAAACCTGCCGACTAAAGAACCTATGCAAACTGCTACCAAAGAACCTCCATCCTCCACAAATAAATAGGTATAAGTGATTCAACCCTATGCTAGGCTCTTCAGCCAAGTAAATGAAAAGTGGATAAATATTGGGTACATTACCATAATTGTAGATTGCAACCAACTAACAAGTAGAATGATTGTCCGGAAGATAATTTTAAACCGCAAAATACCAATTCATACAATCCGGTTTCCACAATGTCAACATGGCAATGCAACCAAATATAGTACAAATACAATGTCTACTCACAGATATCCAAATTTTACATCACCTAATAATGCAAGATACTTACATTCAGCGCATGCATTGCTCCAATGGCAGACTGCTGATCTAAGAACACCGCGAAAGCACAAGGCTGCATCACCAAAACATCATGTCAGCTAAAAAAAAAACTTCCGGGTCAATAAAACCAACACATTCAATTCCAATTCAAAATTCCCCAACTTCCCAATCAAAATCTCTGAAAATTAAGCATTAAATTGATTGAATTCTAACGCTGTACCTGAGACTTTCCGGTGGGGGTTCGGAGGTGGGAGGATTCGTAACCCGGAAACTCGCGGAAGAGGTTGTAGATTTCGCGGGGCTTGACATCTTCTGAGAGACCGGCGACGAATAGGGTTCGGAGCTCGTCGTATGAGGGTTGGGGGATACGAGGGGCAACGTAGGAAGCGAAAGATGGTGGCTGTTGAGGGAAGTAGGGCTGAACCAAGTAGTGCTGAGGCGGTGGCGCCACCACTGGGGGCGGTTGAGGCGGCGGGGGTTGTGGGTGGGGGGTGTAGTCAACCGAGCCTGGTGGTGGAGGCGGTGGTGGGTAATAGGCAGCCATGTCGTCCATTTGAAGTCTCTGTTTTGTGTACTGTGATATAGTAGCTGCAGTGTCTTAAGTTTCAAAGGTGGGCTGGGCCTGAAAGTTTGGAGCCCAAATATGTATGTTTTTTTTTGATAAATATAATTTGGCTTTTTTTATTAGCACCCCACATATTGTGAATGCACCCCACAAAAAATTCAATATTAAATTACTTATTTATTTTACTATGCAATGATAATTTCGACCTTATTAAATTTTTAAAAAAATAAGAAATTTCCAAATACACCCCACATCACTTTTAACATATTATTTATTTTCTTCAATTATCAAAATCCTCACACCCTCCATTGTTGAACCAAATCTTAACTAATGAAATTACAAACACATTGATTGAGAAAACCCTAACAAAATTTTTATGAATACGCCAATGCTATTGATCACTGTGACTGCAAGAAATTATTTTCTCTCCAACCACACATTTTATCACATCCCGGCATTTACTATGTTGAAAAACTTCAGAACTTATGCCTTTGAA
Organism: Malus domestica; assembly: GCF_042453785.1. Classification (NCBI taxonomy): domain Eukaryota; kingdom Viridiplantae; phylum Streptophyta; class Magnoliopsida; order Rosales; family Rosaceae; genus Malus; species Malus domestica. Next base: position 25,815,531 of record NC_091675.1, read on the forward strand.
CCAACTCTGTGAATTGCAATGCCAACAACTTGAAACTTTCAATAATTCTTTTTTATTTTTTATTTCTTTTGTTATAGAAAAGTTACATAAGATCTTGAGTTTGGATAATTCTTGAGTTTGGAAGTGATATAAGATTTTCCAATCTGCACAAAGATAAAAAAAATTTAAGATAAGTGTTAGCGTCCAAATCAGTTAATGATGTGCTCTCAAGTTGGAAACGAAAAACAAGTCAATCATAGAAGTAATTACCCTGGGAACAGCAGGGTATCTAGATTCAATCCATCAAAATTAAAAATGAGTATTATAAAATTTGAAGAAATTGGGGTGTACATAGAAATATAATGTGTGTTTTGAGAATGTGGGGGTGTGAGGGTATTATGGAGAGGTATGTGAGGTGTATAAAGATAATTTTTAATTGAAAAAGTAAATGTGGGGTGTATTAAGTATGTGAAGTTTATTCAACAATTTATGGGGTGCTAATATAATAAGCCATATAATTTCTTTTCTTAAATAGGGACCAGAGACTCGGACTTGGAAGTGGAGGATTAAATTGGAATCAAAATATAATTTCTTTTCTTAAATAGAGGCGAAAGACTCGAACTTGAAAGTGGAGGATTAAATTGGAATCAAAATATAATTTCTTTTCTTAAATAGGGGCGAAAGACTCGAACTTGGAAGTGGAGGATTAATTGGAATCAAACTCATCATTCACAAACTTTGAATCTAAATCATTTCATTTACAAAATGAAAATAAATATTATTAGAGTGTGAGTAGTAAGTGGCGGTTTATTTACTCTTTTGTTGAAAGAAACAATGTATGTCCATTTATGGGAGCCACCAAGTTGTTGGTTAACGAGAATTGGGATCAAGCAACGGTCGAGATGGCCGAGCACGCAGCCTGAGTGTGGATATGGATACTTCAGTTTAAAATGGCACAAAAAGGGAAAAGGATCATTCTGATTTTTTTTTTGGGAATTCTCTGATCGTGATCGTTCATTGTATATCGTGTGGTCAGTTTTCGTTAGATACTATTGATATTTAATTTTAAATTTAAAATGATTTATAACCGTACAATATACGATGAATGGTCACGATCACGGAATTCCCAGAATTCTCAGAAAAAGGATAAGGCGAGGATCATTTTCCCACAAAAAGTTTAAATTTGATAAAAATAGGCGATTACATATAAGTCTCGACGAAAATTGATGAACTGAAAACAATGAGAAGCACCGTCCTGGCTAAAACAGCAGCGCGCCACTTGCAATAGCTGCAAGGATATGCAACTGATTTAAAATTTGTTTGGATGTGCTTTTAAAATGACTGAAAGTGCATGTGATGAAAATGTTTTTAGAACCAATCCTTAGTAAAAATGCAAATAAATCTTGAAAAAGCACTTAAAAGTACTTCTTAGAAGAAACACATAATTGGTGCTTTTTGCATAAAACACTTTAAACGCTTTTGGAACCCAAAAACATTTTCCCTAAAAACGTTTTCAATCATTTCAAAAGCACATCCAGAGATGAATTTGAACCACATTATTGCTAGCATATTATGAGGCTAAATCCATCCCCTCCTCTTAGTGTAGATAATATCAATTGTTTTTTTTTTTATAAAAAAAAGAAAAGAAAAGGCACATCCAACCGTGAAATTACAAAACGTCCGTCCCAGCTGAACGCGCTTCATTCAGTTTGCTACGAATCTTGTTGCTGGCTATTTGCACATAATGCAGCCCCTCACAATAAATTCTACCAAATCCCAATCATCCCGCTATGAGTGTTATCTGCAAAACAATACTACACGTACCGAAAGTGTTTTTGACTTCTAGGTGGCCGACCAAATGGTACGCCCTCTTGGTCGCCTGATGACCACAAATTCATGGTCACCCCCGTTGGACTTGAGATCAAGGATGAAAGTAAAATAATTCATTCTCCGACCCTGATAACCAATCCAAGGGGTAGTGCGCATGAAATTCATAGTGAGGGCAAATGCGAACAAATGAAACACCACCGGATCAACTGGTATCATAAAATTTGAGAAACATTTGCTTCATAAATACACGCAATCAAAGCCACGAATGACAATTCTCATAAATCAACACAATCGGCATAGTCTCAACACTTAAGATTGTGTTTCTCATTGACATGACTCATGAGTATCACCGGTCACTCGTACTAGTGTCACTCATTAACACAAGTTAATCCAAATGATAACAGAATATAAATTCAACCTTGTAGAGTACACATGATGCTAACTGAAACTGCTTATAACTTCCAAACAACAATTTTTGACATAAGCAGTTTTTAACATTAAACATAAGGCAGCAACTGACAGTTACCAAAGTACCGGGACTTTCTTGGACTAGAAGGCCAATTTTGCATTACACAAGAGGTGGGTATTGCCTGGACTGCTGCCGAACCCTCTTCTTGTACTCTGTGGCATCCTGCATCAAGCCAAATTGAAGAGTATAAGAACAAGAACTTAAGCAAACATAAATTACCTCCTGTTAAATTCGTATGAGGTGGTCCGCATTTAATCATATTGTGCCATGGCCACCCACCAACAGATAGCACAACAATGGCAACCCTTGAGTTGCAGTCACGCGGGGTGAGTTCAGATGCAAATTAATTCCCACTTCCAAGATCAGTGAAGCAAGTGTATATTTTAAATACTGAATCATTTGTCTAGTGGACCTCCCAATGATATTGCATAGCCTCAGAAAATGTGGGAATCCACGTTTTAAAAAATGTGTTTTAAGACGCACCTAGGCGGTCTTGGAGGCCCGGACGATGATGAACACACCTCTGCCCAATGGGAGTAGGCTATAAAGTCACCTAGACGTGTTCGAGGCGCGCCTAGGCGGCTTAGGCATTCGACTGGGCGTTTGTTTTTATTTTTTTACTGCCCAAACCCAAAATGATGTCATCTTGGGCAGGGTTTTCTAATTAAAACAAAAATCAAGGAATTGGAACTTGTCCTCTTCCTCTTCACAGCATAAGTTTGTAATTTTAACATAAGGGTTTCTCACCTACAGTGAAGAATTTTTTTATTAGATTGTTGATTTTTCTTCTACCATTATGCTTTCTCTTTCTTTACATTCATTACATAAACTATAGAGATTTCCCTCAAAGTTTTGTGGAGCAATGGGAAAACACAAAGTTGTTAAGTAGAAGAATACCTGAATGAAGAGGTGATACCCTTCTGTCTGTGCAGGATCAGCAGGATTTGGCTGGTCCAGCAAATCCTGAATGCCCACAAGAATTTGCTTCACAGTTATTGCTGGTCTCCAACCCTAAATATAAGACAAAGAATGCTAAGTACCATGCGATAAAAATCACACTAAACTCTCCATGCCAAAGAAGTGGCCTCCTTATGTTGAAAGAGTTTAAACAAGAAGAAGGTGCTTACACTGTCCTCATTAAGAATTGATAGACAGACAGTTCCAGATGGATATACATTGGGGTGGAAGAAACCTGGTGGGAATTTACACTTTGGAGGCTTGCTAGGGTAGTCTTCACTGAAGTGAAGTGTAAGTGGAAAGAAACCCCCTTCCCAGTCAGTCTGCAACAAAAGATTAGGAAGACAAGTGAATACCTAAAGAAACATCAAATTTTATTTCCTCACATCTACTGTCCAGTGTCCATTTCAAACTTCACTATAAAAATAAGAAAAGTAGAACAGTGAAGGCTCCTGCTGTTAATAAATAACCATAATGTCTATTGCATATTGCCTGAAATACAAATCCTTTCCTTGTCGCAACTTTCTCTGAAGTAAACAAACGCTTAATATAACTACCGAGAATATAATTAATACAAACATGTTGAATGGACATGAAAACAATAACCAAAACACCTGACTTTGAAAGGGATAAAGAAAGAAAAATACACAATTAAAAATTGATATAAAAACATTGTAGATGTTAGAAAAAACCCTCAAAGAAGGCCATTCGTGCTGAGTCTTCCACTCAAATCAACACAAGCTTCTGCATTATGGTACAAAATGTCAGAAGCAAAATATACCAAGAAGATGCATAATCATTCCATCTCACTGGTTAATAAACAAAAAGGCCTCGATTCATGCACAAGTGATTTAGCCAAAAGTTAAATAGGATTGAAAATGTCATTATTTCCATCCTAAAGTATGTAAGTAATTTATCCCTACAAATCTTTTAAACGTGTATGAAATGGCTCAAATATTTTGCAACACCATTCAAGTTAGCTTATGAATCATTCTCCGTGGACCAGATCCAGCATAAAACATGAATTTGCTCACTAAGTGATTAAGAAAAAAAGTAGTTCAAACAAATTTTCATTCCAGTCCATGAACCGGGTAAAAGATGAGAGTGCTCAATATGCAAACTAAATCCAAACCAAATCACGCAAGTAATATGAACACATCAAGTCACGTATGTATTTTCAACAATATATACACTAACGCTCTTCCTTCTTCAGAGAGTTTTGTGTGGCATACATCGAAACCGCGCACTCAATCATGATTTCACCTCATAAATGATACTAATTGAAAATTTAGAAATATAACACCGTACGAAACTGAGTGCCAATACAACATTACCCAACAACTATATAAGCATAAAATGACCAACTTACGGCTTTCCAGGAAAAAACTTTCACAAAAGTTTCTGTGGTATGATAAATTAAGCAAAAAGTAATTTCTAAAAAATTTCAAACAAAATTGAGGAAAAAAAAAACCATCTAATAGTTCATTTCCCTTTTCCCAATAATCCATATGGACTAAGAAACCCAAAAAATTACCCGAAAATTAAAAAAACACATTGAAACAGTAAAAATTAAAAGTGCACAATAAGTCAGAGAGCTTACACCGGTCTTGCCAGGAATCGTGCAATGCCACACCATCAAATTAACCGTCCCATCTGGTAAAGTCTCCGGCTTCGCAACAAAACCCTACAGCACAGAAATTAACCCAAAAAAATCAAGACCCAAATCCAGAATTTCACAGAGTAATTCGGAGAGAGAGAGAGAGAGAGAGAGAGAGAGAGAGGGAGTGGTTGGTGTACGGACGTGAGGGTGGTTCTTCCGCCAGGCCTTGCGCTCCTCCGCTAGACGGCCGCGAGCTATACCTCCAGACATGGCGTCGCTTGTCGGTTTCCGAGTCGTCTCCTTTTGGGGGTTTTTTTAAAGAGCGAAAAATCGAAGACTTTTATGGTGGTGCTAAACAGCAAATGGATTGGTTGGGGTGGAAGAGGAGGTGCGATTCTCGTTCTCTGGTTTATGGGGCTTCGATTCGATTTTGTAATTTTGCATTATTATAAATGTTTTGGTCCCCAAAGTCAATCAAATTACTATTTTTTTTAATTTTTTTTTAATCAAAATTTTTAATACAAAAGTATATATATTTTCTTAATGGCCTATTTGTCAATTTGCCTTACGAATGTGTGTATAACCGCCAATTTATCTCCAAAATTTTAATTTTAAGCAATTATCTTTCTAACCTTTTCTAATTAGCCATCTTCCCCTTTAAACTTTAATTTTAGTCGAATACCTTTCAACTTTTATAAATAGTCAATTTTCTTTTGATGCTAGATTTAAAAAATTTCATCGATTTTGACCACATTAACAACACATGACAACTCTATGGGGACAAAAAAAAAAATGAAAAATTGGATGGATGATGAATCTAACATTAGAGAAGAAATTGGCTATTTGTATTTTAAAGGGTAATCGATTAAAATTAAAGTTCAGAAATAAATACTTAACTACAAAAGTTTAGAGAAATAATGTGCTAAAATTAAAATTTATGAGAAAAATTGACAAGTCTGTATAAATTCGGAAGAAATCTGACAAATACCTCCTCTTTATTTTTAGTTTTATTAATTTATGTTAAATTCTCGCGTGAGAACCACGCCGTTATATGTCGTTCACGTGACCCACGCTTTATGTTAAATTCTCTGCAGCCTTTTGTACGTATGGTGCCGTAACCAAGGCTCCTACTAGAATGGGCTGGGCCTTGTTATGAACCAAAAGCCCTTTGGCCCAAAGATCTTTTTTACCAGTTACAAATCCTTACATGGGCTCAATGATTGGACTACAGTTAAAGGTCTGCTACCTATTTGTTTTTTTGTTTCCCTTGAACTTCAGGGTGCGATCTGTCCTATTCCATTTAGTTTAGGCCTCAAACTGTATGCATAATTTTGAATCAATGCAACGGACTTGGCTATGGTAAATTGCATATATGATCGTTAGACAATGAATGTATTAATTAAATGCATGTACCTTATTCAGTTCTCAACGTAAAATTATAATTTGGATTGGTTCGGTTTAGTTAGCCATAATTTATAACATTGAATAAAAAATTTCAAGATATGGTGGTTAAGAAGACAGATCAATTGGGTTGAATAGAAGTACCTTTCATTGTAGGGCAAAGAGATATGGAAGGAGATGAAGCCTTCATTAGTACACAACTACATTCAAATTTGACAAAATCATTACTGCAATGGAGACCCGCCGACAAAAGAACTGGATTTTAGAGGTTATTATTTGCTTCAATCAATTAGATCAATGTAATCTATACTAATTATCTCACAAAAGATGCAAGAAACTTATAATTAATAGATCAATGTAATCTAGACTAATTATCTCACTAAAGATGCAAAAAGGTTATATTTAATAAATTAATAGCAGATGACGTTGTATCGTAGTGGCGGAAAACAATTATACATATGTACCCTCATGTGGGTTCGATCTCTGCCGATCCAACAAGCTTTTGTTGTTGATTTTCCCAACTATTGCTTAACTAAAAACTACAAAACCTCGCAGATGGTGCTTTATCGTAGTGACATAAAGCAATTATGTCTAAAACTTTTAGTGAGAGTTCGATCTCCACCGATCACTATCTTATTTCAACAACAAACAATTTAACCCACTGACAACGAACAATTTAATTCATTAACACTGTCATTTGTAGAAAAAAATACAAAATCTCAATGACCTGTTTACACACACACAACTAAATGCAAACCCCTTTTTTCATTAAAAAAATGAATATTGTTTGAAAAAAAAAATGAGGAGAGTAGAATGACAAGAACCGAACCTGTAAGATAACCATTTCATTTTACCAAGTTCAATGTTAGTCATATTAGTCAATATTTATATGTTTCGATGCAACAACAAGATGTTATTTGTAACAAGTAGTTTTGTTGGTTGGTTAATTGGTCTCATTTTATTCATGAAATGGATTGGGTTGGTATTATGTTGGATACAGCAAAATAATTCTATTAGATCCAATGTACTTATTAGATCTAATAAGTACCTTGTGTCATAATTGAGAAATTCTATGGCTCGAATATTTAGTATTATCTTATTTATTACCTGGGTCTACTATTTAGGCAGAATACCGTCGATGTACGATATTTATATCAGTTAATGAAAGAGCCCAATGCAAAAAAATGCACATTGGGTCTTTGAAACAGTTCAAATCATTTTGATAATAAGAAGTTTGATATGTTTTTACCGAGAAGGCCTACGGTTCGAGTCCGTATGGCCCTAAAACCTAAAAGTTAAAAAAAATGAAAAGAAAAAGAAAAGATGCTATATCATATATAGTAAAACTTAGTTTCTGATGGCACTGTTCATCAGCAGTGCCCGGGCAAAAATGCATTCGGTTTTTTGTTTGGTTTGCCGTTTTGCTGCCTGCTTTGCACAGTTAAATACCAATTTTGACCATTCGATCCACGCGTCGATCATCGCTGTGCATCGGATGCTTCTCGACTTTTCTTCTCACCTTTTCCTTTCGTTTCCACTTTTTCTTTCTCACAATTCTCTACTGTCCCTCTCGAACTCTCCTTATAATGACCCGTCCCCAATTACTATGAATTTTATAATTTTAAAATGTGAAATTTTGGAAATACTCTTCGAGGCAAATGCATTGACTTTTGTTGACCACTTTGTCGTGGCACGTAAGATCTGTTTTCTTGGCGTATCTTCATAGTACTCGTCGTTATGGATACGTGGGCGCAAACAGAATGTAATTTAGAGTTATAATGAAGGAGTTATTAACGAATGAAGCCAAGGATAAAATGGTCAATTGATCATTTTCTAGAATGCTCCAAAATTGTTGGAGAAAATCTGGGAAGCCACGTGGTGGCTATGATTGGAAATATAAGGAGAGGAAAGAGGGGGCTGCTGCCTAATTAGAGGAGAATGGTGGGAGAGAAGGAGAGCAACCAGAGAAGGGGAGAGACCAATCGGGAAAAGTGAAGGAAAATGAGTGACCAATCACAAAGGAGGAAATGAGGGAAAAGAAAGAAGAGAGAAGACCACCTAACCCAAACCCTCACTTGACTCGGTTTCTGGCCATTTTTCTGTCGTTTTTTTCGTTGGATTTCCGGCGTGTTCAAGCCATCCAACATCACCACTAGAGTCACCAATCTTCCCTTTTCAATTCCCATCCAAACTCGACAGCATATAGCCCCAGTTTCATGAGGAACCGAGTGGGTGGCGCCGAGGGTCTCATGGCGGCAATTCGCCATTCTTGAAGTAAACTCTGTCGACTACCACCATGGGTCTACTCCTCCTAAACCCAAGAACAAGTCCCAAGCCTTGGTTGGTGTGGCAGAGCACTGGAGGTGATGAATCTAAACACACCCTTTATAGGGTTTCAGACGGTTCGTGGTAATTTCAGGCCACTTCCCGGCCGAATTAGATTTTGGCCCAAGTATGAAAGTTGTTTCCCTTATTGAGATCTTCATTCTTGTAAAATTTGAGAATTTTTTGAAATAGTTGAATTTTTCGGTGGGTCGGGGCGACAAGCCGCCAAGTGGGCAGAGACACCACTTGACCTCCCTAGGCTAAAATGGGTGCCCCGATTCCATATTAGACATCCGATTGACAAAATTCCATTGTTTGGTTATATTTTCGTTAAGGGCCGCCACTTGCTTATTATATTATTCGACGATCCGAACATTGGATCATCACCAAACTTTAATACATAATAGTACGTTATATTTAAGGATATTAGGAACTGACGAATAGGGAATCTAACGTATGGATTTTCCCGAATGGGTTTTCTAAGTTTATAAATCTAAACATCGGCCGCCACTTAATTTTAGTGATTGGTGGAGATCCAACCGTTGGATTGTTCAAAAACTTTAAGATGTTGTTCTAGAAGCTTATTAAAACTTTGGAAAGTTACGGATCGGAAATCCGAGGTGTGGATCTTCTGGATTGAGTTACGTATGGTTGTGGACCCTACCGTCGACCTTTGACCGATGGTTGACTTTTGGTCAATGGGTTACAAATCATTCTAGAACGTCCTTGGGGATATGTTTTATGTAAGTTACATGTTATATAAAAAAGAATTCTAAGAAGTGATTTGATATTTGTTCTAAGCTACGATCATTCGTGACATCTCGATATTCGTACTAGGGAGTTGTAGTGTGGATTTTAGGTGAGAGTCTTTTCTTTTATATAGTTTATACATATTTGTTAGTATCCATTTATACATTGAAAGAGAATTTACTATGTATGCCTAGCTTAGACTAATGCTTATAAGAATTAGTGAAATAGCGGAAAATTACGAAGTGATCATAAATCGTACGGGATGCATAGGTATGTGTATGTTTATTGATGCCAGGATTATACCTACGACTATGAATGACATTATGTTGATTAGAACTATCGAACCATTATGGCATCACTATATTTATGTTTTATGCTCATCGTTTGTTGCACCGGTGTTAGTGCTCGCCCAGAGCCAGAACCAGTCTTTCACGTGTACGTTCACATCCACACTGCATGCTCACTTTGGATCTAAGTAGGTGCCGATCCTGTCATACAGGTTGCAATAGGCAACTTTGACTCGTATATGACTACAAATAACGCCAGTTTTCATGTGATTGTAGCACTAGAGTGTATATCATTATTACACCAGTCCTGTTCATGTCTGAATAACTCTGCATGAATTCGTGTGTCAGCATGTGTCGATGAGCACTTGGTTTGATATGTTTGCTTATGCGAAAGTATATGATTAATGATGTCATGAACTTATATATGAACTATTGTGCCGTATTGATATCTTGATATTTTTTCAGGCTATGGTGAGTATTTTCATACTATATGTAGTATGTATATATTGGAAACTATACATGTTTTACGGCGAGAGGTTATAACGTTTACAAAGGTTTTTATTAAAATTTTATTTTCAGGCCCACTCACCCTTGTTTTTCGCCCCTCTAGGTTTTAGGAGCTAAGCTTTCTTATCGACGGTGATTCTTGGCAAATCTTGGTGTAGACAATTACCTTCGATGGTATAATTCTCACCCTATCTTATTGTACTGTACTTATGTTCTGACATAACGTGTGAAATGAGTTTATTCTCGCTCACATCGCACTCTTATATTTAGGCACTTTTAGGTTTAAATTTATTCACATATTCCACCAGACTACACTTTATGGCTTTGTCACCTTCTAGGTGTCGGCCAACACAGCTCGATTTGGGTTAGGGTGTGTCAGTTTGGTATCAGAGCATAAGTTTGGGCGGTATTGCATTCATCACATGCGTGATGTAAGCATTCTCGATTCTTGAGGCTAAATGTTGAATTTTGCCACCTCGTCAACTATGAAAAACGTGTTAGGTTTTCCTAAGTTTTGGGCGGATTAGGTGACTTATTGACATTCAAGAAAGTCGCTTTGGCGACCGCTTTTAAACGTTAAGTGAAGAATTTCCCTGCCAAGGAAAGATGTAGATTTGAGACAAGTTAATGCCCCTGAGGCAATGCTACCATATCGATAGCTGTGCATTACGGGAGATTTACCTACCAATTCCACTACCATCTAGTCATTTCTACCAACCTTTCAATAATGGAAACCATAAATAGTTTTGATTCCTTGGCAGCATCCATTAGTATGTCATCTATTAGAATTCCTATGTAGTTTACTTTGTCAAAATTTCCAGAAATGTCTTGTGTGATAATGTGGTGCTAAAATGGTAACACTCGACGGAAGAACATCTTGGGACAATCACTTTTGGTCCCCGATAATACTAATATTTTCAAACCCATTAGTGATCATTCCGGATCTTCAGGAGGAAGATCGACTTCCGTTTAAGTTTGTTCTAAAGTAGATTAATAACAACTTCCTTTCTGGCTTTAGGACGTTCCGACCAATACTAGTTTTCCGAATTTCTTTTGGTGATGTACTTATCATTTTGACGAGCATAGGCACAGGTGTACGAGTTGTTGTACCTACGGTTAGTAGAAAACCTCGAAGTAGTAAGTATTTTCCCTAGAATTAATGAAACCAACTCACAGGACCGGTTCCTTACTAATCATCTGAAACCAACTACCCGAGTGAGCTTTAACATGTAATCAACCTATGGTGGCGCTACTAATTGATGATACTGTTTGATATCTAGGAACTGTCAACTAGTATTCAGGTGGTATGATTTCTGATACCAGACACATGTACTAGTATCTGGCAGTGATACATTTATACCATAATGTCAGTTCACAGTTTCAGGGTAGTGAACAATATCAAAGTATCGTATATGCATTAATTAGCAGTGCGATTGATAGACTGATTAACAGTGACTACCTGAGCCGAAGAAACTAAATCATGGAAACTTAGGAGCAAGTTTTATAGAAGGACCGTAAACTCGCAGTTGTTGAAACCATGTTTTCCACTTAGGTAATCAAAACCTCTTTAACTAGTCACCTTTTCGATCACTTCCACAGGTAGACAGTAAAATCGAAGTATGAGTCGATTTCTCACTGTTAGAGTGATTTGAGTATTGAGAAAGATATGAAGACCTATTCGCACGTGGCGTAGTGAAATGAAGTAGTATGGTATGTCCGATGACGTACACCTCTGGCGTCAAATTGGATATCACCAAATGGTAGAGCTAGCTCATTGAGAGAACTTAGTTACAAAAGCTTATTGATTAGAAATTTACCCAACCAAACACCTTATCTAGGGAACCTCGAACCTATTCGCGAAGGCGAAAGACTGAACATTAGGTTCGTACTTAGATTTTAGCAACCCAATCGGGTGATGATTAAAACCGTTAGTACCCATACTTCGAATTACTGGTCTACCCAACTAACCTTTGTAACCCGAGTTTTCCTCCATGGCCTGACGAATTCGTAGTGGCCTTATCGGTAACCTTCTCATCTACCTCGACGGTGAGACTAAATTCTCTAAATATAAATAGTTAGCTTTGTACCAAAGTCCTCAACTGTTAACTTTGATTAAATTGGCACTTTTCTTGGGAGACGTGATCTCCTTAAATGATAATATTTTCTTTTTCCAAAAAGGGTTTAGTGGAAGAAAATTGAAATTCTCACAAAGTGTAGTGAAATTGAGATATCTTTGGTCTTGTCGATTTTATCAACAATTTGTTAGCGATCATTCGGCTATAGTGTTTTTCCTCATTTAAAACCGAGGAAAATTAGTTTAGTTGTGATGTTGATTATGAATAAAGTTTCTGACAACTGAATTGTTCTCTCATCTTACCTTCGTTTTACACCTTTTGATGATAATGATCATTTTGGAAATCCATGATGACGTGTTCTTTGGATGTTTCGGCTGTATAGAGGCAGCATGACAAAGTTTCGCTTATATTTCCCAACGTGTAGAACCGTTCGGAATGGACCATCTTATTCATGACTTAGAGTTAACAGTTACCATCTTTACTTGAAAACCGGATGACATTTCTTTGTAGAGAAATGTGTCCAAAATCTCTATCAATCTTAGACCTCGCAAGTACATATCCATTTGAAAGGAATTAGATTTCTGACAATGGCGATAAAAGAACCAAATCAACATCTACAATTACACAATCGCGTATCATCCTCGTTGTGTAAACGTAATTACTGTTTACTGCAACAAAAGACATTATCTACTCCCGAAATGCTTTCGGCCTGTCCTATTTCATTTTAGTTGGAACTCGTGAGCATTGGGTTGACGTTACTTACAAATTATCAAGAAATTGTTCGAGTGGTTATACTCACTTTCTGTATCCAAATGGAGATGAGAAATATCACCATAAGCTCCTGGTACGAGGTATCTTGTACATGTGGATATTACGATGATGTTTCGGTGATTATTGACCGACTTGACAAGTTATCTTACTTTCCGTTGGTCCAGAGGGACTACATTTTAGATCACTTGAGAAAATTACTCATTCTTGAAATTATCAAATTTTTCTGGTGTTTAGATCAACATCTACTTTGACTGTGATTTCATATTCACCTTTTGAGCCGAAAGGCATTCCAGTCACCCTTGGGTACATGTCTACCCTTTTGCACTTCATACTAATTTTGAAGCAAATAGACCATTTAGGTGAATCGCCCGAACATTTAGATTTTAGTTGTGATTGTTAATTCCTCAATCACCCAACAAATACTCTGATAAGCAAATCCTTACTGTTGGTGATTGAATGTTCTAGAAGCTACCGTTGTAGCAAGATGTCATGCATTAATTTCAATTACCTTGTATTCTAGATTTGATGGACTTGTTTGACCCTCAAATTCTTGATTGTTCTTCTTGGCATATTTTTGCAAAACTCGAGGGAAATTCAATATGAACCTACTCACTATAGCGTTATGAATTGCATTGTTTGGTTATATGGTGTGTGTGTCACTACTATATCTCACCGTGACACGTGTTTCATTTCCAAGTCTAGGGAAGCCTTCTTGAAGGTCATGTGTATTAAGCATTGTCACGTACCACATTTCACCCTTAGACTAACGATTAGTTTGAAACGAGCTACTCAAACCTTAGTGGACATGTTGCATTTTGTCCGTTCTACAATTAGCATGGTTGTGACACGTAGTTATCTTTATTTTAGTTGCATGTAACTACGATTACAATTTTTGGTTTTAGGTATGGCACTGTTAAGATGTAGTATGGAAATTTTATGCATAGCCTATGCTTGACAGAAGAGTATTGTGAACAGGTAGTTGAATGATCGAGATTACAATGTAGCAAATTGTGTGCTATTTGTGTTGTCCCTCGAGAGGGTAGTACGTGAGCGCGATAGAGGCGCGAATTGGATGATTTATGTGTATTTCCCAATGAGGGGCATGATGGTAATATTTCACCCTTAGGAATTTGTTACTTACTTATCGAGACAACTGTGAGTTGTCGGTATTGCGGGTTGCAAACTGTAATAATGATTACTTATTCGTTGGACTTGTTAAGCAAAAGGACAGTTAGGCTGTTTACGTTAGTTTATTTATTTATTGTTTGGGCTCGACCCAAAGTTACTACATGCTTATTCTCTGAGTACGTGACTCTACAGGTGCATAGATGAAATTTTTCTATGTTCAGTTTTGACTTCGGCACAACTATTTTAAATTGTACATTATATTATATACATATTTTGACTATATGATACTATATATCTATTTTGACTTGATGTTTCCATAAAGGATTTTATATTGTAGTATTGTATTGAAGGAGAAAGACATTTTGAATTTGGAGGCATGAAAGAGGAATCATTGCAATCCGATCCTGACCGAATGACATTCTCTTTTATGCAATCGTTCTAACCTGATATCTTATTTACATATTTATTTTTCTATTGCCTTTTCACTATTTTTGTAAACAAATGATTTTAAATTTCGTAGATTGTAACGACCCGTCCCCAATTACTATGAATTTTATAATTTTAAAATGTGAAATTTTGAAAATACCCTTCGAGGCAAATGTGTTGACTTTTGTTGACCGCTTTGTCGTGACACGTAAGATCTACGAACTCGTCGTTACGGATGAGTGGGCGCAAACAGAACGTAATTTGGAGTTATTAATGAATGAAGTCAAGGACAAATGGTCAATTAATCATATTTTCTGGAAGGCTCCAAAATTGTTGGAGAAAATCTGGGAAGCCACGTGTGTGGCTGTGAATGGAAAGATAAGGAAAGGAAAGACGGGGCTATTGCCCAATAAGAGAAGAATGGTGGGAGAGAGGGAGAGCAAGCATATAAGGGGAAGAGACTAATCGGGAAAGGGAAGAAAAATGAGTGACCAATCAGAAAGGAGGAAATGAGGGAAGGGAGAGAAGAGATGAGACCACCCAACCTAGAGCCTCACCTGACTTGGTTTCTGGTGACTTTTCTGTCATTTTTTCTGTTGGATTTCCAATGTGTTCAAGCCATCCAACACCACCACCAGACTTACCGATCTTCCCTTTTCAATTCCCACCCAAACTCGACAGCGTATAGCCTCAGTTTTGTGAGGAACCGAGTGGGTGGCAACGAGGGTCTCATGGCGGCGATCCACCATTCTTGAAGCAAACTCCGTTGACTACCACCATGGGTCGACTCCTCTTGAACCAAGGAACAAGTCCTAAGCCTTGGTTGGTGTCGCGGAGCACCGGAGGTGACGAATTGAAACACACCATTTATAGGGTTTCTGACGGTTCGTGGTAATTTTAAGCCACTTCTTGGCTGAATTAGATTTCAGCCCAAGTATGAAAGTTGTTCCCCTAATTGAGATCTTTATTCATGTAAAATTTGAGAATTTTTTGAAATAGTTGAATTTTCTAGCAAGTCGGAGCAGCCAAACGCCGCATGTGGCGGCTCGTGGGCATAGACACCACTTGACCTCCCTAGGCTAAAATGGGTGCCCCGATTCCACAATAGACATCCGATTGATGAAAATCCGTTGTTTGGTTATATGTCTGTTAAGGACCGCTACTTGGTTATTATATTGTTCAACCATCCGACCATTGGATCGTCACCAAACTTTAATACATAATATTGCATAATATTTAAGGATATTAGGAACTGTCAGATTGGGAATCTGATGTACAGATTTTTCTGGATGGGTTTTCTAAGTTTGTAAATCTAAACATCGGCCGCCACTTAATTTTAGCGATTTGCGGAGATCCGACCATTGGATTGTTCCTAAACTTTAGGATGTTGTTCTAGAAGCTTATTCAAACTCTTGGAAAGGTATGGATCGGAAATCCGAGGTGTGGATCTTTCGGATCGAGTTAAGTAGGGTTGTGGACCCTACCGTCGACCTTTGACTGACGATTGACTTTTGGTCAATGGGTTACAAATCATTCTAGAACATCTTTGGGGATGTGTTTTATGTAAGTTACATGTTCTATCGATAAGAATTATGAGACGTGATTTGATATTTGTTCTAGGCAACTATCGTTCGTGATGCCTTGATATTCGTGTTAGGGAGTTGTAGCGCGGACTTCAGGTGAGTGTGTCTTTTCTTTTTTATAGTATATACATATTTGTTAGTTTTCATTTATACAGTGAAAGAGAATTTACTACGTATGCCTAGCTTAGACTAATAGTTATAAGAATTCACGAAATAATAGAAAATTACAAAGTGATCATAAATCATACAGGATGCACAGCTATGCGTATGTTTATTGATGCCATGATTATACCTACCACCATGAATGATATTATATTGATTAGAACTATCGAACCATTATGGCATGACTATATTTATGTTTTATGCTCATAGTTTGCTACACCGGTGTCAGTGCTCGCCCATGGCCACTCTTTCACGTGTACGTTCACATCCGCACTGCACGTTTACCTTAGATCTAAGTAGGTGCCAGTCCTGTCGTATAGGTTGCAATAGGCAATTTTGACTTGTATGTGATCGTGAATAACGCCAGTCTTCACGTGATTGTAGCACTAGAGTGTATATCATTATTACACCCAGTCCTATTCATGTCAGAATAACTCTGCATGAACTCGTGTGTCAGCATGTGTCGATGAGCACTTGGTTTGATATGTTTTCTTATGCGAAAGTATACGATTACTAATGTTATGCACTTATATATGAACTATTGTGTCGTATTGATATCTTGATATTTTGTAGGCTACGGTGAGTATTTTCATACTATATGTAGTATGTATGTCTTGGAAACTATACATGTTTTACGGTAAGGGGTTATGATGTTTTCAAAGGTTTTTATTAAAACTTTATTTTCAGGCCCATTCATCCTTGTTTTTTGCCCCTCCAGGTTTTAGTAGTTGAGCTTTCTTATCAATGAGGATTCTTGGCAAATCTTGGTGTAGATGATTACCTTCGAGGGTATAATTCTCACCCTATCTTACTGTACTTATGCTCTGACATCACGTGTGAAATAGGTTCATTCCTGCTCACAGCGCACTCTTATATTCAGGCACTTTTGGGTTTAAATTTATTCACATATTCGACCACATAACACTTTATGGCTTCGTCACCTTCTAGGTGTCGGCCATCACAGCTTGATTCGGTGTCTAAGTGGACATTCCGGGTCGGGGTGTGTCACTTCTTCTTTCACTCTCAAACGCCGCCTCCTCTCGCTCTTTGACCTTGCGATCTCTCACACAAATTACTAATAACACTTTCTTGCGGAAAAACCACCCAACTAATAGATGTTTCTTCGGTTCTTCAATTGGATTCGAAGTAATTTTTTACCTAGAAAAGCTAGGGTTTCATGGTGAGTTCTACGGCTTTCTCAATATTGGTGTTACAATTTCTTTTATGTGATTTTGGATTTGCAAATGGATTTTCTATTCAAATTCCTCTTTTGTGATTTTGGGGGTTTTATTTGTACCGTTGGACTCTGCATGTGGGTGTTCAATTCGACTGCATATGGGAGTTTAATTTGGTTTTGTTTTTCAGTTTCAGGGGACCTGATTTTTGTTTTTGGGGCTTTTGTATGCAGCCTTGGAAGCCATATGTGGTCAAGGTGAGCAGTTTTAGCTTCTCCCTTTTAGGCTTTTGTATTGTAGAACCAAATTTTTTATTTTTGTATATTGTGAAACTTGAATGCAACACTCTGTTTCATTTCCATTTAATATATTAATACATAACTCTGTTTTGTCTTCTTTGGTATGAATTACTCCTCCATCTCTCAGAATTTTTTTTTTTCGTTTAATTTTTTTTTTTTTTGGAATTTGTGTGTGGAAGTTCTTGAATTTGTTGGTTTTCTGTGTTAGATTCTCTTCAATTTTGATTTCCCATTTAGAACAATGATGATTCCTTTTTTCTTTGTTGGGGTTTTCAGTTGCCATGTTTTAATTTAATTTTATTTATTTGCGATTTAATTCCTATAAATATAGAACTGTTTCTTGTATTTTGTGGGTAATTATTTTTTCCCCCTTTCTTCTGCGTTTAATTTGCTTAGGAAAATTTGTTTTTAGAACCTAGAGTGTATGTCTTTTAATGTGATTAAATTCTGTTAACAAGGATTTTGGTCTCTAGATTTTTCATAGTGGAATTCTTATGGTGATAATCTCTGGCATTGTCTTTGTTTTTGTACTTCTCCAAGTTGGAGTAAGTTCAATGAATTTTGAAATTTTTGGTGTATGTGAATTCAATGAATTGGCTAAACGGACTAATAATTAACAATAGCAATAGTTGATTTCACTTTGGAAACCTATTGCTGGCCAAAGAGAGGTCACGATGTCCCATTTTGTATGAACTATATGTCAATGGTGATAGATTGTAAGGTGATTGAGGTTTGTGCAGGCAATTACCGTGATTACAAATGGATGGTGCTCACAAATTACTAAAACGTCAAGGAAAAAAAGAAGACCAGATCCCAATTCACTTCAATCCTCAAACACCTTGATCCGTTCCAACTTTGTCTCTTCCTTGGTATGCATTATTCCTCCCTCTCTCATAATTTTTTTTTGTTTAATTATTTATGGGATGTTGGAAGCTGAGTTTCCATGATTATAGTGATGTTGGAACCTTAATTTGGGATGCATGTAAGTTGAAAGTCTTATATATTTGGATGATTTTCTCCTTTTTTGTTTCTTTGATATGCATGATCGGGCCAAAGCTGGAAAGACCTATAGACATAGGTAATGTCACCACCGTCCTCAAGCACCCTGGTTAGAATGGTTATTCATCTCTTTGATTGATTCTTTTTTATTCTCTCCAACCTTTTGTCTAATTTTATTTTTCATTTTTTGTGACTTACTGTAGGAGTTAGAATGAGCTTTTCACATAACATGGATGTTGAGTGCAAGAAAATCATCCAGAGAATAAATCCACCAAGGTATATGCAAAAATCATACATTGGGTTCATATAGAAGTATGAATTTTCTTTTAGGATACAACAATTTGATGCAATAATTTATATCATGGTTTGTAAGATATCTTATGGATTTTACCTACCTGGTGGTCAACGGCTGATGTCACTTTGGAGAAGCTGAGATCAGCATACGACATGATCAGTATATTTTTCACGAGCAGATGTTGAAACCGTACACATCACATTAGGCAAGTTTCAATCTTTTTTGCTTCCATTTTAGTGCTTTTCTAATTAATATTTCATGCTGAAGTTTGATTGAACTTTATTTGGGTATTTGATTATAGGATTTCTCAAGTTGGATTGCCACTTGGGTAATTAGAAAAAAATGGATTTGGTCTCTGGTTACAAGGTGACTTCACCTCTCTTTCTCCAAAACTCAAATTTGAAGTTATCATGCATATTCTTACGATGCAATTTATTGAAAAATAATGTAAATTTTTCATTTTTTAGAAATAACTCGAGCTACGAGCAAGTCTGGTGAATACCTAAGAGCAAGACTCACGATCAACTTTTTCTCTTCATGTTACTATTCCATCTTTTTCTTACAAGTCTAATAATGTTGAGAAGAATGTTTGATTTAGTTTATCTTTTTCGTAATTACAAATTTGATATATCTTTTTTCCTTTTTTTTTAATCTCATTTTTTTTCTTTTGTCTCACAAGATTATTCACGATCGTCAAGAGTCCAAATGAACACCTAAGAGCAAGTCTCACGATAAACTTTTTCTTACCTTTACTTCTTTTTGTTACAAGTCTAATAATGTTGAGAACAATGTTTAATTTAGTTCAAATCTTCTTATTTTGATAATTCGCTTTTCCACTACTTTCTCAAACTTGGAGTTGGTTTGATAGCATTTGGGTTTTAAACATTCATATAAAAGTACCTTATTCCAGCCATCGAGTCATTGATCTATTAATTCTTATTCTGTTAAGAGTTTAGTACTAAAAGCTAGGAGTTACATGTATCTTATGCCATTGATCAAGTCTTAGATATACTAACTTTTATTCTCTTGAGGGTTGGCATTTTAACTCTTCTCATCTTTGGTGCAGTTATCTACTTACAAGAATAAACATTTTCCATGACTCCCCCTACTTCTACGAACAAATTGATACCCATGACATTAACAAATCATTGCTGCGATTTCCCCTATTTATCACAAAATTGGAAAAGAGAAGTTCATAATATCTCAATGCATACCATCTCACTTAATCGCAAGGCAGAAATAAAGGTTTTGATTCCCTTTCTGTCCCTTATTGCTCATTCTTTGTTTAGTTTTCCTCAATTTAATTCATCGTATGTGTACGTAGACCCTTCGTCTATTGAAAATTTGGGTTATTCATGAATTAAAGATTATTATGTGAGAATTTTAGCTATTGACTTTTCCTTGCTTAATTATTAAACTTAGTTTAAGAGAGAATTAATGAAAGATTTGTTTTGTCGGATGAAATCGGTCAAATGTCTTAGGCTATACAGTTCAATTCTCTCTTTATGCACTATAGACATTATTCAAGAAATTAATAAAGATTTTGACGAACTCCTTACACAGAAATGATCTTTGCATTTGCTGGAGAAAAATAAACAAAAGATAAAATATCGAGTGTGTGAAGTTAATATTGCTTTTGTTTTTTGTTTTTGTTTTTTTCTTTTCCTCAAACATTTTAAATTCAAATTTCATATATCTTTACAAAAAACATAAAATACGTATATACAAAGCTAAAGAAAATATTGGCAGCACTTCAAATAGGTTCATAAGCTTTATTCAGCAATTTCACTTCAGTTTCTCTTGCAAATCTATAATCATTTTAAGTTAATTGTTATTTTTTTTATCTTAGAATTCTTTTACTCTTTTCTATAAATTTATAAATATATGAATTTCAATAATGAATATATGAGCTTCACCAGAAAACTCAAGTACAAATCTCTCAAGCTCTTTGTCCAGCCCTGAACGTTTGCCTTCCGCAAGAAGGTTCATCTCTCTCTCTCTCTTTCTCTCTCTCACACACACACACACACCTTTTTAAATGCATACATGTTTTCTAAGCGGAAATACACTCCTCAGATCGATGCGATTATTGGATTGGATTTTCTTATTAAGGAATGTGATATCCACACACCCCTTTTTACTTCTCTCACATCTTTTTAATTTTCGGTCGTCGGATCGGATGAATTAAAGAAGATCAAAGGACAAAAATTAACAAGAGGTGTGTGAGAAGTAAAAAGAGGTGTGTGGATAGCACACCCCCTTATTAACCTTCGTATGATAGTGGCTTTAATTTTTCAGGCTTATACAACCTCATTACTTGCCAATTTTGTTCGGTCGACCTTTAATGCCCTATTGTCAGAATAAGTTAAAGGTAAGGGTCACCAAATCATACTATTTTCTTCGCTATTTATTTCCTTGCTAAACACGATGAAGCGAATTCTCTTCATTTTCATTAGTGCATTTAAATTTGCAAGTCAGTTTATAGTAAATAATACTCAATTTTTGTTGTCTTTGATTCTACTAATAAGTTGCAGTTTTATCATCTATATGTAAAACCCATTCACAATTTTTTTTGTGTGGTAAAAATTAAACTGAAGCATTATGTATATCCAAGATTGAAGGAGAAATTCAAGTTAAATTAAATGGACACCCAATACTAGAGGTGATGTTGGCAAGGTTGTAACCATGTCAGTAGTCGATTTTATAAATAGAGTGAAATACAAGACTAACCCAATATGTATCATAAAATAACGTGGAACTACTTTTTTTCTCTCTCAGTACTCAAGATATTCCTCACTTGGCCAAAACGATTGATTATCCCCCATGATCTACTTTCCATGTTTGAATATTTTGTTCATTCAATTTCAAGTGTTTTTTTTTGTATGAGAATATCTCAGTAACTTATTGTTTTTTTATTTCCTCTAGGTGGTACAATAGTTCTATCCTATGATGATCGCTATTTTTCAAAGGATGCTGTGGAATTTCAAGATTGAAAACCGCTTGCTTTCAACTTTGTGAACATATTACCTTTGTAAGGTATCAAAACAATAAATTTTCTAAAGCAAATAAAAGTCTTTTCTTTGTTATGGTAATTTTGTTAGATCAGTCAATCTTACACCGATACTAACTCAAGTTTATACACTGCTAGAAAGTCAATTTGTAATCCCGCAGCCCCCACATACATTACTATCTAGTTTTATATACTATATATATGAATAAATATATATAGTATATAAATAAAAAAAATAAAAAATATCTATTATCTAATAAATATTTATTAGATTATAAATTATCTATATATGTTATAAATTATATATATAGAAAATATATTCTAAATTATATATATAGTGTTGCAGTCCTATTAGATTAGGAATGTGATTGTGTAAATCATAGTATATCTTGGAATATTTCTTATATTCCTATTAGGAGTAGATTACTTATTAAATGTTGTAAGCCTAAAGGGAAAAGTTTTTACCTATCCTACTTCTATAAATAAAGGCATAATGGGGTGGAATAGAACACACCCACAATTACACATCTCTCTCATTCTCTCTACTTATTGCCGCACTCCTCTCTCTAAGGCCTCCATAATTGTTCAGTAAATTATACCTACAACACGTTATCAGCACGCTCTTGACGCTGCGCTAAAGAGAGTTTATTCTTCAATCAGGGGAGTATTACGTTTTAATCATTCTTTTTGTGATTAATTTATTATTTTGAATTGATCTACATGCCATTGATTCAATTTAATTTTTCTATGTTGAATGTGATACAACACATTGGAGATGCAATTCTGGCTTTCCGAGAAGCATCTTCTACACATTCAAAGGCTCTTGTTGTTTTCTGCCAATTAGGTACGCTTAAAATAAAGTAAGATATTTGAAACAACCACGAAGTAGGTACGCTTAAAATAAAGTAAGATATTTGAAACAACCACGAAGCATGAAAACATTCCCCATGATGCATGAACCCCCCCTATGTTTATATTTTCCTTCCGTTATATATATTGTATATGTTCATATATTTGTCAATATATATAGATATATATATTTGTTTCATGCATTACGCAATTAAATTGCTATGTGGAATTTGTGAGTCAAAGTATATTCATAAATTAGAAGCATATTAGGGTTTCTACAACCGTAGAAATTTCGAAAAGAAAAAAGAAAAAAGAAAAAGGGGGAACTAGCTGCACCGTGAGACAACAGCAGCTTTGCTGCGTGTGTATACTAGGCTCTAGGCCTGGGTTTAACTTGCTGGGCCTCATGCCCTTCCAAACACACAAAGCCAGCACCTTTCTCGTTAGGCTTTCTCACGCCCAACTCACGCCAGACCAAGCCAGTTGGTTCTGGGCTTGTCCAGTGAACTTGGCCTAACCAATCAGGCCCGGGTTTCTTCTTTCCTTTGCTACTAGACTATTCCTCTTGGCCTACGACTGTAGCAAGCTTGCAAGCTTGCTTTTGCAGGTGATTGGGCTACCTGTAGCAGCCTCACACGGCCCAACCCGCAACTTGCAGCTAATGGGCTATTCAAATTAGACAACAGCCAGCAATCCAATGCTGGGCTGCCACCTTTTCTCGGCCTAAAGCTAAATTTTGCCTCGTTTTTTTTCTTCTTTTCAGCCCATATTTTTGGTGCCCTATTCCCGGCACCCAAACCCAATGTTATTGGGCTGTGACTTTTTGAATCCAATGCTATTATTTTAGCATTCTAAATAATTTTAACTCGTATGTTAATATTATTTTGCTTCTACAATCGACCCTGTATGGCCCGATTTATTGAATTAATTAAAAGTGACATGCACTCCATTAATCTAATAATGAATCCAAAATTATTGACCTGAAGATCACTTTTGGACATTAACGATTCAATAATTTATTTTTATACTTTGAACTGTTGACATACTTTCATAGTCCTGAAGCACTCACACTTGAGTTCCTGAAGCAACCCATATCTACTACACTTAGTTGTTTATTGCATTTTGTGTTCTTGTAGGAACCTCTCTTTTATGAACTAAACGTTCATAAACTAAATTGAACCTGTAGTTTCAAATTTAGTGCATTTGAAATCCGAAGTTTTCATAAAACATTACACCCATGAAAACCTAACATTTTTCATGAAAACCATATCTTAGAACTCGAATGTTCTAACTTTGATGCTTATGGATGATTCCTTCCCATAACAACAATCACAATCTTGTTCCTTCCAATTCAGTGGATTGTCGAACTGTCACAAGTTTGATTTTCCTGATTTGGATGTTTCTAATAGAAACCACTTTATGTGGGGTACAAGACGTGAATCTCCACTTGACTATCAAGAAGCTGAGAAACCATTGAAGCCAACAATGGCATGGAAGAGCTGAATAAGCCTCTGCCATGATCTTCATTCGAAGACTTATGCTCAAAGCATTACAAATGGAAATACCTCCCGATCGAGGATTCCATGGCTCTTTGGCTCGCTCCTACAGATTGTCTAATCATGAAAGACATTTACTAAAGCACACCATGATTACGTCCATGAATGAGTACAATTCTGAACTTTATAAATCTGATCGAATTTTGACTGGAGAAAACTTTTCTCATCCTTCCTTGTTTCTAACTCGCCTCTGAAGCAGTAGTGTAGAAAGCAGAAGTTTACCAAATTCTCGGATTTGATTACTACCACAAACATATGGTAGAATTAGGGCCTGCCAAGGTGTGGCACTATGCCCAAAGTGTGATCCTTGGTACCTAAGACCTTAAACTTTAAGAATAAGGGATAATATTCCCAAACCTTAACCCTGCAAAATCTATTTCCGTCTCGATGGAATAGACCATTGGTTATGCACCTGTTCGTGCCCCTACCAAAGTTGTTAAGGAGTACCAATCTAGTAGTCAATACGTGAAACTAATTTTGTTTCACCAAACACCGTTGAAAGAGCAGAATTTTGACATGGATGGCCTTGTTGGCCGAATCCCCTTAGTAAACCATTTACTTTGTGAACATTTTTCCATGTTCTTGGATTCAAGTTTGGTGTATGTTTTACTTATAGATAATCTATTGATATTGTCCTTGAATATGAGTTAATTGAATTATGTTTCTTAATACATGTGACTGATTCAATTAAACACGTGATTAGGTATGAATGTGGGAAAGTTAGTTGTTTGGATGAATGCGTACTACGCACACTAACTTTACACCTAAATCACATCTCTAACAACGACTTCAGGTCTATCCAACTTGATTAAGAGCATTGACACGCTCCTCGTTGTATGAATGGTACTGAATCACCATTTAAAGGACCTTAAATTCTCCTTGACGTTGAGTTTTTAAGGATATTCGAGATGACAATGATCATAAATGAACCACTGAAGAAAATAAAGTGGAATATCTTTGCACCACCTCCAAAAATGAGCTTGAAGCTTTGATTTGGGGCCAATAGGTTGTCTCTAAATTGGGATCACACCAAATGTGGCCGGCCTGGAGCTGGGTGATTGAGCAGTTTACTTGTTTTGGCATGACCTTGGGACACTTAGGTTGAACAATGATGCTACGACGTATCTCTTTACCTTAAGTAAGGATCTTATGCCTACAAGTACACTTTGCCAAAACCCGCTCGTTTTGGGAAATTTGATTTTTAAATCATCCCTAGCAAAGATACAAAATGACTCTCTTTTCACAGTGGATTCAAGGGAATATATGTGGACTAATCCAACCAAAATGCGGACCATATAAATACTTATGGTTTTGGTTGATGCATCGACAAACTGGTCACATGTTTGTCCACAAACATTATTGCTAAACCTCATGGCCGATTAAGGGTTCACCACCTTACTTATCCTTTAAGGTCCGGGAGACTGGATAATGCCAGAGAGTTTATATCGACAATTTTTGATAAAGTATTGCATGTATTTTGGGTTTATAATTGAACATTGAATTCCCATGTTCACCCCAAAGAGCCTCACCTAGTGATCATAAAGCGCATTTTAAATGATCACCCGAATTTTGGTAAACGTACTAAGTTTTCGATTTCTGCCTAGGGCTATGCAATCCTTGTACGTAGTTATGTTGGTCCGCCTTGAGACCCATTACCACCCAACCTAAATGACGTTACAGTTGGTTACTGGGTACGAACCTGACAATTTTCGTATTTACGTATTTGGGTGTGCATTTCATGTGCCAAGTTGCGCTGTCGCAACGTACCACCATGGGTCCTCAAAGAAGGATGTGTATCTTTTGTCGATAATGATTCTCCTTCATACTAACTCTCTTAGAGCCCTTGCATTCGATCTTTTTACCGCTCATTTGTGGGTTGTCACTTTAATGAGACAGTTTTCCCGCCGTTAGGGGGAGATAAGAACGTCAACGTTCCTGTAGAACGGAGCGTATTTGCGTGGACATTACCCACTATGTCTCATCTCGATCCCCTTACCGCCTATGTATGTTAAGTAAGTGCGATGAATTTTAGTTTTCAGAATGTTGCTCCAGACGCATTCCTTTAATCTAGCTAAAGTAACGAGATCATATACCAGTTGCAAACATGCCTGCAAGGATAGACGTACTTAATGGACATCGAGTCAACATCCCTGGTGGGTGTGCCGCCCTTGTTGGACGGTTTGGACACCCTTGTTGGACGGTCCGGTACACCGACGGACAGCCAATCAATCTCTCTTGGCCTGGAGCACGACAAATCATTCAGTTCGTAGGATTCACTTCCCTAGAAGAGGAAGACATGGCACAACAATGAATCTAAACTCGATCGCTGTCTTAAATCATTTCCATCTCATGAGATTAATCTGGATTTCTCCCGAGACTTAAAGTTCTTGGTCTAGTATACTAGTTTGGATGAGCTAAACAGAATTGAAATGAGATTATCATCGATGATGTTTTCACTTATATGGTAGCTACCGACATAAATGAAAAGCGACGATATCGAATCGTGTTCCGTTGATTAAGTGACAACGTAGAATTGATTGAACAACTAAAGTTACAATCCAGGTCAAATTCCTTACCAAAGTGTGTATTGGACTTGTCGTTCCTACACTGCCCAAGGTAACCCTGTTGTGTTACAAGTGGGAAAGGAAGCGTTATGAGATGAATGAAATAGTGCAATATGATGCATGCCATACGGGGCAAGGTTTCTCTCAAACGTCCTGTGATTGATAGCAGCATTATGAAATGTGGTTAATGTTTTCTCCATGGGGATATAGATACGGAGATTTACATGTAAGTTCTTGGAGAATTACGTGGATTGTTTCAAATAGTTCCAAAACCACAGAACACCCTCTTAACTAGTTTTGAGGCGTTCACTTATGGATTGAAAAATCTGACGGATGTGGTATACCTGTCTACGTGATTATTTGATCAGTCAGGGATGAAATATGCCCTTACGTGTTAAACTATGAAGTCTTATTCCAAATTGCTAGAGTTACAGTTTATGTCGTTGACACGAATCTCACTAAGACTCTGGAAGAGCTTGAGAAAACTACCTCGTACCTAAAGAGGAAATTTGAGATGAAGGATTTTAGGAAAACTCATTTATGCCTTGACCTGAAGTTGAAGCATTGTTCTGACAGTATTTTGGTATACCAGTTGAACTACATCCCGAATGTGTTACCTTTGAGTATACCTTTGATTGTCCATACGTTATATGCAAATGAGACCCTTGAAGAGGTTATGGAATTCGAAATTCCATATCTAAAGTTCAACTTTGTGCTTCGTTGTACTTAGCTCATTGTATTTAGACAGGACATCTCATTCGCTGTTGATCTTGGTAAAGATGCAGCACCGCGCCTACACGCATCCACTGAATTGGTATTAAAGATGTACCCTGAAGGTACTACATGGGCAAATCCCAACGCATCTCAGCGGATACAACCCACTGATCCTCGGAATAATGCTTGCCTTGTTTGTTATGCTGACCCAGGTTACTTATCAAACCCGCACAAGGCAAAATCCCCAAATGGTTATGTCTTTACCGTTAGGGATATCGCAATATCTTAGAGGTCCATGATATGACCTTAGTTGCGAAATCTTTAAATCGTTCCAAGACTCACCTCACTTCACTACGCCACAAGTGAGACATGATTAGGAGTTCTTGTTGAGCAATTTCGAAGTACTTGCTGTGTTTTCATCCATCGTTGAGTCCTGATGACGATCCATGAAGAATATGCCTTATGTATCAACCCGACCAAGCCATGATACATCAACGAAGTCAACACCAAGACATATTGTGTCTAGATCAACGAAGTCAACACCAAGACATATTGTGTCTACATCTACATCAGCAAAGCATCAGGAGATTGAAGTCATGCAAGCCGATCCCAGACAACCTTGCCAACCTTTACACGACGTCACTACCGAAGTCAACCTTCCAGAAGCTTGTCCGAGGAATTGGTATGCCTAACTATTCATATGCAATGCT
The DNA here is from genome assembly GCF_042453785.1 of Malus domestica. Lineage (NCBI taxonomy): Eukaryota > Viridiplantae > Streptophyta > Magnoliopsida > Rosales > Rosaceae > Malus > Malus domestica. The sequence goes on from NC_091675.1 coordinate 25,843,952, forward strand.
TGTAGTTCTCATTTGGAAGTTATGTCAAACTTAATGGGAGTATCCAGAAGTATACTCACTTGATCTTAATGTACTCTTTTTCCTTACAATTAGGAGCATTTTTCCCACTGGGTTTTTGCTACCTAACTAGGTTTTAACGAGACACCTATCCTAGGCTGATCATACCCTTATGAGCTCTTCTACTTACGTCTAAAAGACGTATAGTTTTGACTTAATGCAACTTTTCATTTTTATCCTTAGACTATGGGTTTTTCCCCCATCTTGGATTTTACCATAGGGAGGTTTTGTGGGTTTTACTTTTTATGCATTCTTTCGTTGATCTGAGACTTGTATTTGCTCATTGTGCCGACGACTTTATCAACTGTACTTGCTTCATCACTGAAGACCTGATGTGCCATTTACTTGAGTATTTACACACTCAAGGGGGAGTGTTGCAGTCCTATTAGATTAGGAATGTGATTGTGTAAATCCTAGTATATCTTGGAATATCTCTTATATTCTTATTAGGAGTAGATTACCTATTAAATGTTGTAATCCTAAAGAGAAATGCTTTTATCTATCCTACTACTATAAATAAAGGCACAATGGGGTAGAATAGAACACACCCACAATAACATATCTCTCTCATTCTCTCTACCTATTGATGCACCCCTCTCTCTAAGGCCTCCATAATTGTTTAGTAAATTATACCTACAACATATAGAAATATATAATCCATATTTTATAGATTTCTATTTTCTATTTATAATATATATAATAAAATTATATAGAATTCGAAATTATAAAAAAAAAAAATTATATTTTTCGGTTTGTAATTCATTTTCTTTAGTGTAATTTGAAGTGCGGCGAAAATGAGAGAGTCTTGTATGTATAAGAGGAATATATACTTATATTTATTATATCTAAATAAAATAGAATTAGAGTAGGAAGAACTATCTGTGAACACGGAAAATTCCTGAAACGAAAGAGACAAGAACAACGTGCACAAAATAATATTTGTGTTTGATGATTTTGGGTTACAATCTCTCTCTATTTTGATCCTCTGATTCGATCTCCGTAAGGTATTGATTTGTGGATGTTTCGTTGATCCAAGGGCCGTCGAAGCTTTATCTTGGATGAACTGTTGGAAGTTTCTTCAAGGGGCCGTGGGCTTGATCTTTGAAGGTGGATTTGAGCGGATCTTCAAGGAGCCATTGGGGCTTGATCTTGAGGATGAGTGTTTCTTCAAGGGCCGTTTGAGGCTTGATCTTGAATAACGGTGATGAACGGGTCTTCAAGGGCTTTTGGGCTTGATCTTGAAAAACAGTGATGAACGGATCTTCAAGGGCTTTTGGGCTTAATCTTGAAGAACAGTTGGATGTGTGGATTTGTCGACGTTGTTGATCCAAAGGGCCGTTGGGGCTTGATCTTGGATGAACGGATGATGAACGATGGTGCTTTCTTCAAGGGCCGTCGGGGCTTGATCTTGAATTGGTGGATGATTGTTGATCCAAGGGCCGTCGGGGCTTGATCTTGGAAGAACGATGAACGAGGAACGAAGAACACTTTCTTCAAGGGCCGTCGGGGCTTGATCTTGAATTGGTGATTGGTTGATGATCCAAGGGCCGTCGAGGCTTGATCTTGGATGAATGATGAACGAAGAACGCCTTCTTCAAGGGCCATCGGGGCTTGATCTTGAAGGTGGATGATTGTTGATCCAAGGGCCGTCGGGGCTTGATCTTGGATGAACGATGAATGAAGAACGAAGAACACTTTCTTCAAGGGTCGTCGGGGCTTGATCTTGAATTGGTGGAAGTTCTTCAAGGGGCCTTTGGGGCTTGATCTTGGAAGAACGATGAACGAAGAACGAAGAAGGCTTTCTTGATTCTTCGGGATGAACGGATGATGAACAATGAACACTTTCTTCAAGGGCCATCGGGGCTTGATCTTGAATTGGTGGAAGTTCTTCAAGGGCCTTTGGGGCTTGATCTTGAAGGTGGATGATTGTTGATCCAAGGGCCGTCGGGGCTTGATCTTGGGATGAACAGTTGTGTGGATTTGTTGATGTTGTTGATCCAAAGGGCCGTTGGGGCTTGATCTTAGGATGAACAGTTGTGTGGATTTGTTGATGTTGTTGATCCAAATGGCCGTTGGGGCTTGATCTTAGGATGAACAGTTACGTGGATTTGTTGAACACTTTCTTCAAGGGCCGTCGAGGCTTGATCTTGAATTGGTGGAAGTTCTTCAAGGGCTGTTAGGGCTTGATCTTGAAGGAGGATTTGACGAAGAACAAAGAGGGCTTTCTTGATCCTTCAGGATTTGCTTGAATTTGGGAGGTTGGATGCTTGAAAGCTTTAGAGTTTCAAAGCTTCAAGGATTTTGGATGTGTGGGGAGTATTCTCTTCCATTTTGGGAGTAGAGAAATGTATTTGTGAATTGGTTTTCTTGATTCTTTGATGGAGGAGCCTATTTATAGGCTTTGGGAACGAATCACCACCATCCATTTGTTTTGGTGGATGTTGTAGGTGAATTTTGATGGATGTTGTAGGTGAAACTTTGGTGGATGTTTGTAGGTGAAACTTGGTGGATGTTGTAGGTGAGCTTAGTGTATGATGTAGGTGAAGTGAATGAAGGTTGTAATTTTAATACAATGGTCAACATTTATTTCACCAAAATTTCAATGTTTACAAAATGTAATCTTAATGCAATGGCTAACATTTATGCAACCGAAATTTCAATGTCTACACCATCGTATAAGATGCACCATCTAAGTGAAAGGAAACAAAAAACCAATCTACTTTGATCACCTAGAAGTTCTGTTATTTAATATTTGCCTTCTGGTTGACTTCCATCTATTCAAAGGGTGTTGGTTTCACCTCCCTCTTCAGCTTCGCTTCAAAACTCTATTCTCAAGACCCTGCCTTCAGCACAGCTTCCTTTTTCCTCTTAGCCAGATGTACCATTGGTAACTAGAATTAGCACAAGATAATTTAACCTTTAATGCATGAAGTTGAGCAAGAACATAAGAGAGTTATCGCAACGCAGCTTGTAGATCAAGAGAGGAAAAACAGGACGGCTAATAACAATTATGGGTATATGTAAATCCCAAAACATAAATTGTTACACAATATTATCTGGGGTGTGATATCCACACACCCCTTTTTACTTCTCTCACACCTTTTTAGTTTTCGGCTGTCGGATCGGATGAATTGAAGAAGATCAATGGACATAAATTAACAAGGGGTGTGTGAGAAGTAAAAAGGGGTGTGTGGATAGCACACCCTTATTATCTAATTGGGGATCTTATCTGTATGTAATGCCCATTAAGTAATTTTTAGTAAATTTTCATGCTTAAATTTGAATAGAAAATATAAATTATGATAGAGTCTGTCCTGAATAGAGCCATCGTTAACCATTGGTTGTTAAGGCGTATTCTCAAAATACTGATATCTACAGCTGTGGCAATAGGCGCATGATTTGGTAATACGCCAATTTGTCAACTATTAGTAGATAAAATAATTTCTTTCACTTTCGAATCCCAAACAATTCAATTCGGGGTCAGTACACAAAGATTTAAGGTCATTTCTTCAATTTACTCTCCATTTCTAAGTTCCTAAGGTCGTTGCGAAACCAATGATTATAAAATTCATTAGAGGGGAATGTTTCTTTTGTGAATAGAGACATCTTTCTTTGTATCATTTCAAAAAAAGTTCTAAACTGGGTGGGTACGTGAAAGATATTATTTCTTTTCCATCTCTTTGACATGTAGAAAAAAATATTGTGACATTTCATTTCTTACAGACTTTTCAAATGGACTATTTTTTTATATATCGCAACGAACGATTCAAATGTTTATAGTAAAAAAGAATAATCACAATAGGTTTTTCAAACCAGAAGATATCTTTTTTTTTATATTTTATAATATTTCTAACTTTGAATTTTTCTATCTGTGCCGATTTCCCAACAACACCAATAAAAAGTAAAATACAAATAAGAGTTATGACATTAAATCTCATATTGCAAGAAATCCAAGAATTTCTGGGGGCACCAGCATGAGCAAAAATGGTTGAACAGTCTACTGTTTGAAAGAGAGAGCAATGGCTTGAAATCCCAGGAGTTAATCCAAAATAACCTACTCGATTGACATGCATAGCTTTTGTAGATGCTTTATTTGCCTGAAGTTGTGTAAACCATAAATGAATTAACAAATATGAAGCAAGACCTACTCTCTCCCATCTCGAGTCGTACGAGGAGACTCTAAATTTTTGTTAAACTAGCAAGTGAACAGTGTTAAAAAACTATTTTACTCAGTTTAAATTTTTATCTCTAACAACACTCTATTTTAACAAACTTTGAACATTTTATTTATTAACAAATCATCACACATTTGGGCATTTTTTTTTCTTTGGACAAAGGACATTTCATTAGGGACACGGCCCAAGAACCAAAGGGTACAAAATACAACTAGAAAGAAAACATAAAAACCAGCATAGCTAAATAGTAATGGGGATGACCATGTAAGAATTCATGTGATTTCATCATTCATGAATTCATATATGTGAGTTCATCAAACTATCGATTGCAGTTTAACTTGGTAAATGAGCTATATTTATGGTTAGACTTCCTAGGGTTTTATATTCGAATGAAGTAAAACACAAGAAAAACTAACGAAAAGTCTAAAAGAAACTTTAGTTTTATGAAAAATGACAAATGAAGGTGTAGTGAATAGTACTAGGGAAAGGTAAAAATGTGGTTTCTCGTTCAAAGTGAAAAGTACCGGAAGTGTTCGTTAAAACTCCCTAAAACATATTGGAGGGAAAAATATGATTAAGCCATAATTTGAATTGACGAAAAACGGTTGGCCTAATGATAACTGAAGATAACTGCATTGTTAATGTGATAAGGCAGTTATCAGAAAAAGGAGTGGGATAGGTCTATCTTCTCGGTACAAATATGGATGATTCACGTTAAGTAAGGTTGCCCCATTTGAAACCTCAAAATATCCATTGTTGTTGTACAAGAGAAGGGAAAATACATCTTGTTGATGCACAAAATCAGTGAGGACTTTGGTACAACAGAAAATGTTAAGTTTGTGACATTCGCTAGATTGCTCTGGTCACTAGTATGGATAAGTATGTAAATTGATAGAGATAGGGAAGCAAACCCAAGATGTACGTGGTTCACACAGATTGGCTACGTCCACGGAGTAGAAGAGTTCTCATTAATTGTGAAGGGTTTACACAAGTACATAGGTTCAAGCTCTTCTTTAGTGAGTACAAGTGAATGATTTAGTACAAATGACATTAGGAAATATTGTGAGAGAATGATCTCTATTTATAGAAGAGAGTTTCTAATTTCCTTCTGACATTGACATGTGTCGTGTTGTAATTGGCTTCTGATATTGACATGTGTCGCGCTGTGATTGGCCTCCTGGTTGGAGGGAAACTTTTCTGGATCCTTCACGGTATAACGTTGACCGGTGCTCAGTAGTTTCAGGATTGGTCAAGTATGGTACAAACAGTGCTCCCCTAAATTCCCTAGTGAGGGAAGCTCATCGGTTAAGGACTTGTAAGATCTAAGCCATTGAGTAATCATGAAACTTCTAAGTACCCAAGTGTGTTATCATTTTCACTTGCCTTATCTGTCTCATATATAGATGTGGCATCTTCTCTGGAAGTACTTTTCCTCCATCCAGGGGTGGTATCTTTAACCGATGAAGATGCACAAGGTAATGTATCAATTTCACTTGAAGCTTACTTGTAGTTTCGGGCTTGGTTAAGTGCGATACAAACCCTATAGTAGGAATCCCCTAAGTCGTCGAGCTAGGAGATTTGCCGAAGGAGGTAACATACAAGGTAAGCAATCAGACTTCTAAGCAAGCAACCTGGATCGAAGGTTCGACTTCGGCTTCCAGTTGATTGTTCTCCTTCTCCTTGTGTCGTAAACAACAACAAGGATAAGGAGAAGCAAATGGAGAAGAGATGATATGAGATGCTTTTGCTTTTGAAGAAGTAACTTTCCACAGGCTTATTCTTGAACTGGGCTGGAGGGTTTTCTGGTTTCCTCCAGATTATAAGGCCGACTCAAGAATTTGAGGGTCAAAACAATTCCATCAAATCTAGAGTACGTTCGACCCTGATGATATGGGATACTTTTGCTGTTGACAAAGTAGTGGATGTATCGGCACGTGTTCTGTTACGCTTGTCTCCATATGCTTCTTTGTATCCTTCTCACTTGCCCTATTTGTTCCTCAGGCAGATGCGATATCTTCTCTGGAAGCATAAGATGTTGAAGATGAGTACTCGAGAGCAATGCCAGGTAAGTAATCAGGCAAGGGGTTCCAGGTAGTCAGTTCTTGACTGGAAGCTTGATTCCAAGTGTTGACTGATTGCTCTCTTTCTCCTTGTCTTGCACGTAAGAACAAGACCAAAGGAAAAGATAGGGAAAAAGCATGATATGGGATACTTTTGCTTTTAACCCTGATGTTGTGAGATACTCTTGCTCTGGTGTGGCTTGTTTGCAGAGGTATTATCGGGAGGAAAAAAAGCTGAGTATTTTGAGAGACTCTGCTGAGAGTGCCTTCTCGGATATGAAGAAAAGTTGAGCAATTTTTTTATTTGCAAGTCTGTCTGGCTGTGGAGGATGGAGGTCGACATATGTAGGAGTCTCTCTAATAATAAGTAGTAGTGTTATTCCTTTACCCTTCTTGGTCATAGCAATGTAGTGGGAGTGGTAAGCTTCACGTGTTTTAACTTTGTCGGAGCACTTGGAAAAAGTGGTATGTGGTATCTGGAAAGCTGATGTTGCGTGTGAAGATTGCAGACAAGCTTTATCCAAGGAAATCTAGCTCTCGAAGTTCGAAGAGCGATGTCTTTTCGGTTTTCGAACAAGCAATCCTGTCGGGGATCTGGCTCTCGAGATTCAGAGAACGGTGCCTTTTCGATTTTTGAGAAAGCAATCATGTTGGGAGTCTGGCTCTTGAGATTCAGAGAGTGGTGCCTCTTTGATTTTTGAGAAAGTAATCCTGTTGGGAGTCTGGCTCTCGAGATTCGGAGGGCGGTGCCTCTTCGATTTTTTAGCAAGTAATAATGCTATTCCTTTACCTTTATTGGTGTAGTGGGAGCTGCAAGCTTCACGTGTTTTAACTTTGTCATAGCACTTTGAAAAAGTGGTCTGTGGTATCTGGAAAGCTGATGTTGCGTGTGAAGATTGCAGATAAGCTTTATCCAAGGAAATCTGGCTCTCGATGTTCGGAGAGCGGTGCCTCTTCGGTTTTTGAACAAGCAATCCTATCGGGGATCTGGCTCTCGAGATTCAGAGAACGGTGCCTCTTCGATTTTTGAGAAAGCAATCCTGTTGGGAGTCTGACTCTTGAGATTCTAAGAGCAGTGTCTCGAATGTGAATAAAGGTTGGGCATTTTTGCCAGTCTGCCTTGCCACAGAGCACGAAGGTTGACACACATTGGGACTTTCTAGTTATTAAGCAGTGGTACTGTTCCTTTACCCTTTTGGGTAATAATATGGTACCTAGACCTTCAAAATTTATGTGTCTAAACTTTGTCAGAGATCTTTGGCAAAGTTATCTGTGGTACCCGATGAGCTGATGTTGCGTGTGGAAAGTGGTACCTCTTCGAAATCCGGAGAGTGGTGCCTCTTCGATTTTTGAACCAACGACCCTATTGCCCTTTCTTTTATAAGGGCACTAATTGTGTGCAAGAAGTACATTCAGAGAGTTATTGCTTGTAGGAATTTGCCCCTTACTTTAGAGATTTATTGCACCTCATTTCTCCTTCATCATTTCTGAGAATGTCTGGCCCATCCGACCATCGTTTTGACTTGAACTTTGGTGAAGAGGCAGGCCTTCTCAAGACAACATATGGCGCCCATTCTTCTTATCTCTTACTGGTCATCTTACCGTTGACGACTCTGTGATGAAGAATGATAAGACCGCTGCAGTGGTGGCCAGGAACCTTCTCATTCCCATAGATAACAAACTACTTTCCAAACGGTCTGATGAGTTGGCTGTTAAGGATTCTCTGGCTCTCAGTGTTCAGTGTGCAGGTTTTGTGTCTAATATGGCCCAACCCCTATTTGCTCGAACCTGCTAAGTTGAATCATTGGCGGCTGAAGTGATAAGTCTCAAACAGGAGATCAGAAGGCTCAAGCATGAGAATAAACAGTTGCACAGGCTCGCGCATGACTATGCTACAAACATGAAGAGAAACTAGACCAGCTACAGGAATCTGATGGTCAGATTTTACTTGATCATCAGAGGTTTGTGGGTTTGTTCCAAAGGCATTTATTGCCTTCATCTTCTGGGGCTATACCACGTAATGAAGCTCCAAATGATCAACCTTCGGTGCCTCCTCCTTCTGGGGTTCTGCCTAGTATTGAGGCTTCGAATAATCATTATCTGGTGAATATTTGTAGCTTATCGGAGATATCAATAAGCCAGCTTTGCTTCATTTCAACGTATTATGTTAAATACACCAAGGCCTTCTTCACTAAGTTCTTTAAAATTTTCCTTTTGTTAAAGCTTGTATGTTGAAGCTTTGTGAGTGAAGCATGCAAGTTGAGGTAGTTCTCCCTTAATTTCCCGAGTGAGGAAAACTTCTCGTTTAGAGACTTGAAAAATCCAAGTCACTGAGTGGTCGTGAGGCTTCCGAGTATCAAGGTGCAGTAGCATATGGTAGGAGTCCCCCAAGTCTTCGGTCGAGGGAGTTGACGAATGAGGCATTTCCTTTTTAAGTGGTAGCCCAAAACTCCTTCATATATATTTGTTATGAAAGTTATTAGGCCTAAAGAAAAGGATGCCTAGGCAATTTTTTTTATTTTTTATTTTTTTCGATTTTTTTTTCGATTTTTTGAATTTTTGAATTTTTGAATTTTTGAATTTTTGAATTTTTGAATTTTCAAATTTCCGAAAATATATATATATATATATATATTTTTTTTTTCAGCTTTGTAGGTGAAACTTTGGTGTTGAAGCTTTGTAAGTGAAGCTTTGTTGGGCACCATGAATTGATTTTGCTTTACACTATCTTGATCAAGATAGTGTGAAGCTTTTGTGTTGAAGCCTTGTAGGTGAAGCTTTGTAGGTGAAGCTTTGTAGGTCAAGCTTTTATGGGTCAAGCTTTTATGGGTCAAACTTTTGTAGGTGAAGCTTTTGTAGGTCAAGCTTTTGTAGGTGAAGCTTTTTTGGGTCAAGCTTTTGTGGGTCAAGCTTTTGTGGGTAAAGCTTTTGTAGGTGAAGCTTTTGTGGGTTAAGCTTTTGTGGGTCAAGCTTTTGTAGGTGAAGCTTTTGTGGGTCAAGCTTTTGTAGGTGAAGCTTTTGTGGGTCATGCTTTTGTAGGTTAAGTTTTTGTGGGTCAAGCTTTTGTGGGTCAAGCTTTTGTAGGTGAAGCTTTTGTGGGTGAAGCTTTTGTAGGTCAAGCTTTTGTGGGTCAAGCTTTTGTGGGTGAAACTTTTGTGGGTGAAGCTTTTGTAGGTGAAGCTTTTGTGGGTGAAGCTTTTGTGAAGTCGGCGATGAAGTCTGCCACTGCTTGGCCTTTCTTAGCTGGCTTTGGTTGGTAGGAGATGTCAAACTCACCCAATGCTGTCGCCCATTTGATCATTCGCCCAGAAGGGTCAGGACTTTGGAGTATTTGTCGAAGATGATGATTGGTAAGCAGGATGATAGAGTGTGCTTGAAAGTAAGGGCGAAGTTTTCAAGCAGACATGACCAATGCTAGAGCCAATTTCTTAATGTTAGAGTATGGTATCTCTGTATCTTGTAAGGCCTTACTAGCGTAGTAGATAGGTCGTTCGACATTACCATCCTTTCGAATGAGAACGGAACTTACTGCTAAAGTCGATACCGACAGATAGATAATGAGAGTGTCACTATCCTCAGGTTTGGAGAGCAAATGGGTTTTACTCATGTAGTCTTTGAGTTTCTTAAATGCCACAACACATTTATCAGTCCATGTAATGTACTTCTTACTTCCCTTAAGTGCTTTAAAGAAAGGAACACATTTGTCTGTGGCCTTAAAAATGAACCTAGTTAAGGCTGCCACCTTGCCAGTAAGGCTCTGGATGTCTTTTGAAGTTACCAGTTCCTTAAAAGGATTGGTTTGATCTTCTCGGGATTAGCCTCAATTCCTCGTTGGCTTATCATGAAGCCTAAAAATTTGCCAGAGCCTACGCCGAAGGCATATTTGTTGGGGTTCAACCTCATTCGATACCTCTTCAGAATGGTGAAAGTTTCAGATAGGTTGGTGATGTGTTGGTCATCATGTTTGCTCTTGACTAGCATATCATCAATGTAAACTTCCATGTTCTTCCTAATCTGTTCAGCGAACATTGAATTGGCCAGTCTCTGATAAGTCGCTCTTACATTTTTTAGGCCAAAGGGCATGACTTTATAGCAATATAGTCTCATGTCAGTAGTGAAGGTTGTGTGTTCTTGGTCCGAAGGGTTCATGAGGATTTGGTTTTATCCTGAGTAAGCATCCATGAAGCTCAAGAGTTCACACCCTGCTGTATAGTTTATAAGTCTACTATGAGAGGAAGAGGAAAGCTATCATTCGGGCATCCTTTGTTTAGGTCGGTGTAATCGACACACATTCTCCACAAGACTTTTGGAGCAGGAGATTTTCCTTGGTCGGATTATTCTTAACAAGGACAACATTTGCTACCCACGTTGGATAATTGACTTCGTGAACGAAGCCTATGCCTTTGAGTTTTTCAACTTCTGCCTTTATTGCCTTGTATCGTTCAGTGTCATAAGATCTTCGCTTCTGTCTCACTGGCTTGGTCTTGGGGTCAATACTTAAGCAATGACAGATTATATCGGGAGGGATACCGGCATGTCCTCGTATGACCAGACAAAGACCTCAGTGTTCTCTTGCAAGAAAGAGATAAATGTCAACCGAATGGGTGGTGATAAGGTGGTACCAATCTTCACTATATGATCCGGATAATCTTTTGAGATAGAGACCTTCTCCAACTCTTCAGCGGGTTATGCTTGCTGGGTGAAAAAGTCATCTCGAGGATCGTCGGGTTGACTGTTGCCATCGTGAAGATCCAAGTTGGTTTCGTCTGGCCTGGTTTTTATGACTTGGTCAGGTATAGAAAGGGTTTCCTTGGGCACAGGCAGATGCTGTTGCTTGACCCAAGTGTTGTAACATGATCATGTACTAAGTTGATCTCCTATGAGGTAACCATTGCTATAGGGGTTTGGAAATTTCATCAACTACATATGTGTGGATACCATGGCCTTGAGATCATTAATGCCTGTGCGTCCGAAGATGACATTGTATGCCGTTGGGCAATCAACCACCAGGAAGTTAGTGGTAATGGTAGATGTGTAAGGGCCTGTACCAATGGTGAAAGGTAAGTGTATGCTCCCCAAAGGTTGCACGATATCACCGGAGAAGTTTATCAGAGGGGAAATCGAGCGATCGAGCAAGTGTTCAGCTACATTAAGTGCCCTGAAAGCTTCAGCAAACATGATATTGATCGAAGCCCCCGTGTCTACCATTATTCGTCGTACTTCAAAGTTGGCTATGTGAGCTTCCACGATTAGTGGGTCGTTGTGAGGGTAGATGATACCTTTTTCTTCCTCAGGGTAGAAACATATTGGATCCCAGTTAGGCTTTTGATACTTGCCTCCCCTGATGTCTTCCACGTGAAACATTTGGTGGCCAGACCTTAAAGCTCGTTCACTATTTTTCATGGCCCTGTTGAAAGATTTAGATATGGGTATGCCACCACTTATGGAATATATCAGATTCACCTGACGTTGGTTACGGTTACCCCTTGAAGGGTGGAGGAATTGATCAATTTCTCCTTCACGTGCCAAAGCTTCAATATGATTACGAAGGGTGATACAATTCTCGCTGTCATGGCCGTTATGCTCGTGGTAGCAGCAAAACGTGCCCGTGTTCTTCGTGGACTTGTAATCTGGGTGCCTTGGCTTTGGCTTCGGTATCAGGTGTGCTATGCTGGGGTAAATGGCCACGCATGTGGCGTTCAAAGGTGTGTATGCCTCATACCTCTAGGTAGGGGTTGTCCTGACACGTGCTTGACCCACTGTGTTGACTGTCTGGGGTCGGGGATTCTCGTGGCGATACCCTTGGTTATCACTGTAGTGTCCCTTACTCCTTTTACTAAAATGAGACTGGTGAAGGTGGAAATCTTTCCTTTTATCCTGAGATTGATATGTCTGTTGACTTGGCAAAGTATTAAGTAAGGCAGGTGGAGGCATCGCTGCCATTTTGAAGGTCGAGGTCTTTTCATTTGGTTGAATCTGGCTTCCATTCTCTACTTGCTGATAAGGGGTGGCTGTGGGGACGGTCTTGTCATCTGCCTCAGCGCAGCGAGAATGCTTATGGCTGAAGTGACCGGCATACTCTCGTAGTGACTCGTCCAGCTTCTGGCGAATAGTGTACAAGTCATCTGCAGGATGTAAGCGATCGGTCTGGAAAATATGTTGAGAAACAAACAGTTTCCTCAATTCCTCAAATAAGTCTACCGTCTCAGATGGAAGACGGGAATACCAGTTTAGAGCTTCGCTAGAGAGGGTGGAGGGGATGAGAAGACATCGCTCTTCGTCGGTGTGCATCCGGTATGCCATGGTGGACTCAAAGAGGTTAAGGTGTTCAATCGGGTCCTTATTTCCAGTATAGAGTTGCAAGCCAAGCTTCTGCTTTGTCTTTGCTTGGAGGGGGGTGTCGAAGATCCTCATTGTAAGAGGGCCAGGCCTAGGTTGTTTCCAATCAGGTATCTCAGCTTGTCGATCGGCCTTCAACTTGTTTACTTCCTTAAGAAGCTGTAGGACAAAAGGGTTTTGAGTAGAGTCATGTACCACTGGAGCTTTCTTTCCTAAATCTCAATCTCATCTTGGAAGTATGAGGGTTTGATCAAGAGCATGTGATTTTTCCCTGGACTCGCTGTACTAACTTTCAAGGTATGTCTGTCCAAACATCTCTGAGTCCCTTATACCTTTCTGTTTCTCTAGGACTTGTTGCCCCTTCCCCAAATTGGTAGCCGGCCTGGGACGTGGGAGGGGACGGAGTCTTTAAAAAACCCTTGGGTCATTGATCTTCGAGCTTATGTGGAGGGGATTCTCTCGACGTTGCTTTAGGAAGTCTCGGCAGTCACGATGCACAGCTTTCAATCCTTCCAACCTTTCTGCAAGGAGGTGTATTCCTCCACTTCTCCTGCTTCGGGTCGAAGCAGCTGGGTTGAGAAAAGTCTCATGTTGATCTATGTTTTGATGTTTAGCTCGCTCCTCATCAGGGATACCCATGTCGAAGGAAGGTGACCCTCCTTGTTGGGAGGCATCCAGATGATGGTTGATGTCCACAGGGGTAACGAGTTCGCGTGTTTGAGTACGCCTAGTTTTGTGGAGCATCTCAAAGAGCTTCTCATACAGCTCCTGGATTCATTGCTATCTTGTTGTTTGGAGATTTTAGCTCATTGACTTTAGCTTGAAGAGCAACCCTCTTTCTTTCCTTCTTTCGTTACTTCGCACTAGGTGCAAGATGGGTGTCATTATGTGTGATGTGGCTTCCTTCGCTCCCCATGTTGGAGAAGGATGCCTGGTCAAAAAAAAGTGTACGAATGGTAGAAACTAGCTTAACAAAGCTAAAGAGAATAGGAATAAGTGTCGTTCCCACAGACGGCGCCAAATGTTGATGCACAAAATCAGTGAGGACTTTGGTACAACAGAAAGTGTTAAGTTTGTGACCTTAGCTAGATTGCTCCGGTCACTAGTATGGATAAGTATGTAAATTGATAGAGATAGGGAAGCAAACACAAGATGTACGTGGTTCACCCAGATTGGCTACGTCCACGGAGTAGAGGAGTTCTCATTAATTGTGAAGGGTTTACACAAGTACATAGGTTCAAGCTCTCCTTTAGTGAGTACAAGTGAATGATTTAGTACAAATGACATTAGGAAATATTGTGAGAGAATGATCTCTATTTATAGAAGATAGTTTCTAGTTTCATTCTGACATTGACACGTGTCGTGTTGTGATTGGCTTCTGATATTGACACGTGTCGCGCTGTGATTGGCCTCCTGGTTGGAGGGAAACTCTTTTGGGTCCTTGACAGTATAAGGTTGACCGGTGCTCAGTAGTTTCGGGATTGGTCAAGTATGGTACAAACACATCCTATTGCGGATCATGGCTTCAAGTTCAGGTTTACATGCTTATTCATGCACATCAGTTTTACATTAGGGTTTCATGTTATACTGCATTTATTGCAGTAAATATTAGGGTTAGTTGAATATACCATATGTGTTGATTTACATGTGCTTTAGTAACTTGATTGATTGGATCCTAAGTTATATAAAGCTATCATGTGGTATCAAAGTCAATCAATCCAAGTACTACACTCATGATTGTGAAGAAATTGAATTCAACTTGTGCAAATTTTTGTTGCCTTCCGTTGACATTACAATTGTAGTTTTTTCAAAAGATCATAGTATATTAGTTATGGTTAAATTGAGGAATTTAATTTCATTGTTATTCAGATGCCAATACAATTTATATTTTCTGCAAGTTGAATTCGAATAAAGTTTAAGTGCTGATACATTACGATTTGTTAGTTGGTTCCACCAAAATGTGTGAACTAACCTTATGATTCAAGTATAAAAAATGAACACTTAATAAAGCAGTTTACAAGTTGAGCAAGTAAAGATATTTCTAAAGAACTTATTTACTGGGATTTCTTATAAACTGGTATATAGTGAGAGATGATGAACATGATAGTTTTGTAAAATTTTCTTGCCTAAAGGTGTTGTTTTACAAGAGATCATGTGTTTTTATCCCTGGCTGTGCAAAAATTTAAGAATTTGTATTATGCATAGATGGTATCTTGCCCAAAGGTGATACTAATTCTGTGACTGTTGTGTGACAAGAAACTTATGTGTCATTCTTGATCACAAACTTATGAATTCACAAACAAAAAATAATTTATGCAGGCTTCAATATGCTCAATCTTGTGAATATTGAGAAGTTGAATGGTAACAATTTCAACACATGTAAGCACCAAATTGAGATGAATATGGGAATGCTAGAATTTAGTGTAGCTTTCAAGACACCTTAGCCTGCTGCCCTAACTGATTCAAGTACTGCACAAGAAAGAGAGACTTTTGCAAAATGGGAAAAAGCTAATCAAATGTCTCTCCTCATTATGCAAAATGCTATGGAAGAATATATTTGTGGGGCAATACCCAACTGTGATTTAGCCAAGGATTATATGGCTAAGATTGACGAGAAATTCAATAGGTCTGATAAAGCTGAAATAGGTGCATATCTCACTGCACTGATTAACACTAAGCATGATGGATTGATTAGTGTTCGTGAACACTTGTTCAAATTGGTGAACATCTTCAACAAACTCAATGCATTGCAAATAGGGATAACAGATCAGTTTTTGGTGCACATGGCCCTATATTGATAAGATAAAGGTGAACTACAACACACCAAAAGAGACTTGGACCATCAATGAACTCATTTTCATTTGCTGTCAAGAGGAAGAAATTATGCAAAAGTCCAAGGCTGAGAGGATGAAGTTGGCAAATCTTGTCAATTCTGGGAAAGGAAAGCCAAAGATGGGGGCTGCTGCATTAAAAAATGATAACTACAAAGGCAACAAGTAGCAATCAGGGTTCTAAAACCAAACAGGTGCAGATTTTTGTCCAAAGAAATCCTTAAAAAACACTTCAGTTGCTGCCAAGAACAATGGTGCTTCAACTTCCACTAGTCTGCGAGTGAATTCAATCTATCTTAAAAAATGTTTTTATTGTCAATCCACTGAGCATTTAAGGAAACACTATCCTGGTTTTAAGGCTTGGTTGATCAAGAAAGGTAACACTGAATTTAATGTTTTTATCACTGTTGAAACTAATATGGTTTTTATTCCTCAAAACTCATGGTGGTTTGACACTGGTTGTTCAATCCACATTACAAATTCATTGCAGGGATTTCAAAACCAAAAAGGGACAAGTAAAGAGATCTACAATGATTTTGTTGGAAATGGGAATAAAGTGGTAGTTGAAGCTATTGGTAGCATTATGTTAAGGACTTGGATTGTCTGCCCTCTAATTTTGGTGCCCTCCCCGTGCCCTCATGTTTTTGTGGTCATGGTTAAGCCACGTCAACATTTTATATTACTATTTCTTTTTGTTTTATTATTTAAAAAAAAAAAAATATAAAATATTGACGTGGCTTAACCATGACCACACAAAACAGGAGGGCACGGGAAGGGCACCGAAATGGGAGGGCAGACAATCCAAGTCCTTATGTTAAAGTTGTCATCTGGTTATATTTTAACTCTAAATAATGTACTCTATGTACCACTACTACAAAACCATTTATTAGTGTCGCTATGATAACCAACAAGAAACGTATATTACTGTCGGATATTAAGCAAAATCCGACAGAAAGTGGATACAGTGGCGGATATAATAAGCGACAGATTTGCCAGCGTCAGGAATTGAATTTTCCGACAGAAAATACTCTAAAACCAACAGAAATTGTGTCGAAAATAACCGACAGAGAATAAATTAAAACCGACAGAAAATAAATTAATAATTAATAAATAAGAGCATTTTCTGTCGGATAAAGCCGACAGAAAATATATAAAACCGACAGAACTTGTGTCGGCTATAACCGACCGGGAATATATTAATAATAAGTATGAGCATTCTCTGTCGGATAAAATCGACAAAAAATATATTAATAATAAAAAAATGAAAATGACATAAGAGGCTTCTCCTTCTTGTTGAGCATTCTTACCCAACATGCTTGAACCAGATTCTACAGCTAATGAGCAAACCAGATTGAGCTAATAAGGTACACCATATTCTTTAATTCTTCAAGACAGAAGATACTAATGAGCATCCCTTTGATTACTGTACTCTCCAGATTTAGCATATGAATAGGCCTCGCACTGGCAGCTATTTAAGCACCTATTCCTGCATTTCACTTTCAACATTGATTTGTGAATGTGGGTTTCCCACTTTCATCTTCTTCAAGCTCAAGAAGGTATCATTCTTGTTGTTGCCACATAATGCAGAGTCTCTTATGCATCCACCTGAAAAGTCTTCAGAATTCCACTGCAGTAGATACTGGGGCTTGAAACCTGGCAAACGTTTGCACAGCAGCGGCCTATTATTGCTATTGTAGCTGCCAAAGTTGCCGCAAGCATTAAACACACTACATTTACCTCTTGGCCAGTGGCGAAGCTAGGATTTCTCGGGGGGAGGGGCGAACTTAAAAGAGTGCAAAGTTAAAAAAAAATGGCAACAACTAAACTTTTTATATAGTAATGTCTTCCATAATTAATCAATACAAATAAATTACAATTGTTGCCGGCGATGTTTCATATCATGAAAAAATCGCATAATAGGCTCATTATCAATAAAAGCAAATACATCTCTCTCAATGTAAACAACCATGCTATCACTCAACCATTGATCTCCCATTTTGTTACGCAATGATGTTTTCATAATCTTCATAGCAGAAAAAAGCTCTCTCCACTGAAGTGGTTGCAACCGGTAATACCAAAACCAATGTAAGAAGCTTATACACTAACATATAGTTTTCACACCTCCATGTCTTCATTAACTCTTTTGCAAGATCACCAATTCCTCTTAATGATCAAAACTCACTATGCATCTTCATATCATGAATGTAATTGTCAAGTTGAATTGGAAGATTCATGAGGTCCATACGATCAAAATCTTGAGAATAAAGATGGGCTAAACGAACAATTTTTGCTTTGTCAAAAGATGCAAAATTATTCACCGGACTCAAACATGTCTTTGAATTATCTAGTTGCTTCACCGAGATTATCTTGGTTGTTATCACGACAAGCAGTCAGTTACATTACGAAAGTAAAATGCGTCTACGTGTTCATTTCTAAACTCGACATACAATTCCAAGCTGCATTCAGCAAGTACTGTAATTTACACTCAACACACATATATACAAATGTAAATTGGTCATAACACCGCAAAAACTGAAAATTCGAGAACCGAACAAACCTCAACAATCTCGTGAGCCGTCTTCATGTCCAATGCCAGCACCCTATGGAACTTTGAGCCTCACCAGCTCCGTCTTCCTCCATGTATCATGAATCTTCTCTAGCACCGCCTGGGTGATCCCGGCCATGGGCACACTGATCCTTTCCCTAAGCACCATCCCCATTCTCCTCAGCTGCTTTAGCTCCGCGTCCTCAATTGTCAATTCCGCCAAGGATGGAGCTTTCCCTCTCCTCTTCCTCAACCCCTTCACCTCCTCTTTCACCACTCCTCATTAGCGCTCTTCTCCTCCTCCAATACATAATCCGGCCGGACCCACTCCCGCTGCAACCGACGGAGGTCCCCAAAACCCAATATTATATTTTTTTTCAAACATCCAAAACGGCGCCGTTTTACTGTTAAATTTTTAAATTTTTTTACCAGGACCAAAACGACGTCGTTTTGGCCTAGATGTTTTAAAAAAAAAATCAGATCTGGTGCTGCTGCTGCGCGCAGCAGAAAGAACACTGGAAGGCCAGAGCGCTGCACCAGTCGGTTTTCCGGCGAGGGGAGGGGCTGAAACCAGCTCTCCAGTGGTGTTTTTCGGCTAGGGGAGTGGCGGCCGCCACTCCTCGCCCTCACGTGGCTTCGCCACTGCTCTTGGCGCCGACCAATACAAATTCCACTGCTTTGTAGAGTTAATAATCCACGTCCAAAACTGTATCTCTCCAGTAATATTAATCACCAACCTTGTATAATTGTATTCTGATCGTGGAGGAATTCCTGTGTTTTTATAAGAAGAGTGTTGACTCGGAGAATTGAAAACCATACGGGAATTTCATATCCAACAAAAACATAAATTAAATCATAGGTGGAAGCATGTGGAAGGACTTACAGCGCTTTGCTTGTCTCTGTGCTCAAGGGCTTACATTGCTTCTGCCTTGTTCATCCATGGTGATTGAAGTGAGAAGGAGAAGGGGAGAAGAGAATGAGAAGGAAATGAGAAAATGAGGAAGGGAGAAGCATTGACTCAAGGAAGAAATGGAGAGGTTTTATTTTGGAAAATTTTCATTACTATCGGTTAAAACTGACAGAAATTTTTTTTAAAAATATAAACCGATAGAAAATTTTCATTATTGTCGGTTATAACCAACAGAAACAAAATGGTTACAAAAATTCCCTCCCAAAATTTTAAATTTCCCCCCCAAAATTTAGTTACGATTTTAAAAAATAAAATAATATTTTTTTGGTTTAATAAATAAATAAATAATATGTATTTAAATAGAATACGTTTTTAAAAATTAAATAAATAGTTGTTTGGTTTAATAGATAATAACCCATGTAAAATATGTAATAAAGACACAAAAGGATAATTGTACAATAAAAATGTCATCACACAAACTAAATATTGTCTAATCAATACTTGAAAAACATAAATAAAAATTTAGCACAAATTACATTTCACACTTCAAAATTTAGGCAAATTTATCGGAGATATGCATTCTACGAAACTAGTTTCAATGATCTAACTGTCAAACTTGTTTGTAGATACTACAAGATCGCATACGCAAAAAATCGCGAAAAAAAAAACGTTTAGACATAGGTAAAGGAACAAAAGTTTTCGACGATTATAAACGAAAAATCACAATTTAACGGTTATTTTAGCTCCAGTTTTGATGATTTTTATCCAGCTACACTCCTCGACCCTATAAGAATGCAATGAACGAATTTGATATTCAATTTAAAAAATTTACATAAGTGAATACTACAAAATCTTATTTTATACTTAATAGAAGTATAATATGAACTCTAAGTGCTTGTTTAATCTACCGTTTTGACGCGATATACATTCTACGAAACTTTTTTCAACGATCCAACCGTCAAACTTATTTGTACACACTCCAAGATCACATACGTAAAAACTTGCAAAAAACAAACATTCAGAGATTATGTAACGGAACAAAAGTTTTCGACGGTTATAAACGAAAAATCATAATTTAACGGTTATTTTACCTCCGATTTTAATGATTTTTTACAACTACACTCCTCGAGCCTATAAGAATGCAATGAATAAATTTGATCTTCAATTTAAAATATTTACACTAGTGGATACCACAAAATCTTATTTCATACTTAATGGAAGTATAACATTAACTTTTAAGTGTTTATTTAATCTAGCGTTTTGACGCAATACACATTCTATGAAACTTTTTTCAACGATCCAATCGTCAAACGTTTTTATACACACTCCAAGATCGAATATGTAAAAAATCGCAAAAAACAAACATTAAGAGATTATGTAACAAAACAAAAGTTTTCGACGGTTATAAACGAAAAATCACAATTTAACGGTTATTTTAGCTCCGATTTTGATAATTTTTTACAACTACACTCCTCGATCCTATAAGAATGCAATGAATAAATTTGATCTTCAATTTAAAATATTTACACTAGTGAATAAACTTAATGGAAGTATAACATTAACTCTTTAAGTGTTTGTTAAATCTATTAATTTGATAGGATATGCATTCTACGAAACTATCCAGCCATCAAATATGTTTGTATATACTCCGAGATAGCATGTGTAAAAAATCACAAAAAAAAAAAAAAACATTCATAAATTATTCTGGCGGCCATCCAAAATTTTGCTTTGTTCATGTCGGTTATATCCGACTAGGCCATGAGTGAAAAAAAAAAAATATAAAGTATGTGTTTATTTATTTATTTTTAATCAATATAACATTTTAAAATAATAAAATCATACATGATAGAGTACACCAGATGTTCATTTGTGTTTATGTGCCAGACAATGTGCTTTGTGACGCATTGAAAAAAATTGTTTGAATTTCTTTGTATCTTATTGGTTGCTTGTGAGGGAGCATAATCCTTATTACAAAAATGATAGAGCTTCAGATTGTCGTCTGTTGTTATTATTCTGTCAAAAAATTTATGGCTCGCGTGAATTGGGTTCATTAGACTTTAGGGTTACGAGTGAAAAAAAATATTTAAAATATGTGTTAATTTATTTATTTTTAATCAATATAACATTTTTAAATAATAAAATTTTCATTTTTGTCGGTTATAACCTCCAAAAAGTAAAATAATAAAATAATCAATTTCTGTCGGTTATAACCGCCACCATTAACTTAAAAACTGCTAGAATCTATAAAAAATATTTAAAAAAACGATTCAAAAATACTGTCGGTTATAACCGACAGAATTTATTTGATATCCGCCACTAAATATCCGCTAGGACTTTATGTTGGATATAACCGACAAGATTTTTCTAATATCTGCCACTAATTAAATGATGTGTCGGATATAATTTATCCGACATGATTTTTCTAATATCCGCCACCATCATCTGCCACCTAAAGCTAATATTGTAGTAGTGTTCCTTCTATAAGAAGGAACTTGTTTTCTGTTACTCAGTTTGTTAAGGATGGTTTTTCATTAAGAACCAGTTTGACAATTCTATTGGATATGCATTCCCAAATAGAGATCTTTGGCAGATTGAATGCATTTACTATGAAACTTATCTCAATCTTGAACATTCTGTCTCTAAACGTGCTTATCTTAATGACAGCTCTTCTATGTTATGGCATAGAAGGCTGGGGCATATATCAAAAGAGAGAATGATGAGATTAGTGAAGAATAGCATACTGTCAAGCATCAATTTTGATGATTTTGAGGACTGTATAGATTGCTATAAAAGCAAAAATACCAATGTAAAATACAAAACTGAAGCCACAAGAAGCAATGATGATCTGTTACAAATTATACACACTGATGTATGTGGTCCCTTTCCAACAAAAACCATATGTGGAAACTCCTACTTTGTCCTCTTTATTGATGATTACTCGAAATACACTTATTTGTTTTTAATCTTAGAAAAGTCACAAGTTTTAAATTGCTTTAAATTTTCCAAAATTGGAGTTGAAAAACAATTGGGAAAACAAATTAAAATGGTGTCATCAGATCGTAGAGGTGAGTTCTATGGCAAGTATACTGAAAGTGGACAAAACAAGGGTCTCTTTGCTCTTTATTTGCAACAAAATGGCATTCTAGCTCAATACACAACCCTAGGGACACCATCTCAGAATGGTGTTGCAAAAAGAAGAAATAAGATTTCGAAAAATATGGTGAGGAGTATGATGTCTCGATCTCATTTGCCTGAGTTCTTATGGGGAGAAGCAATCAAAACTGCAAACTACATATTGAATAGGGTGCATACAAAAGCTTTGAAGCAAGACTTTAAGATCCAAATGAAAGAAAACTGGACTTCAAAACAACCAGTTGTTATTTTGTTGGATATGTAGAAAGGTTTGGGTTTTCGATTTTATCGTCCTCATCATTATACAAGAATAACAGAAAGTCACAATGCCAAATTCCTTGAGAATTATGAAGAACCTTATGTGTCAGGAAAAAGAACTTATGTATTTAAGGAAAATAATGAAGATGAATCTGTTGATGCACAAAACCGGAGGTCTTGGAACAACGTAAATCCGACCGTGAATCTAGAAGTAATGTAAATAACACAAGATGTATCATGGTTCACCCCAAGGTTTGGGCTACGTCCACACTGATTGTATTTATTTGAGGGAGAGATGAGGAGCTTTGTAATGTGAGAGCATTGAGAGAGGGTGAGAAGGCCGAGGAATTGGCCTTTGAAATCGCCTCCTCTAATTGTGAGGGTGAAGGGTCCTTTTATAGAATAAGGACTCCTCACTTATTACATATTTGCCCTTTCCTTTACCACATAATTACATTTAAGTCCCTCGAGTATTTATACGAGGCCCTAAATATGGTATAAACGGTAGTCCCCCAAGTCTTTAGTCAAGAGAGTCTTTTGGCTGGAGACTTGAAATTCAGTCCATGTGTAGGCTGAAGTAACTAGATACTATCTTGAACTGATGCTCGATATGAGGCAATGCTCAATCTGAAATGACACTCAACTAGAAGTAGCACACGCTGCGAGGCTGCTCTGCTCGTGGCTTATGTTACCTTGGTTGGCTCGACTTGTGGTGTTTGAAGGTGAAGGAGTCCCTTTTATAGAATAAGGGCTCGCTCTTCAATACATGAATGATGGGCTATAGTTGATGCTCTCTAATGATGGTGAGGGAGTCCCTTTTATAGAATAAGGGCTCGTTCCTCAATACATAAATGATGGGCTATGAGTGATGTTCACGGCGAGGCAGTTGCTCAGTAGGCGGTGATGCTCTCTAATGGTGGTGAGGGAGTCCTTTTTATAAAATAAGGACTTGCAACTCAGTACATGAACAATGGGTGCTCTCTAATGAAAGTGTGGGGGTCCATTTTATAGAATAAGGGCTCGCTTCTCAATACATAAGTAATAGGCTAAGTCCCCCAAGTATTTTTCATGAGGCCCAGTTGAGGCCCAATATATGGTACATAATGTAGTCCCCCCAAGTCTTTAGTCAATAGAGTCTGTTGGCTGGAGACTTCAAATTGAATCCATGTATGGGCCGAAGTGACGGTTGTTCGGAGGCGATATTTGTATACCCTGCACTGAAGCTTTATAGGTGAAGCTTTGCAAGTGAAGCTTTGAAGCTAGAGCTCTGTAAATGAAGCTTTTGAAGCTGTTTGACATGAGTGATGCTCATGAATGTTTATATTGATTGACATGAGTGATGCTTATGGATGTTGTCATGAGTGATGCTCATGAATGTTAACATGAGTGATGCTCATGACTGTTGACATGAATGATGGTCATGAATGTTTATGTATAATTGTCATGAGTGATGCTCATGAATGTTTATGTATGAATGACATGAGTAATGCTCATGTATAATTTGGAGTACTGGGCGTACTTTTGATCACCTGGTTGGTGGTAATAGCAGCAGGTTGCCGAATAATTTGTTGAGTACTGGGCGTACTTTTGGTCACCCGGTTGATGATAATAAAGGGTCTGGCTCTTTTGGGCATATGGGCCTGCGCCCTCCACATGACATTGTAGCCCATTATTTTGGGCTTGTAGCCATTGTTTTGGGCTTGTAGCCCATTATTTTAGGCTTTTTTTTTTTTTACCCTCTCATGGGGTTTATACATATTATCCTCTGATGGGATTTATACAGATGTCTCCGAAAGATAAAATAAATTACATCATTCAGAAATAAGAAAAGTAAATCACATCATTATGGTGGGATGTTTATTCCTTGCTTTTGCAGTGTCCCCATATGCCTCTCTTTTGCTTTCTCTTTATTTTTCTTTCTTTTGGCAGATGACAGACAAGGAAATAATGCCATTTTCCTTTTCTCAGCTTTTTGCATGTGCTCCTGTAAAATGTAATAGCTGCTTGGACAGCCTTGACACCACCCACTTGCTTTTCTTACTTTGCTTTTTGTCTCTCCGCTCATTTCTTTTGCTTTTTGTATTCCGCTTTGGATATATCGCTTGACGACATGATTAAGGGCAATATTCTTTCTCTAAAGTGACAGATGTTTGGACACTGATGTTTTTGTGGTAATAATTGTAGCCGATTTCCATGTGTGTCACTGTTTTGAGCTTCTTCAGTTCCGGCGGAATGCTTCCGGTGATCAAATTCCCATCACTATCTTTGTTTCTGCATAACTCTACGGTGAGTCTATCAGATCTTCCATAAGCATTGATATCAAGGCCATTGGTGAGCAGATCAGTGATATCTTTCTTCAGAAACTTCTACGTTGCATTCCTCTTCCTCCGTACCACAACGATCTGAGTTCTCGTCAATTTAATCAGTTCCCACACTTTTTGCTCTGCTTCGAACCCGCAGAGAGAGACGCAGCACTATGTTTTTCCCCTGTTCCCTTAGGCGAGTCCACCATCTCTGTCCAACCTCCTCCACCATCGAATGGCAGCACCAAGCTCAGACCTTTAAGGACATTTGAAGCTTTAAATCCAAATGAAATCTTAAACTTTGGAATCCTGAAATCACCCACTGCAATTTTTTGCTTGGGAAGATGGCGATCCAAAAACCCGGACTCAGAACCAAGTTTTTCAACTAAAGCTGGCAGCTCATCTTTCCCCTTTGGAAGAAAGATGTGCATGGAGAAACCATTGAAGGATCTTACATATTGCTTCTTCTTGCTGGTCATGAAGGGCACCTTAACTGTGTTCTCATCGAGAAGGTGGAAGTCATGCTCTTTCGTTTGTGATGCATCAAACTTTTCAGTCCAAGCTCCTTTAAAGTATAACGCATTTGCAAAGATGAGCGTGGTTGAGCAGTCAATTGATCTGGGTGGAAGTACCTTCTTGATAAGGCCTTTCGTCTCATTTTCAGCCCATGAATTCACTCCCGAGGCCACTTAAGCAACATTGGTCTGAAAATTAACTTGGGCAAGAGCGGCCATGTAAGAAGTTTCCACCAGCTGCTTGAAATATGGCTTCAGAGGGAGACGCTTGTCCACCCAACCATCATTCGCATTCGCAAACGACAGTTGGAGGCCCCCGCTAGGGGACCCATCGGAGAAGATCACAGAGACGAGCTCGGCGGCGAAGGAGTTGAGGTGGTCGATAGAGTTTGACTTAAAAAAAACAACAGCTGGTCCTGAGTTTGATCTTTTGACCCAGCTGCGATCAGGCTCAACAACACGTGGATAGACAGCGACGAGTACACGAGGTTCGATTGCTTGCCTTCAGTCTGAAGCAGCTGCTTCGTCAACCCTAGAGTGAAGTCGTTTTGGTTGATGATGCTTTCTCTCAGATCCATTTCTGCTGTGCTTAACTTTTCTCCGGTCGGATGATACTTTGGTTGCTCCGGATGTGCCACGTGGTGACCTGCTTTCTCTCCATTTTACAAGTCTGTCCTTCACCCAAAACTCTGTAGAATATGTAGAAAGATTAGAGCTTTAGTTTGTGGGTTTTGCAGGGAAAAGTGAGAGAGTGAGAAGAAAGACGGGAGCTTTTGTGAAAGCAACTTCTGGGTTTGATTTTTGTCGGTGTGTTTAGTGAGGATAGAGTGGTGGTGGTTTAGAGAGAAGGTTGGACATAGCCATCTCTTCGGAGGAAATGAAATGAAAAGTTTTCTGAAAAAGCCCAAAGAGGGAGGTTTTGGGTTCTTGGGTTGTTCAGATTCACGGCGGAGGTGAAAAATTAAGAGAGAACCGACATAGTTTTTTGTGTCGATTCCCACAGACGACGTCAAATGTTGATGCACAAAACCGGAGGTTTTGGAACAACGTAAATCCGACCATGAATCTGCAAGTAATGTAAATAACACAAGATGTATCGTGGTTCACCCCAAGGTTTGGGCTACGTCCACACTGATTGTATTTATTTGAGGGAGAGAGGAGGAGCTCTATAATGTGAGAGCGTTAAGAGAGGGTGAGAAGGCCGAGGCACAAATAATCAAAAACCCTCAAGCTTGACAACTCAACTAGAGGTGCACTTATGCCCAACAAGAGTTATAGTCACCAACAAAGTCTTATTGCAAGCCAACAACAACTTCAGTGCTTGGCATACGAAGATCAAGCTATTCAGCCCTCTTGCATTTGCTTCAAACAGTTCCCCTCTGTAACAATGCAAACACTACAACTCGTAGAAAGTTTCACACTATCTTGATTAAGATAGTGTGAAGCAAAATCAATTCATAGTACCCAACAAAAGCTTTAACTCCAAAGTTTCACCTACAAAGCTTCAACTCCAAAGCTTCACCTACAAAAGCTTCACCCACAAAAGCTTCACCTACAAAAGTTTAACCCACAAAAGCTTCACCTACAAAAGCTTGACCCACAAAAGCTTGACCCACAAAAGCTTCACCTACAAAAGCTTGCCCCACAAAACTTCACCCACAAAAGCTTCACCTACAAAACTTTAACACAAAAGCTTCACACTATCTTGATCAAGATAGTGTGAAGCAAAATCAATTCATGGTGCCCAACAAAGCTTGACCCACAAAAGCTTGACCCATAAAAGCTTGACCCACAAAAGCTTCACCTACAAAAGTTTGACCCACAAAAGCTTCACCTACAAAAACTTGACCCACAAAAGCTTCACTCACAAAAGATTCACCTACAAAACTTAAACACAAAAGCTTCACCTACAAAAGCTTCACACTATCTTGATCAAGATAGTGTGAAGCAAAATCAATTCATGGTGCCCAACAAAGCTTCACCTACAAAGCTTCAACATCAAAGTTTCACCTACAAAGCTTTAAAATATATATATATATATATTTATTTTTATTTTCGGAAATTTGAAAATTAAAAAATTCGAAAATTTGAAAATTCAAAAATTCGGAAATTTAAAAATTCGAAAATTCGAAAAAAAAGTTTCAAAAAAAAAAAATTGCCTAGGCCTCCTCTTCTTTGGGCCTAACAACTTTCATAACAAATATATATGAAGAAGGAGTTTTGGGCTACCACTTAGAAAGGAAATGCCTCATTCGTCAACTCCCTCGATCGGAGACTTGGGGGACTCCTACCATATGCTACTGCACCTTGATACTCGGAAGTCTCACGACCACTCAGTGACTTGGATTTTTCAAGTCTCCAAACAAGAAGTTTTCCTCACTCGGGAAATTAAAGGAGCACTACCTCAACGTACATGCTTCACTCACAAAGCTTCAACACACAAGCTTCAACAAAAGGAAAAATTTAAAGAACTTAGTGAAGAAGGCCTTGGTGTATTTAACACAATATGTTGAAATGAAGCAAAGCTTGTTTATTGATATCTCCGATAAGTTACAAATATGTACATATACATGAATCAAAATAAACAAACAAGAGGGAGCCTTCACAAAGGTTGCTCAAGAGAAGTCTCAGCAGTCGGCAGAGCCCCAGAAAGAGGAGGCATCATAGGGTGATTATTCAGAGCCTCAGTACTAGGCAGAACCC
This sequence comes from Malus domestica, assembly GCF_042453785.1. Taxonomy (NCBI): domain Eukaryota; kingdom Viridiplantae; phylum Streptophyta; class Magnoliopsida; order Rosales; family Rosaceae; genus Malus; species Malus domestica. Next base: position 25,871,780 of record NC_091675.1, read on the forward strand.
CAGAAGGAGAAGGCACCGAAGGTTTATCATTTGGAGCTTCATTAAACGGTACAGCCCCAGAAGACGAAGGCAATAAATGCCTTTGGAACAAACCCAAAAACCTCTAATGATCAAGTAAAATCTAACCATTAGATTCCTGCAGCTAGTCGAGCTTCCTCTTCATGTTTGTAGCATAGTCATGTGCGAGCCTGTGCAACTGTTTATTCTCATGCTTGAGCCCTTTGATCTCCTGTTTGAGACTTATCACTTCAGCCGCCAATGATTCAACTTGGCGGGTTCGAGCAAATAGGCGTTGGGCCATATTAGACACAGAACATGCACACTGAACACTGAGAGCCAGAGCATCCTTAACAGCCAACTCATCAGACTGTTTGGAAAGTAGTCTGTTATCTTTGGGAGTGAGAAGTTTCCTGGCCCCCACCGCAGCGGTCATATCATTCTTCATCACAGAGTCCCCAACGGTAAGAGGACCAGTAGGGGATAAGAAGGATGGGCGCCATATGTTGTCTTGAGAAGGCATGGCTGCCTCTTCACCAAAGTTCAAGTCAAAACGACGGTCGGATAGGTCAGACATTCTCAGAAATGATGAAGGAGAAATGAGGTGCAATAAATCTCTAAAGTAAGGGGAAAATTCCTACAAGCAATAACTCTCTGAATGAACTCCTTGCACATAATTGGTGCCCTTATAAAAGATAGGGTAACAAGGCCGTTGGTTCAAAAATCGAAGAGGCACCACTTTCCATAAGCAACATCAGCTCATCGGGTACCACAGATAACTTTGCCAAAGATCTCTGACAAAATTTAGACACATAAATTTTGAAGGTCCAGCTACCCTACTATTACCCACAAGGGTAAAGGAACAGCACCACTGCTTGATAACTAGAAAGTCCCAATGTGTGTCAACCTTTGTGCTCCGTGGCAAGGCAGACTGACAAAAATGCCCAACCTTTACTCACATTCGAGAAAACACTCCCAACAAGATTGGTTGCTCAAAAATCGAAGAGGCACCGCCCTCCGAATCTCGAGAGCCAGACTCCCAACATGATTACTTTCACAAAAATTGAAGAGGCACCGCTCTCCGAATCTCAAGAGCCAGACTCCCAACAGGATTGCTTTCTCAAAAATCGAAGAGGCACCGCTCTTCGAATCTCGAGAGCCAGATCCCCGACATGATTACTTGTTCAAAAACCAAAGAGGCATCGCTCTCCGAACTTCGAGAGCCAGATTTCTTTAATAAAGCTTGTCTGCAATCTTCACACGTAACATCAGCTTTCCAGATACCACATACCACTTTTTCAAAGTGCTTTGACAAAATTAAAACACGTGAAGCTTGTAGCTCCCATTACATTGCTACGACCAAGAAAGGTAAAGAAATATCATTACTACTTGTTGTTAAGGAGACTCCTATAAATGTCGACCTTCATCCTCCACGGACAGGCATACCTGCAAAAATGCTCAACCCTTCCTTCCTCATATCTGAGAGGGAACTCCCAACGAAGCCTCTCGAAATACTCAGTTTTCTCCCCCCCCCCAATAATACCTATACAAACCAGCCACACCAGAGAAAGAGTATCCCATATCATACTTTTTCCCTGTCTTTTCCTTTGCCATTGTTCTTACCTGCAAGACAAGGAGAAAGAGAGCAATCAGTCAGCACTTGGAATCAGGCTTCCAGTCAGGAACTGACTGCCTGGAACCCCTTGCCTGATTACTTACCTGACATTGCTCTCGAGTACTCATCTTCAACATCTTATGCTTCTAGAAAAGATACCACATCTGCCTGAGGAACAGATAGGGCAAGCGAGAAGGATACAAGGAAGCATGTGGAGACAAGCGCAACAGAACACATGCCGATTCATCTATTACTTTGTCAACAGTAAAAGTATCCCATATCATCAAGGTCGAACGCACTCTTGATTTGATGGACTTGTTTTGACCCTCAAATTCTTGAGTCGACCTTATACTCTGAAGGAAACCAGAAAACCCTTCAGCCCAGTTCAAGAATAAGCCTGTGGAAAGTTACTTCTTCAAAAGCAAAAGTATCTCATATCATCTCTTTTCCATTTGCTTCTCCTTATCCTTGTTGCTGTTTACGACACAAGGAGAAGGAGAACAATCAACCGGAAGTCAAAGCCGAACCTCCGATCCAGGTTGCTTGCTTGGAAGTCTGATTGCTTACCTTGTCTGTTACCTCTTTCGGTAAATCTCTTAGCTCGGCGACTTGGGGGACTCTTACTATAGGGTTTTGTATCGCACTTGACCAAGCCCGAAACTACAAGTAAGCTTCAAGTGAAATTGATACATTACCTTGTGCATCTTCATCGGTTAAAGATACCACCCCTAGATGGAGGAAAAATACTTTCAGAGAAGATGCCACAGCTACGTATGAGACAGATAAGGTAAGTGAAAATGATACCACACTTCAGTACTTAGAAGTTTCGTGATTACTCAATGGCTTGGATATTGCAAGTCCATAACCAAGGAGTTTCCCTCACTCGGGAACTTAGGGAAGCATTGTTTGTACCATACTTGACCAATCCTGAAACTACTGAGCACCGGTCAACGTTATACCGTCAAAGACCCAGAAGAGTTTCCTTCCAACCAGGAGGCTAATTACAGCGCGACACATGTCGACATCAGAAGCCAATCATAGTGTGACACGTGTCAACATCAGAAGCTAAACACAATACGACACATGTCAATGTCAGAACAAAACTAGAAACTCTCTTCTATAAATAGAGATCATTCTTTCACAATATTTCCTAATGTCATTTGTACTAAATCATTCCTAGTACTCACTAAAAGAGAGCTTGAACCTATGTACATATGTAAACCCTTCACAATTAATGAGAACTCCTCTACTCCGTGGATGTAGCCAATCTGGGTGAACCATGTACATCTTGTGTTTGCTTCCCTGTCCCTATCCGTTTACTTATCCACACTAGTGACCGGAGCAATCTAGCAAAGGTCACAAACTTAACATTTTCTGTTGTACCAAAGTCCTCGCTGATTTTGTGCATCAACAGAATCAATAATTGGTAATGCTCATGAGATCAATTAGTCCTTGTTACTACCTTTGGCACTTGCTCCAATTGGATCATACACAACTCCAACTTCTGCAGTGCATGCAATGAAAATGTGGGAGTTAGTTCTACTTTGTAGGAACTTATACGTACACTCTATTCAAGCACCACCAGCTACAGTCCCAAGAAGAATCATTAACTTCTCAACCTACCTCAAGCATGAATGCTTCACAACAGGTTTAAAGAAGATCCACAAGAGCAAGAAAATTATCTATTCTAGATGATTGCATGGTTTATTTGCAGGAAATGGATTATGATGTTGGTGATGAAAACGATCCTGTCACTTATAAAGAGGCTATGGAATGTGTGAACTCTCATTTATGGAAAGCTGCAATGGAAGAGGAATTGGCTTCAATGCATAAAAATGGAGTATGGACTTTAGTTGATAATGCAAAAAACTTGAAGTCCATAGGCTCTTAGTGGATTTTCAAAACAAAACATGACTCTGAGGGACATGTGGAGAGACATAAGGCTCGATTAGTGGCAAAAGGATTCACTCAAAGAGAAGGAGTGGATTACAATGAAACATTTTCTTCAGTGTTTACCAAAGACTATTTTTGAGTAATCATGGCATTCATTGTTTATGTCAGCCTTGAATTACATTAAATGGATGTGAAAACTGCCTTTCTTATTAGAGACCTGGATGAAAATATTTATATGAAGCAGCCACTGGGATTCATTGAAAGGGGGAAGGAACATTGGGTGTGCAAATTGAACAAATCGATTTATGGTTTAAAACAAGCTTTAAGACAATGGTACAAGAAATTTGATCAAGTTGTTACAGCTTCTGGTTTTACAGAAAATAAGATTGATAACTGCATCTATATGAGAATTGTGAAATCAAATTTCATTTTTCTGGTTCTCTATGTAGATGACATCTTACTTGGTAGTACTAATGTTGAGTTGTTGAATGAAACAAAGAAGCTTTTACCTAGTCATTTTGATATGAAGGATATGGGACAAACTCACTATGTTTTGGGAATTGAAATCATGAGAAACAGACCACAAAGATCTCTGGGATTGTCACATAAAGCTTATGTCAAGAAGGTGTTGAAGAGGTTCAATATGAAGCATTGCAATGATGGAGAGTTACCAATTGGAAAAGGTGATAAGCTTACTTTGAAACAGTGTCCCATAACAGATCACGATATCCAGTTGATGAAGGACAAGCCTTATGCATCATTAGTTGGCAGTGTAATGTATGCATAAGTGTGTACAAGACCTGATCTAGCATTTGCATTGAGTGTTTTGGGAAGGTTTCAATTGAATCCTGGAATGGCCCATTGAAATGCAGGAAAGAAGGTTCTTAGGTACTTGAAAAGAACACAAGATTATGAGTTGTGGATGATAGAATGTCAACTAATGGTTACATCTTTATGTTTGTAGGAGGGGCAGTTTCATGGAGAAGTAAGAAACAACAAACAAGGGCATTGTCAACAATGGAATCTGAGTATATTAGCTATTTTGAGGCAATGAGGTAGTCGAATTGGCTGAAAAACTTGTTACGATTATGAAAAGTATTGAGAGGCCATTGAAAATATATTGTGATAATACTTCTGCAGTGTTCTTTGCCAAGAACAACAAGAGATCAGAAGCTTCGAGACTAATAGATATCAAGTATTTGAAAGTACAAGATCAAGTTAGAGATGGAATCATTAACATTAAGCATATCAGTACTCATGAAATGGTGGCAAATCATTTGACTAAAGCTATTAATGTTACATCATTCAAAAAGCATGTCATGAAAATGGGATTGTATCCTTCATTGGATCATTCGTAATGTGGAAGTAAGGTATTTTGTACTAAGTTGATTAATTTCACTTGTGATGCTAAGTACATACTAATGAATAAGTAGTTGATGAATATTTGCAAAATCTTTGCAAATGAGATAATCATGATATCTCAGGACCAAAATGTGGGAGTGTTTTACTTCACTATTTGGATCCCTATATAATGTTCCTCTATGACAGAATTACATCATGTTATATATTGTTAAGTAATCTTAGAAATCTGATACATTATTTAGTATCATGTTTTTCTTAGGTTATGCAATGATCACATTTTGGTTAACTGTCGAAGTCTTTTAGTTCTTATGGCTCAATGATCACATTTACTAAGTGGTTGCAATCATGTTGAACAGTTTGATCTCACTCATGTGGGAGAATGTAAGAATTCATGTGATTTCATCATTCATGAATTCATATATGTGAGTTCATCAAACTATCGATTGTAGCTGAACTTGGTAAATGAGCTATATATATGGTTAGACTTCTTAGGGTTTTATATTTGAATGAAGTAAAATATATTTGAGGGAAAAATATGATTAAGCCATATTTTGAATTGACGAAAAACAGTTGGCTTAATGATAACTGAAGATAACTGCATTGTTAATGGGATAAGGCAATTATCTGAAAAAGGAGTGGGATAGGTCCCTCTTCTCGATACAAATATGGATGATTCACATTAAGTTAGGTTGCCCCATTTGAAACCTAAAAATATCCATTGTTGTCGTAGAAGAGAAGGGAATATACATCCTATTGCGGATCATGGCTTCAAGTTCAGGTTTGCATGCTTATTCATGCACATTAGTTTTACGTTAGGGTTTCATGTTATACTGCATTTATTGTAGTAAATATTAGGGTTAGTTGAATATGCCATATGTGTTGATTTACATGTGGTTTAGTAACTTGATTGATTGGATCCTAAGTTATATAAAGCTATCAGACCAAATATAATATGACCCCCGACATGGCCAAGATAGGGCAGGGGACAGAGCATGACTATAAGTAGACCTGGCATTCGTGTCGTTTTCGTGTCATACCTGATATCTTAACGAGTTGTGTCATGTAACATCCGTTAAAATAAACGGGTAAAATGACCCGACCCGAAATCGACCCAATAATATTAACATGTAATATGACCCGACCTGTTATCCGTTAAGGAAAATATATTTTAAACCAATAAATAATCAAATGAAAAACATAATACTAAATAAGTATATACATACCATATTGTCACATCCAAAACATAAAAATGCATTCTTTTAAGTATATTTTCACTTACCTAAAGTCTTTAATAGTTTTTTAATTATGTAGAAATGTAAAAAAATATAGAAAAATTATATAAATGCTCGTAATGATAAGCTTTACAACTTTCATGAAGAGCTTAACTTCGAAATTCGCCACTATAATCATATAAATCATAGATCAAAATTTAACCGTTGATTGTTGTTTACATTTACGCTTCATTGTTCTCATCAAATTTTGTTTTTTTTTTCAGATTTTCTTTTTTGAAAACTTGATCTATTAGAGGATGCAGGAAGATGAACGGTTTGGATCGTTGATATTATATTCAGAGTTTTACGGTTAGTGAAAATATTGTTTGATGTTTATAAAGTTTCTACAAACTATATGACATTGACTCATATTTCAGTTAACCGTATATATCGAAATGTGATATCAAATATCTGAACCGTTCATCTTCTTACATCCACCAAATAATCATGTTTTCAAAAAAGAAAATTTTAAAAATGAAATTTAGTAAGAAGAATAAAGTGTAAATGGCAATCGACGGTTAAATATAAATTTAAGGTTTATGAATTATAATGTTGAATTTCGAAGCTGACCCCTTCATGAAAGTTGTAAAGTTTGTCACTATGAGTGATTGTATTTTTTTATTTTTTTATATTTTTTACACTTCTACAATAATTTTTATTAATTTTATTAATTTTTTCCTCAAATAAAAAACATTATTCATGAAGGTTTGGAGGATTTTAAAAATCTAAACGATAATGTAAGTATAACCATTATCTACTCATGGAGGAATAATGATGAATCACGAGTGTTTATATATTCTTTCACGTTTTTCATACTTGTATGTATGTCTTCTTAGTTCTTTCCTATACAAATACTATATTAGTTTATTTTAATTTTGGACAACAACATGTTAAGTAAAATTTATCCTAGTAATAATAATAAGGAACTCTCATAATAAAAATAAATAATGACTAAAACTTTTTTTTAAACTTATATGGAATAATAAAACAAAACTTATTTAATATAGAATATATTGTATATATTAATATGGCTATTGTATTTTATAATAAATCTTTTAGTAATTAAACTTTAAAATTATCAAAATAAATTTTTTCTTAACGGGTCGAAACGGGTTACCCATGTGTTACCTGCGTGTATACCCGTTAAGAACCCGTTATTAACGGGTTCTTAACGGATCACCCAATAATGACCCGATAAGTTATCATGTTGACTTGAAACCCGTTATTTTTGTGTCGTGTCAGAAACTGCCGGGTCTAACTATAAGCAAAGCTAAAGTCCAATTTGAAACACAACCCAGCCTCAGCCGATTGAGGGCACATTAGGGAGGACAAGGAAGACCGTCTTTTGAAAGAATGTGAACTAGAGAGAATGGGGGTCGAATGACCCAAACTTCCGTACACATCCGTCTTCGACAATGCGATGCAACCCAATCTGCAGCAGAATTTGCTTGGCGGGAACCCATCTCCAACTAATGGAATGGAACCAATTTCTGAGGTTCCTAATTTGGATAAAAACAAAAAAAGGGGTATAAAAGCCATCTTCCTCTTCTAAAGTTGCCATTTATACCATTTATGTCTTGGATATCATTATCAATGGCAGCATGAACGGCAAGAATAGCCGCCCTCGCCTCGGATTCAAGGGCCGACTTAGATAAACAAACAGCAGACTTGCCGGTCACCATAGAGCCATAAACAAACAGCAGACTTGCCGGTCACCATAGAGCCGTTAGAAGAGCGAAATAACACGCCCAGGCCGGCTTCCACATTTAAGCATATTGAATACCAATTAAGCAATCAAAAGTAGCCTCTTTGTGTCGGGGCAAATAAAAGCCACCACAATTTCAAGTTCCGTAATTCATAGTTCAAACTTCCAAGTCAAAATCCTTGTGCTCTCTTTCTCTCTCTCTCTCTCTCTCTCTATCAATCTAACTAAAACATAATTAGCATCTTCTTGTTTTTTTTTTTTTTTTTTTTGGGGTAAGATCAAAGATGCATTCATCTCCCTCATATGTATCGCATGGGCTTACATATATGTATATCCTTGTAAAAAAGGATGTGTTTGTTGTGCTCTCTTTTTCCATTGCCCCATTTCAAATGTAGCAAAGCTAATGGTTTTTTTTTAACTTTTTTCTCTTCTTTTACCTTAACGAGATCATCGACTACACGCAATTAAATTCCACCCACGCAAGTAGTGGCAGATGTAGGATTTCGATTAAGAGAGGACACCACATAAAAAAAATAAAAAAAATAAAAAAAAAATTAGCCAGGCTTATAAATTAACCTTGACTTTTTTGTTCACTTGAATGAAATAATCTAGAACATTGGTTGCACAAACATAACATATGCAACGCAAAGAATTTGAAACAGAAAACAGAGAAGACGAGCATGAGCCCACCAGGAATTCATTAGCTCCGTCCCGTGGGTCTCATTTATATATATTAGATAGGTAGTCATCAAGGTGATTAATTAAAGTGCTAATTTAAAGTTGTCCATAATTAAACACACTAAGAGCATCTCCAAATGAGATGTCAAAACTGTCATATAGACATACAACAGTAAAATATGGCAGCAACCTCTCTCCAACCGAGTCTTCAATTTCTTAGATGGCGCTAAGTCATTTGAAGGCAAAGCCTTTTGCTGTCAAATTTGACAGCAGATGTCAAATTTATTAAATGATATTTAAATAGATTAATATAATATATAATAAATGTTGTTATGTTTTTTAAATATTTGGTTGGTTGTCTTAATCACTAGACTGACACACCCAAACCCGGAATGTCCACTTGGACTTCGAATCGAGTTGTGCTGCCCACCACCTGGAGGGTGATGAAGCCATAAAGTGTAGTGTAGTGGAAAAAAGATGTGAATAAATTTAAAGGAAAACTAATAAAAAGGGCTTGAAAACTTTGAGTTTTAATGATAAGGACAAAATAAAGGGTAAAGTGAATAGTACCAGGATTGACTTTTTAGTGTAAAAATGTGGTTTTTCGTTAAAGTGAACAGTACCGGGAGCTTTTCATTAAAGTTCCCTAAATTTAAATCTAAAAGTGCCTAATCAAAAGAGTGTGTGGGTGAGCGGGTTTGAACATATTTCACATGTGATGTTAAAGCATAAGACAGTATAGTAAATAGGATGAGGGTTATACCACTGAAGATAACCATCTCCTGAGATTTGCGAGAATCCTCATTTACACGTAAGCACAACTACTAAACCTGGAAGGGCGAAAAACAAAGTTGAGTGGGTCAGAAAATAACATTTTGTAAAAACCTTTTCAAAAACATTATAACCACTTGCCGTAAAACCAAGTATAGTTTCCAAAAATATACGTACTACGTATAATAAGAAAATACTTATCGTAGCTTGCAAAGTCTCAAGAAAATCATTAAAGCACAACTATCAAGGTAAGCACAAGGTGACCGCAATCACATAATCTCGAAATAGTAAACACATCATAATGAATGCTCAGCAACCTATACTGACACATGAGTTCGTACAGATAATTTCTGAAATGAACAGGATTGGATGTAATCAATGCGCTCTAGTACTACAATCACGTGAAGACTGGCACTGAAGCGCGGTCACATACAAGTCAGAATTGCCTAGTGAAATTTGTATGACAGGACTGGCACCTACTTGGATCCAAGACGAGAGAACGGTGCGGATGTGAATGTACATGTGAAAGACTGGTCCAGGCCCTGGGGCGAGTACTAACACCGGGGTGCAGTAATAATGAGCAGATAACATAAATATAATCATGCCATAACAATTCATTAATTCTAGTCAACAAAGTAACTTACCGGCGCATCCAGTAGGATATTTTAGCTTTCACATTAGCACAACAATTCTTGTAACATTAATTAATCATAGTTGTAAAATATAATCATGGTATCTCACGCATACATGTGAACCTATAGGAAAATAATTTCCTAAATTCCGTCATTTCGCTACTTCATGTAACTTTAGTCTAAGCTAGGCATACATAGTAAATTCGTTTTCAAAGTATAACTCGAAACTAGCAAGTATGCATATACTATAAAAAGAAGTGACTCACTCACAAATACGTAGTTGAAACGAAGCCTCCGAGCCTTACTTGACCCCTTATGCCATCGGGATACGTTTCCCCTAAATGTGAAATTACTAATTTAATTAGTTTAATAACACATATATGGAAACTTAAATAAAACCTCCGTAGATTGCTCAAAGATAAGGTTTAAATATACAAAATCGATCTACTTGACGTCACGGACCTACCTAAATTGACAGAAAGCAGATTGGAGGTTTAACGCGTTGCCACGCACCGGCTAAGGCACGACCATATGCGCCACCACTCGCAAGCAAGGCCCTAACGTCCGTCAGAAATATTCCGTCAGTTTGACGGAATATTTTGTTAAATAACTAACAGATTTTAATGACGTTACATGACGCCGTTAGAATATTCCATCAACTTTGATGGAATATTCTGTCGTCTTCTCTGATGGTCCTTGTCGGTCGTCGCCGTCGGCCACCGTCTGGGTTCTCCAGTTTCTGGGTAAAATTTCAAAGCTTAATAACTTGCTCATTTCTTAACCATTTTTCACAAAATTTATATGGAAATGAGGCTTATGAAAAGTAGAACAAGATTGTACCTTCCAAAAGTCCAAAAATGGATGGGAAGTGGCCTGAAAATGGCTCGAATGGTTCGGCCAAAAACTTGACTCCTTGAAATCGTGTGTTTCAACGTCAACGCTTCTCCAAACCTAGTCAATGACCCTTAGGAAGTTGTGTACGAGCTTCCTTGACCTTCAAAGCCCTGTGACAACTCTATGAACCAAAACTCATCGAGTCGGACCTTTAGAGTTGGTGAGTCAAAACTCAAACAAATCACAATCTGGTTACACGGTTGTGTTCGTGGAGTTCAGGGGAGTTCAATGATGTAGGTTGCAAGTCACATTTGAGTGTTTTGAGGGTCGTTTGAGGGAGTTGCAGAGAGAAGAAGAGTTCTTAGGTTAGAGAAAGAGAAGGAGAGGAGAGAGAAAAGGAAAAGAGATTCATTTTGGTTGTGGGTGAAATGAAAGTGAAAACTGATTGGTGCCAAAAATTAGGGATGGTGCTTGATTGGTTGAGAGGGAAAGAAGGAAAAGAAAATTTGATTTGTTGGTGAAGGGGGAACACAGATCCATCAATCAAGAAATGGATGGATGGATTTTGTACAATTTTAAATGTACAAAATCTATCCTCCTGACAGTGTCCCGACACTGTAAATTTGTATGCATGTGAGCAAATATACCCCATAGTTAACGTACTTTAATGGAGAATAGGTTTTTCGTTACAAATTCGTTTCGGGTCTAACTCGTATCCACGCATTCATGAAGACGAGTACTATTTAAGTACAAAACCAGGAAGAAGAAACTGAAAGGTGAAAACCATGTCCACGTCAGATTCCACTTTTGTCCAAAAAGGGTAAAATCATCAACTCACACCAACATAAAAGAAATCACAGTGAAAAGTAGGGACGGGTCGTCACATAGACTCCACAAAAAGGTAAAAAAAAATTATTAAATGACATTTATTACTTAACATATGAGGTGGAGCAAAATATTGTACAAAATATCAAATTGCCACATAAGCCATCAAATATCATTTTGATGTTTGAAATTTGGTATCTCCTTTAGAGATGCTCTAAGATGTTAATCTTGGATTGACGGAGTCAAAAAACATCTTGATTGATTTGGATTGTTAATAAATCAAAGAACGAAAAGAAGAATACAAGTTAATTTCAAACTCAAATTCTTCTATTGACAAAAATAAAGAGGAAGATTCCAAATTGTCCAAACGGGTACACAAGCAAAAGGATATCTTCCCAAAACTTCAATTTTCTTATTAAGTAACATAAGTTGTATTTATAAAGAGCCAATTTTGGACAAACAATAAGACAAGTGGTGGTTTGCTACCAATGGGTCCCACACACACCGATATTTCCCCCACTTTAGCAACTCGGGAGCAACAATTATGGGGTTTTGCCAAAAGGCCTCGGCAATATGTGTGTGTGGTACCATTCCTTATAAAGAACTAGATGCTCCTTGCACTAGCTGATGTGGGACTCTCAATTTGGCTCAAATCTAAGCTAAGAAACCCAAAAAACTCCCTGGCATTATTTAAGCCATCTCCAAATTGGACTGTCACAATCCAAATTCAACTAGAGCTCCACCTTGACCACATGCACCAAATTTCGAATGAGTTCTTCAACTTCAACAATCATGAGTGTCACCAAACGTACTGTCACAATCCAAATTCAGATATAGCTTCGCCTTGACCACATGCACCAAATTTCGAATGAGTTCTTCAACTTCATCGATCCTGAGAGTCACCAATCATAAGCGTTGTCTGGGCTCTATACCAATTGTTATGCGGAAACACACCAATAGGTTCCATACATATAAGGTTGATATTGCCAATATTCTCCCCACTTTAGCCACCCGAGAGCAACAGGTATGGGGTTTTATAAAAACGTCTCAGTAATGTGTGTGTAGTGTTGAAATATCATACATTGACCGTATCGTTGAGAAAAGAAGAGCTTAAATATTATATCCTACTCCAACTAATACTGAGGTCTTTTGTGATAAAATCTCACACTTGACGGATTGTGCAAGTGCAGGTAATTAACAAGTTAGTGACAGTATCCGCGAGTTGGAAGTGGGCATTTAGCCCCTCTATCTGATAATTTCCATATGATATCAGAGTCAGTGAGTGAGCCCGTACTGCCACATAATGAGTGGGTCTCCTTGGCCCCGAGCGATGATGGTGGGTCCCTTAGTCCGGCGTGTAGGGTGAGTCCCCTTGGCTCCAAGTAGTTGTCGATTTGTGGATCTCATAAGGGGGAGTGTTAAAATATTGGGGACAATATCGATGTTATTGGACGTAGGTCTTTGGCCCGTCTCTCTAATAGTTTCTATATGTGGTACCATTCCTTATAAACTACTAGATGCTCCTTTCACTAGTTGATGTGGGACTCTCAATTTAGCTCAAATCAAAGCCAACAAACCCAACTGTTAGGTCGGTCTTTCTCTTGAATCTATTGCATCCCAAATTTAAACATTTTCTCCCGTAGTGTAGATTAGTATTGTGTAACAAAAAAGAAAAGTAATGAACCATAAACCCTAAATAAAAGGGCAGAAATTTTAATTCTTATCCTACTGCAAAACTGTTATACGTAAATACCCTAATAAAACCTCATTTCGCTAACTTGCAAACTCTTCTAACATGAATAAGATAACTCGCTAGGTTCAAGGCATATTAAAGGGGGGAAAATTACAACTTCCAAATTGTTTCCAAGTTGAAGTTATAAGGTGAAATAGTAATGAAGGAAACTTATTGCTTCTAATCCCCATAAAAAATGGTTTAGAATTGGAAGGGGTAACTTTCCTTTATGACTACTTTATCTTAAATACCTTGAACACAATTTAAAAGTTGGCCTCTATTTCCTTTAATATATGCATGCCTTGATGTCAGCTAATCTTTTCTAACAATGCTGCCTAATTAGGATCAACCATCTAAAACACATTAAGAAAGCTTCAGCCTGAGAAAGCTTAAAAACTTCAACAGATAAGCTAATCCTACTATTAAGATTTCATTATCCTTTATCAAATTACAGGAAAAAACATTAAGCTGAGGTTCAGGGTGGAAGATTGCAATTCTCAAAGGGCAGATGAATGGACCAATTTCTGGGTGTTGTTTACGATAGGCAAATATATAATCCTGTTGGTTCTTGCAATAATCGTATTCTATATAGAAATTGGAGTTGGTTTTAGATACACACACACACACACACACAAATTAAGGGTATTCCTAAAGTTATCTTTTGATTTATTGTTACTTTCACTGTAATGTTCATACTGTTTTGTGTCATAGTCACCCTCTTCAAGGCTTGAAGGAAACATTTTATTGCTGATGCTACAAGCTAAGCACATAATATGTGTGAGGAACTTAATTATGTTGATTTTTTGTTTAAATGGTTTTGTCTAAGAATACAAGGAATCAATATATACTACCACAAATTCAGTCTAACAATTTCAATATAAGTCTGTCTAACAATCTTTGCCAATGTATACATTGATAGAGAAGACTCCTGCCACAACTAGGTAGTACAACTTAAATAAAATAAAAACAGCTTTGGCAATTGGTATCAACTATTAAATGCAAAACAAAGCAAGTCTATTTTAAAAGAAAATTATATTATATATTTCATAATGAGTTCCCCAGTCTCACTCATTTATTTGGTAGAACATAATTAGAATATAACATCATATATTTTAATAAAACATGTTTTATTCATGATGAGTTTGAATAAGGATAATTGGAATGATTCATTCTCTTTTATTTATAACTTTCAATTTGTTCGACATCTATAGATGACTAAATTGTAATCAAAAGATTGTTTTCTAAAGACTCTTTAGATGATGATATAGAGAATAAACAGTTTAAATTATGACATTTTTACATAGAAATGACGTAATGTTAGTGAGGAAGGAAGAAAGTCTTTCCACGAAGGATGAAAGTATTATTCGTGACAACCAATTTGGTGATTGGTGTTGTAGTTTCATAGAGATGGGTTTCAACCCATCACTAATAGCATCGATATTGTTCTCACTTAATTACTCTGCAAGCAATAGTTATGGGGCTTCTATGCAAACAGACTCGACGCAATTAGAAATCGGATCATTTGATATAAGTTGTGATTTTTTTTTTGAGATGATCGATATGAGACTTTTCAACAATCAATATCAATGCAAAACAAAACAAGTGAAAACAATATTAAAAAAGATTTATAATGTCATATTCATAATGAGTTCCCAAGTCTCACTCATGTATTTGGTAGAACATAATTAGAAAACATTTCTAATTATAAAACATGTTTGATTTATTGATCATTAAGAATGTTACAGGCTGAATCAGGTATGTTGTCATCTTCAAAGACAGCTAATTATTTGAGAAAGGTTGCATATTTAAAGAGGTTACTTGAGAAGTGAAGCTAAATTGTACAAGGAAAAGCGACTTCAAGCTTGTAATTAGTTACGGGGTCAATACAAAAACCTATACCCACCAACTCCCCATTGTTTTCTTTTCTCCTCCCACCTCCCGCAGAATATAATATCAGTTTACAGCAAACTAAAATACATATAAACATGACAAAAACACATAAAATAATTCAAAATATTACATGCAAACAAACCACCAACTAAACAAGAGTTAAACATCTCTAAAACAACAATAAACAAATCATTTTTATTCTAATTTTTTTGTAATTTGATTTCTGGAATGCTAAGAGGGTGATTGTAAGGTCACCCTCAATTCCTTCATCCCACATTGCTTCAATTTTCTGCTTGCTTTTTCTACACATTAAAAATCATTCGCTCTCCAATATTATCCTCAGAAATTACTTGGTTTAGAAGAGTGAGGGAGAGTTAGAGAGAGAGCCTCAGATGATCAATTGCAGCACAAATTCCACTTGATAATCAACCTCTCTTTCTCTTTCTGTGATCACTGAAGAAATCAAAGTAAGATTCCCAAAAAAATGAAGAACAATATCAACACAAAGCTGATCCTTCTCCACCCTTACATCCAAAAGCAAGGAAGCTCTAACCGCCTATGGCTTCTGGCCTTCATGTCACTATTCACACTCGCCTTCCTCCTCACAATCGTCTACACAAGCGGCTTATACGCGTACTCATCCACCAGCACCACTACAACAACCACAATCCCCGCCCCCACAATAACTGCCACTAACAACGCTGCCCCACAGCTCCCCACCACGGTCATCAACACCCTCCTCCACTACTCATCAAAATCCAACGACACGTTCAAAATGTCGTACGCAGACATCAAACCCATCTCTGACGCGCTCCGAAAATGCTCCACCCCATGCAACTTCCTCATTTTCGGACTCACCCATGAAACCCTACTCTGGAAAGCCCTAAACAACAATGGTCGCACCGTCTACATCGACGAGAACAGGTACTACGCCGCCTACATGGAGGAGAAGCACCCTGAAATCGACGCCTACGACGTGCAGTACACGACGAAGCTGAAGGAAACGGAGGAGCTGATCGCCGTGGCAAAAGAACAAATACGCAACGAGTGCCGCCCGGTGCAGAATCTGCTTTTCTCCGAGTGCAAGCTGGGGATCAACGACCTGCCGAACCACGTGTACGAGGTCGAATGGGACGTGATCTTGGTGGACGGCCCCAGCAGCGGCTGGCCGGACGCGCCCGGGAGAGTGATGTCCATATTCACGTCGGGTGTGTTGGCGAGGAGCAAGAAGGGTGGGAACGGGAAGACGCAGGTGTTTGTGCATGACTTTGGCGGGACGGAGGTGATGGTTGCCGGGAACGAATTTTTGTGTCGTGAGAATTTGGTGGAGGCGACGGAGACGATGGGGCATTACGTGGTGGAGAGAATGGACGAGAGTAGCTTCCAGTTCTGTCGCAACCAAACGACGTCGGTTTGGTCAGCAGCAAAGAATTCTTCTGCTTCTTCTTCTTCAGCATCGGCTTAATTAGTGATTGATGGTGTTTGAATTTGGTGGTAATAATCATCATCATCATTCAGCAAGTGAATATTTATGGTGATTTTGGTTTTTTTTTTCTTTGGTCTTTTTGTTTTTTTTTTCATGGGTGGGGGTGTAAAAATAATTTTCTTTTTTGGCAATGCAAGCAAAATTGTAATTTCCTTTCCCACTGAAATGAAAATATAAATTCCAGTTTTCATGGAAGCTATTATTCAACATCTTAATTTGTTATTAAGCACTTCAAAATCAATGTTTGATCTTTTTTCCTCAATAATAAATTGAGTCCATCAAAAGCAGAGTGTGAAAATTATTTTGCTAAAGAAGTGTACGATAGAGAAATCAGGAGGGGTAATTTACGTTAATCTCTCTTTTCATATTTTCATCTCAAATTTTTGGATTTGTGTTGGATTAACATTTGTCTTGATTGTTTCCCTATACACAGATGGTCAAAGAAATAGGATCAAACAAACAAATAATGATTGCTCCAACTACCTGAGATTTTCAATGGTTTGACGTGTTAAGCGAACCAAATTCAAGTACCTTGTCGGCAAAACGAGCTCAACTGCTCAAGCCTAATACAATAAGGCTAAATTGGATTAATGTTTCCGTGGTGATAAGGTAATCAGAAGATAGCTCTCGTGGGAAAAATTAGGAATCAAACCCTTATGGTGAAGTCCATTAGGATTCAAGCCCAATATTAACATTTTCGCCAATTATCCGTTAACATGTTCAGCCTTCATAACTAAAAAGGATGTGGCCGCTAAATGGCGTGGGGATGTTTGCCCAGGTTGATACTCAGATGCAGATAAGGAGTTCAATATTGCAATCAAACATCTTTGAAAGTATTGCATAGAGCCATAGTGAAGCAATTCTATCAATTAGTAAGGGTAGCCGGACTGCTTCTAATAGATTGGCATAAAATGAGACTAGGCTTCCTGATACTGGTGTCGATCGAGCAGTTGCCTAGGGGCAGGTTTCACGATCTTTCAGTTCACAAGCTTCTGCTTCAAGGACAAAATTACCTCAAGTTAAACCAGCTGAAAAGGAGATGATCAAGTGAACATTAAACCGAAATTAGATATCAACTTTGTGATTTAAAGCATAACCAAAAGGGAAAAAAACTTATTCATCCAAGGTTAAGAATTCTTTGCTCCATTCTTCGATTCCATTCAAAGCTCTTTTGTCTATCTGATGGAACCACTAGATTTCCTTAATGCAGCAGTAGCCATCCCAGTAACTTTGATAATAAATTTGGAGGAAGTGATAGTGATTTGCTTGCCCAATCAATGGAATGTCCGGTAATTTCCTCCAATGCTTCAATTAGCTATCTAGAAAAAAGATAGGGTGGGGTGGGAATTGTCGATGCAAATTTCCGCCGTCTTCAGTCTTGACGAAAATGCACGTGCAAAACAATCAACACATTTGATCAAAGACCTAAGCCTCATGAACCCACGAGGTGGGGGGGGGTTAGGTCAATGGATCTCCCATGCCCAAGTTAGTTTCTCTGAGAGAGTAAAGTGTTTAGGGCTTTTTTAGGGTTGCAAAAGCTCTCCAAATTTGGTAGAATATGAGGTATTTAAAGGGCTAGGGCCGGCCATACAGTGTTTAATGGAGAGATATTCTCTAAATATTCCCAAGATATTAAATAGGAAATAATATCTTAAGATAATAGTCTAATTATCCTAATTTAAATAAATTAGGATTACTTACTTGATTGGAGTTATTCTTCAAGTAGGAATGTATTAAAGATAGGATTTGGGTAATTAATCCTTATCTTTAATTCCTTGCCAAGGGCAGGTGAGCTATGGACAATTGTGTTCAGCTGCTGAGTCCTTTAGGGATGTGAGCTGCGCGTAGGAGCATCTGAGAAGCCTGCCCATTTATTGAGGGCAATCTTGTCCTTCTGAAATAAAAGTCTACTTGTCACCTCTAGAATATTTAGGATTACTTTAGGCTCCACAAATGCACCCACACCTACTGTGTTACATGCAGGAAAAGGTAGTAGGTCTAGGAATCTCAAGCTGCTTAGGCTTGTAGAATTGCTTCCCAGTTTGAGCTTGATCCTCTTTCTTGATTTGGCGGGGATTGTGGGTGTGGGTAACACACGGCATAGGAGCCTCAGGGCTGCATGATCGCACGACATGGGTCTGCTGACATGGGCCAGGTGGATGGCTCATCTCAAGCTACTTAGGCTTGTAGAATTGCTTCCTAGTTTGAACTTGATTCTCTTTCTTGATTTGGTGGGGACCGTGGGTGTGGGTAACACATGGCATAGGAGCCTCAGGGCTGCATGATCGCACGGCATGGGTCTGCTGACATGGGCCAGGTGGACGGCTCGGTTTGGGCCAAGGGGATCGGCACGGTGGGGCGCGGGGAAACCGGCTAGGGTCGGGTCTTCAAGGCTGTTGGTCACGGGCCTGTGTAGGTGAGAAGAAAGGGAGAGAGACTGGCACATCCAGCTTTCTTGGGTGCATGACCAGCTCTCTTGGGCCTGCCTTAGGGTGTACTAGGAGCAGAAGAAAAAGAGGAATGAGGTGCGGGCCTCCCCTATGCTGCATCTTTTCCAAGAGGTGATCTGCTCCATGAAATGCACGCCTGCTCAGTGTTCCCCAAATGCAGTTCGTGCAATGGTGGGGTTCTCGAACTTGAGCAGGTTCTTTGATCTTGACTTGACCATAAATGTGTTATGGTACTTCTTTGAGATTGGCCACAAGGAAGGTGTAGGGCAGCTAAGGTCTTGCCATAGGCTGCTCGATGCTTCTAGCAAAGGTAACCATGAGTAGGCGAAAGATACCTTGGAGGTAAGCAGAGAGTGGGAGTCTGACTCTTCTCTTGAGCTGCGTGTCCTGATTACCTTTATCAATGATAAGTGAACTGCTTCCTTCTTATCCTGCTTGAATTTTTGTTGAGCAGCTCCATGACTTCAATTTATTGATCGTCTTTCTTACTTTGTGTAAATTCAGAGTTTGGCTTAACTTCAAGGACTTCAGCAGTTATAAAGAAAGTGCACGTCACCTTGGTCATTCCTGCTAAGTGTCGTGAGTGGCGCTGGCTACTCAGCCCTCTTCGTCTGGAAAAGGGTAGCCTACCCCCGAGGTAAGAGATAAAGCAGATAAAAGATGAGGCGTTAGCTTGCCTGATCGCTGTTGTAGAGCATGCTACCAATGGTGGTGGAAAGAAAAGGTATTCTTCACCTGCTTGTAAGCCTTCGGTTGAGAAGAAGCGAAAGACTTCTTCTGCTACTCGTGGGAGCTCATGTGTTTCCGAGAAGCTTGTCATTGATCTAACTTCCTCTAAGGGGGCGAAGATGACCGTTGAGCCTAAGCCTGTGAAACCTACTGCTCCGAAAGTGACCGCATCCATTGCTAAGAGACTTGCCCAGCGGAAGGGTTCGGTGACGCTTTTGGTGTCCAGGTTTGTATCAAAGTGTTTGTCGGGAGCTAAGTCTGGATCGACTTCTAAGAGGTTTGCCGCTATGAAGAGCAAGAAGGTAGATTATGCTGTTAAGGTGGCGTTTGGGCCTATTCTCTTTCTGCCATGACTGATTCGTCTGCTGAGAAGGGAAAATCAGCCCACACAGGCAGTTGTGAGAGATCCACTGAGTATGAGGCATGAGAGTTTCCCAAGGTTTATGTGCTGCTGAAGGTTGACCTGCTTGAGAACGTTGATGCATGTGCTAAGTTTGTTGACAATGCATAAGACTTTAATCCTGGCAGCTGAGTCTATACGCATTGATCAGGATGTTGTCAAGTGTGTTAAGGAGGCCGAAGTGGCATTGGTGGCTCTCCCATCAAACTCATTTACGAAGCGTCCTGCCTATTCGAAGAGGTCTTCCTTTTTTGCTACAATGCATAAGACTTTGATCCTGGCAGCTGAGTCTATGTGCGTTGATCAGGATGTTGTCAAGTGTGCTAAGGAGGCTGAAGTGGTATTGGTGGCACAGCTTCTCTCGGCTACTGAAAAAATCGATAAGCTTAAATATGAAATCGCTGTTATGAAGGGGTCTGATGTCTTTACCCCCACTTCTTTGTAGCTGGAGATCGCTCATGAGGAGGTCGTCCATTTGAATGCTAGGCTTAGAGAAGGAAGTCAGTCGTGTTTCTCCGATGGTCGAGGACCTTGAGCATGTCAATTCGGAGCTATGATCTGCTTGTTTTACCAAGGACGATGAGCTTATCTTCATGCATGCTAAAGTGTTTCATCTCAAAGAGGTTACTAGTAAGCTTGAGTCTAAGGAAGTGGATCTGTAAATGCACTGTCTGCTAGCGAGAACTTGAAAAAGGAACCGGATGAGCTGCAGGGTGCTCACACTAGGCTTGTTGAGGAGATTGTACAGCTGAAGAATGAGAAAGCTGGTCACGAAGTGGCGCTTGATTCTTATTAGGCCGATTTCTACAAGCTTGGCTATGTAGACCATCTTCAGGGCAGGCCGTCGGATTATCAATTTTTCGAGAATGACTTCGAGACTTTTTCCATTTCTCCAGTTGATCTGCTTAATTTCTGGTTTAAGGCTACCTTTGGTGGAGTAGTTGAGGGTCAGGCAGTCTAGGCAGAGGCGTCTAAGGATGAGCTAATGGAAGTTTTGGCTGCTGAAGGCATGGCAGTCGAGGAACCAGTGGTTGTGCAGGCTGCCAAGGAGTAATCTTTTTGCTTAGACTTAGGAATTTTTTTCTTTTCCTTTTTGTTCTGCTTTGCTTAAACTTTGTTGGCCTTTGAGTCGGTTTATCAATTTGCTAGAAATTTAATAAACAACTTTCCATGTTTTTGCTTCATCCTTTTATTCTACCATGTCTTTTGCGAAACTTTACCGTATGACGGGTGGCTGGGTGAGCTGCTTCAATGAAGCAGTTAATCCCACGTTGTCACTTAGGTTTTAGTTTCAGCTTCGAGGCTTTGGGAGCCTTACCTGCTTGAGGCGTCTTGCAAAACTTTACCATAGGATGGGCAGTTGAGTTGGCTACTTCGATGAAGCAATTAAGGGATTTCCAATTTATAGAGCAAATGGCTGAACTTGTTGTCTCCAAAGGAGGTAGGCGACTTCGCGTAGCTATTATAGCTGTGAATCTCGGCTTTAGGTAGTTTCATGAGCTTTAGCCCTCTTGGGGCATGCTGTGAGATTTGACTTATAGAGCCATCGGCTGGACTCGTGCTTCTCGTAGGAAGCAGAGGAGGTCCGTGTAGCTACTATAGTAGTGACACTCGACTTTAGTGGCTTTTTGAGCTTTGGCTCTCCTTGGGTGTGTTGCGAGATTTTTTACTTATAGAGTCGTCAGCCAGACTCATGTTTCTCATAGAAAGCAAAGGAGGTCCGTGCTACTGCTATAGTCGTGACACTCGACTTTGTGGCTTTTTGACTTTTGGCCCTTCTAGGGCATGTTGCGAGATTTTTGACTTATAGAGTCGTCGGTCGGTCTCATGTTTCTCGTAGGAAGCAGAGGAGGTCCACACTACTGCTATAGTCGTGACACTCGACTTTGTGGCTTCTTGAGCTTTGGCCCTCTAGGGGCATGTTGCGAAATTTTTGACTTATAGAGTCGTCGGCTGGACTAGTGCTTCTCGTAGGAAGCAGAGGATGTCTGCGTAGCTGATGTGAAAAATAAGTTAACACACAAAATTAAACCCTCTTTTTATCAATTGTAGCAAAGTATGTAAGTAGGGATCGTTCTAAACCGGGGATTAGGAGGGATTGCTAAACACTTGAAAACTGACTTAGAAATGTAAAAACAAAGTTTAAAACACTAGATTAGACTCAAAGAATGCAAAACTCACGTTTAAAATACTAAAATAAACCAATAACTCAAAACAGCAACTAAAAGACTCAAAACTGCCTTAAAAACACTTTCTGGGCAGTTTTGAACACAAAGCACCAATTTGGACGAATTTGGGTTTTAACTTGTACCAAAACACTTAAAAACATAAACCAACACACTTTCTAACTAATCTAGGACTTCAAAATAAATGGGGAATTGATTTGGATGAAAATGAACTAAATGGACAGATTGCAAGGAAAACAGATTGTAATAGAAACAGATTGTAACACAAAGTTATGAATAATCAATGGATGATGGAATGGCTAAGGGGTTCTTCTCCACACATGAAATATATGCAACCTAAATCAATTTTCAGTTATCAATTTAATAAGTTATGAATCTCGACACTTCAAGTTAATTAGGTCCGCTTAAATTAACCTTCAGATTTCCCTAGAATCATTGAATTGGATGAATATGCATCGCAAACAAATTATTCCCAACAAGTTCTTTATATGAACAGCATGATAAAGACACAAGTTAGAATCATTACGTTCTTTGGAAATCATAAGCATCGACAAGGCATTCGTAACTATGAAAAACATGATACTCTTGCCAGGAATCTACTTAACACGATCGTGACTAGCGACCTTCACTACTTACGAATATAAATTCATAACGATTAGGTGAAACAAACTTATATCCTAGCATCAAATTCAAGCATGCAAATTAAGCGTGCACTCTCAACCAACATACAAGAATAAGCTCTAAATCAAACAACAACAACAACAACAACAACAACAAAGCCTTTTCCCACTAAGTGGGGTCGGCTATATGAATCCTAGAACGCCATTGCGCTCGGTTTTGTGTCATGTCCTCCGTTAGATCCAAGTACTCTAAGTCTTTTCTTAGAGTCTCTTCCAAAGTTTTCCTAGGTCTTCCTCTACCCCTTCGGCCCTGAACCTCTGTCCCGTAGTCACATCTTCGAACCGGAGCGTCAGTCGGCCTTCTTTGCACATGTCCAAATCACCGGAGCCAATTTTCTCTCATCTTTCCTACAATTTCGGCTACTCCTACTTTACCTCGGATATCCTCATTCCCAATCTTATCCTTTCTCGTGTGCCCACACATCCCACGAAGCATCCTCATCTCCGCTACACCCATTTTGTGTACGTGTTGATGCTTCACCACCCAACATTCTGTGTCATACAACATCGCTGGCCTTATTGCCGTCCTATAAAATTTTCCCTTGAGCTTCAGTGGCCTACGACGGTCACACAACACGCCGGATGCACTCTTACACTTCATCCATCCAGCTCGTATTCTATGGTTGAGATCTCCATCTAATTCTCCGTTCTCTTGCAAGATAGATCCTAGGTAGCGAAAACGGTCGCTTTTTGTGATCTTCGCTAGATTGCTCCGGTCATTAGTGTGGATAAGTATATAAATGGATAGAGATAGGAAAGCAAACACAAGATGTACATGGTTCACCCAGATTGGCTACGTCCACGGAATAGAAGAGTTCTCATTAATTGTGAAGGGTTTACACAAGTACATAGGTTCAAGCTCTCTTTTAGTGAGTACAAGTGAATGATTTAGTACAAATGACATTAGGAAATATTGTGGGAGAATGATCTCGTAATCACGAAACTTCTAAGTATCGGAGTGTGGTGTCGTCTTGACTTGCCTTATCTGTCTCATAGGTAGATGTGGCATCTTCTCTGGAAGTACTCTTCCTCCATCCAGGGGTGGTATCTTTAACTGGTGGAGATGCACAAGGTAATGTATCAATTTCACTTGAAGCTTACTTGTAGTTTCAGGATTGGTCAAGCGCGATACAAACCATGTAGTAGGAGTCCCCCAAGTCGTCGAGCTAGGGGGTCTGCTGAAAGAGGTGACAGACAAGGTAAGCAATCAGAGCTCCGACTGATTGTTCACCTTCTCCCCATCTTGCAGCAGCATGAAGGATAAAGAGAAGAAAAATGAGAAGAGATGATATGAGATACTTTTGCTTTTGAAGAAGTAACTTTCCACAGGCTTATTCTTGAACTGAGCTGGAGGGTTTTCTGGTTTCCTCCAGAGTATAAGGCCGACTGAAGAATTTGAGGGTCAAAACAAGTCCATCAAATCTAGAGTACGTTCCACCCTGCTGATATGGGATACTTTTGCTTTTGACAGAGTAATGGATGTATCGGCACGTGTGCTGTTACGCTTGTCTCCACATGCTTCCTTGTATCCTTCGCACTTGCCCTATCTGTTCCTCAAGCAGATGCGGAATCTTCCCTGGAAACATAAGATGTTGAAGATGAGTACTCGAGAGAAATGCCAGGTAAGTAATTAGGTAAGGGGTTCCAGGCAGTCAGTTCCTGGCTGGAAGCTTGATTCCAAGTGCTGACTGATTGCTCTCTTTCTCCTTGTCTTGCAGGTAAAAACAAGGCCAAAAGAAAAGACAGGGAAAAAGCATGATATGGGATACTCTTGCTTTTAACCCTGATGATATGAGATATTCTTGCTCTAGTATAGCTTGTTTGCAGAGGTATTATCGGGGGAAAGAAAGCTGAATATTTCGAAAGGCTTCGTTGGGAGTGCCCTATCAGATATGATGAAGGGTTGAGCAGTTTTGCAGGTCTGCCTGTCCGGTGGGGATGGAGGTCGACATATATAGGAGTCTCCCTAACAACAAGTAGTAATGCTATTCCTTTACCCTGCTTGGTCATAGCACGGTAGTGGGAGCTGCCAGTTTCACATGTTTTAACTCTGTCAGAGCACTTTGAAAAAGTGGTCTGTGGTATCTGGCTCTCGAGATTCGGAGAACGATGCCTCTTCGATTTTTGAGAAAGCAATCATGCTCGGGGTCTGGCTCTCGAGATTCGAAGAGCAGTGTCTCTTCGATTTTTGAGGAAGTAATCATGTTGGGAGTCTGGCTCTCGAGATTCGAAGGGCGGTGCCTCTTCGATTTTGGAGCAAGCAATCCTGTTGGGAGTGTTGTCTCGAATGTGAGTAAAGGTTGGGCATGTTTGCTAGTCTACCTTGCCACGAAGCACAAAGGTTGACACACATGGACTTTCCAATTATCCAGCAATGGTACTGTTCCTTTACCCTATCTTTGCTTTTGAGAAAGTAGTCATGTTGGGAGTCTGGCTCTCGAGATTCGGAGGACGGTGCCTCTTCGATTTTGGAGCAAGCAATCTTGTTGGGAGTGTTTTCTCGAATGTGAGTAAAGGTTGGGCATGTTTGCTAGTCTACCTTGCCACGAAGCACAGAGGTTGACACACAGGGACTTTCCAATTATCCAGCAATGGTACTGTTCCTTTACCCTTGTGGGTAATAATATGGTAGCTAGACCTTCAAAATTTATGTGTCTAAACTTTGTTAGTGCTGTTTCTTTGCTATTCTTTTACCTTTCTTGGTCAGAGCGATGTAGTGGGAGCTGCAAGCTTCACGTGCTCAACTTTGGCAGAGAACTTTGGCAAAGTTATCTGTGGTACCCATGAGCTATTGTTGCGTGTGGGAAGTGGGTGATTGAATAGTAAGATTCATGTGCTTTCTACTTCACCAGAAGTCTTCGACAGAATGCCCATAATTTCTGCAAAGCTGAGTGTGCGTGTGACAGGTGCTGACAAGGCTAGAAAAGTAGGTGCCTCTTCGATTTCTGAGATCGGCCGTCGTGGTCTCTGAGCAGCCCAGCTTTTGAGAAAGTGAGCGCCTCTTCAATTGATTCGGAGAACGATGCCTCATCGATTTTTGAGAAAGCAATCATGCTGGGGGTCTGGCTCTCGAAGATTCGGGGAGCAGTGTCTCTTCGATTTTTGAGAAAGTAATCATGTTGGGAGTCTGGCTCTCGAGATTCGGAGGGCGGTGCCTCTTCGATTTTGGAGCAAGCAATCTTGTTGGGAGTGTTTTCTCGAATGTGAGTAAAGGTTGGGCATGTTTGCTAGTCTACCTTGCCACGAAGCACAGAGGTTGACACACAGGGACTTTCCAATTATCCAGCAATGGTACTGTTCCTTTACCCTCTCTTTGATTTTTAAGAAAGTAGTCATGTTGGGAGTCTGGCTCTCGAGATTCGGAGGACGGTGCCTCTTCGATTTTGGAGCAAGCAATCTTATTGGGAGTGTTTTCTCGAATGTGAGTAAAGGTTGGGCATGTTTGCTAGTCTACCTTGCCACGAAGCACAGAGGTTGACACACAGGGACTTTCCAATTATCCAGCAGTGGTATTGTTCCTTTACCCTTGTGGGTAATAATATGGTAGCTAGACCTTCAAAATTTATGGGTCTAAACTTTGTTAGTGCTGTTTCTTTCCTATTCTTTTACCCTTCTTGGTCAGAGCGATGTAGTGGGAGCTGCAAGCTTCACGTGCTCAACTTTGGCAGAGAACTTTGGCAAATTTATCTGTGGTACCCATGAGCTATTATTGCGTGTGGGAAGTGGGTGATTAAACAGTAAGATTCATGTGTTTTCTACTTCCCCAGAAGTCTTCGACAGAATGCCCATAATTTCCGCAAAGCTGAGTGTGCGTGTGACAGGTGCTGACAAGGCTGGAAAAGTAGGTGCCTCTTCGATTTCTGAGATCGGCCTTCGTGGTCTCTGGGGAGCCCAGCTTTTGAGAAAGCGAGCGCCTCTTCGATTTCTGAGATCGGCCTTCGTGGTCTTTGAGCAGCCCAACTCTTGAGAAAGCAAACGCCTCTTCGATTTCTGAGATCAACCCTCGTGATCTCTAAGCAGCCCAGCTTTTGAGAAAGCAAACGCCTCTTCGATTTCTGAGCAGGCGCCTCTTCGATTTCTGAAGCTCCGTCGAGTGCAGATTTTTATAGGGGCTGGCATTAAGTTCCAAAGCACACTTGAATCTCCACCAGTAGAAGCTTCATTCTTGCACTTCTAAGATCTTGATTTGTCCGACCTCTTCTCTCTTCAACACCTTTGAAAATGTCTGGCCCCTCCGACCGTCGTTTTGACTTGAACCTTGTTGAAGAGGCAGCCCCGCCTTCTCCAGACAACATATGGCGCCCATCATTCGTCTCCCCTACTGGTCCTCTTACCGTTGGGGATTTCGTGATGAAGAATGATATGACCGCTGCGGTGGTGGCCAGGAACCTTCTCACTCCCAAAGATAACAGACTACTTTCCAAACGGTCTGATGAGTTAGCTGTTAAGGATTCGCTGGCTCTCAGTGTTCAGTGTGCAGGTTCTGTGTCTAATATGGCCCAACGCCTATTTGCTCGAACCCGCCAAGTTGAATCATTGGCGGCTGAAGTGATGAGTCTCAAACAGGAGATTAGAGGGCTCAAGCATGAGAATAAACAGTTGCACCGGCTCGCACATGACTATGCTACAAACATGAAGAGGAAGCTTGACCAGATGAAGGAAACTGATGGTCAGGTTTTACTTGATCATCAGAGATTTGTGGGTTTGTTCCAAAGGCATTTATTGCCTTCGTCTTCTGGGGCTGTACCGCGTAATGAAGCTCCGAATGATCAACCTCTGATGCCTCCTCCTTCTAGGGTTCTGTCCAGTACTGAGGCTCCAAATGATCCCCCTCCGGTGCCTTCTCTTTCTGGGGCTCTACCGACTGCTGAGACTTCTCCTAAGCAACCTTTGTGAAGGCTCCCTCTTGTGTGTTTATTTTGACTCATGTATATGTACATATTTGTAGCTTATCGGGGATATCAATAAATAAGCTTTCCTTCATTTCAACGTATTGTGTTAAATACACCAAAGCCTTCTTCGCTATGTTCTTTGAATTTTCTTTTGTTGAAGCTTGTATGTTGAAGCTTTCTGAGTGGAGCATGTAGGTTGGGGTAGTGTTCCCTATATTCCCGAGTGAGGAAAACTTCTCGGTTGGAGACTTGGAAAATCCAAGTCACTGAGTGGGATCGGCTATATGAATCTTAGAACGCCATTGTGCTCGATCCTGTGTCATGTCCTTCGTTAGATCCAAGTACTCTAAGTCTTTTCTTAGAGTCTCTTCCAAAGTTTTCCTAGGTCTTCCTCTACCCCTTCGGCCCTGAACCTCTGTCCCATAGTCGCATCTTCTAATCGGAGCGTCAGTAGGCCTTCTTTGCACATGTCCAAACCACCGTAACCGATTTTCTCTCATCTTTCCTTCAATTTCAGCTACTCCTACTTTACCCCGGATATCCTCATTCCTAATCTTATCCTTTCTCGTGTGCCCACACATCCAACGAAGCATCCTCATCTCCGCTACACCCATTTTGTGTACGTGTTGATGTTTCACCGCCCAACATTCTGTGCCATACAGCATCGCCGGCCTTATTGCCGTCCTATAAAATTTTCCCTTGAGCTTCAGTGGCATACGGCGGTCACACAACACGCCGGATGCACTCTTCCACTTCATCCATCCAGCTTGTATTCTATGGTTGAGATCTCCATCTAATTCTCCGTTCTTTTGCAAGATAGATCCTAGGTAACGAAAACGGTCGCTCTTTGGTATTTCTTGATCTCCGATCCTCACCCTTAACTCGTTTTGGCCTCCATTTGCACTGAACTTGCACTCCATATATTCTGTCTTTGATCGGCTTAGGCGAAGACGTTTAGATTCCAACACTTCTCTCCAAAGGTTAAGCTTTGTATTTACCCCTTCCTGAGTTTCATTTATCAACACTATATCGTCTGCGAAAAGCATACACCAAGGAATATCATCTTGAATATGTCCTGTTAACTCATCCATTACCAACGCAAAAAGGTAAGGACTTAAGGATGAGCCTTGATGTAATCCTACAGTTATGGGAAAGCTTTCGGTTTGTCCTTCATGAGTTCTTACGGCAGTCTTTGCTCCTTCATACATATCCTTTATAGCTTGGATATATGCTACTCGTACTCCTTTCTTCTCTAAAATCCTCCAAAGAATGTCTCTTGGGACCCTATCATACGCTTTTTCCAAATCTATAAAGACCATGTGTAAATCCTTTTTCCCATCTCTATATCTTTCCATCAATCTTCGTAAGAGATAGATTGCCTCCATGGTTGAGCGCCCTGGCATGAACCCGAATTGGTTGTCCGAAACCCATGTCTCTTGCCTCAATCTATGCTCAATGACTCTCTCCCAGAGCTTCATTGTATGACTCATTAGCTTAATACCCCTATAGTTCATGCAATTTTGTACGTCGCCCTTATTCTTGTAGATAGGCACCAAAGTGCTCGTTCGCCACTCATTTGGCATCTTCTTCGTTTTCAAAATCCTATTGAAAAGGTCAGTGAGCCATGTTATACCTGTCTCTCCCAAAAGTTTCCACACTTCGATTGGTATATTGTCGGTTAAGCAAATTGTATTCACGACTTATACAACGATAACTGAAAGTAATCAACTTATTTCACATATATAATCATGGTTTTGAATCCACCCTTAGCCAAAACGAAATTAGCCAATCATACTTAAAGCAAAACAAAGATTACATGAATTAGACATTAAAATCCAAAGAAAGAAAACACCTAGAATGCTCCAACTTGGCAGCAAGTGCATCCAAGATTCCTCATTTCCCTTGCTTGTGGCAGATTGGTTTGTGGACAGGTTTTGGGTAGTTCTATGGTGTAGACTGGATGGGGAATGGTATGGAAAGGTTTATGGTGAGTGTAGAGGAGTGTTTGATGGTGGAAGGGTGGTGGCGAACTTCGGCAAAGAGGGTGGAAGAAGGTGGAGTGGCTGTGATATTTTCTGGGCACTAGAATGGTGTTTTTTGGGTGTTTTGCTGCCTAGGGTGAGTATGGACGAATTTCTGTGATGAATGGTGAATATGAGAGTGTGAACCCTTTGCCAAGGGGTGTAAACATGTATATATAGGCCCCAAAAACCTTAGAGAATCAGGTTAGGTCAGGGATGAAGTGCACGGCAAGAATGGGTTTGTGGTGTGCAATGGTCCAAGGGTGAAAATCAAGTAATGATGCAAAGTGTGAAGGGTAAAATGGAGTGGTTGATAGGAGCATATTTATGCGACTTAGTTGGCTTGTTCTTGTGCATTTATGTCGTGTTTCCTTAGTTATTTTAATGTTTAAAGTCATTTTCGTGTGTTTTCAGATTTTATGGACAAAGTAGGCAAGAAGATGCATTTTGGAGCATTTTGGAGCAAAATGGAGCTTGGAATGCATGTCACATATTTGGGCCAAAGTGGATGGACGAATTTGAGAACTAAAGAGGCCAAGAATGTGAAGAATTATGGTCCAGAAGATGAAGAACTCAGCCCAAAAATTTGTCACCCCAACTTGCCTTCATTGCCATGCAAAACAACATAGAATTCCCTTTGGATTCCCATGCCATGCTTGATCACTCTTGTCCCCTACATAATTTTTGATTTCATGCTTCAATTCATTTAATTATTACACTTAATTGCTTGATACCTCTTGTTCCCTTCACCCACAAAATTTTATACAACTTTGACAACCATAACATGCACCAATTGATGCTCCATCATTCACATTTGGAATCCCATGCCTTGTGTACCACATGTTGCTGCACCTTTGACCCATTTATTGACACATTTTCACCTCCCTTTCCATCTCTATGCAATGTACACAATCATTCATGCCCCCTAGCTACAAGACCACTCCATTTTACCCTTCACACTTTGCATCATCACTTCATTTTCACCCTTGGACCATTGCACACCACACACACTCTTTGCCGTGCATTCTCCCTAGCCTAACCTGATTCTCTAAGGTTTTTGGGGCCTATATATACATGTTTACACCCCTTGGCAAAGGGTTCACACTCTCATATTCATCATTCATCACAGAAAATTCGTCCATACAACCTCTAGGTAGCAAAACACCCAAAACACCATTCTAGTGCCTAGAAAACATAACAGCCACTCCACCTTCTTCCACCCTCTTTGCCTAGTTCTCCACCACCCTCCAACCCTCAAACACTCCTCCACACTTACCCTAAACCTTTCCATACCATTCCCCATCCATTCTACATCATAAAACTACCCAAAAAATCCGTCCACAAAGCAATCTGCCGCAAGCAAGCAAAGGAGAATTCTTGGATGCACTTGCTACCCAAGTTGGAGCATTTTAGGTGTTTTCTTTCCTTTGATTTTAATGTCTAATTTTATGTATCTTTGCTTTGTGAGTATGAGGAACTAAATCCCTCTTAGTTAGGGGTGATTCAAAACCATGTTCATACTTGCAATATGATTTGATTACATCCAGTTGTGATTTATAAGTTGTGAATTCAATTTACTTATCCGATCGTATAAAAAATGATTTGTGTATGTTGGTTGAGAGTGCACGCTTAATTTTCATGCATGAATTTAACGCTAGAATATAAGGGAGTTTCACCTAATCGTTATGAACTTATATTCACAAGTAGTGAAGGTTGCTAGTCACAATCACGTTAAGTAAATTCTTGGCATAAGTTTCATGCAAATCATAGTAACGAGTGCCTCGTCAATGCTTATGTTTTTCATAGAACTTAATGATTCTTGTTTGTATCTCTATTATGCAATTCATGTAGGGAACTTGTAGGGAATGTTTTGGGTTGTCGTATGCAATCATCCAACCAAATAACTTGTGGAAAAACTGAGGGTTAATTAGTGCAATTCACGGTTAATTTGGGGGGTTGAGTATTCATAGCTTATCGAAAAGCAACTGGAAATCGTTTTGTATGCAAGTGTGACATGTGTGGAGAAGAACCTCCTAGCTAGCCTTCCATCCATAAGTTTCATTCAAATTCATTTTACAATCTGTTTTGATTCACTTAAATTTGTCTAAGAATTTGTTTACTTTGTTCTTGTCTTGATTTAATTATTTTCGTCCAAAATCAACCCCATCTTATTTCTTTGAGTCATATTAATTAGAACTTGTCTTAGATTATGTTTTTAAGTGTTTTAGTTCATTAGAAAACCAAAACTCGTCCAAGTTTGTGTTAGAGTCCCAAAACTGCCCAGATTGTGTGTTTAAGGTAGTTTTGAGTGTTTAGGGGCTGTTTTGAGTCTTTTGGTTTATTTTAGTGTTTTAAAGTATAGTTTTGCATTCTTTGAGTCTAGTTAGTGTTTTAAACTTTGTTTTTACCTTTTCAAGTCAGTTTCCAAGTGATTTAGCAATCCCTCCTAATCCCCGGCCTAGAACGATCCCTACTTACATACTTTACTACAATTGATAAAAAAAGGGTTTAATTTGTGTGCTTATATATTTCGCATCAAATTTTTGGCGCCGTTGCCGGGGATTAGCAACTTTGCTAATCTCTTGAATTTTGAGCGGGGAATATCAAAGTGCAGTCTGCATTCTTCTCTGCTTGTTTCTTCTGCACGGCGGGCAGGCACGAGGTAAAGGTGTTGGTCTGTTTCTTTCTTCAATCTTTCCAAGTGCCCACCTCTTGCTCTCTTTCTCCTTGTCCTTAGTTGAGGATGAATCAGCACGTTGTCTCCACATGCTTCGAGGTATCATCTTCACTTCCCTTATAAGTGAGAGACAAAGCGAAAGCATAAGATGATGAGTACTCGAGAGCAAGAGCTGGCTGGAGAAAGGACAGGGAGAAAGCATGATATGAGATACTCTTGCTCTCACCCTTATGATATGAAATACTTGTGCTCTGGATGAGTTGTTTGCAGGGGTATCCCAGGGGATGAAAAATACAGAGTGACTCGAGAGGGTTTGTTGGAAAGCCATTTCAGAGAGGATGAAGGGTTAAGTGAGGCTGAAAGTTGGGTGCAACTGCTTCACTTTGAAGTTCAACATTTATAGAATTTTCTTAATGGCTGGGAAGACATTGTTCCATTACTCGTGTCGGCAAGCCTGGGATAATTTAACAGTAGTTTTCGCGTGCATTCCGCTTCTCCAAATAATTTCGACAGATTACGCGTGATTTACGCAACGCAGATGTGCAAATTGACAGATGCTGACACGTCTCGATAAAGCAGAGGCCTCTTTAATATCCGGAATTTACGCTTCGAGTTCTGAGCTTCGTTGAGGGCAGAGATTGCATGTGACAAGTGCTGACGAGGCTGAGAGAGACAGATGGTTGGAATCGGTGCTTCGACAGACTGCCCGTGATTTTCGCAAAGCTGAGTTGCGTGTGATGGGTGCTGACGAGGCTGAGACAGTTGACACTCTTCGGTATCTAGAATTGGTGGTTTGTGAGCAAGCCCAACTTTTGAGAAAGTTGGCGCCTCTTCGATCTCCGAATGGCTTCTTCGATTTCTGAGCTCACCTCTTCGATCTCTGAAATCCCATCGCGTGCTGATTTTTATAGAGGTATGCAGGACGTTTAAAGAACTCTTGAATTTCTGCCTGTAAAAACTCCTGTTTTGCACTTCTACGATCTTGACTTGTCCGATCTCCTCTTTCTTTAACACCTCTGAAAAATGTATGGCCCTTCCGACCGTCGTTTTGACTTGAACCTTGGTGAAGGAGCAGCCCCTCCTTCTCCAGACAACATATGGCGCCCGTCCCTCATATCCCCTACTGGTCCTCTTACCGTTGGGGATTCGGTGATGAAAAATGACATGACCGCTGCGGTGGTGGCCCGGAACCTTGTCACCCCCAGAGATAATAAACTGCTCGCTAGACGGTCTGATGAATTGGCGGTTAAGGAGTCTCTGGCTCTTAGCGTGCAGTGTGCGGGTTCTGTGTCCAACATGGCCCAATGCCTATTTGCTCGAACCCGTCACGTTGAATCGTTGGCGGCTGAAATACAGTCTCAAAGAGGAGATTAGAGGACTCAAGCATGAAAATAAACAATTGCACAAGCTTGCACACAATTATGCCACAAACATGAAGAGGAAAATTGACCAGTTGCAGGAAACTGATGGTCAGATTTTACTTGATCACCGAAGGTTTGTGGGTTTGTTCCAACAGCATCTGCCTTCGTCTTCTGGGGCGGCACCGCGTAGTGAAGCTTCAACTGATCAACCTCCGATACCTCCTCCTTCCGTGGCCCCACCGACTGCTGAGACTCCGCCGACTACTGCAACTCCGCCGACTACTGCGACCTCTCCCAAGCAGCCTTTGTGAAGGCTCCCTCTTGTATTATGCTATGTTTTGTTATTTCCCCGTTTCCTGTTCATTTCCATGAAGTTTAATGTTAAAATCCTTTGCATATTTGTTAATGTTTCAAAATAGAAAGTCACAACCAAAAATAATTAAACAAGTAATAAAATTGACAATCAAGCAGAATAAATGGGTTGCCTCCCTTAAAGCGCTTGCTTTAATGTCTTCCAGCCGGACGATGAACACCTTCACTTCTCCTTGGAACCCACGGCATGCAGTGGGATCTCCTCCACAACATGCTCCACAAAGTGCTCGTAGTATGGCTTCAAGCGATGTCCATTCACCTTGAATTCTTGCCCGGTTCTCAAGCTCTTAATTTGGACTGCACCATGCACAAAAAGATTAGTAACAACAAACGGGCCAACCCACTTGGAACGTAACTTACCAGGGAATAGACGAAGGCGGGAGTTGAACAACAACACTTTCTGCCCAATTTCGAAAGTCTTGCCTCGAAGCATCTTTTCATGGAATGCCGTGGTCTTCTCTTTGTAAATTCTAGCATTCTCATAAGCTTCATGCCTTATCTCATCAAGTTCACTCAATTGAAGCTTTCGATGAATTCCGGCTTAGTCCACATTCAAATTGAAGGTCTTGATGGCCCAATATGCTCTATGTTCTAATTCCACGGGAATATGACATGGCTTGCCATACACAAGCCGAAAAGGAGACATACCAATAGGGGTTTTGTAAGCCGTTCGATACGCCCATAATGCATCATCCAACCGTAAGCTCCAATCTTTTCTATTTGGCCCAACGGTCTTCTCCAAAATCTGTTTGATCTCACGATTCGACACCTCGGCTTGGCCATTGGTTTGGGGGTGGTAAGGTGTGGAGACCTTATGCATCACATGGTACTTCTTGAGTAATGCCTCAATGGTACGGTTGCAAAAATGAGACCCGCCATCATTGATTAGCACCCTAGGCATCCCAAACCTAGAAAAGATATTAGTTTTCACAAAATCTGCCACAACTTTAGAATCGTTAGTTCGAGTGGCTTTCGCTTCCACCCACTTGGAAACATAATCAACGGCAAGTAATATGTAAGTGAAACCAAAAGATGAAGGAAAAGGACCCATAAAATCGATACCCCAAACATCAAAGATTTCAACAACAAAGATGGGTACCTGCGGCATTTGATCTTTTTAGCCAATATTACCTGTCCTTTGGCATCGATCACATGTTAAACAAAAGGTTCTAGCATCTTTAAACAAAGTAGGCCAGTAAAAACCACATTCAAGAACCTTAAAAGCTGTCCTTTGGGTGCCAAAGTGACCCCTACATGCATATGTGTGACAAAAACTTAAAATTGAGTGAAAATCTGATTCATGCACACATCTTCTTATAACCTGATCTGAACAATATTTCCACAAGTATGGGTCATCCCAAACATAAAATCTAGCATCCTTTTTAAGTTTATCACGTTGGAATTTGTTTAGGGTGCTAGGAACTTGTTTAGTCACCAAATAATTCACCAAATCTGCGTACCAAGGAGCACTTACCTGAATGGACAAGAGTTGTTCATCCGGAAATGTTTCGGAGATGGGAAGATCCTCTTCTTCACGTACCAACCTGCTTAGGTGGTCGGCAACAACATTATCACTCCCCTTCTTGTCCTTGATTTCGATGTCAAACTCTTGAAGTAGAAGCATCCAACGAATGAGTCTAGGTTTAGCTTCTTTCTTGGTGAACAAGTACTTCAAGGCTGCATGGTCAGTGAAAACAATAACTTTAGTACCAATTAGATATGATCTATATTTATCTAAAGCAAATACAACCGCCAAGAGTTCTTTTTCGGTTGTAGAATAATTCAACTGAGCATCATTCAAAGTGCATGAAGCATAATAAATAACATGTGGTTGTTTATTCTTTCTTTGACCCAAAACAGCTCCAAGTGCATAATCCGATGCATCACACATCAACTCAAAGGGAATAGACCAATCCGGGGGAGTTATGATGGGTGCCGTGGTGAGGAGGTCCTTAAGATGCTTGAATGCTTGCTCACACGCCTCGTTGAACTCGAAAGGCACTTCCTTTTGTAGGAGACGGCATAGGGGTTGTGCAATCTTGGAAAAATCCTTGATAAATCGTCTATAGAATCCTGCATGACCAAGGAAAGAACGAACCTCTCTCACCGAAGTGGGAGAGGGTAAGTAGCGCACAAGATCTATTTTAGACTTATCAACTTCAATTCCACGTTCAGAGATAATATGACCCAAAACAATACCTTGTTTAACCATAAAATGGCATTTCTCCCAATTTAACACAAGGTTTGTTTCAACACAACGTTTCAAGATTAAAGTGAGATTATCCAAGCAATTATCAAAGGAATTACCAAACACACTAAAATCATCCATGAATATCTCAATAATCCTCTCAACATAATCAGAAAA
The DNA here is from genome assembly GCF_042453785.1 of Malus domestica. Lineage (NCBI taxonomy): Eukaryota > Viridiplantae > Streptophyta > Magnoliopsida > Rosales > Rosaceae > Malus > Malus domestica. The sequence continues at coordinate 25,908,604 of NC_091675.1, forward strand.
GATGCTAACCATACACCTTTGAAACGTGGCAAGAGCATTGCACAAACCGAATGGCATGCGTCGATATGAAAACGTTCCAAAGGGACAAGTAAAAGTGGTCTTTTCTTGATCATCCGGGGCAATAACAATTTGATTATAACCGGAGTATCCATCAAGAAAACAATAAAAGGAATGACCGGCTAACCTTTCTAGCATTTGATCTAGGAACGGCAATGGGAAGTGATCTTTCCTTGTGGTTGCATTTAGCTTCCTATAACCAATGCACACTCGCCAACCGGTTTGAATTCGGGTGGGCACAAGCTCATTCTCCGCATTCTTGACAACCGTCACTCCAGATTTCTTGGGCACACATTGGATAGGTGAAACCCAACGGCTATCGGAGATGGGATAAATCACCCCACAATCTAGAAGTTTGATTATCTCCTTTTTCACAACTTCCATCATCGGAGGGTTAAGACGGCGTTGAGCCTCTCTAGTTGGTTTGGCCCCCTCCTCAAGAAATATGTGATGCATACAAGTCGTAGGGCTTATACCTTTAATATCGGCCAATGTCCAACCCAGGGCAGATTTGAACTCCTTCAAAACTCGAACTAGTTTCTCCTCTTCTTGTGCCGTGAGGGATGAGGAGATGATGGCAGGTAGTGTCTCGTTTTCCCCCAAAAAGATGTACTTCAAATGGCTTGGTAGGGGTTTGAGATCAAGTATGGGTGCCTGAACGATGGATGGAAGCAACTTGTTAGTCGAAATTGGAATGGAATCAAAGTTAGGAGACTCACCACCATGCTTAGGTAGTGACTCAAGGGCAGCAACCAACTCAAAAATTTCATCACTAGGGGGCACGGCATGGCCTAGTCCATGTATGCCGTGGGTTGCCCTAGAATCTGCCCCCTTGGTTGTGAGTTCCATTCCTCGTGTAATGACTTTTTCAAGCGCATCGTCATTCAAATCTTCAAGATATCCCTGCGCCAAAGAGTCAATTATATCAATAGAGAAACATGAATGGTCCTCACTAGGGTACTTAATGGAATCAGAAAGATTAAAATTAACAACTTCCCCATCAAATTCCATGGACAACGTTCCACTATACACGTCAATCTTCGTCCGGGCCGTCTTCATGAATGGCCTTCCAAGGAGGATGGGCAATGAAGGAGCATGATCCGATTCATCCATTTCGAGCACATAAAAATCTGCTGGGAAGACTAAATGATCAACCTGCACCAAAACGTCTTCCAACACTCCTTTTGGATAAGCGTTAGATCTATCGGCCAATTGTATGATTACACCATCATGTTTCAACTCACCTAAGTTCATAGATACATAAATGGAGTATGGCATAACATTTATAGAGGCTCCTAAATCTAGCATGGCAGATTTGAAACGAGTGTTACCAATGATGCACGGAATTGTAAAGCTACCCGGATCTTTGCATTTGGGGGGTAGTTTGCGTTGCAAGATGGCGGAGACATTCTCACCTACCTTTACCACTTCCTTAGTCGCCATCCTCTTCCTAGTGGTGCACAACTCCTTCAAAAACTTGGCGTACCTCGGGACTTGCTTGATTGCATCCAACAAAGGTATGTTTACTTGAACTTTCCTAAATGTCTCAAGGATGTCCTTTTCAGCTTCCTCCTTCTTTGTTTGCATAAACCTACTAGGAAAAGGAGCATTCGAAGGAAAAACATTAGTAGGAACCGAATTTGACACATTTTTACCTTTATTGGCCGATTTGGACAGATTGGGGACATTAGAAACTTGTGGCAAAGGTGCTCCCACCTTTGCCGTGAGTGGGCTTGCTTCCTCCTCTTCAAATTGAAGTTTTTCATCCTCTTTGTGACCTGTTTTTGATGAAGAACCTGCCCCAATCTCTTTTCCACTTCTCAAGAGTATGGCCTTTGCACTTTCAAAGCCTCCATTCGGGTTTGGAATGGTAAAACTAGGAAGCCTTCCTTGGTCTCTAATCTGCCCAACAACCTCGGCAATCTGCCCCATTTGTTTCTCTAGTTGGTCCACTCTTTTGTTTTGATTTTCCTGCCCATTAGTCAAAGTGGTTAGTAACTTAACAAGTGTATCATTATCCAAAGCATTACCTGAAGTATTTAGGGCAGATTGTGGTTGGACTTGAGAGGGTGCGTATGGTTTGTTGTAGAAGCCCGGGGGTTGTTGCCTAAAGCCTCCTTGTGGTTGGGCTTGTTGTGGCTCTCTCCATTTGAAGTTTGGATGGTCTCTCCACCCCGGATTATACGTGTTGGAATATGGATCATGTCTTGGCTGATTTTGGCTTTGAAACCCAATGGCATTAGCGCTCTCCCATCCACCATTCTCAATGAGTTGAGGACACTTTTCGGATGCATGTCCTTGGATAAAACATACGCCACACACCATGGGTCCTTGAATATTCATTCCCTCGGCCATCTGTGAAACAAGAGAAGTAAGATTAGCTAACTGAGATTGAATATTGAAAGTGGAACTTACCTCATGCACTTGTTGCCATGGGGGTCCTCTTTGGCCTACACCTTCGTATTGTTGAGCGTTCAACGCTCGATTAGCAATCAAGATTTTTGCATCCATGGGCGTTTTGTCTACCAATGCTCCACCCGCCGAGGCATCGAGCATTTGACGTTCTAGTGGTAGGAGCCCTTCGTAGAAGTATTGCAAAAGCAATTCCTCCTTCATCTGATGCTGTGGACAAGAAGCAACAAGTGATTTAAATCGTTCATAATATGTAGGAAAAGACTCACCTTCATCTTGTTGAATTCCACTTATTTTTTTACGAAGAAGAATGATGCGAGAAGTTGGGAAAAATTTCTCCAGAAACGCCCTCTTCATACTCTCCCAAGATGTAACTATACCGGGAGCCAACTCGTATAACCAATCCTTGGCTTTGTCCATTAAAGAGAATGGAAAAGCCTTCATCTTTAAAATACTTCCGTCAACGGTAACCGGAGTCATACTTGAGCACACCACTTCAAATTCTTTCAAATGTTTGTTCGGATCCTCCATGGACAGCCCATGGAACTTTGGAATGTGGTGGAGCAAACTTGACTTTAACTCGAACTCTTCGGTTTTACCTTGAGCAGCCATGGGATATTGGATACACAATGGTGCGGAATTATCCAAACCCGAGGCGGCAAGCTCCTTGAGCGTACGGTTGTCCATGGCTATACCTTGCTCTTCTCCACCCACTTGTGCCGTGGGATCCTCCTTGTGCTGTTGTTTCCTCCTTCTTCTCAAACTTCTCTCGAAGTCGTCGTCAAAGTCTAAGATATGCTCATGAACAGGTCGGGTACTTCGAGTCATGCACTAGTACCTAAAAACAAAGAAAACAAAACAAATCAGCAACTTAAACAGAAACTTAAACAAAATACAATAATTCGAAAGAAAACAATCCAAGAGATTAGCAAAGTTGCTAATCCCCGGCAACGGCGCCAAAATTTGATGTGAAAAATAAGTTAACACACAAAATTAAACCCTCTTTTTATCAATTGTAGCAAAGTATGTAAGTAGGGATCGTTCTAAACCGGGGATTAGGAGGGATTGCTAAACCTTGAAAACTGACTTAGAAATGTAAAAACAAAGTTTAAAACACTAGATTAGACTCAAAGAATGCAAAACTCACGTTTAAAATACTAAAATAAACCAATAACTCAAAACAGCAACTAAAAGACTCAAAACTGCCTTAAAAACACTTTCTGGGCAGTTTTGAACACAAAGCACCAATTTGGACGAATTTGGGTTTTAACTTGTACCAAAACACTTAAAAACATAAACCAACACACTTTCTAACTAATCTAGGACTTCAAAATAAATGGGGAATTGATTTGGACGAAAATGAACTAAATGGACAGATTGCAAGGAAAACAGATTGTAATAGAAATAGATTGTAACACAAAGTTATGAATAATCAATGGATGATGGAATGGCTAAGGGGTTCTTCTCCACACATGAAATATATGCAACCTAAATCAATTTTCAGTTATCAATTTAATAAGTTATGAATCTCGACACTCCAAGTTAATTAGGTCCGCTTAAATTAACCTTCAGATTTCCCTAGAATCATTGAATTGGATGAATATGCATCGCAAACAAATTATTCCCAACAAGTTCTTTATATGAACAGCATGATAAAGACACAAGTTAGAATCATTACGTTCTTTGGAAATCATAAGCATCGACAAGGCATTCGTAACTATGAAAAGCATGATACTCTTGCCAGGAATCTACTTAACACGATCGTGACTAGCGACCTTCACTACTTACGAATATAAATTCATAACGATTAGGTGAAACAAACTTATATCCTAGCATCAAATTCAAGCATGCAAATTAAGCGTGCACTCCCAACCAACATACAAGAATAAGTTCTAAATCAAACGGTTAAGCAAATTGTATTCACGACTTATACAACGATAACTGAAAGTAATCAACTTATTTCACATATATAATCATGGTTTTGAATCCACCCTTAGCCAAAACGAAATTAGCCAATCATACTTAAAGCAAAACAAAGATTACATGAATTAGACATTAAAATCCAAAGAAAGAAAACACCTAGAATGCTCCAACTTGGCAGCAAGTGCATCCAAGATTCCTCATTTCCCTTACTTGTGGCAGATTGGTTTATGGACAGGTTTTGGGTAGTTCTATGGTGTAGATTGGATGGGGAATGGTATGGAAAGGTTTATGGTGAGTGTAGAGGAGTGTTTGATGGTGGAAGGGTGGTGGAGAACTTCGGCAAAGAGGGTGGAAGAAGGTGGAGTGGCTGTGATATTTTCTGGGCACTAGAATGGTGTTTTTTGGGTGTTTTGCTGCCTAGGGTGAGTATGGACGAATTTCTGTGATGAATGGTGAATATGAGAGTGTGAACCCTTTGCCAAGGGGTGTAAACATGTATATATAGGCCCCAAAAACCTTAGAGAATCAGGTTAGGTCAGGGATGAAGTGCACGGCAAGAATGGGTTTGTGGTGTGCAATGGTCCAAGGGTGAAAATCAAGTAATGATGCAAAGTGTGAAGGGTAAAATGGAGTGGTGTTGCAGCTAGGGAGCATGAATGATTGTGTTCATTGCATAGAGATGGAAAGGGAGGTGAAATGTGTCAACAAATGGGTCAAAGGTGCAGCAACATGTGTTGCACATGGCATTGGATTCCAAATGTGAATGATGGAGCATCAATTGGTGCATGTAATGGATGTAAAGGGTGTATAAAATCTTATGGGTGAAGGGAACAAGAGGTATCAAGCAATTGAGTGTAATAAATGAATTGAAGTATGAAATCAGAAATTATGTAGGGGACAAGAGTGATCAAGCATGGCATAGGAATCCAAAGGGAATTCTATGTTATTTTGCACGGCAATGAAGGCAAGTTGGGGTGACAGAATTTTGGGCCGAGTTCTTCATCTTTTGGACCATAATTCTTCACATTCTTGGCCTCATTAGTTCTCAAATTCGTCCATCCACTTTAGCCCATGCATTTGCTATCCATTCCAAGCCCGAAACTGCTCCAAAGGCCTCCAAAATGCATCATCTTGCATACTTTGTACTTATAGTCTGAAACACATAAAAATAACTTTAAACACTAAAATAACTAAGGAAATACAACGTAAATGCACAAGAACAAGCTAACTAAGTCGCATAAATATGCTCCTATCAGTAGCTGCTATAGTCGTGACACTTGACTTTGTCTCGGAAAAACTTAAACCATAAACCATCGGCCGGAAGTGCTGCTTGTAAATAAGCAGGCGAGTCTGCGTAGTCATGGCAGGTGTAAGTTTTAGTTTACGGGCTACCTTAGACTTTTAGCCGTCGGGTTGTCAGCCAAGTGTCTCACTTACAGAAGTCGCGCAACCACTTCAGGCGTTATCCCTAACTTTTGGAGGCGTTTTTTTACTTGAGGTGTAGGCGTAGTCGCTCCTTAGAGGCCATATCCTTCCGATGGGCAAGGGTCCTGCACTTAGTGTTTCTTTTGGTTAGAAACCTAGGATCCTCCATAATTGAATCCTTCAGTTGGCTAAGTCTATTCCAGTGGAAGGATTATTTTGGCCAATTTTGGGAGTCGTCCGGCTCAGGTAGTCGCTGACATCAGGGGGAAACTGAGTAGTCGAACCACCCAACCACATCTGGATATTCCAGATACACCATGTCTGAGAGTTCAGATGACGTCTTCTGCTTGTCACAGAGGTGGTTTAGTTATGCCATGTCTGTGGGGCAGCGGGCATCTTACGCCATGTCTGTTGGGCAGCGAGCATCGTACGCCATGTTTGAGGGGCAGTGGGCATCTTACACCAAGTATGCAGGGCAGCGGGCGTCTTGCGCCATATCTGTCGGGCAATGGGCATATTACACCATGTCTGCAAGGCAGCAGGTGTTTTGCACTATGTATGCCAGGCAGCGGGTGTATTGCACCATGTTTGTAGGGTAGCTTGTGTCTTTTGCTTGTTGTAGGAGTTTATTAGTTTGTTTATGCATTTGGCCCAAGCTTGTGAATAAATCTTTCAATCCTTATTGAGAATATAGGTTTTTATTAACTTTTCTAGTAGGCGATAATGGCATAACAACTAATAATCATCGGTGGGCGAGGTTTTGTCCGTTGAGCTACTTGAGTCTTCGAACTTTTTATCTTGAACAAGGTCCAAGAAACGGTGGGAGGTCGCATGTAGTACTTCCTCAGGTTGTAGGCATTCAATTGTTTGTCAATTTCTTTGTCGCTCATAGTGGTGAGGATGTAGCTGCCTCTTCTGCTTACTCGGCTGATTTTGTACAGACCTTCCCAGATGGGAGCCATCTTTTTGGAGTCTTTCCGTCGGGCGGTGATGAAGGCTTTTTTTAGGACTAAGTCTCTTGGCTGGAATTGCTAGATTTTTGCCCTTTTGTTATAGCTGGAGAGGAGAAGCTGCTGATAAGCCGTAATGCGGATAATAACCTTCTCATGTTTTTCCTCTGCCAGGTCTAAGTTAGTGGCAATCTGCTTTTCGTTCTGTTCGAAATTCGGCAGTACAATGCTGATGCTTGGCACTACGATGTTGGGATGAATGATTGCCTCAGAACCATACGCCAAGGAGAATGAAGTTTCACAGGTTGTTTGCCTTTTGGTGGTGTGATATGCCGATAGAACACCATGGAGCTCGTCTGGCCACTTGCCTTTCTTGTTTGAGAGAGTCTTCTTGAGGTAGTCGAGGATGGTCTTGTTAGACGCCTCGGCCTGCCCATTGCCTTGTGGATATCAAGGTGTGGACACGTGCTACTTGATGCCATATTTTTCGAAGAACTTCGCCAAGTCCTTGCCCACGAACTGTGGACCATTGTCGGTGACAATGGAGTATGGGATGCCGAAGCGGCAGATGATGTTCTTTCATATGAAGTACTTTATGTCCGTCTGGGTAGTTGTAGTCATGGGTTCGGCTTCGACCCATTTTGTGAAGTAATCAGTCGTTACAATCATCATGCCTCTGCCCCTAGTGGTAGCCTGCATAGGTCCTACCAAGTCAATCGCCCATTGCATGAATGGCCAAGGGCTCGTCTACAGGTGAAATTTGCTGGCAGGTAGTGCAAGCACGAGCTTGAAGTGCTAGCAACTGCCGCATCTGTGTACATACTCCTTAGCGTCTTGATGCATGGTCAGCCAATAATAGCCAGCATTAAGAGCTTTTTGCTCTAAGGAATGGCCTCTAGAGTGATTTCCATAGACGTCTTCGTTGATTGAGCTAAGAATCTTCAAGTCATCATGAGGCGATAGGTAGCAGAGATGTGGTCCTAAGAAAGATTTTCTAACGAGCATGCCATTCCACATGTAGTAACGTGCTGCCTTCATCTGGAGCTTCTTATACTCCAGTCTGTCTGCGGGGAGCGTTCCATTAACTATGTAGTCAATGATGGGATCTTGCTAACTCAAGATTGTGCTGATCTGCACCACCTTGACTGCTGGTTCCTCATCTATGCTTGGCTTTTCCAAGTACTCGACTGAAAAATAGCACTTGAGCTGATGGTTTAGTGTAGAGCCTAGGCTTGGTAGTGCGTCTGCATGGGCATTTTCTGCTTGTGGAACTTGAGTAAGTGTGTACACTTGGAACGTCACTAGTTAATCTCGTACATTCTCGAGGTATCGGGCTATTCTTGGATGCTTTGCTGCGTACTCCCATGGGCTATCCTTTGATGCTTTGCTAGGTCTTTTGCCAATCAGAGACCTACTAACAGGGCTTTATACTCCGCTTCCTTGTTTGATGCTTTGAATCTTATAGTGATTACCCACTTGAGCATCGAGCCATCCGTGGTAGTAAGAACTAGGCCTGCTTTCGATCCTTGATGGTTGGATGATTCATTGCCAAAAATCTCCATCAAGTGGGGCTGGTACAGCTATGGTATGCTCGGGGTGAATTCTACTATGAAATCCGCCAATGTTTGGGCATTGATCGCCGTGTGAGGTTGGTATGCTAGGCCGTATTAACCAAGTTCCAATGCCCACGTCATCACTCGTTGAGAAGCGTTTGGACTGTGCAAAACTGATCGCAATAGATAATGGGTCATGAAGATGACCAGATGCCTTTGAAAGTAAGGCCTGAGCTTCCGAGCTGCAACAACTAGTGCCAAAATTATGTTTTCAATATTCGGGTATCTGGTTTCTGCATCGAGGAGAGCTTTGGATGTGTAGAATACAGGTAGTTGGGCCCCCAACCCTTCTCATATGAAGGTAGAGCTTACTACTACTTTCGATACCTCTAGATAAATGTATAGGTTCTCCGCTGTTTCCGGTTTAGATAGTAGTAAAGGTGAGGTCAGGTACTACTTCAGGTCCTAAAATGCTTTCTCACACTTATCGTCCAACTTGTCCTTTTGCGTCTTTTTGATTGCCTTGAATAAGGGTTTACATCGTTCGGTGGATTGCGAAAAGATACGATTGAGTGCGGCTGCTCGTTCGGTCAAACTTTGGATCTCCTTCAGAGTTATGTGTGATTTTATGTCCAGGATCACTTTAATTTGCCTTGGATGAGCCTCATTTCCTTGTTGGGTTACAAGGTACCCTAAAAATCGACCTGAAGAGAGGTCAAATGTGCACTTGGATGGGTTAAGCTTCATGTTGTATTCTTGGAGAATGGCAAAAGTTTCTCCCAAGTTGCAAATGTGGTCTAACCACTGCTTGCCTTTCACCATAATGTCGTCGACATAGACTTCCATGGTGACTCTGATCTGCTTCTTAAACATCGTGTTTACAAGTCATTGGTAGGTTGCTCCTGCGTTCTTGAGGCTAAAGACCATGACCTTGTGGCAGTATGTGCCTCACTCGATCACGAATGCGGTCTTTTCTTTGTCAGGCTTGTGCATGGCAATCTAATTATAGCCTGAGTATGTGTCCAAGAAGCTGAGCAGCTGGTTCCCGAATGTTGAGTTAATGAGCAGGTCGATTCAGGGAACTACGTAGTTATCTTTTGGGCATGCCTTGTTGAGATCGGTGTAATCCATATATACTCTCCATTTGCCCTTCTCTTTTTTCATCACTAGCACGAGTTGGCCAGCCATGCTGAGTATGCCACTTCCTCAATGAATCCAGCTTCCAGTAACTTGTTGATTTCGGCCTCAATGATCGCTACTCGCTTGGGTGTGAAATGTCACCTTTTCACAATCACAGGTTTAGCAGTGGGATTAACGTGCAGCTTGTGACAAGCTATCGCTGGATCAATGCCGGGCATGTCAGAGGGTGACCATGCGAAAATGTCGCGATTTTCCCTAAGGAAAGTCGTGAGCTCTTTGTAGACATCGAAATTTCGGTGAAATAAATGTTGACCAATAGTTACAATTTCAACGCTCACGTGCCATATAAATTTTACACGTAGCGTGTGACTAAACGAAAAATCAAAATAAATCAGAAAAGTCATCAAACAGGACACGTGTCAACACCTGGCAAAAACGATTTATTTCATCTGATTATTTAAATCCAAAAATCAAGTTTTGGAATTCTATAAATAAGTAGCCAAGGCATTCATTTTGGGAGACCAATTCATAACCAATTCACCTGACACCAAAACCTTGAAGCTTTGAAACTCCAAAGCTCCCAAGCAAATCCCGAAGAATCAAGAAAAGCTCTCTTCGTTCTTTGTCAACTCAACCTTCAAGATCAAGCCCCAACGGCCCTTTGAAGGAACTTCCACCAATTCAGGATCAAGCCCCGACGGCCCTTAAAGAAAGTGTTCATCGTTCATCATCCGTTCATCTTAAGAACAAGCCCCAACGACCATTTAGATCAACAACATCAATAAATCCACACATCTAACAGTTCTTCAAGATCAAGCCCAAAAGCCTTTGAAGATCTATTCAACCGTTTATCCAAGATCAAGCCCCAAAGGCCCTTGAAGATCCGTTCATCAACAGTTCTTTAAGATCAAGCCCAAAAGCCCTTGAAGATCCGTTCATCCATCAACCTTCAAGATCAAGCCCAAAAGGCCTCTTGAAGAAACTTCTGAACGTTCATCCAAGATCAAGCCTTGACGGCCCTTGGATCAGCATCACAATCCACAAATCAACACCTTACGGAGATCGAAACAGAGTATCAAATTTGAAAGGGATTGTAACCCCTAAATCATTAATACAAAATATTATTTTGTACACGTGTTCTTGTCTTGTTTGTTTCAGGACTTTCCGTGTTTACAAATTTGGCACTCCCAATGGGACCATCTCTACCTCTCATCTCTTTCTTCATTCAAGGAACCCAAATGCACCTCAAAGTCAATGGCATCAAGCAAGGGACAAGCCGTTCTCGCAACCACCAAGGTAAGGATCCTAAGCACTTCTGCCGTGAACGGACAATCCGTTGGCTCCTCAACATGTCACTTAAAAGTTAGTGCTGCTAAATGAGCGAGGGGAGCATCAAAGGTGCGAGCCCGTCATCAACCTGACCTCATTGGGGGCATCGAAGCATGCTGCTGAGGCACACAAGATGACATCCCAAAGCAGCCAACGACATTCTTCGTCAACACCCTGGACGTCTGAAGGAAAGCTGTGTCCATTAGTTGCACAAGTCATGACCATTGGCGTCACCTCCATTGAAGAACAGCTGGTTCAGATGAAGGAAATGCTGGCAACGATGGCGAGAACCATCAAAGAAAATGACTTGAAGATTGTTATACTCTTGGGTAAACTAGGGGCAATGCATGATGAAGGAGCCGACTCTGGCGTGAATAAAGATGCCGACGAAGAAGAGGTGCCTCCGGTGGAGAAACTCGATGCGAAACCGGAGCCAGACTAAGCAACGGCACTCATGGGATCTCTTTCTATCCAACAGTTGCAGGAGATGATCACCAACACCATCAAGGCACAGTACAAAGGGAGCTCACATACCTCCTTGTTCTACTCGAAGCCCTACTCCAAGAAGATTGATGCCATGAAGATGCCAAGGGGTTATCAACCACCAAAGTTCATGCAATTTGATGGAAAAGGAAACCCAAAGCAACACGTTGCACATTTCGTCGAAACTTGCAACAACGCAGGGACGGAGGGAGACTACCTCGCCAAGCAGTTTGTGCACTCGCTGAAAGGAAACGCCTTTGAGTGGTACACGGACCTAGAGCCTGAGTCCATCAACAACTGGGAGCAATTGGAAAGATAACTCCTTAATCGCTTCTACAGCACCCGCCGCACTGTAAGCATGTTGGAGCTGACAAGTACGAAGCAATGGAAAGATGAGCCAGTCGTGGACTACATTAACCGATGGCGCACTTTAAGTCTCGACTGCAAAGACAGACTTTCGGGGACCTCCTCGATTGAGATGTGTGTTCAAGGCATGGAGTGCGGATTACACTACATCCTTCAAGGTATCAAACCACGGACCTTTGAGGAGTTAGCCACCCGCACCCATGACATGGAATTAAGCATCGCCCATCATGGGAAGAAAGAACCGATCGCCGACTACAAGAGCGACAAAGTTCTTGGGACAAAGGTGGAGAATGCTGCATGGAAACCCACAAATGAAGCAATGACGGTCAACACAGCTCCTGTCAAAATCTCTACACGAGGCAAGGCGATTCAAGCCGAAGCTTTTCATGATCAAGAGATGTGTAGACGCACTTTGAAGGAGCTCGATGAGAAGACTTATCTATTCCCCGACTGATGTAGTTGCCATGTTGAAAGACTTGCTTGACAAAAAGGTGATCGACCTACTTGAGTGCAGACGGTTGGAAGAAATGAATCGTACTGACAGTCCAAGGTACTGTAAATTCCACCGTTTCATCAGTCATCCAACAGAAAAATGCTTCGTACTGAAAGAGCTCATCCTGAAGCTAGTACAACAAGGGAAAATCGAGCTTGACCTCAAAGACACAGTTGCGGCACACACTACTACTATCGTGTTTGGATTACTCGATCTTATGCCTCTCCGAAGCATGCATGACCATTCTCACCAATGTTCAAGTCACATGGCACCTCTTACATAACCATCACTGGGGCAAGTAACGAAGATGAATCTACCAGTGATAAGGAAGGGTGGACATCGGCGACCTACAAAAAAATGAGAAAGCTAAGACCACAAGCCACAAAGCCAAAAGAGGAGCCTAAACCCGCCCCTCGAACTTCAGTTTTCGACAGGCTAAATCATTCAAAACCTAGAATTTCGACACTTGATCACATCAGCGGTCAAGACCAAACTTCCATCTTCAAAGGGCTTAAAACGCCAAGATCGCAAAGATCTGTCTTTGAAAAGTTATCAAAACCCAAGAAACAAAGTGGCACAGCTAGATCTCCTCCGCAACGGTTGACTTTGGATAGACTTGAAGAAACTAAGAAGCCTTCTAGAAAGAGGAAGACAACGCAAAAGGAAGAAAAGCTCGATAGTCTAGCAGGAAAAGACGATGTTCAAAGCTTGATTCCTTCAAGGATGAAGCGCCAAGCAACTTTGGAAGTCGACGCAAAAGGACCACTGAAGGTAAAGAGGCGCACTATCATCTACACTGCCAATCTTCACGCCAACAAACCCAAGAGGACCGCACTGAAGATGAGGCCCAAGAAGACAAAGAAGATGAAATCCCGGAAGAAGACGTCACTTCCGGCTCTGTCAACTCAAAATCTTCACCTCAATCGCTGGGGGTATGCTCCAAAACCATGCCAGTCAAGCTGAGTGAAGTTGAAGGATTGACTCATGTCACTCCGAAGAAACTGCACAAGAAGCCTATGTCTTCTCCAGAAGTGCACCAATAGGAAAGGAGGCAAAGTAGCTTTCGCCAACCTCCAAACCTATGTGAAAGGGTTGAAGATGAGGAAATTTCGACACAAATATCGACCATGCGCGATATCTTCTTCCTCAAAAAATTATTCAGCTACTCAGTCAAGGCTCATTGCTATAAAGATTGCGAGGAACACCTCTCTAGGCAGCAACCATCTCTTCCACAAGTTCACCAATGGAAAAGGGGGCAAAGCAGCTCCTGTCAACCTCCAGAATAATGTGAAAGTGTTGGAGATAATGAAACTTTGACAAGAAGATCATCCATCCCCATCACGATGTGTGACATCTTCCCAGAAGACTTCTTCAACTACTCAGTCAAGGCTCCTTGCTATGAAGATTGCGAGGAACGACTCTCCCGGATTGCTTGACAACCAAAACTCCTCACCTACATGAGCCTAAACTGTACATGGCACTAATGCTCCTCGTTCACACGAGCCTAAAAAGTGATAACAACACTCCTAGCCCACAAGAGCATAAACTGTGTACGGCAAAACCACCATCAAAACCACCATCAAAATCACCGTCAAAATCACCGTCAAAACCACCATCAAAACCACCATCAAAACCACCATCAAAATCACCATTAAAATCACCATCAAAACCGTCAAAAGCAATCCATCATCCATTTGAACTACGTCATGACTTGATCCCTCCTCAACCGAAGGTACGTAGGCAACTTGAAACTTCAAACCTTCAAGTACAGTCGCATCATCAACAAAAACACAAACACTTTGAAGAGTAAAAAGCAAATGCAAAATGTGAATACTTTATTTCTTTAAAGGAAGGGCAGCTACAAGACGGTCTTTCCAAGCAAAGGCAAGAAGCACATCAACGTCACCACCGAGGAAAGTTATGAACGAAAGGCATCACGCAACGAAGTCTCGCTGCAGGCTCTTGCACAGTTCCACACGGCAGCGCACCACCGAGGGAAAAAGACTGTGAACAAAATGCACTACACAGCAAAAACCCCATTGCAGTCTCTTGCACAAGCACTACCACGTCTCTGAAAGCTTCATGAGGTCCTGGCATCATGCTCTGTCTTCTCAAAATTAAAAGATTCCTTTCATCACATCAAAATAAAAAATAAGGGTTTGATTAAGGGAGTCAATTTTATTACAAATTTTTATTACAATTTATTTGTATATAAAAACATAATAATTAATACATATGTTATTATGCATTTAAAAAAAGGAAATATATATATATACATGTCTGAGCCCAGCTATAAAATCAGGCCCGTCTCCATCTCTCCTCAGGTCCAAACCATGAGCCCAACAAGCCCAGGCCTAGTTCTTCACCGCCTCCTTATATCCGGACTAGGCCGAGCTGCTCCACCAGTTCGACTCTGTCATTGGTGTCTATGAAGACACTGCTTACAATCTCCACACCAATCACGCACGACCAACATACCAAAGGCCCACGGACGACTTGGCCAAGGTAAAGCGGTCAGGGAAGACCTTCTCAGTTGTTCTCGATGACTCGGACACCGACCGCACAACTTGGACCTCGACTCGATCATGAAGAGCTTCGAGGAAGCTCAAAGTCGCCAGACTCTTTCAATCTCACTCTACCCAAACCCCACCTACTACACATGGTGCGCACACCAGGAGCAAATGGACCTCCAAGCCAGCTGCACGACCTTCTTCTTCCTCGCAGCAAGCAAGTTTTGGTTTGTTCCAGGAGACCTTCGCCAAAAGAGAGGTACCGTGTGACGAATGGGGTTTCGAGTAGGTCAACTTCGACGGCTTCCGGTGTAACGAATGGGGTTTCGGGTATGCAAAGCGTGCTGTTGAGCTCAAAGTACTTGAAAGTGGCGCATGAGCTGCTCGATGAGGTTGTGAACGTCGGGAATGGGATGAAGACTGAGCTGCTAATAAAAGGGTAATGGGCAGTAGAGTAAAGCGTCAGCTAAGTTCTCGATGACAGAAACCAGAGACGGTTCAACAGGCAGTGAAAGGAGTGGAAAGCGTGCGGCTGAGTTGAGCACTGCTAAGAGGCAAGAGATTCAGATGAAAAAGGGGAAGCAGTAACCCGCTTTTTCTCCCCGGCTGATCATTCTCCCTAACCGCATCGGCAACATCAGCACGAGCAATGCGCTTCTTGACTCAAAGCTCAGCAACAACGGCAGCACCGGCGGCTTCGAGGTCGAGTCCCGGAAGCTCCCTTCCTCCAAGTACAAAGGCTTGGTCCCGCAGCCAAACGAACCCCAGGGCCCATAACGTTGCTGCACAATGCTTCCGTCGTCATAACGCCATAATCTACTTCGAGCCCTCATCCGCCGAACCCATCTCCCGGCTCTTCCTTGCCGCTGCCAACAACCTTGAGCTCGAAGATCTTCAGTGACCATTATCAAACGACTAGCCGGTCGGGAAGCTCGACGCTTTACACTCTGCCTCAAACTCCAGTTGCTTCTGCACTTCCGCCATGGCTGCTACCTTTGAATGTGATCAACAAAACCAAAGTTTGTCAACTCACACCCAAAGACCTCCTCCGTCTTCTTGCCTCTGCTGATGCCTTTGAATCACAAAGAACTTCAATCACCGCTGTCAAACGACTAACTGGTTGCGAATCTCAATGCGTTGCACTACCACCAAGCTTGACTCCAACTCTACGTCCGTCTTCATCCTTCCCTGCAAATTCCCCAACCCATCATCAAAATTTATACAAAAAAAAAATATATTAAAAAATGGGATAGTGGAGCAAAGTGGTGGATCAGCACCACCGAAAGCAAAGAAAAAATAATAATGAATGATGGTGCATCTGGCACCATGTGCAAGAAAAAAAAATATATATATATATATATTGAATGAAAGAAGCCTCGTTTATTGATTTCTCTAAAAATTTACATAAATGTACATTTTACATGAGACAAAAAAAAAAGAAAAAAAAAAAAAAGCAAATAGGAGGGAGCCTTCACAAAGGTTGATCAGATGGCGCCTCAGTACTCGGCGGAGCTCCAGAAGGGGGAGGCACCAAAAGTTGATTATTTGCAACCTCAAGACTTGGTAGAGCTCTGGAAGACGAAGGTAGTAGATGCCCTTGGAGTAAAGCCACAAACGTCCGATGGTCACTCTGAATCCGACTTTCAGATTCCTGCAGCTGGTCGAGCTTTTTTTTCATGCTCGTTGAGTAACTATTGGCAAGCATGTGCAACTCCCTGTTTTCATGCTTAAGCCCTTTAATCTATTACTTAAGACTCACAACCTCAGCCATCAGTGACTCGACTTGACAAGTTCGAGCAAAAAGGCGTTGGCCCATATTTGATACAGAGCCCATACACTGAACGCTGAAAGCCAGAGAGTCCTCAACAGCCAGCTCATCAGACCGCTTGGAAAGGATCCTATTGTCCTTAAGGGTGAAAAGATTTCTAGCTACCACCGTAGTGGTTATGTAATTCTTGATCACAAAGTCCCCAACTGTAAGAGGACCGGTGGTGGATAAGAAAGACGGGCGCCATATGTTGTCCAAAGAAGACATATCAACATCTTCCCCAACATTCAAATCAAGACGATGGTCAGATGGGCAAGCCATTTGCAGGAATGATGAAGGAAGAAGAGGTCGTGTAAATCGAGTTCTTAGAAATACAAAAAGAGGGAAATTCCTAAAGACGACAACTCTCTAAGTGTTTTTTTTTAACACGATTCATGCCTTTATAAAAAAGAAGAGGCAATAGGGCATGTTCAGAAATCGAAGAGGCAATAGGGCCTGTTCAGAAATTGAAGAGGCAACATGGCCATTCAGAAATCAAAGAAGCACCACTCCCCAAATTTCAAAAGTCGGGCCGCTTGTTCAGAAATCGAAGAGGTAACAAGGCTACTTATTCAGAGATCGAAAAGGCACCGCTCTCCAAATTTCAAAAGATCAACTTTTCAGGATTTGTCAGCACCTTCACACGCAACCTCAACTTTGCAAAAAGCATAGGCAAAGATTTCTGACAAAGTCAAAAACGCGTTAATCTTACTGTTTCAATTACCCAATGGTTGCCGACAAGAGTAAATGAATAGTGCCACTACTGGCTGTTGAGAAATTCCTATATATGTCGACCTTCGTCGTCCATAACAAGGCTGACCTAGCAAAATGCCCAACCATTCCTCACCTCCGAGAGTACACTCCTAGCAGAGCCTTTTGAAATACTCAGTTTTCTTCCTTTCCGGGAATACCTATGCAAACAAATGATACCAAAAGC
This sequence comes from Malus domestica, assembly GCF_042453785.1. Lineage (NCBI taxonomy): Eukaryota > Viridiplantae > Streptophyta > Magnoliopsida > Rosales > Rosaceae > Malus > Malus domestica. Next base: position 25,925,989 of record NC_091675.1, read on the forward strand.
AAAAGTATCTCATATCATCAGGGTAGAAAGCAAGAGTATCTCATATCATGCAATCTCCCTGTCCTTTTTTTGTCCTTGTTCTTACCTGCAAAGACAAGGATAAAGAAAGCAATATGTCGGAACCTCCACTCAAACTCTCTCAGAACCTCCACTCAAACTCCCAGTCAGGAACCGACTGCTTGGAACCTTTCCCTGATTGTTTACCTAGCACTGCTCTCGAAGTACCCATTGTTTCAACATCTTATGCTTCTAGAGAAGATACCACATCTGCCCAAAGAACTGATAAGGCAAGGGAAAATGATACATTGAAACATGTGGAGACAAGCACAACAAAGCACGAGCCGATTCATCCGATACTCTTCAAAATCAAAAGTATCTCATATCATCATGGTTACAATGACTCTGGGTTTGGTGGACTCGTTTTGACCCTCAAACTCTTGGGTCGACTCGCTAGGCGTTGTGAGCTGCACGTGCCGATTCAGCACCCTTGAATCAAATCCTTAAAACTCAAGTCACCAACTAAAAGAAGAGCCCACCACTCTTGAAGATCATACCATTGACCAAACTGCTCAGGTGTGAATTAGAAAGATTGAACAAAGAAACATGCCATCACCTTCAACTCATGCCTATTTTCCATATGTTCGAATCAACCTTCAAGATCAAGTCTTAATGGCCCTTGAAGAAGCTTCCAGCCCAATTCAAGATCAAGCATCGACGACCCTTGAAGAAATCACAAGTACGATACAAAATCAAGTGTCCATCACCTTTGAATCAAATCCAGCTCCATATAAAAAAGGAGTAAGTTCAAACAATTTGACGAAACCAGAAAGTCTTCCAACCCAGTTCAAGAATAAGCCTGTGGAAAGTCAACAATTGGAGGAAACCAGAAAGTCTTCCAACCCAGTTCAAGAAAGACCTCCAACCCAGTTCAAAAGAGTCCTCCAACGCAGTTCAAGAAAAGCCTGTGGAAAGTCAACAATTGGAGGAAACCAGAAAGTCTTCCAACCCAGTTCAAGAATAAGTCTGTCGAAAGTTAACAATTGGAGGAATCCAGAAAATCCTCCAACCCAGTTCAAGATCAAAGCAGTGGAAAGTCAACAAGCGCAACAAAATACGTGTCGATTCATCCACTACCAAAGCCAAAGATCATCTACCACATGAAGCTCCTTGTGGTCCAATTTCAACCTTCAAGATCAAGCCTCAACGACCCTTGAAGAAATTTCAAACAAAGTTTAAGAACAAGCCTCAACGGCCTTTGAAGAAACTTCCAGCCCAATTCAAGATCAAGCCTCAACGGCCCTTGAAGAAATCTCCAGGCCAATTCAAGATCAAGCCTCAACGGCCCTTGAAGAAATCTCCAGCCCAATTCAAGATCAAGCCTCGATGGCCCTTGGATCGACATCTACATTAAGAGACTTCAAAACGCATCTCTTACACGTGACAAGCACATGTATACGACGCGCCTTGAAGTGGGGGCATTTGTAGACATCGAAATTTCGGTGAAATAAATGTTGACCAATAATTACAATTTCAACGCTCATGTGCCATATAAATTTTACACGTAACGTGTGACTAAACGAAAAATCAAAATAAATCGAAAAAGTCATCAAACAGAACACGTGTCAACACCAAGCAGAAATGATTTATTTCATCTGATTATTTAAATCCAAAAATCAAGTTTTGGAATTCTATAAATAAGAAGCCAAGGCATTCATATTGGGAAACCAATTCATAACCAATTCACCTTACACCAAAACCTTGAAGCTTTGAAACTCCAAAGCTCCCAAGCAAATCCCGAAAGATCAAGAAAAGCTTTTTTCATTCTTCGTCAACTCAACCTTCAAGATCAAGCCCCAACGGCCCTTTGAAGGAACTTCCACAAATTCAGGATCAAGCCCCGACGACCCTTAAAGAAAGTGTTCATCGTTCATCATCCGTTCATCCTAAGATCAAGCCCCAACGGCCCTTTGGATCAACAACATCAAGAAATCCACACATCCAACCATTCTTCAAGATCAAGCCCAAAAGCCCTTGAAGATCTATCCAATTGTTCATCCAATATCAAGCCCCAAAGGCCTTTAAAGATTCGTTCATCAATAGTTCTTCAAGATCAAGCCCAAAAGCCCTTGAAGATCCGTTCATCCATCAACTTTCAAGATCAAGCCCAAAAGGCCTCTTGAAGAAACTTCCAACCGTTCATCCAAGATCAAGCCTCGACGACCCTTGGATCAGCATTACAATCCACAAATCAACACCTTACGGAGATCGAATCAGATGATCAAATTTGAGAGAGATTGTAACCCCTAAATTATTAATACAAAATATTATTTTGTACACGTGTTCTTGTCTCGTTTGTTTCAGGAATTTCCGTGTTTACACTCTCCTTCTCAGTTGGACTCAGACGTGAGTCGATTCTAGCCGTATTTTCCGGCTAGTAGGGGTCAAAAATGATGTTTTCGATGTTTTCTTCGGGTTTCCATCCTGATTCATCTTCCAGGGCATTGTCGACCTTGACGCCATCTTTTTGACCTACTTACTGTAAATGCTATTGGCGGAGGTGGAGTCGTCTTTCTACATTTCAGCTGCTACTGCTGGGGTGAAAGACTTCTTATTTAACTTCTTGAGAACTTGTATAGTGCATCGCTTAGACATGGCGTGGTCACCTTTGAATTCTCCGACTGCTTCTCTCGAGATGTGAAATCAGATTTTCTGGTACTCGATCGAGGTCACATCTCCAATCTTCACTAGCCATGGTCGGCCTAATATCCCATTATGGGGAGATGGGTTGCTGACGATCATGAAGGTCTGCGATGAGAATCGGTGGGCTGGTTACGTCGAGTGTGATAGTGTTAATGATAGTTGAGGTGAGTTCGTTGAATCCGGTTAAGACATCTGCTTTACGTTGGATAGTGTTTTCCAGGCCCATCTTCTGGATAACTGATAGTTGTAGAAGGTTGACTGAGCTGTCGTTGTCGACCATGACTCTGTCAACGATGGCGTGGGCCAGTTATATAAAAATCACCAGGGCGTCGTCGTGGGGAAAGTCTACTCCATCGGCGTCGTGCTCGGTAAAGCTGACGATTGGTCCAGGTACACATCTATGGCTTAAACCTGATTGATCGATCTCGATTGCTGGATCTTCCTCTTCTTGGATTTATTTATGGCCCCCAGATGCTCGGATTCGCCAAAGATTCCATTGATTCGAATTGTTTTGGTTGGGGGCTCGGCAACCGCATCTTTTTCTCGCCTTAGCCGGGCAGCTAGTCTGTCGACATACTGGTCGCACTTGCCTTCCTTCATGAGCTGCTCAATGTACCTTTTCCATGTGGTGCAATCATTAGTTGTGTGCCTATGACCTCTGTGGAATACGCAATATTTGGTCTGGTCCATCTTGGAGTTGTCGCTCCTTAAAGGTGGCGGCAACTTGAACCATGGCTAGTCCTTGAGGTCCTGAAGGATTTGGTTGATCGAGGTTGAGAACCTGGTGTACGTCTTGGGCGCTATGCCTCCCTTTGATGGGGATCGGTCCCTGCATTTATTTCCTGGCTTGCTTTGATGTTGAGCGGTTTATCGCTCGCCTTCTTCTGAGTTGATTCCACAACTCTGTGCGGTTGCTCGGGCAGCTTCTGATAGCGCTTTTCCTCATCCCAGAAAGAGTGATTTTCTGCCAAAGCATAAGAGTTTGCCAGGGACAGGTTCTCGCCCATAAGTAATTCTCTGAAAAACTGGTGATCTGCTAGGAGACCCTTTCTGAAAGCTAAACATGCGATGCTATCATCGCATCCGACGATCTTTTCCTTCTCTACCTTGAATCTCTTGACGTATGTGTAGAGCGACTCCTTCGGGTCCTTCTTCATGTTGAAGAGGTGGTCAGACTTCTTTTTGATCAAGCGGTAGGACGAATATTCCTTAATGAAAACCAAGGAAAGTTCGCTGAAGTTCTGGATTAAACATGATGGCAGGGTATGGAACTAGTCTTGTGCCTCACCTTGGAGCATCATGGCGAAAATCTTGCACATGAGAACGTCATCGTTGGCGTAGAGTATCATGACACTTTGGTAATGCATCAAGTGCCTATCAAGATCTGCATCTCCCTTGAATAAGGTGAAGTGTGGCGGGCTGAACTTCAATGATGGCTCCATTTGCTCGATCTCATCTGTAAATGGTGACCTGCTCAGGTTGGCCACGTCTCTACGGAGGGCATTGTATGTAGTGTCAATGTGATAGAATATGCGCAGCTGCTCTGCTACGAGTCTTTGTACTTCTTCCTGGATTTGTGCCTGGTAGGGTAGTGGAGCCTCCAGTTGCCTTCAGTGCTGACCTGTTGGTCCATGCTGCTCTTTGGCTCGTCCTGCTTGTCTGTGCTACGGTTGTGATACACATAGTTCACCTTGTGCTGCTCGATGTCGCTCTGGGCAGGGGCTGCTAGTGGAGCTTGAACTGGTCTACTTACGTGCTTTTCTCTGGGCGTTATGCAGCTACCTACTCTATTGCCTCGCAAGAGGATCTCCTTGTAGGCCTAGCCTCGTGTGGACGTTTCGCTTGGAACGTCCTGAGTGCTCATCTGAATGTGGACCCAACCTCGAATGCACACTGAGTCGTGAACCAAGTCGAGAATGAACATTTATCTGCGCATCTAGGAGGGAGAATACGTTTCCCCGAAGGCCCAAACGAAAGTGCACACTACTTGAACGCATGGTTCATGGTGGGCTGAACTGTTCTTTGTTGGAACGTCGTTGGAATAAGTCACGTTCTCCCACCCTTGTCCTGTTTCAGGACACCTCATCTAAGATGTGATGCATCTCGATGCACTCGATGAGCTAGATCACCAAGGTGGTCTACTACGCGAGGTCGTTCGTCAAATTAGCGACCTGCTGGGGCAGGTAGTGCTCGCCATTTGGATTGGAAGAGCTTGGATGATGGGCGTCTCCATGTGTGGTGGAGGTATAGTGGGCTACAGGTATAAAGCTTGAGCCCAAAGCAGGCATTCACCCAGAAAAGCGGGCGGTAAGTAACCCTAAATCGATCACGAGACCTATGGTCAGAATCTGGATCACTGAAGGTGGCCTGGAATAGATTGGGTCGCTGGCCGGATCGTCGGAGTGGGTCGTGGGGTGCGTTGGACTGACGCTTGCTCGCCTTGGATCTGCATGGCCGTGGACCATCATGGTCGTTAGGCTGCCACATCTTGGCTTGTTGGCTGAATGGCTTGGGCTTGGGCCCGTTGAGCTGCCTGACTGGCAGCAGCTGCCGAATTCCGAACTCGGGTTCGGGCTTACTGTGTAACAAGGCATGCTGCTACATTGGGCTAAGCCTCTTGCCTACGGCTTGATGTGGCAGCTGCCAAGTCCTGGGCCTCCTCCCCATGTTCTTGGAAGTGGACTTGGGCCTCCTGCCTAGGGTTTGGTATGAGTGATGTCGTGGCCTGGTGGCCTTGTAGTGAATGCTGGGTCACGGTGGTGATAGTGGTGGCGCGGCTCCGCTGCAGTGGGCTACGTCCTCGTCTCCACTCTCTGGTCCACATCCTTCCACGTATGGGGTTCCGTTCGTCGTAGGTTCTGAATTTCCTACCATTGTATCCTTTCTCTAGGGATTGATCAAGAAACTTTTCTAGAAAAAAATTAATTGATATGACGTGTGAGAAATTCAATGTAACATAAAATTTAAGAAACTAATGCGAGAGGCTTCTTCAAGTATTTTGAATCAGCTCTCAATGAAAGCACCAATTTGTCGATGCAAATTTCCGCCGTCTTCAGTCTTGACGAAAATGTACCTGCAAAACAATCAACACCTTTGATCAAAGACCTAATGCTCACGACTGAGAAAGTAAAGTGTTTAAGGCTTTTTTAGGGTTGCAAAAGCTCTCCAAATTTGGTAGAATATGGGGTATTTATAGGGTTAGGGCCAGCCATATAGTGTTTAATGGAGAGATATTCTCTAAATATTCCCAAGATATTAAATAGGAAATAATATCTTGAGATAATGGTGTAATTATCCTAATTTAAATAAATTAGGATTACTTACTTGATTGGAGCTATTCTTCAAGTAGGAATGTATTAAAGATAGGATTTGGGTAATTAATCCCTATCTTTAATTCCTTGCCAATGGCAGGTGAGCTGTGGGCAGTTGTGTTCAGCTGCTGAGTCCTTCAAGGATGTGAGCTGTGCGTGGGACCATCTAAGAAGCCTGCCCATTTATTGAGGGTAATCTTGTCCTTCTGAAATAAAAGTCCACGTGTCGCTTCTAGAATATTTGAGATTATTTTAGGCTCCACAAGAATGTTAACAGAAAGTTAACGAAAATGTTAATTTTGAACTTGAATCTTAACAGTTTTCACCACGAGAGTTTAAATCATAATTTTTTCACCATAGAGCTATCTTTTGATTACTTTATCACAACAGTAACCATTAATCCAATTTGGCCATACAATTGCCAATTAGTACTATGGTCTACCGGTATTCCTCTTCACTTGTAAGTGAAAACCCTTAGGTTTGATTCTCGCCAAAGGTGAATTTGAACCACATTGTTGCTAACCCATTGTGAAACTTAGTCTATTCTTCATTTCTTTAATGTAAATAATATCGTTTGTTAAATAAATAAATAAAAGTTTGGCCCTACAATAACAAAAGCGTGTATGGTGAACAATATTGGAGTAATTGTTTGGGAACTATCATTATTATTTTGGGAATTGTTTACAGTATATGCACTTGACTATCGTCATGTATGGTCAAATATAACATTTCTATTTTTTGGTTGCATACATGGTTAGATAATAAATATATTAAGTAAATACGTGCCATAGCCAACCTCTTTATATCCATGTAGATTCGATGTTATAATATGGTGGTTCAGTTGGTGACTTCAAAGGTGCAACTTTCACGCTGGAAAAGGAGGGCAAAGCTGCACTATTGTGAAGTTGTTACATGTGAATGTAGTGGAAAATATATATATTTAATAGGGATATCATGATTATTTATTATAATATAAAGAGATGGCAGAATTGATATATAAACAAAATGACATATCGTAGGTTGTAAATTACTAAATAAAGAGATGACAGCATTGATATGTCCCACGTTTCTATTCGAAGGGGAAAAAAACAAGGACAGAGCAAAACAGGCCAAATATGGCAAAAAAAATGATAACAAGCAAAAGCCCAGAGAGAAACGAGACAAACCACAACATATCATCCCAAACTGCCAACTATCTGATCTTCTAAATAATCTAACGATTAAAAACGATTTACGGATGACAGTTTACAGTAACATATAACAATAAGGAAAAATTACACATAGATGATACTTTTAATTTTTTATTTTTTATTGAGACATCATTTTTCAAACATTTTAAGGAGAGGCAAAAATTAATAAATAACATCATTGTCATTTTTTCTCTGGAATGTAAATTACAAAAATACCCAAACGCCTTCAATTCTTTGCTGACTAGGGCCTACAATTCTCCGGAGGGTATTGATCGAGTTCACTTGTATCCCACCTTGCCCAACTTGAAGCTGTAATCGAAGTCGAAAAGCAAGCCGCGAGGGATTTGATTCGTGACAAGAAAAAGGAAAGAGCTTGTTAGCATTAAAATTCTCTCTTTCTGATTCACTTTCAATTCGCAGACATGATCAGAACCTGGAGGCTGGAGCCGCCTTCCTCTACCTCTTTAATTCTTTCTAGGAACTTTAATGAAAACTTTTGGTATTGTTTATTTTAACAAAAAATTATATTTTTACACTAAAAATTAATTCTGTCATTATTCACTTTACCCTTTATTTTATCATTATCATTAAAACTCAAAATTTACAAATCATTTTCATTAATTTTCCTTTCTTTTTTCTACTGCTTCCTTGTTCCTCAGTAATCTTTTGTATGCATGTATGTATGAATTTGCCTGTTTGTTTGTCGAATTGTTGAATTTGTTGCCAAATTCAAGAGCCCATTTATTGCTTTCAGTGGCACACAAAAAATACGTGAAAGAGAATTTATGCCCTTAGGCTTACATTAAAAAATGCAGAGAATTAGAAATGGTGAAGATGCTTTGTTTTGGTTACGACCCAGAACAAAAAGATAGCTCCATTTTTTTGTGCACAAGACGCAAACAAGAAGAGAGTAAAAGAAAAGCCATGGACAGCCTCATTCGAAGAGAATAAGAAGAGCTCCTCCTCTCCACATTATGTAAGCAATCACTCCATCAACTCTAAGGACAGATTTTTTTTTTTTTTTTTTTTTTTTTTTGAGGTTGAATTGATTGAATTTTAAAATTTGATGTATAGGTTTTTCACATCTTCATTTCGTAATAGAGAAATCGTTATTTTTTATGCGGAAGGAATGATACATGCTTACACAAGTTGAAGTCAATTCCCTCTTTATAAATCACTTTAAGTGGTTAATGACACATCCCGATCAGGAATGTCCACCTAGACTCAGAATTGAGCTATGCTGGCCAACACCAGGAGGGTGACGAAGCCATAAAGTGTAGTGATGTGGAAAATGAGAATAAATTTAAACATAAAAGTGCCTAAATATAAGAGTGCACATGTGAGTGGGAATGAACCAATTTCACATGTGATGTCAGAGCATAAGTAAAGTACAGTAAAAGTAAAAGAGGAATTATACTGTCGATAGTATTCCCACAACAAAATTTAGCCAAAAATCCTCATCGACACGAAAGCTCTGCCACTAATACCTAGAGGGGCAAAAAATAAAGGTAAGTGGGCCTAAAAAAATAAAGTTTTGTAAAAACCTTTTCGAAAACATAATAACCATTCGCCGTAAAACAAGTATAGTTTCCAAAATAGGTATACTACGTATAATATGAAAATACTTACCATAGCCAACAGTATATGAAGAATGCAATACGTCACAAACTTTCGTAAATAACACATGATGTCTGTAATCACATATTCTCGCATAAACAAACATATCATATCGAGTGCTCATTGACATATGCTGACACGAGTTCATGCAGAGATATTCTGATATTAACCTGACTGGGTGTAATAATAACTTACGCCCTAGAACTACAATCATGTGAAGACTAGCGCTATGTGCATCACATACAAGTCCTAATTGCCTATATCAATCTAGGACAAAACTGGCACCTACAATGGATCCAAAGTGAGCGTACGGTGCGATGTGAACATACACGTGAAAGACTAGCCTTGGCCCGAGCGAGTACTAACACCAGTGCAACACACTATGAGCAGATAACGCAAATATGATCATGCAATGGTAAATCGATAATTCTATAATCCAATAACCCTAGTCAATGAAATACTATTCATAACCATAAATACTATTCAAGCATCTATATTAATACACATACATGTGCATCCCATAGGACGTAGTATGATTGCATGAATTTCGTCAATACGGTAATTTTATATACGTTACCCCAATCTAGGTGTAACATAGAAAATTCTTTATCAAATATATAAATGGAAACTAACCAAAAAAAAAAAATATATATATATATATACATATACACACACTATATATAAAAGAAAAGACCCACTCACAAGTACTTGCGATGTCACATCCATTTAAGCTGGAAAAGCCGGAGTCTCCGATAGTAATCGCACCTAAGCATAATATTGAGACCCATTAGTAAAACTCAACTTAAACGACTAAATTTGGGAAAACAGAGTCGGATTCGTAATCGGAGCGTCGAAATACGCTAAGAGGGGTCCTAGACAATTTTCGTAAAAGGTTAACGAAAAGTCAACGGTCAATCCTAAAAAAGTCAACCAAGATGCCCCAGCGATCAACTACATTAAAACCTTGTAATTTCACTAAATGGATGTCAAAAACGAACTGGGGACGTTGAACTTAGCCCAGAAGGATTTCCGAGAAAATTTTGAAAAAGTCAACTAATGGTCAACAGTTAACTTTAAAGGAATACTCTATTCTCATATAGAATATTCTGTTAAAGTTACCCTCCAAATCTAAAATGGATCTGTGTCGTATCCGGGTTTGGGCCAAGTCGGATCTGGCCCACGAATCTGGTTGGCCTTTTCTCTTTTTTCCTCTGGTCGGGCTGACCCATTGGCCTCGCGGGTTGTACTCGCCAGACCCAGCTAAAAAGAAGGCCGGTTTCTGGGTTGGTTTGGCAGGGAAATTTCCTGAACTCCGATCTGCATTCAAAACTCAATTATTCTGAGAGATCTTTAGGTTAATTTGAAGCTAAGGGAAATAAGAACAAAGATTTACCGACACGAGACCTAGCCGTGGCTGGAAAAGTCTGAAATCCCACGAATCCATCGCTGGAGAACAAGAGGAAGGGTCTTCTAGGTATTTCTTGGACCAAAACATCACCAACTCGCACAAATGATCCAGAAAACAACCCAAAACGATGATAATGACATGATTTGAGGATGCACGGTCCCTACCTCGTCGGAAAAGTCCACAGAGATCCGGAGGTCATCGGGGGAGAAAGGTACAGTAGCCTCTGCCACTGTCAAGGTTCGTAAACTCGTCGTCGATTCTAGGTATAGAGTGAGGAAGATGGTGGTGTGGTACGACAGGGGTGATGGAGTTTGCCGAAACGATGTAGTGTGTGGGGGCCTCGGGTTGCTGAGAATGAGAGAGAGTCCAAACTTTTAGGGAAAGAGCTAAGAAAGATAAATAAAGAGAGAGAGTTGAGTAGTGAGGTGAAGTGGCAGCAAGAGAGTAGGTAAGTAAAGAGAGAGAGAAACCAAGGTTTTTGGAATGAGGGGAAAGAGTAGGGTGTGAGCCCCACATGGCTCACAAAACAACACAAAATATCTCTAAACCTGAAATTACCAATTTACCCTCGGTATTCGGCGTTCCATAATATTTTAACCGTTACTTTGAATTTGATTTTGTTTACGCCTACACATTCGTACCGTCGAGTACTTCGAGAATACAGTGAAATAATAGCTCGTATGCATCACAAAATGACGGTCAACTAAAGTCTACAATCTCGCCCCTAGGGACATTTTCGTCAATTCACTTCTTTTTTTAGAATTTATAAAATCGTAAAATTAAGGACAAATTGTCACAGTTAAAGAGCCTTAGAGTTGTGAGGGTTATGTTCTATTATCAACCTTAAAGCCTTAGGGGTATGATTGGTATTTTAAAATATTGTTTCTATGTTTTTGGGCTAGGCTTTAGTTGTTTTTATGTTTTTGTGTCTGATTGACGTGTTTAAAAATTAGTAGAGTTCCTTTAAATATAGTGAAAGTTTTTGTCTCTATATTTAAAGCTCCCATAACAATAATGTATATATTTGCAAGTTCAAATTTCAACTATCTTTTTTCTTTTTAATATTTAATAATTTAACCCACTAATGCTTTCATTTGTAAAGGAAATTAAAAAAAATTCTTGACTCAAAAACATGGTAAATTCTTAAACATTTGTTGTCACTCATATGAAGATTTTTAAAACCGCTTTGCAGCTGGTTTGGTTCTCCGTACCCCTTTCTTCTATCATTCTAATGGTGTTTTGCCTTCTTGCTTTGTTGGAATCAGAAGTTTTCCCTTGTTGGTCCTCGGGTGATGAATATGGTTGTTGGTGTTGGCTACTTATTTCTTTTACTGAGTATTTTACAGGCAAATTTGGTGAGGTACATGATGGTTGTAACAAAGACAATTTGCATCGACAAATGAAGCCTAATTGGACCATCATGTGCTTTGTTTGAGCTTCTTTGTATACTTGGCCTGCTAGCAACTTTTCTTTACCTTTTATCTCATTTAACATTATCTTCAACTAAGCTTGTTTTTGAAAAAAGAAAAAGAAAAAAAAAGTCACTCAGCTCGTGTACAAGTACTTAAGCTGATTCGAGGCAGTGAGAGTATCATCATCAATCAAACATCTTCGCCATGGTCATCCACTTCAAGTCAATAACCATCATCAATATAAAGTTTAAAAAAAAAAAAAACCAAATCAAATTTTACCCAAAACGAAAGATTGAATCTTTCATTGATTTGATATGTATCAAATTCTGAGAACCTTTTTCAACCTACACCAAGTTGCAGTAGTGGGAATGGGTATGGAAAGAGGAAGAAGAGCACAAAGGCGTGCTTGATTTTTTAAATATTTTTCCCAATATATCTGCTACAAAAGAAAGAGAGCAATTGCTCTATTTAAAGGAATTAGACCCCAAGGGTGCGTTTGTTGCACCGGACTGTCTCGGACTGGACTAGCTGCAGGGACTAAGCTGGACTGGCTTAGACTAGACTAAGCTGGACTAGTTTAGTGAGGCGTTTGGTGCAGTGTCAGACTAAAAAACAGAATAATAAAAATAATAAAATTAATTCACTTTTTATTTTTTATTTTTTTCGTTTTCTAGAATCTCTCTATTTTGGTCAAACTATTTCCTTTTTTTTCTCCCCTGTCTCTTCCCTTTTCCTTATCCTGTCCGACTCTCTCTCCTTTTTTCTCCCTTATCTCTTCCCTTTTCCTTATCCTGTCCGACTCTCTCTCCCTCCCTCCCTCCCTCCTCACTTCCTCTCACAACTTCATAATCTACTGCAAACCTTCAAAATCAAACCACATAGCAAGAAATAAAGTGAAAATTTAGGAGTTGGGGTTGGGGTGCATGTGTGATTGCCTTGAAGGTGGGAGATGGAGAAGGTTTGCAATCAGGGAGTTTCATGTTTTCTGGGTTTGGTTTTCCTTCAGTCAATCCCATCGTTGATTTAAGCTTATACCCACTGCAGATTTTGTGTGTGTGTGTGTGTTTTATAGGTTTCTGGGTTCTATTTTGCAGGTTGGATCTGGATTTGAAAAATGGAACGACTGCATATTTTTTTTTGTTTTGAATTTTGCGGGATATGGGTTTGAAAATAGTTGTGGAAGCGAGGAAGAAGCAGATGGGAGGGGCGAAGTGAGGAGAGGCGAACCGGACAGAGGTGGTCTTAGCAGTCCGCCCGATTTTGGGGGGCCTTGCGAAGCCCCTCTAGCGAATCGTTTAGTCGGGGTTAGTGTAGGCGAGTCTCATTAACGCTAGTCCGTGTGTGCAACAAACACAGGATTACAGTGATAGTTAGTCCAATCTAAGCTAGCGAAAGCTAGCGAGCTCAAACAAACACGCCCTAAGAGTGCTAGCTAGACAATCCACTACTACCTAACTCACTAAGGACAAAATATGTAAAAACAACCATAACCCTTAACTTCTAAATGACTAAGATAGTCACCAATTAAAATATCGTATCATTATTCCCCCCTCTTATGGCAACCTTGTCCTCAAGGTTCAAATTGAAAATCTGGAAACCTTGACTTGAATTTATCATAATCCTCCCAGGTAGCATCCTTTGCATCTTGATCAACCCACTGCACAAGTAATTGAACACCTGCTGACTGTCCCTTCTTGTATAACCTTCGAGACAACACTGCTAAAGGATTCACATTGGCCAAGCCATCATCAATCATCTATGGTAGCACTACAACAGGCTGAATTAGACTTCCCATGTGTTTCTTGTGGCAATTCACATGAAAGACCAAGTGTATTTTTGTACCTTCTGGAAGTTTCAACTTGTAAGCCACAAATCAAATCTTCTCCAACAATTCATATAGACCATAGAACCTAGGCTAAAGCTTAGGATAAGAGTGAGAATTCAAAGCTTACAACTGATAGGGAACCAATATGAGATACACAAAGTCACCCACAAGGAACTTTCTTTCTGTTCTATGCTTGTTAGCTTGCTGCCTTATTTTGTGTTGTGCCATCTCCAAGTTGGTCTTGAGCACTGCAAGAACTCTATCCCTCTCCCTGAGACATTGTTCCACAGAATCAAGTTTTGCAGTCCCAACTTCATGAATAACTACCAATGGGGGAGGATAACTATATACCAGCTAGAAATGGGTGAATTTGGAAGATGTTTCGTAGGAGGAATTATAATTCCACTCAGTCCATGGTAACCAATCAACTCATTTCTTAGGCTAAGTACCAACAAAACATCCTAAATAAGTTTTGAGGCATCTGTTAACCACCTCAGTTTGTCCATCACTCTGAGGATGGTAACCTGAGCTCATATAAAGCTTTGAACCTTGCAACTTGAAGAATTCCTTCCAGAAATGATTGAGAAAAATTGCATCCCTATCACTCACAATGGTTAAGGGCATTCCATGGAGTTTAAAGACATTCTTAACAAAAACTTAAGCTACTGTTGAAGCTGTGAAAGAGTGAGCTGATGCCATGAAATTAGCATATTTTGTCAACCTGTCTACTACCACAAAGATCACAAATTTTCCCTTACACAGACGCAATCCTACAATAAAATTTATACTAACGTCATTCTAAACCTTTTGGCGAATGGGCAAAGGCTGGAGTAAACCCAGGAGACAAGGTTTCATATTTATTATGTTGGCACTCTTGGCATTTAGCTACAAAGGTTTTTATATCCCTCTTTAAACATGGCCAATAAAACCCTTTTTTAATCCATTGGTAAGTTTTAAGCATCCCATTGCACCCTGCAACAGTTGTAGCATGGTGTTGCTCCATAATTCTAGCCCTTCAAGGAGATGTAGGGCTCAAGACTATTCTAGAATTATATCTGAGAAGGTCGTTTTCCACTTGGTACTGAGAATTCTTCCCTCCATTATTGCTTGAATCAATGGTATTCAATTCGTGTATTTTGGCCTTTATCCAGTCATCTTGTTCAACACTCTTCCTCATATCATCGAGCCACCCAAAATAAACATATGTGATGGTTGAGCAACTCAAATTCTTAGGTGCTTCATCCAAGGACATGTCATCTGAATTAGTTATTTCCTGCAGCCTTGATAGAGCATCAACCACCAAATTCTTAGACGCCTTCCTAAGTTGGATCTCATAGTCATAACCAAGCAGTTTAGAGACCCATTTCTGCTGAAAATTGGTTATTTGCCCTTTGGTTCAAGAAATACTTTAAGCTGTTGTGATCTGTCTTAATGATAAAATGTTTTCCCTGTAGATAAGTTTGCTATTTCTTAATGGCATGCACTATGGCAATGAGTTCTCGTTCATAAGCAAATATGGCTTGGTTTTTAAGGCCCAGAGCCTTGCTTGTGAGAGCTATAGGCCTCCCTTTCTAATGCGGGATTGCCCCAATACCCTTGTCATAGGCATCACACTCTAAAACAAATACTACAACAACAACAACAAAGCCTTTTCCCACTAAGTGGGGTTGGCTATGAATCCTAGAACGCCATTGGGCTCGGTCCTGTGTCATGTCCTCTGTTAGATCCAAGTACTCTAAGTCTTTTCTTAGAGTCTCTTCCAAAGTTTTCCTAGGTCTTCCTCTACCCCTTCGGCCCTGAACCTCTGTCCCGTAGTCGTATCTTCTAACCAGAGCGTTAATAGGCCTTCTTTGCACATGTCCAAACCACCGTAACCGATTTTCTCTCAGCTTTCCTTCAATTCCGGCTACTCCTACTTTACCTCGGATATCCTCATTCCTAATCTTATCCTTTCTCGTGTGCCCACACATCCAACGAAGCATCCTCATCTCCGCTACACCCATTTTATGTATGTGTTGATGCTTCACCACCCAACATTCTGTGCCATACAACATCGTCGGCCTTATTGCAGTCCTATAAAATTTTCCCTTGAGCTTCAATGGCATACGGCGATCACACAACACGCCGGATGCACTCTTCCACTTCATTCATCCAACTTGTATTCTATGGTTGAGATCTCCATCTAATTCTCCATTTTTTTTGCAAGATAGATCATAGGTAGCGAAAGCAGTCGCTCTTTGGTATTTTCTGATCTCCGATCCTCACCCCTAACTCATTTTGGCCTCCATTTGCACTGAACTTGCACTTCATATATTATGTCTTTGATCGGCTTAGGCGAAGACCTTTAGATTCCAACACTTCTCTCCAAAGGTTAAGCTTCGCATTTACCCTTTCCTGAATTTCATCTATCAACATTATATCGTCTGCGAAAAGCATACATCAAGGAATATCATCTTGAATATGTCCTGTTAACTCATCCATTACCAACGTAAAAAGGTAAGGACTTAAGGATGAGCCTTGATGTAATCCTACAGTTATGGGAAAGCTTTCAGTCTGTCCTTCATGAGTTCTTACGACAGTCTTTACTCCTTCATACATATCCTTTATAGCTTGGATATATGCTACTCGTACTCCTTTCTTCTCTAAAATCCTCCAAAGAATGTCTCTTGGGACCCTATCATACACTCTAACACAAATGGCAAAGAAAAATTGGTGAGTGCCAACACTTGAGGAGAAGACATTGTGTTCTTGAGAGTTTGAAAAGTGTAGCTTCATGTGTCCAATGAAAAATGTCATTCTTAGTGAGTTGGTAAAGAGGCTGGCAAATTTTACCATACCCAGAAATAAACTTCTTCTAATAACCAGTAAGTCCCAAGAAACCTCTCAATTCTTTGACATTTGCAGGAACTGGCCAATCAATAATGGCTTGAATTTTGGAGTGGTCAGCCTCAACACCTTTTCTAGACACAACGTGGCCCAGGTATTCAATTATATGTTGACCAAAGGCACACTTCTACTTTTTAACATAGAGTAGATGCTCTTGTAAAACGTTGAAGATGATGCTAACATGATTCAAATGGTCTTGCCAAGACTTACTATAAACCAGTATGTCATCAAAAAATACCAATATGAATTTCCTCAAATATGGTTTGAAGATATCATTCATGAGGTTCTGAAAAGTGGCAGGGTCATTGGTAAGGCCAAAAGACATGACTAGAAACTCATAGTGTCCCTCATGAGTCCGAAAGGCTGTTTTATCAATATCAGAAGGATGCATGAGGATTTGATGATAGCCGGATCTCAAATCAAGCTTCAAAAAATAGTGTGCTCCACAAAGTTCATCTAATAAGTCATCAATGAGTGGGATGGGTTATTTGTCTCTGACAGTGATGGAGTTCAACTCTCTGTAATCCATGCAAAGTCTCCATGTTCCCTCTTTTTTCTTAACCAAAAGCACAAGACAAGAAAATGAACTATGGCTTGGTCAAATAAAACCTGCATCCAAAAGCTTCTACATAACTTTTTCAATCTCGGTTTTCTGAAGTGGGCCATAATGGTAAGGGGCAGATGTTTGTAGGTTTGGATCCAGGTATAAGTGGAATATGATGGTCATGCTGCTTGGTTGGAGGTAACTTAGAAGGCAACATAAAAACAACCTCAAAGTGTCCCAATAAGGACTGCAAGTCACGAGCTGGTCCTGAGATAACTCACATGCTTCATTTTCTATGCTCAATGGAGTACAAAAAAAAACCCTAAATTCGAACTAAAAATCTCGTCGTCGACATATTGTGAAGAAATCTTTTGTATACGAGATGAAGCTCCCTTGCTGTGAGTGAGTTAATTTGTACTAGGAATACCCCTTGGAAAATTCAAGAGTCATGAGTTGAAAGTCTCATAGACAGGGTTAATGGAGGACAACCAGTGATCCCCTAAAACAAAATCGCAGCCCCTAAGGGAAGGGCATAGAGGTCAACATCGCATGCATAACCACCATTGTTATCATGACCTCAAAGGTTTGGTTGCTTGTGACTGCCAACCCCATTTTTTGAGTAACCTAGAGTCCACAAAGTTGTGGGTGCTCCCCGAATCTAACAAGATTTTCACATTTTGTCTAGCCAAGACCCCATCTAACTTCATTGTGTGGATAGTTTGTCACGCAGTGGTGCCATAGAAGGCACATTCACTAAGCTCCATGTGCAAGAGAGTATGTTGCTCATCATTAACAACTACTTCCCCAACTTCCTCAGGACTGAGTAAATCAAGCATGAACAATTGCTTATTAGCACACTTATGGCCTCTACTCCACTTATCATCACAGACCAACAATCCCCTTGCTCCCTTTTTCGTTAAATTTCCTCTGGAGTAAGTCTCTTAATAGGAAAATTAGGATTTCTAGGGGTCACTGTAGGAGTAGCAACTGCAGGAGTGGGTGATCTAAAAATGGGATTTGGTTTAGTGCATCCAGACTAAAGATTAGTAAATTTGGTATCAAGTTGTACGACAATAGCAATGGCATCATGAAGATTAAGAGGACGCAACAACTTAACATCATATTTTAGCTCACGCTTAAGACCCCCTAAGAAGAACTCTTTAACAAGATCGGTCCCAAATCAGTAGTGCAATTAGCCATATGCCTAAATTCAGATATATAATCTTTTGGAGTACCTATTTGGCGCAGTTTTGAAAAGTGCCTCAACACTATCGATGGGATCTGGGTCATGAGGATCAATGGGATCAACGGTAATTGGAAGAGGAGCAGGATCAGCATCAGTGGATGAGGATCCAACCCCGCCCACCATGCACGTGAGTTCAAGTTAGAATTGTTCGAAGTAAATAGCAAACTTAGCATCCATGGAGTTGGACAAAGCAGCCACAAAGGCCTCCAACGTAGAGATCCGAGCATCCATAACAGTGAAGCGGGTATTTGGATGGTGGCGGGGCATACAAGGACGGAAATACTAGGATCGGAAAGGATGATACCAATGATATGTATCAAATTCCCAGAACCTTCTTCAACCTATACCAAGTTTCAATAATGGGAATGGATATGGAAAGAGGAAGAAGAGCACAAAGGCGCGCTTGATTTTTATAATATTTTTCCCAATATATTCGTTACAAAAGAAAGAGAGCTATTTCTCCATTTAAAGGAACTTGACCCCGAGAGTGCAAGCTGGACAATCCACTACTAACTCACTAAGGACAACATTAGTAAAACAACCATAACCCTTAATTTCTAAATGACTAAGATAGTCACCAATTAAAATATCCTATCATGATTTTGTTGGAAAATATTAGTATTTAGGTTTAATGTTTGGTTTTCTGGGCTTAGCCCGTTAGTATTAGCGTTTCAGTTTCTTACCTTTTAGGGTTAGGGTTAGTTTATTATAAATAGCATGCTTGTTATTCATTAGAAAATAAGTCATTCACAATGTAGTCTCTAGGGTTTTTGTAGCCGTCTCGGCATTCTCGGTTGTTTAATAATATTCTTATTATTTTGTAATCTTGTTCGTTGCGCACTCTGATATTCAACTTGGTATCAGAGTCAGGTTTCATCCTTCGGGATTTAATCTGCTCTGGGTTGGTATCTGTTGGTTTGTGTTCGTTCATGGTCAGATTGTCTAGTTGTGTTGCAAAAAAAAAAAAAAAAAAAAAGTGTTAATTTTTTCAGTTGTGTTGACGGCCTTCTGCTCCTTCCCCGCCGTCCGTATTAGTCTCTGGTCACCTGCACGTTTTTTACAAAGCTCTGACCCGAGAACCACTCGAATTGAGTCCCTTGAACTCCTGCAAATCAAATCTGATAAACCCGCCGTTGATGTTCCACACCATACTTGCCATCTCCGCTGCACCAAAACCTAATCAGTTTCGTCCTCAACCTGCACCTCCGCACCAGACCCGTGAACTCGTTTACCCACCACTGCGCTACCTTCACACCGTACCTGCATCCCGCCTCCGCACACATGTATGCCCGCTACTCTCGCCCACATCAGACCTGCTACGCACTACCATCCTCCACTGATTGCTGCTGCACCCTGCCATATCTTGAATCCTCTGGAACCACCGAGCCCAGAATCTCGAACTTGATGCCGACCCCTCTACGGAAACACCACTGCTTATTAATCTGAGATTCTGAATTGTTTATTATGGAAGACCACTTGAAAAAAAAAGGAAGAAGAAAAAGTTAAGGTTTTGAGGCCCACACGGGCAAGGATTAAAACTTGCTGTTTGTTTTTGTGATTGGGCCTTTTAAGGCCCACACGGATAGGTGTTGCAAGTTTGTCTTTCTGTTATTCGAGTGCTTGGATTGTAACCACTTGAGTGATAGTATTTGTATTTGTTTGTTCGTTGCTACAATTGAGATATGAAAATCTCGTCCGTTTAGTGACGGGTTCTTTCCATACTCTCAACTCTAGTCAGTCGGAACCACAATCAGTTTGCCAGTCAAGAATCAAGTCAAGTTTGATAGTCAAGTCAAGTTCGCAAGTTCACCAGTTCGCAAGTCAAGTCAAGTTTGCATACCTGCCTGTCTGTCTATCCGCGTTGCGGAGCCTGCATGTCTATCTGTCCGCGTTGCGGAGCCTGCCTGTCTGTCTGTCCGCTTTGCAGAGCCTACCTGTCTGTCTGTCTGTCTGCTTTGTGGAGCCTGTCTGTCTATCCGCCTAACGGAGCTAATCTGCATCTGCTTGTTTGCAAACCCATGTCGTATACCGCCATGAGTTTGACGGGGGGTGTTGGAAAATATTAGTACTTAGGTTTAATGTTTGGTTTTCTGGGCTTAACCCGTTAGTATTAGGGTTTCAGTTTCTTACCTTTTAGGGTTAGGGTTAGTTTATTATAAATAGCATGCTTGTTATTCATTAGAAAATAGGTCATTCACAATGTAGTCTCTAGGGTTTTTGTAGCCGTCTCGGCATTCTCGGTTGTTTAATAATATTCTTATTATGTTGTAATCTTGTTCGTTGCGCACTCTGATATTCAATGTCCTTTAATTTTGAATCTTAATCAGATATTGGTCCTCTTTTGGCGGAATCCGATGATCTGAAAAGGGGCCAGGATCCAGAGAGATT
Source organism: Malus domestica (assembly GCF_042453785.1). Lineage (NCBI taxonomy): Eukaryota > Viridiplantae > Streptophyta > Magnoliopsida > Rosales > Rosaceae > Malus > Malus domestica. The sequence continues at coordinate 25,946,516 of NC_091675.1, forward strand.
TTTCAATATGATCGTTACACGAAGTGGTACACACCATATATCACTTTCCAAATAATGGAATATATGTGTTAAAAAGTTAATAACTTAAAAAATAAAATTTTTGATCATTTCTATAAAAACACATGGTGTACTACCCGTATTCCCCGTCATAATGAAAAATTTCTCCAGTACTCAGTTGTTACCCAAGTTGTCAGACGATTGGATCGAGCTTTCAAAGAAGCTGGCTTTTTATATGTGGTACTTTGAATGAAATTCTCTCAAATTGAGCTTTGCCATTTCTGTTTCCTAATTCTGTAATTTGGCAGAAAGGACATGGTATTCCTAAGACTTGCTGAAACTAGTCAAGAATCTGACACGAAAATTTTTTGAACTTCCATATGAAGAAAAACTCAACATCAAAATGTCTGCTGATAGTGGATACAGGTGCATACACAAATTTGTAGAGCATGCACCTGGATAACCAACATATGACATCAAAATGTCGGAGTATTTCTTTTACTGAGTATTTTTTAACTTTTCTAGGATACCAAAATTTTAAACTAAATTGTGGAAGCCAAATGATATGATTGTTGATGATTGAATAATTAATGAAGTTTCGATTAACGTGTTTATTTCCTATTAGTAACCAATCATTTGGTTTAAAAGTTTGGTCTCCCTAATATTACCCATAATTATATAGACATATATATATATATATGCATCTTTGTGAATGAGGATTAATTTTAAGGAAAATTAATGAAAAGAGCTTGAAAACTTTGAGTTTTAACGATAAAGACAAAATCAAAGGTAAAGTGAATAGTATCAGGATTGACTTTTTAGTGCAAAAATGTGGTTTTTCGTTAAAGTGAACAGTATTTGGAGCTTTTCGTTAAAGTTCCCTTAATTTTATGATATATGATTAGTGTATGTGTGATTTGTATTAAGAGAAGGCTTGATTCTCCATGGAGACGATATCAGAGAGAGGATATTACCAAAGGTGAACCTGACATGCATGAAGCTTTTGATGTATTGACATGCATGAAGCTATTGATGTATGTCTTGATTTTATAAACGCTTTTAAGTTTTTCTGTTAAACATTGCAAAAGTAATTAGCTATTTAAAATCGTTTTTAGCCATTGTAAAAGTAATGCGAATAATATGCACTTGTGTACTTTTCTTTTTATCCTTAACTGATCACCACTTTGTTTCACATGTAATAGTGCTATAAAGAAGTGGAACCAGGGATGTATGGAGATCTTGAAAAACCAATGGAAGGACCTAACCAATGGTACGTACAAATTAAGGCCTTCCCTACTGAATATAAGCATTCGATCAAGTATATATTTTGTGTACTTATCTCGATTACAAAAAGGTTGTCAATCTAATATGAAAAGCAGAGCTGATATGACATCGAATATGAAATAGTTAGGTCACCTTTGTTGAGTAAGAGTAGCAGAGCTTTTGCACAAGTCTAGCTCAGCCTACTTAAGATTAAGGACTACTGATCAAATTTAAGGAGAAAAGTTCTGCGTAGTGAGTGGAGGCATGGAACACCCCGTCGTCCCGATCACCATTGAATAAAATTCGTTTATGTTTGGATTTTGCAATGCTGCTCTTGACTCATTCAACAGTATACAAATAAGTTGATAATGTTTTGGACATTGAATTGTGACTATGTATCTATTGCTGGGTCTATATACTCCATGTTTATTCTCTTTCGAGCTTACTAAAGACTTCACGACTGATTCTTGCATAGTGTTACTGAAGTGGTTCATTTCGCCTTATGATCCTTTGTGCAGGCCAGATAATCCCCCGAATTTAAGGTACTAATGGAGGAATATATCAGCCTCGATCTGCACAGGAATGTTTTCCATGGATAACAAACTTTTTCCATTTTTTCGACGCTTTATCTTTTCATATTCTCCTGGTTACAGGCTTTTGTTTCTCGGTTCCTTCCAATGCTTCAGCACTGAGTGGATCACCATATGAATTTGAAGGTGATAGAGCTGGAGATGCATTTTGGGTGATGCGTCTTATTGGTTACCCAGGTGCATGCTCTACAAATGGCTCAGACATTCCCATAAATGATGTCGGATGGTGATCTGTAATGCTGCTTAAGATGCTTGCACTTCCCTTTATATCTAATTTATATGTTACTGACGTCATTTCCTCTTGTTTTCCCTGTTGCTCTCGTTTTGTTCATTTCTGGCGGCCAAACAATTCCCGTGGAGCTGACACTGATGATGGTAAATCTTCTTCACCTTCAGCAAGTCGTGGCCTAGGAAAATCAATAAATCCCGGTCTTCTAAATTGTTGCATTACAGGGTTGTTGACATTGGTTAGTCAGGATGACGATATAACTGCACTTCAGGTACTAGTTTTATATGCTGTTTGTATCCCGCCTCTCTAGTTTCCATAGAAGTTGAGTTGAATGACTTGTTGAAGGTGAGAAACCTGTCCGATGAGTGGATATCCGCTCCTCCAGTCCTCGGAACATTTGTCTGCAATATCGGAGACATGCTAAAGGTAAAATTAATGTGTGTAATTAGGTATTCCTAATATCTGTACCAACTCCTGGATTAAGTATCAAGTCACTTCTCTCACTGGGATGAGTGCAGATTTACTCAAACGGTTTATACGAGTCTACTTTGCATCAAGTTATCAATTCCTCTCCAAAATACCGGGTCTGTGTAGCATATCTCTATGAGGAATGAGATTAGCCGGTACCTTTCGTCTTGTAATGCTATCTCACTTCTTTCAGTGTCTGTTTTCTCTGTTAATCATGTTTAGGTGCTAATCCCCTCTCTACATGCTTCATGTTGTTTAACAGACAAATTTTGACACAGCAGTGGAGCCTTGGACTTTCGCAGAGAGAAGACAGGCGGAGCTAAGAAATTCGAAAGAGGTGTTTATGGCGAACATTTGGTTAAGAAAGTAATAACGAACTTCGTACATTAGTCGAAATCTAGTGTACAATACATCGAATGAAAATGGTGAACCCTAAAGATTGGGTATTTGTGAATCGAAGAGACTGAATTCGGACAAAAAATTCAAGACTCAATAGGAATCAAATGAACATGAACAAGCCCTCATTCGGGTATCGAAACATGAAGCAAACTCAAAACATAAAGTCACCCAATGGGATGTTAATACAATTGATTTTTTTAGGGCGCGTAGACTGAGATGCGCTAATCAGCAATAACAAAAGAATGCAGTATAATAGGGAGGTGCACCTTATAATCTAACATTACAACATTGGTAACCTTATAATCTCAAAGAAAATAACGACGAAAATTCAACCAGTATCCCAAAGTTCAAGTAGACGACCCATTTGCAGAAACAGTTGCAGCAGTAGTTTCTTTTAGATGAAGTGGAATACCTGACCCCAGCTCTCTCAGCCGGTCTACTATACCGTAAAGAAATTCAAAAGTGAGTCTATTTTGTGCATTGAGATCTTCTCTTATGTGTGGATGAATTCGGAACCATTCCCCCAGCATCTTGTGCACATGAGCACGAATCATCCGCCAAGGCACAGGGTATTGTTCACAAAGCTTCAAATACTCCACCAAAAGATCTGCCTGGTCCAGTATCCCATCTTTCTTAGTTTCTTCATTCTCGGCTGCCCATTCAGCAGTTCGAAACCCAGCAAAGAGAGCTGGATTCTCAAGAAGAGACTCTGCGGAAAGCACCCCATCAGCACCAGTTGCTTCCAAACAGTCACGAACATCGTCCATGTGCCTGATGTTACCATTGGCAAGGACGGGGATTCTGAGAGCATTCTTGACGGCCCTGATGGCGTCCCAGTTGGCCCGGACTTTCTTCTGGTCTTTCTCATCTCTGGTCCGGCCGTGGACAGCTAAAAGTGAGCAACCCGCATCCTCAAGCATCCTAGCATACTTGATTGTATCCTCTAAATTTGGAAAGATTCGGACTTTGCACGACACAGGCACATTCAGGTTTTGAACCAAGTTCTCTACCAGAGATTTTATAAGAGGAAGGTTATCCATTAGAAAAGCTCCGTAATTCCCCCTCCTCGCAATACGCTGAGGACACCTGAACACGAATCCACACATTAACTAACAATCCGTGGATTCCAATCCCTAAATGTCACACTAACTCAAAAGGGTATTTGGGAACTCAAATTAGTTGTTCGTGTATTGGGTGTTTCTAACGCCAACAAGTAAACAAAAATTCACTTGGACAATTGAACATTTCGGAATTGTTAACACTAATTTCATTCATAAACAAAAGAATAATTATCTGGGATTAGATAAGCAATTACCCCAAATTAATGTCCACATAATCACAATGAGGCTCCACTTTCTTTGCAGCCTCCAACAAAACTTCAGGATCATTGGCACAAAATTGAACAAATAATGGACGGTCCTCCTGCAATACTCTCAAAATTTAATCCACCAATTAGTAAAAAATTACTACATTAATCACCAAATTAAAGTAAATTTACCTTGCAAGTGGTAAATTCTTGCTCCCGGTACTTCTCACTCTCGGTGAAAATGCGTGAGTGGAGCATCGGCGTGTAGGCGGCGTCGGCCCCGTACTTACGGCAGAGCATACGAAACGGGAGCTCCGAGTTGTCCACCATTGGCGCCACAATCAGTTTGGGCCGCCCCAGTTTCGACCAGTGAGCCCATGCCCGCTCGATGCGCGACTCGCCAGTCAAGCAGCGCAACGGCGTTGTAACGGCGAAGGTCTGCTGTTGTTGCTCTTCTTGTTGTTGGTGGTGGTCGGAGCAGAGGGAGTCGTCGAGGTCTTGCGGTGGGGCCGAATGGAGAGTTCGGGTTCGGATTTGGGATTCTGCGGCGGTGAGAAGAGAGGCCATGTGAGATTTAGGGGTTAGGGGATATAGGGTTTTGGGAGGGAGAAGGGGTATATTGGGGATTTTGAATCTCATAGGCGGACTACGGGAATGGAGACGGAGAAGCAACCCATCGCCGCCTTTTGGATGGGAGGTTGTGGGACGGTTGGTTGCTTACTCAGTGGACGCGAGAAGTTGCGAACAGCTTCGCGTTAAGGTCTAAAGCTAGGGTTTTACGACATGGCGTTCTAGCGAGTTAAACCCATAATAGCCCATGGAAGTGACTAAATTGGGCCTTCAAAAGTTTTTTGTATTTTTTTTTTTAACAAATCTACACTAAAAATTCATCTAAACTACGGAGAGAGATATTCGAATCCGGGTTCTTGAGTGCTTATGCAAATGTTCTTAACCAACTAAGCTACAAGTCACTTGTTTTTTATTTATTTATTTTCTTTGAATTAAAAGTTTTTTTGCTCAACAATATACATTCGGGGTGCTTTTTTATTATTTTTTTATACAAAGATAATGGAGTGGTTCATGGTTTGTTTGTATTAAGTCACATGGTAAGAATTTAAGACATTTCATTGACAGCTGGAGTAGACTGTAGTGCTAATAGCTATAACATTTATTAGTAGGTGTGTATCTATGGACTCACTAAAATGAAAGGATTTTTTATTGACAAGAATATCCCTTTTTAAAAGAATAGTGTTAAAGTCATCAATTTATTCACTAAACGTGTTATTACCTTGCTTGGTAGTAATAAATAAGGTTAAAAGTAGACTCAAATATAAAATGATCGAACATTGTCACGTTATTTAGAGTATGTGGGAAGAAATTCAACACATTGTAAAATTTCAATTGTGCCAGTTAAACCAATAAATAAAAAGATACGTAAAGTTCTTGTTACGTAAGTATATTGTGATCCCAAAGATAAAAGGTGCGTAGGTTGTGAGTCCAAAGATAAAATGTGCGTAGGTAGACATAGGAGATCAATGAGAATTTAAGTGCTAAAGTTTCTTCGCTAAGTAAAAGAACAATTACTTCCCATGGTTATGTTTGAAGGTGAAGTCCCTCTTATAGTGGTGAAGCGGAGCATGAGTTTAGCTCGTAGGTCATCTATTATGGTATGAATTGTTATCTCATTCATCAAGTCAATTAATTGTTTGAATAGAAGCAGTGATGAATGACGCAATTAAGGGGTGATTTGGGAGTGATGTGCTTAAAAAAAAAACACCCATGAAAAAAAACTATGAGGGTTTTAGGTGTTTGGTAAACTGAAAAAAAAAAGACTTATTTTGGAAGCTGTTGTGAGAATAAGCTGAAATTAAAAGAAAAAGCTGAAGCTGCTATTTGCAACTTTGGAAAACTAGCTTTTTTTCAAAACACACGGAGTTACAATGCTCCTTTAATGAAAAGATCCACTATCAGACTGTTTTTTTTTTCCAAAAGTACTTTTACAAAAAAATTTACCAAACACTTTGCTGATTTATTTCACAGTCGCTTATTCTCACAGCACAGCCGCTTATTCTCACAGTAGTTTTTTTTCAAAGCACAGCAATACCAAACCAGCCCTAAGAGTCCTCTAGATCGCTAATGGTGTCGTGGGTTAGGCTTGTGGCTAAGCGATTTTATAGAGTGCATGCTCCATTAGTACACACTAATGGACTGCTTGGCATGAGGTTAAGAGCTCTTATTTCCATGCTTGGCATGTCTGATGCACGAGTTCAACTGAAGCGGCTTTCTGTGTTGGCCTGTCATACAAGGCTTCACCTACCTCACGTAGTATATTTAACCTTGTTGTATCTAGTATATTTCTTTTATTTGTATGTATCCCCTCAAAAGTGCTCCAATTCATTTCATAATCAGATGAACTTGTAATAAATTCATCATTTGCAAATTAGGTACACCATTTCCATAAGTATACCACCATAAAACTTAAAAATAAAAATAAAAATAAAGCGCGCACACACACAATTAATATTAAAAAAATAAAACAATAAACCAAATTGCCAAGGACCTCCTAGGCGATCCCTTAGCTCCAGACTGATTTTTAGAGCACTGCTCCCCATATGCAAGCTTAGAAAGCCAGGTGCTCCAGCTTGCAGCAAGGTGAGTTAGGCCCACCCCTGTGACCCAAATCCACACCTCCTTGGACCTAAGGCGATCCAGACCAACTCCAGATCAGTTCAGCTGAACCATCGGCCAACCAAAAAAAATATCGGCGACCATTTCTAGCCCCTTTTTGGTGTTCTACACCAATTTTCAGTGTTTTTGACATGTTTTTATGCAAACTTGACTTCTTTAGGCTCAAATTTCGTGCCTGATGTCCACTACACTTCCACCACTCACAGAGATGCACTTCAGACGAGCTGCTCAACTTTTAGTAGCGATCCATAAATATCCCGAAAAATTACAGACTTGATTAGCACCTTCGTTCAACAGTTTACCTTAATGAGTCAACTCCTCGTGCACATCAATAAGCAACGCACTCTTGACGAGGTGTCCTGAAGCAGGACATAACTGATGAGAATATTTTTTTCGACGAAAAATCGCTTAACTAGCTATAAACCAGGCGTTATGGCAGCGCACTCCCTTATAAGCCCCCACGAAAACATTTTCTCCCCGCCTTAGAGCACTGGAAAACCATCCATTCCCGAAAGGCTAACAGGTGAGTGCACGTCCATGGTGGGGTCCACACTTTGATGAACACTCGAGGCCCGAATCCAACGCAGTGTTCACTCTCGACTTGGCTTGCATGGAGTTCCTTCCACCTTATACCGGAGCAGGCAACATAGAAACATAAAGAAACTCAAGAATTCTCGAGCTCAAGTTCAATTGGCAGTCAACGCCTGTCACAACCACGAGCAACCCTATAATATCTCGAAAATTTTAGATGGTGATTAAGAGTGGATTACTTATGGCTATTGTTAGCAAAATCAATTTGCCTTATTTGAGGTTTGTATCAATTCGCCTTTGGTCCATTAAATGATCTTTTACTTTGAGACCAACATTTGGATAAAATAAAATTTTATATATATATATATATAACAGAACTTCCATTTCATCTAGTTTCCCAAGTAATAAAATTATTTTATAAAGGATTGTGCCAATGTTTGTCGGATTAGGTAAATGATTTGGTATCCTAAGAATTTAGTGGTGTATCCCTAAAAAAAAAATAAAAAAATAAAAAAAAAAGGAATGCTTGCGTTGGTAAGTTAGGATAAAAGGGAATGGGTTTCTAGAAAACTCTCTTCTTCCTACTCTCTTCTCCAGCCGAAGGAGACGAAGATGTTCATCTCCTTCAGCTTTAATTTGCCAAAAAGAAAATTTAAGGAAGAGGAATTTAGTTTTCTTTTCCTCTATTTGTGAAGATTAGGACAAGTGAGGATCCTTCCTTTGTCTCCATTAGATGTATCTACTTCTTACCTTGGAAATCTATTTGATATTTGGTTTGATAACCCATGAATTAGTTTGGGTGGGAGTAGGAAACAGGAAAGTATCATATTTCATTTTATAGTTTTAGAGATGAGCACCAAGTGCTTGATTAAAGTCCCCAATTAACCTTGAATTAGGGTATGTTGTCTGGTATTTTGTATAAGCAGTGTGTGATGATTTTTCTTCCTTACAAATAAGGAAGAGAAGGACAAGGTGACAATGGAACAAGTCGACGAACACCGTGGGAGTTGAACATCAACAAATTTTGTTGAGGTAGGGGAATTTTCAACCATAAAAATATTTAGATTTTCCATTCTTACTTGATAAATAATTGTTGGCATTTGAGCACTATTTCAACCTTACTTTAAATGTTTTCCGTTTTCGATTATGTGAAAGAAGTGAAGCAAATGTTTCTCTATGGTTTGATGTCTAATGATTTTAAATTTTCTTCCTACAACTTTGGGGGAGTTTAAAATAATTTTGAAAGGCTGTCAAGATTTCGTTCTTAACGTGCATGCCTTTTATGTTACTCATTATGAGATTTTGAAGTATGTTGAGATGAATGTTTGATTTTGAAAGTAGATGGAAAGTAGTATAATACATGTGCAGTTAAGAATGTTGAGGACTGTATGAATGGGCACAATGACCCGTTAAGTTGGTTGATTATGGGCACAATGACCCAATGTTCCCCAAGGAAAGCTCCATGTGTGGGCTACGAGAATGAGTTATCAAATTGATAAATACGTGTCATATATATATTAGCCAAGTATATTACGGTTCTTTCCAATCTGCTAGTCACTTGTTTGGGATACAAGAAAATCTTTGTGATTAGTTGTGCTATTGTTTCTTTAAATGATAATGGCTTTATTGTCCTTGTGACAAAAGAAGTGTTTTTGAACTGTGTGTTGTATCGTGTTGTTATCAAATATGTTAATGCTCAGAAACTTTGTTTTCCTACCATATGTTACTTCCAAGCATTTTTAGAGCATAATTCCGTTGTTGGATTACGTAGTAGTGGATAAAAATTGTTTCGAATCACTCTTATCATTTTTCGGCATGCACCAGAAATTTTAAATGACTACAAACTTACCGGAAAAAAAAAAAACCCTACTAGGCATTTTATGCTCACCCGTTTTTCTAAAAATGTGTTTTCAGGTGGGGTAGGGTTGACTAGCTGAATTTCGAGTTGTAGCTCTAGTGTGGACTAGTAGAAGGGAGTCCAGACGTATATCTTTTGGGTGAGCTGCCAAAGTATTTGTATAGTTAGTCTTAGTTTGTAAATGATCTTTTTGTTGCGTTGTAGACTAAGAAGGCGTAGGCCACAATGGGTTAGTGTCTCTACTTACATGAGAAATGAAAACCATGTATATATAACCACTTGCCTTTTGGCTTGTATAAATTATGATCAAGTACACTTTTACCAAATGACATGAGCATGTGTTTTTTTTTTTTTTTTGTATGCAAGAAACCTTGAAGTTTTTTTGTGAACTCATTATAATTTGTAAGGCTTAATGAATTGCCTTTGGAGAACCACTATGAACTTGACTATGTTTAAAATTGTGGGTGGTTATCTACTACCTAGGTTTCATTTTGCAAAATTTCAGATTTTTACCCTTTGGAACATAATCAGTTTTATTTCCAAAGTGACTTGGTGCTGCTGAAATTGTTTTTTTTAAGCAAAACAACAGCATGTCTGTTTTAGATTTAAATTTTCCTATACTTCCTGAACTCGAAAATCCTTGAAATTTTAACACAACTTCGTTTTAGGTGTCTACTTTGAATTTGGAAATTTTCGTACTTTTTGGTTAAACGAATGATTTTCTGTGAATTTTACGGTACAGGTCGTTTCTGCAGTTTGTATTACCACAATAACACTATGTTTGGATAAAGAAATTTAAAATTACTAAGGAATTTTAAAATGACGGAAATTTAAATGATGGAATTTTATTCTATAGAATTTGTGAATTTTCTTGTTTGGGTAACTTAAAAGAACAATGGAATTGAATACGGAATTTGTTGTTTTTAAACTCTCAATCATAGAAATTGGAAAATGACACCTATTTACATGGAATTTAAACTTGGGAATTGGAAGTCCCAATTCCAAGTTTTTTTCCATGCCGAAATTCTAAATTTCTATGTTTATGAACCCAAACAAGGGAATTGGTGCATGTCAAATTATAAATTCGGTCTTTAATTCAAATTTCAAATTTATTTCCCTCATCCAAACATAGTGTAAGTCTTTTAACTTTATTTATTAAAGTTACCCTTGTACGTTTTTTTTTTTTTTGGGAAAACAGTTACCTTTGTAGTTTGGTGTAATGTAATTGTTGAGTTTAAATCTTCATTGACTAAATCTTAAGCTAATATTTGTTTTACACCCTTAAACAACCACTTTGTTCTATTTATTTCTCTTAGTCTCACACCTCAAATTTTGGGGTGTGACAAACCTGCTCATTAGCCAGAGACGAACAACGTGTAACGTAGCCAGCCGAAAAAGCAGCACAAACCTGCAAACTACCACTAAAGACAACCAAGGTGCCATCGCCCAACAAAATCAGATCTAAAAGGAAGTAGAAACGCTCAAACTCAATATCAATTGGCAATCTACGCCAATTTAACCACAAATAGCCAACTCTTCAGCCAAGAACAAACGACGTGTACCGCAGCGGTGATACGAATGAGCATGACACAAGGAGGGCAGCACAGATCCACAGGTCATTGCTGGGGGCAATCGAAGGCTTCCCAACAAAGGAAGATCCAGAAGGAAGTAGCGCACGGAGACCACCGACGAAACACCACTTAACAATGCCTATCCTCGACTCATGCCAAGCCAATATTTCAAGCCCCAAAGCTCCAGAAAAAATTAAGTAGAAAAAAAGACGAACAACTCTTTGCAAAGGCAAGCAAAGAAGAAGGTTAGGGGAGTGGGAATAAATTTCCTTTGGTTTTCTCTCTTTCTTGTTGTGAAAAATTGGTCTCTAAATTTATTTAACCCTCTGCTTAAGGCAAGCTTAAATAGGTTTTGGTGGCAATTGGTTTCCTTTAAGTGGAAGAACTACATCAAATTGGGAAATAACTCTCTGTTTACCCAAGTACCTTGGGATTTCTACACTTACTGCCCTTTTCTACATGTAGCCCAGCAGGTGTTGGCCCTTTTGTGGTGCCAAAAATAGTCCCAAAAATCCAGAAGGCGACACGTGAACTTTTTTCTCAAGTAAGACAAGATTGCCTTCATTAAATGGACATATCACACAAATATTCCCACACGCAGCTCAGCAGCCCCGGAAGTTCAAGCAGAGGAATACGACTGCTCGAAACTCCTCTGCTCGTGGCATGGAAAAGTCAAAGGTATTAAAGATAGGATTAAATACTAAATCCTATCTTTAATACAATCTCAATTGAAAATCAACTCCATCAAGTAAGGAATCCTCAATCAATCAAAGATACTTTCACCATTATCCCAAGATATTATCTCCTAATTAATATCTTGGGAATATTATTTCCTCGCGCATCCTATAGATGACATACCTTGACCAATAGGATGCTGCCATGTGTAGGGCAAAACAATAATACCATGGTTAGCCACTTGCTCCTATAAATACATCCATCTCCTCCAAATTTTGGTAAGCTTTTTACTAAGCATACAAGCTCTAAACACTTAGGGGGCGTTTGTTTCACCTCCTTAGGAGGGACTGGACTGGACTGGACTACAGTCCCATGTTTGATAGGTGTTGGGACTAAGTTAAGTGGGACTAAAGGGGACTCGTGTGGACTACGGGGCTCGCTAGGTAGTCTTAGCGAGACCCCCCAAATACCACCGGATTGCTAAGATCGTTGCTCTGCTCGACTCCTCAGCGCTTTGCTCGACTGCTCACCCTGCTCGACAACCTCACCGGACCATCCCAGGACAACCGCCGCGTCCTCGTAAATCGCCGCTCTCATTTCCTTCTTCCTCACTGCCTCGCACATTAAAAAATCCAAAACATCCAACCCCAGATTCGGAGTCCACAACCTTCCACAGCCCACAAACAGAGACAAATTTAACAAAGAAGACATAATCCAAACAAAAAAACAGCAGCAGAGAAGACAGAATCCAACCCCAGATTCGGAGTCCACAACCTCCGAATTCTGCAAAATGAAGAATCGAGCTTCGTTTTTCTCGTTTGTCCACCGGGTCTTCCTCTTCGATTTGTCCACCGGGTCTTCCTCTTCGATTTGTCCTCCACCGGGTCTTCCTCTTCGTTTTTCTCCTCCTCTGGTGGACAAGCCCGACGATCCCATGAACAAAAACCAGAAAAACGAAGCTCGATTCTTCATTTTGCAGAATTTTTTTGGCAATTAATCAATTTTGGCAATTAATCAGAAAAAAGAGGAAAGGGACGGAGAGTGTGGGACGGAGAGAACGAGGAAGAAAATGATGGAGGCTTCCAGAGAGAGGGAGAGTATTATTAGAAGAAAAAAAAGATAGAATTAATTAATATAATATTATTAGATATGAATTAAAAAATATAAAAAATATTGTAGTTTGTTATTATCCTTCTTTTTAGTCCGACACTGCACCAAACACTTCACTAAATCAGTCCAGCTTAGTCTAGTCTAAGCCAGTCCAGCTTAGTCCCTAAAGCTAATCCAGTCCGAGATAGTCCGGTGCAACAAACGCACCCTTATGGTTTGTTTGAATGTACTTCTAAAATGATTGAAAGCACTTTTAGAGAAAATGTTTTTGGGTTCCAAAAGCACTTAAAGTGCTTTCTGCAAGAAACGCCAATTATGTGATTCTTTCAGAAAGCACTTAAAGTGCTTTTCCATGATTTACTTGCATTTTTACTAAGGATTTGTTCTAAAAACAGTTTTACCAGAAACGCTTTCAATCATTTTAAAAGCAAATCCAAACAAGTTCTTACTCTTTTTAGATAAACTAACTTAAGTATCGAAGATCCATTGGCCAAACCACTTCTCAACCTCATAGGGGCATGATAAGACTTTGATCTTTGATCAAAGATAAATTCGTCAGGACTAAAGATGACGCATTTTTGCTACTACATAACCAAACTAAAATAAGCGGAACGCACACCTAAATTTGAAGGTGTCGTAGTTTTCCCGCAATTAAGAATATTCTTTTTAATTCTTTTTATAAGATGGGTGGTCATATAAACGAGTCAAAGTGTAATCTTTGATTCTTCAAGAGGATAAATGCCCCTTGTCGGGTGCAAGACTTTTTTGTTGTTTTTCATTTCAAGCGATTTTAAGCTACACTAAAAATAAGAAAGGTTTATACTTGAAAAGCAATGTGTTAAAGAAGAAATCTATCCATCAAAGCGACCATTTATGAGTGCAAGACCTTATTTATAAATGGAACAAAAAGTCATTGTCTTTCTCTAAAAATTATCTTATTAGGAAAATTACGCTACATTTATAATTCATTTCTGTATATATAACATGTTTTATTTTATTTTATTTGTAAGAAAATCGATGTTTGATATTTAAGAAATGAACTAGTGTAGAAGGTTTAGGCGAGCTAAACTACTTAGAAGACTAGGCCATCTAACTATTATTATAGTTTTACTCTCGTTCTGTACAAGATCATTCAAATGAATCAAAATTCTGTAATTTAATTATTAACTACTAGTGTAGTATTTTTTTTTTCAGAGCAATTTAAAAAAAAAAAAAAAAAAAAAAACCATTACAATCATGTGACAATATTACAATCACATTCAAGAATTTTGTCATAACGTCGACTGATTTGTGCTTGAAATTTATGGGATTGAGCTTGTGTATTTGAGCTAGCCACATGTAAATGATGAGGAATTGACAACGATGGAGCACCTTGGGGTCCATAGATACTTAGAGGTTTTATATTTTAGGCAATCCCAAATGCAAACAAAGAACAAACTAGTGCAAACCCACACCAATTGGGGCCCATACGTGGTCAAAATGATGAATTGCCCACCCACAAATGTTGACTTGAACATTACTTTTCCTACTCCTTCTACCTCCACCTTTGAGGCAAAGGCATTGCAAAAAATATATTAATAAATAACAATAATTGCCCACCCACAAACTTTGACTTGAGCTTTAATTTTCCCCAACAGATCCTCTCCGGATCTTTTGGTAAGAATCTCGAATTCTGTAAATTATGTAAATTATGTTCGTTTATTGTACATCGTATGATTAATTTTTATTAGGTATTATTTGTATTTAATTTTAAATAAAAATATTTAAAATAATTTCTAACCGCACGATGTACGATTAACGAATATGATTCACGAATCTCCGTAATTCTCATAAAAAGGATTCGGAGGATCTGGATTCTAATTTTCCGACCCACATCAAAAGCTTCAACTCTATCACCATCTTTGTCACTTAATACCACGGTCTAATAGTAGTCTTCTTTACTTGTAAGCGAAAGATTTTAAGTTCAATTCTCACTAAATACGAATTTGTATTATATTATCACGTTGTAAGACTACTTTCGTCCCCCTTCTCTTTCATATAAATTATATCGTTTATTCAAAAAATAAAAATAAAAACACCATCTTTGTCTTTGAAAGACTTTGCAACCCCTTTTGTAGACCAAGAATTTTCTCCTCAATTCCCTTCAAATTCATCCAACCATTTTCTCAGGAACCAAATAGAAAACACACTCTCTCTAAATAATCCCACCTCTACCAATACCCAATTAGCCTCGCTGGAAAATCAAAATACCCAATTAGCCGTTCCCAACCAGCCAACTGCCAACCCCACAAGTTGCCTTTGGTCAACCGTCACAAATACGACATGTTGGTCCACTTCTTTACATTTCTTTGACCCGATCCCTTTCATTTCTTTGAATTTTCTCCTTTCCCCACACTATTTCATTCAAAAGAAAAAGAAAAAACCTAAACTTGGGTGATGGGGGAAAAAGTAGGCATCATGATCCATCCAAGACAAGAACCAAAGTAAAAGCAATGGGAGCATTTTTGCCCACCATCATAAACTATAATGTATGCTGATCATACATCTAATAAATTGATATGTATAATTTCACTTAATTCTAATTAAGTTTCACATTAAATGTTAGTTTTTCAATTTTAAAAAAAATTAACTAAAATTAAGTGAAATGACACGTGTCAATTGATTAGATGTAAGATGAACATACACTATAGTTTATGGGTGATGAGCCAAAATGCTCCCAAAAGCAATCAATCCAAATACAAAAAACATCAACTTGGAATGAACAGTCCCCAACACCCACTCTCTTCTTTTTATAATCAATTACACTAATCACTCTATTACACTAATCACTATTGATGTAGGTTAGATCAGTTAGGCAGGACAACGTATTTTCCGAATCTACATCTATAATACCAAATCCACCATCCTTGTTTCTATTTTTGTTTTAAATAAGATTTAATTCACAGTGTTTGAAGAGAAAGGGAATCCCCATATTGTACAGGACAATGAACTAATTTGACTCAACTCATCATCTCCTTCGAGATGGAACTGAGTCCGACCGAGTCAGTCCGAGTTGAACTGTAAAACTACCATCACTGTACTAATTCCCCTCCCAAAGCAAAAAGAAGATAAAAAAATAAACCGAAACACAAAAGATTCAACTTTGATGATCTAAGAAGATTCTAGAATGAGATTGGAGGTCTCTGCAACTGAGAGAGAGTGATTGTGGTCGCCTTCGTAGGTAACCACTAGCATTGCCGGATCGTCCAGAGCTCTCTCTACGTGTTTTCGAGCCGGGCATCCTCTTACGCTGCTGCATTTGTAGTATCCCCTGATAATTTACACAAATCAGAACAAGAACTGAAGAACAGAGTATAAACTCCCAATAGTTCAGAGTTTGGGGAGGCAAAAAAATTCAACTGAAGTGATTTAGTTCGAACGATCGAAGCTTTGGATCGAAGTTCTACCTTGGATGTGGAGATCCCTTGATGGGTTTCTGTCCGTACTTTCTCCAGGAGTAATCGTCGGGTGGGATATCCGCCATCTTCAAGCTTATAGCTGGAACTCTTACAACCCTCTTCTGTCTCAGCTTTCTATAACGAAACCCACAATCCAGAATTTCAATTTAGTCAACAGATTAAGAGAGGGATTAATTAAGTTAATCAGATGCTAAACTTTGATTAAAAGATTGGAAAGAGAAAGGGACCCACCTCTTCTTGGAGCAATGGCAGCGGCCGGAGGATCCAGCACCGCACTTCCCAGAGCCCAAGTTCTCGGAGCTGCACTTCCGCTTCAGCGAGGTGGAGGAAAGCGGCGGCTTTCCGGCTGAGGAAACCTGGGATAAATTGGTAATTTGAAAAGCCGAAGACGACATTGGTTGCTTGCTATCGGAGTCGCCGGTCAACGACGACATAAACGACGTCGCAGCCGAATACGAGAAATTTATAGTGTTAGAGGAGTCCATAGTGCTCTCGAGCACCATACTGTGGTGATGGTGATGAGAAGGCGGGATCTGCTGGATCGGCGTCGCATGGTAAACTTTGGTGGACTCTAAAGGAGCTTGCTTGACGACGATGTCTTGGCTATGGCTCTGGTATTGGGGTTGGAAAGACGACCCGGAATTCACAGTCAAAGGGGCTCGCCGGAACCGCGCGTGGCCAGTCCGGGTCCGACCGAGAAGAGAAATGACCTTCTTGAACTTGGAAACGGCGACGTCGGCGACGGCTCTGCAATCCATGTCCATAGCCGTCGACGGATATTTCTCTTGGTGCTGGTTCTGCTGCGCCTGCGACAGCAACCGGATAAGCTTCTCGACGCTCTCGAGGCCGGAAGCCGCTTCCTGCACGGCGTTTTCTTCCAACTTGGCGGAGAAGCTGCTGCTGCTGGTGGTGTTTCTGTAACCCATGAAATCAACGGCCATATCTGACCCTCTTGAGCATAACAAGGAAAAGGAAAAGCAAGGTGAACAGAGAAAGCAGAGAGGGGAGAGGAAAAAGGAAAAGCGTAAAAGGTATGGGGGAAGGGGTGTTGATAAAGAGGAGAAAAACGGTTACTCCACGTATCACAATACAATTACAGGAAGGGACAAATATAATTGTTTTTGAATATCCGATATGGCATGGTAGCGGATCTGCTATCCCTAAAATATATCAAAAATACTATTTTTATTATTTATTTAAACTATAATCTATATTATCTCCCTAATAAAAATAAGATCTATATGCGTTAGCAGGACTTATATCTATTAAAGAGATGATACAAATGATGATACAACTAGGTGATAAATATAGCATTATATCTTCTTGTTAATTTTGCGACATTATTAAGTCCATTAAAACATAACTAAATACAAATTATAACAATCCCATCATTTTACTGGCTTTTCTACCCATTCCAGTCAATGTATTTTCCTTCATTCGCCGTTACGGTTCCGAGCTGATTCTAGTGCAATTACAATGCTAGGGAGACTAAATTTACAAACAAATGATGTGTCATCAATAGGAATAAACATGTTTATCAATGTTTAAGTAATAAATCAATTATCAACTTCCATGTCTCTTAGTTTCTAAAACTTTCTCTACAAATTTAATGTCCCTAGCATTATCCTTTGACTATTATTGGCTCCTTTGCAAAATGATGATATCATTAGAAGGCTTAAGGTCTCTTTGGTATTCTACTTGAATCTAACTTTTTAGATTCAAAAACACTTTTAAAGTTTTACAAATTGAATACTTGTTTGGTAGGCATGTTTTGAAAAACAGAACTCAAAACTAACTTGAAAATTAGTCTACTTCTAAATAATACAAAAAGTGAGTTTTTAGAGTTTTTAAATTCCAAACCCACTACTTTTTACTCTTAATATGTACTCCCCTCCCAATTCCTCTCCTATTTCTCCTCGTTCTCTCTCATCTTTCTTTCTCTCACCTCCCCTCCTCCTACGAGTCTCTCTCATCTAGACCTAGCATTCGTGTAGTGTTTTTTATGTTCGTGACATTTTCGTGTCATACACGATATCTTAATGAATCGTGTCGTGTAACACCCATTAAAGTAAATAGGTAATATGACCCAACTCGAAATTGACCCATTAATAATATAAGGTAATATGACCCGACTCGAAATTGACCCATTAAAATTATCAGGTAATATGACCCGACCCTTTACCGGTTAAAGAAAATATATTTTAAATCAATAAATAATGAAAATGAAAAACATAATTTGACCCAAAAAAAAAAATAGAAAACACAATACTAAAGTAGTATATGCATACCACATTGTCACACAAATATTTACTTCAAAACATAAATAAATAAATAAAAACATTTGCCTCTCAAGTATTACATACTCCAAAATAAGAGCCTAATGAAAACACATTAGTACATTACTATAAAATACCAAATGCTCAAGGATATACAAAATGAAGGGAGTTGCATTCAAGGTTGAAGAACTTTGCACGTTTATATATGCTTTCACATTTTTTAGACTTGTACATTAATTGTCACAGCCCGTCCCAAATATATAATTTTCAACGATGTGGAATGATGGAATTACCTTTGGACGTTGAGAATTATTATAGATGTTGTGGTTTAGACTTAAGAGTGTGGACCAATTAGCTATATTCCTCTATTATTGGAACCAATTAGAACTAAGTGTTCTCTTAGTTATGATTGGTGGCTTTTGGACCACACATACCCACCTACCTTCTCTCTCCTTCTCGTGCCCTCTCTCTCATCTCTCGGACTCTCTCTCTCTTCCCTCTTTCTTACAAACAAGCTTCGAACTCCCCCTTTCAGGCACGGATCGAAGCTTTAAAGGTAAGGTTCTTGCTCATTGTAACCTCCTGAGTATATTGGTACCCTTGTTTGGACGTAAATGCTTCGAAAACCTGAGAAACCCTAACCCCGTGCACTGTTCATGCACACATAAAACCTTGTGTTTCAAGGAACTCTCATAGGAAGCTTCAGGAGGTCCTCATGAGTCTCGAGGTACTTCGTTGGAAGGATTTGGATGTCAGAGGACTGAGATTGACGTGTTTTTAGGTAAGCCGAGCTATCGACCTTTCTCGGGGAAAATCTAGTAGAATTTAAGCCTTGAAACTTATATAACGTGATTCTGCATGTTATTAGCTTCATTTTGGTACCAATTTCATGAAAAATGGTGAAGAATCGAAGGAGAATAGTGATTTTAAAGTTTTACCTAGAAACCAGCGACTTACCAGAGAAGAAAAGGGAATATTCCGTCAGTTTTGACGGAATATGTTGACGCCGTCAATTAGTTTGGACGGTTACTGTTGGGCTTAATGGAATATTCCTAACAGCAGTTAGGGGATCCGTCAAGATTCCCTGTGTGTGGTCGCGCATCTTGCCGTGCACTCGTCGGCGCATGGCGGCGCGTGAGGGGTCCAAAAAAATTTCTAAAAATTTGGGGATGATCCTGAGGTTGTGTAGGTCCCTGTAGTATATTCATATAGCCATTTTGAGCTATGTATGAGAAGTTATTAGCTAGTTTTGCCTATGTGCTTTAAAATAACGTTTTTATAGTTAATTCGCATATATGTGAGACTTTCCCGAGGACGAGCGTATCCAAAGGCGACTTGGGGGCTACGACCCTTCGACATACCAGTGAGTGGGCTTTTGGTTTTCAGTACATATTATATACTTGATATTTTTCCCAGAAATATGTGTTTAAATGATATTATGCCATAATGCCATGCATATAAGTTTATAATTCATACATGAATTGGTATGTGATGATTTATACATATAAATGTGGTGTTGTGGATGCTCAAGTAAATTCAAGTAAGTTGTGTTTGGTTATGTGAATCATTGATGATACGATATGTGATTGAATAATGTTGAGCTCATAACACTGCACTTAGGGTGATTGTGATTTAGCTAGATTATGGCACATACCTGTTTATTATGTCACCTCCCATACCATATGCTCATATTGGATCCAATTTAGGTGCACAGTCTTGTCGTATAGACCTTATTTATGGTTCCGACTCGTAGGTGACTAGCGATTTATCGCCCAGCTATTATGTGAAAATGGTATTGAGCATGATTATATTACACCCATTATTGTCGTATAGACCTTTTTGTTTGGTTCCGACTCTTGTGCAGTATATTGCCGTATAGGTCATAGTAGTGACTTCAGCTAGAGTGATTTTTGAACTATGAATTCAGCCGTACAGACTACCATAAGGGTTCCGGCTCACATGTTATATTTCTATGAAATTATTCTTACTTGAATTGCTTATTCTATTATATCTTGGCATAACATATATATGAAAATGATTATATGGATTGGATTGAATTGATATGATTTCATATATATTTATGTATATACTTATATCTTGATTCTGGGAAAAATTATACATGTTTTACAATGAGGGGTTAGTTATGTTGATAAATGAAATGATTTTGTAAAACATTTGTTTTTGCCCCACTCACGTTTTCTGTTTTGCGCCCCTCTAGGTTTTAAGTAAGCTTGTTGTTGGTGGCTTGAGGACGTCGGCAATTCTGACTTATCTAAATAATAGTAGGACATTCCTGGTACTGTGTAACTAGTACTTGTCCTACTGGACTGCATCTAGACTTATGCTCTGATTAGAAGTGTTTACTGTTGTAACTAACTCTTATCACTTCTTCTTTAGTAGTGCACTCTAGTAATTTGGTTTTTAATTATTCGTATAATTCGTATCTTTATCACTTTCGCACTGTGCACATGACTACGTCACTCTCACGTGATGGTCAGCATGCCTTGATCTCGGTCGAGGTGTGTCAGTTTGGTATCAGAGCCTAGGTTTAGCGGTCCTGTATAATTCTTGAATGTTCTAATCTTTGTGATGTCTTATGTCAGAACTATGCCGCCTCGTATATAGCCCCGTCAATCAGCTAAACCTAGTTTCCTCGATATTGCTCAATTAGGGGAAACTATAGTATCTGCCATTCGATCTGCATTCCGTACTCCCCAGAGGAGACCTCTTGAGACAGTTTATAACCTGAAGTTGACTCACTTCATTGGAAATGAAGGTCATGAAGGGGCAGAAAAATGGCTTAATCATATTGAGAAGACCTTTCTAGTGATGCAGAGTCAGGGGAATCTTCCTCCTGATAGGTGGGTCGAGACGACTACTTGGTTTTGGGGAGAACAACCTGCATCCTGGTGGAGACAAGAGTCTTACCTGTTGACCCCAGCAGAGATTGTAGATTGGGGAGTATTTAAAGAGCTGTTTCGAAAAAGGTTCATTCCTCATGAGTATATTGATCGTAAGAAACAAGAGTTTACTCATTTGAAGCAAGGAAATATGTCAGCTAATGAGTATTACAAGATGTTTACTGATTTGTTGCGATATGATCCGGAGGTTGCTGCTAACCCAGTTGAGATGCTTCGCCGTTTCAGATTGGGTGTTAAGGAGAAATGGTGTTCCATAGCGACATCTACTCACTGTGCCACTTACCAGGAGTTCTATGATATTCTACTAAGGATTGAGGACTCAGAGAACATGCCTAGTGAAAAGTGAGGATGAGGAAGGAAAGAATGGGAGCCAAAGACGAGATGACAAAGGAAAAGGGCAAGCATTTCAGGGACCCCGCAAGACTCAGAATTTCAAGAGAAGTGGTGGCAGTTCCAGCTCTTCTAGTGGAGGATTGAGTACTAATATGCAGAGGACAGGTGGTAGATTTACTGAAGGCCCTAGGTTCCAGAGGCAAAGAGATTTTAGTGGTCCAGGTTCCGGTGCCCCTTTATGCCGCAAGTGTAATATTAGGCATTTTGGGGAGTGTAGGAGAGGCAGCAGCATATGTTTTACTTATGGTCAGTCGGGTCATAGGGCTGCTCAATGCCCTCAGAGTTAACAGAGACCCCAGCAGCCTTCTTTTCCATCACCTGCACCGACCCAGTAAGCTTCAGGATCTGGTGGTTATACTCAGACTGGGCGAGGAGGTGCTTATCACTATCAAGGCGACGCCGCTCCTTACACCTCAGGATAACAGCAGTACTATCAGGATCCTCAGTATCAGAGTGGGTACCCTCAGTATCAGGGAGGATCTATGTCTTATCAGCCACATTCAGCCGGAGGATCTCAGTGGTACCAAGGGGGACAACCCTAGCAGGGAGAGATTGCTGCTAGTAGTGCAGGATCTTCGAGGCAGTCGGGTCAGCAGAGGCAGAGACGTGGTATTCATACCAACAGAGGTCGCGGTGGACGACAGCAGAATCAGGAGCGTATCCACAACATGTCACTGCAAGATGTCCAAAATAATCCAGATTTAATCATGGGTACGTTAAATATTCTTGGTCATTTTGTTAGAGTATTGATTGATTGTGGTGCTACACATTCTGTTATTTCTCATACATTTGCTCAAGTGACACAACCTTATCCTACACCTCTAGGATATAATTTAGAGTTTTCTATGCCTATAAGGGATAGATGTTTTGTGGATTGGGTATATCCAGGATGTCCAGTGATAGTAGAAGATGTTATTATGCCGGCTAATCTTATGTCGTTGGATATTATGGATTTTGATGTGATTTTGGGCATTGATTGGTTGCACTATAATTGTGCCAAGATAGATTGTTATGGAAAGACAGTCACATTTCATTGTCCTGGATTACCTAAAGTTACATTTGTAGGAAAGCCTAGTGGGGTGAGGCATGGTATTATTTCAGCCATAAAAGCAAAAAGATTGTTGTCAAAAGGTTGTCAGGGAGATTTGGCTCATGTGGTATTACATGATGATGCTCCTAGTAGTATGGAGGATGTTTGTGTGGTTAGATATTTTCTGGATGTATTCCCTGAAGATTTGCTTGGATTGTCGCCAGATAGAGATGTGGAGTTTGTTATTGATCTGCTTCTAGGTACGAATCCTATATCCTTGACTCCTTATATAATGGCTCCTGTTGAATTAAGGGAATTGAAAGTTCAGTTGCAAGAGTTAATGGATAAAGGTTTTATTCAGCCTAGTACTTCCCCTTGGGGAGCTTCAGTTTTATTTGTGAGGAAGAAAAATGGAACTTTGAGGCTATGCATTGATTACAGGCAATTGAATCGAGTGACCATTAAAAACTGTTATCCATTGCCTCGTATAGATGATTTATTTGATCAACTCAGAGGTGCATGTGTATTTTCTAAGATCGATTTGAGGTCAGGTTACTACCAGTTGAAGATTAAAAATGAAGATGTCCCAAAAATCGCATTCAGCACTCGATATGGTCATTATGAGTTTCTTGTGATGTCATTCGGGTTAACTAATGCACCAGCAGCTTTTATGGATTTGATGAATCGATTATTCTAGCCATATTTGGACATGTTTGTTATTCTCTTCATTAATGATATTCTGGTATACTCTAAGTCTAAGGCTGAACATACTAGACATCTGAAGTTGGTGTTGAGCAGTTTGAGGGAACACCAACTATATGCTAAGTTTAGGAAATGTGAATTTTTGGTTGAATCAAGTGGCATTTTTGGGACATGTCATTTCTGCTCAAGGCATTCAAGTGGATTCTCAGAAGGTGGTAGCTATGGAGAATTGGGAGCAACCTCCAACCGTCACTGAGGTACGGAGTTTTCTTGGCCTAGCAGGCTATTATAGACTGTTCGTTAAGGATTTTTCAGTGATTGCTTTGCCATTGACGAGGTTGACTCGAAAGGATGTTAAGTTTGAGTGGGATAATAAATGTGAGCAAAGTTTCCAGCAGTTGAAGTATTATCTCACTCATGCACCTGTTCTAGCACTTCCAGATGATAGCGGTAATTATGAGGTTTATAGTGATGCTTCTCTGAATGGTTTGGGTTGTGTTCTCTGTTTACTCAGAGAGATCTTAATCTTCGACAGCGAAGGTGGATTAAATTACTTAGTGACTATAATTGCACAATTGAGTATCATCCTGGTCGTGCAAATGCTGTGGCGGATGCACTGAGTTAGAAAACTCCAGCCAGACTTAATGCTATTTATGATTGTCATGTTCCTCTTCTAGTAGATTTGAGATCCACTGGAGTGGAGTTAGGAGTGGAAGATCGAGAAGAAGCCTTGCTTGCTAATTTTCAAGTGAGGCCAATTTTAATTGACCGTGTGCTGGAGGCCCAGATGAATGATGAAGAGACCCAGGAAATAATTCAAGCAAGGAATCAAGGCAAAAAGAAAGATCTCGGAATTTGAGAATCTGATGGTATACTTATGCATGAAACCATAATGTATGTGCCAGATAATGCAGAGTTAAAGAAAGAAATTTTGGATGAAGTGATAGGAGCATATTTATGCGACTTAGTTGGCTTGTTCTTGTGCATTTATGTCGTGTTTCCTTAGTTATTTTAATGTTTAAAGTCATTTTCGTGTGTTTTCAGACTCTAAGTACAAAGTATGCAAGAAGATGCATTTTGGAGGCCTTTGGAGCATGTTTCGGGCTTGGAATGGATAGCAAATGCATGGGCCAAGTGGATGGACGAATTTGAGAACTAAAGAGGCCAAGAATATGAAGAATTATGGTCCAAAAGATGAAGAAAACAGCCCAAAAATCTGTCACCCCAACTTGCACTCCTTGCCATGCAAAACACATAGAATTCCCTTTGGATTCCCATGCCATGCTTGATCACTCTTGTCCCCTACATAATTTCTGATTTCATGCTTTAATTCATTTAATTATTTCACTCAATTGCTTGATACCTCTTGTTCCCTTCACCCATTAGATTTTAGACAACCTTTACATCCATTACATGCACCAATTGATGCTCCATCATTCACATTTGGAATCCAATGGCATGTGTCACACATGTTGTTGCACCTTTGACCCATTTGTTGACACATTTCACCTCCATTTCCATCTCTATGCAATGTACACAATCATTCATGCTCCCTAGCTGCAACACCACTCCATTTTACCCTTCACACTTTGCATCATCACTTCATTTTCACCCTTGGACCATTGCACACCACACACACCAACTTGCCATGCATTTCATCCCTAGCCTAACCTGATTTTCTAAGGTTTTTGGGGCCTATAAATACATGTTTACACCCCTTGGCCAAAGGATAATCCCCCATATTCATCATTTTATCACAGAAATTCGTCCATACACACCCTAGGAAGCAAAACACCCCAAAAACACCATTCTAGTGCCTAGAAAACATAACAGCCACTCCACCTTCTTCCACCCTCTTTGCCTAGTTCTCCACCACCTTCCAACCATCAAACACTCTTCCACACTCACCCTAAACCCCTCCATATCATTCCCCATCCATTCTACACCATAAATCCACCCAAAAATCTGTCCACAAGCTTCATGCCGCAACAAGGAGGAAGGGAGATCCATTGATGCACTTGTTTTCCAAGTTGGAGCATTTTAGGTGTTTTCTTTCCTTGGATTTTAATGTCTAATTTTATGTATCTTTGTATTGCAAGAATGAGGAACTAAACCCCCTTAGTTGGGGGGTGATTCGAAACCATGTACATGCTTGCAATATGATTTGATTACATTCAGTTGTTATTTCATAAGTTGCGGATTCAATTCGTTCATCTACTTGATTGATAACTTATTTGTGTATGTTGATTGAGAGTGCACGCTTAGTTTTCATGCATGAATATAATGCTAGATTATGAGGGAGTTTCACCTAATAGTTACAATCTTATAATCACAAGTAGTGAAGGTCGCTTGAAAACGATCGCGTTGAATGAATTCTTGGCACTAGTTTCATGCTCATCATAGTAACGAATGCCTCGTCAACACTTATAGTTCTCATTGTGCTTCATGATTCTTGATTGTATCTTTATTGTGCTCATCACGTAAGGAACCTTTGAGGAATGCTTTGAATTGTTGTATGCGCTTTTCCATCCAATTCATTAACTTAAGGAGAACTTGAAGGTTAATTTAAGCGTATCTAATTAACTTGGGGTGTTGAGTTTCATAATTTATTGAAAGAACAACTGAAAATCATTTTGTTTGCAAGTGTGTCATGTGTGGAGAAGAACCTCCTAACTAGCCTTTTATCCATCCTTTTCATCCAAAAACGTTTTACAATATGTTTTGTTTTAAAGTTTCTGTTTTGTTTTCAATTTTCGTCCAAAACAAATCCCCCTTTATTTTGAAGTCTTAGATTAGTTAGAAAGTGTTTTGATTTGTGTTTCTAAGTGTTTTGATTCAAGTTTTCATCCAACTTCGTCCAAGTTCTTGTTAGGTTCTCAAAACTGCCCAGAAAGTGGTTTTTAGGCAGTTTTGAGTCATTAGGTTGCTGTTTTGAGTTTTATGTTTGTTTAAGTATTTTAAAGTATAGTTTTGCATTCTTTGAGTCTAGTTTAGTGTTTTAAATTTTGTTTTTATGTTTTTAAGTCAGTTTCAAGTGTTTAGCAATCCCTCCTAATCCCCGGCCTAGAACGATCCCTACTTACATACTTTACTACAATTGATAAAAAGAGGGTTTAATTTGTGTGTTTAGTTATTTTAAGCATCAAATTTTTGGCGCCGTTGCCGGGGATTAGCAACTTTGCTAATCTCTTGGATTGTTTTCTTTCGAATTATTGTATTTTGTTTAAGTTTCTGTTTAAGTTGCTGATTTGTTTTGTTTTCTTTGTTTTTAGGTACTAGTTTATGACCCGTAGCTCACAACCTGTTCGTGAGCATATCTCCGACTTTGACGGTGATTTTGAGAGGACTTTGAGAAGGAAAAAGAAATTGCAAGAGTCTAATCTTCCTAGTCCCGAGCCTGAATTAGAAGAGCAAGAAATTGAGGTTGAAGAGAAGGCCACGGCACAAGTGGGTGGAGAAGAGCAAGGTATAGCCATGGACAACCGTACGCTCAAGGAGCTTGCCGCCTCGGGTTTGGATAATGCCGTACCATTCCGTATCCAATATCCCATGGCTGCTCAAGGTAAAACTGAAGAGTTTGAGTTAAAGTCAAGTTTGCTCCACCACATTCCAAAGTTCCATGGGCTGTCCATGGAGGATCCGAACAAACATTTGAAGGAATTTGAAGTGGTATGCTCAAGTATGACTCCAGTTACCGTTGACGGAAGTATTTTAAAGATGAAGGCTTTTCCATTCTCTTTAATGGACAAAGCCAAGGATTGGTTATACGAGTTGGCTCCCGGTACAGTTACATCTTGGGAGAGTATGAAGAGGGCGTTTCTGGAGAAGTTTTTCCCAACTTCTCGCATCATTCTTCTTCGTAAAAAAATAAGTGGAATTCAGCAAAGCCAAGGTGAATCTTTTCCATCTTATTATGAACGATTTAAATCACTTGTTGCTTCTTGTCCACAACATCAGATGAAGGAGGAGTTACTTTTTCAATACTTTTATGAAGGTCTTTTACCACTTGAACGGCAAATGTTGGATGCTTCCGCGGGAGGAGCTCTAGTGGATAAGACACCTAGGGATGCCAAAACTCTCATTGCGAATCGAGCACTCAATGCACAACAATATGAAGGTGTTGGGCAAAGAGACACCCCACGGCCACATCATGTCAATGAGGTAAGTTCTATTTCTGAGTTACAATCCCAAATGGCTAACCTTATGTCTATGTTATCGCAGTTGGTTGAAGGCCCCAAAACGCAAGGAACTACAATCTGTGGTGTATGCTCCATTCAAGGACACCAATCTGATCAATGCCCTAAATTAATTGAGAATGGAGGATGGGAATCGGCCAATGCTGTGGGTTATGGGAATCAAAACCAACCAAGGAATGATCCTTTCTCCAATACATACAACCCGGGATGGCGTGACCACCCCAATTTCAGATGGAGAGATGCACCACAATATGGCCAACAAAGTGGATTCCGACAACCCCCGGGTTTTTTTCCAAGGCCAATGGAACCACAACCACCTCCTCAGGCACAATCTTCCCAAACTAACCCAGGTACGTCTATGAATGATGATAAAACATATCAGTTACTAACCACCATGGCACAGGGAATGCAGAACCAAGCAAAGGAGGTTAATGAGCTGAAGAAGCAAATGGGCCAAATGGCCGAATTTTTGGGGCAATTCCGTGAAAATGGTAAGTTACCAAGCACTACGGTGGTCAATCCAAAGGGTGGCTTCGAATCTGCAAAGGCTATCACATTACGAAGTGGAAAAGAGGTGAGAAACAAGGAAGATGAGAAGATACAACTCGAAGAAGATGAGAACACCTACCCCACGGCAAGGGTACCATCACCCATGCCGCAGCCATCTAAGACATCCCATCCGTCCACCTCAGGTAAGAATGTTCCAAATGTTGTGATTTCGAACACTAATCTGCCCAATGTCCCCTTTCCTAGCAGATTTTTGCAATCAAAGAACGAAGAGGAGGAAAAAGATGTTCTAGAGACATTTAGAAAGGTGCATGTCAACATTCCCCTCCTTGATGCCATAAAGCAAATCCCGAAGTATGCCAAGTGTTTAAAGAAGCTTTGTACAACAAAGAAACGTGTCCGGGAGAAAGAGGTGGTACATGTAAGTGAGAATGTCTCCGCCATCTTGCAACATAAACTACCCCCCAAATGCAAAGACCCGGGAAGTTTTACAATTCCATGTGTCATTGGTAATACCCGTTTCAAATCTGCCATGCTAGATTTAGGAGCATCTATTAATGTTATGCCATATTCTGTGTATGCATCTATGAATCTAGGAGCACTTAAACATGATGGTGTAATCATACAATTGGCCGATAGATCTAACACTTATCCAAAGGGAGTTTTGGAAGACGTTTTAGTGCAGGTTGATCATTTAGTCTTCCCAGCGGATTTTTATGTCCTCGAAATGGATGAATCGGACCATGCCCCTTCATTGCCCATCCTCCTTGGAAGGCCATTCATGAAAACGGCTCAAACGAAGATTGACGTGGCCAAAGGATTAGTCACTATGGCATTTGGTGGTGACATGATTAGTTTTAAAATTTCTGAATCCATTGAGACTCCTAATATTGTTCATTCTTGTTGTGCCATTGGTAAAATTGAAAAGATAAGACCGGACCATTCAGCACCAAGCACGAAGGATGCATCAAGAACCATGCAAGACGAGGGAATTGGAGTGGAGTACAAGGACCATACGGCCACTGCCCTCAAAATGCTCAAAGTGGCCGAAAGCACCATGGGGAAGAATGTTCACATTGCTGCCACTTCATCACATCACATAGGTAAGCCACCTAATCCAAATCCAATGCCATTTAAAGTTGATAGGTGGTTCCCTTCTTTGGTGCAGGTACCTAAGCAAATCCCCGATGGTGGGCGTATGAATATGAACCTTAGACAACACAACGCACCCATCAACAAACATCACTATCCATTTCCGTTCAAGGATGTAATCTACGAGAACTTTGTGGAGCATGTTGTGGAGGATATCCCACTGCATGCCGTGGGTTCCAAGGAGAAGTGAAGGTGTTCATCGTCCGGCTGGAAGACGTTAAAGCAAGCGCTTTAAGGGAGGCAACCCATTTATTCTGCTTGATTGTCAATTTTATTACTTGTTTAATTATTTTTGGTTATGATTTTCTATTTTGAAATATTAACAAATATGCAAGGGATTTTTGACATTAAACTTCATGAAATGAACAGGAATCTGGGAAATAAAGAAACATAACATAATACAAGAGGAAGAGCCTTCACAAAGGCTGCTTGGGAGAGGTCGTAGTAGTCGGCGGAGTTGCAGTAGTTGGCGGAGTCTCAGCAGTCGGTGGGGCCACGGAAGGAGGAGGTATCAGAGGTTGATCAGTTGGAGCTTCACTGCGCGGTGCCGCCCCAGAAGACGAAGGCAGATGCTGTTGGAACAAACCCACAAACCTCCGGTGATCAAGTAAAATCTGACCATCAGTTTCCTGCAGTTGGTCAATTTTCCTCTTCATGTTTGTGGCATAACTGTGTGCAAGCTTATGCAATTGTTTATTTTCATGCTTGAGTCCTCTAATCTCCTCTTTGAGACTCTGTATTTCAGCCACCAATGATTCAACATGACGGGTTCGAGCAAATAGGCGTTGGGCCATGTTGGACACAGAACCCGCACACTGCACGCTAAGAGCCAGAGACTCCTTAACCGCCAATTCATCAGACCGTCTAGCGAGTAGTCTGTTATCTCTGGGGGTGACAAGGTTCTGAGCCACCACCGCAGCGGTCATGTCATTTTTCATCACCGAATCCCCAACGGTGAGGGGACCGGTAGGGGATATGAAGGACGGGCGCCATATGTTGTCTGGAGAAGGCGGGGCTGCACCTTCACCAAGGTTCAAATCAAAACGACGATCAGAAGGGCCAGACATTTTTCAGAGGTTTTGGAGAAAGAAGAGATCGGACAGATTAAGATTTCAGAAGTGCAAGAAGGGAGTGTTTACAGGAGGGAGCTCAAGTGTGTTGTGGAACAAAATTAACGCCTCTATAAAAAGAAGAAATCAAAGAGGCGCTTCTCAGAAATCGAAGAAGCGTCCTTTCGCAAATCGAAGAGTCGAGGCTCCTTTCTCAAAAACCGGATTCTTTTCTCAAAAGAGGCGTTTCATTTCTCAAAAAATGGGCTTGCTCAGAAACCACGAGCCGAACCCCGGATTTCAAAAGATCAATTTGTCCAGACGTGTCGTCACTCGTCACATGCAACTTGCAGCTTTGCGGAAATTACGGGCAGCTTTGTCAGAAAGCGCGTAATTTTTACTATTCATCCATCCACCGGCTGCCGACAATGAGTGAGAGAATAGTTCCGGTTGTGAAGAAAAGCCCTATAAGTATCTACCTTCGCCTTCCACAGCAAAGGCACACCCTCTCAGCACTTCTTCATCTCTCTGAAATGGCTTTCCAACAAACCCTCTCGAGTCACTCAGTGTTCCTTATTCCCTGGGATACCCCTGCAAACAACCCATCCAGAGCACAAGTATTTCATATCATAAAGGTTGAGAGCACGAGTATCTCATATCATGCTTTCTCCCTGTCCTTTCTCCAGCCAGCACCTGCTCTCGAGTACTCATCATCTTATGTTTCCGCTTCGTCTCTCACGTATAAGGGAAGTGAAGATGATACCTCGAAGCATGTGGAGACAACGTGCTGATTCATCCTCAACTAGGGACAAGGAGAAAGAGAGCAAGAGGTGGGGGCACTTGGAAAGATTGAAGAAAGAAACAGACCAACACCTTTGCCTCGTGCCTGCCCACCGTGCAGAAGAAACAAGCAGAGAAGAATGCAGACTGCACTCTGATATTCCCCGCTCAGAATTCCAAACCAGTTCAAGATCAAAGCTGTGGAAAGTCAACAAGATCAACTATCTCCAAAACCAGATTTGCGTTCTTAAACTCTACTCTGTCTGGTTTTTACTTTGCCATATTTGTCATGTTTATTTGTCGTTTGTTATTTGCTTGTTTTTGGTGTGAGTATATGCTTGAAACATTGAGGACAATGTTTGATTTAAGTGTGGGGGGTAACTAGTGTTTTGCATAAAATTCGTAGAAAATTATCACCCATTACTTCTAGTGTTGTTCCTTACTGTTTTAAGTATTTTTTTTAAGCTGTTTTGGAGTATTTCAGTGTGTTTTGACATAAAAATCCGAAAATTCATAAAAATTTGAAAAATTGTTTTTGAAAATCCCCAAAAAGAGTTGTTTTTGTGTGCTTATTTGTGTCTTAGGGTACCTTCCAACACAATGATGAGGATTCAGTTTGTAATTGCATGACTGTTAAAGAGAGTTATAAACATGGATGAAAGTTTGATTTACTCTTTATTTATGCGTGATTGTGGTTATAACTTATGAAATCACATGTAATCATAAAAGAAAAAAATTAGTTTTTTTTGTAACATGCTTGAAGGAAAGGACTCAAACTAACGCTACAACCTTGTGAGACTTGAGCCTAAATGTTTATTTGGAGAGTTAAAATCTGTGCATTATTGTTTTCTAAAGTCGTTGCATGATCTCATTATTCTTTGCTTGGTTATTACTTAGAAGGCGTTTCATCATTTAGTTCCAAATGCTAGAACTCATGCCTATTTCATTCAAAGCATGCTATTGATTTGCATAACACATATTCAAGATGAAGTTGTGTAGTTACCACCACCAAAGCCAAACTGCTATGTATCCCATATCGTTATATGTTTAAGTTAACCCCATTGAGCCTTGATAGCCTACATTCTTTGTTAAACCACATTATCCTTACCTATCCTAGTTTAGGACCATCCATACCCTTGTTCTTGAAGCATAGTGAAGTATGAGTCAAATTGAATTCCTTTTGATTAATGTATGGCAGAAAACAAGTGTGGGGGAAGTGATTCTTGTGTGTGTGTGTATGCCAAAATCATTCATAAGGCACGAGTAGAAAAGAAAGATTCGTGAAAAATAGAATGAAAAGAAGAAGAGCTGTGAAAAGAAAAGGAGTTGAAAAATATGTGAAAAAGAGTTTTAAAGTGTTGCTTGTTGAAGAAAGGGTCCAAAACATTGAATTCGGCCCTAAATATTGCTTGAATCTTCCCTTCGTGTTTAAAAGTTGATTACTGCAATCTAAGTGAATTCTAAGTTTCCATTTCATTACTTTTCTTGCTATTGCTTTAAGAACGTTTGTTATCCCTATCCTTCATTTGTTAGCCAACACCCCAAGCCCGTTACAACCTTTGACTTCAATCTTGAGTGTTATGTGTTTCAATTTGTGGAGTTTGAATTTGGTATGAGCATATGGTGTCACTGGTTCTCGCGTCTAAGTAATAGCATTCCATTCATGAGATCATATCTAAACATGCTTATTAACTCCAGAAATTACTTTCTTTGTGATACATATATGTGAGCATTCGTTTTCATATCTACATCAATCTTCTCACATATAACTAGTATAGGGTGTGTAGTTGGAAAATCTGAGTGAAAATTGAGTGCATATCTTGTAAGGAATTGAGCGAATTCTCTAAGGCATGTTACTACATCAAAAACATTGTTTTAATTGATTAATTGTGAACTAGTAAGTGGTGACTATGATTAAGTATGTGCTTAAGTGTAAAGATGACTCAAATCTGTGGGGATAATGATTTTTAACATGTCATGTGCATTGGAAATCCCTGAGGCAAATGTTGGAAGGTTTAGGTTGTGTTTTATTTGTTTTGTTTCGTTTTATTTCTTTGTTTTGCTCGAGGACTAGCAAAAGCTAAGTGTGGGGGAATTTGATAGGAGCATATTTATGCGACTTAGTTGGCTTGTTCTTGTGCATTTATGTCGTGTTTCCTTAGTTATTTTAATGTTTAAAGTCATTTTCGTGTGTTTTCAGACTCTAAGTACAAAGTATGCAAGAAGATGCATTTTGGAGGCCTTTGGAGCATGTTTCGGGCTTGGAATGGATAGCAAATGCATGGGCCAAGTGGATGGACGAATTTGAGAACTAAAGAGGCCAAAAATATGAAGAATTATGGTCCAAAAGATGAAGAAAACAGCCCAAAAATCTGTCACCCCAACTTGCACTCCTTGCCATGCAAAACACATAGAATTCCCTTTGGATTCCCATGCCATGCTTGATCACTCTTGTCTCCTACATAATTTCTGATTTCATGCTTTAATTCATTTAATTATTTCACTCAATTGCTTGATACCTCTTGTTCCCTTCACCCATTAGATTTTAGACAACCTTTACATCCATTACATGCACCAATTGATGCTCCATCATTCACATTTGGAATCCAATGGCATGTGTCACACATGTTGTTGCACCTTTGACCCATTTGTTGACACATTTCACCTCCCTTTCCATCTCTGTGCAATGTACACAATCATTCATGCTCCCTAGCTGCAACACCACTCCATTTTACCCTTCACACTTTGCATCATCACTTCATTTTCACCCTTGGACCATTGCACACCACACACACCAACTTGCCATGCATTTCATCCCTAGCCTAACCTGATTTTCTAAGGTTTTTGGGGCCTATAAATACATGTTTACACCCCTTGGCCAAAGGATAATCCCCCATATTCATCATTTTATCACAGAAATTCGTCCATACACACCCTAGGAAGCAAAACACCCCAAAAACACCATTCTAGTGCCTAGAAAACATAACAGCCACTCCACCTTCTTCCACCCTCTTTGCCTAGTTCTCCACCACCTTCCAACCATCAAACACTCTTCCACACTCACCCTAAACCCCTCCATATCATTCCCCATCCATTCTACACCATAAATCCACCCAAAAATCTGTCCACAAGCTTCATGCCGCAACAAGGAGGAAGGGAGATCCATTGATGCACTTGTTTTCCAAGTTGGAGCATTTTAGGTGTTTTCTTTCCTTGGATTTTAATGTCTAATTTTATGTATCTTTGTATTGCAAGAATGAGGAACTAAACCCCCTTAGTTGGGGGGTGATTCGAAACCATGTACATGCTTGCAATATGATTTGATTACATTCAGTTGTTATTTCATAAGTTGCGGATTCAATTCGTTCATCTACTTGATTGATAACTTATTTGTGTATGTTGATTGAGAGTGCACGCTTAGTTTTCATGCATGAATATAATGCTAGATTATGAGGGAGTTTCACCTAATAGTTACAATCTTATAATCACATGTAGTGAAGGTCGCTTGAAAACGATCGCGTTGAATGAATTCTTGGCACTAGTTTCATGTTCATCATAGTAACGAATGCCTCGTCAACACTTATAGTTCTCATTGTGCTTCATGATTCTTGATTGTATCTTTATTGTGCTCATCACGTAAGGAACCTTTGAGGAATGCTTTGAATTGTTGTATGCGCTTTTCCATCCAATTCATTAACTTAAGGAGAACTTGAAGGTTAATTTAAGCGTATCTAATTAACTTGGGGTGTTGAGTTTCATAATTTATTGAAAGAACAACTGAAAATCATTTTGTTTGCAAGTGTGTCATGTGTGGAGAAGAACCTCCTAACTAGCCTTTTATCCATCCTTTTCATCCAAAAACGTTTTACAATCTGTTTTGTTTTAAAGTTTCTGTTTTGTTTTCAATTTTCGTCCAAAACAAATCCCCCTTTATTTTGAAGTCTTAGATTAGTTAGAAAGTGTTTTGATTTGTGTTTCTAAGTGTTTTGATTCAAGTTTTCATCCAACTTCGTCCAAGTTCTTGTTAGGTTCTCAAAACTGCCCAGAAAGTGGTTTTTAGGCAGTTTTGAGTCATTAGGTTGCTGTTTTGAGTTTTATGTTTGTTTAAGTATTTTAAAGTATAGTTTTGCATTCTTTGAGTCTAGTTTAGTGTTTTAAATTTTGTTTTTATGTTTTTAAGTCAGTTTCAAGTGTTTAGCAATCCCTCCTAATCCCCGGCCTAGAACGATCCCTACTTACATACTTTACTACAATTGATAAAAAGAGGGTTTAATTTGTGTGTTTAGTTATTTTACGCATCATGAAGCACATATTTCAGCATATGCGATGCATCCAGGAGGCACTAAGATGTATCATACCATTAGACCATTTTATTATTGGCCGAGTATGAAAAGAGACCGGCCAATTAGGTTGGGAAATGAAGGAAATGAAAGAAGGGGAAGGGCAACCAACCTAGGTCACTTCTCGGCCCATTACACTCTCGTGACTCTACCCGGTCCCTGCGTTAATTTCAGACGTGAAATCGTCGATTTTTTCAATGAAATTCATCGAACCACCACCTAGAACCAACTCCACAACCCTCCTTCATGCATTTACACTCAAACTCGACGAGTTTTGGCTCTAGTTTTGTGAAGAATGATGTCGGTGGCGCCGAGGATCCTATGGCGGTGATCTGCCATTCCTGAAGGCAATTCCATTGATCACCACCACCAATACACTGCCCTCAACCTCCAAAACAAAGCCCAAGCATTGGTTGGGGCGTCTGATTTCGTTTTGGTATCGAATCGAGAACACTTATTTCTAGGGTTTTCGGCAGATCGAGGCATTTTTAGGCCACTTCCCAGCCGAATTGGACTTTGGCCTAGGTATGAAAATTATTCCCCCTGACTTACTCTACAATTCTATGAAAATTGGTAATTTTTGGAGTTTGCCTGAAATTGAGTTTCCGTTCGCCAAAAACCGCCACCTGCGGTGGCACGTGGCCAGTGGGCAAATGATGCATTTTTAAGTTAAATTAGATGTCCTGATTTCTGATTTGATATCCATTTGATGTGATTTGATTGTTTGAACCTAGTTTCATTATGGTCCGCCTCCTGATCATTATAACCATTGACGATCCGATTGTTGGATCGTTACCAAACTTTAATGCATTATAACATGTAATATTTGAGGACATTAGAAACTGACGGATCGAGAATCCAACGTACGGATCTTGATGAATTGAATTTTTAAGTTTGTAAAACTAATTGTTGACCGCCACCTAATTCTGGCAATTGGCAAAGATCCAACCGTTTAATCGTTCTGAAATTTTAGGATATTGTTCTAGAAGATAAATGAGACTCTTGGGAAATTACGAATCAGAAATCCGTGGGTGGATATTCCGGATCAAATTACGTGGGTTTGTAGACCCATCGTTGACTGAGAGTTGACTTTTGGTCAACATGTTTCGAATCGTTCTTAAATACTAAAATTAGTACTACTAGATACTAAGTGAAGTCTAGTGGGCCTACATTGGCCAGTGAGTGTCTATAATATATGTGATATGGTTATTACCTTGATTTCGTATTTAGTATCATTGTGGATATCACTTGATTTTATAAATGTGATTAATATTGAAATGTGATTTTGTATATTTAGCCATCGATCTATGTTTATTAAATGTGATTTGACTTGTGTAATAAAGATGTTTGTGAAATGTGATTTGAAGTGCTTGTTGAATTGTTTGATGAAATGTGAGGGCTAGTGGTGGACTGTTAACCCATTGTCATGGGGTTTGTTGCTTCGAAGCTTGTTTCATATTTTGTTTCATGTTTCATTTCTCGTTTCGTTAAGCTATTCTAAATTGAGTACTTTGATTCATGTCTTGTTTCTTTGAGCCGTTGATATGTTTCTTGGACTTTCGCTCGGTTCCATTAAGTGGTCTGGTTTCTTGCTCCATCTGGATTCTGTTAAGTGGCCCGGAATCTCTCGTGCTTTGCGATTTCGTTGAGTGATCCAGAATCGTATCCACTCGGATTCCTTTGAGAAGTCCAGAATCCCTTCTACTGTGCGATTTTGTTGAGTGGTTTGGAATCGTATCTTGGTTTGGATTTCGTTGAGTGGTCTGAAATCACATCATTAACTTCGTTGTTTCTTTGGATTCAGTCTAAACTGAGAAAGCTTCAGAGATGTAGGCTTCGA
This sequence comes from Malus domestica, assembly GCF_042453785.1. Classification (NCBI taxonomy): domain Eukaryota; kingdom Viridiplantae; phylum Streptophyta; class Magnoliopsida; order Rosales; family Rosaceae; genus Malus; species Malus domestica. The sequence continues at coordinate 25,983,845 of NC_091675.1, forward strand.
CCGAACTGTGTCGCTTTAGCCCTGCATTTTGGTGTATTGTATAAGTTATTAATTGACGTGATTATGGAATAATGTTGGAAAGCATATGTGTGTGTGAATGGCAAGATGACAACTCTTGTTTGGCTTATGGTTAATGTGTAGTGTCGTACTCTATGTTTTCTGCGAGGAAGTGTTTTACCAAAAGTTCAGAGTTTAACAAATGGTGAATTATGGATGACTTGATCCCGTCGGAGGATACGTAGGCAGTCTAACAAAAAGGTTAGATGCATCCATAAAGTATACAAAAATTACCACGTAATTCAAATCTTGAGTTGTGCTTTGTCCATATCCCAGAGGCGGGGTATGTTAGATTGGTGACATCACGTGTCGATCCTGGACGTACCTCGGGATCGGGGCATGACACAACAAGTCTTTGAGCTTTGTGGAAATTTCACTGTTTTCTCCTTCATTTCTAGAAAACGACGATGTTTGGCTTCATGCTACCCTAAGAAATTTGAAGGTGGGGTTTGAGGGGAAATTTGAAAAAGGGTTAGGTTTGAGGGGAAATTTGACAGGTTGGGAGGTGGGAAAGAGAGAAGTGGAGAGGGGTAGTTCGGAAAATGAGGAAAGTTGAAAAATTAATGAAAAGTTGAGTTTTGAAAGTTGAAAACTATGCGATTTTCATTTGGGTTTTTCTGATTCATTTGGGTTGTTCTTATTCATTTAGGTTTGTTCTGATTCAAAGAAAAGTTGAGTCCCTAGTTGAAAGTTTTGAACGGTTTTCAACTTGGGTTCCATTGATTAATTGATGGTTCAGAGAATGTAAATTTGAGGGTTTGGAATCAAGTTTTTGAGAAAAGGTAAAATTTGCTTGCTAGATGTAGTTGGATTCTGCATAAAATTTTGATGTTGGGTTCAATTTCTTTGTATCAGAAAATTTTGTAGCAAATTTTGTTGATGAAGGTTCTTTTTTTTTCTTTTTGTCCCTATATTGTTTTTTAATCTAACACTACATCAAATGTTTCACTAAATCAATCTAGCTTAGCCTTTGAAACTAATTCAATTTGAAATAGTTTGATGTAACAAACGCACTCTAATAATATTTATTTTTGCTTAGTACTAAAATAAGTGTCGCAAAATTAGTAAAAAGACAAGAAGAAAACATGTATTTTGGGGACACCAATTCGGTGATCGATTAGAATGCTTGATTATCTAGTGGCCCACTTGCACTTGCCGTCACGATGTAGGTGAGAATAAGATCCAACGACACCACACAAATTGCAAATTAACAGCACCTTTGCTTTTGTCAGTGTTGCCCGAATATTTTTTTTTTTTTTTAAAGGAGCCCGAATATTCACTCATCACAAATATATTTTTATATGTTTTTTGACAAAGTTATGAGATAATCACAACTATGAACTGAATGCATTATAAATGTTTCAAGAAATGTTAAAGAGATTCTTTTAAAAATGAAACTCTTTATAAATTTTTCGTCATCTTATTTTTTTGACATAATTTTCATATCAATATTATAAAATATTATGTAAAAAATATAAAGTGATACAAAGTCCATAAAAAAATTTCCTTAACATTTCTTAAATGTTTATAAATATTGTTATTCATGTGAGTTAAACTTACACAAACGAATGTCGTGCTAAACTAAAAGTTGTTTGGTCAATCATGTTGTTTTCTTCTTTTTATGTATTAAATGATTAAACTATTAGAGTTTTTTTAAAGAAAATTAATTAAACAAGTTTGAAAACTTTGAGTATTAATGATAAAGACAAAATAAAAGGTAAAGTAAATAGTACCATAATTAATTTTTTTTAATATAAAATTGTGATTTTTCTTTAAAATGAACAGTACTATGAATTTTTAGTTAAAATTTATTTTTTAATTTTTTTTAATTTTTTTATGCTGGATGTCGGATAAATTTTGACCTTTCCTTTGAGTTCAGTCTTATCAAAATTTAAATTTGGTCAAAGGTGGTGCCGGAGCCGTTGGATTGGAGATCGATGTGGATGATCGAGTGTGGGACCAATAGAAATTAGAAACATAAATAATTTAAGAAAGAGGGGGAAAGGGACAGAGTTTGTGCGCGGCATCATGATACAGTTTTTTATTATTATTATTATTTTATTTTTTTTAAACGATATTATCTACGTTGAAGGAAAGAGAGTTCGCAAATAGAGTTGGTATGCTGCAGCATGATAAAGTTGACTATGTCTCTCGATAACTTTCAAGGAAAACGTCCACATTTTTCTTCAATTGTGTCATCTGAGAGTGGCTTGCTAACTTGGCGTTGGATAAATAAAGCGAATGAGAATCCTCTTTGGATCCTCTTTGTGAGGATCTCGGGGATCCTCCAATAACATTTGTTCATCGTATATCTTACGGTTAAAAATTATTGTAAATTTTTTTATTTAAAATTAAATATAAACAGTATCTGATGAAAACTGAGCGCATGATATACGATGAACGTATGTAATTCAAGGATTCTCAAAATCCTCACAAAGAGGATCCTCATTCAAATGAAGCCAAAAGTTCAACTCTAATTTATCATTTTTTTAACAAATAATATTATCTACACTAAAAGAATAAAAAAATGTGTTAAACCTCACAATGTGTTTAGTCATAAATTCAGCTCTATTTTTATTATTAAACTGGCTAAATTTTGCAGCCGTTTCTTAGGTTCAATGATAGTTTTCTTCATTATTAATAAAATAATCTCGCATTTTATTAATAATTTAATACTAATTTATTATTAGTCACTCAAGGTGTAGTTTAGTTCAAATCTCTAATTTTTAAAGGAATGTAGCGTACTAAAATTTATATGGATTTTTGTTGAGCTTTTAAAGTGATAAACTTTGCCGAATTTAGTTATTTTTACCGACTATTATATATTTTGTTAACTTTCATTAGTTGCACAAGCCTTTATCCAAAGGAATTCTTTTCTTTTTTTTGGATAAAAATGAGGACTAGTTGTAGGGCCCCTTCACATTGAACTTCAACGATTATAACCGTCTATTTCTCGAGTTGTATTTTATAAAGGGAAAATTTGTTTAAACTAATGTAATATCTTTCTACATCCAACTTAAATTTTAAATGTACATTATCCTTTTTATCATATTGCATAATTACCATCAAGTACAAAATGAAACTAATAATAAAATTAAAATTTATCAATAAACCCACACACTATAATTAAAACTTATCATTACTCATTGTTTATCGTGTATTCATTCTTGCTAAAACCCTAATAGCTTTTATGGAGAAAAACAGTATTTTTTTTTTTGTCGATAGATGGTGATTTTGAAGTTCTGAATTCTTCAACTAAAATATGACTCAATTTATCAAAATTTTTGTTTGTCTGATTTCAATTTTTCTTAGACTGTAGAAAGATGAGTATTTGGGTTTCAATTTTATTCGTCAACATTCTACAACAGTTGTAATGAAAGTATTGATATATAAGACCCTTTCTATGGAAAGTAGAAGTATTAGTAATTTGTTTGGCTTTGGCATATCAGAAAGCGGAAGTTGTTTTCGTGCTAGCATGTCCTCCTATACGAAACCCTTCACTTCAACTTCACATTACAAATTTGTTGCAGTTTTGATTGACATTTGTTTTCCTTCTAAGAAATTGCTTGGGGTAGTGCATGTTAGTGAGTGCAGGTTAGATGAATTTCTTTCATCAAATAAAATTAAATAATTGCAGCAAAAAACAGACACACAAAAACCGAAACACAAATAAATAAAAAACAACAGCCATGGAAAATGCTATAATGTTGTACGCAGCTCCAGTAGAAATTTGAAACTTTATCAAAAAATCAAATAAGATGCAGCAAAAAAATGCAGAGAAAATTTTGAAAAACAAAAAGCTCTGTTTCTAAAGAGCTCAAGGTGGGAGGGGAGACAAATGACTCAAAAGATTTTTGATTTTCGAGTTTCTTTGAGATTTTATTTTATAATGGGTGTAAAGATAAATATACTTTTTAACTGGGTTTGTTAGGGTACTTTAGGTAATAAATTTGGGTTAAAAGAGATATTAATTCTTTAATTAAAAATAATATGGATGTAGAGAGTAAGTTGGGTATAGAAAGAGGTTAGATATGTTCAAATAAAATTTCCCTTTTATAAATCATCTTTACAAAATAGTAGTCAAATCATATATATTTGAGGAATCTAATTGAGTTAAAAATTTTGACGAACATTATGTTCTAAGAAACATTCCAATTTCATCATGACAATCAAATGAGCAAATAGTTTCGGATTGAATTAATTTTTGCACGTATAATCTATGAATGAAAACTTAAAAAATAGAAGGGGTCATTGAAGTTCAATGTATAACAGACCCCACAACTAGTCCCCATTTTTACAACACAATGGGGATCCCTTTGAATAAAGGTTTTGTTTAATCTTATACATCAGTGGAAAACTAATAAGTTTTTTTTTATATATTTTTTTTGTACTTTTACTATTATGAATGAGAGAGGGAAAAATTCAAAACTATTACAATAATTTAGAGGAGGGGGCAATTTCGAACTCGGGACATATGGGTGGAACCCAACACCCTATCCACTAAGATATTGAACCACATGCAAAATAAAGGAGTTAAATGATAGTCTTTTGCATAATTCTAGAGAGTTTAATACTAGAATTTTTTAGAATTCTATGGATTGTCATGGACTTTTTAATTACCAATTTATTAATAAACATTATTATTTTTAAGTTTTCAATAGGGTGATCATGACCATGATAAGGTAGTTTTGTGAGCAAGATGGTGGTAGTAAAGTTAGTACCCTTGCGGCGGCGATAGTAGTAGGGTGGTGATTGTGGTGGCGGGGTGGTGTTGGGGTGTTGGAGGAGTAGAGATGGGGGCAGTGGCAATGGCGGATGCATTATGAGCTTTGGTGGGTCTAGGGAATTGGGTGGTCTCGGGACCACCCATAAACCCGGATAAATTGTTGTGAGGACCGTTAAGGACCACCCAAGTTTGGGCATGTGGTGGAGGAAAAGAGCGCAATGGCGACCATTGGTTGCACGTTCTGTATGATTAATGAAAGAGAAGAAGGCTATTTTGTTTTTTAAAACACTTTTCCAAAACGATGTTGTTTTGAGCTAAGCCATTTAAAACAAAATAATTAAAAGCAAGTGTTCTTTTTAAGCCACTTGAGAGAGACATTTTTTATTAAAAAAAAATTAAAGAGAGTTTATTCTCTTTACTCCTACCCAAGATCTCCACCTAATCGCATTTTGCATTCACTTTCTCCAATTGGGTAAATTCCCAATTCCAATTTTTTTCCCACTAGCCCCACCCAATCGATTCCTAGGCCACTACTAGCTCCTCCATGCCTCTACCTATCTCCTCTCCACGACCACCACCTAGTTCACTCAGTCTCCACCACCACTTAATGCCCTACTTTCTGAATTTAAGTAAGTTTTTTTATTTTAGTCTAAATTAATCATATAGAATGTTAAAATTCATATGTGTTGAATGAAAAGTTTAAATTCCTAATACATTATTGCTATTGTTAATTTGTTATGATTTAAATTCATAATTGATATTGTGGACAAATTTAGTCTTTGCAGCCTGCAATGTTGTTTGTAATAAGATTATGAGTGAAAAGTTCGTAGTTTATCGTTTAATTTTTCACTATTATTTTCGTCTATTTTTTTGGGAGCTTTTATATTGGGACTTGATACTATAATCCTAGATCCCCCATTGGATGGTGGTGATGGGGTGGCAACATGGTGGTGGAAGTGGTGATAATGAAATCCACCAAAATCTTAGCAGTAGAGTATATTAAGAATTGAGAAAAATGAAATCCACCAAAATCTCAGCAGGAGAGATTAGATTTGCTATGACAAAAAAACTTACTATAAAAGCACTCAAGTCCATCAAAATTTGAGGGTTTTTTTTAATTTTTTTTAACAAACAATATTATCTACATTAAGAGAGTGGGGATGGACTAAACCTCACAATGAGCTAGCAATAATGTCGTTCAAATTCTCTTTTGGCAAGAAACGTACCAAAGACCCTTCAATTACAAGTGAAAAGGAATACCACTAGACTGTAGTACTAAATTGCTTTAGGAGTTTTTAAAGAATGATTGAATGCCACAAGATTTTCATAGACTTATAGAAGTTATAAAAAATTTATATCCAATATAGAGTGACTTCTATTGACTCTTTGTAAGTTTATATATATATTTTTTTTAATAAAAGACGATATCATTAACAAAGGAAAATTACAAAATATCATGGATAAGGAGATCCTGAATAACACTAGGAGGCTCCTTAACAGACAATGCAAACTTTGCCAAACAATGAGCAATACTATTATTATTCCTAGAAACGAAAATAAACTTAGAAGCAATAAAAGCCTCTGTAATATGTAGGACATCCCCCTCTAACAAATCCATAGTCGATGCACGGTCAACACAAGTGAGAATGATGGAAATTGCTTGGGAGGAGTCACTTCGAATTAGAACCTTCTGAAAGCCAAGTTGATGGGTGAGCTCCACACCACGCTTAATGGCTAACATTTCTGCTTGGAGAGCAGACGTCACAGTAGGGAGGAAATATGTCGTTGCAGCCAGAAAATGTCCATGCTCGTCTCGGAGAACCACTTCCGCCCCACCCACCTTATTCTGCAAATTAGTCGCACTATCCACATTCAACCATACCTAATCCTCCGCCACCCCCTCACCATCACCCGTAAGCCCATCCCGAGGACAGCATTACTGAGCAACAGTTACAAGCTCTGCTGCGACCCGAAATTTCTGCAACAAAGACACTGCACTCTGAGCCACCACAGCTGGAGACCCATGCTTCCCCTTCCAAATCCTATCATTCCTCTCCTGCCATAAATGCCACACCACCATGCACATAAAATCAAAGTCCAATGGTGATTTTGAAGTAACAACATGAACCATTCTTTAACCGATCCACAGGGAACATAATCAACTAGAAAACTACATGGGGTTGCAAACCATGTAGCTCTGGCAAATGAACAATCCTTAAGAACATGCACCACCATTTCTGGCTTTTCACTACATAAAACACACAACGAATCTAAACCAACCCCTCTCTTTGACAAATTCTCTTTTGTCGGGAGAATGTCTTATCTGCCATATCATATTCTGCACCTTCGGCGGGACTCCGGCCTGCCATATTGCCTTCCATAATGGAGTAAATGGATTACCACCAAGAGTTGAAGAAGAAGAAGCACTCAAAAAAGGTGGTTGAACATAATCCCAAGCAACCCCATGAGCACTTTTAACCGTGAATTGACCCTTATCAATGTAGTGCCATACCAACTTGTCTGGAGGTAGACAATGGCTAATTGGTAGAGCACGAATATGCTCCCTATCCTCCTCTTCAAAATATGCACTCAATGCAGTTTCACACCACATTCTCCTTTCCTCATCAATCAATTCCTGCACCAACATATTCTCCCTTGAGGGAGGCAACCATCTAGACCCCTTCTCCAAGACAATTCTAGCTTTGAGTATGCTAGACCAATAATACGACGAAGAAGAGGGGAATGAAGCATCCCAAAACGACAAATGAGGGTGATATTTTGCTTTAAACAATCTTGTCGTCAAAGACTCAGGATCCTGGAGAATATGCCATTTCTGTTTAGCCAACACTGCCAGATTAAAGGCATAAAGGTTCATGAACCTCATACCTCATTCCGGTTTAGCCAAACACAACTTATCCCACGATTTCCAATGAATTTTGCTTGAGTCAGGATCATTACCCCACCAAAACCGAGCCATGAGCTGATGTAGATCATCACAAAAAGTCTTCGGAAGCAAAAAACAATTCATGGCATATGAAGGCAATGCCTAAGCCACCACCTTCACAAGCAACTCCTGTCCTGCTCCGCTTAAACACTTTCCTTTCCACCCACATAGCCTCTTATGAACTCTCTCCTTAAATAAGCAAAAGTTTGTCATTTGTTCTTACCCACAAACGTAAGCAGGCCCAAATATCTATCATGCCGCTCTACCAATTGAACACCCAAAAAATGTGCCAACCCTTGCTGCTTACGGTCTCTCACGTTAGCACTGAAAGCAATGCTACTTTTACCTAAATTTATTTCTTGACCTGATGCTTGGGAGAACACATCCAGATTATGTTGAACCTCTACACACTCTTCCAACTTCACCTTTCCAAACAAGAAACTATCATCTGCAAACAACAAATGATGAACACTAAGAGCACCATCACAAATCCTTATCCCACTAATCACTCCCTTCTCTTCTTTATGTGCAATAAGTGCTGACAAACCTTCAATGCAAAGAAGAAACAAAAATATAAGATAGAGGGTCACCCTGACAAAGACCGCGAGATGGCACAACAAACCCACATTCCTCACCATTAACCAAAAAGTAGTATGAAACCGATTTCACACACATCATCACGACAGCCACCCATCGACTATCAAATCCCAACCTCAACATCACAGCTTCCAAAAAATTCCACTCCACCCTATTATATGCCTTGCTCATATCCAATTTGAGTGCAAAGGATCCCTCCCGTCCCCACCTCTTATTGTGAAGGAAATGACCTATTTCCGCTGCCACCAAAGTGTTATCAGAAATCAACATCCCTAGAACAAAGGCACTCTGATGTGGAGAAATTATGACATTAAAAAATTTCTTCAATCGGTTCGCAATCACCTTTGCACCAATCTTGTAGATTACATTACATAGACCAATCGGGCACAATTGTGACATTTCATGTGGCTGATTTACCTTAGGAATTAATACAACATGAGTGAAACAAGCCTTCCGTAGTAACCGTCCAGAGGTGAGAAAAGAGCAAATAGCATTCACCACATCATGCTTAACAACATGCCAAAACTTTTGAAAAAACAAAGGTGACATACCATTCAAACCTGGGGCTTTGGACGGATGCATTTGGAAAAATGCAACACGAACCTCCTTCTTCGAGTAAGGCTTCAACAACTACGCATTCATTTCAGGGGTAACCCGTTGAGAGCAAGCCGCCATCACCTCTTGTACCACATTGTCAAGAACACCACGGGAGTGAAAAATATTTTGAAAATACCCTACAACCGTGCTTTGAATTCTAGCCCTGGAATCCTGCCACACTCATTCTGCATCCCTTAGCCCCTTAATAGTATTTTTCCGTTTACGATTAGACGCCCGCAAATGGAAAAACTTTGTATTCCTATCTCCTTCCTGTAACCATTGTACACGCGAACGTTGACTCCAATACGTCTCTTCCCGCCCAAGAAGTGAATCAAGCTGACCCAATAGCTCCGCCCTTGCCGCATATAACTCAACCGAAGGTGGATGCTCAAACAACACACCCAACTTATCCCGCACTTTAGCAATCTCTGCCTTCATAAAGCCGAACACCTCTCATTGCCATGCTAACAAGGCACATCGTGTGAAACAAATCTTCTCACACACTTGGAAAAGTGGAACCCCCGACATTGATTTATTCCATGCCGAATTGATGATCCCTTCGCAGCTCTCCTCCCTAAGCCACATCTCCTCAAACTGATGATCCTTTCACAATCTATATTAAATATACTTTGATGTGAGAGTCAAGTAAAGTCTATCAAACTCCATCTACATTACGTCCCTATAGTGTAAATGAATGATCCTACGAGAGTTAACATTTATTGAAGGAAATTTTTTTTAGGTTGATTTTAAAGTCCGACTATAAGGTTACGTCTTATTTAATGGTACAAATATATACAATATCTAACAATTACAAAAATGTATTTTTTTTTTATGCAAACGTAATTCTTAATTTTTCGAACCACTTAGTGTGTTACGTAATTTGAAAGAAAAATTGTTGGTTTTGATGCTTCCAAAGAAGACGAAGGAGATGGTTTGGTAACTTGGTTCATGACTTCATGTGCATTGGACTGCGTACCCTTGATCAATCGTTGCCATTTGTACAGGCTTGCAGGCTACTACAAAACTCCAAAACCATCACAAAAGAAATGGTCCATGCAAATTAAATAAATGATTTATTTTTCAAAATTTAAACTCATAAATATATAGGAAAACTAATGAAAAGATTTTGAAAATTTTGAATTTTAACGATAAAGATAAAATAAAGGGTAAAATGAATAATATCAGGATTGACTTTTTAGTTTAAAAATATGATTTTTCGTTAAAATAAACAATACGGGAAGCTTTTCGCTAAAGTTTCCTAAATATATAAGTAGATGTGAGCAATAATATTGGATTGTATGTGGTTATATCATAATGGATAGAGAGTTGCTTACCACCCATAGGTCTCGCTTTTGAAATACTCTCATTTAAATTATTGTAATAATTTTGAATCTTCCTCTCTCCCTTAATAATAATAAATAAAGCAGTAGTATTGGACATAAAAGATTCACGGCTTCTAAAACTCGAGGTTGAATCATCTTTTTCGTAATTTAAATTAGTTTAAAAAAGATAATCGTTTGTATGTATATATAAAAAAAAAACATTTGAACGGTCTTTGTAACATTATTATGATTCAAATTTTCGTTTTGATAAAATAAAAAACTCAGAAACCTTAAGGGAAAAGATACCCGTTGATATTTAATTTATGCATAATTTTTTTTTTTCAAACGGTAGATTTTGTTAGATTAGATGTTAGATTAGCCACCGACAGAATTTAATCTCACGCCGTCATGTAATGACTCAACATATTTCTACCACTGTGGTAAATGATCACTTGCTAATTTATGCATAATATTAAAAAGTAGGTTTAGGTGGAAAAATTATGATTGATTTCCCCTCCTATCACCATCCCCTTTCCTTCCCTCCACACACACTTTATTTTTTGTCTTATTGTTTCTACAAAAAATATATATATAAAATATCAATATGATTTAACCGTAACTGTTCAAGTAAAAAGAAAAGAAATATAAGAGAAATTAAGAGTAAAGAGAATCCTCCTCCTTAACTAAGACACCAATGTAACGTATACAAATGGTTTAGGGAGGCTGCCGACGTGATGAGATGAGCACCCTATGCGACAAGCTTTGTTGATAAAACGTAAAAAACGAGCACCAATTTCAGGAACCAACAGTCATATTTTGACAAATTATATTTGGGAAAATAGCTACAATCATATTTTGACATTTAGTTTGCATAAGTCTTATTTTTCAGTAATGACGATCAATTAATTATATAATTACAACGACATAATGTTGACATAACAACAATACAATGAAGATATAATGATAACATAATAAATAAATACTGATCATTTTTGCAATAAAATGTCAAAATATGTTTATAGCTAGTTGTCCATCATATTTTTATGATCAGACTGTTTTTGTAAACATGTGTCAAGTATTGATACATCATCTTGAGAGGTCTTCCGTCTCTGAAATATAATGAGCTTCACTTAATTTTTATAGTACTGTTGGAGGTTTTATTTTATTTTTTGCAGTACAAGTGATCTTTCACAATAATGAATGGGAGGATTTGAATCTACAACGGAGCGAGTTGAAGACGAAAGCTCTAACCATCATAGCGATCTATTACTTTCAATATTATCGGAATTAGTGTCAGACTTATTGATTTGGTTCTGCACTTAAGAAAATTGGGAATAAAATTAGCAAATGGTGAGAAATATGTTGCTTCTAAGCCGATTGACCAGAAAGAAATTGTTGCTTCTAGTTGTAGGCTAATGCTTGCCTATATTGTTGTTTTTATCAGCGTAATGAATCAAAGACCTAGCAATAGTATCAGTAATTTAATTAACGTAGTGATTCCACCGTAACGATTATGGAACCAAAACAAAACGAATAAAAATAAAATAAAATAAAATGTGTTAACTACTATTTGGACACATGCAATGGGCATGTGTAGGACTGATTGTCCATTATGTTCATGAACCGACCACGCTGCTACACAAGTCAAGGCCGGAAAGCTAGAAAAAATTGACTCTTTGCTCCAAGAAACGTGTTGGAGACTTGGAGGTTTTTTATTTTTTTTAATTTTTTTACATTGATATTTTTATATTAAGGGATTGAAGAATTGAAGGTAAGTTCAGTGCTCAAATTTTGACTTCATACCCAAACGTCACTAATTTACAGGGCGGTATAACGGGTTTTTAAAGTTCAATTCTTGATAAAAATTAAAATTTAGTGTTCAAATTACATATTGAGTTTAGTCCTTTAATGTGTATTTTATTTTAAACTTATATTAAATTTTTGCTTTAATGTTTAATGAGTATTTTACTGAATAACTCTTCGTTGAATTTAAAATTTATTATTTACATATTTTAATTCATTAATTTGGCTTAACTTTCTCAAATGATTTTCTTATAAATTACCTAAATGAGAAGAAATTGTGACACATTATAATAAATGAAAACTAATGAAAAATATTTCAAAATTTTGAATTTTAACAAAAAAAAAAAAAAAAAAAAAAAAAAAAAAAAAAAAAAAAACTAAACTCAACCAATTCTTAACTAATGATAAAAACAAAAGAAAGAAAAAACAAAAAAAAAACTTAACTAAAGCGTGTGCAAAGAACACGCCAACCAATTCTTCACAATTTTAAAATGTTTACCTAATAAAGGATCATGAAAATATTTTTTTCATGACTAGATATCGAAATAAGCACCCTAGTGTGGATATAGTTAATATGAAGCAGTTGCAAAATTTAAATCTGCATCCCAAATAAGTGCAGAAATTGTTAAAGCAATTAGCCGATGAGAGGTGTGGAGCAAAAAATAATCAAGAAAATTATGAAGGCGACATGTGGATTTTAGGGGTGAAAAAGAAAAAATTACCCCTAGGGCACATCGTGACTCTCACACGCATGCAACGGACAATAACGACACAATCAAGGTCAAATGTGATCAAAATGACATTCTTTTAAACCATCTCATCACTCCCCATCAAATTCTCACCCACAAGGTAACTTCCAATTATTCTTTTCAAATTGGGATTAATTAGCAAAATTAATTGATTAATTGCCCAAATTAATTGCAAGATATTATTTCACATAATATCGTGCAATCAATCCCACAAATCAACCAAATGCGGCGGGTCCCAATTCTCCTAATAGGGCCGGCCACACCCCTATATATAGCCACTCATTTTCTCCAAAACCTAAGTCCAATTCTTTTCTAAATTTCTCTAAATTTCTCTAAACACTTTTCTCTTAAATTCCAACTTTGCCATCGGAGATTCTTCGGCCAAAGCCCCCCATTCATCATGGGCGCATGAGCCTCTTGACTTTAATCTTAGGTGTTAATTGTTTTGCAAGTGCATTTTCATCCAAGAAGAAGAAGGCGGAAATTTGCATTCACAAATTGGTGCTTTCATTGAGAGTCTTGATTTACACACTCGTAGAAGACTCTCGCATTTAAGGATTCTAATTTTTTGTTCATTCGTAGATTTTTCGTACGTTCTTATTTCTAAAAATTTTTATACAAAAATTCTTTGAATAAACGTAAAAGAAAAGTACAATGACAAGAGATTCGGAAACAATGACAAACGGAAATTCCAACGTTCAAGAATTTGGACTGCGGTGATTCACAAGGCTCAACGCGAAGATGAGTAGAATGGCACCACCGCAGTAACCACCATGATGGCCACCACGGCAGCAACCACCGTGGCCACCTTTGGAAAGCCCACAACTCACGGGGAGCAGTAAGCCTAGGCACCAAGGGTAGCCCAAGCCGCTGCCCCAGTAGCGCAAATCCGAGCTCCACACACAGCCCAAGGCCCGCAGGCTCAAGCCACACCAACCCAGCGCCCCACGCCATTCCAAGCTTCACGGGCCCAAGCCCAAAACCTCCCAAGCCAAGCCCAGGCCCAACATGTGCTGCATGCAATCCAGCCTACTCCCGTGGTGTCCCAAGCAGCCCAAACCGATATAAGAACAATTCAATTATCCCGGCTTCAGATTTCTGGGCTGACGATTGAATCGGGGGCATTTTCACCATATTTCTCCACAGATTTGACATTTCTTAATGCAAATCTTGAGCCCGAAGTCTACCATACTTCCACTACTCAATGAGACGCATTCCGTCCAAGCTCTTCCAACCTAAATAGAGAACAACACTTATAAAGTTGACTTGCACAGCAGACAACCTTGGTGAGTTAGCTCTTGCAGCGCACGAGATGCAATGTGCCCCATACAAGGTGTCCCGAAGTAAGATAAGGGCAGATGAAGAACCTCTTCAGCAGCCACTCGACCAGCCACGAATCAAGCGTTTCGGCAATGTACATCTGACTGGGCCCCCGAGATAGTGTATACTCCCGTTTTAGCGCGCAGAGAAGCGTGCACTCTTCGTTAGGCCCACAGACGAGCTTACACTCATGGTTGGGACCACACTTCGATAATTAACATGAGCAACCTTCCAGGCGAAGTGTTCATTCGCGGCTAGGCCCGTAAGAAGCATCATCCACCTCACATCGAAGTAGGCAGCACGACGGACGAAGAGAAGCAGTCGCTCAATACGGCTCAAGTTTAACTGGCAGTCTAAGAGGAATTCACTTGCCTGTTAGGGATATCTACATGCACCGCAGCCGCGGTGTAGACCAGCCGAACACATATAAAAGCAGCCTAGACCAGCAAGACCAGATGCAGCTTAGAGCTTCGTTACCTTAGCAAAAGCAGATTCAGGAAGAAGTAGAGATGCTCTTTACCGAGCAATTGTTATATTTCCAACGCAACGAGGTCACCGATGAGGCAACGAGACATGACCAACATGAGCATGTCACATTTCACGGACTAGATCGAGCTGATAGAGCCTCTACGCAAGTTCAACATGCCGTGTTTCACATCTTTTAAAGAAGATGGAGATCCAGAGAGACACTTGAAGCAATACCGAAACATGATGGTCCTTTATCGGAACACCGATACTCTTATGTGCAAGATATTCACCACCACTCTACAAGGTGAGGCGCATGATTAGTTTCACACCCTACCACCACGATTCATCCGAAGTTTTGATGAGCTTTCTTTGGTTTTCACCAAAGAATACTTATTCTATCACTCGATCAAGAAAAAGTCTGAACATTTGTTCAATATGAAAAAGAACCCAAAGGAGTCGTTCTGCGACTATGTGAAGAGGTTCAAAGCAGAGAAGGCGAAGAAAGTTGGATGCGACGACTCGATAGCAAGTGCAGCCTTCCAAAAAGGACTCATAGCAAACCACCCGTTGTTTGGAGAATTGATCATGAAAGAAGATCTAACTCTGGCAAACTGTTTCGCTATAGTAGAGAAGCATGCATTTTAGGATGAAGCCCGTCAAGCAGACAAGGCACCCAAGCAGCTTCGGAAAGAATCGACAGTGACTCAAAAGAAGGAAGACAAAAAATAAATAATAAAAGCAAGCATGGGGTCAAGCGAAGGGACATATCTTCGATTAAAGAAGGCCCGACACCTAAGAACTATTCTAAGTTCTTGATCCCGATCCTTCAAATCCTTCACGACATCAAAAGCAAACCATGGTCCAAGCTGTTGAAACAATCAAAAGGAGATACTTCCAAGTTAGACCACACCAAGTACTATGCATTCCACCGAGGTCCCGCTCACACAACTGACGGCTGAAGAATTACCTAGAGAAGCTCATGAAAGAAGGCAAGGTCGACAGATACTTGCAAAAGTTAGATGCACATCCTAAAAGGAACACAGATGCCGATGAATAGCCGTCCAACAAGACGATTCAGATTAATGGTATCTTTGCCAAATCTGAGCACTTGAGGGCCACTAACAATTCTAAGAAGAGGAAACTCCAGCATGCTCTACTAGTCTCACAAGTCCAGGCAGTCGACACCTAACCTGGACCCATCGTTGGTTTCAGCAAGCAAGACACTGAAGGTGTCGATTTCCTGCATGATGAGGCACTAATGGTATCTGTCCATCTGGCCCATGCTATTGTAGATAGAATGATGGTTGATAACGGAAATGCAATCAATCTACTTCAACTCTCAGTAATTCAGAAGATGGGCCTGAAAAACACAATCATACGCCGAGCGGAAGTACTCACCGGATTCAACAAAAACACATCGACTGCCATCGATCACATTACATTTGACGTGAAAACACCGCCAGCCGTCTCAAAGCAGACGTTCACGATAGTAAGCGACACGTCTCCCTATAATGGGATTCTAAGGCGACCTTGGCTGATAAAGCTGGACGCCGTTACTTCTGTCAAGTGTCAAAAATTCTGATTCCTCATCTCGAGATGAGGAGTTGGAGAAATCAGGTCTAACCAGGCCATATCTTGACGATGCACTGTGTAAGTATTGAAGGACTCAAAGAAGAAGGCATTTACCCTCGTAGAGGCTATCGAAGTCCAAATGGACGATGAAGCTGCCAAATAACAATTACAGCAGATGGATCAAGAATGTGGCATCCAAATTAATACGCCAGCAGACGAGATGGGATGAAAACCCAAGGAGGACGCTGAACACATCTTTCTTAATCCCTAGCAGTCGAAAAAGACTGCTAGAATTGGCACACGTCTGAGCCTGAAGGAAAATGAAGAACTCATGGCTTTGCTTAGGGAAAATTGTGACATCTTTGTGTGGTTACCTTCCGACATGCCCGACATCGACCCCAAGATAGTTTGCTACAAGCTGCATGTCTACCCCGGTGCCAAATAGGTGATCCAAAAAAGAAGACATTTCACACCCATGCGAGTAATGATTATCGAAGCAGAAATTAACAAGCTATTGGAGGCCAGATTTACATAAGAAGTAACACACTTATCATGGCATGCCAACGTCGTGCTAGTGAAGAAGAAAGAGAAGGGCAAGATGAAGGTTTACGGAGACTACACAGACCTCAACAAAGAATGCTCAAATGACCTTTATCCACTTCCCCAAATTGATCTATTAGTAGATTCAACTTCAGGGAACTAGGTGCTTAGTTTCTTGAATGCATACTTCGACTACAACCAAATAGCCATGTACGAGACCGACAAGGAAAAATCACGTTCGTGATCGAGCGAGGCACCTACTGCTACAAGGTCATGCCCTTTGGCCTCAAGAACACAGGAGCCACTTACAAAGATTGGTAAACATGATGTTCAAGAAGCAAATTGAAGTAACCATGGAGGTCTACGTCAACGACATCATGGTAAAAGGCAAGCAGCGGTCATACCACATTGGCAATTTGGCGGAAACTTTCAACATCCTTAGAAAGTACAAGATGAAGCTTAATCCCGCCAAATGAGTATTTTCAGGCAGATTCTTAAGGTACCTAGTAACCCAACGAGGAATCGAAGCACATCCCAAGCAAATCCGATGGATCCTAAAGATAAAATCTCCAACTACCTTGAAAAAGATCCAAAGCTTGACCAGACGAGTAGCTGTCATCAACCATTTTCTTTCACGGTCTACCGATCGATGCAAGCCTTTTTTCAAAGCTATCAAGAGGGCACAACGAGACAAATGGGATAATGAGTACGAAAGAGCTTTCCAAGACCTGAAGAAGTATCTCACATCACATCCCTTACTATCCAAGCCAGAAGCAGCTGAGGATTTATACATTTACTTGGCAATCTTGGAAGTAGCTGTAAGCTCTGCCTTCATACGAGAAGAGCTGTAAGATCCCACATCGCCTAGGAGAGTGATCCTTATATGTATATTCCCATTCCTACCTAGCACGAGGCCTTTTGGGAGCTCACTGGTTTCGAGTTCCATAGGAACTCTGAAGTTAAGCGAGAAAGAGGCCAGAGCACTCCCAAGATGGGTGACCCACTAGGAAGTTGCTCGTGAGTTCCCAAAAACAAAATCGTGAGGGAATGGTAAGCCCAAAGCGGACAATATCGTGCTACGGTAATGGAACGGGCCCAGGATGTGGTGGACCTAGGCCGGGATGTGACAGAACGGTATCAGAGCCTAACCCTGGCCGTAGTGTGCCGACGAGGTCGTCGGGCCCCTTAAGAGGGGTGGATTGTAAGATCCCACATCGCCCAGATGAGTGATCCTTATATATATATTCCCATTCCTACCTAGCACGATGCCTTTTGGGAGCTCATTGGTTTCGAGTTCCATAGGAACTCTGAAGTTAAGCGAGAAGGAGGCCAGAGCACTCCCAGGATGGGTGACCCACTAGGAAGTTGCTCATGAGTTTCCAAAAACAAAACCATGAGGGAATGGTAAGCCCAAAGCGGACAATATCGTGCTACGATGGTGGAACAGGCTCGGTATGTGGTGGACCCAGGCTGGGATGTGACAAGAGCTGAGGGCCTAACTGCCAGTTTCTACACTTCTAAAGCACTTCTCGATGAGGAAACTAGATACCCGAAGATCGAGAAATTAATTTGGCTTTAGTTGTTTCGGCTCGGAAGCTTAGACCAAATTTTCAAGCTCAAACAGTCATCATCATGACTCAATATCTTCTACGATCAATCTTACATAGTCTGAACACTTCTTAACGAATGATGAAATGGACGTTGGAACTTGGCTAATACAGTTTAGTTTTTCAACTTCGCACTGTAATAAAGGCCCAAGCCTAGGCAAACTTTATAGCAAAATTCACGCCTAGCCTAAGCGACGCAACAGAGTAGCCTAACGACACCCTGAAGGCAGCCAAGCACACCTTTGCCGCACCTGCTCCACCCGATGGAGACTTCTGGCATTTGCATATCGACAGCGTATCCAACTATAAAAGATCAGGAGCAGGCATGGTCCTTGTCACCCCAAACGGGTCGAAGCCCGAGTAGGCGATCACTTTAGGCTTCAAAGCATCCAACAATGAAGCAGAGTACGGCGCCCTACTAGTGGGCCTCTGAATGGTAAAAGACTTGGCGGTGAAAAAGCTCACAATTCATTTTGATTCTCAACCATCAACTCAAACGCTCTATTTCGGTGGAATACCTAGGCAAGCCAACCATAGAGGTGGAACCAGAAGTCGAGGTGTCACAGGTTAGTACAACTCCAAACTGGCAAAGTTCCATTATAAACTACCTGGTTAATGGCACACTCCACACGGAAAGGTTGGAGTCTAGAAAACTACAAATGAAGGCAGCACGCTACTACATATGGAACTACATTCTCGTCCGAAGATCCTACACTAATCCACATCTCTACTGTCTAGCACTTCCCGACGACCTAAAGGTTGCAAGTTCAATCTACGATGGTGTCTATGGAAATCACTTCGGAGGCTGATCTTTAGCGCAAAAGGCTCTTAACCCAAACTACTACTGGCCTACCATGCACCAAGATGCTAAGAAATTAGTACAAAAGTGTGACAACTACCAATGTTATAAACCAATACCAGCACTGCCAGTCAGCGAACTACACCGCAGACAAGTCCTTGGCCATTAATGTAGTGGGCAATTGACTTGGTAGGGATAATGCCACCAGTTACTGGGGGCAAAAACATGATGATCATGGCAACTGATTACTTCACCATATGAATAAAAGCAGAGCCCATGACAACCATGACTTAGATGGACATGGAGCATTTCATATAAAGGAACATTATTTGTCGATTTGACATCCCTTAATCCATTGTCACGGACAACGGCTCGCAATTCGTAGGCAAAGATTTAGCGAAATTCTTCCAAAAATAATGCATCAAGAAGCACATGTCCACGCCATGGTATCCTCAAGGCAATAGGCAGGCCGAAGCATCCAACAAGATGATTCTTGATTGCCTCAAGAAATCTCTCTCCGACAAGAAGGGAAAATGGCCAAACGAACTCCCCGGGTGTCTTTGGGCGTATCACACCACCAAAGGACGAGCAACCGGTGAGACTCATTTCTCTTTGGCATTTGGTTCAAAAGCAATCATTCATCTTATTGTCATCTTGCCAAGTATCAAGACTCTTTTGCCAACCATTAAGCAAAATGGAAATGAGATGGCAGAGGAGAAGTGCGAGACAGTCATCACCCGCATCGTAACCTACCAATAGTAGCTCTTCTCTAGCTACAACAAAAAGGCCAAGATCCAACAGTTCAAGCACAAAGATCTAGTCCTAAGAAAAGCCTTCATCACTACCCGAAGAGAAGGCTCTAAAAAAATAAATCCCATCTAGGAAGGTCTGTACAAGATCAGTAGAGTAGGCGGCAAAGGTAACTACACCCTCGCCACCATGAACGACAAAGAAATCGAAAAGCAGTACAATCTGAGGAAGTACCATGTGTGGCCTCCTCCTACTTCAAAGCCTGAAAACTCAAACAACTCAATAGGCACCACCTCGCGAGCCGATGATTATCCAGTTTTTATGCAGTTTATACTTTACAGCTAAGTTTTTGTTCGTTTCAATAAGAACTTCAGAAGTAATTTACAACTTGGCTCGATTGCATGCTTACAACAATTGATCACTCATGCACTTCAAAATCGCGCCCTTCTTAGGGACTCATCGTAGGAATTGCACCCCTTGAATGACCAACCATGCTCTCCAGTACGAGAGGGTAAACCAATTGCCTGACACCCACATGGGTTCGCTCTCTAAGGCAAGAGGATAAACTTTACACTTCAAATATCCAGAAGTGGATGAGTCAGGTTGCCCTAGTATAACTAGGTGCATGATGGATTGCGCCAAGATTCCTAGAAGTAGCCACAATGGTATTTATCAAGGCTTAGCTAACAGAAGGATTTTGGGTCTCTTAGCCTAATCCGCGGGGAATCGGGCCCAAAGACGGAGAGGGCACATTACGCAATACGCTCTATGGACAGCTGCCCTGAAACCCTAAAGTTGGTACCAAGTACACTAAGGTAGCCTACGGTTTCTAGAAGACTGCCTACGACTTGCCCTTTAAGCAGTAAGTCGCTCTAAACTTAAACAACCACACATTTCTTTGAATGGTTAAACAAGTTAACGCGCATATACAAAGCTTCATCCATTGTCGACATGCTACGCAGTTGATAAGCTTCATTTCTGCCAAGGTGCGGAATAATCTACACTAATTCCTAAAGTGTTGTGATACTTGTTACGCAACCCACAGAATTGGTTACATAAAGTATGTTGTGATGCAGGCCACACAACTCAAAGGATTGAAGAAAGTCAAGGTTAACAGCCAAGTGGTCACGCAAATTCATCTACTTTTGTAAGTAAGACATCCGGCTGCCGACCCTGTGGCTAACAACTTTACAAAAGTTCTACACCAACACCTACGATTGCATAGGCTACATGGGCCTATCCGCTTATAGAAAAGTGGCACGCCCGCCGTTGGTCTAAAAAGTCTAAGGTTAGGTGAAAACAACAATTGAATTTTCTAGCAAAATTGATAAACAACTGGCAAAGGCCAAATAAATTAAAAAAAAACAAAAAGCAACAAGGAAAACAAAGAAAATCCTAAAGACTACCTAGACGACTACTCTTCAGCAGCTTGGGCACTCTACGACTACTCGGTAGCTACACATTCAGCAACCACGACACCATCCCGCACTATACTCTCAGCTGCTCCAGCCTGGGCTCCAACCTATCCGACTACTTCACCAATAGAAGCCTCAAAGGTGAAGGCAAGCAAGTATTTCAGAGAAATATATACGGTCTCAAAGTCTTTCCTAGCAAACTCAAAGTCAGACGGCCTACCAAAGAGATGATCTACATAACCTAACTTGTAGAAATTGACTTGACTCTGAGCAAGCGAAGCCTCAAGCCCAACCTTCTCACCCTTCAGTTGCTCATTCTCCTCGAGCAGACCAACACAGACGCGCTGCAGCCTCTCCACTTCTTTCTTTAGACTTTCATTGATCTTCATAGCACCTTGGAGTTCCAACACTTGGGTTTTAAACCTATCAATGACCTTTTTGAAGTGGATCACTTGATTATAAGCAGCAATCAACTCTTCAACCTTCGTGCAAACGACAGAGCGAAGCTTAGAGACGGCACGCTCAAGATCTTGAATCTGAGGTATGTAACATCTGATCTCTTTCTTTGCACTTTCATACTTAACTTGGATCTCGTCAAGCCTAGTCTTCAAATCCATGATCTTTTGGCAAGCGGTCTCAAGTCGTAGAGAAGTGGGGGCAGAAGTATTAGACCCTTTTAAAACAGCAAGCTCATATTCCAACCTTTTGATCTTCTTGGCCGAGGAATAAGCTTCGGCTGCCATAGTTTTTGCCACCCCCATAGCAGCATTGGTATCCTCTTGGTCAAGGAGCATAGACTCGGCTACCATGATCGTCGTTTTCTACATCATAGCAAGCAAAGTAGTCCTTCTATTCTCGGTCGTATGCTTTGCAAAGGAACTTAGGCAGATAACCCCTTTAACTCCATCAACAAACTTGGCACATGAATTCATGTCTTTAAGCAGACTTGGTTTCAAAAGCGCACAAATCTCAGCAGCCTCCCCAGAAGCAAACTTGGTGGATTGCTCTCACAAATGCCTACATGAGCAGTCTTCTTTTTCTCAGCAAGGGAATAAGTTTCAGTAGTGAGGGGAATGAGTTTTGGCACCACTTTAGCAACAGAATCCACCTTATCGCTCTTCATAGTACAAGTCTCTCCAAAGGTGAACCAGACTTAGCCCCTTACGGATGTTTTAGCATAAATTTCAGCACTGGGGGCACGGTAGAACTTCTATGCTGAGCAATCCTATCAGCAATCGAATTAGCCACCTTTAGAACAGCAGACATCACTGGCACAGATCTAGTAACCTTATATTTCTCGCCATTGGAAGAGGTCAATTCAATCATAAGCCTGGGGGTAGCCAACGAACCCTCGTGAGTAGCGGAAGAAGTCTTTAGCTTTTTCTCAGTCCGCATCTCTTGAGCAGGCGGGGAAGATCTTTTCTTTCCACCTTTATTCACAGTATGCTCTACTACAGTGATCAGATGAGTTAATGCCTCAGCCTTGATTCTCTTTATCTCTTCTCTTGGGGGCATCTCACCTTTCTCCCGACGAAGAGGACTAAGCAGCCAATGACACACACGGTACTCAGAAGGAATACCTAGTGCGATATGCACCTTCTTTATATCTAGAGAAGTCTTAGGAGTCTAGCCGAATTCCAAATCTAGAAAAGCAGAGGAAGACTAAATCAAAGAGCAATTTAGCAAAAGTACAAAGCAGCCGATGGACTAAGCAGTCTACTTACTGGATCTGAAAACCGTCGGAACACATAACGCGGGGGAAGAATCAAACTCTCATTCTCCACTTTTCTCTAAAGTTTCCTAAGCCCAATCATGGTCTCCCTTGCTCGAATGGTCAAAAAGCCTATGGTAAAATCGTAGCTACCCAACTCCTTCAATATGGCCAATGTAAAAAAAGTACCAAAATTCGTTGATGGTCAAATCTAAGTCAAAGAATTGGCTTGGATTAAGGAACCTCACCATCACACGAACCGTATTCGGAGAACATTAAGCAGGGGCACATTTCATGGAGCAGAACACTTCTTGGAAGAAACGCGGCATAGGGAACGAAAATCCAAACACGAAGTAGTAGGGGTGAAACTTGACAGCTCTCCGGGCCCCACTACATGGCTCACAGTTGCTACTTTCCTTGACACGTTTCACATGCACCCCCAACGGAATGGTGTGCCTATATGCGTCAAGAAAATCTTTAAATGAATCATCGGAGTTAATTTTGAAGTAAGCAACCTTGAAGTAACTCACCTTACGCAAAGACTCACCTTGACGATACAATGACGGTACACCATCATCACCCTTATGTCTTGAAGAAGACATACTCGAAAAAAAATCTACAAAGACATAAGGAAAATTCGTTAGACGGTTGCACAAAAAAAAATTATGGGTAGGTTTGGCGCACCAATCCCTACGGCCCTAGACCGCAGGACCCAACAGCAGCACCAGGCTCTACGGCTTAGATTGCACCACTCCACTCAGCCCAATAGGCCTTTCGGCCCAAATCAAAAGCAATGGGGCAGACGCCCTAATGCGTCCCTCAGCTTATTCAAATAGGCCAACTATCGGCCTTTCTCTCTTTCTTCCTCTCATATCAGCACGGGCCCAAGCCCAACCTTCAAATAAATAAAAAATAAATAAAAATAGAAGAAGAAAATAAAGCTTACACCTCCTTGACCCAACCACCAAGCCAACATAGGCCTAAGCCCAGAGGCCCAAACTCAGCACTTCAGCCCCTCACACACCTGGCCCACACCAGGCCAAGCCTCGCGGCCCAAACCACTACACCTGAACCTCGGCTTGCGTAGCACCAAGCCAACGACGACCAACCAGCCACCCACGGTAACTACGATGTGGCACTCTTGAACCAATCTTTCACACATCATCGACCCTCGTCAAGCCAAATTTCAAGCCCCGAGACTCCCAAGAAATTGCGAAGACAAGGAATAATTAATTTTTTCTTACCTTGGTACGGCATGAAGACGAAGAAAGCAACGAAAGACGATCCTTTACATGGGCAAGTGCAGAAGATTTCTAGGGGAGGGGGAATAAATATCCTCTAGCTTTCTCTCTTTTGCAGGGTAGAATAAATTGCTCTCTGAAGTTGATTAGGGTTTAGAAAGCTAAAGGATATTTACCTTTTCTAAAAGAACCTAATTTCCAATTAAAGAGGGAATCTACATCAAAATAGGAAACAATCCTATGTTTCATAAAACAAGAAGATCTTTACACATGCTATTCTTTCTTGCGAGCAACCGAACAGGTATGGGTGCATTTGTGGAGCTAAAAATAATCAAGAAAATTATGAAGGCAAGACACATGGACTTTAGGGGTGAAAAAGACAAAATTACCCCTATGGCACATTAGGACTTCCACGCGCATGCAACAGACAATAATGGCTCAATCGAGGTCAAATGTGATCAAAATGGTATTCTTTTAAACCTTCTCATCACTCCTCATCAAATCCTTACCCACAAGGTAACTTCTAATTATTCTTTTCAAATTGGGATTAATTACCAAAATTAATTTATTAATTTCCCAAATTAATTGCAAGATATTATTTCACATAAAATTTTTGAAGCTGTCACCATGGAGAGGCGTGGTACGGTTTGAAAAGAAAGGTAAGTTAAGTCCTCGCTATATTGGACCTTATCAGATCACTGAGCGAGTTGGTGAAGTTGCCTATCGGCTTGAGCTACCTCTAGAATGATCAAAGGTGCATAACGTGTTTCACGTGTCTATGCTTATTAAATATGTCTCTGATCCGTCGCACGTAATTCCTCCTCAGCCATTGGAGATTAACCCATACTTGACTTACGATGAGGAGCCGATGATGATTTTGGATTGGAAAGACAAGATTCTCCTGAACAAGACCATTCGCATGGTGAAAGTTTTGTGGAAGAACCACTCAATCGAGGAAGCTACTTGGGAAATGGAAGATCGTATGCAAGACTTATACCTACGTCTGTTCTTTGATTATTGATTTGTTATGTGAAATTTCAGGGATCAAATTTTCTTAAGGGGGTAGACTGTGACGACCCATCCCAATTTATTATATAATTTTCTCCTCAAGCGTGTAAAGTGACGAATATGCCCTTGTTGGCTAAGTGACGTGGATGTGTATATGCAATTTTAAATTATTATTTATGATGTTGTAATTAAATCATGCTCGACGTCTCGAGTGCGTTGAAGTGAGTTAGAATCGAATTGGTGCCGTAACTAAAAAGTTACAATTATTTAGGTGCATAAATGGGCAAATTGTGGACCAATTATATGGGCTCCTATTTCTTTTAGCCCAATCAGATAATTTTTTTTTTCTTCCTTTGGGCCAATTAAAATTAGCTATCTCTCTCTCTTAGCCAATCAAAACACACACATTCACTCTTCCTTTTCTCTCTCATTCTCGACTATTCTCCCTCCGTACACCCGAGACACCCCACATAGACAACCATCATCAAACTCACACGGATCAAACTTTTGGAAACCACCACCATCCTCCTTTCGACCACACGATCACCATCATACCCTTAGTTTTCCATTTTGGTGAGTTTTAGCTTGGAAACCAAAAGCTCTGACCAAGAGTTAGTTTGCTCCGGCACGATCGCGGACAATTTACAAGGGTTTGAGGCTCGGGTTGGTCTCTATGCAACTTCCCTAGCACTTTAGAGTGGATTTGGAGTGGAGTAGACGTTGGAATAGGTAAGTTGGAAGAGTTGCAGAGTTGGCCGGATTTTCCAAGGAATTTTCCTATCGTTTTTCGTTGGATTTTGGATTTCTAATAGGTACAAACGTGTTCCACTCTTTGAGGCCTTCAAATCCATATAAATTTCATGGATTTTGGTTAAGAAATGAAGTAGATATAAAGCTTTAAAAAAATTTCTAGAAATCGGCAAATGTAGACGACAGCCGACGGGTAACTGGAGAAGAATAAGGTATATTCCGTTAACTTTAATGGAATATTCTAACGGCGTTAGGTAATCTTGTTACCATTTAATGGAATGTTCCGTCTATTTTGACGGAATATTACTAACGCTGTTAGGGTTTCCGTCAATGTGCTATGCACGTGCCTGCTTGTGGCTAACATGTGAGGGTTCATCCGGTGTCCAAAATTGTTGTGGGTTTGTATCATCGAGTAGATCATGTTCGTATATTCAAACCTTACATTTGAGCAAACTATGAGGAGTTATTTTTGGATTTCGTATATGTGCTAATTAATTAACGTAAAAATAGTTGTATCGTATATAGGTGAGACATATCCCGAGGACGAGCTTAGACAAGCGAAGCTATGGGTCTACGATCCTACTACTTATCAGTGAGTGGGCATTTGTTTTTCTATATATATATATATATACATATACGGTTTCCAGAAACGTTTTTATATGGAATTATGCTTTGCTTGCCATGTCGTAAATAAGTTACATTTTAAATATTGCATTGTTACACTTGGGAATTGTATTGTGTGATGCTGAGGAGACTCAGGTAAGCTTCTGGTAAGTATTATGTGATTGAATAGGTTGTATTGCATTGGTATGCATACATTTATTTAGAGCTCATCATGGCTGCACCCTGGTATTAATGCTCCCGTCCGGGGTCAGGGCCAGCCTTCACGTGATTGTTCACCTCCCGCACCGTACGCTCACTTTGGATCCAAGTCTGGTGTCAACCTATCATACAGACCACAATAGATGGTTCCAACTGGTAGGTGACCCATGATTTATCGCACATCCTTCACATGATCGTAGCACTTGAGCGTACATATTTATATCCAGCTTGTCGTACAAGTCACACTAGGTGACTCCGACTCGTGTGCTAGCCTAGATTGATGAGCTATAGATCCAGTAGTACAGGTCACGCAAGGTAACTCCGACTGGCATACTATTTAATATTAGTTGCACATCTGGTTTACATATTTTAGTGTTGAAATATTATGACATGGCATATCTCAGTTTTCGCTAGTCTTGTGCATTGGTTTTCATACCTACGTAGTAGTATTTTTCTGGAAACTATAAGGGTTTTACGGAGAGGGGTGATTATGTTCATAAAGATAAATACATTTTCAAACGCTCTGTTTTTGCCCACTCACCCTTCTGTTTTGTGCCCCTCCAGGTTCTAGGTAGCTATATCTTTGGTGGCTCACAAGGTCTACTCGGCGGTTCTAACGTTCTACTAAAAAAAGTAGGGATCTTCTCTTTGTTTGTATAATTAGTACTTAGTTAGTTTGATTGCACTTTCATTTTACCTATGCTCTAATATGTGTGTATCTTATACTTGATCACTTTCACACACTTACATATTATCTCTAGTTAAATTAGTTTAGTTTTGGTTTTTATTTATTCACATTTCTCTTATTAGTATCACTTCTGTTGTGCACTTGGCTACGTCACCCACACGTGACGGCCAGCACATCTCGACTCATGTCGGGGTGTGTCATTTACCTAAACTATGGATGCAAATTTCCGCCTTCTTCTTCTTGGATAAAAATGCACCTGCAAAACAATTAACACCTAAGGTCAAGGCCAAGAGCCTCACATGCCCACGATGAATTGGGGGGGGGGGAGGGCTTTGGCAGAAGAACCTCTGATGCCAAAGCTAGAATTTGAGAGAGAAAGTGTTTAGAGAATTTTAAAAGAGAATTGGCCCTAGGTTTTGGAGAAAATGAGTGGCTATATACAGAGGTGTGGCCGACCCTATTTGGAGAAAAGGGGACCAACCACTTACAGTGGTTTCTTGGCTCTAATTGCAAGATATTATGTCAAATAATATCGTGCAATCAATTAGGAAATTAATTAGAAAATTAATCAATTAATTAGAAAATTAATCAATTAATTAGGAAATTAATCAATTAATTTTGGTAATTAATCCCAATTTGAAAAGAATAATTAGGAGTTACCTTGTGGGTGAATATTTGATGAGGAGTGATGATAGGGTTTAAAAGAATACCATTTTGATCACTTTTGACCTCGATTGAGCCGTTATTGTCTGTTGCATGCACGTGGGAGTCCCGGTGTGCCTCAAGGGTAATTTTGTCCTTTTCACCCAAAAGTCCACGTGTCGCCTCCATATTTTTCTTGATTATTTTTTCTCCACAAATGCCCCCACACCTGTTGGGGTGCTCGCAGGAAAGGGCAGCAGGTGTAAAGACATTCTCTATAGGAAACATATGATTGTTTTCTATATTGACACATATTCCCTCTTTAATTGGAAATTAGATCCTTCTAGGGAAGGAAAATAAATTACTTCTAAAGTTTATTTAAGTCTACCTTAAGTAGATTATTAAATCAACTTCAGAGAGTAATTTATTCTACCATATAAGAGAGAGAAAGCTAGAGGATATTTGTTCCCTCTCCCCTAGCAATCTTCTACACTTGCCCTTGCAGATGACCGTCTTTCATTGCTTTCTTCGTCTTCTCCGTACTGCACTGAGGTAAATTTTCCTTATCTTTTTCTTGGATAGTGTTGTCGTAGGGCAACCTTCGGAGTGGTGTGGCAGGTCAACTGGCAGAGGCCATGAGTCGGCTCGACATGGGCTAAGGAGTGTTGTGGTAGGGATCACAATTTAGGCTGCTCAGCTTGGCTAGAGCCAATGGCAGTTATGCGGTTGGGGTCGCGGATTAAGGCACTAGTGCCCTTTGACCTGACGCGGGCCAAGGCAGCGATTAAGAGAAATGAGGAGGTCACAGGCCTCATAAGCTGTTGAAATGTTGGGCATGTAGGCTTCCTGCCTGCTGGTTCGAGAGAAAAAAAATAAGGGAAAAGCTAGTATGGGTTAAGCTCCCCTGCTGAGTACCGTGAATGGTGTTGGCTGCATAGTCCTCTTCACCGAGAGAAAGGTGGGTTGTTCCCTAGAGAGGAGATAAAGACGATCAAGGTGGATGCATTGGCTCGTCTGATCGCCGTCATGGAACCTAATATGAATGAAAATGGAAAGAAGAGATCTTCCCAGCCTGCTCAAAAGATGCTGGTTGAGAAAAACCGAAAACTTCATCCACTGCTTGTGAAGGTCCGCCTACTATCGAGAGGCTTGTGATTAACTTAACTTCTTCCAATGGAAAGAAAAATAAGGCTGCTAGATCTGAGCTTGTGACATCTGCCATAATGAAAATGGCTAATACGATTGTTGGTAAGATTGCTTAGCGTAGCGGTTCGTCATGCCCCCAGTGTCGAAGTCTTTACCAAGATGTCCGTCGATAGCTAAGTCTGGTTCACATTTAAAGAGGCTTGCCACTATGAAGAGCAATAAGGTGAACTCTGTTGCTAAACTGGCACCAAAACCCATTTCCTTTGTTGTTGAGACTGATTCGCCTTATGAGAAAGAGGAGACTGCTCGCATGGGCACCACTAAGCCTGTTTCTAGAGAGGCTGCTGAGATTTGTGCGCTCTTGAAGCCAAATCTTCTTGAAGACATGGATGCTTGTGCCAAGCTTGTTGACGACATTAGAGGGGTTATTTGCCTAAGTTCCTTTGCGAAGCATTAATGCGAATAATATAAGCACACAAATTAAACCCTTTTTTGATAATTGTAGCAAAGTATGTAAGTAGGGATCGTTCTAAACCGGGGATTAGGAGGGCTTGCTAAAATCTCTAAACTGACTCAAAAACAAAAAAAACAAAGTTAAAAATGTAAACAAAAAATTTTAAAACAAGAAAGTAAAAGGGGGATTTGGGTTTGGTGAAGTTGAAAGTAAAACAAATAAACTAAAACTTAAATAGATTTTTAGCTAGGCAGATTATAAAACGAATTTGAGAAATAAGATGATGGATAGATTAGTTAGAGGTCCGTTCTTCACACATGACACACTTGTACATGAATCGATTTCCAATTGCTTTTCAATAAACTATGATGCTCAACACCCCAGATTGACCGTGATGCACAAATTAACCCTCAGATTTTCCTTTACTTATTGAATTGGATGAATGCATGCAACAATCCAAATTATTCTCTAAAAGTCCCTTATATGAATGCATAATAGAGATACAATCAGAGATCATTACGTTCAATGAAAATCATAAGTGTTGACGAGGCAATTGTAACTATGAATGCATGATACGTTTGCCAAGAATTCAATTAACGCGATTGTGACAAGCAACCTTCACTACTCATGAATATAAACTTGTAACAATTAGGTGAAACTCATTTATATTCTAGCATCTAATTTATGTATGAAAACTAAGTATGCATCCTTAATAAACATACAAGAATCAGTTATGAAGAAAATAGATAATTGAATTGCAATCACAACTTATCAAATCACAATTGGAAGAAATCAATTCATATCACAAGCATGTTCATGGCTTCAAACTTCCCCCTAACTAAATAGGGGTTTAGTTCCTCATGTTCACAAAACAAAGATAAACAGAATTATACATTGAAAACAAAAGAAAGAAAACACCTAAACGTTCCAACGATCCATGTTGGATAGCAAGCACGTACAAGAACTTCCCTCTTCTTCTTTGCTGCAACTCAAGGTTGAAGTGATGTTTTGAAGGGTTGGTTATGTGGAGGAATGGATGGGAAGGAGTTTAGATATGTAGGGAGAGGCAAGGCAAGGCTTGGAGAATGGTTAATTTCTGGATGATTTCAATGAGGCTGCTGCCATGGGTATTTATAGGGAGAGGATGGACTTGTTTAATTCAATTTTCTGGTGGAAAACAAGTAGGTGACACACGGCATTGATGTGGAGAATAATGGTGGGTTAGGTTTTGAATCATCCACTCAATTTCTGTGCACAATCTACTCATTTTCTGTTGAGTTGGGGATGAATCATCCACTCAAATGTCATGGTGAGTTAGGCATTGCATCATCACTCAAATTTCTGGTGGAAAGCAACAAGGATGCACGGCAAGGATGTGAATTTCTGTGATTTTAGGGATGAATCATCTACTCAATTTCCTAGTGGGTTAGGTATTGAACAATCACTCAAATTTCTGGTGGAAGTGAGTCAATACCCACGGCATTGATGAATTTCTGGGGTAGGCATGGTTTTGAGTGAAATTTTGGTCAATCCTTCTAGAAACCTATCCCTTCTTGCAACTTGTATTTGTTTCACCAGATTTTTAGCATGTTCCTAGCCTCTTTTGACTTCAAATTCGTCCAAACTTCTTGCTCCATGCATATGCACTTCATTCCAAGCCCAATTTTTGCTCCTAAAAGCTCCAAAATGCTCCTTTTTGCATACTTTGACAATAAAACCTGAAATTGCACGAAAATGACTTTAAACACTAAACTAACTAAGGAAAAACAACATAAATGCATGAGAACAAGCCAATTAAGTCGCATAAAAATGCTCCTATGAAATTCCCCCACACTTAGCTTTTGCTAGTCCTCGAGGAAAACAAAGAAATAAAACAAAACAAAACCAACAAACATAACCTAAACCTTCCAACGTTTGCCTCAGGGATTTCCAATGCACATGACATGTTAAAGATTATCATTCCCACAAATTTGAGTCAATTTAACACTTAAGCACATACTTAATCATAGTCACTACTTACTAGTTCACAATTAACCAATTAAAACAATGTTTTGAATGTAGTAACATGCCTTAGAGAATTCCCTCAATCCTTACAAGATATGCACTCTATTTTCACTCAGATTTTCTAACTACACACCCTATACTAGTTATATGTGAGAGAATTGATGTAGATATAAAAACGAATGCTCACATATATGTATCACAAAGAACGCAATTTCCGGAGTTAACAAGCATGTTTAGATATGATCTCATGAATGGAATGCTACTACTTAGATGCGAGAACCAGTGACACCATATGCTCATACCAAATTCAAACTCCACAAATTGAAACACATAACACTCAAGATAGAAGTTAAGGGTTGCAACGGGGCTTGGGGTATTGGTTAACAAAGAAAGGATAGGGAAAACAAACGTTCTTCAAGCATTAGTACGCAAAGTAATGAAATTAAGACTTAGAATTCACTTAGATTGCAGAAATTAACTTTAAAACACAAGGGGAAGACTTGGACAACTCCTTAGGGTCGAATTCATTGTTTTGGACCCTTACTTCAACAAACAATACTTTGGAACACTTTTTCACATCTTTTCAACTCTTTTTTTCATACTTTTCATACTTTTTTCTTTATTTTTTTTCTTTTTCCACGAATTTTTTTTTTCTTTTCTTTTCTTTTCTTTCTACCCGTGCCTATGGCACACAATTGACAAAATAAAAACTTCCCCCACACTTGGTTTCTGCCACAAAGGAATTCAATTTGAATCATGCTTACTATACTTTAAGAACGAGGGTATGGATAGTCCTAATCTAGGCTAGGTGAGGGTAATGTGGGTTAACAAAGAAAATGCTAAACAAGGCTCAATGGGGTTAACACCTACAAAACATAATGACATAGGGATTCACGGCTTTTTGGCTAAGGTGGTGGTCACTACACAACTTTATCTTGAATATGTGTTATGCTTATCAATAACATGCTTTGAATGAAATGGGCATGAATTCTAGCATTTGGAACTAAATGATGAAACGCCTTCTAAGTAGTAACCAAGCAAAGAATAATGAGATCATGCAACGACTTAGAAAACAATAATGCACAGATTATCAACTCTCCAAATAACGTTTAGGCTCAAGTCTCACAAGGTTGTAGCGTTTGTTTGAGTTCCTTCCTTCAAGCATGTTACAAAAACTAATTTTTCCTTTATGATTGCATGTGAATTCATAAATTATAACCACAACCAAGCATACACCAAAGAGTAAATCAAATGTTCATCCATGTTTATAACTCTCTTTAACAGTCATGTAATTAAAAACCAAATCCTCATCATTGTGTTGGAAGGTACCCTAAGACACAAAATAAACAAAAACGACTCAAAACACTCTTTTTAGGCTTTTCACAACAATTTTTCAAATTTTTATGATATTTTCGGATTTTTGTGTCAAAACACACTAAAATATTCCAAAATAGCTTAAAAACACTTAAAACAGCAAGGAACAACACTAGAAGTAATGGGTGATAAATTCCTACGAATTTCATGCAAAGAATTTCTTCATGCAAAACAATGGTTACCCCCCACACTTAAATCAAACATTGTCCTCAATGTTTCAAGCATAAATTCACACAAACAAACAACGAATAAACATGACAAGTATGGCAAAGTAAAAATTAAACAGAGTAGAGTTTAGGAACGCAAATCTGGTTATAGAGGTAGATGATCTTATTGCCTTTCCACAGATTTGGTCTTGAACTGGATTGGAATTGTACGGTGAAGCTTTGCTCTTTGGCGATGTTGTTGAAGCTTCTTGAGTTCTTCAACTCAGACTCCTTCTGCTCTCGAGTTGATTGTGCAGGCTCAATTCCTTATTTGTTCTCCAAGCAGATGTGGTAGCTTCTTTAGTTCTTCAACTCAGACTCCTTGTGCTGTGTTGAATGAGCAAGCTGCATTCTTCTCTGCTTGTTTCTTATGCACGTTGTCTCCACATGCTGCTGGTATCATTTTCGCTTGCCTTATCTGTTCTTCAGGTAGATGTGGCAGCTTCTTTGGAAGTACATCAGCAATGGAAGACGAGTACTCGAGAGCAATTTCTCCATGTCCTGCAGGTTAGAACAAAGACAAGGAAAAGGACATGGAGAATGCATGATATGAGATACTCTTGCTCTCTACCTTCATGATATGAAATACTTTTGCTCTTGAAGATTTGTTTGCAGAGGTATCCCAGGGGATGAGGAACAATGAGTGACTCAAGAGGGTTTGTTGGAAAGCTATTTCAGAGAGGATGAAAGGTTAAGTGCGACTGAAAGTTGGGTGAGGCTGCCTCACTTTGAAGTTCAACATTTATAGAATTTTCTTAATGGCTGGGAAGGCATTGTTCCATTACTCGTGTCGGCAAGTCTGGGATAATTTAACAGTAGTTTTCACGTGCATTCTGCTTCTCCAGAAATATTCAACAGATTGCGCGTGATTTACGCAACGCAGATGTGCAGTTTGACAGATACTGACACGTCTCGATAAAGCAGAGGCCTCTTTAATATCCGGAATTTGCGCTTCGAGTTCTGAGCTTCATTGAGGGCAGAGATTGCATGTGACCAGTGCTGACGAAGCTGAAAGAGACAGATGGTTGGAATCGGCGCTACGACAGACTGCCCGTGATTTTCGTAAAGCTGAGTTTGCGTGTGACGAGGCTGAGAAAGCTGACACTCTTTGATATCTGGAATCGGTGGTTTGTGAGCAAGCCCAACTTTTGAGAAAAGCTGGCGCCTCTTCGATCTCTGAAATCCCATCGCGTGCTGTTTTTTATAGAGGTATGCAGGACGTTCAAAGCACACTTGAATTTCTGCCTGTAAAAACTCCCTTCTTGCACTTCTACGATCTTGACTTGTCCGACCTCTTCTTTCTTTAACACCTCTGAAAATGTCTGGCCCTTCCGACCGTCGATTTGACTTGAACCTTGGTGAAGAGGCAGCTTCGCCTTCTCCAGACAACATATGGCACCCATCATTCATATCCCCTACTGGTCCTCTTACCGTTGGGGATTCGGTGATGAAAAATGACATGACCGTTGCGGTGGTGGCCCGGAACCTTGTCACCCCTAGAGATAACAGACTGCTTTCTAGACGATCTGATGAGTTGGCTGTGAATGAGTCTCTGGCTCTTAGCGTGCAGTGTGCGGGTTCTGTGTCCAACATGGCCCAACGCCTATTTGCTCGAACCCGTCAAGTTGAATCGTTGGCGACTGAAGTAATGAGTCTCAAAGAGGAGATTAGAGGGCTCAAGCATGAGAATAAACAGCTGCACAAGCTCGCACACAACTATGCCACAAACATGAAGAGGAAAATTGACCAGATGCAGGAATCTGATGGTCAGATCTTACTTGATCATCAGAGGTTTGTGGGTTTGTTCCAACAGCATCTGCCCTCATCTTCTGGGGCGGCACCGCGTAGTGAAGCTCCAACTGATCAACCTTCGATACCTCCTCCTTTCGTGGCCCCACCTACTGTTGAGATTCCGCCGACTACTGCGACCTCTCCCAAGCAGCCTTTGTGAAGGCTCCCTCTTGTATTATGCTATGTTTCTTTATTTCCCAGTTTCCTGTTCATTTCCATGAAGTTTAATGTCAAAAATCCCTTGCATATTTGTTAATGTTTCAAAATAGAAAAGCATAACCAAAAATAATTAAACAAGCAACAACTCAAAATGACAAACAAGGTAAAAAAAAAAAAAAAAAAAAAAAAAAACGTAGTAAATGGAAGGTTTTTAGAAACGCAAAACCGATTGTGAAGCGATTCATAGATCTTCCTTGTTTGAATACATGGGTTGCCTCCCAAGAAGCGCTTGCTTTAACGTCGTACAGCCGGACGAAGAACCCATTCACTCCTCAATGGAGTCCACGGCATGCAAGGGAATGTCATCCACGGTATGCTCCTCAAGGTTCTCGTAGTACGGCTTCAAACGATGCCCGTTCACCTTGAATTCGTGTCCCGTTTTCAAGCTTTGGATTTGGACTGCACCATGAACAAAAACATTAGTAATAACAAAAGGTCCAATCCACTTGGAACGTAACTTACCGGGAAACAAACGTAAACGGGAATTGAACAATAGCACTTTCTGCCCAATTGCGAACGTTTTACCTCTAATCATCTTATCATGGAACGCCTTGGTCTTTTCCTTGTAAATGCTTGCGTTCTCATATGCCTCGTGCCGTATCTCATCAAGCTCATTCAATTGGAACTTCCGGTGACTTCCCGCTTCATCGAGGTTCATGTTAAACTTCTTGACGGCCCAATGAGCTTTGTGCTCCAACTCAACGGGGAGATGGCACGGTTTGCCATAGACAAGCCGAAAGGGGGACATTCCAATGGGTGTCTTGTACGCCGTACGATACGCCCAAAGTGCATCATCTAACCGTAAACTCCAATCCTTCCTCGTTGGCCCAACGGTCTTCTCTAGGATTTGCTTGATCTCACGGTTGGAAACCTCGGCTTGGCCATTAGTTTGAGGATGATAAGGCGTAGAAACCTTATGATTGACATTGTATTTCCTCAATAACGCCTCAATGGTCCGGTTGCAAAAGTGTGACCCTCCATCACTAATGATCACTCGTGGCATGCCAAACCTTGCAAAAATGTTAGTTCTAATAAAATCTGCAACCACTTTAGAATCATTAGTTTGGGTGGCCTTTGCTTCCACCCACTTTGACACATAATCAACCGCAAGCAAAATATATATAAAACCATACGAATAAGGAAAGGGACCCATAAAATCAATACCCCAAACATCGAAAATTTCAACATTTAGGATAGAAACCTGCGGCATTTGGTCCCTAGCACCAATGTTACCCATTCGTTGGCATTTATCACATGTTAAGCAAAAAGTTCTAGCATCCTTAAAAATACTAGGCCAATAAAATCCACATTGTAATACCTTAAGGGCAGTTCTTTGTGTGCCAAAGTGCCCACCACATGCATATGTGTGACAAAAACTTAAAATTGAACGAAATTCAGAATCATGCACACAACGACGAACAATTTGATCCGGGCAAAATTTCCACAAATATGGATCATCCCACACATAAAACCGTGCATCATGCCTAAGTTTATCACGTTGGTGCCTAGTGTAAGTGCTTGGAATTCGTTTTGTCACCAAAAAGTTCACCAAATCAGCATACCAAGGCTCACTAACCTTTATGGACAGCAATTGTTCATCGGGGAATGTCTCCAAAATCGGCAAAGCCTCCTCATTATGCACCATTCGGCTCAGGTGGTCAGCCACTACGTTCTCACTTCCCTTCTTGTCACGAATCTCTATGTCGAACTCTTGAAGTAGCAACATCCACCGAATTAGCCGTGGCTTGGCCTCCTTTTTGGTGAGCAAGTACTTCAATGCTGCATGGTCAGTGAAAACAATTACTTTAGTACCAATTAGATATGATCTAAACTTATCTAAAGCAAAAACAATGGCAAGAAGTTCTTTTTCTGTAGTGGAATAGTTCAATTGTGCATCATTCAACGTTCGTGAGGCATAGTAGATGACGTGTGGCTTGTTGTCCTTCCTTTGTCCCAAAACAGCCCCTAAAGCGTAGTCGGACGCATCGCACATAAGCTCGAAAGGTAGGCTCCAATCTGGTGGAACAATGATGGGTGCCGTGGTCAACAACTCCTTGAGTTGATTGAATGATGCCTTGCACTCCTTGGTGAATTCAAACGCCACTTCTTTTTGTAGGAGACGGCAAAGAGGTTGTGCTATCTTCGAAAAATCTTTGATAAACCTACGATAAAATCCTGCATGACCAAGAAACGAACGAACCTCTCTAACCGAAGTCGGAGAGGGTAAGTGACGTACTAGATCTATTTTGGACTTATCCACCTCAATGCCGTTTTCAGAGATAATATGTCCTAAAACTATGCCTTGTTTAACCATGAAATGACACTTTTCCTAATTAAGAACAAGGTTAGTTTCAACGCAACGTTTTAAGATCAAACTTAGATTATGCAAGCAACCATCAAAAGAATCACCAAAGACGCTAAAATCATCCATAAAAACTTCAATTATTTTCTCTACATAATCGGAAAATATGCTCATCATGCATCTTTGAAATGTAGCAGGTGCATTACATAAACCAAAAGGCATGCGACGATATGCAAATGTACCAAATGGACATGTAAAAGTGGTTTTTTCTTGGTCCTCGGGTGCAATGACAATTTGATTATAACCAGAATAACCATCAAGAAAACAATAGAAAGCATAACCCGCTAACCTCTCAAGCATTTGGTCAATGAATGGCAATGGGAAGTGGTCTTTCCTCGTGGTGGCGTTTAGCTTCCTATAGTCGATGCACACCCTCCAACCGGTTTGAATGCGTTGAGGAACAAGCTCATTCTCGGCATTAGTTACCACTGTCACTCCGGATTTCTTTGGTACGCATTGCACGGGTGAAACCCACCTACTATCCGAGATTGGATAGATAACTCCACAATCTAGAAGCTTTATGATCTCATTTTTCACAACTTCCATCATATGAGGGTTAAGACGGCGTTGAGCCTTTCGAGATGTTTTAGACCCCTCCTCCAAAAGTATGCGATGCATGCACGTTGTTGGGCTAATTCCCTTGATGTCGGCCAATGTCCATCCAATGGCCGTTTTGTACTCCTTTAGTACCCTCACTAACTTGCTATCTTCTAGTGCCGTGAGTAAGGATGAGATAATGACGGGCAATGTCTCATCTTCTCCCAAGAAAACGTATTTCAAGTGACTAGGCAACGGCTTAAGTTCAAGTGTAGGTGGCTGCACAACTGAGGGAAGCAGTTTATTAGTCGAAACTGAACTTAAAATAGATTTCAAAAACTTACCGGATTGTGATGGCAATGACTCAAGGGCAGCCACCATCTCAATGACTTCCTCACTAGGGGGCACGGCAATGGACTCCTCATTCTTGCCATGGGGTTCCTTGGTGGCTGCTTCAATGTTTTTCATGTCCATTCCTTGTGCAATGACCAATTCAAGTGCATCGTCGTTCAAATTGTCAAAATGGTCCTGCGCCAAAGAATCAATTACGTCAATAGCAAAACATGAATGATTTTCATTAGGAAACTTCATAGAATCAGAGAGATTGAAATTGATAACTTTCATTAGGAAACTTCATAGAATCAGAGAGATTGAAATTGATAACTTCCCCATCAAATTCCATCGTCAAAGTGCCATTAAATACGTCAATCTTCGTACGAGCAGTTTTCATAAATGGCCTTCCAAGGAGGATGGGCAATGACGGGGCATGGTCCGATTCGTCCATCTCAAGTACATAGAAATCCCCCGGGAAGATCAAATGATTAACCTGCACCAAAACATCTTCCAAAACTCCCTTTGGATAGGCATTAGATCTATCGGCCAATTGTATGATTACCCCATCGTTTTTCAACTCTCCTAGGTTCATAGATGCATAAATTGAATATGGCATAACATTTATTGATGCACCTAAGTCTAGCATGGCAGATTCAAACCTAGTATTACCAATGACACAAGGAATCATAAAACTACCCGGATCTTTGCATTTGGGGGGCAGTTTGCGTTGCAAAATGGCCGACACATTCTCACCTACTTTCACAACTTCCTTGGTCGAAATCCTCTTTCTTGTGGTGCAAAGTTCCTTTAAGAACTTGGCGTACCTCGGGACTTGCCTGATTGCGTCCAAAAGGGGAATGTTGACTTGAACTTTCCGGAATGTCTCTAGAATGTCCTTTTCAGCTTCTTCTTTCTTTGTTTGCTTAAACCTATTTGGAAAAAGAGCATTCGAAGGAAAAACGTTAGTAGGAACTGAATTTGACACGTTCTTACCTTCCTTGGACGAATTGGATAGTTTAGGCCCACTTAAAGCTTGCGACATTGGTGTGTCCACCCTTGCCGTGGCCTTCCCTTGTTCCTCCTCTTCAATTATCAACTCCTCCACCTCGTTAGAACGTGATTTGGAAGGTTGGGGGTCAGATCCTACTTGCTTCCCACTCCGCAAAGTTATGGCTTTTGCAGATTCGAAACCACCATTTGGATTCACTACGGTTGAGCTAGGCAACTTGCCTTGCTCACGAAACTGCCCCATAAACTCGGCAATTTGTCCCACTTGCTTCTCCAACTCATCCACCTTCTTGTCCCTAGTTTGCATGCTCTGCGCCATAGAAGTTAGTAAATTCAAAATCTGATCATTATCAATAGAAGTACCTGACTTTTGGGCAGGTTGTGTTTGGGGTTGAGTTGGTCCAAACGGCTTTTGATAGAAACTCGGGGGTTGTTGCCTAAATCCGCTTTGTTGTTGGCCTTGTTGGGGTTCTCGCCATTTGAAATTTGGATGATCACGCCAACCGGGATTGTAAGTATTGGAAAATGGGTCATTCCTTGGTTGGTATTGGTTGCCAAATCCCACGGCATTGAGGGTCTCCCACCCTCCATTTTCTATCAACTGTGGGCACTTGTCCGTAAGGTGGCCTTGCATGGAACACACGCCACAAGCTGCCACATTTTGCACTTTTGGACCTTCCACCACCTGAGAAAGCAAAGTAGTAAGGTTAGCCATTTGATTTTTAAGTTCGGTTATGGCACTTACCTCATTGACTTGATGTGGTCGTGGGTTACTCCTTTGTCCAACGCCTTCGCATTGTTGAGCATTCAACGCATGGTTGGAAATTAAAGTCTTTGCTGCCGTAGGGGTCTTGTCCACCAAGGCTCCTCCCGCCGAGGCATCTAGCATTTGACGTTCGATAGGTAGTAGCCCCTCGTAGAAGTATTGCAAAAGAAGTTCCTCCTTCATCTGATGCTGTGGACAAGAAGCAACAAGAGATTTAAAACGTTCATAATAAGTAGGAAAAGATTCACCTTCCTCTTGTTGAATTCCACTTATCCTTTTCCGTAGGAGGATGACTCGAGAAGTTGGGAAAAACTTCTCCAAGAAGGCCCGTTTCATGCTTTCCCATGATGTGACGGTTCCGGGCACCAATTCGTACAACCAATCCTTCGCCTTTTCCAAGAGAGAAAAAGGGAAGGCTTTCATCTTCAAAATACTCCCAT
Source organism: Malus domestica (assembly GCF_042453785.1). NCBI lineage: Eukaryota > Viridiplantae > Streptophyta > Magnoliopsida > Rosales > Rosaceae > Malus > Malus domestica. Next base: position 26,024,613 of record NC_091675.1, read on the forward strand.
CGACATTGACGGGGGTCATGCTCGAACACACCACCTCGAATTCTTTCAAGTGTTTGTTAGGATCTTCCATGGACAACCCATGGTACTTCGGAATGTGGTGTAACAAGCTTGACTTCAATTCAAATTCTTCTGTCTTTCCTCGGGCTGCTGCGGGGTATTGGATGCATAGAGGCGCGGCATTGTCCAATCCCGAGGCTGAAAGTTCTTTGATTGTTCGATTGTCCACCTCCATGTCTTTTTCTGCCTCCTCCTTTTCTTCAAATTCGGATTCAGAACTAGAACTAGGTGGACTAGGTTCTGGTACTTTCCTTTTCCTTCTCAAAGTTCGTTCAAAATTGTCGTCAAACTCCGATATATGTGCACGAACTGGTTGAGAACTACGAGTCATAAACTAGTACCTGAAATAAACAAAATCAAATAAAATTAAAACACACAAAAAAAAGAAATAAAAAGAAACAATGGGGATTTAGCAAAGTTGCTAATCCCCGGCAACGGCGCCAAAATTTTAATGCGAATAATATAAGCACACAAATTAAACCCTCTTTTGATAATTATAGCAAAGTATGTAAGTAGGGATCGTTCTAAACCGGGGATTATGAGGGCTTGCTAAAACCTCTAAACTGACTCAAAAACAAAAAAAAACAAAGTTAAAAATGTAAACAAAAGATTTTAAAACAAGAAAGTAAAAGGGGGATTTGGGTTTGGTGAAGTTGAAAGTAAAACAAATAAACTAAAACTTAAATAGATTTTTAGCTAGGCAGATTATAAAACGAATTTGAGAAATAAGATGATGGATGGATTAGTTAGAGGTCCGTTCTTCACACATGACACACTTGTACATGAATCGATTTCCAATTGCTTTTCAATAAACTATGATGCTCAACACCCCAGATTGACCGTGATGCACAAATTAACCCTCAAATTTTCCTTTACTTATTGAATTGGATGAATGCATGCGACAATCCAAATTATTCTCTAAAAGTCCCTTATATGAATGCATAATAGAGATACAATCAGAGATCATTACGTTCAATGAAAATCATAAGTGTTGACGAGGCAATTGTAACTATGAATGCATGATACGTTTGCCAAGAATTCAATTAACGCGATTGTGACAAGCAACCTTCACTACTCATGAATATAAACTTGTAACAATTAGGTGAAACTCATTTATATTCTAGCATCTAATTTATGTATGAAAACTAAGTATGCATCCTTAATAAACATACAAGAATCAGTTATGAAGAAAATAGATAATTGAATTGCAATCACAACTTATCAAATCACAATTGGAAGAAATCAATTCATATCACAAGCATGTTCATGGCTTCAAACTTCCCCCTAACTAAATAGGGGTTTAGTTCCTCATGTTCACAAAACAAAGATAAACAGAATTATACATTGAAAACAAAAGAAAGAAAACACCTAAACGTTCCAACGATCCATGTTGGATAGCAAGCACGTACAAGAACTTTCCTCTTCTTCTTTGCTGCAACTCAAGGTTGGAGTGATGTTTTGAAGGGTTGGTTATGTGGAGGAATGGATGGGAAGGAGTTTGGATATGTAGGGAGAGGCAAGGCAAGGCTTGGAGAATGGTTAATTTCTGGATGATTTCAATGAGGCTGCTGCCATGGGTATTTATAGGGAGAGGATGGACTTGTTTAATTCAATTTTCTGGTGGAAAACAAGTAGGTGACACACGGCATTGATGTGGAGAATAATGGTGGGTTAGGTTTTGAATCATCCACTCAATTTCTGTGCACAATCTACTCATTTTCTGTTGAGTTGGGGATGAATCATCCACTCAAATGTCATGGTGAGTTAGTCATTGCATCATTACTCAAATTTTTGGTGGAAAGCAACAAGGATGCACGGCAAGGATGTGAATTTCTGTGATTTTAGGGATGAATCATCTACTCAATTTCCTAGTGGGTTAGGTATTGAACAATCACTCAAATTTCTGGTGGAAGTGAGTCAATACCCACGGCATTGATGAATTTCTGGGGTAGGCATGGTTTTGAGTGAAATTTTGGTCAATCCTTCTAGAAACCTATCCCTTCTTGCAACTTGTATTTGTTTCACCAGATTTTTAGCATGTTCCTAGCCTCTTTTGACTTCAAATTCGTCCAAACTCCTTGCTCCATGCATATGCACTTCATTCCAAGCCCAATTTTTGCTCCTAAAAGCTCCAAAATGCTCCTTTTTGCATACTTTGACAATAAAACCTGAAATTGCACGAAAATGACTTTAAACACTAAACTAACTAAGGAAAAACAACATAAATGCATGAGAACAAGCCAATTAAGTCACATAAAAATGCTCCTATCAAGCATGCAACCAAATATAGAAAGACTGTTATGCTTACTATGATGTAGAAAACAGCGATTCTGGCAGTCGAGTCTATGCTCCTTGACCAAAAGGATACCCAAGGCCGCCAAAGAAGTGGCAAAGACTATGGCAACTGAAGTTTATTCCTTTGCCGAGAAGATCAAGAGGTTGGAGTCTGAGCTCGTTACTTTAAAAGGGTCTAATATCTCTGCCCCCACTTCTCTGCAGCTTGAGAACGCTCGCCAAAAGTTCGTTGACTTGAAGACTAGGCTTGACATGATCCAAGTTAAGTAAAGCGCAAGAAAGGAGATTGGATGTTAAATACCTCAGATTCAAAATCTTGAGTGTGCCGTTTCTGAGCTTCGTTCCACTGCTTACGCAAACGATGACGAGTTGATTACTATATATAATGAAGTGATCCACTTCAAGAAGATTGTCAATAGGCTTTAACCCCAAGTGTTGGAACTTCAAGGTGCACTGAAGATCAACGAAAGTCTGAAGAATGAAGTGGATGAGTTGCAACGCATCCATATTGGTCTACTCGAGGGAAACGAGTAGCTGAAGGGTGAAAAGGTTGGGCTCGATGCTTCGCTTGTTCATAGTCAGGCCTATTTCTACAAGCTGGGTTATGTAGATCATCTCTTTGGTAGGTCGTCTGACTTTGAGTTTGCTGGGAAAGACTTCGAAAACTTTTCTATTTCTCCGGAAGACTTGCTTGCCTTTACTTTTTAGGCTTCCATTGGTGAAGTAGTCGGAGAAGTTGGTGCCCAGGCTGAGGCAGCCAGGGGTAAAGCGCTGGATGATGCCGCTGCTTAGAGCGTCACGGCTGCTGAAGGTGTGGAGACCGAGTAGTCATTAGATGTCCAAGTTACTGAAGAGTAGCTTTCTAGGTAGCCTTTAGGATTTTCTTTGTTTCCATTGCTGCTTTTTGCTTTACTTGAGCTCCTTCGGCCTTTGCTATTTGTTTATCAATTTTGCTAGAAAATTTAATAAACTTGCTTCCTTCGCTTTTCTTCATCTTCACTTCTTTAGTTTACGCCTAACCTTCACTTCTTTTATTTATGCCCAATCTTCGCTTCTTTTGCTTATGCCCAACCTTCGGCCTTTGCAAAGTTGTTAGTCATAGGGTCAACAACCGGACGCCTTACTTACAGAAGCAGATGAGTCCGCGTGACCACTTGGTTGTTAACCTTGGTTTTCTTCAATCCTTTGAGCTATGTGGCCTGCATCATAACATACTAAAGATTTTTGGGTTATGAAATTCGTTAACCTTTCATATCAAAAGTACGTGGTTGTATGGAATTTTTGTAAGCAAATGTCGAGAGAACTCTTTGCTCTTTATTTAACCAATTATATGGGTTGTGTCATAAGTATCACAACACTTGAGGAATTAGTGTAGATCTAAATGATCATTCCGCGGTTGGCAGAGGTGAAGCTTATCGACAATGTAACATGTCGACAATGGATAAAGCTTCGTATATACACGCTAACTTGTTTAACCCTTCACAAAAATGTGCGGTTGTATAAGTTTAGCGCGGCTTATTGCTCGAAGGGCAAGTCGTAGGCAGTCTTCTGGAAACTGTAGGCTACCTTAGTGCACTCGGTAGTAGCATTAGGGTTCTAGGGCAGTCGTTCATAAGGCGTACTACATAAGGTGCCTTTTCCGTCTTTGATGCCCAGTTCCTAACAGATTAGGCCAAGAGACCCAAAATCCGTCAATTAGCTAAGCCTTGAAAAAGACCATTGTGGCTACTTCTAGGAATCCCGGCGCAAGCCATTATGCATCTAGTTACACCAGGGCAGCCCGACTCATCCACGTCTGGATACTCGGAGTGTAAAGTTGATCATTCCGCCTTGGAGAGCAAACCCATGTGGGTGTCGGGGAATTGGTTTACCCTCTCGTACTAGAGAGCAATTAGTTTATCCTCTTGTACTGGAGAACAGACCCAAATAGGTGTCAGGGAATTAGTTTACCCTCTCACACTGGAGAGCATGGTTGGTCCCTAGGGGGTGCAATCCTTGCAATAAATCCCTAAGAAGGGCGCGGTCTTCTTTTGAAATGCAAGAGTGATCAGTTGTTGTAAGCCTGTAGCCAAGCCAAGTTGTAGATTACATCTGAATTCCTCATTGAAAAATGAGTGAAACGAACGAAAACTTAGTTGTAAGGCAGGAACTGCATAACAACTGAATAGTCCTCGGCTTGTGATGGTGCCCATCGAGCTACTTGAGTCTTCAGGCTTTAATGTAACGGGAGGTCACGTATGGTACTTCCTCAGATTGTAGGCGTTCCACTACTTTTCGATCTCTTTGCCGTTTAAGGTGGCGAGGGTGTAACTACCTATGCCACCTACTCTGCTGATCTTGTACGAACCTTCCTATATGGAGTCCATCTTTTTAGAGTCTTTTCTGTAGGCAGTGATGAAGGCTTTTCTTAGGACTAAATCTCTAAGCTGGAATTGCAGGATCTTGGCCTTTTTGTTATAGCTAGAAATGAGCTGATGTTGGTAGACTGCGATGCGGGTGATGACCTTCTCACTTTTCTCCTCTGCCATATCTAAGTTTGTGGCCATCTCCTTTCCGTTTTGTTCGATGCTTGGCAATAGAGTGCTGATACTTGGCAGGATGACATTATAAGGAATGATTGCTTCTGAACCAAATGCCAAAAAGAAATGAGTCTCGTTGATTGTTTGTCGTTTGGTTGTGTGATACGCCCATAGACATCTGGGAAGTTCGTCTGGCCATTTTTCCTTCTTGTCGGAGAGGGAGTTCTTGAGGTAGTCGAGAATCGTCTTGCTGGATGCTTCGACCTGCCTATTACCTTGGAGATACCTCGGCGTGGACATATACTGCTTGATGCCATATTTTTGGACGAACTTCTCCAAATCTTTGTCTACGAATTGCGGGCCATTGTCTGTGACGATGGATTGAGGAATGCCAAATCGACAAATGATGTTCTTCTATATGAAGCGCTCTATGTCCATTTGAGTTATAGTCGTAATAGGCTTTGCTTCCACCTACTCGGTGAAGTAGTTAGTTGCCACGATTAGCATGCATGTGCCTCCAATGGCGAGCGGCATTGGCCCTACCAAGTCGATTGCCCACTACATGATTGGCCTAGGACTCGTCTGCGGGTGTAGCTCACTGGTAGGCAGTGCTGGTACCAGTTTGTAGCGTTGGCAGTGGTTGCACTTCTATGCTAAGGATCGACCTCCGGAGTGATTTACACAAACATCTTTATGGATTGAAATTAGAACCTTTAGGTCATCGGGATACGCTAAGCAGCGAAAATGTGGTCCAGTGTAGGATCTTCAGACGATAATGTCGTTCCACATATAATAACGTGCTGCATTTGTTTGGAGCTTTTTAGACTCCAATCTTTCCGTGATGAGTGTGCCATTAACTAGGTAGTCTATAATGGAATCTTGCCAGTTTGGAGTTATATTAACCTGTGACACCTCAGCTTCTGACTCCACCTCTATGCTTGGCTTGTCTAGATTCTCCACCGGAATAGAGCGTTTGAGTTGGTGATCGAGGGCAGAGCCTATGCCAGCTAATGTATCCGCGTGTGCATTGTCTGCCCGTGGAACTTGAGTGAGGGTGTAAGTATGAAACTCCTCTAGTTGTTTTCATACATTCTCTAGGTATTGCGCCATCTTTGGATGTTTTGCCATGTACTCCCCAGTAGTCCGGCTGGTGATTAACAGGGAATCAGAATGAATTGCAAGTTTTTCACCGCCAAGTCTTTTTCCATTCGGAGGCCCGCTAGTAAGGCCTTTTACTCTGTTTCATTGTTGGATGCTTTGAAGCCTAGAGTGATTGCCTACTCAAGCATTGAATCGTTTAGGTCTTAATTACCACACCTGCTTCCAATCCTTTATAGTTAGATGTGTCGTCGTCATTCAAATGCCAGAAGTCTTCATCGGGTGAAGCAGATATGGCTAGGGCGTGCTCGATTGCCTCCGAGACGTTGTTAAGTCACTTTGTTGCGTAACCTAGTCTAGGCGTGAAGACGCGGTAGGGGGTCGTGGAGCTGAGGCCATGTTACACACAGCAGGAGATGCTCAACTGCTGGTATTGAGCCACTCTAGAGCTGAATTATGGAGCAAGAGTAAGCTAGGACCATGTGACGCGCACCAGAAGGTGGTGCTCAACTGCCGGTACATGTAGCTCCTATGTAGAATCTTTTAGGGACAAAACTTACCTCCGAGTGTGTCCTTATAGTGTTCGTCTACCTTTGGCGCCCTTTTTGAGCTAAGTTGTTGCGTTCATCAAAAAACTTTGCATCCACCAGCGTATGCTCTTTTATAATTGCGCGTCTGGATTGGGCAGAATAGTGCGTCATGAGGATGATTGTGTACGTCTGAAGGTATAACTTGAGCTTCTGGGTTGCAACAATTGTCGCCAAAGTTAGATTTTGAATTTTTGGTAGTTGGTTTCTGCATCAATGAGAGCTTTTGAATTGTGGATTACAGGTAGCCCTTCTCGTATGAGGGTAGGGCTTATTGTTGCTTCAGATACTGTCAAACATGTGAATAAGTCATCGTCTGGTCAGACCTTGAATCTTCTTCATAGTAGTGGGGGTTTTCATATTAAAGATTGCTCATATTTGCCTTGAATGTGCATTGGAAACCCTCGTCCCAAAGTACATGCTTCTCTGCTAGAGCGAAAGAGTCTACTATAGTTTGATCTTCTTTCATGATCAATTCTCCAAACAACAGGTGGTCTGCTGGGAGTCCTTTTTGAAAGGTTGCACTAGTTATCGAGTCGTTGCATCCGACTATCTTTGCCTTCTTTACTTTGAACCTTTTTACATAGTCGCGAACGACTCCTTTGGGTTTTTCTTCACATTGAACAAGTGATCGGACTTCTTCTTGATTGAGTGACATAATGAATACTCCTTGGCGAAAACCAAAGAAAGCTCATCAAAATTCTGGATGAATTATGGTGGCAGGGTGTGGAACTAATATTGCGCCTCGCCTTGTAAAGTGGTGGCAAATATTTTGCACATGAAACCGTCGTTGTTCAGATAAAGGATCATTGCGCTATGGTACTTGCTTCTCCGGGTCTCCATCTCCTTTGAAAGATGTGAAATGTAGCATGTTGAACTTGCGTGCAAGCTCTGCCTGCTTGATCTCGTCCGTGAAGGGTGATCTGCTTATGTTGGTCATGTCTAGTCATAGTGCCTCCTCAATGACTTCGTTGCGTTGGAAATCACACAATCGCTCGGTCAGAAGCCTCTTTACTTCTTCATGAATTTTGCCTTTGTTGGGCTAGTGAAGCTTTCAGCTGCCCCCGATCGTGACTTATTGGTCTAGGCTGCTCTTCTATGTGTTCGGCTCGTTTATGTCGCAGTTGCGGTGCATGTGGTACGTTCCTAGCAAGCGAGCGAATTACTCATCGACTACCAGTTGAACTTGAGCCGGATTGTGTGACTACTTCTCTCTATCTATCGTGCTGTCCACTCCGATGTGAGGTGGATGATGCTCATTCCGAGCCTAAAAGGTTGCTCATGTTAATTATCGGAATGTGGCCCCAACCTTAAATGTATCCTCGTTCGTGGGCCCAACCGAGAGTACACGTTCATCCTCGCACTAAGACGGGAGTATAGGTAATCTCGGGGCCCAGTCGGGAGTGTACATTGCTAGAATGCTCGAACTATGGCTGGTCAAGGGGGAGCTTGTCGGGATGTTGTTGGAGAGGTTCGTCGTCTGCCTTTGTCCTACTTTGGGACACCTCATCTGGGGCACGTTGCATCTCGGTGCGCTGTAATAGTTGATTCACCAAGGTCATCTGTTGTGCGAGGGCGCTTGTCAACTCTATGACTTGTCAAGACAAGTGTTGTTCGCTATTTGGGTTAGAAGAGCTTAGACGATATGTGTCACCTTGAGTAGTGAAAGTGTAATGGACTCTGGGTGCAAGATTTAAGTTGGGATATGTCAAATCTGTGAAAAATTGAGGTGAAAATACCTCCGGTTCAATTGTCAATCCAGAAATCTGAAGTCGGGACGGTTAAACATGCCTTGGATCGGTTTGGATAGCTTGGAAGGCCACGAGAGTAGGTTGGGCCATGGGAGTGGGTTGGATCTCGAATTGGACCGTGGAAGCGGGTCGGATCGCTGGAGCGGGTCAAGCCGTTGGCGTGGGTTGGGCCACTTGCGTGAAGGTTGAGATTGCTTCCTCCTCAGTGCTGCTTGGGCCGACTGATGTGCGGCGCGGGCCTGGGCTTGGCATTTTTCCATGGTGTGGGCCTGGGTGTGCCAGGCTTCGGCTGCTAATGTATAGGCCTAAGCTTGCTCTTGGGCCTGGGCTGCTGAAATGGCAACAAGCTGGGCTGCCTTCAAAGTTTGCACCTTTTGGGACATGGCCTGCTCAATATGGGTTAGTTGCCTGGTTGGACCGGCCACTTATGGTGGTTTCTTGGCTCTAATTGTATGATATTATGTCAAATAATATATTGCAATCAATTAGAAAATTAATCAATTAAATAGGAAATTAATCCATTAATTTTGATAATTAATCCCAATTTGAAAAGAATAATTAGGAGTTACCTTGTGGGTAAAGATTTGATGAGGAGTGATAAGAGGGTTTAAAAGAATACCATTTTGATCACTTTTGACCTCGATTGAGCCGTTATTGTCTGTTGCATGCACGTGGGAGTCCCGATGTGCCTCAAGGATAATTTTGTCTTTTTTACCCAAAAGTCCAAGTGTCGCCTCCATATTTTTCTTGATTATTTTTTGCTCCACATAAACTTCATCCTATTTAAGGATTACAATCTAGTTTTCTAATAATATAATTACAGGGATTGCCTATTTGCCTTCGTGGATAGAACATTTGGTGAGGAACAAGCCCGTCACAAGAGTTCATAGGTATGATTGCAATTGGTCATTGCGGTAATGCGTCATTTGTTATATAACCAGTTACGTTTTGAGTTCAGACCTTCCTTCTTGTCTTTAATACAAGATATATTTACGGTAAATGTTAAAGGAATAAATTAATATCAAACTCATCATCATGAGACTCGAATGACCTCTTACTCACAAATGAGGAAAAATTAACATTAGACTAGTATTTAATGACAATACATAAACTCTCTCTCTACAACTAATATTAAATACAGATGTACCACTATGAAAAGACCTATTTCAAATGAATATAGACAAATTAACCATCACTGTATTGCGTTTGAATCGAAGTTTTTTTACCTTTATTATTTTAGAGAAGAGTGGACAAGCTAACGTTTTCTGAGTATATTGCTTTTGCTGCTCAAATACTTTATAACCGACTGTGATCATGAACCACAATTTTAGTGAGAATAAAACGGATAATAATCTAAATTCACGATCTATCAATATAAATTTTTTACATCAAACAGTATGGATACCTAGGGTGAGACTATTATAATAAGTTATATTATTCACATATTCATTTTTACCTCATACATACTCTTATCATATTGTATGAAAGTCAAGTTTTGACAATAGACAAGCCCTTCAAGATGACTAAAAGGCCATACATACATATTGGCCCCCCACGGGCCACGACAACTAAGAAAACTGGCTTGTAGCCATAGCAAGCAGAAGGCAGGGGAATATAGCTCAGTTTGATATAAAACAAGGGGTGTGCTATCCACACACCCCATTTTACTTCTCACACACCTCTTGATGATTTCTGTATGTTGATCTTCTTTAATTCATCGGATCCGAAGGTCAAAAATTAAAAAGGTATGTGAGAAGTAAAATGGGATGTGTAGATATCACACCCCTAAAACAATAGCTCATAGCCGTCAAGTGCTAATCATATAGATATTCTTTCAAATTCATCACATGCACAGCCTAACAGATGTTGAATTCTATCACAAAAGGCTCAAGTGTTATTAGCAGTAGAACTATTTGTACATAAAGAGTAATATATCGTATTTATCATATAAGGCCTTCAATGTAAGATCGCATTGTTCAACAGTTCATGGGTGAGCACCTGTGACTTTCATACCAGTAAGAAGCTACATATACTTGAATTCTTGCAATCAAAGGTATCGACATTATGATTGCAACCCTAAACACAACTTGTTCGTGGAGCCTTCTTATGACCGTGGTATCCAACAAAATACCTGCAACTTTCATTTAATTCTAAAGACGAACTTACTCAAAACGAGGATACTAATATGACAATATCTTAAATATATAATATCACAATTTTTTAGTTTTCTCATATGACATTATCTTTGTATGGAAATCATTCTCGTAAATATAATTGCTACAAACTTGTTTCCATTGTATGCTAACTTGCATTAATATTGTAGAGAATTCGTATGATTAAGATGGCATTACAGTTGTTGATCAATGTGCGATTCTTCGCTCGTGCTTAATTGTTAGCATTAGAGTATCTTTCCATTCTTTTGGGTCTTTAACCTGGCCCAGTAATTAATTGGATGATTAAGTCGGTCCGAATTCAACAAATGTGACTGCTAGTTGAAGACTCAAAACCCAAGTCCACTACTCTCACTTGGGCTTTACTCATTACGTTAGGCTTGATTTGATATGGGCTTAGGGTAAATCATGATCAAACATAGGATAAATTACATTTTGCATTTTTAACTTTAGGTTACATAACAAACTTGTACTTCATTTTTTGAAGGGTTTTTATCATAAATGATTCCTGAAATTGACACACACTATCAAAATAGTCCCTGAAATTGAAAATCAACCAATGTAGTTGTTGAAAATGAATGTCGCAAATCAATGTGGTCCTTCCATTACTATTCTGTCAAAAAATATGTTATATGCTAATGTGGCCCCATATAGATTAAAGGGAATTTTAACAAAAAACTCATGATATTATTCACTTTAACGAAAAACCACATTTTTACACTAAAAAATCAATTCTGATACTATTCACTTTACCATTTATTTTGTCCTTATCGTTAGAACTCAAAATTTTCAAACCATTTTCACCAGTTTCCTTTAGATTAATGCTTAAATAATAAAAAATAAAAAAACAAATTTTATTAACCCTTATCCTGCTCCAGCTTCGCCAGCATTGGAGCCTGCAAGCTATTCTCCACATCAATGCTCCTCCTGCCTTTCTTCCCTTGGTACAAATACACCATCCTGTTGAGCTGATTGTTCGAATCGCTTCTCATCCCCTCGGGTTTTCCCCATAAATACACCTCATAGAATTGGAATCTCGGGCCAGCTCCCCACCGCCACACAATTTACTTATGCGTCCTTCAACTCAAAAAGCTTTTGTGAGCTTTTCCACTTCGTGTTCCTCTGATCGATCGTTTCGCGTTGTGCCCCTCAATTGTCTTCTGGATGATCGATTCTTTCGCGTTTTTAATTATATTAAAATAAAAATTGTTTTCTATTATTTAAATATTTTTAATGTATATGGCAAATATTTAATTATATTTGTGAGACCTAATTATGCACCACGTCAGCATATAACAGATTTTTTGACGAAATGGTAACGGAATGACCACATTGATTGGCAACACCCATTTTCAAGGACTACATTGATTGATTTTTAGGGCTGGTTTGGTATTGCTGTGCTTTGAAAAAAAGCTGCTGTGAGAATAAGCGGCTATGCTGTGAGAATAAGCGGCTGTGAAATAAAGCAGCAGAGCGTTTGGTAAACTTTTTTGTAAAAGTGCTTTTGGAAAAAAAAGCAGTCTGATAGTGGGTCTTTTCATTAAAGGAGCACTGTAGCTCCATGTGCTTTGAAAAAAAGCCAGTTTTCCAAAGCTGCAAATAGCAGCTTCAGCTTTTTCCTTTGATTTCAGCTTATTCTCACAGCAGCTTCCAAAATAAGCCCTTTTTTTTCAGTTTACCAAACACCTAAAACTCTCACAGCTTTTTTTCATAGGTGCTTTTTTTTAAGCACCTCACTCCCAAACTAGGTCTTAATTTTAGGGACCATCTTGATAGGGTGGGTTAATTTCAAAGACAATTTGTGATAAAAACCATTTTTTGAATATTGCAATGTCATACATTAACTTCCAAAGTTTTTGTAATATCAGACCTCCGTTAGTCAATGCATTTAATTTAACCGTTAAACAATGATGTGTCAAATGTGGATCCCACATTTTTACTAATGTGATGTCAAATTTGTGCCACGTGGACAACCAACCAATTAAAATTATGTAGAATTATAAAAATAAAATACAATTTTTAAATTAAATTCAAAAGACCACCACCACTACTTTCTCTTACCCCAACACCACCGCGATTTTACCCACCACCAATCACCAGACCATCACCATTTGTCGCCCGTCTGAAAGCTATCAAAGTTGTTGCACCATCATACCCAGATCCCATTTCATGAAACAACAGCATCCTGACCCGATGCCATACATGTTTCACCACCTCAAGGAATCATGGAACTTGTTGCTGCCCTGCCATACCATTTTCAAAATTTCATATAATTTTAATTTGTTGTGTGTCCATGTGGCACATATTTGACCTTACATTACTTAAAATATGGGATCCACAATTGACACATCATCATTTAACAATCAAATTAACGGATTGACTAACCGAGGTATGATATTGCAACGAAGTCGTAAGTTGATGAATGACATTGTAATGTTTAAAAGGTGAGGTATGAGTTTGTTATTTGACCTAAAGTTGAGGTGGTAAAATATAATTTACTCTCAAACATAACTCAAGATTCCCAAGGGCGTGTCTAAGGTGCGAACGAAGCGTGCAAACAATCCGTGGAGACAAAGATCTAACGGCTAAAAATAGACGAGCTCACGAATAGAACCAAGTCGTTATGACCTGGTGCATTTAGAAAATTTTAATATTTTTTATTCAATTGATATGTTTTTGTCTGACGGAGGGAAACAACAGGTAAGCGGGAATTAGGGGTTGGCCGTTGCGCACGTTGAAGAACGAAAAAGAGGGGAAGAGAGGCAGACATAGGGAGCTAGAGTTTGGAATGAATTTGTGGTGGATCGAAGCTGGGTTGCAGCTGCGACCCGGTAATTCCATAACTTTAATTTTTTTTTTTTTTGGTTCACTAGGTGTGCTTATGATGGCGAGGGAGGGGTAGATTAGGGTTTTCTCCACCGAGAAAGAGGGATAGAGAGAGGGAAGTGTTAAAGGGTGTGTGTGCGCTCGATTTATAGAGGATTGAAGTTGTGATTGGATTGGAGTTGACATGGTTGGTTCATCCACAACCTCAAAAGAAACCCAGATTTTGAAGGTGAGTGTTTGAATAATTGCAGAACCTATGTTATAATGCATTTCCTTTGAAGTGTGGTTTTTTTTCAAAACCTGGGATTTGAATCCATAATGGTCAGAGGTTATCAATGGATTTGGTTGAAATCATGAAAGTGGATTTTAGATATATAGGTGTAAACGTTGTGATGGCTTGTGATAAGTTGTGTTGTGCTTGTGTGACTTTGTTGCAAGTAGACATTGAAGTATAATTCGATGGGGGTGAGTTAGAAGTAGAAAAAATTGTTGTCGACAGAAGGGAGATGAACTAGGTGTAGGAATTGTTGAATTTGTGGTTCCAAGAGTAGATGAAGAGTTGAAACCAAAATTGAGCATGGAGTGTGATTCATTAGATGAAGGGCATATGTTTTACAACAATTATGCACTTGCAGCAGGGTTTAGGATTCGAGAGCATAGTAGTAGAACACAACCTTACCCTTACCCTTACCCTTACCCTTGCTACTCTCTCCAACAAAACCAAACTTCTAAGTAAAATACTTAGTCAACAGCCTAATGTTGGAAGGCTCAACCTCTAGAGCATAGGGTTCGTCACAACGAAGCCCCGTAACGAGGTAAAAATCCTTTTTCGTGAACCGGGTGACCTCACAGCCTATTAAATATGTGAGTCCCTCTAGGTCATTCACCTCTTGATTTGCCACTATACAGATTGAATAATTCATGCATCAGTTGCCCATTAAAGGCTAATCTATCGACACTCTCTAAGTGTCCAAAGCATAAGGCCCTAAATTCAGAAAGCTGTGCATCATTAAACTTGTGCATCATCTGCTTGACACATCATGTCAACAAATTCTTATAGCTATACATCTACTATGAACTTACTTTCATGAGTTAAGAAATAATATATTAATTCATAAAATTAACAAAGATTCATCAATAAAAATCATTCCCAAGTGAACAATATAAATTCAACAAAACAAATTGAAGCACATATATCTTGTACACAACCTGTCAACCACAATTCATAAACTTACATCTCAGTAAATTTTCCGATGACTTCCACATCAACTAATTTTATCAACCCAGTTGCATAATTAACCATAAACCCTAAAAAATATACACAATTTTACATAAGTAAGAAAATTATTTTCTAGGGTTCCAAATTTCCAAACTCACCAAATTTCAAATTTAGTTTCCAGAATCAAGTTTGCCATCGACTTTCGCGGAAACAACCACTCTGAACCCACTCCAATCAAGGAACCACTAGATTTTTCCCATGTAAATAACTGCTAACCCTCAAACCAAATATGGCTGAATGTTGAACTGCACTGAGCTCGGAGACAACAACCACACCAATACTCTAACTGGATTTCAAAGTGGAAACGAAGCTTTTGAACACTACCAAAGTTTTGAATGAGCATGATCTCAGAGTTAGAAGGTGATTTTTGAGAGGAGGAGAAAATTTTATGGTTTCAACTATTGCTTCTGGTTTGAATTGTAGCTATCGTGGAAGAGAGAGTTTAATTCCATATTTTTTAAATTCTTGCGGGTACTGTTTTCATTAACTTATGGGTCTTTCTCAACCCGGTTTCACACTAAGTCATTTCTAATAGATTCATTTTCAGCTGTTCAAATTTAATCCTACTGTCCACATTCCATCCGCACGCATCGTCCGGAAAGCTCTGTCCACACCTTAGAAATTGCAAGATTCCCAAACCCTCAATAAAATAAAGAAAACTATTGGATCAACTATCACGCTCTCTTGATTACTTGGTGACCGACAATTTGAGGCCATTTATATTTAAATTTGATGTAAAAAAATTAAAATTAAAACATAAAAATATATTCATTTACTTTTCGCCATTAATATCAATTTAAAAGTAAGTGATATATTCCTTAATTATCTAGTGACCAAGATAACATATATGTTGAATCTACATATAAAAGTTCACAGATCTCAAATTAGTATTTGTTTTTTTGCTGGGCTCAGCAACTCTTAATTGTTACTATAAATTTAAGCAACATGTGATAATTTAAAAAAAAAAAAAAGAATGTTTCATTTTAAGGTTTAATAATTATATTCAATCTTAAATAAAATACAAGTTGTTTTGAAGTTGGTTGGTGTCTTTACATCATTATATCATATATCACGGTCAATATTTACTAACTAATTTGTTACCAAAATATGGGAACAAAAGAAATTTCTACAAAATTTAGAAATTAAGGTCATGAATTACCGATGTAATATCCAAATAAAAATTAGAAATTAGAAAAAAGGTCTAATGAAGCTGCGTTTGATCGCAGAACACGACAGGCACGTTAGGTCAACATTTTATTTAAATGCTTTGCTTGGATAATAATTTCATGCAGAAATACTTTCTTTGACTTGCCGGAATGGTGATGGAATGGAACGTCCCACCTTCATTTGTTGTTTGGGGCCTTTTCTCTGATCATCGCCGACACTAATGATATTGGGCCTTTTCCGAAATGGTGATGTATTATAATTTCTAGAATATGCTTCAGAGAGTCATGTCATACTAAGAGACTGATAGACAAGCCCATTACATATCGAGGTAATCTTCGCATGCAGTGTGACGATCAACTTGAACCATTTGTGATGAATTAGGCCCGATGACATGTTAATTGTGAGCTTCTAGGGCTTTTGTAGAGAATGTGGACCGTTGGCCAATTAAGGTTTGACTAACAATTTGCATATTTCGTCAAGGGAAAAGTAGTCATATTATACACATGGTTTGTTCCCATTGATCAAGATATTTTATATTCGAGCAGACAAATGTTACGAAGACATTTGTCGACTAATCGAAGCATATTGCTGGCTGAAAATGGCTTAGGCTTATTCCGCTGGCCATCGACTCGTCATGGGCATTTGGGAAGTGGTGACTGGATGACCTTAATGGGTAGCAGTTGTTCCTCCTCATAGTTGTTTAGGAGATTGGTCGGGTTTTCTTCTAAGTTGTCGTCTTGTGATGGCTCTTCATGCATGGCCTACTGTTGGTATTTGGGAAGTGCTTCGCAAGATTCAAGCCCTGAGTGTATATTGCCTTACCGACCTAGCCTGGTTTTGAAATGCTCTAGGTGAAAAAAAGAAACTTTCTCATGGTCTAGGTAAGGAGTTTTTGTTGGTCAGTGGTCCTAGCCTGGGATGAATGTCAGCCCCATGACCCAAGTATAAATGCACACTTGTGGCAGGCCATTTTCCAGCTCATTAACAGTGAGTTGATCAGCTAACTTGAGCTAACTGCCTTGGCCGAATTTAGGTAATCCACCGACTCATCTAAGCAGTAGGTCGATCAAGGTAATCTGCCTATTAATCTTCTCCGAAAGATGGGCCACTTGTGAGTAGATGTCCTCCGGCTGGTCGGTTGTGCCCGAGAGTCGAAAAGCTTGGTGCCTTTGATCCTTATGTCTTTGTTAAGTCATGGGGCCTAGAGGCAGTTGACATCGCGAGGTTTGCCCTTGCATAATCAATCGATTAGTGAGTGCTTCATGGTTAGCCAGAACGATTGAGGTGCGGCGTTGGCTAGGGTTTCCTCGTATTTAGAGTGTGGTGTAACACCACACTTGGGAGTACATTGGTGGTGGGTGTTGCAGTGTAGTTCAAGCCGTCATTTCTCTTACGATGGAGACGGCTCGGGAGTCGTCGTTCCTTGTGGTGTGGTGTGCGGTCGATGGTGGTGGCGAGATGGAACCTGAAGGTTGGGCCGCGGGGAGCGGTTCTCACACGTTGATGTATAGCACCAAAATCTTCGGTGGTGTTGTTGCTAGTGTTACCGCAACTCTAGTGTTCCTACTTGACGATCTTCTTGCTTTCACCATTCTTGAATTGAAGAAGAAATTGGGGAAGGAAGTTTTGTCTTTAGGATTTTACTTTCGTTCAATTGAATGAGCAATCATGAGTGTTTTTCAAGAACTCTTAATGAAATCACTAATTTGTAGGAGCAAATTTTCATTGTGGATTGAATTGACGAAAACTTGCACACAAAGAAAAAAAAGACAAATAGAGTTAGACTAACATTGGTGCACTGTTGGCCGAATGGCCATTGAGACCTAAGTCAGAAAGACTGTAGGATGTTAAAGCTCGAAATTGAGATATCAACAAACACCAGTATGGTCAGGCCTTGGTGTGCACGGGGCAATGATATAAGGTAATGGAAAAGATTTTAAGTGATTCACCCTTAAAACTGGGCTACATTCATTGTGATGCTCAGTAATAGTGTAATCATTTTCTTTCTTTTTTTGTCCGACCCTTATAAGAGGTACTTGTTCCTCTTTATGTAGGCCTTTGGTGAGCCAGAAATCCTAAAACTTGATTATTCCACTGTCCTTGCATCAAATGGTTTGAACACATAGACCTTACCTACCAATTATTCCTCCACTATCCAAGGAACATGTGGAAATGAAGTTTGCTCAAGTTTAGTTTCAATGTTTCTTGGTCCAACTTGTGTCGAGCGATCATAAAGTAGCTTTCTTGCTTGATACTCAGCTTCTTTGCTGATAGTTAATCCCGACCAGTAAGCGGTCATTTAGGGCTGGTTTGGTATTGCTGTGCTTTGAAAAAAAGCTGCTGTGAGAATAAGCGGCTATGCTGTGAGAATAAGCGGCTGTGAAATAAAGCAGCAGAGCGTTTGGTAAACTTTTTTGTAAAAGTGCTTTTGGAAAAAAAAGCAGTCTGATAGTGGGTCTTTTCATTAAAGGAGCACTGTAGCTCCATGTGCTTTGAAAAAAAGCCAGTTTTCCAAAGCTGCAAATAGCAGCTTCAGCTTTTTCCTTTGATTTCAGCTTATTCTCACAGCAGCTTCCAAAATAAGCCCTTTTTTTTCAGTTTACCAAACACCTAAAACTCTCACAGCTTTTTTTCATAGGTGCTTTTTTTTTAAGCACCTCACTCCCAAACTAGGTCTTAGAGTGGTCAAGCAGCTTTCATTTGGTTTTATTGGGATGACTTATAAGCCCATATGACTTAGTCTTCTTTTCCTTCTTTGGGCCTTTTCCAAGCCTTTATCATTTTAAGGGTCTGAAAGGACTCTACGTTAACATAGAAAGTAATAGTATGGTGAGAGTTATTGATTACTGGAATAAAGTGGCTGACCTTAGCTATTTATAGAAAGATGCTGCTATCCACACACTATTTTTTACCATTAACACACACTTTGTTAATTTCTGTCATTTAATCATTTTTCGATCCAAATGTTGAAAATTAATAAGGGTGTGTGGAAGATAAAAAAAAGGTGTGTGAATAGCACCACCCTTTATAAAAAAAAAAAAATTGAGGAGTTAACCCTAGCTCCAGGTTCGTTGAACCTATTAGTCGAGTGTTACGTGGTCTGCACACCGATGGAAGAATATTTCTCTGAGATTCCTGGAATACACTTCGGAGAGTCTTGCCACGCTAAGAGACCAATAGACAAGAAAATTACATATGAGGGTAATTTGTGCAGGTTGTGCAGCAATCAGCTTGGACCGTTTGCGATAAATTAAGCCCCGGGGCCTGTTCGCCAGTTAGGATTTTACTAACGGTCTATGCATTCGGTCAAGGGCAGAGTTGTCATATTTGATAAGTTACGTGGCGTACTCCTATTGGTTGAGATATTTTATTTCCATAGGGACAATTACCAAGATTTTAACAGCTAAAGACTTCATAGTATAAGATATTATAGCATTATAAATTTGTTGTGTTGAATAATACTTAGTTCCTCATAACAAGTTCGTCCATGATTTTTTGCCATGGCTAGATCCCAAATCCAATTTAGCATTCACCTTTACCCATTTCTTCAAGCCATGGATGATGGAGCCTTGGCAGCAACCATGTCGATTGTAACCTTAAGTCCAAATCCATGGTAATTACTATTCACAATGGATGAAGAGTAGCATAACCATAGCAACCTATTCTAATTTAGAATAATTGGTGAATAGTAACTACCATGACAGTTATCATTCACAATGGGTGGAGAGTGGTAAAAGGAAGCCAAGACAATTTACTATTTAAATCAATAGTAACTGCCTCAAGTCCACTCTTAGACCCAAATCCACTGAATGGCTGAAAATGCTCTCAAGGTTTTAAGGGAAGTACTCCTCAAAACACCTCGTGGACAATTCATAAAATTTTATGCTTATGATCAAAACCAATCGTATTACAAATCACTCTATAAAAAATGATTGTTTGTTCATGAAGTCAAAGTATTATTTAATATGTGAATCGGGCCGGACTTTCTTTAAAACTTTGTGTAACCAAGTATTGTTCATTTGTGTTTGAACTCTGAAAAAGTGATCATAAGTTAAGTTGTGCAAGTGATCATAAATTAGGTGGTGCAAGTGAAATGGCATTTTAATTAGAGAACGTTTCTGTAAGCTTAATTTGGAAGTGAAGCTTTTGGTTGAAGTGCTTTTATAGTAAAATGGCTTTAGGGCTTTTTAGCTGAGCAACATGGCACAATGCATGCATCTCTTCTAGTTTTTCGTTAAAGTGAACAGTACTAGAAACTTTTCATTAAAGTTCCATTTTTTCAAAGGTGTGTTAGCCACGTAATATCATTCTTCCTTTAGTTGCTTTTTCTTCGTAGCCAAACTTTCCCTTAATCGTTTTAAGGCTGAGAGAGATTGATTGCCCCAGTCTGAAGAAAACAAACCGATTCAGGTGCAGTAGCAATTTTAACCAGCCACCAAACTCATTCAAGACCATTGATATGTACTCTACCTATTGCGGCGGTGTTGATTTGGTCTCCCGTTAATTTCTTTGCCTTTGGTATTATATTAGAGTGGTTATATTCATATACTTATTTTTACTTCATACATATTTTTTGTTAATTTTTATCTTTTAATATTCCTCAATTCATTTGATCTAAGACTAAGAGTGTGTGGAAGGTAAAAATTGGTGTGTGAATAACACAACCCTTATATTAACTCAATTAATTGGTTTATGATACAAACCCAAGCTTTCACATTTCTAAATGTCGTAAAACGGTCTATTAGTACAGATGATTTGTTGCTTACGCAATGAAGAACGTTTGTCTTTGTATATAAGTTTTGTGTTCAAATCTATCATTGTACAAAAAAACAAAACAAAGCCTTGTGCCAGAATAGTTTGGTTTGACATTTCTCAAGTTATGAACCGATCTGAAGCCATATCACATACAAATCGAAATTATTCACCTAAGAATTAGATTTGACACAAGCCAATGTTTTACGACTGACATTAGGGGTAATTAAGTATGTTTTTAAGAATTAGATTTGACACAAATCAATGTTTTTCGACACGACCTATGATCTAATCAATAATTTAAATTAGAGGTAATGTTATTATGTTTTTCTCCTCTTATATATATATTAAATAAATAAACTATTAATTTAATTAATTTGGAAAATTAAAATAGAATATCGTTGCGTGCATTAAAACCAAAGCCTTCCCTGTCCGAAATCGCACAAAGCCCGTCTGCGCCTTTCTCTCTCCTCTGTTTGAAAGTGGACAAAGAAATGCTGAGAATAAAACTGAAAAACCAACCAATTCTAACAACTTCGAATTTCATTCTTAAATTCGAAGAAATCTCTGATTAAAATTAACAAATCACATTTTAATTACGTCTTAATCATCCCCACCATCCCCAACCTCTCTCTCTCTCTCCTTTCTTTCTCTCTCTACAGAAGCTCAACTAACGTCAAAGGAACTCAAGGGATATAGTGCTCCAAAGACCAACACAACAAACGAACCCACCTCTCCAACTCTTGACCTCTGCTTTCTCTCTCTAGGATTTGTGTGTGAGAGAGAGATTATGAAGCTCTCTGCTTTGCACCAGAGCTACCTCACCCGGCGGAGCAACAGCTTCAGGGGATCGGCGCCTTTGGACTCCTCATCTGACGGCAAGTCGCCGCCGACGCTGTCCTGGCTCCTACTCCATGGCCTCTGCTGCCTCGTCAGCCTCGTCCTCGGCTTCCGCTTCTCTCGCCTCGTCTTCTTCTTCCTCTTCTCCACCTCCGCTTCCAATCTCTATCCGGCGCCGTTTCGGTCAGTTGCTGATCTCACCGTCAGAAATCTAGAGCTCCCCGCGAACCCGGTCCAGAATCTCGAGTTTAATCTCAACAGGAACGCCACCACCGCCAGCTCCAGCAGCCGGGTCATCGTCGGGCGGCATGGGATCCGAATCCGGCCGTGGCCGCACCCGAACCCGACCGAGACCATGAAGGCGCACCGCATAATTGAGACGGTTCAGAGGGAGCAGAGGAGGCAGTTCGGAGTCAGCAACCCCAAAACGGTCATCGCCGTCACGCCCACCTACGCTCGGACCTTCCAGGCGCTGCATTTGACTGGCGTTATGCACTCGCTGATGCTGGTGCCGTACGACGTCGTCTGGATCGTCATCGAGGCCGGCGGGGTCACCAAGGAGACGGCCTCGATTGTGTCCAAGTCGGGGCTCCGGATCATCCACGAGGGGTTTGATCAACGGATGCCTAATACTTGGGATGGCCACCACCTGCTGGAGGCTCGGATGCGGCTTCGTGCTTTGAGGTGAATTCTCAGTTTTTAATGTTTTATTTTCATTTGTTTACTTCTGTTAATCAGTTATTCTTCGAAAATTGCGGTTAAATTTCATGGAAGATGAAAAATGAAGCTTAACCAAATGATTGTGGATATTCTAATTACACTGATAATTCTGTAGTTATTATTATTTGTCAGAATTAAAGCAATTGAAGATGTGTTTAGTTTGTAAAATGTGGGTTGCATTTAGTTTACGAGTTTGACTTTGTGTGCAATGGAGCAGAATTGTGAGAGAGCAGAAGCTGGACGGGATAGTGATGTTTGCGGACGATAGTAATATGCACAGTATGGAGCTTTTTGATGAGTTGCAGAATGTGAAATGGTTTGGTGCTGTTTCGGTGGGAATACTTGCTCATTCAGAGAATACAGATGAATCGTCTGAGTCCACAGTTCAGAAAAAGGAAGAAGGGGAGAACCTGTCAATGCCAATTCAAGGTCCTGCTTGTAACTCTTCCAATAAGTTGATTGGTTGGCACACCTTTAACACCTTGCCCTATGAGGGAAAGAGCGCAAATTACATTGATGATCGAGCACCTGTACTACCCAATAAGCTGGAATGGGCTGGGTTTGTATTGAATTCACGGTTGCTTTGGAGTGAAGCTGAAGATAAACCAGAGTGGGTTAATGATCTAGATGGTATTGGTGGGGCTGATGAGCTGATAGTGAGCCCTCTATTCTTGTTGAAGGACTTGTCTTTGGTTGAGCCACTTGGAAATTGTGGACGCCAAGTTTTGCTCTGGTGGCTCCGTGTTGAAGCTCGTTTTGATAGTAAATTTCCTCCCAGGTGAGTCTTTCATATTTTGCTTATTGTATTCAACACTATTCCTATTGATTCAACGCAGTTTGGTTGTTCATTTTTGACCTGTTGATGATACACAAGCTAGGTGTGGGGGTGCTTCCTTATTTGCTTTTTTGTATCTTATGAACCCCAGTGGGTGATGTATATGTTATCATATACAACACCGGAAAACTACATGATAATTTTAGAAAATTTTTGTGGACTTAGGTAGACATTTGCCAGCCAATTTAGGATATTTCTCGTGTCTAACACTCAAGTCCTGTGCCTAGATTTTGGGAACTTTTCCTTTACAACACATTCAGCATGATCTTTATAGTGTGTCTCATGACTGTTGGTGCTATGGTGTTGTGGAGTCTCTATATCCCAAATCCTGTGCCCATTTCCACCTAAAATATCCACAAATATTACAATTTTTCTTGATCCAATGTATTAATGGGAGACTTTATCATTTGGTCCTTTTCCTACTACCTGTAGCCAAAAAATGGCTAAGTGGTTATATGTACTAGTGTAAATGCCGCTACATTATATTAGGACTTGACTAAAAATAACTTCTCCCCCTAGTCATTAGTCATATTGTATCTAGAAATCAATTCAAGTATTAGCGACACTTGCGATTTATCCCAACTGATCCAGTCTATTATAAGATTCAGATTCATGGCACATATGGCATATCCATTTGTGCTTAGTGTCTTATGTTGGTTGATATGAGAATTTAGAGCAGGATTTGATGAGCCAACGCATTACATTTGCATGCAAGTTCTCATCTCACAATCTGAAAAAGACATGCTAGTATTGGACTTGAATTGACCCAAGTTGAAATAAGATGTGACTTCTCAATAACCACGTGATAGAATTTCTATTGACAAGGAAAAAAATGATCAAATTTCGTGGATGAGATTTATATGATCCCTATTTAACACCTCTTTATGTAATTAACATATATACCTACTTGATTCCCTTCCTCATTATTTCCTGTTCCAGCCTTTATCTATCCTAGAGAAAGTAGGACCTTGTAGGCTCTATATATAAATTGGTAATATCATTTGTGTTTCTTTTTGGTAAAGAATGACCTTAATTAATATCATCAGGAATAAACATGTCTTTTTGTTGTAATACCATAAGTGTACCTGTAATTTTTTGTAATACCACAACTACTACCCTTTAGTATGTTTTTTCAGTATGGTAAAACAATTACTACGGTTGAAGGAAATTAATTTGCAAAATGATTTTGAAAATGTAAATTGTTTTGGAGAAACTAATTTTCTGATTAGTAAATTTTCTAGCATTTTAAACTATAATGTATGTAGATAACAAAAAGATGAAATAGTTATCATTTTATTCTTCTAGGTGTTGCGATAGTCTTATTATCAGTAGCTACTAGAAAAATATGGCATTTGAAATGTTTATCGGTCAGTATGTGAGAAAAATTATTTTGTAGAAAGGCATTTTGGTACCCAAAGTTAGTAGACATTGCAATGGTAATCAGTCTTATTCTCATTCTAATTATAGAGAATTAATTAGCATTTTAATGGGAATATAATATTCCCGTTCCTTCCGATTTATTAATTAATCCTGATTCAATTAAGTGCTGTAGCATTTTGAAGGGGTGACCGAGATTTCAGAAATTTCTGGTTTATGTGCATAGCTGATGGCGGTTGTTGTTTCATACCAATCTATGTTGGATATGTGAAGTATAATGTATCACATATGTGCTGTATGTAATTGCTGTCTCACATCCTAACAGTTGAAAAATATATCCTATTGTATCATAGATTCTATAATATGGAAGGTCCACTCAAGAGGGTTTTTGAGTGTTCAAGACATAATTGTTGTCCCGCATTTTTTATTTGGTGTCGCATTCTTTTTCATGTTATCACGATGTCCTCATATTTTATGATGCAGCTTAGAGTATTGTTTCCAGTCCCAAGTATATTAGTCCCATCTTTTCGTTTCTTAATAAAGCAGGTTGTGTAATTTCTAAGTTCCCTTTTGTTTATTGCATCGTTATAAGTCTTTCCTCTCCTTTTTTTTTCTCTTTGGGCTAAAGGGTATTCTAGGTTCACCCAGGAAGAAGTGATCTAAGTCCCCCGTTACGTGTGTGCAAAGACTTGATTCCATTAACTCCTCGTGAGGGCAATTCTGATTGGAAACTTGACCTGCCTTTATGAACTTGTACAAACCGCACGTAGTATTTTGTGTTTGTGTTTGTATGCTCCCATGGGACATTGTTTATCATTTCTTTGTGATCTGATAGTTAATAGTGAAATTTTACCTCACAAGAAATGAATAATATATTGGGTGTCCATGAGTCTGTCTTATTATTTGTTTTGTGTGAGACATCAGCGATCGTATTTAGTGTATAGTTACATTTGATTCTCCATGCACTCAGCTTTTTATCACGTTAGCATGATTCCTCTGCTCTCTGTTTGATCATTAGTTTGAATTTTTCTTGTACAGATGGACTATCAACCCACCTTTGGAAATCACTGTACCATCAAAACGTACACCATGGCCTGATGCTCCACCTGAACTCCCATCTAATGAAAAAACAGAAACTGCAGTTGAAGAGCACACAGTGAAGCGTCCTATAAAAATCCGTGCACCCAGAACGAAGAGAAGTTCTCGAAGCAAGAGGAAGCACGAGACAAAAACGATTGACATGCAGGCTTCTGCAAGGCATACTGAACAGGACTGAAACACTTGCCATCAACGCTCAAAATATGTAGTGCTGTGTGAATTTGAGGCTTCAGTCTTCAGCATTGGGAAAATTTATATGAAGATGCATCGAAAACTTAGTTGAAGAGGCCGAGAAGCGTATGCTGTCAGCAGGCACGTACAGCGAGGTACCTTTATTACGGGGGCTAGTTGATCGTGCATTCGAGTTTGATTCTTACCTTAGTTTCACAATTTTTTTTCTTTTATTTTTATTTTTATTTTTATTTTTATTTTTTGGGATGTGGGTGCTTGATTTTCTGGCCTCATGCAAAATGTAGGTCGTCGTCGTGACCAATTGAGTCTGCTGCATCTTCTGCCTTGCAGGAAGTTGTATTTTATATGCTCCAAAATGTTACATATTCTTCTAAATAGAAATCATAGAGTTGTGTTCAGTTGGATTGCGTAGAGAAATGAAACGATACAAAATATAATAACAACTTCCCCATTCATTTCCCCAACACTGCCCTTTGTAATTTTAGTTGAAGCCATACCTGACCGAGCAATTGCCCTTACTGCCCATTATAAATTTGTGGAGGAAAAGTCAGGTTTCGGGCCAATGCAATTTGGAACCTGAAAAAATGACCTTCGCACACTCCGTTAATGCGCATGCATGCGGCATGCTCTTGTTTATTTATGACATTTAAATTGAATAAAAATAAATAAAAATAAATAAATTAAAAGATACGAGGAGCATCTTGTGGCTCCAGCGAGCCGATCATAATATTCCAGAGTTTCCGCTGAATATA
Source organism: Malus domestica (assembly GCF_042453785.1). Classification (NCBI taxonomy): domain Eukaryota; kingdom Viridiplantae; phylum Streptophyta; class Magnoliopsida; order Rosales; family Rosaceae; genus Malus; species Malus domestica. Next base: position 26,050,929 of record NC_091675.1, read on the forward strand.
TCGTTAACAGTAAACTCTGATGGAAGCAATTGTGGGGTCGGGAATCTAGAAGAATGGCCCAAAGAGGACAAGGTGAGCAAAACCGTCGGTTTGGGGTCCATTTTTTTTGGATAAATAGGCTAATATTAAAGGAAAAGGTCGTGGATGAGGGCAGCTGAGGCGACACTGCCCCACACCTCTGGGGGGTGCCGCATGCCTTGGGGCCAATGAGGCCATTTATAAATTTACGTGAGAAAGTTAAAATGAGAGCGAATTTAGTGGAAAATTTACGTAGTATTCAATGTTGTAAGTGTTTTGATTGTTAAGTTGATTTTCTTTTAGTTGTTAGATTTGATTTTCCACAACTATTAGATTATTATTTCTTCAATCTTAGTAATTTATTTTTCATACCAATCAGTATTACAAACTATTAAAGAAGAATAGAACTTGTTCACCTTTTGTACACATTTAGGTTAATTTGTTCAATTTAACGACTAAAAAGAAAAGTAATGTACAACAAGTGAAAAAGTAAGTGTACGAAATTTGTTCTCCAATTAATATTATTATCATGGGATACCACACGACATTCCTAAAGTGTTGGTAAGTCCAAGAGGTTAGGACGGTGAAACCCAAATGCAAAAGCCCCCACCTTTATTCTGTCGGAGGGTGGTGTTATTTTATGTGGGCGCTGGGCCGCTGGCTCACTCACAAGAGGTGTTAGTCCGAGTGCGATCCAAGTACAGGAGTTCTTATCCTCTGTGTTGCCTTGCCGCACAGAGGGAGCCTTCCTCGAGACTTCCTTCGTGAAAATGGACATGTTTTCACTTTTCATAATCACGATCGCTATCCACGTCTTGTGTCGTTTCATTTTCTCTCACAAAGTATGTACTTACCTATTTTAAAGTACCAATAATAGTTTTCTATATTCATATTTATGTAAATACGGAACTTTGAACACAATATATGAAATTCGACTCGAGAATATTCTCTCTTGTTTCATTAGATAGAAGAGGTATTTGTCGGTTTTTCATCTGAACTTGTATAGAGCTGTTAATTTTTTCCTTCAGTAAGTGGCATTTTACCACAATAGTGAAAATGTGTTGAGTTATTTCATAACGACGTGAGTTCGAACCTCGTTGGTGGCTAATATAACAAAATTTATCGTTTGACAAAAAAATAAAAAATTTTCCCTTAGAACTTTAACTTTAGCCGATTCCCCTCTAAAATTTTATAAATAGCCAATTCCTCTAACGTTAGATTTTAAAATTTTCATTCATCTAATTTCCCATTCTTTTTTGGCTTCATACAGTTGTCATGTATTGTCTCCGTGATCAAAATGGATGGAAAATTAGATGAATTTTTTAAATCTAGCGTCAAGCAAAAAATTGGCTATTTATGAAAGTATAGGGGGTAATCGACTGAAATTAAAGTTCAAGAGAAAATTAGCTAATTATAAAAGTTCAGGAGAGGTAATCAGCTAAATTAAAGTTCAGGGAAGAAAATGACAACTCTACACAAATTTAGGAGCAAATCGATAAATATGCCTAGATAGAATACAACCGTACTTGACATTTAGGGTATTGGTGAGTTAGATATGCATGTAGGAGTCGGCTCTTGGAAGGTTAAATCATTCTTATGGCTAGCTAGGGTTTTTCCCAAACTCCATAACCGGCGATATGGGCCAAATTAATGTATGGCTGCTGCTATATAGTTATTAGGGAGAGAGATTGGGTATGGGTGGAAGGTAGTTGATCCATTTGCTCTGTGTGACTGTGTCACATCGACTGTTACTTGGATATCGTATTTGTATTCGTATCGTATCATGTATTAATTAATAACGTGACCTAACAGTCCAAGTGAAAGACAATGTAACCATGTAAGTTGACCCTTCACCTATGTCTGCATGCCATATGATTTTTTATTCCATTTTATCCCAGTTTACCCTAGATAATGGAGAACATGCCATACATTATCTTCTTGTTCAAGTTCTCTTATCCTTGAAGATAATTTCCTTTTTATTATTTTGTAAAAATACTTTTTTTTTCTAACTTTTTGTAAAAATACTTGAGTATGAAGAAGCTTTTTATAATTAGTAGGATTCAAATATCTCAAATTAATTATTATTATTATTATTATTAAGAAGGGTTTGAGATCGAGAATACTAGCTGCCTTCATAATATTTTTTGCCTATCGGCACTTTCAAAAACTTTGGTATGCTCTAGTGTATGACATACACCAAATGAATGAATAGTTGGTTATATATGCAACCAAAGATTCAACTATCAAGGATTTCATATTTGAAGCCGTTCAAATGATAGGTCAACCAAATAAAGTCGTCTCTCAGTTAAAAATTTACTTAATCAAAATTGTTAAGTAATTTAACGATTTTCACTTTGATTGAATTTTAGAATATTAAATATGACAATAAAACTGAACAAAATCTTGATCACAAAAGCACAATGAACTAAAAGGTAGCTTAGCACAATTTCCTTATGGTGACAAGAAGATAATCTAAACCTAGACACCAATATTTTGATATATAGTTGGAGTCTTGGAGACATAACAATGAATTGGCTAATGAATCTATAGAACTTTAACAAAAAGCTTCCGATATTGTTTATTTTAACAAAAAACTACATTTTTATACTTAAAAGTTAATTTTGGTACTATTCATTTTACTCTTTATTTTGTCTTTAGTGTTAAAACTCAAAATTTTCAAATATTTTTCATTAGTTTCCTATGAATCTAACCATGTCTACAGTCGCATGCGCCTCATGTTGTTACTAAATTAAAAAGAAAGAACAAAGAAATTGAAATCGAAATATAGATTCATCAATATTCAAAAGTAGATGTTGTCATGCTCCTGCGTGAGCACATGAATCTTTATGTTTTGTTTGGTATTCTTCATCTACCAAAGCTGCTTTAACCCGTCTTCCAAAAAAAAAAAGCTGCTTTAACCCTCTCGCACACAGTTCGAGCACTTTGACTGGCAGTTGGGGAGAAATTTTTTCTTATGATCGGAACACGGATAATAAATTATATATTACTATATAAATGATGAAAAATTGTATTTTTAAGTTATTAATTTTTTTAACATACATATTTCATTATTTTTATAAAGACACGTGATATACCAATTCGTGTTTCAATCACATCGAAAAATCTCTCGTAGTTCGGAGAGAGTGAGAGAGAGAGAGGAGGAAACCTTACCTCCCAAGTTAACCAGTAAAGGCATCAAACGTGGCACAAAACCATTTGCCGCAATTTGCAGGGAGAGAAAGCAGACCAGAGTCCATACCAGTTCCTTCAAGTTGGCAAATTCCAAGTTCCAATCCCACAATTATTGGTTGCAGCTTGCGTGCTACTGCTCCCTTTCTGGATTCTGCGTTCACAAACTGTCATCCACATGGTGGTGTATCAACAAGTTTTATCTCCAACCCTCGATGATCTCGCTTTCTACGAACTTACCCTTTTAATCCCTTGTTGGGTCTCTCTTTTCTTTATTTTCTGAATTATTTAGCGCTCGCATGAGCATTTTTCTCTCTACGTGCACCATCCCTCCACGATATATATTTAAAAAAAAAAAAAAAAAAACAGGTGTACTCCTCTTTTAAGAAAATTAGTAAATGAACAGCGTTTCTTTTTTTTTAAATATTTTAACTTTAGATTTTCTTTCTTCTTCTCATTAGTGATTTAACGGCAATTGTTTTTTCACGAATTATCAAATTAACATTCAAATTCAAAATCTTGTCATTTTTGCAATAGGGTTGCCACCAAATGGTGTTAGTGTTTTGTATTTGAATTAGGTTTTGAATTTATAAATTAAAAACTAAAAATCAATGATGAATTGATTTAGCTAATGAACGAAAAGAGAAGATGGAGTACGGCTTATCTTGGATTCGATTACTCAGCAAGATAACCGTTGCAAACCCACTCACGCCTAAAACACGACTCAACTTGTGCGCACATCATGTGAATAGCCAAATTAAGACACACATCTGCTGTAATAGTTGTCATACATCTAGCCTATGAGCTAGTTCTAATCTTAGTTGTTCATTACAAACAAAAACATAAGAGCAAACAAACTCATAAATTCAACATTTAAATAAAGTGTAATCTGCTCAAATGCTTATTCTTTTGTACAATTCTAGGGTTTTGCATATTAGAAGGTATTCGTCTCTCAATCTACAACTCTCTAATTTATTTTCTTTTGACTTTTAATCTTGGCATTGTTTATGTATTTAGTTGTGCTCTCTAGATTGCAAAAGTTTTCTCCCTTCAGTTGTAAATAATAAATAAATTTATGTATTTAAATATAATATCATTATAAATAAATAAGTGTGACTCGTACTAATATTCATATTATAACAAAAGTAAATTATAGTAATGGTCTCTTAATTTTAACTTAATTGGAGTAATGGTCCCTCAACTAAAAATCAATTACCATTGGGCCCTCAACTTTAATCCAATTGAAAAAATAGTTCATCAACTTTAATCTAATTGTAGCAATGATCTTTATAACATAACTTATTTTGACAAAATTTTGACGAAATTAACGAAGATAACCGTAACTACACATTTTGATGAGTTGATGAACCAATAATAATAAATTTTTAATTAAAAAACTATTACATAATTTGATTAAAGTTAAAAAATCATTGATGCAATTTACTCTTATACACATCTCCATCTCCCAGTACAACTTCCACAAGAAAACTTATGGACACCGATACTTTTGAATATTAAACTCCCTTATTTTTTCTTTATAAACCCATAGCGTCTCCACCCTTTTTCCACACACCTCCCCTTTAGAGAAAACACAAACACCATTCTCCCCCAAAAACCATGGCATCAACCATGTCTCTCGCCGTATTCACCATCCTCTTCCTCTCCTTCACCCTCTCATACTCCTCCCCGATCGTCGACTCTCGGAGCGAGGCCGACGTCAAAGCCATCTACCAAGAGTGGCTCGTGAAGCACCAAAAGACGTACAACGGCATCGGGGAGGAGGAGAGGAGGTTCGAGATCTTCAAGGACAACATGAAGTTCATCGACGAGCATAATGCACAGGACCGTCCGTACAAGGTCGGTCTGAACGCTTTTGCTGACCTGACCAACCAAGAGTACCGTGCCAAGTTTTTGGGCACCAGGAGTGACCCTAAGCGCAGGGTCATGAAAGCCAAGAAGCCGAGCCTGAGGTACGCTTTTCGCGCAGGTGAAACGCTGCCGGAATCTGTGGATTGGAGAGTCAAGGGTGCCGTGAATCCCATAAAAAATCAAGGAAGTTGCGGTGAGTAATTATTTTTTTTCAGTACTCACTTTTTGTCAAGTTTTTCTTTTTGTTGGGTGAAGGAACTTAATTCATCGGTTTACATGTTCTTTCTGCAAAGATGGTCCCCTAACATGTTGATTGATAATTCCATCAGTCTGATTAATTGTGTCATGTTCAAATTGATTCTTGATGTGTGTATCAAAATTCATGTTCAAATTGATTATCGGTGTGACCCAAATTAAACTCGTCACTCAGTCCTCTGCACAATTCAATTAAACAGATTTATCATATTAAAGTCAGATTCTTTGTATTTAGAACTAAACTTTTGATAAATTTAATTAACCGTGTCATGTTTACATTGATAAGTCTAATTATTTCATGTCATGTTGCTGATCAAATGTGCGGATTGATTTTTAATGTGACTCAAATAAGTCAAATCCATAACAAAAAAAACCTCAACTATTAGTTTTGTTATTTTATATGAATTTAATCTCAGTAGTTTGTGTAGCCTTTCTTCTCGAAGGGACAAGGCATCTCCATCTCCATGGGTATGAGAAAAGGCCTCCTGATATTTAGTAATTTTTTTTAATCTTTTATTTTTGTAAAGAAGAAAGGAAAAAAAGAGTGCTTTTGTTGTCGGTGGGAAAAGGTGAAGTCTTTGAATGGTGGGAAGCCCTGCTCTGCACTCCACCACTGTTGAATTTTAGTGATGCACGAAAGGGACCTTGGTTCCTCTCCATATCCTCTTTACTAAGATTTTAGAAATTCGTAAATTGTGTCGTTCATGCGATCAGAAATTATTTTAAAATTTATATTTAAAATTAAATATAAATAATATTTTGATAAAAATTGTGAACACGATTTATAAATCTTGAGATTTTCATAAAAAGAATCCAAAGAGAAGGTGGCAGATGGTTGCTATTTGCCAGTAGTTTGGACTTTCAGTTGCAAGTTGGGATTCCTTACCCTCACCTCAATATAAAATAGCAACATCACTTATCTTTTTTTAAAAAATGTCTTTTTAAAATATTTTTAATAATTATAAATACTTTATAAATTATATATTAACAACTCTTGTGATGGGTGATACATAATGTTATGTGAAAATATTTATACATAATATTGTGTTATTGGTATTGAATGTTATAAAATTAGTGTGATGTGAAAGTCCTTTTCGTATTATTGCGTAATGCGATTTTATGTTATAACATGTGTACATTTATTACCATATCCTATGGTAACGTAAGTATTAATAATGTCACAATATGTTGATGAAATACCAAAATGTTTCTCCAAGCTCACTCAAAACCCAAACATGGCTACAAAGTTTTTGCTCACAAAAACCTTTGAAATTCTTGCGTGCAGGAAGTTGCTGGGCTTTCTCGACAGTGGCCGCGGTGGAGGGCATAAACCAAATAGTCACAGGAGAGTTGGTGTCTCTCTCAGAGCAAGAGCTCGTAGACTGCGACAGATCCTACAACGCCGGCTGCAATGGCGGTCTCATGGATTACGCCTTCGAGTTCATCATCCAAAACGGCGGTATGGACACTGAATCGGACTACCCTTACAAAGCATATGACCAAAAATGCAACGTTGCACTGGTGAGTCGTCAATTTTCAAATGCCAATTCCCTAATTATACTCTTTTAACTTAGGGTTGCCTCTAACATCTTTCTTTTTTGCACTATAATTTTGCAGGAGAACAATAAGGTTGTTAGCATTGACGGGTACGAAGATGTTCCGTCCTATGACGAGAACGCTTTGAAGAAAGCCGTTGCACACCAACCCGTTAGCGTTGCCATTGAAGCCGGCGGTAGGGCCCTACAACTCTACGAGTCGGTAAGCAAACTTCATATATGTCACTACCTCACATAACTGTCTGATAACATAACATGTTCGAGAACTTATTTTGTTTTGGTAATTTTTTTTTTCAGGGTGTTTTCACCGGTGAGTGCGGGTCAGCATTGGACCATGGTGTCGTTGCTGTTGGGTATGGCACCGAGAACGGCACGGACTATTGGTTGGTGAGGAACTCGTGGGGCTCCAACTGGGGAGAGAGTGGATATTTTAAGATAGAGAGAAATGTTGCAAGCACATACACAGGCAAGTGTGGAATTGCAATGGAGGCTTCTTACCCAACAAAGAAGGACCAAAAGTACCCATCAAGCTCTTTCTTTGCTGAGGAAGACATCAAGATGGTCACAAGTGCATGAAATTGAAATGATGGGGGCCTTTTGGTCAATTGCGGTACAATATGCCCAATGTGTTCCATTTTGTGGTCTAATTTTACAAAAAGGATGAGGAGGGTATTGGTATTATTGATTTGGGATAAAATTATTGTTTGTAAATAGATTTTAATTATGTTGAAATTGCACCTAGCAAAACTGATAAATTGGTGCAATCCCATTCCTATTTCAATCAAAAGTTTTACTTTTATTTATATTTACATTACTTGGGTTACTGTTTTTTTCTTTCGTTATAGGAATTAACATTTTTATTTTCTACCAAATCAAACGTATAACGTTTTGAAAACTTTAATGGTAAATCAAAATAGACAAACAACATGACTGCAAAAACCAAAAACTCTTGAAAAATAAAAAGCTAAATGCGAATAAAAACCTAAAAAAAATCCGTCACCGGGATCTACTAACCTGTGTTATTTACAAGAGTAACTTGAGAATCACTTGATTAATCAAAATGTCATGTAATTAATGGGATAATTTGGGATATTAGGTCAATTTAGAGTTCCTTAATTACTTACTTTCATATCCAATTTGGATTGTAAGGTGTATATGGCTTTTGGGGCTTGTTAGACAGAATATTGCTCATGGATTCAAATCTTTAGTGTAGAAATTAAGGCCTATTGGGCACTAATCCACTTCTGTTACTTCAGTTCAGCCCTTAATTCCCACTTTCACTTCGGCAAGTTTCAATAGATGATTTAGATCTTGGTTTTCTCACTTTCAACATTTATTTACCGAAATTTCGATGTCTACAATCATACTTGTGCTTGAGACCTCTAGTGTTAGAACTTGGAGAGAAATGATTTTTCTGAAGAAAGTGAGAAAACCAAGATCTGTTACAATCAAATAAGAAAGCCGTAGTGGCTTGAACATGGAGTTTTCGATCCCAAACATACATATTAGGAAGGAAAAGATCTAGATTAGTCACATCATCTGCTACAAAGTTCGTCTCTCAATAGACATGCCTTCATGTAATGTAGTAAAAAGAAGCCAACCATTGAATATCCGCAACTGTTCCACGAGTCCTCCAAAGAACACCGCATCTTCCTTCAACTGCACTTGTGACCATCTCGAGTTTGAAAAAGTTCATCCCAACTGTAGCAGCAAGCAAACGAACCTTATAAATCACGTCTTATTATTGAAGAAATAATTTCCTTGCCGCAGTTGTTAACAAGGTGGAAATTAAGAGCCACGATGATGATTGAACAGCGAAGGTTGGCACAAGAATAAACCATAAGAGTAAGAATATAGGATCCACGACGGATGCACCTTTGGTTTACATCTATTAAAATTTTAATTTAAAACAACCATCTGGTCCAATTTATATCATGATGTTAGCAACCCATCATCTTCAACCCCTTGATAGTTGACCCTTTGCAAGCGAAATCCAACGGTCCTCAATCACTCAGCTTATGTTGTTGTATCAAATTTAACGATCAAATATGTGCCCGCATTGCGTGATTGCATGTATTCAAGAAAAATTGTTTTGCAGGCTGTGCTTTTTATTGCTTAGGATTCAAGCCAAATACCAATCTCAGGACGGCATTTCTGAGCCAACAACAAAATGGTTGCCGCGACCGCGATAAGGAGCTCCTGAGCTGGTACCTCATCACAGTCAAACTCCTAAAAACCGTCGAATCTGGAATCGCAAAAACTCCTACTTCCACAAACAGATCAGTTGAACTGCCACAACAAGAAGTTCATCATCAGCAGCAGCTACCATCTGAGCCACTCCAAATTGTGATCCAAAATGGTTGTGATCAAGAAATTTGAAGAGTGAACTGAGTAGCGGGAATCCGAGTGAATGATCAACGTCAAAGACGAACTTGATCAGGCCAGCCATGACAACGTGGCGAGTTTGTGGGCAAAGCACTGCATTTACAGAGTCCCACTCTACTTGAGGGAAGGTGATGACAAAGCTATTGTGCCTGAAATTGTGTCACTACCATCACGGCAAGAGGCGCCTTCGCCAAATGGACCGCCACAAATGGCGGTCGCTTCATCTAATGCTTAAGCGGACAAACCAGTTCATAGAGCTGTATCTTGATTCTATAAAAGAAGTTGAAGAAAAGGCTCGAGCTTGCTACGAAGGGCCAGTTGCAATGGGGCTCAGCAGCAACGAGTTCGTAGAAAAGATGGTGCTTGACGGTTGCTTTGTGCTCGAGCTGTTTCGAGGTGCTGCCGAGGGATTTAAGCAACTAGGTTACCCTCGAAATGATCCCATATTTGCCATGCGTGGCACAATGCATTCGATTCAGAGGGACATGATCATGCTTGAGAATCAGCTTCCGTTTTTCATTCTTTATTGGTTATTGGTGCTGCAGTATGGAGATCCTGAGCAGAAAGGACTTGTAGCTAAGCTAGACTCGGGGTTTTCGATCCATTGATGCCAACTGACGAGCCATTGACAAAGAGCGATAGGAACAAACTCCAGTCATCGCTTGGATACGCAACCACCTTCGATCCCGTCTGAACAAGGTGGCCTTCATTGTCTTGACGTGTTCAGGCGAAGTCTATTGCGCACGGGACTTCAGACTGTGCCGAGAGTTTGGATCAAGAGATGGTCACACTCGATTCGGGTGGCAGATAAACGGAGGCAGCAGCTAATTCATTGCGTTACGGAGCTCAGGGAGGCCGGGATCAAGTTCAAGTTCAAGAAAAGGTTATGTAAACTGTAAGTGAAACTTGTGTGTGTAAACTTACGTGTTGTCCTCGAAGGCATCACCGACACAAGCGTTTAGGCAAAAAACTAGTAAGCTAATCCATTATTCTCACCATAAGCGAATAACCATCACAATTACAACATAAACGAATCTTCAATACAAGTGCTTGAGAAGTATGATTCTTGAAGCATAATCGAAATAAACAACAAATTTCAGCCTTCAGCCGAGGAATAACCGCGTTATGTCCAGATACAAGACGCGTGAATTGGCTCCAAAGATGATTCCTCCAGGCCGCATATCTTCCAAAAAACTCCCGTGGCTGTTGAACACAACACATGAGAACAAATTGTTACCATGAGAAATGTTGAATTGGTAGCTTAACTTAAACACAAACAGATTTAAGTCAATGCACCTGAAGGTTTCAGTCCCTAGGGAGGAGGGTTGTAGCCTTTACTGAAGACGAATGAGCTTTCTTTCCATCGTACCGCTGCAAATAATAACAATTTGAGTATGAATCCACAGAAGCAATGGGGACAATGGGGATCAAACCATCAAACCAATGGTTGAAGTAAGACTTATTTCGGGTTCGTTTGGGCGGCGAAGGCAAACCTGTTTCCCAAAAGAGAAGGGGACGTATTTGTATTTGATCATGTGTACAATCTGTCTCCTCATGGTGAGAACGAAGAGCACCACCCAGTAGAAGAGAAGTATTGGCCAGAACACAGGTACATCAAACGCACTGAAGAATGTCATCGCAAAAGCGATGCAAAATGCCTTGGTGATTGAGTACCTTCCACACACAATCACAAAAACCAAACCATTTTCAACAATGACCAAATGGGCAAATGGGCAAATGGGCAATCGGGCAAATGATTGTATAATCTATATGGGATTACCGACGGCGAGAAGCAATGTCATTGAGGAATTTCGACAAACACAAACAGGGCAATCACGAATTGAACGCAAAGGCGACAACTTTACACAGTGAGATGGGGAAATTACCAGAACTTGAACTCGGGGAGGCGGCGGACGAAGGGGCGGAACTCATCGGATCCGCGGGTTGGGAGGGAGGGGCCGTCGGAGGAGGAGAGGTCGTGGATCTCCGGGTCGACCTGAGGAGAGAGAAACCCGATGAGGAGGTTGAGAATGTAGATCCCCAAGCCGTACGACACCACGTAGAAGCCTTGGACCAGGTACACGCGTAAGACGTAGATTAAGGCCGCCGCCAGGCACGCCAGCCACCGGTACAGCACGTGCGGCGTCGTGCGGTCGAGCACGTGCTGGTAGCGCCGCGAAACGCCGTAACTCCAATCCGACACGGCGGCGAACGGCGATCCCTTGAACGGATCGTCGACGGCTGCTGCGGCGAGACCCACTCCCGCCGCTCCAGTGTCCATTTCCCGAGCTTGTTTATTGGGTGGTGGTCTTCTCTCTCTCTCCCTCTCTGAATCTGTCTCAGGGCGATTGTCCTTGGAATTAGTGGTTCAGAGATTTTATATTTGGGGCCGTTTCGTCGGGGAGGGAGGTGACCTCAATTTTATGGGTCACCGGTTGGACCGGATCTATTTCGGTTTGGTTAGGCACGAGTGGATCTCAATGGGATTGTTTTTATTTTATTTTTTTGTTTTTTTTGCGAACTTTGTGAAAACGGTGGTTGACCCTTGGATTCCAAACTTCCAAACTTTGTAATTGCAGCAACACTAACTCTTCCTCCTGCCTGGTAATATTTACGTCTAAACATTACAACTCCTTTTCTTTGCTTCAATCCAACATCTCAATCAAATTAAACACGAACGCCTGAAAGGCTCTCCGCCTTCATACAAATCCAGAATCTCGGTAAGCGCTCTCTCACATTGCCCACTCTATACCTATATTTACACAATTTGGCACCTTATCTTTTGAATTTCTCAATTCGATCGGTGATGATACAAGAAATTTTCACATTTGCCATTGTAAAAGATGAATCTTGACGGATCTTCCTGCGTGTATTTGTGAGGTGTCAATCGTACGATGCATTGTGGTTAATCAAGAACTTGAATACTACAGATTTAGAATAAAACCCATGTCTCTGATTGACTGCATTGTTGGTTTTGTATGTGGAATGTATTAATCGAACCGTTAATCTTCGTTTTCAATTGGGTTTTTACGGTTCAGCTTATGTTCGAAGCACGAATTCCTTTTAAATAACTTTTGATTCATTTCTTTATGTTGTAATGCAGTCACTTCACTTGGTTGTTTGTTCCTATTGATGTATTGTTTTAGGATCTCCATTGAGTTCTACCTGGGCAGTGTTGGGACCTCCATTGATTCCCCTGAATGGAGTCGAAAGCTAATGACCCGTCAACTCAACCTCCTGCTAAAGATTCTGGGGTTGAAAATGCTACTGCTGCCTCTGGTCAAGATAATAATAGCACTCAATATGCAAAAGCGGTATCTGGGGTTTTTCTTTCATTTACAAAGGGTTTGTTTAACACATCTCAGAGCGCAGTGAAGGCTGTGCAGGTCAAGGCGCGCCATTTGGTCTCTCAAAACAAACGAAGATACCAGGTACCTTACCACAGTTGAGGGGTGCTTCAGTTTTGTTTCTTGATTATTAACGCCGTGTGTATCAACAAATTCTAGTACTTTATTAACATTTCAATTTTTGATAGAATGCGAATAGGGTTTTCGATGTAGATTGCTCAGACAATAATTCAACAAAATTACATACTGGTGAATGGTGATAGATTGGCTTGGGTGTTTAGGCATTCGGTGACTAGGTGATGTCAGACTTTTCCTTCATAGTCAACCCATCTAACTATTAAACTTATCATTAGATATTTGAATGTGGCCATTGATACCCAAAGTATGTACACAAGAAATGTTTTTATGGTATTAGAAACTTCAGTGGCATCAAAAGTCCAGTCCTTATTTCCTTGTACTACTTGGCCATGCTGACCTTTTGGACTATTGTGTGAGAACTGTTGGAGTTTGGTGGCTTGGATTAGAGCCACATTTGCGTCCCACATTGGCTAGAAGAAGAGTCATGTAGTACTTTATAAGCAATGGTACCACACACACATATTGCCAAGGCCTTTTGGTAAGACCCCACACCCGTTTCTCCCGGGTGGCTAAAGTGGGGAATATCGGCAATATTCGACTCGTGTGTGTGGGACCCATCACTTAAGCATTCAGGAATTATTAGGGTGTATGTGCATGTATATGATTTTTCTTTTCTTTGGTTAACTTCTTAATCATTGCAGTCAGTTACCTTTTGCACCTACCTTTGTTTTCACCTAAATAAAATTGTGAGTTTTCCACAAAGAATGTTGCCTATGAGAGCCACCTATTCTTCACTAAATTTGCAGGAGGGGGGTTTTGATTTGGATCTGACATACATTACTGAGAATATAATTGCAATGGGTTTCCCAGCTGGAGATATAAGCTCAGGTCTATTTGGATATGTTGAGGTAATAAAATTACATAGTTTTTGTTTGGAATCCAGTAAGCTTGGGTGTGTCGTTTTTAACATACCAACTACAACATGTGATGCAGGGTTTTTACCGAAACCACATGGAAGAAGTCATCAGATTTCTTGAGACTACTCACAAGGTGGGAATCAGTTTTCAAATTTGAAGGCATAAATACTTGACTTTGGAGCATGAAAATCTATTTACAGTTCAGGAAAATATCTGTTGAGCTTAAAGAACATGGTGCTTCTAGGTTATCTCTGCGGTTCTGTTCCTCTTTTCGGCCAATGACTGGTTTAAAAAACTCTGTCAATTTGACATTTGTTTTGCAGGGAAAATATAAAGTGTACAATCTTTGTTCAGAGAGATTGTATGATGCATCGCGATTTGAGGGGAAGGTGTGTTTTTTGTCTTCACTTGCATTGTGTTGAAGGCTTAAAGAAATGTGAAGGAATCTGATAATCCGTCTTAAAGAAATGTGAAGAAATGTGTAGAAAAATTGCAGGATTTACTTTTTATTTTTTTCTGGCATATATATTAGCTTAAATACAAGTCCATGGCCAACCGTCAGTTACCTTGTCAGTGCACCAAGTTGCAAGGCTGTCCCAGGTTTTTGGTTCTTGCCGTTTGCAAAAATGTGAAACCTCATTAGTAAATAGAAAAATAAGGCATGATATTGCTGCTAGATGAAGGGGTTGGCACTTTTTATACGCAAAAAAAATTAAGCAACACTGTATCATTGATGGAGCTATTAAAGTTTTTCAACATCTTGATTAAACAACAAAATGGCCATATCATAAGATATTATGTGAATGATGTGATAGACTAAGGAGAGCTATTTTGTATGCATTAATGTATTGGGAAAGAAACTTGAAAGTATTGTCAGAAAGATTAAGAAGTTTAACTTTTCAATGCTGCAATTCTGTTTTTCAGTCATGTTGAATAACAGCTTCTTCTATATTTCGCTTCTCTGAATGTTTTAAGGCTGCAAGCTTCCCGTTTGATGATCATAATTGCCCCCCAATCGAACTCATAGAATCTTTCTGTCGAAGTGCTCATTCATGGTTAAAGGAGGGCATTGAAAATGTTGTGGTCGTCCATTGTAAAGCTGGTATGGCAAGGACAGGAGTAATGATTTGTAGCCTTCTCTTACTTCTTAAGGTGAGATCAATAATCAGCACCTTAAGACCTGAGGGTTGTATGCTGGAAACATTGGTGCTTCTTTTGGCTCTATATTTCTTGCACTTATGACCATAACCTTTTCTTGTTTGTTTTTCCATGACTCTGCAGTTCTTCCCTACGGCTGCGGAGGCCATGAATTACTATAACCATAAAAGATGTATAGATGGAAAGGCTTTGGTTCTCCCTAGTCAGATTGTGAGTCGGTTAAAATTTTCGGATTTCCTTTTCAAGCTTGATGTTCCTTATCTATCTACATCATTGTGATTAACAATTTTTTCTATTATCTTCCTAGAGATATGTCAAATACTTTGAGCATATCTTAAAACACTTCAATGGAGAAACTCCTCCACCTCGAAGGTACACTTTTGATATTGTTCTCCAAAATATATCAGTCTGACCATTCACTTGTATATATATCGAAGTGTTACAGTGGTGTTGTAATGAGGACCTAGGTTGAGGAGCTAAGTTGAGAACTGAGGTATTGAATCAGATATAGGTTATTAAGGTGCACAGTGGGTGAGATGCATCTCAATCGTCCATATCTAAAGTTATCAACGTAGATCGCTTGCCTCTGTGTGTGTGTTTGTGTACTAGTGTGTCTGTACTGTAAGACTCCATTTTAGAAGGTACTAAAGTTGTGATATTATAGGTGCATGCTCAGGGGATTTCGGCTTCACAATTGCCCTTATTGGATTAGGCCCTCCATTACAATCTCGGATCATAAAGGTAAGCTTTGATGCTATCATCCTTGCAATATTCTGTGATGCTCTGAACCATCACACTTTTTATAGATATTTATAATTAGTATATAAGATGCTGTACTGTTCTTTGATTCCCAAGAGGCAATTTTGTTTTTAAATATTGATCCTTTTTCTAATATTGTTCACTTCGTGAACTAGTTACTTGTCCAACCTTGAATTTGTTAGCGTTTGTGATAAGGGAATCTAGTACTGAGTTACAGATAACGCTTCGCAGAGTTGCCGTTGAGTACTCGTACAATACTTGAAGTTGTGATGATTATACATTTTGTGTGTGTTTGCATCTTTGCGTGATGATTCATTGTGTGTTGTTGCATGTGCGTGTTTTTAGAGCCCTGCATGCATATTCATTTCTTAAAATGCCTTCACTCTTTCCACATTTAGAAGCTGTTTTATGCTACTTATCAGGATGTTTATCCTAATGCACAGGAATTTTGTTCTCATCAAGAAAGCATCCAAAAACAAAAGATCTTATGGTAAGTGCTTGTCAAAGTAAAACGGTTTTGATATGCATGTTATATTTTTTTTTTATACATACGTAGAAATCCATTGAATTTCTGATTTAAGGCCACTAACTCATTCTTTTAGCCAGAAGATTTCTGGATCAGTGCACGGAAGAAAGGGATTGTGGTTTTCGCTCTACCAGGGGAACCTGGTCTTGCTGAGTTAGTGGGGGATTTCAAAATCCATTTCCTAGATAGCCATGGAGATTTCTATTGGTATGTAATCGGTTCCCCTATATTACTCTTGTTTATGTTATGATGCAACTTTTCTTTACTAGTTTAATGACGAATGTTGAATCTGTCATGCTTTTGTTTCACGGAACCTGCTCTAATATTGCTATTCTCATATCCAAAATTTTACTTTCAGCAATTGTGGTACAAGAAATGGAATAAATATATATAAAGAGACTAGACTGCCAGATTGATTTCGTTTGTATTCTCACCTCTTTTTCAGCTGGTTAAATACAATGACAGAAAACAGAAAAATCTTAACCGCAGATGACCTCGATGATTTTGACAAGGTTAATGGTTTGACCTTCATCTAATTACTTATGAATATGATATATGTCAAATGTTAGATCGTCTCTTACTTTCTCTACCTTACATTTCTGTTTCTCCGTGGTGCTTGCTTGTGAAACACCTTTGGTTGTGATTTGCAGAGAAAATTCCCTTGTCCAGGATTTCAGGTTGAAGTTGTGATGATAGACTATGATGGTACTGCTTTGCCTACAAAAGATAAAGCAGATTCTTCCGGTAGAAAACCTGAGGGTAGCTCAAGTGACGCCAATGCTTCAAGTCGTGGTGTTGCAGGAAACCCCAACCAAAGTAAAATCTTTCAGCGTGAAGATGGTGACGATGTATTTTCAGATAGTGATGGAGATGAGCCTGGGGATAAAACGAGCAGGCAACCGGAAGCTAATTCTAGAGCTGGAATTGCTGCATCCAATCATCCATCTAACACCAGAAGTGTGGATAGCCCGCGGAGAACTTCCAGAAAACCGACTAGTGATGGAGCTGAAAAATCTCACCTGGGCCACTCCCGCAAGTTGAGCTCATCGGGGGCAGATGATATAAGGGCGATAGCCGCGGATGCTTCAGTTTTCTCTTTCGGGGATGACGATTTTGATAGTGAATGAAGCAGTTTGACCATTTTACTTGACATTGTACAAGAAACACCACTTTATTGTGTATTTACAATTCCAAACAATAGATAGCAGAGCTCGGAAGGATCATAGGAATCAGATGTTGGTTGATTGTTTCCTTCATTGTTTTCAACAGAGGTATCAGATGCTAATTGAAAAGGGGCGTTAATCTCGCCATTTTTGCAATCCTTTAACAGTAAAATCCACCCTACTCAGTTCGTTATTTAGGTAAAATTGCTAACACGAAATCGTTCTTTCTTTTTTTGAAAAAAAGAATCAAATGTTGTATCACCAATGTCTTTCAAGAATGTGCTAAGGGTTCATTTAGCTTTTTCAAGGTTGAGGCTCGGCCAGAAGTTATAGGCCGAAGACCTCAGAAGCGAGAGGGCCTAAAATATTATTTTAGGCTGAGCTTAGAGTTATTCTCGGCCGAGTAGCATTCATCTAGAATCTTGTTGTGGGTTGTCTAGTAAGGGCGGCCGAATCCTACTGCAAGGAGGATTGGTTTAGATAAGGGTGAGATAGTCGAAACCTAGTGCAACAAGGAGTCTTAAGGCTAAGACTGAGGATGCTGAGAATTAGAGGATGAATCTGGTTTGTTAAAGAGCTTGGTTCAAAGTTCTAGTGAAGTTAGGATTGGCCGAGACCTAATCAGATTAGGTAGAGAAGTTCTAATCCGAGTATGATTCTAGCTCGGCCATAAGGGGGTTTGCTACTATAAATAAAGAATAGAGTGCATCATTCAAGGCCTCTAATTCAACACACAAATGTTGTATCACCAATCAAAGTTACATATAAATAAATCTGTATCTTTGGAAAATCCCACCAGTCAAAATTGATCAGCAGCAAAACTGATGTACTTCTCGAGGGATGCAACGGGGAAGCCATAATTGCCAAAAAATGAGACCTTCGACCTTTTTCTTCATGAAGCCTGATGTTAACTGCCCATCACATTCAAAGAGCTACGAGCAGTTGCAACACGCTGAGCATTGACGTGCCTCCAGAGACGCGGATAATTCTCGGGGCCACGCTAAATTCTACTTCCCTTTTTTCTTGCCCCCTTGGAGTTTAGAAACA
The DNA here is from genome assembly GCF_042453785.1 of Malus domestica. NCBI lineage: Eukaryota > Viridiplantae > Streptophyta > Magnoliopsida > Rosales > Rosaceae > Malus > Malus domestica. The sequence continues at coordinate 26,069,196 of NC_091675.1, forward strand.
ATCTTATTCAGTGTCGAAATTTCAAACTCTTTATTTTGAAGTTGCTGCTTCAGTCCTTCAATCTCCTTTAATTGATCAGAACACTTCTCTAGGGCCTTTTGTTGTTCTTCCTTCAAACGTTCCATCTCTTTAAGGTGATCGCAGCACTGATTTAGCTCTGCCGTTGTCTCCTCTTCTGCTTTCTGACCTGTCTTTTGTTTTTTATGTACACCCGAGTTCTCTTCAACTTCTAAAGCTCTCTTTGATGAGACTTGGGCAGAGGAATCAACGTTTGCCATTTTACGAACGAATAAATCAGCAGTTACACCTGTGCTGAGCTTAAATGCAATAAGTTTCTGGGGCCGTCCACATGAGTCCTATAATAAAAATAGATTAACATTGTTATATTCTTTATAACCAAACAAATCCGAGCGCCTTACAGATGACAGAATTTCCTTGTAATGACAACTAACCCCATCACATGAAGCACACAAATGAAAATCAACGGATATATAAAGGTCGTACCCAGTGCACAAGGCTCCTGCTTTACGCAGGGTCTGGGAGAGGTGAATGTCGGCTAGCCTTACCCCCATTTATGGAGAGGCTGCTCCCAAGTCTCGAACCCGAGACCTATCGCTTATGGGCGAAGGCACTTGCCATGTAACCCGAGACCTACCGCTCATCAACGGATATATAACCAGAAAAATATACTCATGTAAAAAGAACAGCATGCACACAATAAGATCTCTTATATATGTGTTCGACATTGTCAATGAGATATGTTTATACCATATTTAGGGCCTCCGTATTTAGATCTCGTACAAATACTCAGGAGACTTAAATGTAATTATGTAAGAAAGGAAGTGGCAAATATGTAATAAGCGATGAGTTCTTATTCTATAAAAGGACTCCTCACCCTCACAATTAGGGGAGGCCATTTCTTAAGCCTTCTCACCCCTCTCACATCCCCTCTCATATTTAGAGGTTCTCTCCCTCACCTCTCAGATAAATACAATATCAGTGTGGACGTAGCCAAACCTCAGGGTGAACCACGATACATCTTGGGTTATTTACATTTCTTGCAGATTCACGGGTCGGATTTACGTTGTTCCAAGACCTCCGGTTTTGTGCATCAATAAGATATCTTCTAGTTGTGGGACCCACTTCACATCGAACTTCAACAATCAAAATGGTCTAATTTTTAAGTCTATAATCATAGATCATCCTTGCAAAAAATCAATTTAATCCGAAACCATTTACCCATTTAATGGTAATTCCATGTTTCTAAGAACATAGTGTTCATCAATATCTTTAAACTCAATTAGACGTCTCAAACATTTCCAATTTTGGCTAATATTTTGCAAGATGTTCTACGAAGTGCAACTTGAAAAATAGATGGTTTGGATTTTTGGAGTTCGATGTGGTGTGGGCCACACAATCAATCCTCATTTTTCCAAAAAATGGGGATCCCCTTAAAGCCTCTGGTCAACGGTATAAAGATATATAAATGTATGTACCTTCTCCCGGCTGCCTTGGACTTTTTCATATGCCTGATGTGCTTCTTGTGGACTCGTAAAGATAGCAAAGGCAGAATATTTATCTCCTTGCACTTTCACAGATGGTTGCTGGAAATGATTAACTACATTAACTTCACAGTAACAAGCAGGGAAGAAAGTGGGAAGGGGGGAGGAAGAAAGTTATGATATCCCGACCATTTTATCCAAATGAAAGCCAAACCTTGGTATCTATGATATGGTGTGTGAAGGTCTTTTGGAAGTAAAACCATAACATAATACCTCTATAGCACACTGAACCACTAAATTTAAAAATGTAGGGATATATATTGAACCTTGACTTGTATTGTATAGTTCCCAGGAATGACATTGTGCAGTTCTTCACTAGGCACTGTAATTGGTATCCTATGCAGGAGTAGCTTTGCCATATTAACTTCACGTACCTACAATAGAAGGATTTATTTAGACAATAATGAATGATCTACCTGGAATTACTGTCTTGGAGTTTAAAAGATGATGAAAAACTAGAAACTCACATCCTCCTGTGCTGGGGGGGCAATAACACCAACTTCGCCCTTTATCTTAGCAAGAACTAGTTTCATTGCAGCACAAGCATCATCCAGACAATTGTGTGGAGAACCTTGCTTCCGGACTTCATAACCCAATACAGACTGGATAAAATAATATGGAAAAATAAGTCGTCCACCTCAAAAAAAAATCCCAACACATGGTTTCTTTGCTTTAGTTCTTGTTAGAGTATAACAGAAGCTTTAAAAGGTGATCCCAAAAGCATCTCCAAAGTGATAATACACAATGCCACAAAAAAAAAAAAAAACAAAATATGTAGACCACCATCCTAAATAGCCAAAGTTAATAAATAACTGCCCACATTGCAACAATCAAGAACTTAAAGGTAAAAAAATTTCAAGTCATCCCTCATTAAAGGTGGACAAACACTCAATTGCAGAATCATGCAATAGACTAATTAATAGATTCCAGTTTCTTATAACTTGCCTTGCACAAATTGTTCAAGGAAGGTTTTCTATGAATAGGTCCATCAGAGTATCTGTAGATATATGCAGTATCGATCACCCTGGCATGTTCTAACTTCAGTGCTGTGAACAAAAAAGATCAATATTAAGAACAATGAACAATACAGCAAAAAATTAAAAAAGAACTACAAAGTCATACTTAAATTGCAGAAACTGAAAAGGAGAACAACATATAACGAGTTGTTTCAAAAAGGCCCAAATATCTACTTATAGAATAACAGTTAACTTACCTTGCAGGTCATTACATAAGCTATGCCCGACTAAAATAGTACCATCTGACAACAACTTCTTCAAGAGTTTCTACAACATAAACCAACAAGTTTAGGTAAGAAAGGGTCATGCATAATCCCTTGAAATCAGATTGAAAAAGAACCCCTTGAATCATGTAAATAAACTTCATACCTGTATATCCTTCAATGTGCATGTAATTCCATCCAAATCCGATGCTGAAACTCCTGTAATCTCAGATCTGTAATCAGTAACTTCTTTGCAAGGGTTTACAAATTCATTCAGTTTGACCTGAAAAGCCAAAGTCCAAATTCATAAGGTTACAGAGAAAAGGGACTTTGAAAAGGCCTAGGTACTAATCACGTAACTAGTCTCCATTGAAGAACAGCTATACCTGTAAATCGGCATCCACTACGCACACCTTTACTAAAGCTTCAGAGCCATCTTCACATAGAACCATCTCACAATCAACAGCAAACATTGCATTTGAGGTCATCACCTTGGATTTTTTACCTAGCTTTGTAGCTACCCAATCCTGCTTCGTCATTTATACAAGTTAACAGGGAGAAACCACGTGACCAGGTAAAACTTACAGCCATTTGAAAAGCTAAGATTTCTACAGCATATCACTTTTAATTTAGTCAAAGTAGAAATGCCAAAGTTTTTGTAACCAATTTTGTAAAATCAGGGCCAAAACAATTGGAAATCAAATTCTATTACTTGTTATCATTCAGTTTACAGCGACAAAACAGTTTGCCACGAAATATCTCTTCCATAAAACAGAAGGTATCCTTTTCCAACAGAAAGGATATACATGGACAAACAACACCGTAAAACACCTTATCCAAAAAAGGATCATAGGCGAGTAGGAAAATACCTATCCCGTGTACGAAGTAATAAAGAAATCTAAAGCAATGCAGAAATGAAAGAAACAATTTCACTACAAAGGATTCATACAAATGTTAAGACACACTCAAACTAATGTAACTTTAAAACAAAAATGCAAGCAGAGATACAGCCAGGAAACCTGATCATTTGATGCGAACGAGTAATCCAGTGGATATTGTGGGTGCTCAAGAGTTGCACAGACAAGCTTCTGCATGGCCATCATCACGACAAAATTAATACTATCTAACAAACTGTGCATAATGAAAATAAAAAGGCAATTAACAACTAGGGGAGCATACCCTTCTAAAATTACAGGGCCAGCAAAAACCAATAACTAAGTGTAACAAAAAAAGATACCTGCTCCGGGGATTCATTTTCCGGAAAATTCTTTAACAATTGCTCCACGGCTTGGCGGGTTGTATGGCATTGGACAACTTTAGCCAAAACCTGAAAACACAAAAGGGGCAACAATCACCATCCGAATTAAACAACTGTTCTATCAAATTAACATACAAACTGGACACAGCTGATTACCTTCAAATCATCCTCATTGTTCAAAGTCTTCAAAAATGCAGTCAGTACATCGTTGGACCGCCTACCGGGATCACTCAAGCTAGCCCCAAACTTCTTATCATAACTACTTAAAAACTGCTTCCAGTCTCCTTTATCACCCTTCATCCCTCTCTTTTGGGACAATTTCACAATTTCCACAAGAACCTTTCCACCACAATTTCAGAAAAATTCAACAAAATTCACACAAAACAAAAGCATCCAACTTTTCTCACAATTAAACCAAATAAGTTACAACCCAATAATGCTTAAACTTAAAATTTGAGAATTTGGCTTTTAATCAGTTTTATCGGCAGCCCAGAAAGTAGAACAGACGAAAGCATTCGAATTGAGTAGAAATTTGTGAGGTGAAAGCTCAGCTTAGAGACCAAGAGTATGAAGTTGTGAGAGAGAGAGAGAGAGAGAGAGGGAACCTTTTTCTCTGCAGTAGCGAATAAATCATCCATTGGGGCGTTTTCCGGTGACGACCAAATGCAAGGCGAAGAGCAACGGCGCGAAGTTCGTGTGGCGGGCGGCTGAAAAAAGGGGCACTGAGAGGGTTTTTGTTTTTTCGCTTATAGGGTTTAGCTTATGTTACTTACAAAGGAGGATCCTCAAGGGTGTTTTCGATATTTTCCGGTGCACTCCATGGCAAAAGACCAAACATATTTTGGCTTATTAATTGATTTGCTCGTGAAACAGTCATTTAATCGCATTTCACTTCTTATAGCTAGTTTTGTCTCATTTTATTTCCCGAAATTATCATTTTCTTCTCATATAGTCTCATTTCATCCATTCCAACAAATAGAAACTAAAGGTTAGCATGAACATTTCATTTTTTACTCCAATCTTCAAATCCGACTTGCTTGCTAAAATAATCCCAAATCCATTTTTCATTATTCTAATTCAAACAGATTGGATTACTTACGGATTTACGCAAAACTATAGCTGTTGGTCTCCGTTTTTCATTTATTTAATTCTCAAGTTTCATGTGTTTACTAAAATATAAGTAAGTGAATCATTTCACTTTTTAACTTTCCCATACGTCTAATTACACACAGGAAAAAATTTTCTCTTGAAATTCATAATCAAACACTTAAAAATCAAGAATTAGATTGACAAGGAGGAACTAGTTGATTTGATTCACTTTTCTTCTCATATTTTTAAGCTCTCTTATTCTTTTATTTATTTATTTTTTCCATTTTTGTTAAGTAAGAGATTGAGTTGTTTTGGTTTGAAAATTGCTTCATCGTTTTCATCCACACCACCTCAAACTCCTTACAATTCAGCAATGGCATTCCTGATTTTGTTTAGGGCCCATGTAACCTTCTGATTCCGTGATGCAAATAAAGAAATTTGAAAATTTCTACTAAAACATTCGATTGTTTTAGTCCAAACGACTAAAACATTCGATTGTTAAGTTTCTAATTTGAAAATTAGTCTGATTTGACTAATTTTTGCAAGCGTGGCGTTTGAAATCATGTTGTGATGTAAGTCCAAACGAGTGATCAGTGTCGTAATAACATGGTTCATATGAAAATAACGCATCTCCAACGGAGGTAGCAAGGAAGATGCCAATCCGCTGGCAACAAACAATACATGTAACGTACGGGACATTCAAGGAAGAAAAAGGAGGTCAGGTTCGGGTGCACAAGCTGGCAACAATATTCTCAATAGTCTTTCACGCGGGCAAAGCAATACCACCGCTGGCAATTCAAAAGCATTAACTTAATAGCTAGGCTTGTAAACAAGAGATACTTGTGTAACTGCTACCTGCAAAGTTTGTAAACGCTAACGTTGCAAGGCGCTTTCTTCTCATTCCTGTTCTCCTTGGATGATCAAAAACCGCTTATCGAACGCATCGTGCATAAAAGACCAACACCATCCCAGGCATATCAAGAAAGCAATCACACGAAACATCGCCACATTAGATTGAGCACAGTTACATGGATTGTATGATTACACAACATAGAAGCAGAACATAACTCCATTGCGCTCAGATTAAACGCAATCAAAATGAACGTGGTTTCAAGTTCTTACATGAACGATGGTATCAAGGAAAAAGTAAACAAGTCGTGATGTGAGCAAATTCCGAAAACAAACTGCAAAAGATGAAGTTGTTTTCTGGATAATTGAGCTAGACATTACAACTTGAATGCCAGCAATTCTCTGCATGCATTTTCTTGCGAACAAAAATTCAATACGACATCACGAAAAGCCCCTAGTAGGCCATGAATACACTGTAAACAACGTACCACCGTGAGCTGAGGCCCCGAGGGCAACTTTTGTAGCGCACGAGAACATCACCTACAAGTTTGAACTGGAACTACTCTGACTAACTGACCACCTTCTGAATGTGCAAGGAACAAAACTCCTACCTGAAAAAACCCCAAACTTTGTTCTCAACAATGCCAATGGACTATTGCTACTTGCTGGAGCAATAGCAACCGCTACGTGATCAACCGGAAACTCCACATCGCTTTCTACGGCTCCACCTGCACACCCACTAGCATCCATTGATCCAATTTCACCAGCTTCCCAATTCACAGTCAATGATCCTCTTCGTTCCCGCAACCACTCCGCCGCCTCACCACTCACTCCTCTGCACTTCTTGACCTTAATCTTGGACAAACTGGGACAACCCCAAGCAAGCATTTCAAGCCCGACATTGGAAATTGGGCACCCCTTGATACACAGCTTCTTCAACGCCACGCATTTCGCAGCAATGCAAGCAAACTCTGCATCTCCAATTGACCCGCTACCGCAGAGCGCCAACCTCTCCAATTTTTGGCAATTGGAAGCAATTGCAGTTAGGCTCAAAGAGGTGGGATTCACACCAATCAGAACAAGCTCCTGTATGTTGGGGCACTCTTTCGATATGGCAATCAAACCCTCGTCCCCAATCCTATTCGTCCTCCATCCATCAATGTGAAGCTTCCTCAGCAGCTTGCAGTTTTCGGCAACACAAATAAGCCCAAAATTCGAACACTCAGGAGCCTTAACAATGTGCAAAACCTCCAAATTCGAGCACTTCGAAATGGCGGAAAGCCCCAAATCGGTCACCTGCAACCTCTCCAGGTGAATTTCAATCACACCCTGGTTCCCATTTCCAAGCTTTTCCAAAACCGTATCCCAATCCCCCAAACAGCGGATTAGCTTCAGAGTCTTGAGATTCTTGGAACCTACGACAAGCGGCCCGAAGCACTGTCCGTTCAGTATCTCCTTCAACGTTATCGATTTCAGCGACGACGACGCAATTTTGTCGCCGATCGGCTCTGAGCCGTCGTGGACGCCGCGGAGCCTCTTCACGGAGAGCTCCTCGAGCGCCGGGCAGTGCTCGAAGACGGCGTTCATGGCTTTGGCGCCGAACATGCACGAGCCGCAGGAGAGCTTCTTCAGGCCCTTACAGTTCTGCGCAAACGTGGCCATTCCGAGGTCGGTGATTTCGCGGCAGCCGCGGAGCTTGAGGCGCGTGAGGTTTTTGCAGCGAATCGAGATCAGGACCAAAGCGTCGTCGTCCAGGCTGATCGATTTGCGATCGCATCGAAGCGCAAGCTTCGTGACCGAGTCGAAGCGGGCGAAGAGAGCAGGCAGGAAAGGAAGAAGCCCAGCCTGGGCGTTGAGAGAGAGGCGGTGCCGGCTCTGTCCGTCGACTCTCAGCCACCGGTGGCAGACGAGCGAGCTCCGTTTCCGGTCACCGGCGCAGAGGAAATGGAAAATACTCGCCAGACACTCGTCGGGAAGATCAGACGTGTAGTCACGGCCCTGAGTGACTTCCCCGTACAACTCGGAGTCTTCGTCGGTCGAGGATGAAGCAATCGCCACCGTTTTGAAGCTGAACCGTCGGCTCGTTGAAATTTCTCTGGGGCTGTGCTCCGCCGGAGCCTCAGGAAGCGAAGAGGACTGTCCCATAGCGCTGCTGCAAGTGAATTGAACGCGCCGCCAGAAGAGAGACAGAGGAAGAGAGAGGTGGTGGTTGGTATTTTCAATGTTATCTTAAAATGCGTGTGTGCGTGTCAGTTCTTCTTGTGAGTCGTGAGCGTATAAAATAGAACTCTCGGAAATAGGCGCGTAGAGAGAGAGAGAGAGAGAGAGAGAGAGAGAGTGGGCGTTGAGTGCGTTTCATGTGACCCGTCAAATGGGATGCTCCGTGGCGTCCTCGCAATCTCCACGGGCCACGGCCGACCATCGTTTTTCATGCTTGGCCGTCAGATACGCGCCCTTTGTTTTGTTTTTACTCTTAATTTTTCAGGGTCAAATTACAGATTTTATCATTTATCTCCTGTACATTATGGATTATTGCAACTTGGTCCTTCATTGTTTTTTCTTCTCAAGTAATTTTGTGGACTTTTTTAAAACTGTGTTTAACAAGGAGTGTAGACCAATGTAAATTGGTTTCGTTATTAATGGTGGACGGGGTTCAATCTGCTCCATTTTTGGGTGAGATCAAACTGTTGTATTGTCTATGTGGTTAAAGAAACATCTTGCATCGATTAAGAACTTTTACAATTTCTACATACTAAAAAGCGAAATGAGATACTAAGATAAGGTTGGTTGTTTGAAGATGGCGAATGATGTGGAACAAGTGGGAGTTAGGAATCGATGTTAAAGTATTTTGCAAACAATGGTAATATTGAAATCATTGCTTTGATAGCGACATATGTAAATAAATGATTTAAATCATGTCAATTTTCTTCATGTAATCACGATTTTTTATTAATCATGTCATGTTTATTGTAGATTAAAATATACACCAAACCATACGGGCGAATCCAACTTCGATGATTTTGTTAGTTTTCGGCATATATGTGTATTCATAGATAGAAGCGGTCATGTGCTAGTATATCAAATGCATTTTGGCCACATTAGATCTAGGTGTATAAACCATGTTATGCTTTGACTGAACTACTTTTCAGAATAATACTCAAATACTATTATGTCAACTTTTGTAACCAACAATAATGCTTGAAATCGCTAAACACATGTGTTGACTCTAAAAAACTACCAAGCCTACGTGGCACGCAGACCGAGTAACTAATGAGCTAACTACATCCTTCAGTTATGTGTCGGGCGTGCCAACTCGACGGCCGAGCTTGGTTGGAGAGTAAAATATATTAATGTCACGTTGAGCGCGCTGCTGACTTCTTGATTTTGCGATTGCGGCCGAGGAAGGAACCCGTCTTGGCCTTTAGGTTCTAGATCATGAAGACAAGGTTGCTAGTCTTGCAAAGTTCACGAATTGTCGGCGCCGGGTTCGGTCACGGTGATTATATTCGTAAAAGTATAAACACGCTGAACCGGCACCAAACTATACGAACACAAGTACTCAAAATAGATGTATGTCTTGATGGTGAATGTGGTTCGGTCATCGGAATGCCGAACTCTAAAAGATATTTGTGAATACCCAATCATAAAACAACTCGGTGTTCAACGTGCCAAGCCTAGTAACGTGTAACACATCACTTCGTTGAGAAGGCTGATGAGATGACCTCTACCAACAAGGACTCGAAAACCCTTGTCGACCGAGACTTGGATAAATAACCAGTCGGTCTCGAAGTAGTGCTGTTTATCGAAATAGAAGGTGCTCCTTAATCGGCTGATTCTATGGCTCCAGTGCTGTTTATCTAAACTGAAGATGTCGACAGTTGCCTTCACAATGCTGTTTATCTAAACTGAAGATGTGTTGGTGAGAAAAAGGGGGAAAAGGATAAAATCTCAAAGGTTGTTGAGAAGCTTTGCGCAGGGCAATTTGTGTGTTGAATTAGAGGCCTTGAATGATGCACTCTATTCTTTATTTATAGTAGCAAACCCCCTTATGGCCGAGCTAGAATCATACTCGGATTAGAACTTCTCTACCTAATCTGATTAGGTCTCGGCCAATCCTAACTTCACTAGAACTTTGAACCAAGCTCTTTAACAAACCAGATTCATCCTCTAATTCTCAGCATCCTCAGTCTTAGCCTTAAGACTCCTTGTTGCACTAGGTTTCGACTATCTCACCCTTATCTAAACCAATCCTCCTTGCAGTAGGATTCGGCCGCCCTTACTAGACAACCCACAACAAGATTCTAGATGAATGCTACTCGGCCGAGAATAACTCTAAGCTCAGCCTAAAATAATATTTTAGGCCCTCTCGCTTCTGAGGTCTTCGGCCTATAACTTCTGGCCGAGCCTCAACCTTGAAAAAGCTAAATGAACCCTTAGCACATTCTTGAAAGACATTGAAAAACCTCGAATATCCCAACCACCTATGCGCATTTATTAGGCGTGATTGCACGATCTTAACCCTGTCAGATTCCATGCCACGTGGCATCTCCTTGGTACGTTTATCTCTCAATACTGACATTTGAGGCGTGCAGACACTGAAACGTTCATTCGCCATTAAACTCGCCGTCAAACGCAATCGTGCGGATATTGAAATGTCTATTCACCAATAAACTTGATGTTACATGTAATCGTGCATCCTCAAACCGCGAGCTTTTCGGCCTTTTCACCTAGATTCTCAAATATCTACCATGATTACAAAATATTTTGGTTGAATTTACCCTTTATTCTTCTAAAATCAACATGTTGATCTTCTTCCCAAGTGCCTATAAATACTCAATCCAAATTCAGTTGACATTTTTATGCTTTCATATCTCCAGAATTCCTTGCTGCTTGCTCTCAAACCTAGAAAAGCAACCCAACTTTGAAACCGAGAAAAACTTCAAGTCTTCATCAATGGTTGCCAACACCTTTATCACCAAGCTTGCTGAGAAGTGAGACAAGTGTCGAGACATTATCGATCAGAACGCCATCAAAATTATCAGATCCGAGGATGACTCGACCGCTTTCCACCAGATTCTAGGACCCATTTTTAAGTACAACGTCTCATAAACCATCACCCATATGTTGAAAGCCCATTGCCTAGAACCCTTGCTTCAAGGTTACGACTGGTTGAAATAGGAATCGGCCAAACCTTAAAGAGCTTGGCTCTCGACCACAACGACATGGGTTGCTTGGGTCACTCGAATGGAACCACACTTTGGTGACGAGTGGAAGACTCTCGGCATCTTTGATGCCATCAAGCTCTCGACCTTTGAAATCACCATGGACTGAAAACTTCTGATGGACGCCCTGAGCTTCTGGTGTTCGACCATCAACACCATGATCCTTCATCTTGGTCTTATCGATCCAACTATGGTAGACATCACGGCCATACTTGGCACTTCTCCCTATGGTATTCCAATCGATGCCGCTATCTCCGCGTACAAATTCGACTTGAACCTGAAGGCAGTTTTTGACGAACGGGTTGTTGAAGTTTTATCGGAGAAGAATCAAAGACTATCAAAAGAAGACGTGTAAAAATTGCACAAGAATTTCTTCAACTACAACACTCTGATCACTCACTTCGTCGACTCGAAGGGAGAAGCTCTTAAGAAATGAAAGTATGAAGCCTTCTTGTTTTATTGGTACAATAAATTCGTCTTTTGTACCAAGTCAAATAAGTGCCTGGCTGAAAACATGGCAGTGGCCGAAGCTCTAGCAAGTGCTCATGTCCTGGCCCTTAGCCAAACCATCATTGCCAAGCTCAACTGGTTTGGCCGAGGCTTCTGTTGGAAAAATCGACCTGCATTAGAACGGCCCACTCTGGGTCTTCTAACTCTGGCTGCAGGTCTATTTTCCAACATTGAGGCCAGAAATCCTAAACTTCAATTCTTCCGAAGCGATGGGTCTCTAACTGGCCTCGCGCCCCTTTCTTGTTCACTCGACCAAAGGAATCTTCAAGTATTTCTTCAGCTTCGAAGATCTGTCAGATGACGAATTTCTGGTTTGCCATTGCCAAAAATACCTGTTTTCCATCACACTCCCATCCTCGGCTTGGGAGGAAGCAGAAGAAGCCAACCTTCGACGGTCTTGGGGGTCATTCGCCCTAGTTCACGACCTTCCTTTTGGTTGCGACGCTCGACGGGCTAGCTGGGAAGTTTATCATCCCAACTTCCTAGCTCGTCAACTAGGCTTCATTCAGGGTTGTCATTTACCACTCCTTACTTCTCGTTCTCTCTTAAGCCAAGAATGCCTATGTGGCTTTTCGAAGAGGGAGTGTGAAAAAGCCAAGAAGGAGTTCTAAAAGCGATGTATAAAATTCCACCTTTAGTCGAACACTCTAGAAACCCATTGTACCAGCACATTCGTCGATTGGTGGGATGCTTACATCAAGGATTTGTTTGGTGATTCGGCCGAGGAAACTTCAAATAAGCTTTTTGACGATCGGCCTCAAAATATTTTTACCTCAAGATCAAAAGAAACGGCCCAAAGTATACATCTCTTCATTTCCTTGTTACATCTCCTCAACTTTGTCTATTTAAACTTTGTTTTAACTAAAGCTTGGTTTTTCTAGGTGGTCGGTTAATAAAACGAGTCGATATGGTCGTAATGGTTGCGATTAAAAAGAAACTTGCCCCTCATTCCAAGAAGGCTGCGGCCATCACACCTCCCTCGACAGGACCAACTCAAACAGCAGCCCCTGCCGCATCGACTAGATCGAGCAAACGGCCTTGCCCAAATGCCGAAATGATTGGCACCGTTACCCAGCCCCAAAAGCGTATCAAGAAGAAGGCAAATAAGGGAGAGCGGGAGATACATGTTATTTCAAGTCAAACCACAAGGGCAACTACTCCTAATGTTTCTTTATCTTCTTCTATCATCCAGAACTCGACGGGAGTACCGCAAAACCCTCTAATGGATCAGACGACTAAAGTTCATCCTACCATTTAAGTCTTGGTCGAACTAGTCGTTGCCCCATTGGTCGAGGGTCTCTGCAACTCCGGGGCCTGCTGTTGCTCCTGAAGTTGGCCTAGTAGCTGCTGCCTTGGAGAAGGCGTCCACCATGGCCGAGAGAACCCCTCCCCATAATCCAAATAATCCAATCATCATCCTGGAAGAAGAGATTTGATAATCTTCTTTTATGTTCTTTCATTCCAACTTTTATCTCCCAACTGAACTGATCATCCTTTATGTCTAGAAGGACGAGAGCGAAAGACTCTTATTGGTGATGCACCATCGACCGGTTGAACTCCCAACTACTAATCCTCAACCGAGGTTACGATGGGCGAAGGAACGTGGATAGAACTGAAAACCGTTCTTGAAGTTTTTCTTCCTTCGACTCCTTAGGACTCCGTCTAGTTGTAGGATGGTTGACTACTTATAACTTGTACGCCCTTTGAAAATCAATAAAAATTCTTTATTCCTGCATTTCCCAAGTGATTGGATAATATTTCTTTAAGAAATTTCCACTGATTGGTAATTTATGAACTAAGCTAGTTCGGTCCCTGAGGTGGTATGCTTCCTTGCTGAGAACTTTATGGACGACAAATGGTCCTTCCTAATTCGGCGACCATTTTCTGAATCTAGGATCTTTATTCCCTACTGGTAACACGGTTTGCCACACTAATTCATCTTTGTCGAACGTCTTTTGCCTAACTCGTCGATTATACGCTCTTTCAACAATCTTTTTTTGCGCCACTAGCAAGTTATCAACATCGAGCTGAGCTTCCTCGTCTTCCAATTCTTGCCTCATGGCTTGACTATATTCAGCGCTGAATAAACTGCTTTGCTCGATGATTCGTAGTGAGTTTATGCTTGGCTCGACCGATAACATCACATTGTGCCCATAAGTTAAGGCTTATGGGGTCATCCCTGTTGCTGATCGATGTGAAGTTCAATATGCCGATAATACTTCGTTTAATTTCAAATGCCACATGTTGGGCTTTTCTTTTATTATTTTTCCAAGAATATCGATCAAAACTTTATTACTTGCTTCGGCTTGTCCGTTCGCCTGTGGGTAATACGACATAGACTAGTCAAGCCAAATTTTCAGACTCGCCGTGTATTCCTTGAACTTGTCGGATGTAAATATCATGTCGTTGTCATTATGATTGTGTCTGGTAAGTCGAATCTGGTCATAATGTTTTCTTCCACAAAATTACAAACTTCTTTAGATGTTAAGTCATCGTAAAATTTTACCTCAACCCACTTGGTAAAGTAGTCAATCGCTAAAAGAATTCATGCATGCATTGTCGATACGGAAGATGGCATGATCTTGCCGATTACATCCATTGCCCATCCTTTGAACAACCCTGGTTTGGTGACCGAGTAAAGTAATTCGGTCAGGACCCTGTGTATAGGCCCATGGATTTGACATTGTACACACCCTCGCGCGTATTCAATGCACTATTTCAACATACTCAGTTAGAAATATCTGCGTCGGCGGAGCAACCAATGCGTTTTACTTCTAGATTGATGCGCCTTACATATTCCTTCGTGTACCTCTGTAATCGCTTGGGCTGCCTCTTCCAGGCTGAGACATAATAACAACATCCTTTTCAGTATAACTCATTCTGGTACACTACGTAATTTGTGGCATGCACCATTGTCTTGTGGTAATGGTTGTCGCTGGGATTATCGAGATATTGCATAATTGACCTTCTTCAATCGTCAAGTAATGTCTCGACTGTGCAAACATCTATAAGATCTTCTCATTTTAACAATGAAGGTAGGGACATAACTCGTGTACAGATCACGTGGTCATGTTGGAGAACTTGCTGATTAACCAAGGCCGAGTGTGGTTGTCGCACTAATGGTATGACCTAGCCTAGCTCGCCCCTATGAGTTGTGCTCTGAAGGCTATTTGAGCCAATTTTTCTGTGTCAATATTTTGAACTCGTGAGATGTGTTTGAATCTTGAATGTGATGACTTTAAATGATTCGGCCAGATAGCTGGCAACCATGTGATAGGGCGCCAGAGTATAACTCATGCAACGAAAAGTTCCATTGAGTTGGTTGATCACAAGTTCTAAATCGCCAAGGACGAGCATACAGGTTGCCCTCAAGTCATGAAGGACGTTAAGGCCTATGATAAGGGCTTCGTATTCGGCCTGATTATTTGTACAATTGAAATCCAGCTTGAGAGAAAAATACCATTGGTAGTGATTCGGGGATTGGATGACAATTCCAATGCCAACTAAGGTCGAGGTACTAGAGCCATCAAAATACAGCGTCCAATAATTTTCATGTGTTTCCACCATGCCAATTTCGACGTCTTTGCCCCCAAAATCGTATGGAGAGGGATGCTGAGCTAAGAAATCGGCCAACACCTGTCCTTTTACAACTTTCTAGGGCACGTATTGCAAACTAAATTCAGACAACGTCATTGTCCATTTTCTGATTTCACTATCAGCCGTGTAAGCATATATCGAATAACGTCTGCTTAAGCGATGACTTGCGTAACGGAAGGGAGCATGTAATGCCGGAGCTTGGACTTAGCGAAGAACAAAGCCAAACAAAGTTTCTTGATAGGTGAATAATTTATCTCGACCGAGTTAAGATTCTAGCTAAGATAAAAAATGGTATGTTCTCGTCCCGTGTCATTGTCTTATGCAAAAAGATAGCCAACAGACTCTTTAGCAGCCGAGATATACAACTTGAAGGGTTTACCGCACCGAGGTGGCACAAGGGCATATGGGGTAGTGAGGGAGACCTTAATTTGTGTGAATGCATCTTGGTGCTCCTCACGCCATTTTAATTTGTCAGAATCCTTAAGTTTCAAGAACGTGGAGAAAGCTTTCATCTTCCCTGCTGAATTAGAAATGAAACGACGGAGGAAATTAATTTTACCGAAGAGTGATTGTAATTGCTTCTTGGTTGTCGAGGGTGGGGCATCAATGATCGCTTGAGGTTTATTTGTGTCCACCTCGGGCCACAATAATGTACAAGGAAACCTAAGAAGTTGTCGGCCGATACACCAAAAGGCGCATTTGGCAAGATTCATTATAAGGTTATGTTGGCGCATATGAAGGAAAGCCTGGCGAAGATCATCTAAATGTGTTCGGCAATGTTTCGATTTGACTACAACATCATCGATATAGACCTCGAGATGGTACCAATTAAATCATGAAAAATAATATTCATAGCGCATTTGTATATGGCACCGACGTTTTTAAGGCGGAACAGCATGACAACCTATTCGTAAGTCCCGAGTGCCCTCGGGCAATGAAAAGCAGTTTTGTGGACATTGGCCTCAGCAATGAAAATCTGGTTGTAACCAGCATGGACATCCATGAAGGATAACATCTCGTGGTTTGCTGCTTTGTCGATTAGCAAATATGAAATTGGCATTGTACATCTTTAAGGGTTGCCAATTTCAAATTTTGAAAGTCGATACAAATACGTAGAGCACCATTTTTCTTTAAAACTAGAATGATGTTCGCCAACCATTCGACGTATCAAGCTGTCTGAATAAACCCGGCTTTTAAAAGTCGAATGAGTTCATCTTTTATGCCAAGTTGTACTAATGTCGAGAATCATCGAGGAGGTTGGAGGAACGGTTTACAACCAGGTTTGATGCGTAATACGTGCTTGACGAGCGTTTTGACTAAACCAGGCATCTCATGGTAACTCCAAGCAAAACAATCCTTAAATTCCTTGAGTAAATTATAAAGCTCGGTTTTCATAGGTTAGGGTAACAAAGCACTAATAAATAAAGGTCGCAGTTATTTGGCGATTCCAACATTTATTTCTTCTAAAGGATCCTTGACTTAGGGCCTACTGTTTTTGAGCTTGGTCGGGGTAACTTGAACCTTGTCAAGTGATAGAACTGGATTGTTGTCTCAATCGACGAGAAACTCTACTAAGTTCATGCCCGAATTCAGTTGCTTGGAAATAGCATACCAATAGGCCAACAGTCATTCCATGATGGATGAAACCGTGACCCGGCTTTTGTCTTGTTTGGTATCAGACATCAGGATAAAAAATCATGTCAGCCAACCTGAGTCTTGCCGAATCCTGGTGAACAGTCTCAGCGCCTACCTCGATGGCTTTCTAAACTGAGATTCGAGTCGGCCATCATTCTTCGTTAAAACCTTGCAGGGTGATGTAGCAGACGTGATCGTCATAATAGCAGGCCTAAATCATATTAGCTTCGAACGACTGATTATCGGCCAGATGAAGCATTATCGATTTGTCGTTTCAGAATATGAGGACCTGATATAATGATGAGGGGATGCATCTCGTTTGATGGATCTAATGACGACCGAGCAATGCATTATACACGATCTTCGAATCGACTATGAAAAACACGGTCATGTGATTATGACCTACGATATTTACTTTCAACAAAAGTGTTCCCTTAGTCTAGGATTTGTCACTGACAAAGCTACTCATGGTGACCTCTGTTGGAATAAGTTCGTCATTAGAACAACGTAATGCCTTTATGAAAACAACGGGCATGATGTTGACTATTGCTCCATAGTCGAAGAAAATTTTAGAGACAGGATATCTTTAAGTATAAGCCGTAACATATAACGGCTTCAAATGATGGAGATTAACTTATGAAGAGCGAAGAAACAATTCGGCAAGAGCTGCTTTGAGTTTATCTTCTTTTGTTGCCATTTCAATCTCTTCAGCAGCCACAAAATCAACTTGTGTGGCTTCCTCGGCAACCACGTCGCCATCCAGGAAATTTGGTTGAGATATGGTTAGTTGGAACTCAGCAGGTAAGACATGGACCATGCTGATTTCCATGTTGTCGAGGACCGAATAACCCATCGGGTCACGATCTTCTTCCTCTGGACTTTCGGGCAAGGTATCTTGTGTGTGGGTAGTATTCGCTTGATCATCTTCGGCTAGCATAGGGGTATGTTCCTACAGTATGTCCACTTAAGCCTTCTCGTTTTGCACGTTGACCTCGGGTTTACTCAGCGTTAGAACTGGGTTTTGGTCTTGACACGTCATACAAGTTGCTCCTAATATGCAATGTGGGCATCTCTCGTGTCAAGGTAAGCATCTAATCGTGCTATGTATTGCTTTTTATTGGTCGTAAGGCTGAAGAGGGAGACGGCTTGAAAGACTTCGAAATGGTATCGCAAATATTGGAGGTCTTCGAGAGAGAAGGGAAGTTGGGAAACGTCAATATCAGTATATGGATCTACCTCAAAACTGAGAACTCGAACCTCACGTATATGCTGGAACCTGGCTTTCATCTCAGGATTCGAGGTCTTTTGGATGATCCGTTCAGCATCGGGGCAAGTTAGAACGAGATTAAAAGTATCTTGTCATGCTTTCAGCAAGCCGTATAAGTCATTTGCCAAATGCTTCTTGTAAAACTCCCGCATGTATTCTAAAGCTTCATTGAGACGGTAGGTGGAGATTCCGTCTGACTCTGATCAACGATTCTTATGTAGGTAGCAGTGGAAGTTTGCTCTCGGTTTCCTTCTAGAAGTGCTCGAGGTGAGTTTTTATTTCCCTGGGTCAAAGAAGGAGTTTGATTCATTTTTCAGATTCTTCGATCGTGGTTTCAAAGTCACAATCGATTACCTTATTCCCTTGGAGCAGCCCAGTCATGATTGCCGGAGGTTGTCGATCATCTTCATTACCGGCCGTTTCCTTCTGCTGCCATTTGGTAGACAAGGTATTCTGAGCTGTTCGTCGGTGGGCCATACAATCCATTCTTTAGCACCGACGTTTCTGTGATTTAGACAACGCTATATATGTATCGGTAGGGGAGTTGTAGGTATACCAAAACTGATAGCGTGGCTTATGAGGTCTGAGTATGTGCTGGTTCGCAGGTGAACTTGGATTGCCAGAGTTACATGCATAATAATCCTCATTGTAAAACAGCGCGTCGAAATCAAGGCATCGTCTAGCAGAAGATAGCTTGTTATCTTGTACTTGAGGGCCAAGCCTATAAAAAACTTTATGGCGTTGGCCTATATCGAACACCTTTTGGGATGCTACTGCGGCTGTGGACATTTGTTGCGGTATTTCGACCCGACGTGGCTTTTCCTTTGGCTTAGCTAATACGACGCTCGTTTTGCATCGACTACATAAAACTATCGGCATGTCAGTTTCCTCTGTACTGGAGTTCGACATTAACTCGACAATAGCTGGTCCTCTCAAATCTTTGGGTGGCTTGTTTGAAAATAAATTAATCTTCAATCGTGGTCGAGAGTTCTACTTTGGGACGAATTGCATTGGAACAAACTTAGCCTTTCCTTTTCCTTTATCCCTAGGTAGATAAGCATCTACCATGCTTACTGTCGCTGTAGGGAAACGATCGGTGTCAATGCTCATTTGTTTCTCGGGAAACTTGAGCTTACCATTGTCGATCCAGCTTTGAATGGCATTACGAAATACGACACAATTATTTGTCATATGCTTGTTCGAATTATGGTATTTGCAATATGTCTTGCCTTTTAAATCATCGGCCTTGGGAATGTTATGCCATGGCCGAAGCTTGACAATTTTCGTGAGCAACAACTGGTCGAAAATGGCATCGACCTTGGTGATGTCAAAATTATAAACTTTCGATGTTTTGATGGTAGCCTCTTCAGAAGTCGAGCGAGTTTTGGCATCCTTGGAGTTAGCATGAGTTGATGCTTTGCATATGTATGGCTTGTCGATCACTATCTTAGCTGTGTCAATACTGTCATATTGAGATTCTTCGCCTTCGACCGATGCATAACTGATCGTAGGGTTCTTGTAGATCATTCCTCGGGATGAGGACTTTAAGATCTTTTCTTCTCGGAGTAAATAATCATATTGCTCGACATGTTGAGCCAGTTCGTACATATCTCAGAAGTTTGCCCCCAAGAATTTCTTTTTGTACTTCACATCCAGGTTGTTTAGGGCAAGCCCAACAAACTTGACTTTCGGGAGAGGTACTCGGCACCAATTTCTGGCCAACTTAAACCTTGTAAGGTATTCCATTGACGACTCATTAGACGCGTGAGCCATCCTGGCCATAGAAGATACTGACACGTCCATCTCTGGTCAATAAAATTGCTCGTGAAATTTCTCGACTAGTTCGTCCCAACTTTGGATGGAGTTGGGTAGAAGGTTTATATGCGAATTCTAAGCCAGTTAATAAGAAGTTGAACAATCAAAGCTTATGGAAATCATTGTTAATGTCCCTACATTGGGCAATGAATCGAGCCACGTTCTCTAACGACGATAGGGATGACTCTCCAGCGAAAAGGCTGAAGTCCTGAATTTTGAATCTCTTAGGGTACTCGAACTTTTCTACAAAGGCTGGATATGAGTGAATGAATTTTGGAAACTTCGGCCCATTTTTTTGGGCCAAATTAATCATTCTCTGAACATCGACCATATCAATAGATGTCGTTTCTGTTCCTTGGTCAAATCTGTCTGATCTACTACTTGACACACCTCTCTTTTCCAAATCGATCATTTTGAGCCAAACAGATCTTGTCTCGGCCTGTACTATTGGCAGGGGATTGTTCTTAAATGGAGGCTGCCTGGAACGATCGGCAGGTCCTCCTTCGTGGGCTTTATTAACCAATGCTTCGAGCAACCTGTTGTGTATAAGGTTATTATCACGCATCTCTTCCAGTATGTTTTTCACCTCTTGACTGAACATTTCCTCAAATTGTTGAGATTGCTCTTCAAGTCATTGTCGAAGAAACGACCTAGTCGGTGGATCAAAGGCCTCACCATCGTCCTCGTCATAATCTTCCACTAATTCAACAACAAAAATTCCTTTTGTCGTTTTAGTGGGGATTTCTACATCACGAGGATAACCGCCGAGATTTACTTCCGTATCTCGGCATGTTGCACTTGTGGCTTTAGGTGTTGTGGCAACATAAGGATTATGTGCCTGTGGTTAGCCATCTTGTCCTAAGTTTTGGAGTGGAAGATTAGTCGTTGACTTACCTATGACTGTTTTCTTCTTTACTGATCGTGTCTCAATAGTCATGAACTTCATAGCTTTAACATTCATCATTTTTTGTGAGGAAATAATTGTTAGCCTATATTGAGCTATATTTTAATATATCGTATTTTTATAAAAACCATGATCTGGTAGACTATCTGATCGATGACAATAGGATGCTAGAACATGTTTTCGAAAAACCCCTCTTCATAGTATAGATGATTGATGACTTTATACTATGAAGTGGATTTATGAGAGACGTAACTATATATGCGTATTTAGTGGACACTATGCCGCTTAGGGTGAGGATCTGGTCTTGGCATTTAGTGTTGGAAATGTGCCCTAAAGCCAATCATATGATGATACTTTACGGACATTTCACATGTTAAACTAATCTAGTTTACATATAAAGGGCATAAATTATTGTTTGAGCCGTCTCATATAAATGTTATATGCTTAAACGATAAAGTCCAAGGAATATGTGATTGGGAGAATGCAATCTAATGAAGTTAGATTCATGAGACCATTCTTTCGTAGACACATCCTAAACGTTCCTGATCATAGGATTGCCAATTGGGCATTGACATTCCGTTAAGATCAGTACGTGCTATGTCTTCTCTCAGGGAGAGTGACTAGTCTCGAGTCATTGGTGTGTGTGACATCAAGACAAGTACGTAGGTGCTCAATAGAGAATGAGTTCACTGAACACGATCAACGAAGAGTTCTCATATTCATGTCACATGAGAACTCATGGTTGGGATAATGCAAAGTAGTCCTTTGACCTGAGGCATCACAGTTGTCTTGTGGTTAAGTCCTTGATCTTTGATTATGTCAAAGTCACCCCCTCGGGGTGTCCACGACATCGTTGGGGTCAAGCCACTTAGCTATGGAGACAAGTGAATGCGTAACAAGGAATCTCTAACCTTCAAACCGTTTGAGGGAGAATACTCTATGATATGATTAAGAATCTTTGGCCAAAGTATGAATGAGATTTAGGAATGCGTTCCAAATCACATTCAAGGTAATCATATAAGCACACGAGTCACATTGGATAGTAGACATGAATAAATAAACTATCAAACCAAACAATGTGGTCAAGAGTATTAGATTAGAGAAAGACCGTATTGCATTTGTAATCCTAAACTGAATAGGTTCTCCACCTCTTCTGATTAGCTTGGGTAACCATGATATGCTGCTAGGTGTCACTCATGGTTTGTGGAAGCCCTAAACGTGTGTAATCACTAAAGGGAGAATTGAAAGTAAGTTTCAAATTCATAATCGATGTAAAATGGTTTTAATCGCCCACTGCCTCGCTAAAAGGAACCTAATGGATCGTACACCGTGTAAGGTGGAGATTGAAGAAACAATGGAGATGAGTAAGAATAATTAATGGTTTAATTATTTATGGCAAGGATTAATTAATATGTTAATTAATCAAACGAATAAGTTCGTTAAAGACCTCGGGAAAGTTTTGGGCCTCAAGGCCCAATGGGCTTCGAACGTCAAGCCCATTGACTTAAGTTGTATGACAACTTAATGAATAATGATTCACAAAGGCCCAAACAACCCAAAAATACCCCAAGGCCGGCCATGATGTTTAGGGTAGTGAACTTGGACTTATTTACAAGTTTGCCACTCAAATGAATAAAGGTATAAATATGACTTTATAGCCAAAATTCATTAGGGTTTGTTTTGGAGAAAATTGGAGAGAACATGTCTCTCCATTTCTCTCTAAAGAGGCCGGCCCCTTGGAGGGTGCATCTAGCAATCCCACTACTCCAAGGTCATTCATTTCTTCTCCAATCTAACCTTGGTGTGGAGACTTAGAGGTTCTCAATTTTGGGAACTTGGAGAAACCTTTTCATCCATCCAAATCCATAGATTTAAGATGCAAGGAATGAAGGCCCTCTCTTTGGGTGATTAGCCTTTGCTTATGCAAAGAGGAATCTACAAAGGTATAAATCTCAACTCACTTTGTTTTGAGTTGATTAATGGTTCACCAATCTACTAGGCTTTGAATTTCATGGGTAATGTTTTGTTTTTGAATGCATGCAAGCATGATTCCGCCTTTTAATTGTTAATTGCATGCTATAGATGTTATTCAAATGAACATGTTTTCACAAAATATTCCTTCATTTAGGCCGGGAGAAATAATCCCTAGCGAAAGGTTGAGGGACACGGTGACAGGTATTGGGCCAGGAGGGAGTTATCTCTGGCTACGGGCACGGTGACAGGTATTGGGCTGGGAGTATTATTATTCAGTGATCCTACTAGTAGTACACCGCGCTTACGAGATGATTTACGAGACGATACACGCGATGATTTATATGATGTTTTTCCGTGTTATACCTATTGAGATGCTTTATGGCATGCTAGAGTTTCAGAAAACCTATCACTTATTATGCTAGTAGTTTTCATTATATATAAACCTGGGGGTTAGTATGTTCATAACTGTTTTCATATTATGCATATATATATATGAACTTGGCCTACTCACCCTTGTTTTGCGCCCCTTTCAGGATTTAGAATCGAGGCATACGATCCCGACGTCAACGCTTTCACATTGGCATATTCGAGTCCTCTCGGTGTAGGACCCACATCCTTTTATTTATTAAATTTTACATTAATTCTTTTAGAACTTTAGTTAGTTGTATGCTCTGAACACGTTCCTAAATTATTAATTCATTGTATTTTAAATTCATAACCCTTATTTATTTCTTATTCTTAGCTTTTGTATCAATTAATGGCTTTCGTCACCCTTGGTGTCGGCCATCATATGTCTATCCTAGTATTCGGGGAATATCAGGGTCGGGGTGTGTCAGATTGGTATTAGAGCGTTGTTTTGTTTAGAGCATACTTAGGATCTTATGTCTCTGTAGTAGTGTGTCTGTCATGACTTCTGGATTTGGTGTCATTCAGCGCAGTTGTGCAAACCTTTCTCTATTTGAATTGTCACATTCTGGCTGAAATTCAAGAATTTATGTTGGGATTGTGCCTCATCGGTGACGTGTTTGATTTGTTGGACGACTTTCAACATAGGACGAAACTCTACGGCGTACATTGCAGAGTCGGTGTTACTTTGAAACGACATGTTTTAGAGATCTCAGTTTGCGGAAGTCTAGTAAGGACCAACTGTAGATCCGAAATGGCGATGCTACTCTGCAACATGCATTCCCTAAGAATTGCGGGCGAAGTTGGCTCTATATCGAAATCTTGGGAAACGAAAAAAAATCTTAGTGGTACGAATTGGTTAAAACCAACTGGAGTTCTGAAACGGTGATATCACTCTGCAACATGCGTTCCCCAAGAATAGCGGGCAGAGTCATATCTTAGTGACAACTACTCGAAACTTTTGAAGTGCGTGCTAAAGAAGTAAGTAAGTGCTAGTGGTGACGACGGTCAGTAGGTGGTAGTTGGTGGGAGCAAATCAATGTTCTCAGACATATTTCCACTGAGGATATTCGTGTGAATCTTTAGAATGAATCTTCGGTGATTGTTCTATCGATAACCTTCTTGCTTATTCTAACGACAAGTCAAGTTCACTAACCTTTGACCATCAGCTTCACACCAAATTCTTCTAGTGTTGACTTCGTTTACATTAATTGCTTTTCTTGGGAAACTCTTTGGTAACATAAGTTCTCATCAATTTCCAAAAGGAATTACGATTCTTATTGTTGTTGTAGTTGGACTTGGATGATGAAGATCCAAACTTGTTTGGATAAACAGACTCATTGAATTTCACCCGGGTTTGGTACTCGGTGTTAAACCTTAGCACGTTGTCCTCGTACTTTTAGGTGGAGATGAATTTAGCCTCTTGTTTGCAGCCTAACTATTCAGCCTTGTAATTTTCAGTGTGATGGTTTGAGACCCTACTATATTCATCATTGTATAAAGATCGAGCTTTACTCTGAACTTCTCTAGACTCATTGAGCTTTGGTTTGCTCAAGAGCATCACTTTAAGATAGCCAATCGTGTCACTACATGTTTACGCAGGTTGTTTCGTTTCTTTTTTCTTCGTCATTCTATTGATTCAAAGGTTTTATGTTTAATTTTTGAACTTTGAAACAACTCTCACAAAGTATTGTGAATTCCAAATTGTCTTTGGGCTCGTCAAATCTTATTATTAGTTTTTAACTATTCCTGAGCTTGGACATATTTCCTTTTTGGCTAAGAAACCAGTTGACCATACTGTGATGATTTGCAAAATAATCATAAATAGTGACTTCTATTTCTGCATCTTCACATTCCTTCGCTTATTCGTCTCTCAATGTGAAACGGGATCATGCTGGAACATTACATGAGGGAATTTGTTCTCGGCATGGTTTTTAGTTCAAATCTCAATATCTTGTACTCTGGATTGTAATGGACTTGTTTTGACCTTCAAATTCTTGAATGTTCTTTCAGCCTTCTCGACATGGTTTTTCGCTCAATCAGTGAGGAATTCACGATCGATCGATTTGGCAGAAGTGTGCGTCGAATTCTTAACAATACAGACATAAATGTTAGGAGCATAACCTTTTCACAAGCTTATCAAGCTTACCAGAAAGAGTTCCACGTGGGTGTGAGGTTTGAGTTGTCTTTTGGTAAGGGATTGATGAAGATTGTAGTACAAGTGATCAGGAGATTGCATCACTATTTTTATGTTGAATTGATTGGTCACCACTCATTATCCTGCTACAGTTCATAGACATCATATCGTATGTTAGTAGTTCTTTTCTAATGATATATGTCCGTCTCAACGCATCTTATCGCTGCTTCACTTCAGAACTATTTTGTTTGTGAGTACGTGGTTGCTGAAACACTTCTAGTAGATCTGTTTGGTGCACTTGAGGATGGCACCATAGAGCAGTCGAGGTGAAAATCGGATAGTCTTTACACTTCTATGGAAATGTGTGTACTCTCACGGGTTTTTAGGTTGATCACTTTCAAGTCCTTCTTTTTTCTACCAACATCAACCTTGTTTGACTAGAAATATGCAACTAAGCAAAACTGGAAAGGTGGTTCGAGCTTTTGAGTCTTCTATTATCACGGTAGCCACTTCTCTTGAATCCCAAGGTGTATTTTTCAAATGGGTTCTTTGTTGGCAAACACTGGAGTAATTGGTCATATTTGGAAGAACTGAGGAGGATGGTGTGCTTGGTGCTAGATGGAGTTGTTACGACGATAATTTTTACTTTGTTTAGTTGGGTACGTCACTTTTGTGACATGGTACGAGAGTTTTCCACAGGCAACATTGGCTGACAGAAGAGTAATGTGGATTGATATTCGGAGGATCGATCATACGATATGGGAAATTGTACACCCTTGAGAAATTACTGCTTGATTACCGAGACAAAAAAATGTGATGTTGATATTGCAGGCTGCAGATTGTGATATCGATAAATTATTTGTTGGATTCGTTAAGTAAGTGGGTAGGAAGAACCATCAACGATGTTGATGCACAAAATTAGTGAGGACTTTGGTACAACATAAAATGTTAAGTTTGTGACCTTCGCTAGATTGCTCTGGTCACTAGTGTGGATAAATATGTAAATGGATAGAGACAGGGAAGCAAACACAAGATGTACGTGGTTCACCCAGATTGGCTACGTCTACGGAGTAGAGGAGTTCTCATTAATTGTGAAGGATTTACACAAGTACATAGGTTCAAGCTCTCATTTAGTGAGTACAAGTGAATCATTTAATACAAATGACATTAGGAAATATTGTGAGAGAATGATCTCTATTTATAAAAGAGAGTTTCTAGTTTCATTCTGACATTGACACGTGTAGTGTTGTGATTGGCTTCTGATGTTGACACGTGTCGTGCTATGATTGGCTTCTGATGTCGACACGTGTTGTGCTGTGATTGGCCTCCTGGTTGGAGGGAAACTCTTCTGGGTCCTTGACGGTATAACGTTGACCGGTGCTCAGTAGTTTCGGGATTGGTCAAGTATGGTACAAACAGTGCTCCCCTAAGTTTCCGAGTGAGGGAAGCTTCTCGGTTAGAGACTTGCAAGATCCAAGCCATTGAGTAATCACGAAACTTCTAAGTATCGAAGTGTGGTATCGTTTTCACTTGCCTTATCTGTCTCATATGTAGATGTGGAATTTTCTCTGGAAGTACTTTTCCTCTATCGAAGGGTGGTATCTTTAACCGATGAAGATGCACAAGGTAATGTATCAATTTCATTTGAAGCTTACTTGTAGTTTCAGGCTTGGTCAAGTGCAATACAAACCCTATAGTAGGAGTCCCCCAAGTCGCCGAGCTAGGAGATTTGCCGAATGAGGTAACAGACAAGGTAAGCAATCAGACTTCTAAGCAAGCAACCTGGATCGGAGGTTCGACTTCGGCTTCCAGTTGATTGTTCTCCTTCTCATTGTGTTGTAAACAGCAACAAGGATAAGGAGAAACAAATGGAGAATAGATGATATGAGATACTTTTGCTTTTGAAGAAGTAACTTTCCACAGGCTTATTCTTAAACTGGGCTAGAGGGTTTTCTAGTTCCCTCCAGAGTATAAGGCCGATTCAAGAATTTGAAGGTCAAAACAAGTCTATCAAATCTAGAGTACGTTCGACCCTAATGATATGAGATACTTTTGCTGTCGACAAAGTAATGGGTGTGGTATGGTGAAGCTTTGCTATTTGGTGATGGTGTCAGCGAAAGGTTGTTGAAGCTTCTCGAGTTCTTTAGATAGGGTAGCGATGCTGGCTTTGGATTTGATTTAGACTCCTCTGTCTAGGTTGTGTGGTTCTGCAGGAAGGGCTTCGTGCTGTAATGATTTGTTCCAGCTCATCATTGATCATTCTTCTTCAATCTCTTATAGCATTTATCCCCGATGCAAGAGTGGAATGCAACCTTTGCATTTAAATGGTCCTTCAGAGCACTACTTCTTAGCGACTCATCCATGCGTGGCAGCTTCAATGTAAAGCTTTAATATCGTATCAACTGTTCTAAGGTATTTGCCGAAGAACTTCATAACCTTGACAACAGTTGATGATGAGTACTCGAGAGCAATGTTAGGTAAACAACCATGCAAAGATTGTTAGCAATCAGTTCCAGATCAGAAGTTTGATTTCAGGTTTCGACTGATTGTGTTTTTTCTCCTTGTCCTGCAGGTAAGAGCAATGGCAAAGGAAAAGACAGGGAAAAAACATGATATGAGATACTCTTGCTTTTAACCCTGATGATATGAGATACTCTTGCTTTGGTGTGGCTTGTTTACATAAGTATTATGGGGGGGGGGAATAAGTTAAGTATTTCGAGAAACTCTTTTGGGAGTGCCCTCTCGAATATGAATAAAAGTTGAGCATTTTTTTTATTTGCAGGTATGCCTGGCTGTGGAGGATGGAGGTCGACATATATAGGAATTGTCCCAACAGCGAGTAGTAACGCTGTTCCTTTACCCTTCTCGGTCATAGCAATATAGTGGGAGCTACAAGATTCACGTGTTTTAACTTTGTTAGAGCACTTTGAAAAAGTGGTCTGTGGTATCTGGAAAGCTGATGTTGCATGTGAAGATTGAAGACAAGCAATCTTATCAGGGATCTGGCTCTCGAGATTCGGAGAGCGGTGCCTTTTCAGTTTTTGAACAAGCAATCCTGTTGGAGATCTGGCTCTCAAGATTTAGAGAATGGTGCCTCTTTGATTTTTGAGAAAGCAATCCTGTTGGAAGTCTGGCTCTTGAGATTCGGAAAGCGGTGATTATTTGATTTTGAGAAAGTAATCCTGTTGGGAGTCTGGCTCTTGAGATTCGGAGAGCGGTGCCTCTTCGATTTTGAGAAAGTAATCTTGTTGGGAGTCTAGCTCTCGAGATTCGGAGGGCAGTGCCTCTTCGATTTTTGAGCAAGTAATCCTGTTGGGAGCCTGACTCTCGAGATTCGGAGAGCGGTGCCTCTTTGATTTTTGAGCAAGCAATCTTGTTGGGAGTGTTCTCTCGAATGTGAGTAAAGGTTGGACATTTTTGCCAGTCTTCCTTGCCACGGAGCACGGAGGTTGACACACATAAGGACTTTCCAGTTATTAAGCAGTGGTGCTTTTCCTTTACCCATATGGGTAATAGTATGGTAGCTGGACCTTCAAAATTTATGTATCTAAACTTTATCAGAGATCTTTGGCAAAGTTATCTGTCGTAACCAAGGAGCTGATGTTGCTTGTAGAGAGTGGTGCCTCTTCGAAATCCGAAGAGTGGTGCCTCTTCGATTTTTGAACCAACGGCCATATTGCCCTTTCTTTTATAAGGGCACCAATTGTGTGCAAGAAGTACATTCAGAGAGTTATTGCTTGTAGGAATTTTCCTCTTATTTTTGTACTTCAGAGATTGATTGGACCTCATTTCTCCTTCATCATTTCTGAAAATGTCTAGCCCATCCGACCGTCGTTTTGACTTGAACTTTGGTGAAGAGGCAGTTATGTCTCCTCAAGCCAACATATGACGCCCATCCTTCTTATCCCCTACTGGTCTTCTTACCGTTGGGGACTCTGTGATGAAGAATGATATGACCGCTACGGTGGTGGCCAAGAACCTTCTCACTCCCAAAGATAACAGACTACTTTCCAAACGGTCTGATGAGTTGGCTGTTAAGGATTCTCTGGCTTTCAGTGTTCAGTGTGCAAGTTTTGTGTCTAATATGGCCCAACGCCTATTTAATCGAACCCGCCAAGTTGAATCATTGGCAGCTGAAGTGATAAGTCTCAAATAGGATATTAGAGGGCTCAGGCATGAGAATAAATAGTTGCACAGGCTCGCACATGACTATGCTACAAACATGAAGATGAAGCTTGACCAGCTGCAGGAATCTGATGGTCAGATTTTACTTGATCATCAGAGGTTTATGGGTTTGTTCCAAAGACATTTATTGCCTTCGTTTTCTGGGGCTGTACGACTTAATGAAGCTCCAAATGATCAACATTCGTTACCTTTTCCTTCTAGGGTTCTGCCCACTATTGAGGCTGTAGACATCGAAATTTTGGTAAAATAAATGTTGATCAATAATTAAAATTTCAATGTTTATGTGTCACATAAATTTTACACATAGCATGTGACTAAACGAAAAATCAAAATAAATCGGAAAAGTCA
This sequence comes from Malus domestica, assembly GCF_042453785.1. Lineage (NCBI taxonomy): Eukaryota > Viridiplantae > Streptophyta > Magnoliopsida > Rosales > Rosaceae > Malus > Malus domestica. Next base: position 26,099,172 of record NC_091675.1, read on the forward strand.
TCAAACAGGACACGTGTCAACACCTGGCAGAAATGATTTATTTCATCTAATTATTTAAATCCAAAAAATCAAGTTTTGGAATTCTATAAATAGAAGGCCAAGGCATTCATTTTGGGAGACCAATTCATAACCAATTCACCTTACACCACAACCTTGAAGCTTTGAAACTCCAAAGTTCCCAAGCAAATCCCGAAGGATCAAGAAAGCTCTCTTCGTTCTTCGTCAAATCCTCATTCAAAAGCAAGCCCCAACGGTCCTTGAAGAACTTCCACTAATTCAAGATCAGGCCCTCCCCCACGGCCCTTGAATAAAGTGTTTATCATTCATCATTCGTTCATCCCTAGATCAAGCCCCGACGGCCCTTTGGATCAACGACGTCAACAAATCCGCACAACTGTTTATCCCAAGATCAAGCCTCGACGGCCTTTTGGATCAACAACATCAAATCCACCCATTACAAAGATAGAATCAGAGGCTAAATTTGTAGAACAGATTGTAACCTCTAAATCATCAATACAAATATTATTTTGTACACGTGTTTCTTGTCTCGTTCATCGCATGAATTTCCGTGTTTACAAATTTGGCACGCCCAGTGGGACCATCTCTACTTCTCATCTCTATCTTTGAATCAGCAAAAAGCACAAATGGCATCAAAGAAGGCTCAAGTTGTTCTCGCAGCCAATGTAAGGAACAAGAAAGTTATCACCGTAGGCGGTGTTACTTCGGGCGTCATAACTCGAAGTAAGGCAAGAGCTCTTTCTGCCGCATCTTCCACCCCTGCATCAACTCCGCCGAAGGAACAAGAGCACTTGAGGCATGAACCTGTGATCACCCTGGCTTCACTAAAGGCGCCAAGGAAGGAAAGCCCAAGGAAGTACTCTGGTTTCATGCTTTCCGATGCTGACACAAGTGGCAACTCAGCCATGCAAGTCATGACTACTGGAGCGACTTCAATCGATGAGCAGCTGGCTCATATGAATGAAGCAATCGCAAGGCTAACACGGATTGTGGAAGAAAAAGACCAGCAAATCGCCGCACTCGTCAACCAACTAGATGTAAAGCCCGACGTGAAAATCGAGCAAGGGGATGGTTCAGTAAAGAAGGAAAACGACGAGGATAAAGAGCCTTCGGTGGAGAAAATCGATGTGAAGCCGGAGCCAGGCCAAGCAGAGGCACTCATGGGATATCTCTCTATCCAACAACTGCAAGAGATGATCGCCAGCACCATCAAGGCACAGTACGAAGGAAGTTCACATGACTCCGTACTATACTCAAAACCCTACTCCAAGAAAATTGACGCTTTGAAGATGCCAAGGGGTTATCAGCCACCAAAGTTTATGCAGTTCGATGGAAAGGGAAACCCTTAGCAACACGTCGCCCATTTCATTGAGACTTGCAACAACGCGGGGACAGAAGGGGATTACCTCGCTAAGCAGTTTGTACGCTCGCTGAAAGGAAATGCCTTTGAGTGGTACACAGACCTAGAGCCTGTGTCCATCAACAGTTGGGAGCAATTAGAAAAGGAATTCCTCAACCGCTTCTACAGCACTCGCCGCACCGTGAGCATGCTAGAGCTGACAAGCACAAAGCAATGGAGGGATGAGCCAGTCGTGGACTACATCAACCGATGGCGCAATCTAAGCCTCAACTGCAAGGACAGGCTCTCAGAGATCTCTTCGATCGAGATGTGCGTCCAAGGCATGCAATGGGGGTTACACTATATCCTTCAAGGCATCAAACCACGGACATTTGAAGAGTTAGCCACCCGTGCCCACGACATGGAGCTAAGTATTGCCCATCACGGGAAGAAAGAGCCGATCACCGACTTCAAGAAGGATAAGGTGTTCTCCTCAAATGTAGACAAGACTGGGAAGAAACCCCCCAAGGAAGCGTTCACCGTTAGCACTGCGCCCGTCAAGACCGCCTCCGCGCCTATCAAGATTTCCTCTAAAACCAAAGCAAAGGAGATAAAGAAAAGTGAGCCTCTTCGCACCCAAGAAAGGTACAAAAGCACCTTGAAGGAATTGGAGCAGAAGGTATACCCTTTTCCTGACTCAGACATGGATGTAATGTTAGACGACTTGCTAGAAAAGAAGGTAATCGAGCTACCCGAATGCAAGCGGCCTGAAGAAATGAATCGCATAAACGATCCTAAATACTGCAAGTACCATCAAATCGTGAGCCATCCTGTGGGTAAATGCTTTGTCCTCAAAGAGCTTATCATGAAGCTAGCACAACAAGGGCGAATCGAGCTCGACCTCGAAGACACGGCCGCGACACATACTACTACAATTGGATTTGGATCTTTCGATCCCGTGTCTCTCCAAGCAGTACCTGACCATTCCTATCAATACTCAAGTTGCACAATACCTTCTGCGTAACCATCGCTGGGGGCAAACGAACAAGATGCACATACCGATGATGAAGAAGGATGGACATTGGTGACCTACAAAAAAACAAGGAAACCAAAACCACAAGCCACAAGACAAAAGGTGGAACAAGTGAGAAAGCACCGTCGCCGCAACAGTAGGAAGCCCAAAAGAAACGTAAAAGTTGATAAGCCAACGTATGCTGGGGAACCTATGGAGCAAGAGCCACGCTTTCCTGTCTCCTTGCACGAGTACTTCCCGAATGACTTCTTCCAACAGTGCACTATCGCTGCATGCCACATGGTCGAAGTAGAAATAGAAGAACCTTCAAAAGGCAAAGATATCACCACTGAGGGAGAAAAAACTCTCACGCTCGAAGAAGGTCTGCCAACACACTTTAGCATTGAGGAAGCGCTACGATTACCAAAGAAGATGCGATTAGCATTAGCAGCGGTCTTGGAAAGTCCCAATGACCACGAAGTGCAAGAAAGCAAGAACGAAGGCTTGAAGCTTCGACCACATGAATGTGCCACATGCTGTGCCATCGAGGACGCAATCCATTTCACCGACGAAGACTTGCTGCTAGGATCCAAGCCTCACAACCGTCATCTCTTCGTCTCTGGGTACGTAAGGGAGCATAAAGTCAACCGCATGCTTGTGGATGGTGGATCAGCCATAAACATCATGCCAAAGTCAACAATGACTACAATCGGCATCAAGGCGGATGAACTGTCCCTAAGTCGTCTACTAATCCAAGGTTTTAATCAAGGAGGACAAAGAGCGATGGGCATGATCCGAGTGGAGATGACTATTGGTGAACTCAAGTAAAGCATGATATTCCACGTGATTGATGCAAGAACTTCCTACAGCTTGCTCTTAGGAAGGCCTTAGATCCATGCAAATGGAGTAGTACCGTCCACCCTTCACCAATGCTTAAAATTCTACCGAGAAGGAGCGAAGGTGATCTATGGCGACACCAAACCATTCACCGAAGCTGAATCACATTTCCCAGATGCCAAGTTCTACATGGATGAAGACATGGTGCCCGAAGCTCTTCCAAAAGAGATCAAATCCACGGGCAAAGCAACACCTAAAAAGCAGGAGTGGCAAGCCATGCCCAAGAAGCAAGAAGAAGAAGCCATGTCGTCTTCAAGCAAGAATGATGATGAGCTTGCTAAACTTGCAACAACCAAAGGGAATAGGACGCCCTCAAATGGACTAAACACACCCGTTTTCCGATACATCCCGATGTCAAGAAGAAAGAATGGTCAATCCCTATTCGAAACTGAAGCAAGCAAAGCCGATGCACAACGGTACATGGATAATGTAAAGTTGCTCAAGACGAATGCAGTTTTACCTCTGACACAGCTAAGCAACGCTAAGGTTGCAAGATTACCACAAGGCTTCGTAAAAGCTCTACCAAAGGGGGTGGAACCAAGCTTTCTCCCAACCAAGAGGACCGAAGAAGGTTTTGATCCAAACGCCTACAAACTCATGTCAAAAGCTGGGTACGACTTCGCTTCTTCTTCGAATCCTGGAAAGAAGGTTTCAAACACCGTCAACAATAAAGAACGTGACCTCATTGAAACTCAAAAGAAGTTGAAGAAGCATGGTTACAGAGTTAACAACAACAAAGCTGGACTTGGCTTCACACCAAATGCACCCGTGAAGATTTCAAGCAAAGCGAAAAATGCTAGCACTCAACACATTAGCGTGAGCATTGAATAAGATCGAGATGAGCCTAAATCCGCCCCTCAAACGCCAATCTTCGATAGGATGAATCGTTCAAGACCCAGAACGTCAGCCCTTGATCACATTGGTGGTCAAAATCGAACCTCCGTCTTCAAGAGGCTTAACAAGCCAACATCCCGAAGCTCTATTTTTGAAAGGTTGTCAAAACCTAGGAAGCAAAGCAACACGGCTAGCTCTCCTCTTCGTCAGTCAGCTTTGGAACGACTTGAAGACAACATGAAGTTTTCTGGAAATAGGGAAACAACGTCAAAGGAAGAAAAGCTCGACAGGCTAGCAGAAAAAGGCGATATTCGAAGCTCAATTCATTCAAGGATGAAGCATCAAGCAATCTTGAAGGTTGACGCAAATGGACCATTGATAGTAAGAAGGCGCACCATCATCCATACTGGACAATCTGCATATCAATAAACCCAAGAGGACGACACTAAAGAGGAAGTCCAAGATGTCTTCCACATTACGATCCAAGAAGGCAAAGAAGACGATACCCTTGAAGAAGATGTCACTGTTGCACCACCACAACTTGAGGATGGGGGGCAAGCCACGGTTGACGATCTTAAGGAGCTCAACTTGGGCACAAAAGAGGAGTAAAAACCTATCTTTGTAAGTGCACTGCTAAGAGCAGACGAGATAGAGGAGTACTACTAACTGCTATCAGAGTACAAAAACATCTTTGCCTGGACTTACAAAGAAATGCCCGGCCTTGACCCTGTCATCGCTGTGCATCATCTTGCAGTCAAGCTTGGAACACGACCAATAAAGCAAACTCAAAGGCGCTATCGATCCGAGCTCATTCTAGAAATCGAGGCAGAGATTGACAAGCTAATCGAAGCAGGATTCATTCGAAAGGTGCAATACCCCAAGTGGATCTCCAACATCGTCATCGTCCTTAAGAAATCTGGACAAATACGTGTTTACGTAGACTTCCGGGACCTCAACGACGCTTGTCCGAAGGACGACTTCCCCTTGCCAATCATCGAAATCATGGTGGACGCAACCACTGGCCACGAGGCACTGTCATTCATGGACGGCTCTTCTGGATACAATCAAATTCGTATGGCTCTCGAAGACGAGGAACTAACAGCATTCCGTACTCCAAAAGGTATCTACTGTTACAAGGTGATGCCCTTTGGTCTAAAGAACGCTGGAGCTAAATATCAACGCGCAATGCAGAAAATCTTCAATGACATGCTACACAAGAACGTAGAATGTTATGTGGACGATGTGGTGGTCAAAACAAAGAAAAGATCAGATCACTTGAAGGATTTGCGAGTAGTGTTCGAAAGGCTACGAAAATACAACCTCAAGATGAACCCCTTAAAATGTGCGTTTGGCGTCACCTCCGGAAAGTTCCTCGGCTTCATTGTCAAGCACCGTGGTATTGAAGTGGACCAATAAAAAATCAAGGCCATTCAAAGCATGCCTGAGCCAAGAAACCTGCACAAGCTGAAAAGTCTACAAGGACGGCTAGCCTTCATCAGACGCTTCATCTCTAACCTTGCAGGGCGTTGTCAACCGTTCAACTGACTCATGAAGAATGATGTTCCGTTTGTATGGGACGAAGCATGCCACAATGCTTTTGAAAGCATAAAAAAGTATTTGTCAAGTCCACCTGTCTTGGGGGCGCCTGTGCCCGGGAAACCACTCATATTGTACATCGCCGCTCAGGAAAGTTCAGTTGGAGCACTCTTGGCGCAAGAGAATGAATCCCAGAAAGAAGGAGCGCTTTACTACCTCAGCCGAACCCTCACCGGCGCCGAGTTGAACTACTCCCCAATAGAAAAGATGTGCCTTACCTTGGTGTTCGCCATCTATAAACTCAGGCATTACATGCATGCTTACACCATCCACTTGGTTGCAAAAGCTGACCCGGTCAAATACGTCATGTCCAAACCAGTCTTGACAGGGCGACTCGCTAAATGGGCGCTGCTTCTTAACCAATATGAGATCATCTACGTCCCAGCTAAAGCCTTAAAGGGACAAGCGCTGGCAGACTTTCTTGCCGATCACCCAATCCCAGCTGATTGGAAAATCTCAGACGACTTGCCTGACGAGGAAGTGTTCTACATCGACATCTTCCCGACATGGACGATGTTCTTCGACGGATCTGCACGAGCAGACGGAGCAGGGGCAGGAGTAGTATTCATGTCGCCGCAAAGGCATATATTACCTTATTCCTTTCAACTAAGCGAATTATGCTCGAACAACGTCGCTGAGTACCAAGCACTGATCATCGGACTCCAAATGGCGATCAATATGGGAATCACAGCCCTTGAGATATTTGGCGACTCCCAGCTCATAATCAATCAACTCTTAACTGAATATGAGGTGAGGAAAGATGATCTCATCCCATACTTCCGGCTGGCAACTCAACTGCTATAAGAGTTTGAGACTGTGACACTAGAGCATGTGCCAAGAAAAGAAAATCAAATGGCAGACGCTCTTGCTAACCTAGCCTCAAGCATAACATTAGGAGAAGACGAAGCTGCAGATGTGCCAGTCTGCCAAAGATGGGTGATCCCCCTCGTCACTGAAATGCTACTGGATGATACAAATGTCATCTCAGTACTTCCAGTCGATGTTGAAGAATGGAGACAACCGCTGATCGATTACTTAGAGCATGGAAAACTTCCAGATGATCCTAGACACCGCTCCGAAATACGTCGACGAGCACCTCGCTTCCTCTATTACAAAGAAACACTCTACCGACGCTATTTCGAAGGAGTATTTCTGAGATGCCTAGGTGAGGAAGAAGTTAATCAAGCCATGGAAGAAGCACACTCGGGCGTATGCGGGGCGCATCAATCTGGACCAAAGCTACATTTCCAACTCAAAAGAATGGGTTACTACTGGCCAAGCATGGTGAAGGACTGCCTGGAACATGCCAAAAGGTGCCAAACCTGCCAATTCCACGCCAACTTCATACACCAACCACCTGAGCCATTACACCCTACAGCTGCTTCATGGCCATTCGATGCATGGGGATTGGACGTCGTAGGACCAATTACTCCGAAATCATCTGCAGGAGAAGCTTACATCCTAGCTGCAACAGATTACTTCTCCAAGTGGGCTGAAGCCATACCCCTAAGGGAACTAAAGAAGGAAACTGTCGTCCGTTTCATCAAGGAGCAAATCATCCACCGATATGGGGTGCCTCGCTACATCATCACTGACAACGGAAAGCAATTCTCCAACCGACTCGTGGATGAGCTATGTGAGAAATACAAGTTCAAGCAGCACAAGTCTTCCATGTATCATGCCCCGGCCAACAGTCTTGCAGAAGCATTCAACAAAACATTGTGCAATCTCTTAAAGAAGGTGATCGGTCGAACAAAGAGAGACTGGCATGAAAGAATAAGCGAAGCACTTTGGGCATATCGGACGACACATAGGACTTTTACCCAAGCTACGCCTTATTCTCTTGTATATGGCGTGGAAGCTGTTCTACCGCTCGAAAGTCAAATCCCTTCACTGAGAATGGCTATACAAGAAGGTTTGACTGAGAAGGAAAATGCAAAGTTGCGCCTTCAAGAGTTGGAAGCACTCGACGAAAGAAGGCTCGAAGCTCAACAACACTTGGAATGCTGCCAAGCACGGCTATCCAAGGCATTCAACAAGAAGGTCCGCCCAAGGTCTTTCCAAACTGGAGATCTTGTCCTCGCATTGCGTAGGCCTATCATCACAACTCACAAGACGAAAAGCAAGTTCACATCAAAGTGGGATGGACCATACGTAATACAAGAAGTTTACACCAACGGCGCCTACTTAATCATGGCAGAAGATGGCTTGAAGATTGGCCCTATCAATGGAAGATTCTTGAAGCGCTACTACCCCTAAAAGGCGACAACCAAAGCTCCTGGCCCGCAAGAGCATAAACTGTGTACGGCAAAATCATCAGAAAAAAATGCATTTGAACTACGTTATGACTTGATCTCTCTTCAACAGAGGGTACGTAGGCAACTTGAAACGTCAAAACTTCAAGTACAGTCACACCATCTAAAAAAAAAACACTTTAAAGAATGAAGAGGAAATTCAAGAATGTAAATACTTTATTTCTTTGTAAGGAGTCGGCTCCATAAGCCATATTAAAACAAAAAAAAAAGAAAAAAAAAAGAAAAAAAAAACAGAAGATACTACTTGAAAACTATGTCCCCAAAACTACGAAGACGATCTTCAAGCAAGCTTTCCAAAGTCTTCAAAGTCTCTGCCTCGGTGGGAGACAAGATGGGCAACTCCATAGTCATGCATTTCTCTATGTCTAGGCGTGAAATCTCCTCCTGGTACTGAGAAAGTGTAGTTCCTTGCTCCACGAGAACACTTTCAAGTTGCGATGCTTCGATTACCAACTGCTCTCTCTCTCTCGCCAACGTATCTAGACGCACCTGGACATAAGATAAAGAAGTCTCTGTAACTTGATAATCTCCCGAAGCAGCTTGCTGAGAAGACTGGACTTGAGCCAGTGATGAGTTTATTATTGCTAGCTGATGAGCTCTAACATCTGGACTCAACTTCTCCAAGGAAATGGCACGCAAGGAAGAATACTCAGTCGAGGCGGCCATAAGCTCGACAATCTTGATCTTCAAGGATGAAGAGTCAATGTTAAGGTTGTCAATAACAGAAACAAGTTTCGACAAATCCTCATTAAGCAACATAAGGTCTTCCAACGGGCACTTAGAAATCCTCTCCTCTATATGGCTCTTGACATCCATTGCCGCACTAAGATTGATGCGATGGATGACTTGCTCAGTACCGCTAAGGTTCGGCCCTCTCAAAGAGATCTCAGAGCTGGCTGGCAAAGCTGTTGGACACATGACGGGTTCTTGCATACCTTCACCTACACATGGCAAACTTGGGAAGTTCGGCGGATTTGGAACAAGCTCTGCACCAGGCGGATCCCCGATCTCCCTGTCTGTAGGTAGTTTGCCCGCAAATAGCATCTCCGTATAGGAATAAACATCTGCAGTTGCCAAATCAAAAGAACAAGAAGGCCCAACCTAAAGAAGACAAAGAAAGATGTTAGAAACGAAAGCAAAATAATGAAAGCATAAGAAATCACGAGAGGGAATGAAGTACATACATCTCTCTCAAATGGCACACAGTCATCGAGTAGAGGAGGTTTAAACACTTCTTTCTTCTTATGACGAAAATTGACATCGCTGTCAACCTGAGCATCCTCAAGTGGTCGCTTGTTTGAAACTTGTTGACACTGTTGCAAAATAAATCCATCTTCGTGTGAGTCAACTTCATCTCCCGCCTCTTCAGAAGCATCCGGATGTCGAGGAGACAAGCATGGGCGTTGAGGAGCTAAAGCTACAAGTCTATCTTGTAAGGGAGCCACACTGGTGCAATCAAGAGCTACCGCTTGCATAGGAACCACATGACAGCCCTCTCTCGACATATCATTGCCTGAGTAAGAAGAATTGGTACCACTTGCCATCCCCAAATTCTTATAATATACCTTTGACCACCAACGAGCATAAACACGGGTCACTGGATTAGTCTTGTACTCGTCCTTGACTGGCAGCGTGATAACAACATTTGTACGTGCACGGGTACAAGACTCCCAATGCATATACACGGCCTGCAAGGATACTGATTGGTTCTTTTCCTTCAGCTTGCCTGGCAAGTTTTGGACAAAACCAAATTGCCTGCTGAAACGGTGAGGACTATATGGCTGAACAATGCACCGCTCTTCTTGCCGCAAAGAAACAAACCCCGAACGAAGACTTATAAGATAAGACAAGTCTGACGAGCGGAGATGTGAATTATCTACGATGCCTCGCCGCGCCGAGCTAACTCTCGCTAAGGGGTCCATCCTCAAATCTTCATAACTTTCAAATAGCGCTCGTGCCTGCAAATCATCAAGGCCTTTCGCGGAAAGCACGCCAGAATACTTCGTCATCAAAGGCCCTATCTTGGCTGCAGTCGATGAAGAAGGCCTTGACTTGTCTAGAGCCGTCAAAGAAAAGTGAGTGCCAAAATATTCACCCAACCAACCATACACATAGTGGTAAGGAAACACCACAGCACGATCTTCAGTGTTTGCCGAGTTCGAAACAATGCTCAAGCCATTGTAAATGTTGGCTAAAACCGGAATAGCAAGACTAAAAGATTCACCTGCAGCCATCTTGCTAGCAATTTTGAAAACTCCAGGACGAACTAAGTTGACGTCCCCTGTCGGGAAAACAAACTTACAAAGCCAACAAGCTAAAAAAGCAGCTAGGTAAGACTCATCCATATGCTCTGATACTATGCCAAGATCCTCAAACGCTCTCAACTCGTCAGAAGAGCGACGCCTGGTTGAGCCAATAACACCGGACGGGTCTGAGTCTCCATTTGGCCTAGTGGTCTTGTTACGACAACTTTTCTTTGAATACCTCTTATACCTCATGGCCTCCCAGTACCAAAATCGGATCCATGAGGAAATCCTCACCCCTGATTTACCTTGAGCATCCTGGAAAAGCTTGTGATACGCCCAAAACAAATAGCGGCAACTCGCAGGTAATCCTCGGCTATTGCAAAGAGGAAGTTCCTCCGCGCTGGGAACGACCTCGTCATAAAACTTACCATGGATCGGCAAGCCTCCTATCTTGTGAAGATCCCACAGTGAAATTGACATCTCCCATTGCGCCGTGTGAAGTGTGTTGGTCCCTGAACACCAATGCTCAAAGAACGCTCGAAAGACGGAAGGATGACAATCATAACTAAACAAAGATGCGTACACAGCGTGGTAAAGGCCCACTTTAGTAAGCACATCTTTAGATCGGCTTAAGACATCTTCAAGCCACTCCCAATAAAGCTCATCAAAGACGGCTTCTCCAGTAGTCGACAAGGTACCATTCCAAGCTATGGCTCCGCTGTGAATGTGATCACCAATAAGCTTAAACAAGGCCGGGTGATGGTCACGAGCATGGTGCGAATGATTCAAAATAAGAACCCTCAATGTGCACGCCTTTTTCTTCATGTTTGGTTGAACAGTGTCTACCACCTCCCAAGATACTTCGGAAAACCACGACTTAATATGCATGGAATTGTCTTTCACGAGAAAAGCAAGCGCCTTAGGACCAGTTAGTGGCGGGTAAAGCTTCAATGTTGTTCCCTCATCTTGTGAATCGCCTTCCTTCGCAAGAATGGTGATGGTGTTGTTCCTAAAACATTTGAAAAATACCATGACCGCAAATCAGCCACAAAACTTAAGCAGCACGACAAAGATGGCAGCTACAGGATGGTCATTCAAAGCACGCTACAGTGGCAAAGGAAACCAAAATGCTACGCAATCGCACTACGCAAACCCGCAGCGATTACGCAAGTAATTTCTTGCACCACACGTTGACGTCACCACTAAGAAAGCCGTGATCAAAAGGCATTACGCAGCAAAGTCTCGCTGCAAGCTCTTGCACAGCTCCACATGGCAGCGCACCACCGAGAGAAAAAGATTGTGAACAAAAGGCATTACACAGCGAAACCCCGTTGCAGTCTCTGGCACAAGCACTAGGCAACCTGCTAACCCCGCCACCAACTACCACATCTCTGAAAAGCTTCGTGAGGACCTCAGTAGCCTGCTCTGCCTTCTCAAAATTAAAGAAATCTAGCATCACAGCAAACAAATCCATCAGTGGGAGCACACACATTGTGCATAAAAAAAAAGACATTATATTATGTGCATGGTGATGAAACAAGTGCACGGTTTGGTGAGGGAACAAATCAATTTCCATATACATGTACATGTGTGCACGGTATCAATCATAACCAACTTCCACATATATGTATATGCATGCAGAATGATGGGACAACCGCCAGCCAACTTATATATATATATATATATATATATATGCAAAGTGACGGGACAAGCCATAAGGCACTCAACATATATATATGTACGTACAACATGTCAAAAGCATCCAAGATGGGACAACTAACTTCAAGGTTATATATATATATATATACACACACACACACATACAAATAAGTGTGTGCGGCTCCAGGGTATATATATGTATAAATGCATGCTGCATGCGGCTCTAGGATATATATATATATATATGCATGTCAGAGTCGTCCTCGACTTAAAACAAGTAAGCCTCACAAAGGAATTTGCTGCAAACCTGCACTAGCAGACTTCGTGTCTTCCTTCACCGCATATACGAATGTATGTGACCCCAGAATGCTGCCTTCGTCTCTTCCTTCACCACGGCCAAGAAACTTACACTTGCAGCTACCTTTTTTGTCCAGCGCCAAGTTCAACAGACAGCAGGCGCGAAGAACACAGTGCAGCGAGGAAGCAGTGCACGCAGTTGTGATTGCAGTCAGCAGCAGCACAGGACTGCGGGACAGTGTAGTTGGGATGCAAGACAAGTGCAGTGGCTGTGCAATGGTTACGCGATGGCTGTGTAATGAGTGTACAAGTAAAGGAGCAATCCCATATATATATATATAAAGGTCCCCGGAGAAGCAAATGAAATGCGGTGACTATTCAAATACAGGTCCGTGACTAACAGTGACTGTGCAAACGATCACCCGTGCCTGGAAAAGAAAAAAACCAAAATGAGAGGTGATGGGAGGGTGCACTGGAAAATTATGTACAAAAAGAAAGTGCCAACTAAAAGAAAGTGCCAGCTACAGCTACTGTTAAGTAAAATGGTGCACTGGGAAAATATGATTATGTACAAAAAAGAAAGTGCCAAGTGCATTGGGAAAATATGATTGTGTACAAAAAAAGAAAGTGCCAAGTGCATTGGGAAAATATGATTGTGTACAAAAAAGAAAGTGCCAAGTGCATTGGGAAAATATGATCGTGTGGGAAAATATGATTGTGTACAAAAAAAAAGTGCCAACATGATTGTGTACAAAAAAGAAAGTGCAAAGTGCATTGGGAAAATACGATTGTGTACGTGCCAACAAAAAAAAAAAAAAAAAAAAAAGGTTAAAGAATAGTGCATTAGTCACCATCTAAAAGGAAATGGATGTGTCAAGCACCATCTAAAAATAAAAAAAATAAAAAAAAAAGAGAAAAAAAATAAAAAAAAAAAAAGAAAAAGAAGGAAGTAACGCATTTTAGTTAGATATACATTTTATTTGTATTTAGCACAACATACTGAATAAAATAAAGCATGTCCATTGATATCTCTAAAAAAATTACAAGTGTGTAAAAAAAAAAGAAAAAAAGAAAAAAAGAAAAAGTCAAATCAAATTTACAGGAAGGGATCTTCAAGGATGATCAGGTGGCGCCTCATCACTCGGCGGAGCTCCAGAAAGATGAAGCACCAGAGATTGATTATCCGGAGCTTCAACACTTGGTGAAGCGCCAGAGGACGAAGGCAGAAGTTGCCACTGGAGTAACGCCACAAACCTCTGATGATCACTCTGAATCCGAACTTCGGACTCCTGTAGCTGGTCAAGCTTCCTCTTCATGCTTGTTGAGTAATTAGTTGCGAGCATGTGCAACTCTTTATTCTCGTGCCTAAGCACCCTGACCTCTTGCCGAAGACTGGCCACCTCAGCCATCAGCGACTCAACCTGACGAGATCGAGCAAGAAGGCGTTGGCCCATGTTTGAAACTGAACCTGGACATCGGACGCTGTAGGCTAGAAAGTCCTGAACAGCCAGCTCGTCGGACCGCCTGGAAAGTATCCTAGTGTCTCTAGGAGTGAGAAGATTTCTGGCCACCACCGAAGCAGTTCTATCGTTCATCATCATAGAATCCCCAACTGTAAGAGGACCATTGGGAGATACAAAGGACGGCTGCCAAATGTTGTTTGTAGAAGAAGATATGTCACTATCTTCCCCGACATTCAAGTTAAGACGACGGTCAGAAAGGCAAGACATTTTCGAATGAGTGAAGAAAAAGAAGAGGTCGGACAAATCAAGTTCTTAGAAGTGCAAGTAGGGAGCTTCTACAGGCAAAAAATTCAAGTGTGCTTTGGAATGTGATGCGTGCCTCTCTTTAAAAATCAGCACTCGATGGAGCTTCAGAAATTGAAGAGGCGAGTTCAGAAATCGAAGAGGCAAGCTTAGAGATCGAAAAGACGTCTGCTTTCTCAAAAGCTGGGCTGCTCATAAACCACGGGCCGATCTCAGAAATTGAAGAGGCACTTGTTTTTTTTTTTCAGATGTGTCATCACTTGTCAAATGCACACTCAGCTTTGCGAAAATCACGGATAATTTGTCGAAGCGCCAATCTCAGATATCGAAGAGGCGCCAGTCTTTTTCAGCCTTGTCAGCACTTGTCACATGCACTCAGCTTTGCGGAAATTACGGGCAATTTGTCGAAGATTTCTGATAAAGAAGAAAGCATGTAAAGCCATACTGATCAATCACTCAATGGTTGCCAACACGAGTGAAAGAATAGTACCTCTACAGGTATTAAAGAACTTCTTATAACTGTCCACCTTCACCGTCCATAGCAAGGCAGACATGCGAAAATGCCCAACCCTTCCTCATTTCCGAGAGTACACTCTCAGCAGAGCCTCTCGAAATACCCAGTTTTCTTCCTCTCCTGGAATACCTCTGCAAACAAATGACACCAAAGCAAAAGTATCTCATATCACCAGGGTAGAAAGCAAGAGTATCTCATATCATGCTTTCTCCCTGTCCTTTCCTTTGTCCTTGTTCTTACCTGCAAAGACAAGGATAAAGAAAGCAATATGTCGGAACCTCCACTTAAACTCCGGGCAAGGAACCAACTACTTGGAACCTTTGCCTGATTGCTTACCTGGCTTTGCTCTTGAGTACTCGTCTTCAGTTGCTGATGTACTTCCGAAGAAGATGCCATATTTGCCCGGAGAACAGATAAGGCAAGTGAAAATGATACCTTGAAGCATGTGGAGACAACGTGCTGATTTCCTTCAAGATCAAGTCTCCCCTTCCTCGCATAATCAACCAACCCAGAAGAAGGAGTCTGAGTTGAATCCAAGAGCTTGAGAAGTTTCAACAAACATATTGGCGGCACCATCGTCGAAGAACAAAGCCTCGCTGTGCAACGCTGTCAAATCGCCACCACTTCTTCGAAAGCAAGAGTATTTCATATCATGCTTTCTCCCTATTCTTTTCTTTGTCCTTGTTTTTACCTGCGGGACAAGGAGAAAGAAAGCAATCAGACAACACTTGGTATCAATCTTCTGATCTGGAACCAACTGCTTGGAACCCTTCCCTGATTGCTTACCTAGCACTGCTCTCGAAGTACCCATTGTTTCAACATCTTATGCTTCTAGAGAAAATACCACATCTGCCTGAAGAACAGATAAGGCAAGGGAAAATGATACATTGAAGCATGTAGAGACAAGCACAACAAAACACGTGCCGATTCATCCGCTACTTCTTCAAAATCAAAAGTATCTCATATCATTAGGGTTGCAATCACTCTGGGTTTGGTGGACCTGTTTTGACCCTCAAATTCTTGGGTCGGCCCGCTAGGCGTTGTGAGCTGCACGTGTCGATTTACCACCCTTGAATCAAATCCTTAAAGATTAAGTCACCAACTGGAAAAAGCGCCCATCACTCTTGAAGATCATACTGTTGACCAAACTGCTCAGGGTTCATATGAAAATGCTGCGAACTTCCTTGATCTTTCAAAGCATGCATGTCCTGAAACTGCTCGTGGTCATGTTTAAGTTCGAGATCAAGCCTCGACAGCCCTTAAAGAAATTACAAGTCCAATTCAAGATCAAGTGCCCACCACCCTTGAATCAAATCCAGTTCAAGATTAAGTCTGTGGAAAGTCCCTTGGAGGAAACCAGAAAACCCTCCAGCCCAGTTCAAGAATAAGCTGTGGAAAGTCAACAATTGGAGGAAACCAGAAAATCCTCCAACCCAGTTCAAGAATAAGCCTATGGAAAGTCAACAATTGGAGGAACCCAGAAAATCCTCCGAACCAGTTCAAGATCAAAGCTGTGGAAAGTCAACAAGCGCGACAAAATACGTGCCGATTCACCCACTACCAAAGAAAAAGATCATCTACCACATGAAGCTCCTTGTGGTCCAATTTCAACCTTCAAGATCAAGCCTCAACGGCCTTTGAAGAAATTTCAAACAAAGTTCAAGATCAAGCCCCAACGGCCCTTGAAGAAATCACTAACCAAGTTCAAGATCAAGCCTCAACGGCCTTTGGATCAACATCTGCAGTAAGGGACTTCAAAACATATCTTCTACACATGACAAGCACATGTATACGACGCACCTTGAAGTGGGGGCATTTGTAGACATCGAAATTTCGGTAAAATAAATGTTGATCAATAATTAAAATTTCAATGTTTATGTGTCACATAAATTTTACACATAGCATGTGACTAAACGAAAAATCAAAATAAATCGGAAAAGTCATCAAACAGGACACGTGTCAACACCTGGCAGAAATGATTTATTTCATCTAATTATTTAAATCCAAAAAATCAAGTTTTGGAATTCTATAAATAGAAGGCCAAGGCATTCATTTTGGGAGACCAATTCATAACCAATTCACCTTACACCACAACCTTGAAGCTTTGAAACTCCAAAGCTCCCAAGCAAATCCCGAAGGATCAAGAAAGCTCTCTTCGTTCTTCGTCAAATCCTCATTCAAAAGCAAGCCCCAACGGTCCTTGAAGAACTTCCACTAATTCAAGATCAGGCCCTCCCCCACGGCCCTTGAATAAAGTGTTTATCATTCATCATTCGTTCATCCCTAGATCAAGCCCCGACGGCCCTTTGGATCAACGACGTCAACAAATCCGCACAACTGTTTATCCCAAGATCAAGCCCCGACGGCCATTTGGATCAACAACATCAAATCCACCCATTACAAAGATAGAATCAGAGGCTAAATTTGTAGAAGAGATTGTAACCTCTAAATCATCAATACAAATATTATTTTGTACACGTGTTTCTTGTCTCGTTCATCGCAGGAATTTCCGTGTTTACAGAGGCTCCGAATGATCACCCTCCGGTGCCTACTCTTTTTGGGGCTCTACCGACTGTTGAGACTTCTCCTAAGCAACCTTTGTGAAGGCTCCCTCTTGTTTGTTTATTTTGATTCATGTATATGTACATATTTGTAACTTATCAGTGATATCAATAAATAAGCTTTGCATCATTTCAAAGTATTGTGTTAAATACACCAAAGCCTTCTTCACTAAGTTCTTTGAATTTTTCTTTTGTTGAAGCTTGTATGTTGAAGCTTTGTGAGTGAAGCATGTATGTTGAGGTAGTGCTCCCTTAATTTCCTGAGTGAGGAAAGCTTCTCGGTTGGAGACTTGAAAAATCCAAGTCACTGAGTGGTCGTGAGACTTCCGAGTATCAAGGTGCAGTAGCATATGGTAGGAGTCCCCCAAGTTTCCGGTCGAGGGAGTTGACGAATGAGGCATTTTCTTTCTAAGTGGTAGCCCAAAACTCTTTCATATATATTTGTTATGAAAGTTATTAGGCCCAAAGAAGAGGAAGCCTAGGCAATTTTTTTCTTTTCGAATTTTCGAATTTCTGAAAAAAAAATATATATATATATATTTTAAGCTTTGTGGGTGAAGCTTTGAGGTTGAAGCTTTGTTGGGTACCATGAATTGATTTTGCTTCACACTATCTTGATCAAGAGTGTGTGAAGCTTTTGTAGGTGAAGCTTTTGTGTTGAAGCTTTGTAGGTGAAGCTTTTGTGTTGAAGCTTTGTAGGTGAAGCTTTTGTGTTGAAGCTTTGTAGGTGAAGCTTTTGTGGGTGAAGCTTTTGTGGTGGGTGAAGCTTTTGTGGGTGAAGCTTTTATGGGTAAAGCTTTTGTAGGCGAAGCTTTTGTGGGTGAAGCTTTTATAGGTAAAGCTTTTGTGGGTGAAGCTTTTGTGGGTGAAGCTTTTGTAGGTGAAGCTTTTGTGGGTGAAGCTTTTGTAGGTGAAGCTTTTGTAGGTGAAGCTTTTGTATAGGTGAAGCTTTTGTGGGTTAAACTTTTGTAGGTGAAGCTTTTGTGGTGGGTAAAGCTTTTGTGGGTGAAACTTTTGTAGGTGAAGCTTTTGTAGGTGAAGCTATTGTGGGTGAAGTTATTATGGGTGAAGCTTTTGTGGTGGGTGAAGCTTTTGTGGGTGAAGCTTTTGTAGGTGAAGCTTTTGTAGGTGAAGCTATTGTGGGTGAAGCTATTATGGGTGAAGCTTTTATGGGTGAAGCTTTGGTGTTGAAGCTTTGGAGTTGAAGCTTTGTAGGTGAAGCTTTTGTGTTGAAGCTTTTATAGGTGAAGCTTTGGAGTTGAAGCTTTGTAGGTGAAGTTTTGGAGTTGAAGCTTTGTAGGTGAAGCTTTTGTGTTAAAGCTTTTGTAGGTGAAGCTTTGGAGTTGAAGCTTTGTAGGTGAAGCTGTAGGTGAAGCTTTGGAGTTGAAGCTTTGTAGGTGAAGCTGTAGGTGAAGCTTTGGAGTTGAAGCTTTTGTTGGGTACCATGAATTGATTTTGCTTCACACTATCTTGATCAAGATAGTGTGAAGCTTTTGAGAATTATGGTTGAACTCCTTTGATGAAGCTCTTGTTGGCACAATAAATTGGTTTTGCTTCACACCGTCTTGATCAAGAGTGTGTGAAGCTTTTGAGAATTGTGGTTGAACTCCTTTGATGAAGCTCTTGTTGGCACCATAAATTGGTTTTGCTTCACACTGTCTTGATCAAGAGTGTGTGAAGCTTTTGAGAATTGTGGTTGAACTCATTTGATGAAGCTTTTGTTGGCACCATAAATTGGTTTTGCTTCACACTATCTTGATCAAGAGTGTGTGAAGCTTTTGAGAATTGTGGTTTCCCTCCATTGATGAAGCTTTTGTTGACACCATAAAATGGTTTTGCTTCACACTATCTCGATCAAGAGTGTGTGAAGCTTTTAAGAATTGTGGTTACCCTCCATTGATGAAGCTCTTGTTGGTACTATAAATTGGTTTTGCTTCACACTGTCTTGATCAAGAGTGTATGAAGCTTTCTACAAGTTGTAGTGCTTGCATTGTTACAGAGGAGAAATGTCTGAAATAGATGCAAGAGGGTTGAATAGCTTGATCTTCGTATGCCATGCACTGAAGTTGTTGTTGGCTTGCAATAAGACTTTGTTGGTGGCTATAACTCTTGTTGGGCATAAGTGCTCCTCTAGTTGAGTTGTCAAGCTTGAGGGTTTTTTATTATTTGTGAATGCTGGGAGTTCACATGTACAAGTTGTACCACTCGTCCTCTGGTAGGTGGAATGAATAGTGAGTTGCTTTCATCACTTGGTTGGTGGTACGAAAGTGAGTTCCTTCATCACCTTTCATCACATTTCATCACCTGGTTGGTGGCACAAAGATGAGTTCCCTTTTCACCTGGTTGGTGGCATGAATGGCAAGTTGCCAAATGATATTAGAGTACGTGTTATACATTTTATCACCTGGTTAGTGGCATGAAGATGAGTTCATTCTTCACCTGGTTGGTGGCATGAGTGGCAAGTTGCCAAATGATATTAGAGTACGGATTATACATTTCATCACCTGGTTGGTGGCATGAAAGAGAGTACGGGTTGTACATTTCATCACCTGGTTGGTGGCATGAAGATGAGTTTCTTCTTCACCTGGTTGGTGGCATGAAAGAGAATACGGGTTGTACATTTCATCATCTGGTTGGTGGCATGAAGATGAGTTCATTCTTCACCTGGTTGGTGGTATGAGTGGCAGCAGTTTTGAGAACCTAACAAGAACTTGGACGAATTTGGGTGAAAACTTGAATCAAACCACTTAGAAACACAAATCAAAACACTTTCTAACTAATCTAAGACTTCAAAATAAAGGGGGATTTGTTTTGGACGAAAATTGAAAACAAAACAGAAACTTTAAAACAAAACAGATTGTAAAACGTTTTTAGATGAAAAGGATGGATAAAAGGCTAGTTAGGAGGTTCTTATCCACACATGACACACTTGCAAACAAAACGATTTTCAGTTGTTCTTCCAATAAATTATGAAACTCAACACCCCAAGTTAATTAGATACGCTTATATTAACCTTCAAGTTCTCCTTAAGTTAATGAATCGGATGGGAAAGCGCATACAACAATTCAAAGCATTCCTCAAAGGTTCCTTACGTGATGAGCACAATAAAGATACAATCAAGAATCATGAAGCACAATGAGAACTATAAGTGTTGACGAGGCATTCGTTACTATGATGAGCATGAAACTAGTGCCAAGAATTCATTCAACGCGATCGTTTATAAGCGACCTTCACTACTTGTGATTATAAGATTGTAACTATTAGGTGAAACTCCCTCATAATCTAGCATCATATTCATGCATGAAAACTAAGCGTGCACTCTCAATCAACATACACAAATAAGTTATCAATCAAGTAGATGAACGAATTGAAACCACAACTTATGAAATAATAACTGAATGTAATCAAATTATATTGCAAGCATATACATGGTTTCGAATCACCCCCCAACTAAGGGGGTTTAGTTCCTCATACTCACAACACAAAGTTTATTGAATTCAAAACATTGAAAACATAAGAAAGATTACACCTAAAAGTTCCAGCAATCTGCAATAGACTAGCAAGCACATTCAAGAGCACTCATTCTTCCTTCTTGCTGCGGCACAAGGTATGGAGATGGTTTGGATGGGTTTTGGATGATGGAGAATGGTGGGAAGGTGTCTAGGATGGGTGTATGGCACAGCTAGGGGGTTTTGGGGTCAGAAAATATGGATTTGGGTGAAGGTTGGGCACGGCAGAGGTAGGGGAAAGGTTTCTGGCGTGAATGGAGTTGTATGGATGTGTGTGGACTGTTTTGTGGCTGCAACAAGGAGGTTTATTTAAAGGAAAACAGAAATTAAAACCCTAGGTTGATTAGGAAATCAGAAATTAAGTCTAAGGATTCTAGAATTAGGAAATAAATCAGAAAATTAAAGGAAAGGGCAAGGGAAATTCGGCTAGGGTTTAAAACACAAAAGGAAGGTGTTTTAAAGCATAAAAACAGGAAATAAGGAAGAGGAAATGCAAAGGGAGGTGCGGCAAGGGTTCAAAAGGGTTCTAGGCTTTTGTTTTGTGTCCTAGAATGCTTAGAAAGTCTTCATAATTGCTGGAACTTTTAGGGACAATTAGGAAAAATCAAACCAAAGTAGGAAACCTTGGCTTAACTTTCCTATTTCAAGTAGGAATCCTTGTTGGAGGAGGAATCCTTGTTCTTCTAGGAATCCTCATGTGATTAGGAATCCATCTTCAATTAGGAATCCTTCGTTGATTAGGAATCCTTCGTCGATTAGGAATCCTCCTTCATGTAAGCACTTTCCTACTTCAACTAGGAAACCTTGTTCAAGTAGGAATCATCATCTTCAAGTCGTCAAATTCGTCCAAACCTTGGCTCCAATTATGTGATAATCATTCCAAGCCCAATTTTGCTCCAAAAAGCTCCAAAATGCATCTTCTTGCATCCTTTGGCCTTAAAACCTGAAAACACATAAAACTAGCTTAAAAGACTACTTTAACTAAGAAAACACCATGGAAATGCATAAGAACTAGCTAACTAAGGCGCATAAATATGCTCCTATCAAATTCCCCCACACTTAGCTTTTGCTAGTCCTCGAGCAAAACAAACAAAAGAAAGGAAACAAAACGAAACAAACTAACCAAAACAAAACCTAAACCTTCCAACGTTTGCCTCAGGGATTTCCAATGCACATGACATGTTAAAGATTGTTATCCCCACAGATTTGAGTCATCTTTACACAAGCACATACTTAATTAAAGCCACCACTTACTAGTTCACAAGTAATCAATTAAAACA
Organism: Malus domestica; assembly: GCF_042453785.1. NCBI lineage: Eukaryota > Viridiplantae > Streptophyta > Magnoliopsida > Rosales > Rosaceae > Malus > Malus domestica. The sequence continues at coordinate 26,121,015 of NC_091675.1, forward strand.
ATGCTTTGAATGTAGTAACATGCCTTAGAGAATTCCCTCAATTCCTTACAAGATATACACTCTATTTTCACTCAGATTTTCTAACTCCACACCCTACACTAGTCATATGTGAGAAGATTGATGTAGATATGAAAACGAATGCTCACATATATGTTTCACAAAGAACGCAATTTCTAGAGTTAAGAAGCATGTTTAGATATGATCTCATGAATGGAATGTACTACTTAAATGCGAGAACCAGTGACACCATATGCTCATACCAAATTCAAACTCCACAAATTGAAACACATAACACTCAAGATAGAAGTTAAGGGTTGTAATGGGGCTTGGGGTGTTGGTTAACAAGGAAAGGATAGGGAAAACAAACGTTCTTCAAGCAATAGTACGCAAAGCAATGAAATTGAGACTTAGAATTCACTTAGATTGCAGAAATTAACTTTAAAACACAAGGGGAAGACTTAAACAACTCCTTAGGGCCGAATTCATTGTTTTGGACCCTTACTTCAACAAACAATACTTTGGAACTCTTTTTCTCAACTTTTCAACTCTTTTTTCAAACTTTTCATATTTTTTTCTTCAATTTTTCTTTTTCCACGAATTTTTTTTCTTTTCTTTTCTTTGCCGTGCCTATGGCACACAATTCCTCATGAAAAACACTTCCCCCACACTTATTTTCTGCCAACATAAATCAAAAGGAATTCAATTCGAATCATGCTTTACTATGCTTCAAGAACAAGGGTATGGATAATCCTAAACTAGGCTAGGTGAGGGTAATGTGGGTTAACAAAGAAAAGGCTAAACAAGGCTCAACGGGGTTAAACCTAAACATATAATGGAGTAGGGCACACGGCTTTTTGGCTAAGGTGGTGGTCACTACACAACTTCATCTTGAATATGTGTTATGCAATTCAATGACATGCTTTGAATGAAATGGGCATGAGTTCTAGCATTTGGAACTAAATGATGAAACGCCTTCTAAGTAGCAACCAAGCAAGGAATAATGAGATCATGCAACGACTTAGAAAACAAAGAATGCACAGAATTTAACTCTCCAAATAAACGTTTAGGCTCAAGTCTCACAAGGTTGTAGCGTTAGTTTGAGTTCCTTCCTTCAAGCATGTTACAAAAACTGATTTTTTTTCTTTTATGATTGCATGTGAATTCATAAGTTATAACCACACCAAGCATAAACAAAGAGTAAATCAAACTTTCATCCATGTTAATCACTCTCTTTAACAGCCATGTAATTACAAACCGAATCCTCATCATTGTGTTGGAAGGTACCCTAAGACACAAACAAACACACAAAAACAACTCTTTTTGGGTTTTTAAAACAAATTTTTCAAATTTTTATGTGATTTTCGGATTTGTATGTTAACACACACTAAAACACACCAAAACTGCTTAAAAACACTTAAAAACAGCAAGGAACAAGTTTCCAAGTTAAGGGTGATAAAATCCCACGAATTTGCATCTAAAACACTTAGTTACCCCCCCCCCACACTTAAATCAAACATTGTCCTCAATGTTTCAAGCCTAAAACCACACTAAACAAAAAGAAACACACAAACAGCAAGTAAATAACAAAACTGGGCAGATTAGAAACAAGCAACAAAGTGAAGGGTTTTAGGAACACAAATCTGGAATTGGAGTGATTCCTAGGGCTTCCTTTGTTGAATTGCATGGGTTGCCTCCCAAGTAGTGCTTTCTTTTACGTCTTGCAGCCGGACGAAGAACACAATCATGCCCCATTGGAGCCCACGGCATCTAGTGGGATCTCATCCTCTAACTCTATGAATGGAGGAGGATAGTAATCCTCCTTGATTAGGGCGTTGAGCATCCTACAATCCATGTGAATTAGGCCACCATCAGGGATCTGCGCAGGTACCTGCACCCAAGAAGGAAACCACATCTTAATTTTAATGGGAATTGGATTTGGACTAGGTGCCTTACCTTGGTGTTGTGATGAAGTGGCAGCAACATGAACTTTTTTCCTCATGGTATTCTCGGCCACATTGGGTATCTTAAGGGCAGTGGCCGTGGGGTCCTCATGCTCCACTCCAATTCCCTCATCTTGCATGGTTCTTGAAGCAACCTTTGTGTTAGGGGCTGAATGATCCGTCCCTATCTTTTCTATTGTATCAATTGGCTTATGTATGAATGTGTTGGAATGTATGATTGAACGAATATACTGTGAAGCTGTTTGTTTATTTGTATAGTCTTGTTGACATATAATTATACTTTGTTTCATGTTGGAAGCATTCATGTTGAAGCTTTGAACTCGAATGTTTCATTGCTAGGGATGTAAGAGGATTATGACCGAGTTGTCTAAATCACCTTTTTATTGAATTCATGCCAAATAGTCTTCGTTACATAAGATGCCGGACGGCTGAAGCTTAACACTTGTACAATGTGAGTTTATTTGTAATAGTACTTCAAGTGATCAGCGTTCCATGAATGCCCAAGGGTCTTGCCATCGGAAATTTTAAGCTTGTAGGAGCCAAGACAACTGATGCTAACAACTTCAAACGGTCCATCCCAGTTTAGACTAAGTGTTCATTCACTCGGGACTCTGTCATAGAGTAATCTTTTCTTCAATACCCAGTCCCCCACTTTGAAAGAATGAGGTTTGACCTTTGAGTCATAGTAGTTGGAGATGCGCTGTTTGTAGGCGACATTCCTCAAGTGAGCCTAGTATCTGTGTTCCTTTACTAGATCTAAGTTGAGGGTAAGTTGTTTGTCATTTTCGCTTTGCACGTAGTTCTGGACTCGGAACGTTGCTTGCTCAAGCTCAACTGGGACAACTATCTCTGTACCAAAGGCCAGTGAGAATGAGGTTTCTCCTGTTAATGTCCGATATGAAGTACGGTATGACTAAAGAACTTGGGGTACAAATTATGGCCAACAACCTTTAGCCTTGTCCAAGCTGGTTTTCAAAGTTCGCTTGATTATTTTGTTGATGGCTTCAACTTGTCTATTAGACTAGGGATGAGCTGGGGAGGTAAAACATAAGTTGATGTTGAACTTAGAGCAGAACATCGCCCGTTGTCAGTGACTATCGCATTGGGAATGCCGAATCTGCAAAAGATGTTCTTCCATACGAAGTCTTCTATTTTTGCCTCAGTAATGGTTGCCAAGGGTTCTACTTCGGCCCACTTTGTGAAGTAGTCAACTGCAATGATTGCATAACGGACCTTGCCTTTCCCTGTAGGCATTGGGCCGATCAAATCAAGTCCCCATTGGGCAAAGGGCCAAGGGCTGATCATAGGAGTGAGTGGCTCGGAAGGGGAGTGAGGAATAGTTGCATAGCGATGACACTTATCACATGAGCGGGATATTCTGATGGCATCTTGGTCCTTGGCGAAAAGCCTTGTGTGCTAGGGATCGAGATCCAGCATGATCTCCGCAGACTCCTTCATGTATTTCTCAATGTTTGAGTATCGTGTCTCCGCATCTTGTAAAGCCTTGCTAGCGTAGTAGACAAGTCGTTCGACATTACCATTCTTTCGAATGGGAACGAAACTTACTGCTGAAGCCGATATCGACAGATAGATAATGAAAGTGTCACTAACCTCAGGTTTGGAGAGCAGAGAGGGTTTGCTCATGTAGTCTTTGAGGTTCTTGAATGCCTCGGCACATTTATCAGTCCATGTAATGTACTTCTTACTTGCTTTAAGTGCTGTGAAGAAATGAGCACATCTATATGTGGCCATAGAGATGAACCTAGTTAAGGCTGCCACCTTGCTAGTAAGGCTCTGGATGTCTTTTGAAGTTACCGGTTGTTTCATGTTGAGGATTGCTTTGATCTTCTCGGGATTAGCCTCAATGCCTCGTTAGCTTATCATGAAGCCTAATAATTTGCCAGAGCCTACGCTGAAGGCACATTTGTTAGGGTTCAACCTTATTTGATACCTCTTCAGAATGGTGAAAGTTTCAAATAGGTTGGTGATGTGTTGGTCAGCATGTTTGCTCTTAACTAGCATATCATCAACGTAAACTTCCATGCTATTCCCAATCTGTTTGGCGAACATTGAATTGACTAGTCTTTGATAAGTAGCTCCTGCATTCTTTAGGCCGAATGGCATGACTTTATAGCAATATAATCCTCTGTCAGTAGTGAAGGCTGTGTGTTCTTGGTCCGAAGGGTTCATGAGGATTTGGTTGTATCCTGAGTAAGCATCCATGAAGCTCAGGAGTTCACACCCTACCGTAGAGTCTATAAGTCTGTCAATGAGGGGAAGAGGAAAGCTATCCTTCGGGTATTCTTTATTTAAGTCGGTGTAGTCGACACATATTCTTAACAAGACCTTTTGGAGCAGGAGACTTTCTTTGGTTGGATTTTTCTTAACAAGGACCACATTTGCTACCCATGTTGGGTAATTGACTTCACGGACTAAGCCTATGCCTTTGACTTTTGCAACTTCTGCCTTCATTGCTTCATATCATTCAGCATCATAAGATCTTCGCTTTTGTCTCACCGGCTTGGTCTTGGGGTCAATACTCAAGCGATGACATATAATATCGGGAGAGATGCCTGACATGTCCTCGTATGACCAGGCGAAGACATCAGTATTCTCTTGCAAAAAAGAGATCAATGTCAACCGAATGGGTGGTGACAAGGTGGTGCCGATCTTCACTGTGCAATCTAGATAATCTTTTAAGATAGAAACCTTCTCCAACTTTTCAGCGGGCTGTGCTTGCTGGGTGAAAGAGTCATCTCGAGGATCGTCAGGTTGACTGTTGCCAGCGTGAAGATCCAAGTTGGCTTCATCCGGGCTGGTCTTTATGACTTGGTCATGTATAGAAAGGGTTTCCTTGGGCACAAGCAAGTGTTGTTGCTTGACCGAAGTGTTGTAACATGACCGTGCACTAAGTTGATCTCCTCTGATGTAACCATTGCCATAGGAGGTTGGAAATTTCATCAACAATATATGTGTGGATACCATGACCTTGAGATCATTGATGCATGTGCGTCCAAAAATGACATTGTATGTCGTTGGGCAATCAACCACCAAGAAGTTAGTGGTAATGGTAGCTGTGTAAAGGCCTGTACCAATGGTGAAAGGTTAGTGTATGCTCCTTAAAGGTTGTATGATATCACCGGACAAGCTTATCAGAGGAGAAATTGAGCGATCGAGCAAGTGTTCAGCTACATTAAGTACCCTGAAAGCTTTAGCAAACATGATATTGACCAAAGCCCCCGTGTCTACCAGGATTCGTCGTACTTCAAAGTTGGCTATGTGGGCTTTCATGATCAGTGGGTTATTGTGAGGGTAGATGATACCTCTTTCTTCCTCAGGGTAGAAACATATTGGATCCCAATTAGGCTTTTGACATTTTCCTCCTCTGATGTCTTCCATGTGAAACACTTGGTAACCAGGCCTTAAAGCTCGTTCGCTGTTTTTCATGGCTCTGTTGGAAGATTCAGATATGGGTGTGCCGCCACTTATGGAATATATCACATTCACTTGGCGTTGGTTATGGTTATCCCTTGAATGGTGAAAGATGAATTCATCAATTTTTCCTTCACGCCAAAGCTTCAATATGATCACAAAGGGTGATACACTTCTCGCTGTCATGGCCGTTATGCTCGTGGTAGCAGCAAAATGTGCCCATGTTATTCATGGGCTTGTAACCCGACTACCTCGGCATTGGCTTCGGTATCAGTTATGCTATGCTGGGGTAAATGGCCGCGCATGTGGCGTTCAAAGGTGTGTATGCCTCATACCTCAGGGTAAGGGCTGTCTTGACACGTGCTTGACCCACAGTGTTGACTGCCTAGGGTCGGGGTTATCGTGGAGATACCCTTGGTTATCGCGGCAGTGTCCCTTACTCCTTTTACTAAAATGAGACTTGTGAGGATGGAAATCTTTCCTTTTGCCCTGAGATTGATATGTTTGTTGACTTGGCAAAGTATTAAGTAAGGCATGAGGAGGCACCGCTGCCGTTTAGAAGGTTGAGGTCTTCTCATTTGGTTGGATCTGGCTTCCACTCCGTACTTGCTGATAAGAGGTGGCTGTGGGGGGTTTCCCTTGATATGTCATTGCCTCAGCGGAGGCATGGTTGAAAGCATGTGCCATCACCTCAGAGTAAGTCTTCCAAGTGTTAGCATTGATCATGTACTTGAAGAAACAATCACGTAGGCCTGCCGTGAAGGCTTTAAGGGCAATATTGTCATCTACCTCGGCACAACGGGAATACTCATGGTTGAAGCGGCCAGCATACATATGTAATGACTCGTCTGGTTTCTGGCGAATAGTGTACAAGACATCTGCAGAGTGCAAGCGATCGGTCTGGAAAATGTGTTGAGAAACAAACAGTTTCCTCAATTCCTCAAATGAGTCTACCGTCTCAGGTGGAAGACGGCAATACCAGTTTAGAGCTCCACCAGAGAGAGTGGAGGGGAAGAGAAGACATCGTTCTTCGTCGGTGTGCATCCGGTATGTCATGGTGAACTCAAAGAGGTTAAGGTGTTCAATCGGGTCTTCAGTTCCAGTATAGAGTTGCAAGCCAAGCTTCTGCTTTGTCTTTGCTTGGAGGGGATGTCGAGAATCCTCCTTGTAAGAGGGCCAGGCCTAGGTTGGTTCAAATCAGGTATCTCAGCTTGTCGTTCGGCCTTCAACTTGTTTACTTCTTTAAGGAGCTGTAGGACAAGAGGGTCCTGAGTGGAGTCATGTACCACTGGAGCTTTCTTTCGTAAATCTCCATTTCCTCTTGGAAGTAGGAAGGTTTAATCAAGAGCATGTGATTTTTCCTTGGACTTGCCATACTGACTTCCAAGGTATGTCTGTAGGAACATCTCTGAGTCCCCTATACCTTCGTGTTTCTCTATGACTTATTGCCCCTTCCCCAAATTGGTAGTCGGCCTGGGACATGGGAGGGGACCGAGTGTTTCAAAGACCCTTGGGTCATTGATCTTCGAGCTTACATGGATGGGATTGTCTCGATGTTGCTTTAGGAAGTCTCAACAGTCGCAAAAAATGGCTTTCGATCCTTCCACTCTTGCTGTAAGAAGGTGTCTTCCTCCACTCCTCTTGCTTCGGGTCGAAGCAGCTAGGTTGAGAGAAGTCTCATGTTGGTCGCCATTTCGATGAGTAGCTCGCTCTTCAACAGGAATACCCATGTCGAGGGCAAATGACCCTCCGTGTTGGAGGGCACCCAGTTGATGGTTGACTTCCACAGGGGGTGATGAGCTCGTGTGTTTTAGTATATCTAGCCTCGTGGAGCATCTCGAAGTCCTTCTCATACTGCTTTTGGAGGATCTCATTTTTCATCGTTATCTTGTTGTTCTGAGCTTCTAGCTCATCGACTTTAGCCTGAAGAGAAAACTTCTTTTGTTCCTTCCTTCGTTGCTTCGCACCAAGTGCAAGAGGGGTGTCATTCTGTGTGTTGTGGCTTCCTTCGCTCCCCATGTTGGAAAAGGATGCCTGGTTAAAAGAAAGTGTATGAATGGTGGAAACTAGCTTAACAAAGCTGAAGAGAGTGGGAATAAGTGTCGTTCCCACATACGGTGCCAAATGTTGATGCACAAAATCAGTAAGAACTTTGGTATAACAAAAAATGTTAAGTTTGTGACCTTCGCTAGATTGCTCCAGTCACTAATGTGGATAAGTATGTAAATGAATAGAGACAGGGAAGCAAACACAAGATGTACGTGGTTCACCCAGATTGGCTACGTCCACGGAGTAAAGGAGTTCTCATTAATTGTGAAGGGTTTACATAAGTACATAGGTTCAAGCTCTCTATTAGTGAGTACAAGTGAATGATTTAGTACAAATGACATTAGAAAATATTGTGAGAGAATGATCTCTATTTATAGAAGAGAGTTTCTAGTTTCATTCTGACATTGACACGTGTCGTGTTATGATTGGCTTATGATGTTGACACGTGTTGCGCTATGATTGGCTTCTGATGTCGACATGTGTCCATCTGTGATTGGTCAAGTATGGTACAAACAAACAACAGTGTTGCGGATTCATCATTGTAGGTGCTTGACCTAAAGATAATTTTTCGCGTAATGCGTGATGTTACGAATTCTTGGGCGAAACTTACTTCCATTCTCAATTTTGGTTTTCAGTACAAGTATTTTAACTTACCTTTTTATAGTTATATATATATTTGTATTTTCGAAGTTACAAATGTTTTGGGGAAAGTATTTCCATTTTCAGTTTTAAGTTCAGCACGAGTTTTCGATTTATATGTTAATACTTATCTATTTTGACGTTATCTTATTTTACATTCTTACTTTTGGCCTTAAGCTATTTTGTGCTTTCGACTTTATATTTTATTGAAGTATATCTCTATTTTTACACTGATGGGGAAAGAAGGTATGAGCCTGGGGGCACGAAAAATGGAATCATTGCAACCCGATCGTGACGGGATGACATCTCCCTTTTTGTGAAACCGCTCTTACTTGATTTCTTCGTTACGTATATATATTCTTCTTCTTCCTATTTTCTAGTCTTTTAGTTTAGTCAGTTGTTTTAAATTTCGGGGACGAAATTTTTATAAGGGGGATAGATTGTTACACCCACCCCCACTTATATATGTAATTCTATAATTCTCCCTAAAACGTATTTTAAATCTTTCATTTCAGTCCTTTATCTTAATCGAATATGGACTTGTGATCTAGGTTCCATGTTTCCCTCAAACTGCCACATGGCAGCACCCTAACTTATTCTTTTCGTTTTCTTTTCTTCTTTTCTTTTTTTTCCCTTCCCCTGGCGCATCTCTCTTTTTCCCTGTACACTCTCTCCCTTTGTCACTCGAAACCCTCACTTATCTCTCTTGTCCCCTTGCACCATGACCACACACCCACACTCACAGCTGCTCATGCTCAAGAACAATCACCATCATCATCTCTTTTATGCCGTCTCTTTCTCTCCCGTCGCCGCGCAACTCGACGAACCCAGAAAACTCTTTGGCGAGAGTTCTTCGTTTTCTGGTTAGGTAAGCCTCGTATTTCCTTTTATTCTTCGTGGGTTGATGTTTGGAGGTGATTATTGAAGTGATTCCATTCTGTTTACCAAGTTTTTAGCACGAAATTGGCTCGGGTGTACTAAACCCATTTTCGGTAAAACCGTAGGTGTCGAGGAGCTTTCCGTTCACCTCCGGCCATTTCACGGCTAATAGAAGGTATAAATCTCTTCCCCTCGTCTTACTCTTCAATTTGATACCTAGATCGGGGTCTAGGGTGAACGTTTGCAGTTGATCGGAGTTGTAGAAACTCCGTCTTTCTTCTCCGTTTGGTCCCGCCAACACCAGGCCGTCCCTAAAGGTCTCGGGCCTTAGGCCCTTGGTGAGTTAGCCCAAAAACCCAACCCGTTCCATTTTTTTTTAATTTTTATTATTTGTTCTTAAGTCCTAAAGGCTTTTAAGGCCGGTTTCAGTTAAAGGGCTTAAAGCCCAGCCCTCTTTGCAATAAGGCATTCGGGCCGTGTATGTGTATGTGTGGGTCTGGGCCCAAGCCCAGACAACCCTAAACCCATCCAACCCAAAACCCTTTTCCCTATAACCCATGTAACCTAAACCCAAAAACCCTAGGACCCATGACCCTGTTTGACTTCGACCTGTTGACCCGGTTGACCTTTGACCTGGTCAACGTTGACAGTTGACCGTTGACTTTGACTTTTAGGTTGACTTTCAGTTTTCGTCTGAGACCCTTCATAGGCTAATTTCGACGTCCTGGACTCGTTTCCGATGTTTGTTTTCTCAAATTAAATTGTTTGAGTAGAGTTTGACTAAATATACCATTTTTGTGCTTAGGGGCAATTATTGTGGCTTTTGCATATTCGCTAGCTGCGCGGCTTTTCGATGGCGAAGTACTGTGAGTGGACCTCTTCTAAAATTATATGATTTTATGGTTTAATTGCATAAATGAATTGCATGCCTTACGAGTTTATGAACTGATTTTATGTTAAGCATGTTTATTGAAATGCTGATTATCGTCTCATCATTTTTTGTGAGAAAATAATTGTTAGCCTATATTGAGCTATATTTTAATATATCATATTTTTATAAAAACCATGATTTGGTGGACTATCTAATCAATGACGATAGGATGCTAGAACATGTTTTCGAAAAACCCCTATTCATAGTATAGATGATTTATCACTTTATACTATGAAGTGGATTTCTAAGAGACGTAACTATTTGTGTGTACCTAGTGGACACTATGCCGCCTGGGTTGAGGATCTGGTGTTGGCATTTAGGCAGGGAGAAATAATCCCTAGCGAAAGGCTGAGGGACACGGTAATAGGCATTGGGCCGAGAGAGAGTTATCTCTGGCTACGGGCACAGAGACTTAGGTGCAGGCATTGGGCCAACAGTATTATTATTTAGTGATCCTACTAGCAACACACCGCGCTTACGAGACGATCTACGAGCAATACACGCGATGATTTATATGATATTTTTCCGCATTATACGTGTTGAGATGTTTTATGGCATGCTAGAGTTTCAGAAAACCTATAACTTATTATGCTAGTAGTTTTCATTATATATAAACCTGGGGGTTAGTATGTTTATAACTGTTTTCGTATTATGCATATATATATGAACTTAGTCGACTCACCCTTGTTTTGCGCCCCCTTTCAGGATTTAGAATCGAGGCATACGATCCCGATGTCAATGCTTTTGCATTGGCATATTCGAGTCCTCTCGGTGTGGAACCCACATCCTTTTATTTATTAAATTTTACATTAATTCTTTTAGAACTCTAGTTAGTTGTATGCTCTGAACACATTCCTAAATTATTAATTCATTGTATTTTAAATTCATAACCCTTATTTATTTCTTATTCTTAGCTTTTGTATCAATTAATGGCTTTCGTCACCCTCGGGTGTCGGCCAGCACGTGTCTATCCTGGTATTCATGGAATATCAGGGTCGAGGCGTGTCAAAAAATGAGGGAAAAACCAGTATGGGTTGAGCTCCCTTGCTGAGTACCGTGAATGGCGTTGGTTGCTTAGTTCTCTTCGCCCAGAGAAAGGTGGGCTGCTCCCGAGAGATGAGGTAAAGAAGATCAAGGAGGATGCATTGGCTCATCTAAATGCTATCGTGCTGCTTATTATGAATGAAGGTGGAAAAAAAGATCATCCCCGCCTACTCAAGAGATGCCGATTGAGAAAACTGAAGACTTCCTCCGCTGCTTGTGAAGGTCCGCCAGCTGTTGAGAGGGCTGTGATTGACATGACGTTTTCCAATGAGCCAGCTGTCGAGAAAGCTGTGATTGACATGACGTTTTCCAATAGGAAGAAAAATAAGGATGCTAGATCTAAGCATGTGGCGTCTGCCATGTCGAGAATGGCTTGTACGATTGCTGATAAGATTGATCAACGTAAAAGCCCTATCATGCCCCCAGTGCCGAAGTCTGTACCAAGACGTTTGTTGGGAGCCAAATGTGGTTCATCTTTGGAAAGGCTTGCTATTATGAAGAGTGATAAGGTGGACTTTGCTGCTAAAGTGACGCCAATGACCACTTCATCTGCTACTGAGACTGATTCACCTGTTGGGAAGGAAGAGACTACTCACATGGGCAGCTGTGAGAAATCCACTAAGCCTGCTTCTAGGGAGGCTGCTGAGAAATGTGTGCTCTTGAAACCAAATCTACTTGAAGACATGAACGTTTGTGCCAAGTTTGTTGATGGCATTAGAAATGTTTGTTTGCCCAAGTTCCTTTGCGAAGCATACGACCCAATATAGAAGGACAGCTATGCTTGCTATGATGTAGATATAGCAAGGTTGCCAATAAGGTAGCGAAGACTATAGCAGTTGAAGCTTACTCCTCGACCAAGGAGAACAAGAGGTTGGATTCTAAGCTGGTTGCTTTGAAGGGGTCTAATACTTTTGTCTCCACTTCTCTGTTGCTTAGATCCAAGATCTTGAGTTTGCAATTTTTTAGCTTCGTTTCGCTGCTTATGCAAGGGATAAAGAGTTTATTGCTGTTTATAATCAAGTGATCCACTTCAAGAGAATCATCGATAAGTTTGAACCCTAAGTGTTGGAACTTCAAAGTGTACTGAAGATCAACGAAAGTCTGAAGAATGAAGTGGATGAGCTGCAGCGCTTCCGTGTTGGTCTGCTCGAAGAGGATGAGCAGCTGAAGGATGAGAATTATGGGCTCAAGGTTTTGAGACCTTTTTTATTTATCCGGAAAACTTGCTTACTCTTACTTTTAAGGCTTTCATTAGTAAAGTAGTTGGAGAAATTGGTACCCAGGTTGGGGCAGCCGAGGGTGAAGCACTGGATGATGTCGTTGCTAAAAGCATTGCGGCTGCTGAATGTGTGGCGACTGAGTAGTGTGGGATATCCAAGCTGTTGAAGTGTAATATTCTAAGTAGCCTTTAGGATGTTCTTTGTTTTCCTTGAACTCATTCGGCCTTTGTTAGTTGTTTATAAACATGTTTCCTTCGCTTTTCTTCATCTTCACTTCTTTTGTTCATGCCCTAACCTTAGACTTTATAGACCAGTGCCAGGCGTGCTACTTTTCTATAAGTAAACAGGCCCGTCTAGCCTATGCAACCGTAGGTGTTGGTGTAGAACTTTGCAAAGTTATTAGTCATAGGGTTGGCAGCCGGATGCCTTACTTATAAAAGCAGACAAGTCCGCGTAACCACTAGGCTGTTAACCTTGGCTTTCTCCAATTCTGTAAGTTGCGTAGCAAGTATCACAACATTTTAGGACTTGGTGTAGGTTGTTTCGTGCTTGACAGAGGTGAAGCTTATCGACTACGTAGCATGTCGGTAGTGGATAAAGCTTCGTATATGCACACTAGCTTGTTTAACCTTTCACAAGGATGTGCGGTTGTATAAGTCTAGTATGGTTTTACTGCTCGAAGGGTAAGCCGTAGGCAATCTTTCAGAAACTGTAGGCCACCTTAGTGCACTCGATAGCAGCTTTAGGGCTCTAGAGTAGCCGTCAATCGGATGTACTGCGTAATGTACCCCATCCGTCTCTAGGGCACGGTTCTCCACAGATTAGGCTAAGAGACACAAAATCCTTCAGTTAGCTAAGCCTTGAGAAAGACCATTGTGGCTACTTCTAGGAATCTCGGCGCAAGACATCGTGCATCTAGTTATGCTAGGGTAGCCAGGCTTATCCACATCTGGATATTCGAAGTGTAGAGTTTATCCTTCCATTTTGGAGAACAGACCCATATGGGTGTCGAGGAATTAGTTTACCCTCTCGCACTGAAGAGCATGGTTGGTCATTCGGGGGGTGCAATTCCTGCGATGAGTCCCTAAGAAGGACGCGATCTTCTTTTGAAGTGCATGAGTGATCAGTTGTTGTAAGCATGCAACCGAGCCAAGTTGTGATTACTTCTGAATTCCTTATTGAAAAACGAGTGAAACGAACAAGAATTTAGCTGTAAGGTAGGAACTACACAACAATTGGATAGTCCTCGGCTTGTGAGGTGGTGCCCGTCAAGCTGTTTGAGTCTTCGGGCTTTAATGTAGTGGGAGGTCACACATGGTACTTCCTCAGATTGTAGGCGCTCCACTGGTTTTCGATCTTTTTATCATTTCTTGGTGGCAAAGGTGTAATTACTCTTGCCGTCTACTCTGTTGATCTTATACGGACATTCCCAAATGAGATTCATCTTTTTAGAGCCTTCTTTACGGGCAATGATGAAGGTTTTTCTTAGGACTAGATTTTCCTGCTAGAACTGCCCGATCTTGGCCTTTTTGTTATAGCTGGAGATTAGCTGCTGCTGGTAGGCTGCGATGCAGGTGATGGTCTACTCGCGCTTCTCTTTTGCCAGATCTAAGCTTATGGTCATCTCCTTACTGTTTTGCTCAATGCTTGGTAGTAGAGCAATGATACTTGGCTTAATGACACTGGGATGAATGATTGCTTCTGAGCCAAATGCCAAAGAAAAATGAGTCTCATCGGTTGCTCATATTTTAGTGGTGCGATATACCCATAGACATCCGGGGAGTTCGTCTGGCCATTTTCCCTTTTTGTTGGTGAGGGATTTCTTGAGGCAGTCGAAGATCATCTTGTTGGATGCTTCGGCCCGCCTAATGCCTTAAGAATATCTCGACGTGGACATGTGCTGCTTGATGCCATACTTTTGGAAGAACTTCGCCACATCTTTACCCATGAATTATAGATCGTTGTCGGTGACGATGGACTGAGGGATGCCAAATCGCTGAATGATGTTCCTCCATATGAAATGCTTTATGTTCGTCTGAGTTATGGTCATTTTGGGCTCTGCTTCTACCTATTTAGTGAAGTAGTCTGTTGCCATGATTATCATGCCTCTGCCCCCAGTAGCAGGCAGCATAGGTCATACCAGGCCGATTGCCTACTGCATGAACGGCCAATGATTCGTTTGCAAGTAAAGCTCGCTAACAGGCAGTGCTAGTACCATGTTGTAGCGTTGGCAACGGTCGTACTTTTGTATTAACTCCTTAGCATCTCGGTGCATGGTAGGCCAGCAGTAGCTTGCGTTAAGAGCCTTCTGTGTTAATGATCGACCTTCAGAGTGATTTCCACAAACGCCTTTATGGATTGAGCTTCGAACCTTTAAGTTATCAAGAAGCGCTTGGTTTGGAGTTTCCTAAACTCCAATCTTTCATTGGGGAATGTGCCATTGATCAGGTAGTTTACAATGGAATCTTGTCATTTTAGAGTTATACTAACCTGTAACTGTTGGAAATATGCCCTGAAAGTCAATCTTTGGAAGAAACCTTTCAGGACAAATGAATGGATGTATAGATGAATCTTATACATCAAAAGGCAAAGACATGAATTAGGACTATCTCAATAAACGATATATGTCCTAAATAGTGTATCCATGGACAATGGATCGATTGAAGAAGTAATCTAATGATGTTAGATTACAGAGACCTTCTTCACATAACCAAATGTCCAAAAAGGTTCCTGGTCATTGGATTGTCGGAAGGACACTGACAATGCGTAGACCGGTACATACTGTGTCCGCTTCAAATGGAAGGATGGAAAGTCTCATTCCATTCGTGTTGTGACACTAGGACAAGTATGTAGGTGCTCATTAAGGGAATGAGTTCACTGAACGCAATCGAACGAGAGTACTTGCATGGAGGTCTACTCACATGTCAAGCAAGTAACTCTAATGGTTGGAATAATGTAAGTAGTCCTTTGACCTGAGGCATCATCGTTGTCTTGTGGCTAAGTACTTAATCTTTAATTGTGTCAAAGTCATCCCATCCGCGGATGTCCACGGCATGATTGGGGTTAAGCCACTTAGTCATGAAGGCAAGTGTATGCGCAACAAGGGATCTCTAATCTTCGATAAGAGAGGAAGAATACTCTAAGATATGATTCGGGAATCTTCGGCCGAAGTATCGAGCGTAATAAAGGAAAGCGTTCCTATACGACTCAATTGAATCATATAAGAAGGAATAATCACATTAGGGGTTTGACATAATATATCCATACCCTAGTAATGTGATTGAGAGTATTGTTTTAGAGAATGATTGAATTACATTGTAATTCCAACTGAATAGGTTCTCCGAATAAACTTCTACATTAGCTTGGGTAGCTATGACATATGGTTAGATGTCACTCATAGCTTGTGAGTTCTTCTAGATGATTAAATGTAGTCATCAAAGAAGAAAGGTAAATTGAAAGGAAGTTTTAATTCACTAAGTGATTGGATTAAATATAGTCAATTGGATTGGTGCCAATCACCTCACTGCCTTGCTAATTAGAACCTAAAAGATTGTTCACCAATACACTATTGTAGTGAGTAATTAATGGATGATGGAAACAATTAATTGGATTAATTATGTGTTGTGATTAATTTAGAAAGTCTAAAGAAATCATAAAAGCGATAAAGATCGTTTTGGGCTTAAAGAAACGTTCGGGTTTAATTGGGCCCATTGGGCCTAAACCCATTGGGCTTTTATTCAAGCATTTGATGACTTGAAATAAATCAAAGCCCAAAGCCCAAACAACACAAAGAGGGCCGGCCACTTTAGGTGGAAAGGGTGAGATATTTAGTCAAGTTGTTGACTAGGTTTCTTTTGTCTATATAAGGAACTTTATAAGATATTGTTCATTAGGGTTTTTGTGTGGTTAAAACAACAAAGAGGCAAAAGAATATCTCTCTAAGAACTACACAAAGGCCGGCCACCTTGGGGTGATTTTACTAACATATCTTTCACCCTTTGGTTATTCCTTCATCCTTCTCACTACACTGGTGGGTGAGGATCTTTAGAGGTTTCCTACTTTGGAAACTTGAAGAGAACCTAGGAGCACTCATTCTATCAAAGTGGAGGAGGCAAGGAGGGAAGCTAGGCTCAAGGAGTTCAAGGAACAAAGGGCTTGGAGGTGGTCCATCCTTGGTCTCAAGTCTAGATCAAGAGGTATAAGACTAAACCTTCACTTTGTTCTTTTCTCTAAAATTTTATTTGATGCATTATATATAAACCTATGAACCTTGAAGGGGATTTGCATGACTATAGCTTTGATAATTTGTTTTAAATGCTTCCGCTGCTTTCGTATATTAAATTTGATTTGTATATGCATGATAGTCATTTAGAAATCTCATCCATGAATCTCAAAGATTTCCCTTCAGTAACACCTCGGCTGCTTGCTTTGTCTCTATGCTTGGTTCGTCTAGATACTCCATCGGAATAGAGCGTTTGAGTTGGTGGTCGAAGGCAGAGCCTAGGCCGGCTAGTACATCCATATGAGCATTGTTTGCCTGTGGAACTTGAGTGAGGGTGTAAGTCTGAAACGTCTCAAGTAGTCTGGCTAGTGATTAACTGGGAATCAGAATGAATTGCGAACTTTTTCACCGCTAAGTCTTTTTCTATTCAGATGCCTGCTAGTAGGGTCTCGTACTCTGCTTCATTGTTGGATACTTTGAAGCCTAGAATGATTGCTTGCTTGGGTATCGAATTGTCTGGGGTGACAAGGACTACGCCTGCTGTCAAACCTTTGTAGTTGGATGCGTCGTCGACATGCAAATGCCAGAAGTTTCCATCGGGTAGAGCAGGCGCGGCTATGGCGTGTTCAGTTACCTCAGGGGCATCGTTGGGCCGCTCTGTTACGTTGTGAATGCGTGGCAAAAAGTCGTGGAGCTAGGGTCATGTTACACGTAGTAGGAGATGCTTATCTGCCACTATCGGACCACTCTAGAGCTACATAATGGAGCAAAGGTCGGCTAGGGCCGTGTGACGTGCAGCAGGAGGTGGTGCTCAACTGTCGGTACATGTTGCTCCTATGTAGAATCTTTTGGGGCGACGAGGACAAAACTTTCTTCGGAGTGTGTCCTTCCAGTGTTCGTCTGCCCTTGGCGTGTCTTTTAGGCCGAGTTGTTGTGTTCGTCAGAAAACTTTGCATCGGCCAGGGTCTATGTATTTATCGTCACGCGTCTGGATTAGGCAGAATAGTGCGTCATGAGGATGACTACGTACGTTTGAAGGTAAAACTTGAGCTTCCAGGTTGCAACAACTATTGCCAAAGTTAGCTTTTGAATTTCTGATAGCATCGAGGTGAGCTTTTGAACTGTGGAAAACAGGTAGTCGGGCCCCCAGCTCTTCTCGTATGATGGTAGAGCTTATTGCTGCTTTAGATACCGTTAAACATGCGAATAAGTCATCCACTGCTTCCGATTTGGATAGTAGGAAGGTGATGTCAAGCACTTCTTCAAGTCATTGAATGTGCATCGGCGAACCTCGTCCCAAAGAGCATGCTGCTCTACCAGAACGAAAGAGTCTACCAGAGTTAGATCTTCTTTCATGATCAATTTTCCAAATAGCAGATGGTCTACTGAAAGTCCTTTTTGGAAAGCTGCTCTAACTATCGAGTCGTTGCATTTGACTATCCTTGCTTTCTCTGCCTTGAACCTCTTCACATAGTCGCGAAGCGACTCCTTTAGGTTTCTTTTGACGTTAAACAAATGGTCGGACTTCTTTTTGATCGACCGATATGATGAATATTCTTTGGTGAAAACAAAAAAAAGTTCATTGAAACTCCAGATGGATTGTGGCGGTAGGGTGTAGAACCAATCTTGCTCCTCGCCTTGTAGAGTGGTGGCGAATATCTTGCATATGAGATCGTTGTTGTTTCGATAGAGGATCATTGCATTTCAGTAGTGCTTTAAGTGTTTCTCTGGGTCTTTATCCCTTTTGAAAAATGTGAAATATGGTATGCTGAACTCGCGTGGAGGCTCTGCTTGCTCAATCTCATCCGTGAAGGGTGACCTACTTATGTTGGTCATGTTCTATCGTAGTGTCTTGTCGGTGACCTTGTTGTGTTGGAAATTACGCAATCGCTTGGTCAAGCATCTCTCTACTTCTTCCTGAATTTGCCTTTGTTGGGTTAGCGATGCACTCAGCTGCCCCCAGCCGTGACTTGCTAGTCTAAGATGTTCTTCCATGTGTTTGGCTCGTCTATGTTGCAGATGTGGTGCGTGTGATGTGTTCCTAGCAGGCAAGCGAGTTCTTCGCAGACTGCCGGTTGAACTTGAGTCGGATTGAGTGACTGCTTATTTTCGTCCATTATGCTGCTTACTCCGATGTGAGGTGGATGATGCTCCTTGCGGGCTTAGCTGTTAATGAACACTTCGCATCGAAGGTTGCTCATGTTAACTATCCGAGTATGACTCCAACTATAAATGTATGCTCGTTCGTGGGCCTAGTCGAGAGTGCACGCTCATCCGCGTGCTAAGACAGGAGTGTACGCTATCTCGGAGGCCCAATCGGAAATGTACACTGCCCGAACGCTTGGTTCATAGCTGGTCGATTGGCTGCTTACCGGGACACTGCTGGAGAGGTTTTTTGTTTGCCCTTATCCTACTTCGGGACACCTCGTCTGGGGCACGTTGCATCTCGGTACGCTTGATAGGAGCATATTTATGCGACTTAGTTAGCTTGTTTCTTGGCATTTATGTTGTTAGTTCGTAGTTATTTTAGTATTTTAAGCTATTTTCGTGTGTTTGTAGGTCCAAAGGGTTAATGTGGCAAAAAAGTGCATTTTAGAGCATTTTTTGCCATGAAATGGATAGCATATGCTTGGAGCAAAAGGAATGGACGAAATTTGAAGTTTGTGCATCATCCTCTCCCTATAAATAACCATTTTAGCACACTCATTTCACCCAACACATCCATTCACCTACCACTACATCCACTCATTTCGCCCAACACATTCACCTACCACTACATCCTCTCATTTCACCCAACATATCCATTCTCCAAACATCCATCCACTACACCCATTACATCCACTCATTACCAAACACTCATCCACTACACCCATTACATCCACCCACTACACCCATTACATCCACTCATTACCAAACACTCATCCACTAAACCTATTACATCCACTCATTACCAAACACTCACCCACTACACCCATTACATCCACTCATTACCAAACACTCATCCACAACACCCATTACATCCACTCATTACCAAACACTCCTCTCCCTAGCCTATAAATACATCCACCCTTCACCATAATTTGATGGCCATCATCCAAAGACACTACATTTCACATCTCACAACTCCATACACTTACACTTTCATTCCTTGCCATGGCACTCATCCAACCAAAAATCAAACACAACTCCATATAAATTCCATCTCCATCCAAAGACACTACATTTTCACATCTCACTAATCCATACACTTTCATCTCTTAGCCGTGCAAATCCATTCCATCCATATATCCATACACATCCTAGACACTTGTGCTACAACAAGGTGGTGAAAACAAAGGTCCTTGGCGTTTCAAGCTTGGAACTTTGGAGCGCTTTAGGTGTACTTCGTTCTTGCTTTCAATGTCTACTTTGTTATTTTCTAATTTTGTTGCAATTATGAGTGGCTAAACCCCTATTTAGTTAGGGGGAAGTTTGAAGCCATGAACATGCTTGAGATTTAAATTGATTTCTTCCAATTGTGATTTGATAAGTTGTGATTGCAATTCAATTATCTATTTTATTCATAACTGATTCTTGTATGTTTATTAAGGATGCATACTTAGTTTTCATGCATGAAATAGATGCTAGAATATAAATGAGTTTCACCTAATCATTACAAGTTTATATTCATGAGTAGTGAAGGTTGTTTATCACAATCGCGTTAATTGAATTCTTGGCAATTGCATCATACATTCATAGTTATAATTGTCTCGTCAACACTTATGATTTTCATTGAACGTAATGATCTCTGATTGTATCTCTATTATGCATTCATATAGGGGACTTTTAGAGAATAATTTGGGTTGTCGCATGCATTCATCCAATTCAATAAGTAAAGGAAAATCTGAGGATTAATTTGTGCATCACAGTTAATCTGGGGTGTTGAGCATCATAGTTTATTGAAAAGCAATTGGAAATCGATTCATGTACAAGTGTGTCATGTGTGAAGAACGGACCTCTAACTAATCCATCCATCATCGTATTCCTCAAATTTGTCTTACAATCTGCCTAGTTTTATAACTTGTTTGTTTGTTTCAAATTCATCAAAACCAAAATCCGCATTTTACTTTCTTGTTTCAAAGTGTTAAATTTCGGTTTTGTTTGTGTAATTTGAGTGTTTTGATTCAAACCAAAACACTAAATTCGTCCAAAATTGTGTTAGAGTCAAATCTGCCCAGTTTGTGTTTTTAGGCAGTTTCGAGTCTTTAGAATCTGTTTTGAGTCCCTTGAGTCTATTCAAACGTTTTTAACTTTGTTTTTATGTTTTTGAGTAAGTTTAGAGGTTTTAGCAAGCCCTCCTAATCCCCGGTTTAGAACGATCCCTACTTGCATTTATACTACAATTTGACAACAAGAGGGTTTAATTTTACTGCTTAACTTTAATCGCATCAAATTTTTGGCGCCGTTGCCGGGGATTAGCAACTTTGCTAATCCCCCGTTGTTTCTTTTTCATGTTTTTTGTTTTAGTTACTGACTTTGTTTCTATTTGTGTCTTTTATTTTTACTTGTGATATTTGATTTAGTTTTGTTTCCTTGATTTTAGGGACTAGAGAAGTAAGACATGAATTTTGCTACCATTCAAGCTCAATTGGCGAAACTTACTTCTTAATTGTCACAATATGCCGAAAGGACCACAATGCAAAGTGTCCCTACATGTGGTGTGTCCTATGGGCAAGGATATCCAACTCATCAATGTTCTCAATTCACTGCGAATGAAGATGCTTGGGGTTATCAAAGCCATAGCCAATCATGGGACAACATGTTCTCCAACGCTTACAATTCGGATTGGAGAGATTATTCAAATTACATGTGTGGAGAACTGCAACAATTCCAACAAGATGGATATTGGCAACAAGAAGAGGAGTTTTATCACTGGCCATATGAACCATCACAGCCACCACAACAATCTGCCCAATTCAATTCAGGTACATCTTTGGATAATGATATGTTTAATAAGTTACTCACCTCTTTGAACCAGGATATAGAAAACCGAAACAAAGAGGTGCAAAATCAAGCCAAGAAGACGGGCGAATTGGAAAAGCAATTTGGGCAGATTATGGAGTTCACGGCACAAATTCAAGAGCAAAGTGAATTCTCCAACTCAACAGTTGAAAATTTGAAGGAAGATTTTGAAATCTATGATGCTATCACTTTGGGAAGTGATATGGAGGTTGGAGGTGAACCCAAGACATCCAAACCAAGCCAAAACATGGATGAACAGCTGCTACTCGAAGAAGAGGAGAATAACAAGGCCATGGCAAGGGAAGAACCACCCTTGCCGCAGCCCCATATGCCCTCTATGTCGTCCATTACAACCAAGGTAAGCCTAAATTCAATTTGTCCTGACCCTGTTTCACCAAATGTCCTTATTCCTTGCAGGATAATGCAATCCAAGGAAGAAGAGGGTGAGAAAGACATCTTCAAAACCTTTCCAAAGAATGAAGAGCAAGAAGTGGATGGGGAATGTCTAGAATTCATCAAAGAAGATACATTTGAGACGAAAATTCCCAAAGAAGTTGGATTTTATGACACGGGAAAAGTCATAACTCCCAAAACACCAAATCTAGCCAAGTCCCATATCCCTGCAACCTTCAAAGATGTGGTGTTCGTAATTGAGTTTGTGTTGGAGCAAGCAAGTAAGCCATATTCTCCAACTTCAATTTTATTATATACTAACTTGCTGATTTTGATGATTCAGGCACCTACACTAGAATTTAAACCATTGCCGGATCACGTCAACTATCACCATCCATTCAAGGATCAATTCCATGCTATGGGCCCTATCCAAGTTTAGAAGGAAGTTTCGTCCGGCTGGAAGACGTTAAAGCAAGCGCTTCTTGGGAGGCAACCAATGTATTCAAATAAGGAAGATTTTTGAATTGCTCCACAATCAATTTTGCGTTTCTAAAAACCTTCCCTTTTCTGCAGTTTTATTTTGCCATGATTGTCATTTTTATTTGTTGCTTGTTTAATTATTTTTGGTGTGGGTTTATTTTTGAAACACTGACAGTTATGCAAGGTATTTTTACATTCATTTTCATGAAAAAAAAGGAACATTAAGCAGAAAATACAAGAGGGAGCCTTCACAAAGGCTGCTTAGGAGAAGTCTCAGTAGTCGGCAGAGCTTTAGTAGTCGGCGGAGCCCTAGAAGGAGGAGGCATCGGAGGTTGATCATTTGGAGCTTCATTACGCGGTATAGCCCCAGAAGACGAAGGCAAATGCTGTTGGAACAAACCCACAAACCTCTGATGATCAAGTAAAATCTGACCATCAGATTCCTGCATCTGGTCAATCTTCCTCTTCATGTTTGTAGCATAGTTATGTGCGAGCTTGTGCAACTGTTTATTCTCATGCTTAAGCCCTCTAATCTCCTGTTTGAGACTCATCACTTCAGCCGCCAATGATTCAACTTGATGGGTTTGAGCAAATAAGCGTTGGGCCATATTAGACACAGAACCTACGCACTACACACTGAGAGCCAGAGAATCCTTAACAGCCAACTCATCAGACCGTTTGGCAAGTAGTCTATTATCTTTGGGAGTGACAAGGTTCTTGGCCACCACCGCAGCTGTCATATCATTCTTCATCACCGAATCCCCAACAGTAAGGGGACCAATAGGGGATATGAAGGATGGGCGCCATATGTTGTCTGGAGAAGGCGGGACTGCCTCTTCACCAAGGTTCAAGTCAAAACGACGGTCGGAGGGGCCAGACATTTTCAGAGGTGTTAAAGAAAGAAGAGGTCGGACTAGTCAAGATCGTAGAAGTGCAAGAAGGGAGTTTCTACAGGCAGAAATTCAAGTGTGCTTTGAACGTCCTGCGTACCTCTATAAAAAATTAGCACTCGATGGAATTTCAGAGATTGAATAAGCGAGCTCAGAAATCGAAGGGCCAACTCAAAAATCAAAGAGGCGCTAGCTTTCTCAAAAGCTGGGCTTGCTCAGAAACCACGGCCAATCTTCTTTTCCAGATTTGTCTGTACTTGTCACATGCAACCTCTGCACTCGACGGGATTTCAGAGATAAAAAAGGTAAGCTCAGAAATCAGAGAGGCATATACTTTTCCAGACGTGTTAGCATCTGTCACATGCAGAGTCAGCTTTGCGAAAATCACGGGCAGTTTGTCAAAGCGCCGATTCCAGATATCGAAGAGGCATCTACTTTTCCAGACGTGTCAGCATTTGTCACATGCAGAGTTAGCTTTGCGGAAATCACGGGCAGTTTGTCGAAGCGCCTTTCCAGACATGTCAGCATCTATCACATGCAGAGTCAGCTTTGCAGAAATCACGGGTAGTTTGTCGAAGCGCCGATTCCAAATATCGAAGAGGCACTTGTTTTTCCAGACGTGTCAGCGCCTGTCACATGCACACTCAGCCTTGCGGAAATTACGGGCAATCTGTCGAAGATCTCTTGTGAAGTAGAAAGCACGTGAAGTTTACTATTAAATCATCCAACGGTTGTTGACAAGAGTGAAAGAATAGTACCGCTTATTAATTCCTATAAATGTCACCCTTCACCCTCTATTGCAAGGCAGACATACATAACCCTTCTTCTTCTCCGAGAATGCCTTTCCAACAAACCCTCTCGAGTCACTTAGTGTTCCTTATTCCTTGGGGTACCTCTACAAACAACTCATCCAAAGCAAAAGTATTTCATATCATGAAGGTTGAAAGCAAGAGTATCTCATATCATGCTTAACTTTCATCGCATCAGCGCTGCAAGAACTGGTTCACCAAGGTTGTCTGTTGTGCGAGGGCGCTCGTCAACTCTATGACTTGTCGAGACAAGTGTTGTTATCTATTTGGGTTGGAATAGCTTGGAAAGAATGCATCTCCTTGA
Source organism: Malus domestica (assembly GCF_042453785.1). Taxonomy (NCBI): domain Eukaryota; kingdom Viridiplantae; phylum Streptophyta; class Magnoliopsida; order Rosales; family Rosaceae; genus Malus; species Malus domestica. The sequence continues at coordinate 26,145,269 of NC_091675.1, forward strand.
GTAGTGGAGGTGTGGTAGACTCCGAGCGTGACATTTAAGTTGGGAAATGTCAAATCCACAGAAAAATGTGGTGAAAATGCTCCCGGTTTGATCGTCGGTCCGGAAATTTGAAGCCTGGACAATTGAACTAATCTTGGATTGATTTGGGCTACTTGGAAGGCCGCGGGAGCAGGTTGGACCGCGGAAGCAGGTTGGACCGCGGAAGCAGGTTGGACCGCAGGAGCAGGTAGGGCCATAAGAGCAAGATGGGCCACGAAGCTAGGCCACGAAAGTGGGCTACTTGGCGAGAGCAAGCTAGGCCACGAGAGTGGGCTACTCGGCGGGAGTATGCTAAGCCACAGGAGTGGTGCTCGGTGTGTGGCGCACGTGGGTGCGAGGCTAAGGCTCGATTTGGCAACGCGTTGGGCTTGGAGTGACATGGCTTGGGCCGTGGCTTAGGTGTCGTGGGCCTTGGATGACATGGCTTGGGCTTGCTTAGATGGCACAGCTCGGGCCGTGGTGGTGACACCATGAACCTTGCTGCGGGTGGTCATTGCGGTGATTCCCATGGTGGAAACTCGAGTGGTGGTGCCGCTCCACTTATTGTCACATTTAGCCGCGTGAATCGCCGCTATCCCATCTCTTGAATATTGGAATTTTCACTTGTTGAATTTTCTAAACTTTTAGCCATTGTACTTCTCTTTTACATTTTATCAAAGAATTTTTGCAAATAAAAAATTCTAATAATAAAAACTTATGAAAAATCTACAAATGGACAAGAAAATAGAAAAAACCTTGGATGCGAGAGTTTTCTACGAGTGTGGGACTCAACTCTCAATGAAAGCACCAATTTGTGGATGCAAATTTCTTCCTCCTTGATCTTAGACAAAATTGCACCTACAAAAGAAATAACACCTTAGGTCAAGGCCAAGAGCCTCACGCACCCACGATGAATGGCAGGGGCTTTGGCCAAAGAACATCTGATGCCAAAGTTAGAATTTTGAGGGAAAGTGTTTGGAGAATTTTATAGAATTTTTGCTAGAGAATTGGAAGTGAACTTTGAGGAGAATGATGGGGTTTAAATAAGAGAGTGGCCGGCTTCCTTGGGTGAGAAAGGACCGGCCACCTAGCTCCATTTGTGGGCTGGGTTCTTGATTTGTGTTAAATTGGGAGTTATGGAATAATTACCTAATCAATTAGCTAATTAATAGAATAATTACCTAATTGATTAGCTAATAAAAAAGGGAAGATTTGTGGAGTTACCTTGTGGAGAGAATTTGATGAGGATGGATGAAATAGGTTTTGAATTGTTACCTATTTTGGGCACTTTTGACTTGGTTAAGGGATGGTTGCTCGCTGCTCGCGCATAGGAATTCCGATGTGCCTCAAGGGTATTCTTGTTCTTTTTATCCAAAGATCCACGTGTCACATTGTGATTCTTTTTTGCTCCACAATAAGCACGACAAACTGGCAACAAATTATACCGACACAAGTACTCGAAAGAGATGTATGTCTTGATGGTGAATGCAGTTAGCCGTCGAACTGCGGAACTCCAAAAGATACTTGTGAATACCCAATCATAAAACAACTCAGCGTTCAACTGCCGAGCCTAGTAACCTGTAACACCTCACTTCGTTGAGAAGGCTGATGAGATGACATCTACCAACAATGACTCGAAAACCTTTGTCGACCGAGACTTGGATAAATAACCAGTCGGTCTCAAAGCAGTGTTGTTTATCCAAACTGAAGGTGCTCCTTGGTCGGCTGATTTTACAGCTCCAGTGCTGTTTATCCAAACTGAAGATGTCGCCGGTTGCCTTCACAGTGCTGTTTATCCAAACTGAAGATATGTTGGCGAGAAGAAGGGGGAAGAGGATAAAATCTCAAAGGTTGTTGAAAAACTTTGTGCAGGGCAATTTGTGTGTTGAATTGGAGACCTTGAATGATGCACTCCCTTCTCTATTTATAGTAGCAAACCCCCTCATGGCCGAGCTAGAATCATACTCGGATTTGAACTCCTCAACCTAATCTGATTAGGTCTCGGCCAATCCTAACTTCACTACGACTATGAACCAAGCTCTTTAACAAACCGGATTTATTCCCTAATTCTCAGCATCCTCAGTCTTAGCCTTAAGACTCCTTGTTGCATTAGGTTTTGACTATCTCACCCTTATCTAAACCAATCCTCCTCGTAGTAGGATTCACCCGACCCTTAGTGGACAACCCAAGACAAAATTCTAGATTAATGCTATTGGGCCGAGAATAACTCAAAGCTCAGCCCAAAATAATATTTTGGGCCCAAACAACATGCTTAAAAGTTTTAAGAACCAACTCTAAACGAAAAAAGTTAAAAGCACCAAAGTGAAGGAAAACCAAATATTAAAGGGCAAATTTTGCAATTAACCATTTCTGTTAAAAAAAAAATTCAGTACGCGAATTGTGCATGGAATTATAGAGTATTATCAATCATAATGTGATTTAGTGATTATGTTTCTCGATTACTTCTTTTTTCTTGTTAAGAAATATTGATGTTTTTTCTTAAAACGGAATTTTCTATAGATTTTTTATCACTTTACAGTTTAACATTAATTTTTAGATCAACATTATAAAATATTATGCAAAAATTATGAATTAGCTGAGAGTTTATAAAAAATCCTGCTTTTAACAAAGTATTCTTAGCATTTCTCTTTCTTGTTTTGGGTCAACAATCTCTCGGTAGTCGCGGTCGGTTCTTCAACTTCTTTTTCTGATCTGCCGTCCTACTTTGTATGCGATTTCCAGAACAATAGGAAACGAGTTTATATATCCCTTGACTAGGACTTGGTCCACAAGCCACGCTTTAATTTAGATTTGTTTTCTTTAGCACTTTAATTTAGAATATGTTACTACAACTTGCACAACTTTATTTCTGTTGGATAAAATCTAGGGAATTTTAACAAAAAAAATCTCCGTATGGTTCATGTTAACGAAAAATCACATTTTTACATTAAAAGTCAATTTTAGTACTATTCACTTTACCCTTTATTTTGTCATTATCGTTAAAACTCAAAGTTTTTAAGTTTTTTTCATTAGTTTTCCTTAAAATCTATAGTTGGCACCGGATGGAGCTAGAAAGTTAATTCATCGGGGCACAATTAAATAGTAGTACATACATGACTCTATTCTTATTGAACCCAACAATAGCGTGTGAAGCGTATTTTTTGTGAGACATTTCATCTAGCACATGACTAACCTATACCATTGTATGCTTAGTTTACATTCTCATCTCTGTTTTTAGGTCATATTGCTATAGTAAATAAAACAACGAGTTAAATCGTATATGTATTGTGAAGCACAAATTTATAAAGTGATTGAGAGTAGGGAGCGTTAATGGGCTTTTTATTATTTTATTTTTTTAAGAAAGACTAACTTAAAAACATATAGGCTTTTCCTTGTTGCTTTTCTTCTTGAGCTTTCATAACCAACTCTGATATCTGCCTTTTGGTAATCTTAGGCGAAGATCAAGTGATAGATTTGCACTAGAGAGTTGTTGATGTTGTTTTAGTTTTTGTTGAACTCGTCTATTTCACATAGAAGAACTAAAGAAGAGATACCTTGAGGTTTTTTTTTTTTAACAGACGATATTATCTACACTAACGGGGGAGGAGGGTGAGCTTAGCTTTACAATGGGCTAATAATAATGTGGTTCAAATTCTCTTTTGGTGAGAATTGAACCTAAAACCTCTCACGTACAAATAAAGAAGAATATCACTAGACCGTAATATTACGTAGCTTTGAGGTATCTTTGTTAAACTAGTCATAAAGTCTCTCTCTTTTTTTTCCCAAGATAAATGAGAGGGGGCACGTGGCCCCTCCTCCCATCCTTCATGGGTTTTGGCTTATATATGTATGTATGTATGTATGTGTGTGTGTGTGTGTATTTAATACAATATTTTTCTGTGGTGACATATAATTCATGTGAATACATATGTATTTCATACAATCACAATCTGACAGTTGAAATAATGATTGTAATATAAGTATTGTAGCCAAATCCCACATTTACATCCCATTTTACATTTTTTGGAGATATAAACGTGAGTTGTACTCTAATGGTCGAGATGTAAACTTAGAATCCTATTAAATTTTCTCTCTTTGTTTGGCAGGGCTCACCTATAAAAAAAATACAAATTTTCACTTTTATTTCTATTTTCCGGTCTGTTTGTACCATACTTAGGGCCTCCATATTTAGATCTCGTATAAATACTCGGGGGACTTAAATGTAATTATGTAATAAATGAAGGGGCAAATATGTAATAAGTGAGGAGCCATATTCTATAAAAGGACTCCTCACTCTCCTCATTAGAGGAGGTAAAAGTTTAGGCCATGGGAAGAGAATAGGCTAGAGAGCACACTGCCTCTAGCCTTCTTGTATATTCACCATTTAGAGTGAAACAATATCAACATCAGTATGGACGTAGCCCAAACATTGGGGTGAACCACGATACATCTTGTGTTCTTTACTTTCTTGCAGATTCACGGTCGGATTTACATTGTTCCAAGACCTTTCGGTTTTGTGCATCAACATTTGGCGCCGTCTGTGGAAATCGATACGAAAAGTTGTGTCATTTCTCTTTTATTTTTTCACCTCCACCGTGTTTCTGCAAAAAACCCAAGAACCCAAAGCTTTCCCTGAAAACCCACGGAGCTACCTCCTCTTTCACCCAGTCTCTTTCTGTAACTACAAGACAGATAATCTTTATGGCTGTTGAAGTGCTCAGTCTCAAGGATTGCCTCAAAGACTCACTCTCATGCCAGTCGGTAACGAATTTCAATCAGAACCCTAACCCTAGCTGCCTCGGCCACCCAAGCCACCCCCAGCCCGACTGCAAGAACCGAAGGCCCAACCGACCCAATAACCTTCCTAGCCCGGTCTAGAAATTTCGGGCCCCCCAAAACCTTGTCATAGGTTAGGTCAAAATCCTCAAGCGTGGCGAAGAAATTCCCAAAACGGCGCTGGCTCCACACCACTACAGAAGCAGAATCCCAAGCCCCAAGCTCTGGATTTCGGAAACACGAACCGGATGGGCCCAGAAACAAAAAGGGTTCCCAAGCTGAGCAAACAGGCGGACCCGAACCGGATTGCCGGTTTCTACGCCGGATTGTCGTCGTGCATAGCCTCGCCGCCTCCGAGCTCTCTGCCTCTACCACCTTATTTGCCATCAAAGACTTCACCTTTCTCTCCTCTGCTCTTCTCCTTCTCCCAATCCCCAAGGAAGGTTTAGGGTTTCTGCACAACCTGAAAGCGCTCAAAAATGGCTTCCTCGCATACCAACGTCTTCAGCACCGCACCCAATTTCACAACCCCGAGGACGTCATTTTTCGGTCAAGGACTGGGCCGAACGATGTCGGTGAAGGCGTTTGTGAGCCTGAGACCCAGCAGCGTCAGAAGGGTCGGGCCGCTCCGCATAGTCAATGAGAAAGTCGTGAGAATCAATTTGGGGACGACGAACTCGGCCGTCGAGGCTATAGAGGGTGGAAAACCCACCATAGTCACCAACGTCGAGGGGCAGAGAACGACGCCGCCCGTGGTGGCGTATACAAAGAATGGAGATAGGCTTGTGGGCCAAATTGCCAAACGACAAGCCGTTGTGAACCCTGAGAACACCTTTTTCTCGGTGAAGATGTTGATTGGGATGAGGATGTCAGAGGTGGATGAGGAGTCGAAGCAGGTGTCGTACAAGGTTGTAAGGGATGCGAATGGGAATGTCAAGATCAACTGCCCTGCGGTGGTTGATTTCATGGTGGAGATTTTGTATGCTTCTGCAACTTTTCAGATCTCCGGTGTGAATCTTATAGACATATATTGTCTCTTCAATCGTGCTCGAGGCATAAAACTGATCTCACCAGAGGATTTGCTGCAAGCGTGTTCGCTCTAGGAGAAATTTGATGTCCCAGTAATGCTTCAAAAGTTTGATAGTGGAGTTATGGTCATCCAGAATAAAAGAAAACTTTTACAGAGGCTACCTACCATCCACCAGTGGAAACACTCACGAAGAAGGATGTCAGGTACTTGATTGGAAAAGCATTAAAGGGAAGAAGATAAAAAGAAATAAAAAGCAGAGATAATTGCGATGGACTCATGGACAATGCAGCAAAAAAAATGAAACAAAAGTAAAAGCAGAAAACAAAAGAAGATAAAGGAAAAAGCAGACATAATTGCGCTGATGAAATGGCGTGATTACAAAGAAGGGAAATGTGGGCGTGACCCATTAAGCAAGTCTTACCCCCCGCAACTGCCAACTGCACATGCTATCCCACTATCCAACCATCTGCCATACCCACCTTGCTTGCAGCAGTTTTTTTTTATTTAAATGATGTGATTTACTTTTCTTATCTTTTGGAGACATCTGTATAACCCCACCAAAGTGTAATCATAAATAAAGAAAGAAGGCAGCATGCCAAAAAAGAAAGAAAAAAAGAGGCAAAATGTCGGCAAGCCCAAAATAGTGGGCTGGAATGTTATGTGGATGGTAAAGGCCCATATGCCCAAAAGAGCCAGATCCTATGGCTTCAAATTCCAACCTCCATCCCTCCACTTAAGGTTCACCCTCTATTATCACCAACCAGGTGATCAAAAGTACGTCCAGTACTTCAAAATTATTCGGCAGCCTGCCGCTATTACCACCAACCAGGTGATCAAAAGTACGTCCAGTACTCCAAAATTATTCGGCAGCCTGCCGCTATTATCACCAATCAGGTGATCAAAAGTACGTCCAGTACTTCAAAATTATTCGGCAGCCTGCCGCTATTACCACCAACCAGGTGATCAAAAGTACATCCAGTACTCCAAAATTATTCGGCAGCCTACCGCTATTATCACCAACTAGGTGATCAAAAATACGTCTAGTACTCCAAAATTATACATAAGCATTACTCATGTCAATCATACATAAACATTCATGAGCATCACTCATGTCAATCATACATAAACATTCATAAGCATCACTCATGTCAACATTCATGAGCATCACTCATGTCAACATCTATGGGCATCACTCATGTCAAATCAACATAAACATTCATGAGCATCACTCATGTCAATCAGCTTCGAAAACTTCATTTACAGAGTTCTAGCTTCGAAAGCTTCATTTACAGAGCTCCAACTTCAAAAGCTTCATTTACAAAAGCTCCAGCTTCAAAGTTTCACTTTCAAAGCTTCACCTACAAAGCTTCAGTGCATGGTATACAAAGACCACCTCTGAACAACCTCCACTTCGGCCCATACATGGATTGAATTTGAAGTCTCTAGCCAACAGACTCTACTGACCAAAGACTTGAGGGACTACACTATGTACCATATATTGGGCTTCCGCAACTAGGCCTTATGAAAAATACTTAGGGGACTTAGCCCATTATTTATGTACTGAGGAACGAACCCTTATTCTATAAAAGGGACTCCCTCACTTTTATTAGAGAGCACCCATTATTCATGTATTAAGGAGTGAACCCTTATTTTATAAAAAGGACTCCCTCACCTTCATTAGAGAGAGACTCTTAGCCCATCACTTATGTATTGAGGAGAGAACCCTTATTCTATAAAAGGGACTCTATCACCTTCATTAGAGAGCATCGCCGCCTGATGAGCAACCGCCTCGCCGCGAGCATCACTCATAACCCATCACTTATGTATTGAGGAGCGAGCCCTTATTCTATAAAAGGGACTCTCTCACCATCATTAGAGAGCATCGCCGCCAGCTGAGCAACCACCTCGCCGCAAGCATCACTCCTAACCCATCACTTATGTATTGAGGAGCCAGCCCTTATTCTATAAAAGGGACTCCCTCACCTTTAACACCACAAGCCGAGCCAACCAAGGCAACATAAGCCACAAGCCGAGCAGCCTCGCAACATGTGTTACTTCTAGTTGAGCATCATTTCACATTGAGCACCGCCTCATATCGAGTATTCAGTTATAGACGACATTTAGTTACTTCGACCCACACATGGACTGAATTTCAAGTCTCCAGCCAAAAGACTCTCTTGACTGAAGACTTGGGGACTACTGTTTGTACCATACTTAGGGCCTCCGTATTTAGATCTCGTATAAATACTCGGGGGACTCAAATGTAATTATGTAATAAATGAAGGGGTAAATATGTAATAAGTGAAGAGCCCTTATTCTATAAAATGACTCCTCACTCTTCTCATTAGAGGAGGTAAAGGTTTAGGCTATGGGAAGAGAATAGGCTAGAGAGCACACTGCCTCTAGCCTTCTTGTATATTCACCATTCAAAGTGAAACAATATCAACATCAGTATGGACGTAGCCCAAACATTGGGGGTGAACCATGATACATCTTGTGTTCTTTACTTTCTTGCAGATTCACGGTCGGATTTACGTTGTTCCAAGACCTTCCAGTTTTATGCATCAACACAGTTTAGATGTAAATTTTACATTTTTTCATTGGAGAATTTCCGGCCTACTGAATATGCAAAATACTTATTTTACGAGATTTTTCATTTTTCATAGGAGATGCCCTAACAATTTTAGTTTTTTTTTTAAAGGCAAAAAAGGAATGTCATTAAGTAGTATAGTGCAGTGGTATTGATATTCACATGTAATTTAGAAGTCTTAAGTTCGACTCATTGATTATGATTTCGATATTAATTTGTTATGGCTACACATTGTACTATCACTTGTGAATACAACGATGTTATTTATACTAAAGAGATGAGAGATTTGGACTGAACCACACAATCGGCTAGCCATTTAAATTGATATCGAATTAGTTATTCATAAGATTCAAACTTAAAACCTCATACTTACAAGTGAAAATAAATATCACTAGACCGTATTACTAATTGGCTACTATGGTGAAATCTCTAGTTGGTGAGTCATGCATGAATGAGTATTGATTTGGGTGAATGCACATTTTTCTTTTGCTTTGTTATTGTTTCTCGAAAGGGAAAAAGTAATGAATGGAGATGGAGAAAGAAAAAAAAAAAGGGAAAGAGAATCAGCCCTCAAGTGCTATCTCCACCAATTTTCCCTTTTTTTCCTTTTTCCTTTATTTAAAAGCCATGTCATGACTCATTCTATACTTGAAAATTATCTTGAGACCCTACGGAAACTCATAGTCCCAATATATCTATTCTAGAATCAAAATAATCACTATTTTTTTAAGCAAATAAAAATAAATCATATGTTCATAGATTTACGTCATCAACATCCAATCTAATTCAATCTGTTTTGGATCGACTTTGGTGACTTGAATGGATTTGGTTTGATTTCCTATTTCAATATATAAATCAATTGATATAACTCTGGGGTGAATTTGACAAGGTTTGGTTGAGTTGATAATGATCATTCTTTTTGCTAGACCAAAATTTATGTTAAAGTCTCGTTGTTAGCAATTCTTCTCATTTGGCAATCTGTAAAAAAAAAAAAACAAAAAAGAGACTAAGACCTCCTCTATAAATCCTTAACGTTATGTTTGTTTGACCTCACTAACAATCACTGAACTGAACTGGATTACTTATTAGTCTAGTCCTATGTTTACCACGTGTTGAGATTAAAATTAATAAGACTAAAGGGGACTCGCATCGACAAACTCCTTCATTAGGAGGTTTGAGCGAGACACCCCAATAACCATGGGACTGCTAAGGCCTCCCTTCACATCGTTTGCTCTTTGCTATTCAACAAAATCACACCACCAGCCACAACACTCTATCCCTCTCTCCTCATCCTGCTCGACCGCGATGGTGCCTCCTAGATTGCCATTCACCATAAGCTCGACATCAATCTGCGTCATCTCAAACTTCAACGCCTAAAACTCCAACGACTGCACTGTCTGCAAATCAAGCCCAACGTCTGCATCGTCTGCAACTCAGGTCCACGGGCAGCGCCACAATCGATCTCGCCAATCACAAAATCTAGATGCCAATTTGCACATTCCTTCATGAACCGATCCGTAAGTCTTTCAGGCTCTGGTTGGGGTTCATCAGGTTGTGCCCAGTTCTCGAATTCAAAGGAAGAGAAACATAAAAGTAATGAAGAGAAAACCAGAAGCCTCTGGAAAGGAAAAGAAAGAGAAAACAAAAAGAAAAAGTAAAAAAAAAAAAAAGGAAAGGTAGAGATAGGGGCGAGAGAAAAAAAATGACAAAATAATATTTATATCTCAAAAATAAGGGTTATTACACAAAATGGTCTCTGAGATTTGCATGATTAATAAAAATGGTCCCTGGATTTAAAATCAATAGAAATTGTCCCTGAGATTGTTCACCATCCATGATTTTGGTCCTTCTGTTAAAAACTCTTTGGGCAATTTTCAAAACTTCGTAACTCAATCGATTCTTAACCAAATTCGACCCATAAATATCAAAATGAAGATAAGAAAGTGTAGAACAATATTATACCTATTTGGAAGCCCAATGATTATCGGAGATGGTCGGAAAATAGCCTGAAAGGTGACTGGTCCATGGGAAAACTAGAAAACTCACCGGAAATTGAGTAAACTTTAAACGTTCATAACCTCTTCAATAGTCAACGAAATTGAGTAATTCAAAAACAAAAATCATACTTCTCGATGAGACGAAGAGAATGGTATTTTTTTTACTACTAACTTGCCGTGGTTTGGCCAGAAAACTGCTCGAAAGTGGCTAACTCGAAAATGGTTAGCCCCTTTCGAGCCGTTGTCAGACCAAACCACGGCGAGTTAGCCTTCGAAAGTTACCATTCTCTTCATCTCATCAAGAAGTATGATTTTCAATTTTGAATCACTCAATTTCGTTGAGTATTGAAGAAGTTATGAACGTTTAAAGTTTACCCAGTTTTCGGCGAGTTTTTCAGTTTTCCCGCGGACCAGTCACCTTTCAGACTATTTTTTGGCCATCTCTAGTAACCATTGGGCTTCCAAATAGGTATAATCTTATTCTACACTTTTCTATCTTCATTTTGATATATTATGGGTCGAATTTGGTTAAGAAAATATTGAGTTACAAAGCTTTGAAAATTGCCCAAAAAGTTTTTAACGGAATGACTAAAATCATGGATGGTGGACAATCTCAGGGACCATTTCTATTGATCATGCAAATCTCAGGGACCATTTTGTATAATAACCCCAAAAATAATTTAGTCTGTGACTTAGTCTGACACTGCACTAAACATTTCATTATTCTTATACTAGTTAGTCTATGTTAAGCCAATCTAGCTTAGTCCTTGAAGTTAGTCCAATTCGAGATAGTTTGGTGGAATCAATGCACCCTAAAGAGATTTGTAATATGTTATGACCCTGGCATAGGGTAGCCTCCCCTCTCTCTAAACTTTTAACAAACAAATTCTTGGGTATATTCAGCTGGTGAAAAAGAGTGTAATAACAAGTTAGGGTTATGATAAATTTAGGGTTTGATTTTCTCTAATATAATGTGCACAAAAAATTTGTCACAAACACTACAGTCTAGCGGTTCCTTTCAAGTTTGACTCATTTGAATGACAAGTTAGATACTTGGGAAATGTAGGAATTAGTTCTTTCTAATCACTCTAAGCGTGAAGAAAGTAGCATACACTTATACCAATGACTAAATCCAAGAGTTTTAGTTCTTTTGACCGCTATGTAATGAGAAGAGAATAAAGCTACAATAATAGTCCGATGAATCCTTATGAAATGTTTGACTTGCCTAATGCTTCAACATTCCCTTCTTGTTTGTCAAACTTCTAGGTTTTCAACTTTGTATTAGCAAAAAGTATGTAAAACCTGGGAAATGAAATGGTATTTTCATGAAGAAATAAAAATGGCATCGATCAACGAATGGTCACATACGTTGAAGATCAAGTTATTAATGATTTAAAATAACAAAGGAAGCCAAAAGGCCTTTTCCTATAACTGCACGATGAAGAATTGAATATGAAGTTTCCACACTTTGAAACACGTCCAATTGATGAACGATGATCGTATTCAGGTGGGTCAAAAGACAATATATAGTGCCATTGTGCCCACCATTATTCAAAGAGAAATAAAAGGGCTTTTTTTCTAATAAAATACCTAGCAAATCAACCACTCAATGAGTGATTAGTGTTCAACTTGTTGAAAAATAATTATGATAGGATGCTTAATGGGAATGCTTTAATTTATTTAGTTATTTTGTTTTATGATTTCAAGGAATTAGGTTTACTTACTTGATTTAGTTTACTTTTTATTTAGGCTTGTATTTTGTTATTTATAAATACTTCTTTATGAAAAAAAATAAAGTATGTACGAAATTGTGTAATACTATGTTTAACTGCTTGCAATAAAAACTTGTAGGCTGAAATGTCTAAAAACACGAGAGTAACTTGCATAAAACTATTATTTAGTTATTGGTTGTGAGTTGGATATCTCTTATTCTTATGTAATTCCGTTGTCTTTTTCTTTTTGTCGAAATCTGTAATTTTATTGTCTACATAGTTTAATTTCTAAGTATCGGGCAGCCTTGTTTTAACAAACCTTAATACCAAGTCTTGTATAGACTTCTTGGTCATGGATTATGCCTTTCTGGTTTTGCTACAATACATCCATCTGACTTTCATTTTCAAGCCTTGTTTGTTTCTGGGTTTGATTTCATAAAAACGTTTTCTAATATTGTAAATACTCTTAGTTTATTCCTTTTTTTTACCAAACAAATATTCATGTGTTTGGAGCTTTGGATTGTTACTTTTGGAGGTGTCTGAATTGCTAGCTTGGTACAAATATGTTCCAATATTTGATTGTTTTAAACTTTGAAAAGGCAACTTTTTTCATTTTGAAAGATTTTTAAACTGATGTGTTCAAAGTCATTAACTCTGAACAGCAGATAATGTTACCTGAAGGATCAAACTATATAATTTTGTGAAGAACCCAAGTCTGATTGTTAGTCCAACCTTTATTTTATGGAATGTATAAACAAATGTCTTCAATGTTTGATTAATATATTATAAACGTTGATTGGTATATTGTTAATATTTAATTTTATTCGATTCAACAATTAAAATATTTGCTTTCATCATTTCAGGCTTTCAGCAGCCAATAAGAAAATATTAATAAAAGAATGCTACCTGCTCTCCTTCGAGAAGCTGAAAAATAAAAGTATACTACTTAAAATAACTAAATTTAAAATTGTCATTTAGTACTACGGTCTAGAGGTATTCCTCTTCACTTATAAATGAAAGATCTTAAGTTCAATTTTTACCTTTGGCCAGGCGAGACACTAGAGGGAAGGTAGATATTTTAACCTTAGGAGAGGGGGAGTTCGGCTAAGCCACACAATTGGCAACCTAATTTGGTATCGAATTCATCATCCACAAGATTCGAACCTAAGATCTCTCATTTCTAAGTGAAGAGGAATACCACCAGACCGTAGTACTGAATGACCATCCTCACCCATTTAGTGTAAATAAATATTGTTTGTTCAAAAAAACAAAATAACTAAACCCAAAATTAACTATTGTATTGATCCTGTTCCTGGTAGTTGTATGAGGTCAAAGTGAAAGTATTGAGTTGGGCTTGGGATAGTGCAATGTATGCGCAAAAGGCTTACTGGGGGTGGTGAAGGATGAAGCAAAGCAAAACGAGCCCGTATAACTTACAACCGTCTCATGGGCCGCATATATTTATCGGATTTCTCTCCAATTTAATTCGTTTATACTTGTATACCTAGCTAAACGGATGCAACCCCGAATGAGAGATACCTAATTCGGATTTTTTGTCCTACAAGTTTTGACTTGTTTATCGTATCGAAAATTATCAATAACTTCTTTTACCATATCATTGGCAAACACATTTTTTAGAAATTAATCTCAAAGGGTTGGTTTAGTTGAAAATGAACAACGATTTGGGACTTCCAACCAGAGTTGAAATTCCTATGAATACAATCATTGGGTCATTTGCTTTGTTTTGACGTAATATTTTACCCAAGGGCTAACAGTATGTTATGGCCTCGTGTGGTACAGGGCCACATAGGAAGGAGATCAATTTGTCATCAATTGAGCATCTCCAATGGTGTATGGCCATAGGCAATTGAGTAGACAATCCCATTTGATGAGCCAACAATTGAGTAGACAATCCCATTTGATGAGCCACATAGGCAAAAACTAGCTCCAATGGTTAGGAAATTGAGTTTGCTAATTTTGTCTACTCTCCAAAGTTGGCAATGTTGTCTAAAATACCATGAGTAGGTAATGTTGTCAACAATACCATGAGTAGGCAAATGGGCCCCATATCTCTTTTTATAATAAAATATTTTATGCGGAGAAAGATGACAAAATTAAAAGATAAGAGTAGGAGAATGATTTACCTAAAACGGTTCACCCCTATATGACATCCCCTATCTAATAATGCATTGCCAAGTGCAAGTTTTTCTGCATATAGCAATGCATTATTGGATCGAGACGTCACGTAGTGCTAAATCCATTTCATGTAAGTTTCTCTCTAAAAGTGTATGTTATACATGACAGACAATAATAAATATAATTTTGCCTACTTCGTTTGCCTAATCCATTGAAGTGACAAATTTTTTCTATGAGGCAATTAAGTAGGCCATCTCAGCATTTATAGTACAATTTTGCCTATTTTAATTGCCTATGCCATTGGAGATGCTCTAATGGATTAGGCAATTCAAGTAGGCAAGTTTATATTTTATTATTTTCTATATTTATAACGTCTACTTTTAAACACTAGTTTTGTCATTTTTCTCCACATAGAATATTTTATTATATAAAGATATGTGAGGCTTGATTTGACTAGTTATGTTGTATTAGGCAAAATTTGCATACTCAATTGCCTACACTATTAGAGATAGTTTATGCTTCAGGCTTTTCAAAATAGATTTACCTACTCAGTTGCTTACGCTATTAGAGATGCTCAAGGAATGAGAGTCAATTATGTAGATATGTAGAGAGAGAAATAATAAATAAACTTAGCATGAAAGGGTTGAAACAATGTTTTTTTTTAGAGAACGACAATACTTTTTTTTGATAAAAATGATTGCAACTCAAAATCTTGGAGAAGAATGTTCTAAATGATGTCAGGACTGAACTACATAGCGCTCAATGCCTAGAGCAAACCTAGCGAGTGGATGAGTCACTTAATTACAACAACGAGGAACAAAAGCGAAGCTCACCTCCTGCAAGGTTGAAGCCCAAGATTTAATCTCTTCAATTAGACAACCAAGAGGAGAAGAATAAATCTCCTTTCTACCAACAGTAGCTATAATGAGCAAAACATCGCTCTCCACAACAAATTCAGACGACTTAAAAGACACCGCAAGTTTCAAACCTTCACACATTGCCAAAATTTCAATATAAGTGGCGGAGGAGACACCCATAAAATGCTAAGCTCATGCTGCAACAAAGTTACCCCTCCCATCTCTCACCACGACATAAACACTACCAACTCCCTCTTGCAATCTAGTCATCTCATCCACATTTATCTTTAACCATCCATCAGTTGGAACTTACCATTTAGACATAGGAGAAAGAATGAAATTTTTTTGTCTAGCATTCAATTTCAAAAACTCCTGATGCTAATTAAAGTCGCACCACCACCGCCTCAGGATCTTCGCAACAGCCCTCCCACAGCAATTCATTTTGTTGTTGCCAAACAGTCCATAAAAATATCACCATAAGCCCACAATCAAGAGCTGTATGCTTGAGTATCAAGAAGGTCGAGCAATCAATCCTTTATAATAGTATCCTTACAACCCTTCACTCGCAACCCCGAAGTATTAAAAATGGCGAAAAGGATTTTTCTGTATTGATTGAAAGAATCTACACAAGTTACAAATAAATATAAAAGGGGGAAGGAGTTAAAGCACAGCACGTGCAACTCCTTAATTTAAGCTTTTGAAAGGCTATACAAGATCCCTTGATTTAAGAGGACTACATGACATCCCTTGACACAGGGCTTCATCGACTTCCATTAGGTTTCTTATATTAATTATTTCAACACTCCCCCTCAAGTTGGAGAATGTATGTCAAGAACTCCTGACTTAGGTAACATGGTTGAGAATGCATCCTTTCCCAACGCCTTTGTGAAATCATCTGCTAGTTGGTGTAAGGAAGAGACATATTTTGTAACAACGGAACCATCTTGCACTTTGTCTCTGATGAAGTGACAATCAATATCTATATGTCTAGCCCTGTCATGGAAGACGGGGTTAGCAGCTATGTGTAAAACTGCTTGGTTATCACAATGCAATGTCGCAGCCCCTGGATGTGATAAGCTCAGATCTTTGAGAAGATGTCGAAGCCAAGACAATTCACAACAAGCATTCATCATAGCTATATATTCAGCTTCGACTGAAGATAGGGAAACTGTCTTTTGTCTTTTTGATCTCCAAGAAATCAAAAAAGATCCCAAGAATATGCAATAACCTGTAGTAGACCTTCGGGTGATTGGGCAACCTGCCCAGTCCGAGTCATATTAAGTTGTCAGAGCTAGATTGTGATGTAAGGAAAAGAAAAGGCCCTGACCCGGTGTGCCTTTGATATACCTTAGAACACGAAGTGCTGCCTTCATATGTGGCTTGCATGGTTCATGCATAAAACGGCTTAATACATGCATAGAATAAGTAATGTCAGGACGCGTGATAGTCAAGTAGATCAAACGCCCAACAATTCTTCTATACTGAGACGGATCTTTAAGCAGTTCCCCTTTGTCTGAAAGCTTCAAATTTTGTTCCATTGGGAAGTTCGCTTGCCATGCTCCCAAAAGGCCAACGTCCTTCAAAATCTCCAAAGCGTATTTCCGTTGTGAGAGGGAAATACCTTTGTGTGAACGTGACACTTCAATCCCCAAAAAATATTTCAAGTTTCCGAGATCTTTGATTCGAAAGCGACTATGTAGAAACCTTTTAAGAGAGGATATGGCAGCCATATTATTTCCAGTAATGACGATGTCGTCCACATAAATCAAAAGGGCTGTGAATGACTTTCCTTTTCGATGAGTAAAAAGAGAGTGATCGGCTTTAGATTGTACAAAACCTACAATTTGAATAGCAGTGGAGAACTTAGCAAACCATTGACGAGAAGCTTACTTTAAACCATACAATGACTTGTTGAGGCGACAAGAGCTAATAAACATTGAACAATAGTTATTTTAGCTGTAGGTGAAAAAGTATCATGGTAGTCAATGCCTTCCATCTAAGTGTAGCCCTTGGCTACCAAACGTGCTTTGTAACGCTCAATGGTTCCATTAGAACGCCGTTTGATCTTATAAACCCATCTGCAACCAATAAAAGATTTTTCAGGAGGAAGAGAAGTAAGAGTCCAAGTGTGATTCTCAGCCAACGCCTGTAATTCAGAATGCATGGCGGCCCACCAATGAGGGCTAGAAGCGGCCTTTGTATATGTGCTAGGCTCCTCATCATGAGTAATATGAGCAATATAAGCAAAGTGATTGGGTGAGTAATGGTGATAAGATAAGAAATTACTTAATGGATACCGTGTACCTTTACAAAGACTTAACGACGAAGACAATGATGGTTTGGGTGTGGGCATCATCACTTGTGAGCATACATAATCACCGACGTAAGTAGGGGTAGTGCGATGGCATTGGGGTCGCCCAGTAGAGTCTGGTGGAGCTATATTGTCATCAGTGGAAAGAGGAAGATTTATGGGATTGGGTGGAGATGTGTCAGAGGTGTTTGTATTGGGTGAATTGGGTGAATAAGTGTTTAAAAGGGTAGGATTAGATGTGTCAGAGGTGGTTGCATAGAGACATAGTAGACTGGACGTTTCTAGAGTAGATGGAGAAAGGATGGATGTAGAAGGAATGAGGTCGACAGTAGGGTAAGGATGCAAGTTTGTAAGAGGTTCTACCGTGGGAAAGATGGCAAGGTCTGAAATGGCTAGGTTTTTTCATGGAAAATGACGTCCCGGTTCGTAAAAATTTGTTTTGTTGTTAAATCATGAAGTTTGTATACCTTTTGCCTGAAAGGATAACCAAGAAATACACAATGCCTAGCTCGTGCATCAAACTTATGAGAAACATGTACATTGGTCGCATAGGCAAGACATCCAAACACACGTATATGAAAAAAAATGGGGAGGTTTAGCATGAAGTGGTTCATAAGGTGTTTTGTAATGGAGAAAAGGGGTTGGGAATTTATTAAAAGGTGTACAACGGTTAACACACAATCCTCCAAAAAACGTAATGGAAGATGAGCTTGAAAACGCAAAGCACGTGCCATTTCAAGAATGTGACGATGCTTGCGTTCTACAACCCCATTTTGTTGAGGCGTATAGACGCATGAATGTTGAAAAACAACCCCAATATCCTTAAAAAAGATGTAAAGAAAGGAACCCCCCACCATGATTGGTTCGAATTGTTCGGACTTGTGTTTGGAATTGTGTTTTCACAAAGGAAAAAAACTATTTGAGTAGGCTTTGTGTTTCACTTTTATGATGCATGAGGAAGACCCATGTAAACCTAGAATAATCATCTACCACTGTTAAAAAATAATTGGCTCCAAAAAGAGAGCTTATCTTATAAGGACGCCAAATGTCACAATGGATGAGATCAAAAGGTTTCTTAGTAGTAATTGAACTAATGCCAAAAGGAAGACGATGTTGCTTGGCCAATGGACATATGTCGCAAGCATCATTCAATTTAAAAGGGATATGCAACATATTTTTTGCTATAAATTATAATCGAGATGGCGATATGTGACCCAAACGTCGATGCCATAATTCAGTGGAGGAGGTGACAAGGTTGCATGAAGGTTTGACAAAAGATGTTGGCCTTTTGAAACTAGCGCCACCAAGTAATATAGTCCTCCACGCTGTTTACCCAAACCAATCGTTTTCTTCGTAGCCAAATCCTGCAAAATGCACCAGTAAGGGAAAAATGTTACTGAACAAGCCATGGTGCTAGTGACCTTGCTTACAAACATTAAGTCAACTTTGAAAGTTGGCACACATAATACATCTTGCAAATGAATTGAAGAATTTAAAGATAAATTCCCAATGGATGTGATAGGAGCCTTCTGTCCACTAGGCTTTTGAACAGGTGGTAAGGTGACACTCTTGGTACAATGAGTGAGTGAATTTGGTGAAGATGTAATATGGTCTGTTGCACCATTGTCGATTATCCATCGACGAAGGCACTTCAAAGGTTTTAACAAACCTGATGAGTTTTCAGTGGCATTAGCTTTGGAAGCATTCTGTGCTATCTCATTGTTGTTCATGATAGACAATATATGCTGGAATTGAACGTCAGAGAGACCAGGTACAACGGAATGCAGTTCTTGCAGAGAAGCCCCATTGATGGTATTGTTGGCAGAACTTTCATGGCGTTTGTTGCGTCCACCACCATTGTTCCACGCCCACCACCTTTGTTTCTACGATGAAGACGATGTTCGGGAGGATATCCATGCAGTTTGTAGCATGTGTCAATGGTATAGTGGGCGGTGTCACAATAAGTGCACTTTAGTTGTTTATGGGAAAGGGAACTGCTGCTAGTTTGGCCGCCAGTTTGGGACTTCTGCCATTGACAAACTGCCATTGCTGATACCTCTGCAGCTTCACGTGAATCGCTCACATCGCGCTGTTTTTCTTGCTGGACAATTATGGAATACACTGAACGCACAGAGGGCAATGAACTCATCATTAGGATGTTGCCACACGCATCACCATAAGACTCTTTGAGACCCATAATGAATTGCATTAATCTGGTTCTCTCAATTTGATCACCTTGCTTCTTTAATGCACCACAGGTGCAAGACTTATGATCATTGTGGGATGCAAGTTCATCCCACAAACTCTTCAGTTTGGTATAATAAACAGCAACAGAAAATTGGTCCTGAGAAATAGAAGCTATATCTCATTGAATTTGATACATTCTGGGTGCATTACCTTGGCTAAAATGATCTTCAAGATCCTGCCAAATTGATTGGGGTGTGGTGTAATAGACAATGCTATCATGGATAGTCTGGTCAACTGAATTCAAGATCCAAGAAACGATCATGTCATTGCACCGTTTCCAGGAAGCAAAGTCATCTAGTTTCTTGCTTTCATCAGGAGCCTTCAGTGTGCCATCCATAAAACCCAGCTTGTTCTTAGCACTTAGAGAAAGCTTCACAGAATGACACTAAGTGGAGTAGTTGTCTCCGTTGAGAAGCTTGGCGCCGAATGGTCGAAATGGTGAATGAAAAAAGGACTGGAAATGTCTGACTTATTTCCATCCGAACTCTGTTCGTCAGCCATGAAAGAATAATGACATAGAAGAAAAAAAATGCACCGGGAAGAAACTAGGGTCTGCTTGGATTTCCTTAGCTCTGTGATACCATATTAAGAAAGGCAAAAAGGATTTTTCTGTATTGATTGAAAGAATCTACACATGTTACAAGTAAATATAAAAGGGGGAAGGAGTTAAAGCACATCACGTGCAACTCCTTAATTTAAGCTTTTGAAAGACTATACAAGATCCCTTGATTTAGGGGGACTACATGACATCCCTTGATACAGGGCTTCACCGACTTCCATTAGGTTTCTTATATTAATTATTTCAACACGAAGAAACCAACCACTCTGTGCAAATGGAGAATCTCGGACAAGATGAGCAACCATTTCCACAGCCGCACCACATGCTAGACAACCACTATCAACCATCACTTCTATCTAGGCCAGATTAGCTTTAATTGGGTGCAAATCATTAACAACCCACCATCCACAAAGCTGCACTTCAGGTGGAATTTTTACTCTCCAAAGTTTCTTCCACAACTGGCAATATGGGTTGCCATCTTGTGCTGACGACGACGTGGATAGACTTGGTGGCAGCAAAGCCACCCGCACAATCTCATATGCAGATTTAACAATGAAAGTCTCCTTTGAATTAAAATGCTAGACTAGCCGATTAGGGGACTATGCGAACTAAGTGGCAAATTAGAAATAAGAGAGACATCCTCCTCTGAAAGCAATGACTTCAACACATTAACTCTCCAAAAGCCCGTTGTGGGATTAATAAGATCTTTAACCAAAAGACATGCCATACAAAAGGAGCACGAGACTCGACTTTAAATGTCTTAAGATGAGGCGACCACCGGTAATTCCAAATGTTAACAGATTCTCCATTCCTAATAAACCACTGTGAACGTCCACCCTCTAAAGCAAACCTTACTTGTACGATACTCGCCAACAACAAGAGCAATTTGTTTCTCTATTGCATCCCAAAGAGTTGGAGGGATTGAACAACACGACATCCCTGTTTAGTAAGTAACGCTAAATTATACGTGTAAAGGTCTTTAATGCTTGATCCAAGACCTTTACGCATATAATTTAGTAGTGCTTAATGATTCTTCAAAGGTTTGGAGAATAACGCAGAGAGCTGTTTGAATTCTTCAAAGTGTTTTGGAGATTTGGGTGCTTGAGTTTTGGCAGCGTCTGGGTGCTTGAATGATTTATACATCCCTTTCTTTGTCTTGGAGCCTCGTATTTATAAACTTCTCAAGTCTTGCCTACTGATGGATTTGACCTTGATTAAGAGCTTGATTAATTGACGAAAGAACCAAGACTTCATCTGTGACCTGGTTCATGATTTGTTTCCATCAATCAATCAATCAATCAATCAATCAATTATTTGATTTAAATAAAATCAAATAATCAATCTTGCCCAATTTGGCATTTCTATTTGTTTTAATTTAAATGAATTAATTTGTTTAATCTAAATTAAAATCAAATATTAATTTCTGCCAATCATTGACACGTGTCCTTCTTGATGATTCGTCCAATTTTGATGAGTCATATCCATGTATACAATTTGTGAGACACATGGTATATGTCATGTATGCCCTGACATGTCGAAACGTTAATGTGTTGATGAACATTTATTTCACCGAAGTTTCGATGTCAGCATCTACAAATGTTAAACCATATTATGTAATGTATAATTCGTATTCAGTAAATATCACGTACTAAATATCAACACAAAATGGACCAAATTAATGTCGATGGTGTTTTAGTTTAGATTGTAACAGTTACTCTTCGTTAAAAAGAAAATAAGAGAGCTAGCGTGTACGATAGCGAGCATTCATGCAGAAAAACAAAAACAACTTGATTAATTAACTATCTTTTCTTAAATTTTTCCCTTTTTTGGATAATAGGACAAATAATTATAGATTAATTCTTAGGAAAACTAATGAGAATGATTTGAAAACTTTGAGTTTTAACGATGAGGATAAAATAAAGGGTAAAGTGAATAGTACTAGGATTGACGTTTTAGTGTAAAAATATGGTTTTTCGTTAAAGTGAACAATACCAAGAGTTTTCATTAAAATTCCCTTAATTCTTTACATTTTTTGGCAAAGATATGTAAATAATAGATTAATTTTATCATCACTTTGGTAGATAGCAACAGTACACCTGTATTGTGCACAGTACACATGTATTGTGCAATACAAAGTAAGAGGTATCTAGCTTTGCCCTAGCCAAGCTGCTTGAAATTTTATTTGAACTCATGTAACTTCTTTCTACATCCAACTTAAATTTAAATTGGTAATTGTCTATTTTACCCTATTGCATAATTACTATTAAGTACAAAATGAAATTAATAATAAAACTCAAATTTATCAATAAACCTATTACACCCTACCATCACTTCTTGTTTATCCTACCATCCCTTTTATTGTTTTTCTCTGCCGGTGTCTGTCTGCACCTCCAAAACACCACTTGGCATCAATGCAACTATTTCCTATAGTGTCACCTATCACTTCATTTACAAGTAATAGGCCTTTTAGTGCAGACTTGGAGAATTGCAAGGACCTTAACACATTAACACACCATATTTTTAATCGATTTAAACCTAACATGTGATGAGATCAAGTCCTTACTACAAATTATATTCTTCTAGTAAAAGAAGGAAAATTTTACAATAATTCTAGCTGAGAGCTTGTATACTTTCAACATGTTACTTCTATTGATGAAATTTTATATTTTTCGAGTAAATATATGAAAACTCTATCCTCACTGTGATTAGATAATTCAAGCTTAGAGCTTATATTTTGATAGATATGTTGAAATTTCTTTTTTTTTTTAGTTTATTTGCTATCATGTTTTTAAGTTTAGAACTCACGGTGGAAAATTGGTAATGTGAAAAAGGAAACTAGCTACAACAATCTTCATGTAATTCTCAAATCAAGACAAACAAGTTTAACTACTTACTGTTGGAAAAGTTGATAATTGGTTTCTTTTAATTGTAGGGTCTTTTTGGTTTTTTAAATCTTAGTTTCCCATGTTGTCAAATATCTATGTCTCGTAATTGGAAAATTCCAAGGAGAAACTTCTTACCAATGTTCTTAGATTACAAACTTCCATGCTTGTTGATAAATTTAAGGGATGAATTGTTTGATTTGTTGCTTATGCACATCAGTAGAAAGAAAAAAGGCAAATGGTTGGGTAAGGTAGCCATGGAAATGCTAGTAGGAAGAGGGGCAAGGACGCTCTTTTTTTTTTTTTTTTTAATTTCAATTACAGATGTTATTTTATAAAGGGAATGTGTGTAAAAATAACTTAACATTTTGAATTGGAATTGAGAGGGTAGTTTAGGTAATAAATTTGGGTTTAAAGAGAGATTAATTCTTTAATAAAAAATAATTGGGAATTTTAACGAAACACTCATGGTACTGTTCACTTTTAACTAAAAATCACATTTTTACCTTTTCTTGGTAATATTCACTACACCTTTATTTGTCATTTTTCATTAAAACTAAAGTTTTTTTTGGACTTTTCGTTAGTTTTCCTAAAATAATATGGGTGAAGAGAGTAAGTTGGGTGTAGAAAGAAGTTACATGGGTTCAAATAAAATTTCCCAAAAGATATATACCCAAGTTGAAAAACTTAAAATGGATTAGAGTTCGTTTTGTAGTGCTTTTAAAAATGTTGAAATTGCTTTTTGTAAAAATGTTTTTTAAATCAATTTGTAGTAACAATATAAGCAAATCTTGAAAATTGTTTGAAGTGTTTCATGATTCTTCTTGCAGCAAGTACTTTAAATGCTTATAAAACTTAAAAATATTTTCTTTAAAAATAATTTTAATTATTTTAAAAACACTTTTAAACGAGTTTCTAATCTCTGACTCTCTTTATACAAAAGAGATGGTCAGTGCATGCTGCATGCATACATATATAACCTATTAATTTTGTTGGAAACGATGGAAAAAGCAAGAACTGTAGTAGGCATAATTTACTGAACAATTATGGAGGCCTTAGAGAGAGAGGGGGTGCGGCAATAGAGAGAAGAATATAGATATGTGTAATTGTGGGTGTGTTATCTCACCTCATTGTGCCTTTATTTATAGTAGTATGAAGGGTAAAACCTTTCCCTTTAGGTTTACAACATTTAATAGGTAATCTAATCCTAATAGTTAGGCATACCAATTCCTCGGACAAGCTTCTGGAAGGTTGACTTCGGCAGTGACATCGTGTAGAGGTCGACAAGGTTGTCTGGGATCGATTTGCATGACTTCAATCTCTTGATGCTTTGCTGATGTAGATGTAGACGCAATATGTCTTGGTGTTGACTTTGTTGATGTATCATGGCTTGGTCGGGTTGATACATGTGGCATAATCTTCATGGATCGTCGTTGGGACTCAACGATGGATGAAAATATAGCAAGTACTTCGAATATGCTCAACAAGAACTCCTAACCATGTCTCACTTGTCCAATAATGAAGTAAGGTGAGTCTTGGAACGATTCGAAGATTTCACAACTAGGGTCATATCATGGACCTCCAAGATATGGCGATATCCCTAACGGTAAAGACATAACCATTCGGGGATTTTGCCTTGTACGAGTTTGATAAGTAACCAGCGTCAGCATAACAAACAAGGCAAGCATCATTTTGAGGATCAGGGGGGTTAGATCCGCTCAAGATGCGTTGGGATTTGCCCATGTAATACCTTCAGGGTACGTCTTTAATACCAATTCAGTGGTTGCGTGTAGGCGCGGTGCAACATCTTTACCAAGATCAACAGTGAAGGAGATGTCCTGTTTAAATACAATGAGCTAAGTACAACGAAGCGCAAAGTTGAACTTTTAGATATGGAATTTCGGATTCCATAGACTCTTCAAGAGTCTCATTTGCATATAACGTATGGACGATCATGGGTATACTCAAAGGTGACACATTCCGGGTGTAGTTCAACTGGTAGACCCAAATACTGTCAGAACAATGCTTCAACTTCAGGTCAAGGCATAAACAAGTTTTCCCAAGATCATTCATCTCAAATTCCATCTTCAGGTGCGAGGCAGTTTTCTCAAGCTCTTCCAGAGTCTTAGTGAGATTCGTGTTAACGACATAAACTATAACTCTAGCAATTTGGAATAAGACTTCATAGTTTAACACGCAAGGGCATAATTCATATCCTTGACTGATCAAATAATCACTTAGACGGGTATACCATATCCATCGGATTTTTCAATCCATAAGTGAACGCCTCAAAACGAGTTAAGAGGGTGTTCCGTGGTTTGGAACTATTTGAACCAGTCCATGTAATTCTTCGGGAACTTACACGTAAATCTCCATATTTATATCCCCATGGAGAAATACTAACCACATTTCATAATGTTGTTATCAATCACAGGACGTTTTGAGAGAAACATTACGTCGTAAGACGTGCATCATATCGCATTATTTAATTCATCTCATAACGTTTCCTTTCCTACATGTAACTCAACAGGGTTACCTTGGGCAGTGTAGGAACGACAGGTCCAATACACACTTTGGTAAGGAATTTGACCTGGATTGTAACTTTAGTTATCCAATCAGTTCTACATTGTCACTTAATCAACGGAACACGGTTCGATATCGTTGCTTTTCATTTATGTCGGTAGCTACCATATAAGT
Source organism: Malus domestica (assembly GCF_042453785.1). Classification (NCBI taxonomy): domain Eukaryota; kingdom Viridiplantae; phylum Streptophyta; class Magnoliopsida; order Rosales; family Rosaceae; genus Malus; species Malus domestica. Next base: position 26,171,081 of record NC_091675.1, read on the forward strand.
GAAAACATCATCGATGATAATCTCATTTCAATTCCATTTTCTCATCCAAACTAGTATACTGGACCAAGAACTTCAAGTCTCGGGAGTAATCTGGATTAATCTCATAAGATGGAAATGATTTGAGACAGCGATCAAGTTTAGATTCATTGTTGTGCCGTGTCTTCCTCTTCCAGGGAAGTGAATCCTACGAACCGAATGATATGTTGTGCTCCAGGCCAAGACATATTGATTGGCTATCCGCCGGTGTACCAGACCGTCCAACAGGGGCGTCCAAACCGTCCAACATGGGCGGCACACCCTCCAGGGGTGTTGACTCGACATCCGTTAAGTACATCTATCCTTGCAGGCATGTTTGCAGCTGGTATATGATCTCATCACTTTAGCTAGATCAGAGGAATGCGTCTGGAGCAACATTCTGAAATCTAGAATTTGTCGCACTTGCTTATCAGACTTGTGCGGTATGGGGATCGAGATGAGACATAGTGGGCAACGTCCACGCAAATTTGCGTCGTTCTACAGGAACGTTGACGTTCTTATCTCCCCCTAACGGCGAGAAGACTGTCTCATTAAAGTGACAACCCGCAAATAAGCAGTAAAAAGATTGTGTGCAATGGCTCGAAGAGAGCTAGTGTGAAGGAGAATCATGATCGACAAAAGATACACATCTTTCTTTGAGGACCCATTATGATACGTTGCGGCGGCACAACTTGGCACATGGAATGCGCACCCAAATGCATAAATACGAAAGTCGTCAGGTTCGTACCCAATAACCAACTATAACGTCATATAGGTTGGGTGGCAATGGGCCTCAAGGTGGACCAACATACCTGCGTGCAAGATTGCATAGCCCTAGGCAAAGACCGAAAACTTGGTACGTTTACCAAAATTCGGGCGATCATTTAAATTGCGCTTTATGATCGCTAGGCTAGGCTAGGCTAGGCTAGGCGCTTTATGACATGCAATGCTTTATCGAAAACCGTCGATATAAACTCTTTAGCATTATCCAGTCTTCCAGACCTTAAGGGATAAGTAGGGTGGTGAACCCTTAATCGGCCAAGAGGTTTAGCAGTAATGTGTATGGACAAACATGTGACCAGTTTGTCGATTCATCAACCAAAACCATAAATATTTATATGGTCCGCATTTTGGTTGGATTAGTCCACATATAGTCCCTTGAATCCACTACGAAAATGGAATCGTGTCGTATCTTTGCAAGAAATGATATAGAAAATCAATTTCCCTAATGAGCAGGATTGGCAAAGTGTGCTTGTAGGCACAAAATCCTTACTTCAGATAAGGAGATGTGTTGTAGCATCATTGTTCGACCTAAGTGTCCCAAAAGGTCGTGCCAAAGCAAGTAAATTGCTCAATCACCAGGCCATAGGCCGGCCACATGTGGTGTATTCCCAGTTGGGAGACAACCCATTGGCCCCAAATCAAAGCTTCAGGCTCATTTTTGGAGGTGGTGCAAAGATATTTCACTATATTTTCTTCAGTGGTTTCATTTATGATCATTGTCATCTCGAATATCCTTAAAAACTCAACGTCAGGGAAAATTTAATGTCCCTTATATGGTGATGCAGTACCATTCATACAACGAGGAGAGTGCCAAATGCTCTTAATCAAGTTGGATATACCTGAAGTCATTGTTAGAGATATGATTTAGGTGTAAAGTTAGTGTGCGTAGTACGCATTCATCCAGACAACTAACTTTCCCACATTCCCACCTAATCACGTGGTCAATTGAATTGGTCACATGTATTCAAGAAACACGATTCAATTAACTCATATTCGAGGACAATATCAATAAGATTATCCATAAGTAAAACATACACCAAACTTGAATCCAAGAACATGGAAAAATGTTCACAAAGTAAACCAAAGTTACTTTGGTGGATTCGGCCAACAAGGCCATTCATGTCACAATTTTTCTATTCCAACGATATTCGGTGGAGCAAAATCAATCTCACATATTGACTACTAGAATGGTACTCCTCAACAACATTGGTAGGGGCACGAATAAGTGTATAACCAATGGTCTATTCCATCAAGACGGAAGTAGATTCTACAGGGTTAAGGTTTGGGAATATTATCCTGTATTCTTGAAGTTTTAGGTATTGGATGCCAAGGATCACGCGTCGGGCATGATGCCACACCTTGGCAAGCCTTGATTCTACCATATGTTTGTCAAAACAAACTCAAAATTGGATTATGAGAGAGTATGCCATTTAGTGTATCCTTGCCGAAGCAGTGCATCACCATTTGGTAAGCTTTGACCAAACTGGGTCCATACCTTTCTCTCACGTTTGTGGTAGTAATCAGATCCGAGAATTTGATAAACTTCCGCTATCTACACTGCTGCTTCAGGGGCGAGTTAGAAATAAGGAAGGACGAAAAAAGTATTCTCCAGTCAAAATTTGATCGGATTTATAAACTTCAGAATGGTACTCATTCATGGACGTAATCATGGTTTTCTTTGGGCAATATCTTTCATGATTAGACAGTCCGTAAAAGCGAGCCAAAGAGCCATGGAATCCTCGTTCGGGAGGTACTTCCATTTGTAATGCTTTGAGCATAAGTCTTCGAATGAAGATTATGACGGAGGCTTATTCAGCTCTTCCTTGCCATTGTTGGCATCAATGGTTTCTCAGCTTCTTGATAGTCAAGTGGAGATTCACGTCTTGTACCCCACCTAAAGTGGTTTCTATTAGAAAATGTCCAAATCAGGAAAATCAAACTTGTGACGGTTCGACAATCCACTGAATTTGAGGGAACAAGATTGTGATTGGTGCTATGGGAATGAATCATCCATAAGCATCAAAGTTAGAACATTCGAGTTCTAAGACATGGTTTTTATGAAAAACGTTGGGTTTTCATAGGTGTATTGTTTTATGAAATCTTCGGGTTTCAAAGGCACTAAATTTGAAACTACGGGTTCAATTTAGTTTATGAACGTTTAGTTCATAAAGGAGAGGTTCCTGCAAGAAACTCAAAATGCAATATACTAACTTAGTGTAGTGGATTTAAGTTGTCTTCGGGAACTCAAGTGTGAGAGCTTCGTTACTACGAAAGTATGTGACGGTTCAAAAAAGAGAAATAAATTATTGAATCGTTAATGTCCAAAAGTGATCTTCAGGTCAATAATTTTGGATTCATTATCAGATTAATGGACCGCATGTCATTTTTAATTAATTAAATAGATCGGGACCATTCGGGGTCGATCATAGAAGCAAAATAATATTAAAATAATATTATTGGATCGAAAATAAAGCCCCAAAAATAATTGGGCTTAATGCCGGGGGTTAAGAGGCACGGGTTGGGTGCCTTAAACATAAGGCAAGGCCCAAATGTTCCTTTGGTGGTGGCTGCAGGCCACGGGTGAGGAATGGGAGACCCTAGCCGCAGCTGGGTCGTGTTTTGGGCCACAAGGGAGTGCACGGACAGGTTTAGTGCAAGCTAGCTTGTGGGTTGTCACGAGGATCCCAACGAAGGTTGGTTGCGTGAAAGCAGCCCCATAGTGACTGTAAGTCACGGGCTTGGGTATGGGTGGCGCAGTGACAAGCCCAGCATATGCTGGCTATATGTATGCGGGCCAGAGCAACAAAACCCAGCAACCAAAAAGGTTGCAGCGTGTGTATGGGAGGACAGCCCAGACAATTGGGCAAGTTGGATGGCTGCGGGCCAAGGCCAGTGTGCATAGGCTCAGGGCTGCAGGCCCTACCGAGGTAAAATCCAGGCCTAGGCCTGGTGATTATTTGCACAATGATGGTGCGGTGGTGTGTCGCACCATGTCCTAATTCCCCCCTTTTTTTTTTCAAATCCTATAGGGTTTAGGAAAATCCGAAACATGCTTCTAATTTAATTGAATACTTTGACTCACAAATTCCACATAGCAATTATTGCGTAATGTATGAAATAAATATATATATTGACCAATAATGAACATATACAATATATATATCGGAAGGTAAATATAAATGTAGGGGGTTCATGCATCATGGGGAATGTTTTCATGCTTCATGGGTCGTTTCAAATATCTTTCTTTATTTTAAGCGTACCTGAGTAGCAGAAAACAACAAAAGCCTTTGAATTTGTAGAAGATCCTTCTTGAAAGCCGGAATTCTCCAATGCTTGTATTACGTTCAACATAGAAAAATTAAATTGAATCAATAGCATGTAGATCAATTTAATAAAATAATAAATTAATCATGAAAAGAATGATTAAAACGTAATACTCCCCAAATTGAAGATCAAACTCTCTTGTTAGCGTAGCGTCAAGAGCGTGCTGATAACGTGTTGTAGGCATAATTTACTGAACAATTATGGAGGCCTTAGAGAGAGAGGGGGTGCGGCAATAGAGATAAGAATAGAGAGATGTGTAATTGTGGGTGTGTTATCTCACCCCATTGTGCCTTTATTTATAGTAGTAGGAAGGGTAAAACCTTTCCCTTTAGGATTACAACATTTAATAGGTAATATAATCCTAATAGGAATATAAGATACATTCTCATATTTCCTAGGATTTACACAATCACATTCATATTCTAAATAGGACTGCAACAAGAACAATAATATATATCATCATGTAATCTTTATCAGTCTGTTTCTTCTGAAAAACAAAAGGAAATTAATTATAATACATATTGCAATTCAAAATTAAATCTGTCTACGTATCTAGCAAAATCAAAACCTTTCTCAAAAGGGAGGAAAGTCCTCCTTCTACCCTATAATGGGACATTATGCTAGCATATAAACATTTTATTCGGAATCGTCAATTCTCTTACCATTATGTAAAGATAATCTCTAAAAGAAATATTGAATTCAAAGACTATTTTGGTTATTCATATACGTGCTTTGAAAAAGACTATGATAACAAGTATATCCTCACAATGAACCTTCAATTTTTTTATTTATCTGACTGACTAAGCGGTCTTTCGATGAATGAATGCTTTATTTCCAAAGGCATTGTTTATTAGGTAAATCGTGGTTTGACCCCTTGAACTACCACCCCAGTTGAAATTGACTAAACTATTTTTTTTGGTAAATTAACCACCTGAACTATTTAAAATCAGTCAATTAACCCTTACCATTAGATTGCAAAATCAATTTCATCAAATTCAAGGGCAAGTTAGTCATTTCATCTTTAATTGTTACTTGTCAGCTATAACCACCAATAAAATTTTGACACATGGACACAAAATAATTCAAAAATATATAGCATAATGAGAAGACATAAAAAAAATTAAACGTTTACATAACGGACCATCTTACATTGTCATTACACATTATTTTGTTTTCACATGTCATAATTACATTGTTGGTTATGGTTAACAAGAAGAATTGATGAAGGAAAGACTAATTTTCCTTTGAATTTGATGAAATAGTGGATGAAATCTATCAACAATGGGTCAATCGGCTTATTTCAAATAGTTTAGGGGGTTAATTTACCAAAAAAAATAGTTCAAGGGGTAATAGTTCAAGAGGTCAAATAGTAGTTTACCCTTATTTATTTGTGTAATAATTAGATTAGGTCATTGAGTAATTGTACTGTAACATGTGTCGTAGCAGCAAGCATGCATGTAGGAAATGGGTGAACTAAGGATCCGGATCCCCTCCAGACCTAAAGGAACTGAGTCTACTCATCAAATGATCTGAGCCATTGAAATTTGATCCAATAATTATAAACAAGGAGACCCTCTAAAAGTTATAATAATTGTAGTCGTTGGATCAAATTTCAATAATCCGGATCATTTGATCTTTAAGTTCAGTTTATTTGGATTCGGAGGGGATCTACTTCTGCGAACTAAGTCGTGTGTATATTAATTGATTGTCAGCCATAGTTGGTAAATCCTAAACGCCAAAGTAAATTAGCAAATATACATTTTGTACGGCACACAATGGGAGGACATCAAATGTGGCGTACGGCATGCCGTTTCGTACAGACAATACGGCAACAATAATAAGGAAACTGTGTCACTCTGTCGCTGTCTCACCTTCCCCCAATTTCAATTAGCAAGTTTCGTCTTCTCTTATTATTTGTCGTGGCATGGGGCATGGGCTCTCCGTCTTTTTTTCATTTTTTTTTCTTTTTTAAGATTAGTTGATTATTTATGGCAATGGATAATGCTTGTGTTCTTTCATAAAAAGGATTTACTTGTCATCTATTTACATTTAACGAATTTATACCATCAAAAGATTATAATCAGAGAATTTTTTTTTTTTATCATCATCTAAAGATTATATCTGTAAAAAAAAAATCTAATTTGAAGATCATTTAGTCATCCATACGTGTTAAACAAATGGACAGTTCATTATGATGATGCTACTTGTTACTGAAATCGTTGATTAGTAACACATATGGATGACTAAACGATCTCCAAATTAAATGATTTATTGTATTAAATGTTATGAATTATATGATCAAGTGTTAATTAACACATTGACTTGTATAAGTTGATTCAGTCATAAAATACAATTTATATAGTATGAAAACAATTTTAGTGAGGCGTTCTTCCAAAATGACCAAAAATGTTGTTGGGCCTCACTTAGCAATGTCTGTAGGAACGAGGAAGCTTCACTTTTGCGCATAGAGACAAGACAAGGTCCCCTTAAATTCTGATTCAATATCCACATCCACAACATGCTTAAAGAAAAAAATTTATGAACTTTCCATAAACTAGGAAATTTCGCTCGCTTGATACTTTTGGTTTTATCACGACTCGAAAAATTTAAATAAAACGGATTTGTAAATATGTGATACCTAAGCTTTCTCTTTAGCTGCAGTGACAAAACAATTACCGAATGTTACATAATAGTTGCTCATATTCGGGTCGAGTCTCTCCTTCTTAAGCCCCAAAAAATGAAACACTCAAGCATTCCATACATGGTCTAAATTAGGGGTGTGATATCAACACATCTCATTTTACTTTTCACACACCTTTTTAATTTTTGGCATTCGGATTGAATGAATTGAAGAAAATCAACAGACATAAATTATCAAGGGGTGTGTGAGAAGTAAAATGGGATGTGTGGATAGCATACCCCTTAAATTATTGGGTCTGCATCTTTTACTTGTGAAAAAGATGATTAGTTTTAAGATGTTCATGAAATATAAGTTGAGTTATTTGGATTTTAACTTGTGGAAGCCTTAAAGAGAAGAGATTTTTATTTTATTTTATAAAAATAGGGATTAATTGTAGGTTCTACACCACATCAAACTTTAACGATCCGAATCGTTTATTTTGTTTAAGTTGTACCTCATAGATCATCCTTACAAAATATTAACTAAATCGGAAATATTTAAGGCATCTAATTGGGTTTTAAAAAAAATGAACGAATACTTTGTTATATAAGAAACGATGAAATTTGATATTGATAATTTAATAAGCAAATGATTTTGGATTGAATTGAATTTTTATAAGAATGATCTATGAATCAAGACTTACTAAATAGACAGTTCAGATCGTTGAAATTCGTTATAGAGTGAGCCCTACACCTAATCTCTATTTCTTTTCAAAAAATAGAAGTCTTTTTACCTAAAGGGCATGTTTAACCTGTAATATTTTTTTACTGCCATTCTTGGGAAAGCGTGTTTGAACTAAAAAACTGCTTATAGCCCAGTAGTACAGTAAGCTGTAAAAAGTAAGTAATAATTTCCTGTTTGAATTTTACAACAAGAAACCGAAAGACCAAAGAAGAAAAACGAGGTTGAGCACCTTTGTGGATCCGAAAAACGACTTGTCGGTAATTCCAACAATCCCACTGTTTCTGTTTCAGGGTTGACCATATTTTACTTTCAATTGGAACACGTGTCAGTCCGTAGAAAAACCTAATAATTAAGAGAGCATTTTGGCTCACCACCATTTAGTGTGGTATATGCTCACCACCCTAATTATCATCGTTAGATGAATTTGAATTTCGAGATTCGTGTAGTGGATAAGCACAAATCTCAATATTCAAACTCATCTAATGGTGATAAATAGGATGATGAACATACATCACACAAAATGGTGGTGAGCAAAAATGTTTTTCCACTACAACAAAGACCTTCCTTCTCAATTTAATTTTTGACCGCGTGAAGTCACGTTTCCATCTCGGAGGCAAATTGTCTGCCCTTCTGTTTGGGTGCCATTCACATCCCTTCCTATTTTGTGCGGTCACGGTTAAGCACCGTCAACATTTTATAGTATTTTTTTTTTATAGAAATAATAAGACAAAAAACAATAAGAATATAAAATGTTGACGTGGCTTAACCGTGACCGCACAAATAGGAGGGGATGGGAAGGGCACCCAAACATGAAGGCAGACAATCTGCCTTCTTCCATCTCAACCATTAAATCTCCTATCCGACGATATTAAATCTCTTAAGATCTAAACTGTGCTTCACATGCTTCTAAGAAAATCAGGAGGATCCTCTCCGGTTCCTCTTTATGAGGATCATGGGAATCCTGAAATCGTGTTCGCTAATTGTATATCGTGCGGTCAGTTTTCATCAGATACTATTCATATTTAATTTAAAATAAAAGTATTTAAAATGATTTTTGACCGAACAATATCCGATGAACGGACACAATTTGAGGATCCCCAAGATCCTCTCTGGTTCCTCTTTATGAGGATCCTAGGAATCTTTAAATTGTGTTCGTTCATTGTATATTGGGCGGTCAGTTTTTGTCAAATACTATTCAAATTTAATTTAAAATAAAAGTATTTAAAATGATTTTTGACCGAACGATATCTGATGAAGGGACACAATTTGGGAATCCCCAGGATCCTCACAAAGAGGATCTAGAAAGGATCCTCATTCCTAAGAAAAGTAAGTCACTTTCTTTGTTTTAAATAGTGACATCAGAGTGAAAGGTCTTAAGTTCAATTCTTGTCAAAAGAGAATTTGAACCAAGTTATTGCTAGCTTAGTGTAAGGCTAAGGCCACCCTCCCCCTTAATATAAGTAATATCGTTTGTTAAATATATATATATATATATATACACACACACCATAAAATTAATTTAATGCTTCAATTTTCCTTTGATCTCCTCTGTCTCCCCTTTAAAATTTCTCATATGTTGTTCTACAAGTTGAATGCATAATTGTATATGTAGTTGAAAATTACTAGTTAATAATTGAAAGTGTGCTATTTAGTACTACGGTCTAGTGGTATTCTTCTTCACTTGTAAGTGAGAGGTCTTAGATTCGATTCTCGCCCAAGGCGAATTTGAACCACATTATTGATAGCCCATTGTGAGGCTAAGCCTACCCATCCCCCTTAGTGTAGATAATATTGTTTGTTAAAAAAAAATTAATAATTGAAAATGTTGGTCACTTAGTACTACATGGGTGATGAGTATTACTCTCTACTTATAAGTGAGAGGTTTTTGTTTCGAATCTTGTGAATGATGAGTTTAATATAAAATTACTCTCCCACCCTTAGACCAACTTCAATGGATAGGGTTAAAAACTATATTTTTAGCCCAAAAAATTCAGGTTTTGACCCAAATAGTTTTTCTCCTCTAACGGTTTTGGCTTAAAATTTTAACCCGAGATTATTAAAGAATGAATTTAGGCTAAATTGTTTTCTTTGGAAACTTTAAAAAAAAGTTTTATGTAAATAATTTATGAACATTTTAACTTAAAATTATTTAGATTCCAATCAATAATGAAAAATCACTAAATTTATTCCCATGAAACGTGAAGGTTATGGAACAAATTGTTTTGGCAGAAGCAAGAGTCGTATATGAAAGATGTGGACAGAGCGTTCGGGATCCCATGAGCTCGATGACATTGTTAGAGGGCCTGTACAATTTTGGAATATGAAGGCTTACATTCAATCTTGATGATGTGCAAAATTTTGCACAATATGATTGTTAAAGATGAATATAGAGAAATGGAAGAAAATTCTGACGAAGATGTTGATGACAACCAACCAACATCTGCAAGAGAAATAGCAAGAAACATTGAATATCTAGATACAACCACATACGAGACCCAACATGATAGGGTAATTCTTAGTGAGTATATGAGACCTCTTAATAGGATTCAAGCTCCAGAAGGCCATGACACACTCCAAAAGAATTTGGTTGAGCATATATTGCACCATGAAGGAGCACTGGCATAATGGTCTTTCCTTGCAATAAAATGAAGTGTGCTAGTGTGTTGGTTTTTCCTTTTAACTTCAAATGATGTGTGCTAATGTGTTGGTCTTTCTTTATAATAAAATTAAATGTGTTAGCGTTGGTCTTTTTTCATAATACAATTAAGTTTATTTGTGTGAATATGAACTTAAATAATTTTTTAAATTGTTTTAGCTGTTGAATTTAATTTTGGACTATCAGATCTTTTTTTACTATTTGATTTGATCATATTCGATCAGCAGTTGGATTTAATGTAGTTATAAATCAAATTAAAAAAAAATTGAATCTGGACTATTGGATCAACTATTGGCCAATAATTTGTAGTTGTTGGATAAAAAAAAAAGAGCCGTTTGGCTCGTGCAATTGGTCGACAGGTGTCAGCCTGCTAGGTCCCAACACTGGATGCCATATTGCTTATGTCGCATGGAAAAGCAATGGGTGCGTTAGTGCACCGAGACTGGAATTGGGTCTAGTGTGTCCACGAGCAGTGGTGGGCTACTGGTTTTATGGGCTAAATTTGCTCAGATTTTAAGTTTTATCCAAAACCTGTTTTAGGCAGAATGATTGGAGATGGTCTTATTGTAAATATATTTTAGTATTTAAAATAATAATAATAATAATAAAAATATTGTATGTTTAAGAAAGAATATATTGTATTGTCTTATATTTCTTGGGCTGTTTGGGCGGATCTTTGTCATCACTTTTTTTCTACACGTTTTTGTGGGGGCTACTTCATAATGTATTAACGATCCAAATCATCGATCTTTTAGAACATCATTCATAGATCGGTGCAAAAAATTAGACAAACCCAAAGCCATTAAGACATTCATTTGAAGTGAAGAAATGGACAATTACGATTCTACAAAGAAACCCTTAATCCTATTGTCATATGGTCTCATATTTGGCTGATTTTTTGTAGACATGATTTTGGAGGAAAGACCTTAAAGATAGACAGTTCGGATAATTGAAATACATTACGGAGTGGCGTTACAAAAACATGTGTCAAAAGTTGTCTATAAAAAATAACGCCAGGGATTCATCCCCATATTTAATATATGTGTAAATTACACAAGACTACCTCAATTATGGGTCGAACTACAATCTCATACCTAATGTTTTAAACATTGCAATTTCATACCTCAACATATTAATTCGTTGCAATGTCAGACCTCCGTTAAATTTTCTGTCAATTTGACTATTAAATGATGAGGTGGCAGGAGTGAGGCCCACTCATTTCCCCACTAAAATAAAATATTAATTAATTTTTAATAATTAATAATTTTTTATTTAGCAATGAAAATGAAAAAAAAAAACTTTCTTCCTCAAATTTTTCCAATTCCCCAAAATTTTCCAGTTCCTTAAATTTTTCAAAAAAATAAAAATAAAAACCCGAAGACCCCCGCCGATCTGTCCACTCTCGTCACCTCAGGCGCTTCAACGTCGACGAGGACTGCCCCATATTTGACAGCCTATTCGATATCTGCCAAGCCTCTGCCGACGGCTTAGTCAGGACTGATGTGATCCCTATTTGGGTCGTTGAATTCGAGGTTTTGACTCGTGTTGAATTGGTCAGCGAGCAACAGGGTGACGAAGGGGACAATCGCATTGGTGAAGAGGCCAAAGTATTGGTTGGCGAGGGCGTTGGGCGGCGAGGTAGAGTTAGAGAGGACGAAGCAGAGTTCGAATCTCGGGATCGTTGCAATTTTCGGGAAGACGAAGAAGACGAAAGAGGTAGTGAAGAAATAGGGCCATCTCTTAGATTTTGGAGACCATGTACGAAATTTATAAAAGGGCCTCTCCTTAAGATAGTTTTTAAAAAAGGTAGGATAACGTATTGACTCTAGAAAATAATCACTTAAATCAAAACAAAGTTTAGCACTAATTGATTGCAAGTTTAAAAATATCATTTATAATAAGTAAAAAGAGCTACAAATATAAAGTTCACTAAATAATCAAAAGCAATTCAATCTTAAACAACCAAACAAGGAAAAAAAAAACTTAAAAATTTCTAACTTTAAAGTTTCACTTGAATATATAAACATTTTATATAATAAAATTGAAAAAAGAATACCATTTTTAAGGTGTTAGAAAGGAAAAAAAAATACGTTTATAAGGAGTGCACAATGGAATTTTAAAGTGCTAACAAAAACAATTTTTAAATATAGAATGTTATTACATAACAAAAGCAATTTTTAAATACAAAACATTATTACATATAAATATTAGATTAGGAAAAAAAATTTGGGGGCCTCTTCAAATTCGGGGCCCTGTGCGACAACACCTTTCGCTCTCCCTCAACGCCCCCTCTGTGAATAAGGTAACATAGATGGAGTTGGAGGTGGCTTTTATGGAAACTTTTGTTGGGTAGAAGATGCAGACGGCCTAGAGCTGGGCGTCGTTGATGAGAGTGAGGTTGGTGACATTGGTGATGTTGGAGAAGGAGTTGAAGAGGAAGTCAAGAGCAGAGGTGGGGCGAGGAAGAGGTGGTTGAAGAGAAGAATGATGAGGACGACTGAGAATGATGGGTGGGTGGATGGTGCAAGTCTTTGGGAAGGTAGTCGGCAATTAGGGGATGAGAAGGGTAGTGGAGTCGACTTGGGGAATTGGAAATATTTGAAGAAGAGAGTTTTTTTTTTTTTTTTTTTTTAAATTAATTAATTTTTATTTTAGTTGGGGAATGAGTGGGCCCCACTCTTGCCACATCATCATTTAATAACCAAATTAACAAAAACTTTAACGGAGGTCTGATATTGCAACGAATTCATAAGAGGTATGCGATTGTGGTTCAATCCATAATTGAGGTAGTTTTGCGTAATTTACCCTTTTTTTTATTTTACTTTTTATGTTCGATGTCACATTATACAATAGATATCATTTCCCGATATGAACCAAAAGAAATTTATATTTTTCATCATACTGCTTTATATGAATGGATAATTTTTGGATTTAAGACTTTTTTAATAAGTCACTTAGTACTACGGTCTAGTGAAAAAAAATACTAATAAGTCCTTGATGCCTGCATATGACAGAATCATTCTTGTTGGTCTTTACCATTTACTACAAGCTATAAATATTACTTGAAAGTAGTGATTCTATGTTTATTTTTGTTTACAAATGTGTGAAGATTCTTCAAAATGTTCATTTTCAGAGGTGAATAGCGGTTTTAAAAGAACTTTAAGAAAATGTACTGTTTGGGTTAATATTTAAACTTTAGACATAAAAGAAAGAAAACCCAGAAGAACTAAAGGAAGGAGACTTGCCCAAAGCCCAGCACCAGGCCCATCCATCCATTTCAAGACAATGTGACGGCCCCTCATAAATGCAAAGGCTAAGTGCTTACAAGGGAAGTGACAACCGATGGAAATCAACCTACTCACTTTTTGAATGGCAGAACATGTAAAAAAAATGATGACTCACTAAGTGCTTTCGGGCAAAGTTTGCAACAACCAAGATAAAATGCCTATAAAAGGGATGACAGAGCCCAGAGACAGGAACGCTTAACCAATCAAACAAATAAGCATACAAACTCTGCTCTCAAGCCAGTTCATACCTTCCAAACCCTTTTTAGCAATAGTTCCCTTAGAAAGTCATCTTTTGTTCAATGTAAAAGCTCTGCTACATTATCCAGATGTTGTAGTATCGATTCACTCATGTAAACTTGTTTACCACTTATCCTTTTCAACACACAAACCTCTGTAATCACAAAGAGAATAAACTGCAAGACGTTCACCCTTGCCCGACTCTTTTTGTTTTATCTTTCAATTAGTGGATCTGGTATTATGATACTCTCCAGTATATATTCAAGTCATTCCCAGTCATTTGATGATCAAAGGTTCCATTGACACTCAGATCTGGTTCATTTAGTAGTTTTACTGCTATAAAAGATTGAATGGGAACTAGATCGATGACTTCTAACCTTTAAAGCATACAAGATAATAATAAAAGTCATTGATCTCAAGGCACAGAAAAGAACTTAATGTGGACTTAACCCATCTTCGAAAATCATTTGATAACAAGAAGTCAGAATAACTTGGCGCGCAAGTAATCGACTTAAACACACTTGTTTTACATCTGCCATACTGAGATGGTAGTGGCACGCCTAAGCACGTAGTTAGTTTTGATTGCGAGCCTCAAGACCTACACCTAAGGCCCTACAAAGACACATTTCAGAATTAACTATGTCCTCCTCTTGCAGCCTCTCAACAAGCAGGAGCCCAACAACCAACCAAAGTGCCAACTCCTCGGGGAGTTGTGTGCTCGAGCCATGGGCCTTCTCCAGGGAAATTCCTGCCTGAACATGTACAAATTTAAACAAGACACACTGAATTAAATTTGAGGGGTCATCAAATAAAAAGACTTGAAAAAGCCAAAAAAAGAATAAAAAAAAGGGAACTTTAACGAAAAGTACCCGGTACTATTCACTTTAACGAAAAACCACATTTTTACACTAAAAAGTCAATCCTGGTACTATTCACTTTACCCTTTATTTTGTCCTTATCATTAAAACTCAAAGTTTTCAAGTCATTTTCATTAGTTTTCCTTAAAAAAAAATGTTGTTTCAGGAGGATGATATTTGTTGGTACCAAATTCTAAAATAGAGATTACATTTGAAACTATTATATCTTTACAAGTTTTTCTTGACTTTGTCCGTGGCACTAAATAATTTGAAATGCCTTGACTTTTTCTAGCATAGATCCAAGTCAATTAGTAATGATTTGAAAAGCAACATGAAGAAACATAATGTCAACTTGGCCAGTCCAATATAGACCATATTCATGGATATGTGGCGTGGCAAACACAAGACGTAGCAAAGGAACATAACCACCACTCCAAGAGCCAAAAGAATTTCAATCTTTACAACTGAAAGTTCAGTCACATTATAACTCGTTACATGAGAGATTATGCGCACAAAATCATCAGCAAAACTAGTAACTCTTTTTTAATACATGTAGTGTTGACTTAAGGACAAATTGCAAAAGAAACAAATAGTTACTTCTACAATAGACTCTTCCCAAAAAATCACACACTTCAGGTTTTGAATTGCTATCCACCTGTTGATGGTGGACTCTTGTGAGCTGTGCTTAATCTCTCTTTTTTTTTTTTTTTTTTTTTTTTTTTTGTCAAAGGATATATTTATTAGACTAGATGTTAGATTATGGAGTTGATGGGAGTTCAAATCCACATCGTAGTGCAAGGGCAACACTCCTCCCCATCACTATGGTAGAGGGTCACTTGCGAACTGTGCTTAATCTCATATTAACAAAATGTGATAATAAATCTCTCATCATAACTTGTCGTTCAAATAATTACTCACTTTAATGCTAGATTAGTTGAAAGTCCACTTGCCAAACAACCATTTTTAGTTCGAGCTCATTTCATAGGGTTTGACTGAAATGATACATTTCACTAATAGATTTTTCTAAGTCACTCGGTGGTACGTGTAATAAAAAAAAATTGCATTTGGTTTTATAGTCACAATTTCTTTTGTCACATTTTTTTTATCATCTAATACTTGAAGTATAATATGGAGGAGCATGGTGCTACCTACACATGTATTTTTACATTTCATGTACTTTTCTTAACCTTCAACTATTAAATTGAATCAATTAAAAAATAATTTGATAAAAAATTAACAAGAATTGTGAGACGAACAAAAAAAAAACTGTGTGAATAGCCCTGCCCTTGTAAAGTAAGAGCAAATTGTAGCAATGATCAGTAACTTTAACTCAATTAGATTAATGGTCTCTTAACTAAATCCATTACCATTGGTCATTCAACTTATCAAAACGTGCATCTATAGTCCCTTAACTAAAAGTCAATTATCATTGGTCCCTCAACTTTAATTCAATTAGGGAAATGGTTCCTCAATTTTAATCTAATTAGAGTAATAGTCCCTCAACTTTAACTCAATTGTAGCAATGATCCTTCCAACATAACTCATTTTGACAAAATTCTAACGAAGTTGACGAAAATAATCATAGTTACACGTTTTGATGAGTTGAGGGACTCCAATTGTAGCAATGGTCAGTCCAACATAACTTATTTTGACAAAATTCTAACAAAGTTGATAAAAATGATCATAACTACACATTTTGATGAGTTAAGGGATCAATGATAATAAATTTTTAGTTAAAAAATCATTGCTCTAATTTGATTAAAGTTGATGAACAATTTCTACCAGTTTACTTTGTAAAGTAATGGCTGAACGCTAAGGCACCAAAAAAAAAGGACCGGCGTGAAGGGCTTCTGAGATAAAACTCTTCGTCTGCTTCCTACGTTTGGCGCTATCTGTGTTTCCTAAAAAGGTCCGGAGAGAGAAAGAAACAGATTCAGAGATGGATATGGGCATGAGCTCAACCCTTTCTCTCTCCCTTGTTCATTTTGTGTAATGACCAAAACTTTTATTCTCTTCTTCTCCGAAGAAGATGGCTCTGCAAGAAGAACCCCAAGAGCTCCAAAACCCTCCAGTGGCGTTCGACCTTTTATTATTCTGCGAGGAAGGATTTGAGGAAGATTTGAGAGACAATGGTAGTGATCAGGAGAGCGAGAACTGTGATGGGTTTTCAAAAAAGCAATCATCTTTCCCTTTGGTTGTTATGGAAAGTGATATTTTCTGGGAAAATGATGAACTTTCCTCTCTAATCTCCAAAGAGGAACAAACCCATGTGTGTTTCAGTGGCGAAATCTCAGATGGGTCTTTAATGGCTGCTCGGAAAGAGGCGGTTGAGTGGATTCTGAGTGTAAGGGCACACTATGGGTTCTCCTCTTTGACCACCGTTCTAGCTGTGAACTACTTTGATAGATTCATTGCCAGTCGGCCGTTTCAGAGGGACAAGCTGTGGATGAGTCAGCTCGCCGCCGTCGCCTGCGTCTCGTTGGCCGCCAAAGTGGAGGAGACCCATGTGCCCCTTCTCTTAGATTTGCAAGTATGTGTAAATTTCCATGTGCAACTTGAGTGTTTGTGAAATTGCTAGACTGTTTTGTTTACTGGATATCTTGTGATTGTGTTTAGGTGGAGGAATCAAAGTATGTTTTCGAAGCAAAAACCATTCAAAGAATGGAGCTTTTGGTGCTATCGACTCTTGGGTGGAGGATGAATCCGGTGACCCCAAATTCATACTTTGATCACATCATCAGGAGGTTCGGTTTGAAGATCCACCTGCATTGGGAGTTTCTGTGGAGATGTGAGCGTCTACTTCTATCCGTCATTGCGGGTGAGCAATCGAATTTGTTTCATTTTCTGATCAATGAGTAGTTTAGTATCAATCATATATATCGAAAAGGCATAAAACCAGTTGGAACTAATCTTATATTCAATTCGGTATTTTTATTGCAGATTCCAGATTTACTTGTTATTTGCCTTCCGTATTAGCTACTGCAACAATGCTGTATGTTATAGATGAGATTGAGGCATTTAATCCTGTGGAATACCAGAATCAGCTTATGAATTTACTTAAAGTCAGTAAGGTTTGTACTTAATAAACGGATTTGTCACTTCTCATGTAATTTGTTTTCCTGCTTCTGCAAATGTAATGCAACTTGATGCCCTAAATAGTTGAATATTATTATGTCCTTTACAGGACAGGGTAAATGAGTGCTCCAAGCTCATCCTGGAACTGTCAGGGAGCGTAGAAAACCAAAGCCACAAACGCAAGCATTTATCGGTACCCAGCAGCCCTAATGGGGTTATTAATGCGTCTTTCAGCTGTGACATGTCAAATGGTTCGTGGGCTGTGGCATCACTGGACTCATCCTCACCAGATCCTCAATTTAAAAGGAGTAGACTGCAGAACCAGCAGATGAGGTTGCCCTCTTTAAATCGTGTGTCTGTGGACGTGCTGAGCAGCTCACGTTAGTCTCTGATTGTCTTTTGTCTACTATTAAACATGGTAGTATATACAATCCCTCTTTTGTGTATTGTGTTATTCGCGGTATCTGTATTGAGTACGTCTATATCATCATTCCTTTTGTGGCCAAACTTGTGAAAATGAAACGCTGTGAGATTAAAACTCCACCTCTCTCACGTATTTCTTGAGATGTGGTTGGGGGAGGGGGGGTGTTTGCTGATGAATGGAAGAAATCAATCATGCTTGATCTGCCATATTTAAGTACTTATATCATGCATACACGCACAATTGACACAAGTATATTTTATCACTTATTCATTTTGTTATATGTAGTGGAGTGGTTGTCTAGAAAATTAAGTCCGAGACATCCTCTTTGTGCTCTTTATCTACCTTAGCTTGAAACTAAACCTGAGGCGTACATCAGTGCCGCAGGGGGTGGGATGAGGGTAGATATAGAAGTGTAAGTTCAGTTCCTCAAGGCAAAAGGGAAATGGAACAATAAAAAAAGCCAGAGATGGAGACGGGCAACGCTAGTCATTTATACCAAACAATAAAGAAGTAAAATGTTGGGCACTGAAAGTCTTTGGTTGTTCAGCATGTTTGAACAAAACAATGACTTTGGAGTTTTTCTAATTAGAAAGAGGTGAGTAATGAGCAGTGTGCTTGATAGTTGGTTTGTTGAACTAGATTAGAGAGAGAGAGAGAGAGAGAGAGAGAGAGAGAGAGCTCTATGATTAGGTAATTTGATTGGATTGCCTCTTACAACGTGATCAAACTCATCACTAGACATTGGCAAGGTTCCAAACTACGGAATATTTTCTTGCAACAAGTTGTCCTGCCTTAAGAGGCTTTTAACTGTGTTTGTGCCCATGCACATGTCCAAAACCAGTACTCATGAAGTAGTCTCGTATTTCTATTATGCTAAATGAAATGATAGACATGGTCGCAAACTAGGACAATCCGAGAATGTGTTTATCTATTCTTTTCACTCATACAAATGATTCTTGTGGCTGAGTAACTAGTCTTACTGATGTAGCTTGGTCTTAGTACAGGTTTAAACTATGCATAGCTGTTGACAGGCTTCCGGTTGTTTTCTAGCAGATTAGTGTTATTTAGCCACATTGGTTTGTTTCTCTATCGGCCTTTTCAAGTCCCCTGCCTACACCTACTCCCTTCTTTGTTTTGATCCAACACCTTATTTCAAATCTGCAAATAGTCACTTGCTAAGAGAATGAGCAATGTAACTGTTGCATTTAGAAGTCGGATTGTGTCAGTCGAGTGCAAGCACGCAATAAGCCTTTTAGTAACGCCATCTTCTTATGTTCATAGAAGTCAGCAGTCTGCAAGTTTAGGCACCTTGTTTGTACAGTTTTACGTTTGTGTACCTAGTTCCATTCATAAGTCAGATTCTATCAGTCGATTGCAAATGCAATCAGGAAGCAGAATATGTCAATGTATTTAGTAACAAATGTCTCATGCTTAGTAAATGACTTTGCGTATTATCTTCGTAAACTGGCTTTCATATCTTGTATAAGATTAGCAGCATCCATAAATTTCTGTAGGGAAAGGTTTGAAATTGGATTTGTGCAGGATATGGGAATTTGTGAGCATGTATGTTTGCTCTTGTTGTCTGTGGTCCTCCCCTGCCTTTTTCTTTAGGTTTGGTTAAAGTTTAAGGTACATCTCTTTCTTATCATAAGTCGCATGCAGAGAGAGAAGATGATGACAGTGATTCTTCAAAAAAAATTAGGCGTGCCATAATCGTTCATACTGTGAAGTCAAAGGTCACATTTTAATTTAAAACGTATGACCAGCAAGAAACAACCACTTATGTTGTTATGTTTCCCATGTTCTCCCAAGCCAGAAAGCACCACATTGTCAAAACCAAACTTGCACATGATCTATCAGGCACGGTCATGTTGGTTGTAAATTTATTTGGGTTTTAAATGCCAAAATAAATGTGAAGGTTGCGTGAAGCACTCACTAACGTATGTTTATTACGTCATGAATGACTACACAAGGTGTGTGTCTCATTCTTATTCAGCTATTCCTGACATATCTTGTGTTTGCTGACACACAAGAAATGGAAAAGTAAGTTGGTCTCACTTGATTTCAACCATGTATCATAACCATGTGTTTTTTATTTATTTATTTTTATCTCATACTTAAAAAATTAGGTATTGTTAATGAAAAAAGTAAGTATGTTGAACAGTTGAGTAAGAAATTGATGTCAAATTTCACATCTTGTCAGAGTCAAAGATATCAGAGGAATTAATCATAACAAAAACTTATCCTTCCACGTTAGTAGTGACCAATCGATCTTCTACATTCAACTTATACAAGATTTTGAAGTTGACATCCATTTTTTACTTGAAAGTATAATGAATCTAGTGAGTTATCAAATTCAATTAAACCCAATCCTAGCCATCGACGAGGCCAAGAGATCGGTTGAGTTGGCAACTTGAAGTACTGCAATAGTAGCAACCCAAGTTCGATTTCCACCTAATTTCAGACCCAATCCAGACATTAGTTGGTCAATCCTCAGTCGGCTCTGTGAGTCTCCATTTAAACATCGCACAAGTTGTGGGACTGATTTGTGTGACCATGCTTTTTGTCCTTTTTGGTGTACACCTCCTGGGTGTGGAGTAGGACGGAGGAAGAATTCATCCTTGATACAAAAGAAAGAAATATTGGGAAGCACTAACAACCATCTCACTCGTCTTCCAATGTAAAGAACGCAAAATTGTCGCAATAACTAATAAGAACGTTGACAGGCGTTTAGGATAATAGATAATGGGGACACTGCATAGTGCATTGGCAGAGACAAGAAACTACTCCTGCATCAAACTCACCAGGACTAGGAGTAGGAGAGTATGGTCCTCTCCAATTGAGCAAAAATTGAAGGAAAAGTGGCTTCACTGGTTTGCAATTATCATGCACAAATGTTGTGCATCAACCATATTTACTCAGCACGAAGAAAATGGCTCTTGTTTGTTATCTGTCATCTATTTTATTCATGAGCTTCTGATGAACATAAATACTAGAGTAGCT
This sequence comes from Malus domestica, assembly GCF_042453785.1. Classification (NCBI taxonomy): domain Eukaryota; kingdom Viridiplantae; phylum Streptophyta; class Magnoliopsida; order Rosales; family Rosaceae; genus Malus; species Malus domestica. Next base: position 26,192,106 of record NC_091675.1, read on the forward strand.
CATTTCTTGCAGCTTTACCTTTCAACATTCATTGTGTTTGGATAAACACCCTTGGGCAAGTAAGCGTGCGTCATAAAGATTAATATGTTATTAAGACATAAACCTTCCGCCTTTGTACCTTTATTGAGAAGCTAATCTCGCTTAACTCTGTTGAGTTTAAAGAAAAATTGTAAAGGTGGTGCAGACCAAAACATGTACATTCGGCTACATAGTGTTGAACACATAATTGACCCTAAACACTAGACAGGTTGGGAAAAACGTAAGACGGGAGCACAAGTTCCGGTATTAAGCATTTCCCCATTTTTTATCAGTTAATTAATCCAACTGATTTGGTTTAACATGTAAGAGAACATAACTAGTACACAAGACATGTGAGAGGACAGAAATGAAGAGTTGTTGAGAAGAGCTAGAAAGTTTTGTTTCATTATCTTTTTGGAGATATTGTCAAAAGTCTAGTATTCTCTTGTTCCTATGAAGTTGCTGGACCTGAAATGGTATGTCCTCTCCTCAGTGTTAATTCACTAGGAAATTTCAGAGAACCTTTAATCTTCCTTTGGTATGTCCAAGAGACATAGTTATAGGAGTACTAGAGAAATGTCAATGTCTAGTCTATAGATATCATGTTGGTTTGTGCTTGTCTTAGTCTTGATTTTGTTTCTTCTTACATTGTGTTCTGCTTGGAAGGACTGGGTCAAGTTATACCCTAACAAGATAAAAGACAATAATCTAAATATAACGGGAGTGTGAATGGAACATCTGTGTGATGTTCGTCAAAATTCTTCGATGATCAAGTTAGAAATAATACTCAAGAAAGCTTTAATAAATGGAAGTAGAGATTTAGTGGACGTTTGTTGCACGGAATAAGCTTGGCTTTCAACGATTGTAGTCACGGACTGGTTTGGATAGACTTGACCGTGCCTTATTTTAAGGCACACATTTTAATGGCTAGAGCAAGTCCACCGGTGAGCTAAATGCAGAGGCAAGGATTACCAAATTGCCCAAAACACAAAAAGGAGGTCTAATGGTCCATTTTCTTCAGGGCAATTCGTGCGCTCCACCAAGTTTGTTCAGCTGCCCAACCAAAGTTTTGCTAGGCTTTGAGCCTACTGGAAATGGGCTATGTCATGGCTGACGTCAAACAGCAAACAGAGCCCCCCCCTCCCCCACAAAACCCCCCATGTGCAAGCGACCAAGCTGAAAGGTAATTTTGCCTCGACCTCAGCCTTCCAATAGTCTTCTCATCTAGACTGTTGAATTTCCAATAAATTTTTTTTTTTGAAAATTATAGGTTATGCCACGTAGCACAATCTGGTGCCTCTAATTTTAACAAAAATATGGAAATTAATGGTTCGAATTAATCGAACGATAAAAAAATTCATAATTTTTTTTTATTTCTACAAATACCCAACCATCCTCTCATTCTATACCACAACTAAATATTTATTTTTACTATTATCTCTTTAAACGCACTAAGGCCATCAAAGCATAAAAAATATATTTGTGAACAATCGTCATTGCCCTTCCCGAATGAATAGACTTGCACAAAAATAATTAATGTTTAAAATGATTAGTAAAAGCAATTCGAATGCCATGCCCTTGCCCTTGCCATCCCAACAAGTGGACTTGCTCTTAAAAGTAGTAGCCTTGTTTGTGAGGTGTAATCCTAATGAATCTAGTTTTCAATTAATTTCATGTTGGTCCAGGTTGAGATTGGTGTAAAATAGCCCAATCTCAGTTCTAGTCCAGTCAATCAAACGTCTCCCAAGTCCCAAGGTTTATGAGAACTAAGTATTTATATACTCTTTTGCACCCTTTTATTCTTGATTTACCAAATGAAGTGACACACATGCAACTATGTGCTACATCAAACAAGATAAACTGACCAGAAAAACCGGTGCTGAAATTATATATTTTTTGAGCATTTTGTTGTCGATAAAGGTCAAAAATCAAATGTATTCAGGTAAAGTTTTCTGAAACGTTAAAAAATAGTTCTAGTTGTTTCATACCATAAATAAATTCGAAGAACTATAATGCCTTGTATATAAAGCATAACTGAAGATGCCAGGATTTTACTAGTTAAACATAGATCGAGATAAACTAAACAGGACTAAAAGCTTGCCAGACTGACTGGATTATGTTTGCAGATATGCAAAGACATCATCCAGAAAAAAAACATTGTGCAGTAACTAAAAATACATAAGTAATGAAGTACATAATAATATATATATCCTGTAAAAATACAATCAAACATTTGGTACAATAAGAAATAAAACATAAAAGGAGCTAGGTATATTTATCATGCCTTGTTTGAGATGTTGCTGGATAGCCAATCAAGGCCCTCATAGTTTTTGGCCGGAGGTGACACAAACAGCCTGAATGTACATGGATATGTTAAAACCCATGCACAAGCATAAAAGAATATATGAGGGCCTTGATTGGCTATTCAGGTCGTTTTTCTCTTATTCAAATGTAAATCAAGACCTTGTCGGTTAGGTCAAGTCAGGTTTGAATGTTCAACTCTGACAATATAACATGTCAAACTATTCAAGAAAATAATCCTTATCATTTAATTAGTTATTGTAGTATAGTATGTAATTAAGAAGCATGTTTTGGTTGTTACCATCGGCGTTGGCGGAGTGAATGCAGGCCAAGCTTATCGGTGATCTCAGAAACATTCATGGCATTCGGAAGATCTTGCTTGTTGGCAAATACAAGCAGTGTCGCGTCACGGAGTTCATCCTGCAACAACAAAAGAAACAAGGATTGACATTTGTATGGTACAAATTAAAGTTTTAATAGCAATTTATAGAAGGAACAAGGAAATTGACCTCACTGAGCATTCGATGGAGCTCATCTCTTGCTTCCGAAACTTTGTCTCTGTCGTTGCTATCCAGTACAAAGATGAGACCCTGAGTCTTCTGAAAATCATAGGACCATAGCGGTCGAATCTACATGTAGCACACAGTAAATCAAGAACAAAAAATCTCTCTAAAAAAAATTCAAATTATGATCTATGATGCGGTGACACAGATCAACAGTACTATATATTTAGATACACATAATCGATACATTTTCCGACACGTCCTCTACCACAGTTTTGTATATCTCAGTAGCATACAATTCCAAAACATTAGTTTAAATTAAGAATCAAAGCTAGTACCTTGTCTTGTCCTCCTACATCCCAAACAGTGAAACTTACATTTTTGTATTCAACGGTTTCCACATTAAACCCTGGTCGCACAAAATCAATTGAAACCGATTTTTTTTCATCCCAGTTCGAGTAGGTACATATATAGTAAGTTCAATAAGAGAAGTACCAAGAAAAAGTTGGAGTAATTAATGATCAGAAGTCGACACCAATTGTGGGTATGGTACTGACAACCTCTCCAAGTTTGAGCTTGTAGAGGATGGTGGTTTTTCCGGCAGCGTCGAGACCCGCCATTAGTATTCTCATCTCTTTCCTAAGTTCCTTGCAAAGAGGACCCTCACCAGCCTTGATATTGCCAGGCCCATTGCTTCCAACTTGTTTAACCAAAGAGGCAGTTAAAACAATATGAGACCAAGAAAACGAAAACCCTAATGAATAGTATATCGTTTACAGGAACAATGAACTGAAGGATCGATTTACCAGAGCGGAAAATCAGACGGAGGAGAAATGATATGATAGTTCAAGGGCAGATCAGAAGCACAGGGATCTATGATTAAATATCGTCCATATGACAAGAGATAGTCTACACCTGACGCAAGAGAAGCAAAGGGTTCTCAAGGATACGAGGGATAGATAACATGGGAATCGCTCAACTAGGGGCAACGGAGTTCACTCAATATTGCTAATCGTGGATGCGCTCACACGACCAAGCCAAATGCTTGATTTTAGAAGGAGAAATCACTCTCTTCTAATGCACAAGGCAAATATAAATTTTCATTCATCAAGTCTGTCATTTAAGGCTTTCTAGTACAATATTTATAAGCGTTTACAAATTAATAGACCTCAAATTTCCATGACACCCTTACAACTCCCAAAATAACTTAACAAATTCCTAAGTAATTAAAATACAAAACCTTTGTTATTCCAAAGCATATTAATGGTTTCAAATTGTTTTCTCCAAGTCTTCCTCCTGCACCATTCTCCTCTTCTTGAAGAAAATTCATCCTCGAATTTCGTTTGGTATTCCTCAATCTTTCGGATGCCCAACCAACGTTTCCCCTAGTAGAGATTTTAGTAAGATAATCACAATTCATACAACATTGCAAAGAGCATAAAATTTGTAATATATTTTTTGTTTCCATAGTGTATAGACTGATCCCCTTTTCTTCCAAAAGAAATGTGATGCATATAGGCTTCCAAACTTATTGCTTATGGGAGACCGTAAATACTCATGAACGAGAAAAGAAAACTCCAATAATGAGCAAAAGGTAGTTCCTTATCCAAGTGTTTTCTCTTAACCAAAGCACAATCAATGAATTAGTCCCAAATATAATCATGAAAACAGAATGCAAGAGACTTCACATTCTTTATAAGTTGTCTACATCGTTGTTCAACCCATGAACTCTTACCTGCGTCTACATGGCAGTCAACAAAAATTGGGGTAGAATCCCAATATTGAGAACAAGTGGCCTCAAGCTGCCTACAACATTCTTGATTAGCCACTAAAATCAAATACTTGTACTAATCATTTTTCTAGTCCAAGATTGGTGTAGAACTCCAATCAACAAAGTTCTCATTGACTTCTTCGTCGTCATCAACTTACTTGTCATAAATTGACAGCGAATTCCAATCGACCGAGCTAGTCTCTTCAACCAATTGATTTCAAACGGATGGAAAATCTCACCCATGATCTTCATACGCAATGGAAAACTTGCTCTAATGCCACTTGATGCAAAAGAGAACCAAAGGACCGAGGGAAATAGAAGGAATGGGGGATAGATACCTGGGAATCACTCAACCAGGGGCAACGAAATCACTCAACGTCGCTAATCGTGGATGCGCTCACGCGATCAAGCCAAATGCTTGACTTTAGAAGGAGAAATCACTCTCTTCAAATGCACAAGGTAAATATAAATTTTCATTCATCAAGTCTGCCATTCAAGGCTTTATAGTACAATATTTATAAGCGTTTACAAATTAATAGACCTCAAGTTTCCATGACACCCTTACAACTCCCAAAATAACTTAACAAATTCCTAAATAATTAAAATACAAAACCTTTGTTATTCCAAAATATTAATGGTTTCAAATTGTTTTTTTCGAAGTCTTCCTCCCACATCAATGCCGAAGTTTTTCTATCTCATGGGGTTAGGGTAATGGGCTAACAGGGCGGAGTGCTTGTGTTTTGATCATATAATTGGATCCGATTGTATTTGATTCACAATTCCTTACAACAAATTATTACAAACGTGTTCTTGAATCTTGATGCAATATGAAAAGCTTCCATGGATACATGCATATCATAACATTTTGCATTGCATTGTACAAATGACAAATCAAAATTGTCAACAAAAAAAAAAGGATGAACTATTTTTACAATTCTTAGTGATACTCATAGGTAATTCGTGACAAGATCTGGGATTATATACGTGTTGAAATCTGAACTGTAATGTGCTAGTCATTTTTGGAGATGGCATCCTTGGCGGACTGAAGGGTGTTTGCCACCACAGCAGCTGGTGAACCACCTGCACATTCCTTTGTTCTTGGCCTTGCCCCGCCGATGACTGGATGTCTACTGTGTTCACCTTTGCCTCCTTGGCATGTTGTGCATTGATCTCCTTAATTTCCTGCATGAGTTTCATAAACTTGGATTCACAAAACGAAGAAACTATAAGAAAATTGTAAAGTAAAAAGATTAAAAATTTGGGAATGATACCTTAATGGCTTGTGCATTCATTTTTGAAGGTGGTGGTAAGTAATTAACAAACTCAGTCAGCTTCTTTCGGGAAAAATGGAGGTATTTATTACCTAGTTTTTCATAGGACGATTTCTCAGCCGAAAGAAGAGGAGCTCAAATGGTCAATGCCAAAATCTACAAGTTAACCATTTAGATTTTAGGACCTTTTCCATTTTCTTTTATTAGACAATCTTACTGCATCGGCTTCAAAAATCTTGTTAATTTATCCACCTTTAATACTTTTCGTTAATAATTTAGTGTCATCTGTGCAACACATGGTAGCTTTTTTTAAGTCCCTTAAATGACTTGGGGTATGAATTCAGGTGACGAAAGTCCGTTGGACATATCTTCAGCTTCCCTGAATACAAATGGTTGTCAACAAAATGCTTACATCAAGTTGTTCGGGGATCTTCGAGTGGTGAAACACGTATGAAAGTGTTCACGTGCACAAAATAGAGTTTTGATATTGCCACTAGCAAAGCTTGACATAGGTTACTATTAGGGCTGGGTTCGGTTCATTTTATTTTTGATTTTTTTGAGTTCAGTTTCGGTTCGGTTTTGGTATTTTAAAAAAATGAAAAAAATCTGACCTGAGAGAAGGCATTATAATTTATGGGTATAATGTTCTATATTTTGGTGTTACCAAGACTTCCAATGCCAAGAAAATGAGTCATCAAGTATACCATGGAGTTTCAAGATATTATAACATTGGTCATGTATTAACATGCAAATACGCAAATTTTCTAAAATAATGAGCTTTATGTACCCATGTTTCTGTTAAAACGTAGTTTGGTGCATGTTTGTATGCAATTATGTGATATTATTATTCTTGTGGTGATGCTTACTTATTTGATTCGTTGTCATTGTAGATAAATTACTATGTCCAGTTTCACATCCAAATGAATGAGTACAGAGATCGTGTTGTATTGGTCAATACTTGAGAATGTTTAGTTTTATCTTTCTAACAGGGAATTCTTTTAGGAGTCTAATTTCCCCCCCCCCCCCTTTTGTTATAGCCTTCCGCAACGAAGAAATATGGACAATATATTGGAACATGTGTGAAGGTTTTGGGTATGATCTGTTGATGCAGCTTTTGACTGTTATCTCTACAATTGATGACTTAAACTATCCAGAGAAGACAGATACATACTATATCGTCAATGTCCCATACTTATTTTCCGCCTGTTGGAAGGTTTGTATCCTAACAACTCACATTTTGAAATAATATTGTTTAGCAACACATTGGGTTTACAAATTTAGAAAATAATACCCAAAACAGATAATTAAATAAAAAATAAGAAAAATATTAATTTAATTAATTCGAATCGGTTTGGTTCGGTTTCTAGACCATTGAAACCGAAACCGAACCAAAAGAATTCGGTTCGGTTCGATTTTTTCAATTCGGTTTGGTTTTTTTGGTTTCGGTTTTTGGCTTTTTGCACTGACCCCTAGTTACTATCCACCCTAAGGGCTACTTTGATATTGCTGTGCTTTAAAAAAAAAATACTACTTTTGTTGTGTTGTAAGAATAAACAGTTATAAAATAAAGTTATTGAGTGTTTGGTAAACTTGTTTTGTAAAAGTACTTTTAACCAAAAAAAAAAGTGTATTAGTGTTTGGTAAAATTTTATATAAATTGCTGTGAATATGTTAAATGACTAAAAATGATATAGTATTTAATGTGATACAATATTGTCAAAGAGAATAATGTACATGCAATGATTGTAAATTTGTAAAATATGTAGAGGTATACATGTCATTTGAAATTTCATTAAATGGGCACTGATTACTATGCTTTGAAGAAGAAAAAAAATGTTGTTTTAGGGTTGGTTTTGTTGTGGCCCATATTTAACTGACAGTGGAAGGGGGCCGGCGGCACAGAGAGAGAATAGAGAGAGATGTGTTTGTAGGATCGTGTAGAGGAATGTGTGTATTCTCCCTACGTAGTGCCTTTATTTATAGTAATAAGAGAGAGAAGAAATCCTTGTCCTCCAAAGAATACAAGTCCATATAGGAAAGAATAACTAGAATCAAATCTCATCAAGGATTTACACAATCACACTTAAACTAGAAGTTTACAACACTCCCCCTTGAGTGTATAAATACTCAAGTAGATTCGGCATCATGTAGAAGTTGAGGAAATCGACTCGTCGGCACTGATTCTCGGAACACGCTATTCTCAATAAGGTAGGAACTTGCATAAGGAAGTAAATCTCACAAAAAAAAAAAACCTTATGGCTATGGTAAAAACCCGAATAGGGACAAAACCCATAGTCTAACGAAAAATGCGTGAGTAATGCAAAGTCAAATCAAACGTCTATGGGACATCATCAGGGATATGATTAACCCAAGGTGGATGCCTCGTTAAAACCTAGTTATGTAGCAAAAACCCGGTGGGAAAAACACTCTTAATCGTAAGGAAAAAGAGTACATTAAGATCAAACAAGTATTCTTTAGGATACTCCTCCTAAGTTTGACACAATTCCAAAGAGAACTAGCCATGTTACAGCTCAGAAAGTTTACGCATACCAATTCCTTGAACAAGCTTTTGAAATGTTGCCTTTAGTAGTGATTTGGTGAAGAGGTCAGCCAAATTGTCTTGTGAACAGATTTGCGTGACTTCAATCTTATGATTCTCTTGTTGTTGATGTGAGAAGAAGAACTTCGATGCAATGTGCTTGGTGTTGTCTTATTTGATGTAACCCTTCTTGAGCTGTTCGATGTCTGCTGCGTTATCTTCATAGATTGTCGTCGAGACATCAACGATGAGGTAAAGATCGTAGGAGCTTCGAATATGGCCCATAACTGCTCTCAACCAAAAGCATTCCCAAGTTGCTTCATGAAAGGTGAGAATTTCAGCATGGTTAGACGAAGTGGCAACTAAGGCTGTTTAGTTGACCTCCAAGAAATTGTGGTACCTCTAACGGTAAAAACATAACCCATTTCAGACCACGCCTTGTGCAGATCTGATAAGTATCCTGCCTCGACATAACCAACAAGGCAAGAATCGATTCGAGATAAGGGGGTACGACATCACTCGAGTATCCGTAGGGCTAAAACAAGCCCAAATTCGTAGTACCCTTAAGGTAGTGGAAAATGTCTTTAACACTAGTCTAGTGTCCGTGTGTTGGTGCATTATTGTATCTTGTCAAAAGATTAACAGTGAAGGAGATGTCGGGTCTAGTGCATTGAGCTAAGTATAATAAAGAGCCTATTGCACTTAGATAGGGAACTTCAGGCTCCAAAATCTCTTCATCATCCTCCTTCAGATGGAAGGGATCTCGTTTTGCATCTAGTGATCGAACGACCATAGGAGTACTCGAAGGCTTTGCTTTATCCTCATTAAAGCGGTGCAACACATTTTGGGTATAGTTTGTTTGATGCACTAAGATTCCATCCAAACGGTGCTTTATCGTGAGATCGAGATAGTATCGCGAACTCTTCAAGAGTTCCGATAAGGTTCATGTCATCGACATATACTGCAACAATTGCAAAATCGGAATGTGACTTCTTAATGAACACTCAAGGGCATAGTTCATTATTCACATATCCCTGAGTAGTCAAATACTCACTCAGACGGTTATACCATATTTTTTCGGATTGCTTCAAACCATAGAGTGAACGCCTCCGCCGAATTGAGAGTGTGTTCCAGGGTTTGGAAATATTTGATCCAGTTAATGTAAGTCATTCAGCAACTTTCATATAAATTTCCATATAAAGATCCCCATAGAGATACGCAGTTACTACGTCCATCAGCTGCATACTCAGTTTTTCGGAAATTACCAAACTGATAAGGTAGCGAAAAGTAATCATATTCATAATTGGTGAATAAGTTTCGTCATGGAAAATCCCGGGAAATTGTGAGAAGCCTTGCACAACAAGACAAACTTTGTAACGCACAATTTCGTTCTTCTCATTACGCTTCCGAACGAAAACCCACTTGTAGCCAATGGGCTTCATATGTGGAGGATATGAGTTACAGGTCCAAACACCTTACATTTCACAAGCGAATTGAGTTCGACTTAGATTTCTTGTCTCCAGTTTGACCAATCGGTTCTACGTCGACATTTATCAATGGAATGGGGTTCAATGTCATCGCTCAACATGATCTCAGTAGCTACTGCATATGTTAATGCATCGTTGACGATCATCTCATTTCTACACCAAACATCATCTAAGCTAGCATAATAAACCGAAATCTCACAATTCCTGAGAGGTAGATTCATCTCTTCAAGGACTCTTCTGTAACCTAGAATTTCCTCATGAGTTGGATAGAATGAGTAGGAGACAGTCAAATTCATGGTAATCTTTTCAGCTGCCTGTGTCGTGGGTTTCCTCTTTCGGGGGTGTGAATCCTTTGAACCAAGAGGTCTGCCACATTTATGTTGTAGGGGCATATGATTGGCTAGCATTTAATGTACGTGGATCGCCTAAGTTAGCGTCCCGAGCCTTAAGGAGGGAAGTTCGTCGTACATTTGGTACATCCATCTTTGCAGGCACATTCACAGCTGGAATATGTGATATTGTCACTCGCACTAGATTGGTGAAAGCATCTGGCATACTCTGATATATGCTTTGAAGATCTAATATGCGCTGCACTTCAATCTCAGACTGAGCAGTCCAATGATCTAAATGAGACAAAGTGGGAGTCGTCCACGATAATTCACGTCGTTCATCAGGAATGTTGACGTTCTTATCTCCCATAATGACGAGAAGATTGTCTCATAGAAGTGACAATCCGCGAAACAAGTGATAAACAAATCGCTTGTCAAAGGTTCTAAGTAACGAATAATCGAAGGAGAATCATATCCGACATAGATTCTCATCCTTTGCTGAGGCCACATTTTAGTATGTAAGGAAGGTGAAATCAACACATAGATTGCACAACTAAAAACACGCATATGCGATATGTCGAGTTCATATCTGGCAACCAAAAGAAGAGCATTATATGGTTAGATTGCAACATGCCTCAGGAGGACTAACATGGTTGCATGCAATAATGCATGGCCCCAAGCAGTGATCGGGAACTTGGTACGTATGACCACGATCAAGCAATCATTTGTAAGCGCTTAATGAATGCCTCTGTCAGGCCGTTCATGGTGTGAACATGGGGTTCTGGATGTTCAACTTCAACCTCAACTGACATGCAATAGTCATCAAAAGTTTTAGAAGTGAATTATCCAGCATTATCCAATCGAATCGATTTGATCGGATAATCAGGGTGGTGAGCCCTGAGCTTGATAACCTGAGCCAACAATTTGGAGAATGCAGCGTTCATTGTGGACAACAAGCACACGTGTAACCAACGTGTGGAAACATCAACCAAAACCATAAAGTATCTAAATGGTCCTCATGGAGGTCTTGCATGGTCCATAGGTAGAGCTGGCCACATAGTGGCTTTCTATAGGGTGTATGGTCGTAATATATAGACCACTCGGATACGCTCCATCTTCCCTAGAATATGCTTCTGGCCATATTTGTAGGAAGTTATGCACATAAATTCGATTCTGTTTTCTACATAGGTTTCAGTGTGGTAATTATTATCTCTAATGTCCTTAAAACTCAACAACGTTCTTCCGGAATGTGGAGAATAAAGTGCCTCATCAATGGTCAAAATTGTACCATTGGACAACATTATATGTGCCTTACTGTATCTTTCAATCAAGTTGGATGAGCCTCAAAGGGTTGTCAGATGTGCATTCTTAAGTATGAAGTTAGTGAAATAGATGCGTTCACGTAAAACTGTGTGCGTGGTCGCACTATTTGCCAGACAACTAACTTCCCCACTAGTCATACCTAGAATGAAAATTAATTTGAATCGTTCACATGTATAAAAGTTCTAAAAACAAATATCCATTCAAAATAATTTTAAGTATTCAAGGATGGTAATTAATTAAAAACTTAATATCCAAAAAACAAATCACCAATAAATAATCCAAATATAAAGGAAAATTGTTCAAAATTAAACCAAAAACACAATAGAGGTTTGGCCACTAGGTGGAATTCGGCCTCAATGTCTAAATTTCAACTAGAAAAATAGTTTATGTCTAAGATTCTAATCTTCTATAGGGCTCATAGCCTTTTGAAAGTCAGAAACCTCCATCTTGGTACCCTTCTGTTCATCCACTTGCATTAAGTTTGATTCTTACTTCTTACGACAAGAATAATATTCAGTTACAACCTTCTAAGGAGCACGGCAAACACGGGACCAATTGTCATTTGAACCACAGCGAAAGCACATATCCCCATCCATGGTTTCAGGTGCTTTGTCCTTATTCTTGAGGTTTGGGGCCTTGGGAGTGAGTTTAGGGCACTTCTGGGCTTTGTTTCTTCCCTTAGATAGGCCTTGGCTCTGTTGACCTTGACGGGGTGGCTTCTGGCCACCCCTACCATGCCTATGTTGGCATTTTGGGCTTTTATTTGTGTTATAATATGCTTTAGGCACAACAGTCGCTCCAGTAAGTCGAACTTGATGATTTTTCATCAACAGCTGATTCTATTTTCAGTGAAAAGTAAAACAGAGATCATATCCGAAAACTTAGTGAACTTCTGAGCCTAATATTGTTGTTGCAGGACAATATTAGTAGCTAAGAAGGTCGAATAGGTTTTCTCCATGAGATCATCTTTAGTCAAAGTCTCGTTACAGAACTTGAGAAATGATCGGATTTGACAAACTTTATAATTATATTCATTCACATACTTAAAGTCTTAGAAGCGCAAATGCTGCTAGTCATGTCTTGCTTCAGACAAAAAATGTCCTTTTGGTGATCAAACGATCAACCAAAGCGACCCATAGTGCTCGTGGATCCTCCTCAACAAAGTACTCGGTTTGTAGTGTGTCATGAATATGTCTTCGGATGAAGATCATGGCAGTGGCTTTCTCAGCTTCGCCAACAGGGTTATCCGTCTCATCTTCAATGGTGGGACACAAATTCTTTGTAGTGAGGTGGAGCTTCACATCTTGGACCCATTTGAGGTAGTTTCTTCCAGAGACCTCCAAAGTGGTGAAGTCGAGTTTGTTCAAATTCGATATATTCCTATCACAAAATGAATGGACAAGATATGGTTAGTGTAATGGAGAAAAAATCAATCCATTCACATAGGAGTAGAACATTAAGGTTCTAATAGAGATGTATTGGTTTAAATTTGCATGAAAAAGTTTCGGGTTTTCATGAGTGATGTTTTTAACAGGTTTTCAAACAAAGGCATGTTTCTAGAAACTTCAGGTTTCCAAATAATTATGAACTTCAGGTTTCCAAATAATTATGAACTTCAGGTTCATATGTTCTTGTAGACAAACACAAATATATATATATATAAATCTGCAACAAGAAAATATGTAAATAGAACTTCAGGTCTATAATTGTAATTGAAATAATTATTTGGACTTCGGGCCAAATTTAAAGTGTGGGTGAAAAAAATTATAAAACTCAAATTGTCTAAAAAAAATACAATTAAGCTCAGGGTCTAAAAACATGAGCCAAAGCCCACGAGTGGGCTGAGCAAATTTGTACCGTAAGCCCAAGCCTAAAACTGGGCTGGGGTAGGCACGTGCTGATCATGCCCCAATTAGTTTTTGGACTGCAAGCCCAGTAGCAGCAAACGGGCTGCAAGGACAGGGTTCAAGAAATAGAGGCCTAGATAGGCGCTGATCAGGTGCACTGATGCACTAGCTGCAAGCTGGGATCCCGTGCATCGCGGGCGTAGGGACACAATAGCCCTCGGGTTGGTGTCATATGTTGGGCCGAGCCATGGTCTTGGACCGTATTAGGCGAGCCCAATAACGAAAAAAAAAAATTTTATTTTATTTTTTTATGTCACAGGCTGAGAAGGCCTGCCCAATTGACCTTGGGTTTCAGCAAAAAAAAACACCCTAGCTTTATTGGGTGTGGTCACTGAGGACAAAGGTCGGTACCTCCAATACAGGCGGTCGTGTTCTGGTAAAAAAAACTCAAAACGAGTTGTTGTGTTTGACATGGAATCGAGATGGTGTGATGGAAAAAGTCTCGACGTCCAAAAACCAAAGAAAAATTTAGGATTCAAATTTGGGTTTTCGAAATCCGGAGATTCATACGAATCTCGGCCAAAAACAAGGTCGGTGACGACTGCAAGGTCGTCTAGGATGGTAGTCGTAATGGTTGGGCATGGTTGCAGGCCATGCGTGTGACGTCGTGAAAGGCATTGGGGTTTTTGGGATGAGTTCCAGATGTTTGGAACTTCGGGTTCCAATTGTGGCTCAGGTTTGGGTTTAAAGAACCTTAGATTTTTTTTAAATTTTTTTTCTTTATTTCCATATTTTAATTCAACGCATATTGACAAATAATTTAATGCATGAGCAGATATAGGATGCAATTCATGACAATATCAAATTCACATAATTCAACAATTATAAATATAATGCATACACAATTTATGTAGAATCTAAAATTCGAAAAATGTAAAGTTGAGTCATGCATTATGGTGAATGTTCATGCTATCATGGCTGCAAAAATATCAAGGTAAAAACTGTTGTTTTGGAAGAACCTGATTGCGTGATGATATTGGTGAACTGGTTTGATGCAGAAAGCTTCTATGTCAAATTCCTAAGCTCAACAGTAAAAGTATGTTGATAATGTGTTGTGGCCTATTTTAACTAATAAGGAAGGGGGTCGGCAGCACAGAGAGATATGTGATTTTAGGGTTGTGTAGAGGAATGTGTGTTATTCCCCCTACGCAATACCTTTATTTATAGTAATAAGAGAGAGCGAAGAAATCATTCTTTTTCAAGGAATACAAGTCCATATAGGAAAAAATAATTAGAATCAAATCTAATCTAGGATTTACACAATCACACTTAAACTAGAACTTAAACTAGAAGTGTACAACAAGTTTGGGATTGTGGTGTTTAAAAAAAAAAAAAAAAAAGACAAAAAAGCTTATTAAAAAATCTGGAATATTAAATGTGTTTGGTATACCATGCTTCTAAAAAAACTTTTTTATTTTTCAAAGTATAGTAATAAATTCTGATTTAATGAAATTTTTAAATAGCAAGTACTCCCGCATGTTTTACAAAATTACAATTGTTGCCCCTACATATTGTTTTTAACAATTATTATATCACATGAAATATCATACCCTTTTTAGTCATTTAAAATATTCAAAGCAATTTATATAAAAGTTTACCAAATACTCACACTCTACTTTTTTTTTTTTTAATTAAAATCACTTTTTAATTTATCAAACACTCAACAACTTTATAAGCTTAGTAGCATGGTAGACCCTACTTTTGCTTTTCTATATTTTTCTACTGTCATTGATAGCAGTTTTTTTTTAAAAAAGCATTTTTTTTTTGTTTTACCAAACATGTTTGATGTTCTAGATTTTTTAATAGGCTAAATAGCCAAAATAGTCCCTGAGAGTTGCATAACTCATCACTTTGGTCCCTAACATTTCAAATCAATAAAAGTGGTCCCTGAGATTGTCCACCATCCATCATTTTGATCATTCCGTTAAAAACTCAGTTAAGTGTCCCGGAACTCTTGGCCAGAAGTTTGGGCAATTTTCAAAGCTTCGTAACTCAAATGTTTCTTAACCAAATTCGACCCATAATATATCAAAATGAAGATAGGAAAGTGCAAAATAAGATTATACCTATTTGGAAGCCCAATGGCTTCCGGAGATGGCCTGAAAATAGCCTCAAAGTTGACTGGTCCGAGGGAAAACTGGAAAAGTCACCGGAAATTAGGTAAACTTTAAACGTTCATAACTTCTTTAATACTCAATGAAATCAAGCGATTCAAAAATGAAAATCATACTTCTCGATGAGATGAAGAGAATGGTACCTTTTTAGATGGCTAAAGCACTGTGGTTTGGCCGGAAAATGGCTCGAAAGTGGCTAACTCGAGACTAAGACAGCCACTTTCGAGCTGTTTTCCAGCCAAAACATGGCGATTTAGCTATCAAAAAAGGTACCATTCTCTTTGTCTCATCGAGAAGTATGATTTTTATTTTTGAATTACTTGATTTAGTTGAATATTGAAGAAGTTATGAACATTTAAAGTTTACCCAGTTTCCGACGAGTTTTCAAGTTTTCCCTCGGACCAGTCAACTTTGAGGCTATTTTCTGGCCAACTCTGGCAACAATTGGGCTTCCAAATTGGTATAATCTTATTCTACACTTTCCTATATTTATTTTGATATATTATGGGTCGTATTTGGTTAAGAAACGATTGAGTTACGAAGCTTTGAAAATTGCCCAAACTTCCGGCCAAGAGCTCCGGGACACTTAACGGAGTTTTTAACGGAATGACAAAAATGATGGATGGTGGACAATCTTAGGGACCACTTTTATCGATTTGAAATGTTAGGGACCAAAATGACGAGTTATGCAAATCTCCGGGATCACTTTTGCTTTTCTATATTTTTCTACTGTTATTGATAGTAGTTTTTTTTAAAAAGCATTTTTTTTTTAAATTTTACCAAACATGTTTGATGTTCTAGATTTTTTAATAAGTTGCTTTTTAAAAAGCACTACAATCCAAAATCACCCCTAAAAGTAGAGCTTGGGTGGAAAATTTAAAAAAATATTTCTTAGTATTTACGCACATTCTTAATAGTCTAGGTGGTGTTTGTGCAAATATCCCAGATATTTTTATTCTTTAAAATTAAGGAACAAAAACACACATAAAGGTCGTAAAATTCCTGGAGCAGAAACTAAAATATTTCATTCATATGGATGTACCTTCTTCTACCTTACAACACAAATATATCAAACAAGGCATTACATCCCATGTCCCTTGCACCAATTACTTGTTGAACTACACTTCGACAAATATATCAAACGTACCAAAAAATATATAGGTAAGACTAACAAATTCAATGGATGACTGTTTTTTTTTTTATAAGATGGAACTGAGAAGGAGATCAGTAAGTCATAAGGGGTGACCCACTACAATGGACATCAGAAGCGTCGGAGATCCTTTGTTTCGGAGATAATGTCGTCATGGCAGCAGCATTGACGTCCAGATTGAGATAAGTTTTCCTCTTTTGTGTCTCTGAACTCGCCTTCTCATCTGAAGCTTCAGCAATTGGACTCAAGGGCTCCACTTCCTTTTGGGGGGCAGACAGCATGGCTTGAGCTTCTGCCACCACCGATGCATTATCATCGGTAGCATATAGAATCTTCTGTATAGCAGCAACAACCTGCGTAAGGAATAAAAACCATTAATTTCCACTGCCTATCAGTCATATAGAAAAGTTTCCGGTAATTCTGATGAGACATCCAGAAAAAATCAAAACAGAAGAGTGAAAGTACAGTACAGTTAGGTGTTCAATCTCAGGACTCTGGCAAAGTATCTCAATATCTCTGAGCTTCGCAAAGTAGAAGTCCCTCTCCTTCTCAAGGCTATCCACCGACAGCTTCAACTCCGTGATCTGCATTCAAATTAGTATTAGACCCTCTAACATTCATTGATTGAATTCTCACTCATACTCAGACTAAAAGCACCACCTGTTCATCATACGCAGGGGTTGTAGGGCCTCCACTGGAAGAAGGCCTCAAGGTCTTCCCTGATTGACTTGTGGAGATCACAGAAGGTGCTACATCATTTCTTCGAGCATTGTGGGAGGACTGAGATCTTTGGGGAGCTGCTGAACCCTTAGCTGATGATTGCAATTGGGCACCTCTCTTGTTTCCTTCTTTCCCAACTTTGCAAGCTTCTCTCCCTCCTTTGCAAGCTTCTCTCCTCTCCAGAGCATTGTAACTAACAGTGACAATAAAAGGCATATCATTTATATGCAAAATTTTCCCTTAGTTACCGCTAACAAACGAACAACTTTGTTCTTTCTTTCAAATATGCAGCCCCAAAGGAACTTAACTTGTCATTGACGAGTGCAGACTTGAGTACGAATATATCATCATAATATGCAGAGCATAGCGGATAAAATAAATGTCCAAGGTAAACAAGAGAAGGCAAGTCCAAGGTACTAACCAAACAGAAAGCAAACACTTGGGAGAGAGCATAGATACTAAGTATAGGATTCGAATTTTGATTTTGATTTTCAACAACGGCAGAAAATTGAATCAAAATGAAGTTTCGCAAGAATTTGAGTTCTACATTCAAATATGGATGAAGTCCATTTGCTTCAAACATATACAGCATGTCTCAATAGAATTACAAACACTTGATAGTTCAACTTACAACAAAATGTAACTCCCAGATAACATCATAAACAGTTATTGAATGGAAGGGAATTCTTATACAACGTACACAATTATGGCTAGAACTTACTTGTTCATACTGCCTCCATTGACAGAATCGCAGTACCGCTTCATCCATTGCATGAACTCCAGATTATCGAGCGGCCTTCCTTTCACAAGCTTGCTCACTTCAATGTGCTAAAAACGCCCAATACACACACACAGAAAACAAAAATGGTAAACACATAGCATAAATTCAAGAAAAAATGAGGATCAAATCTACTCCAACTATATTTAATAAATTACAACGAAGAAAGCAAAGAAAATTGAACCTTAGTGATTTTGAGTTTGTTGAAAACGTCCTGAAGGACCTTGTAGTTCTGAATCATCTCGTACTCGCTCTTGGCATCAAAATTGACCTTGTGCATCGGCACAATACCGTTATGAACGGCATCCATGAGTTGGCAGTGAACGGCACCGGAACACGCCTGAAAATGCAGATTAGAAAATCGATGGGCGAAATTGAATCGTAAGAGAGTAAATTCGAAATGGAAAAGGTTGGGGTTTAGGGTTTGGAGAAAGAACCTCCTCCACTTTGCTGAGATTGAGACGGAGAGTTGAGTTGATCCAGGCCAAGATCTCGGTCCTGCCTACGAAGTAAGCGCCGTCCATCATACCAATATTCGTCGCCATTGGAGATTTTGGTGAGGTCTCTGCGTCTCTGGAGAGAGAGAGAAAGAGAGAGAGAGAGAGAGAGAGAGGAATTTAAAACTGGGAGGCGTTTCGGGAAGCGGGATCTTTTCAATATAAATTCAAAAGTGGCTTTCGGACCGAACCGTTTGTCTGGAGATTTGGATCTCTGGGCTTCTAACCCGCTTGGTGGAAGCCCAAATATTAAGCCCAATGTTCAGGCTGCTTCTTGAAAGTGCATTTGTGTTAATTTTTTTTTATTTTTTTGTCAAACGATGTCAGAAGCACATTGGTGGAATGACTTAGTTGAGACATTTGCAATAAGATAATTGATTTTTGTACCATCTTTTGACCTTTTTCACTTATACGTTTAAATACAAGGCACTCTCGTTTGCAAAAGGTAAAAAGGGGAGTGCCTTGTATTTAACTTTTGAGGTACAAATACTCTAATTTGGGTCCACATAGCATAATAGATACTAATACAAGTTTGATACACGAGATGCATGTATACATTGGGGGATGATATGGATACTTGGATACGAGGTTGATACTCACAAAGACGAATGGGGATGTAAGGAATAAAATAAAATTTGTCTATCGGACTGTAAATACGAGGTGCAATAGGTTGCACACAACGATGCTAGGACTTTATGAGATCTCTTACATTTTTGTAGTACTAATAACAATTAAATTGATTGAATTTATAAGATGATCGATGATACAAAAGTATCTATCATTAAAGTCACCACTGATAGCTCAAATCTTTGTCATAAAATGACATGCATCTGCATGATTGACACATTGGCATATAAATTATTACAATATTTCGTCAATTGACCAACAATTTTAAGGTGCATCTTATTGACTAATGAAGATTAATTATTAGCTAATCAACACTTAAACCTACTACAAGCACCAATCCAATAATCTCAAAAACAGATGGATTCATACTGAAAAATAAAATAAAATAAAACAAAAAATTATTGGTCAATCATACATACATCTCTCTCTACAAATTAAGGGGCATAATAATACAATGATGAAGGAGAAGATGGGAATTTCCCAAGGACCTGTAGGGCTTCTTTCATTGTTGGTCTCTTTTGTGGGACAGGCGACGCACAATTGTACCCTAACTTGAACAACGACAACAAGGCCTCCTCTTTGCCCTCCAATTCACCTCTAATTGCCATATCTGCCATCCTCAAGGCCTTGCCGCCATCATCCACTCCAAGCCCAAGTCCCTGCCCTGCCTCATCCACAACCACAACTTTCCCGGTTAGTAGCTCAAGCAATATCACCCCAAATGAGTACACATCCCACTTTGGGTTCGGCTTTAGGCTCCGAAGCGACTCGGGGCAATGATAAGGCGATGTGCCCATGGAGCTAGGGCTCGGACTTGGACCCGGGCTAGGTCCTAGTCCAAAGTCCTGAAAGCCATCCCGTGAAGTCGTTGATCTCTTGCTTCCAAAATTTCTTGTCGAGCTACCCATTTTGTAACTTGTGTCGCCGGACAAAAGTCTCTCGAGTCCAAAATCACCAATCCGGGGCTCCATGTCCGCGTCTAGGAGAATGTTGGTAGGCTTGAGGTTCCCATGGACATGCTTCTTCTCGTGGAGGTACGCGAGCCCACGGGCAACCCCTTTCGCTATCTTGAGCCTCGCTTCCCACGGTAGATGACAAGGCGATGTGCCCACCTTCCCTGAAATTTTTAGGACACAATTAGTACGAAATTTCAAATTTCAGTCATGCTATAGTACCAATTTTGGAAAAAAATCTCACTCACATTGTCACTTATTAGACAAAATTTAGAGACAGGTGACAGAAACAAAACAAGAGCGTGACCATAGAAGCAAACAAGTGGCTGTATTATCATGTAAGTTGGATTATTGTGTGTAACCATCGCTATCGCAAGACTTGTGGGGTACGTAACGGTTGACTTGAAGCGTTAACAAATGTTCGGTTTGACCTACTTCACCGTCGAGGAGAAATATTTTAGTGTGACCGCCACACCGTCACCATCGGTTTTCAGAGCATGTTAGCAAAACCCGATACTATTGCACTAACATGCGCATAAACAAATGCCAGAGGAAAAACAGAGAGAACTCACTGTAACGAGCGTTTGCGAGGCTGCCATTTGGGACGAAATCATAGATAATGAGCTTCTCATCGATCCCCCAATAGAATCCACGAATTCGAACCAGGTTCGGGTGAACCAATTTGGCCACGAGCTTGATTTGGTTCTCGAAATCCTTGAACCGGTCCACACTCTGCTCCCCGATCCTCCGAACTGCCAACGAGCTTCCGTCTTCGAGCACTGCCTTGTACATTATGCTCGAACCGGTGGCGCCCAGAATGTACGCCGAGGCTTTGAGCAGTGTCTCCAGTTCTAGCTCCTTTTCGCCATCGACGGTGACCAAGGTCCCGCCTTTGCTCTTTTCCTGCTCTTGCTGCCGTTTGATTTCGTGACCCCTTTGGGGATTCTGCTCCGTCTGATGTTCTTCGGAGTCGGAGGCTGTCGTGTTGGAGCTGTCTTCGTCTTCGCCTCGCTTTCTCAAGCACGACCATCTGGTGAACCCTTTCGATTCCGACGAGGAAGACGACCAGTCGTTGACTACCGGCGTTGAATTCGTATTAGCTTCTTTCTTCAGCGTTGCTGTGATCTCGGCCTTGGTGCTCTTCTTCTTCTTCTTCTTCAATCTGTAAATGTACAGGAAAATCAGCGCGAGGATTCCGATTCCGGCTATGTCGCCGGCTACTATTCCGACAATGGCGGCCGGTCTGAGCCCGGTCTGGCTCTGCTGCGAATGCTCATTTGCAGACATCGGCGAAACGGCTTCTGGGTTCCTGGGAATTGCAGCAATTGCCGGAGGAGAATTCGGAGACGAAGCATTGGGTGAAGAGGAAGGAGAAGAAGGAATCGGACATGGGTTCTTGGTCGGTGGGCCACACAGATCAGGATTGCCGGTAAAAGACCCAGTTTCTTGGTTCAAGAACACCTGAGATTCCGGAAGTTCGCCGGTGAGCTTGTTGAAAGATAGGTCGGTTTTGGCGTTACCTGGAATTTTCTCGGAAAATTGCGGTGGTATTTTCCCGGAAATTCCGTTGTGGGAGACGTTTAAGTAACTCAGACTGTTGCCGCCGAAATCAGACGGCAGGGAGCCGTTGATCAGATTCGAAGACAGATCCAAAACCTGAACGGATTCCAACCCGCTGGGAAGGCCGCCGGAGAAATGATTATTCTTCAAAGAAATAATCGTTAGAGAGGGCAGAGAAGACAGATTGGTGGGCAATTTTCCCGCCAAGGCGTTGTCGGAGAGGTTGAGACTCTGGAGGTTGGTGAGCTGCGACACCGCGTCCGGCAGCTCGCCGGAGATCAAATTGTACGACAAATCAAGAACCCGAAGCTCCGTGGCGTTGAAGAGCGACTGTGGGAGGGACCCGTTGAGGGAATTGTTGGAAAGATCGAGACTTTGAAGGTGTTCGATCATGCCAAGGTTGGCAGGGATGGAACCCAGAAGCTGAGAGTTGGGAAGATTCAAACCTACGACTCTTGGGTAGTATTCCGACGATGGTGTTGGCGGCGCCGCGCAAACGACGCCTCTCCATGAACACGGCGTCTCGTCGTACGAATTCCAGGTTGCAAGAACGGACTGAGGGTCTCGGAGGATAGAAAACTTGAAAGAAAGTAAGATAAGTCCATCTGTGTCGAGAGCAGAAGATTGGACCGAGAGAAGAAGAAGAAGAAGAAGAAAGCATGGTAAAAAATGGAGGCTTTGGGAGCTCATGATGTTTCTGCACTGGAATCCCACATTTCTCTCTCTCAAACACAGACAGACAGAGTGTAGGGAGAGGAGCGAGATTTAATAAGTTATGGGAAAAGTGAGGCCATGTGAGAGGGAGGAGTTGTTAAATATTATGGGGAAATAGTGGGCATTGGGATGAACAGTTCACAAGATTGGTACCAATATGCTCTGTGTTTTTTGCAACAGCTGATAATCTGCTTCTGCTTCTGCTTCTGCTTCAGCTGTTCAGCTGTTGTTGCAGATATATACAAATGAAGTGCTTTTCTGGATGGTGATTAAATGCTTTCACCGTTTGGGTTCTTGCCTCATCTCCCTGCCATGTCAACATTTAAGAAACAAAAGAAATAGAAATCCTAGAGAAAAAAAAAAGAAAAAGAAAAAATAAATAATGGAGGCGAAGTGAATGGCATCTTTTGGTACGTGACATGTAGGTGGATTTTGGGGAGTTACAAAAGCTTTTCTCCTGTTAGATTGACTTTACAAAACCATTTGCTCTTATTTTAATTAGGGTTTTTTGGGATTATTATATAGGATTGCTGCTGCCAGTTTAACGTTCGAGTGAAATAGGCTAGTGACCTAAATCTCCCATATGACAGGTGCTGAGAAATTTTTTAATGTGATTAGAAGATGGAATGATATATTACATATTTTTAAACAAACAGTAAGATTATTGTGTTAAAAATTAATAAAATAAAAAGTAAAGTTTCTCACCACTTAAAGCATCTTCAAAGGAGATGTCAAATTCAAATCATCAAATTTTAATTTGATGGCTGACTTAACAATTTGACATATTATCAATATTTTCCTTCTATCCGATATGCCAAAATTTTATTTTTCATTTATGTTTTTTGTAAACAAAAATAATAAAAGTTGGGTTGTTGGTTTAGAAAGGCTTAAATGTTAAAATGATTCATGTGTTTTAGTCATTGGGTCAATTTAGTCCATGTGTTTTCAATTTAGTCAATTTAGTCATTGTGTTTATCTCCAATTAAAAACAATTCAATCTAATTTATAAAAAAAAATTATAAATTAGTATAAACTTATTTATAAAATTATACCTTAATCATTTTTCAGATTCAAAATTTTATCTCTTGTATGTATTATCTCTCATTGATTTTCATTTTTCTGTAAAAAGAAAAGGTAATTATATCTCATATAACTTTTCTTATGAATTTTTTAAAAGAATATGAATGAAATGTCCTTAATTGGCTAACATAGACAAACACGATGACTAAATTAGCTAAATCGAAAACACGAGGACTAAATTGGCCATAAGATTATAACACAGGGACCATTTTGACACTTAAGCTGTTTAAAAATAATAAATTAATGCTTAAGTATGTTAGCATTTAAGGTAAAGTAAGTGACATGCTTTTGGAAATAGCAAAAACCATATTTGAAGGTTGCTTCAAATTTGATATCTCTTTGTCATGTCAGCGTAGACCATCTCCAAATAAGATGTTGAATACTATGTAATCAAATTTGAAGGTATAAGCAAGCTACAACCGATATGTCAATCCTATGTGGATTGACATACGAGTTTTTATATGTCAAATTTGACATATGAGAAAATGTGATATCAAATAATTTTTAATTATTTTATTGTATGGATCTCATTAATGCATCTATTATAGATCATGAAAACTTATTTTAATTGATTTTTTTTTTCTTTAAAATGGATTCTACAAATATCATTTATAACAAAAAAAAAACATATCGGTCAGAAAAATAGAAAGTTTGACACTGCCACATCAGTCATCAAATTAACATTTGACATTCATCTTTTGACATCTCCATTGGAGATGCTCTTAGCCTTTTTTTCCATGTCAGCTTTGACATCTCAGTTGGAGTCAATAGTACGTCATTTGTTATTGTTATATGTTTATGTGGTATTTTTGACATCTCATTTGGATATAGTCTTATATAATAACATATGGTGTACTACTTGTGTTATGAGCACGATAAAAAATTTCTCCTATAAATGTGGCACATAAACTTTTGCACCATCTCACTCTACATTCTATCTTGCATTGAGCAGTTGAGAGCCGAACTCTAAAATGTAACGTACGGAATTAATGTGTGAAATATAATGCATACAATATGATGAGGAAGAATCTTATACATGCTAATGAAAAATCACACGATGAGCTAAATTCATAAATATAAGGTACAAAATTCACTTTGAGTAACGATATCCGTACATATTAATAAGAAAACTCAACGCATTGAGCCGAATTCTACAATATAAAATACGAAATTCATTGTGAGTAACGATTTGTATGTACTAATATAAAAACTTGACGTATTAAGTCGAATTCCAAAATAAAATGTACGAAATTCAATGTGGGTAACAATTCTCATACTTTTATAAAAACTCAAAATATTGAGTCGGGCTCAAAAATATAGGTACTAAATTCACCACGAACAATGGTTCTAATATCTACTTGTACGAAAACTTAACATAAAAACGTCGGCTATACACCAATAATTGTGTGATTCTTTTTTAAATTTCAGTGTATAGTGATCAAGTGTCATCCCATCACAAACATAATTATTGGATTGAGAAGTTTTGGTTACAATTTTGACCGGTAGCTAAGTATATCAAATGAGGATCTCCTAGATACGTATGGAGGGTACAAAGGTGCATAGGTTTCTCATAATTCAGCATTATCAAGGGTAATAAACCATCCACATTTATTTATTAACATAGTTACAATATATAGGGTAGTGTAGGGGAAATATTTTGTTGTTTAACTTGGAGAATATCTCACCTTCTATCTACATCTCTCATGGTGAAATTTTATTTTCATTTGTCTATAAAAACTTTTCTGATGTTGCTCAAGCGTCGAGACTCCTTGACGAGAGCAAATTACATTAGAATGGTATTTTATCATGTGGTATTCTGATTTAACATACAATGTTAAGGGGACATAAACTTACTCATAACACTATATTAATGAATCAAAATGTTGCAGTAATAATAAATCCATTCCATATAATTCAGCTTTTGGGACCCAAGCTGTCCACATTTTAATGATCAAGAGGCTTAGCCGGACCACCACGTCTCTTTTTGGAACAACTTTTCTGAAATACCAAAACAAAGCTGTAAATTTGGCATGGAATTTATAATTGTAATGGCACCAAGCTATGTTTGGGTCTGCGTTTTGGTCCTCCACTGCACTAAGGAAGTTACTTCAATCAAGTATAAATCCAAAAGCTAATTAATCTTTACTTAATCTCTACCATGCAGATGCATTGATTAATCTCAGCCATCACCATTTAATCTTTTTTGGATTAACTTGGCTCCTCAAATAATGAGGTAAAATTCCTTCTCAAAATACTTTGTGATTCATTCATGAAACTTCATAGTTATGATCAGACAATTCATAGTTTTATATTATAAATAAGATGTAAAGATCATTTCTACTATAAGTCAATAAAACATGAGATCGTTTAGTGTTTAAATAGAAGTTGAAGAAAATTGAGGTTTCACCATAAAACTAATTTGCAATATAAGGAGTAACCCAAGTACTTATAAGCACATGCAAAGTTCCTCATTTTTCCGATGTGGGATTTGTACTCTCATCACGCCCCCTCACGTGTGGCGAAGTTTCAAGCCTAACATATATGTGGACAACACAAATCGGGTGCATGGAGATGTTAGACATGTGGCTGGTGAGTTTTTCACGCGGGACAACTTGCTTTGATTTCATGAAGAAATTGAGGTTCCACCATAAAACCAATTTGTAATATGGGGAATATCTCAATTACTTATAAGCACATGGAATATCCCTCATTTTCTTGATGTGGTCTCTCAACATTTAGTCTTCGAACTGTAAACAAACAACTGGTCGAATTCGATAAAATTATTATGAACTATTTAGTTGTTTGCTATAGTTGATTAATTAAACGACCTTGGTTGTAATTGACTTTTTGTCGAGATGCTCTTTACAAATTGGTTTATAACATGAACAGTTCTGATTATTAGTACGAAAATTTACAAATTGGCAATAATGTGTTTTAAAGAGAAGTTCCTCCACGTCATGGAGGAGCCAAGCATTGTTCATTTTTTTATACCTGTTTTATCCCCATCTAAGGACTAGTTTGGGATAGTGTTGTTTCTGCTTTCTGCTGTTTTTGACCCATGATTTTGATATAAACCTTTTTTCTTTTTTTACCAAACACAAATTTAGCCCCAACTTTTTTTTAAAAATCTACTTTTAAAATAATTTCATTAATACCAAATCAGCCTTAAAATTGTTAACTGGGAGGACAACTTCATTTACTGACCACTTTGGGCTTTTATGAAAAAAAAAATTAATCAACAAATTAGAGTAGGTGATCCGTATCATATTAATTAATTAATCCCAGCTTTAAAGTGTAAAATGCCTGCTTTTAGATTAGGGATTTTCTTATATATAATATATATATCTTCATCTTTTTTTCAAAAATCTTATTTACATCTATATATATATATATATATATATATAATAGCTCCTTTTTGCTCCTTAAACTTTAAGATCCATCTCCTTGTAACATACAAAGAATAAAATAGGTCGAAAAGCTTTAAAGCATTGATCTTTTGTTTAGGAATGAACTTCGCTGCTGAAAAAATTAGCAGCAATCCTTGCTGATGACCAATCACAACTGAACACATGTTTAAATTAGATTAAAAAATCAACAATTTGAACACATATCTAGCTATAATTGATCATCAACAGAGATTGCAGTTGATTTTTCAACAGCCAAATCTCATTCTTTTCTTTACGTTAAAAAGCAAATAACTTACATTAGAGTAGAGAAACTGTTGAAGGTGGTCGTGCATGTTTGGAAAGATACCGAACAAGTCACTTTTCAAAAGTCCAATCTGAATCCACCCATGTTCATAATAATACACTGATGAAGACCAAAGATATTAAAACTTCGTAAAATTAAGTGTCTTTTGAGAGATAAATTTACGTGCAACCAAGTAATGAGACAATTATTCTTACAATGCTAATACTTAAGAACAATTGTGATCACTCCAGAACAGGATATGTATTTCTCCTTCTCAAGCCCTTTTGAAGACAAATATGTGTCAAGTAATTGTTATATTCACTAAATAATTAAAATGAAATGTTTCCATTCATCTAGACAAATATAAATATTCTTCTCAAAGGAAATCTCATAATCTCATCAATATTCATTCTTGTCCAGTCATCAAGTTATTTAAAACAAATTGTTTTTATTTTGATGTTCATTACCAGCTAAGTATGACGGACACTTTTACAGATTTCTATATTTATACTTACAATTTTGGGAACTTTAACGAAAAGCACCTGGTACTGTTCACTTTAACGAAAAACCACATTTTTACACTAAAAAGTCAATGATGATACTATTCGTTTTACCCTTTATTTTGTTCTTATCATTAAAACTCAAAGTTTTCAAGCCCTTTTCATTAGTTTTCTTTAAAATTTACTTATTTATCAACATTAAAGGTTGCTCAGAGCAATGAGCAATCATAATGTCACAAAATTAACCCTGCAAGACAAAGAAAGATAATCATAATTAGGAGCCTCCATAAAAGGCTCTTTGGTGTTCAAGTCAATAAAGAGTGATTTATATGGTATCAATTCAGTTCTGTTGGTATTAGCTAGCCTTCATCAAGTGGATTAGAACCCATAAAACATCCTTAATTAGAGTCTAGTCTCAAACTTCCAACTTTGCACAATAGTATCGTATACGAAGAGGTGGGTTTGAGATGGAAACCTCCACAACACAAGGTCTTTTTAGAAGCATGTGACTTGGTTTTACATAGTTCTTGTCATCTTTGATGTTGGGGAAACATACTCATGCCACAAAGGAGTTAATTTCACCTATAAGGTAAAACACTAAGGGAGACCATGGACTCCGTGATGCATTATATTTAATGGCACAATTGTGCTAACACCTCTTATCACTTATCACGTGACTGTTCATCACTACAGAGCCGTTGTATAAAATAGGACGATCTTTTATCCATACTAAACTCAAAATTTGGTTCCCAATACAAAGCCGCTATTCCTTGTTGTTCTGATTGGTAAAGGATAACACCCATTATAGCATGTGAGTTGTTTCATATCGTATTTCACATTGGTCCTAGGGTGTGTTTCAGCCTCAATCATTTATGAGCAGAAAAGCTATTTTCATTTTCAAATAGTGTTCAATCGATTACATATTAATCACTTACCTTAAGTTTCTCATCAAGTGGAAGGGAAGGCTTAAATATATTGGTATGCAAGTTCATCTCTTTCTCTAAAGGTTTTTCAAGTGCAATCCTACAAAGTAAAGTTTTAGCAAGAATGGATGATGAGATTCATACAGAGTCAACTCCAATAAACTTATTGGAGGGTCTCATTGGCGTGCATTCAGTAGGAATTGAAACTACGAATTCGCCAAATATGAGTTGGGTGCTTTAATTCAGCCATGGATGCTTAATTTCGATACTAATAGTGAAATTGTATTATTGTGTCAGAAGAAGGATAACTTACGGTGTAAATTCGGATGATTGATGGAAGAAACACCAAACATATCCCAAACCTCTCGCTCCCACCGGATGGCTAAAGGAAATAGACTGACTACCAGAGATATTTGTGTTACATCATCTGCACTGATTTGTATACGAATGCGTGTTATCTTTCTCAAAACCTTTCTATAAGTATCTCAAATATATTTCAAGTAATTACAAAATTAGTGAATAACTAAGTGGGAGAAAACTCTAAAAATCATTCTTCAGCCACTGGTCCCTCCCTTTGACTATGGAGTCAGTGGCAACCCCTCCCTTACCCTCTACCATCTCTCTATTCTCTCTTGTGGTTTGCCCTATGTATTTCATGTGTTGGGGTCAAATTCAGATGCTTTAACTTATTTTTCTAGAGTTTTTACTTTCATCTTCTTGTGGGTCGCGGCAAGGCATCAACTGGTTTTTGGTTTGTGATGTGTTGATGTTCTTCTCTTCACATTTGACATGATGTCTCAAGTTTAGGTGATTTTGGGTAGGTCAGCCTATTCTAGATAAAGTTGTATGGTTATGGTACGTTCATGCTTAGATTTGGTGGCACCTCATGGTAGCAAGGTGTTCTTAATTAGAATTACGGTTGGTGTTTATCTTGTCATGAATCCTAACTCAGATTAAGTTGTCTGTATTATGTAGTTTCGCTTTAAACAAGTTTGAGTTTCGTTATGTCTTGCGGCCGATTAGAAGAAAATGTTCTTGCCATTTTGAAGTCGTTGAGGAACATTAATCTTCCCACAAATTGAGTAATATCCACTTTAACTATAAGGTAAAAAAAACATAAATTAGACCTGGGACTCCATGTATATCTGATCTTATTACTTAAAGCGAACGCAGCAGCAGTCTACTTTTCTTGTCCCAATGAACGGGACCATGTTTCTCCTTTCTCTTTCTGCCCGCAATTGTGACATTCTTATATAAAAGTTTCTTTTTATTTTATAATCTTACCTGTAAAGAAGAAAAAGTGTGTGTGTGTGTGTGTGTGTTTAACTCTGTACGTGTAGTCGGTGGGTAAAGGGTAAAACAAAGAAAAGTCCGAGTTTGTAGACTTTCTACTTTCTACACAACGAAATGTTGGAAGTTGTTGAGTTCTTGATAGTCGAGTACGACAGCCACTGGAAAGAAGACCTGAACAATTTAGAGGGTTATGGACTTGTAAGTACATTTGAACACATCCATGCAGGGGTGGAATTTTTTGCCATTTTTTATTGCATCATACCAATTTTGTGTCATTTTTTCTGTTTCAAACGGTAATGATACCGTAATTATACCAAAACCAAAGATATTTGGTATTGTATTAATATCCAAAACCAATACAAACGATATTACCGTACCAAATACATATATATATATGTATGTATTATATTTAATAATTATATGTAAATTTACGTAATACTAATTCCTAACATTTATCTTTAAATATTTCATTTAATTTGCAACTTGAAGTCTTTAGCTTCTATTCGATTTGATTTGTAACCTATATTTATCTTTTATTCTTGATATATTTATTTATTTATTTTAGCACAATGATATATTTTTACACAAAAAGGACGGGAGTTCGGCTAAGCCACACAATGAGCAACCTAATTTGGTTTTGAATTCGTCATCCACGAGATTCGAACCTAAGACCTCTCACTTACAGGTGAAGAGAAATATTACCAGACTGTAAACTGAATGACAGGTTATAGATATATTAGATTATTTCATATTTTAAAGATGATATTAAAGTTCATCTTAATATGTGGGCAACACGCTTAACAAATAAAAAAATAAGCAAAAAAACTTCTTGGGCCCTAAAAAATAGCTTAATGTTGTAGGTGACACATCCCAACCCAGTATGTCCACTAGGACTCCGAATCGAGCTGTGCTGACTGACACCTGAAAGGTGACGAAGTCATAAAGTGTAGTGATGTGGAAAATGTGAATAAATTTAAACCTAAAAGTGCCTAAATATAAGAGTGCGCTGGTGAGCGGGAACGAACCCATTTCACACGTGCCGTCAGAGCATAAGTAAAGTATAGTAGAATGGATAAGGATTATACCCTCAGAGGTAGCCACCTATACTAAGATTTGCCAAGAATCCTCGTCGATACAAACGTTCAGTAGCTAAAACTTGGAAGGGCGAAAAATAAGGGTGAATGGGCCTGAAAATAAAGTTTTAATAAAAACCTTTGAAAACATTATAACCCCTTACCGTAAAACATGTATAGTTTCTAAAAAATCATACTACGTATAGGTATGATATCAAATGCAAATCGATAGTAAATCCAGAAGTATGCCACAATACGATATCACATTAGCAATAAAAATATAATCATGTGCTCAATAATCCATACTAGCATGGAAGTTGGAGTCACCTAAAGTGACCTGTATTACTGCACCTATGGCTCATCAATCTATGCTAACACACAAGTCGGAGTCACCTAATGTGATCTGTACGACAAGTTAGGTGTAATAATATATGCTCTAGTGCTATGATCACATGAAGGCTAGCGTATGCGCGGGTCACCTATGAGTCAGAGTCGCCTAATATGACTTGTACAACAGGCTAGCACCTAACTTGGATCCAAGGCGAGCGTGCGGTGCAGGAGGTGAATCACATGAAGGCTGGCCTTGGCCTGAGGCGGGAGCACTAACACCAGGGTGCAATAATAATGAGCACTACATGAATATATGCATGTCATAATGATTCAATGAGTGCAATCAACATAATAAAGTTACCTGAAGTTACCTGCACATCTCGTATGATTATTTTAGCATCTCACCACAATGCAACATTTCACATAACGTAATTTAATCATGGCATGAAATGCATAAATCAATTCAAAATCATTTGTGGAACTATCAATCATATATATACATACTATAAAAAGGAACAGACCCACTCACCTGGAGTCCGTGCTACAACTCCCTAGAATAAATATCGAGGTGTCTCGAACAATCGGCGCCTAGAACAATTATCAAATCACGTCTCAGAATTCTTATCGATAGAACACGTAACTTACATAAAACACATCCCTAAGGATGTTCTAGAATGATTTGAAGCCCATTGACCAAAAGTCAACCGTTGGTCAAAGGTCGACAGTAGGGTATGTAACTTGATCTGGAAGATCCACACCTCGAATTTTTGATCCGTAACTTCCCAAGTGTTTCAATAAGCTTCTAGAACAACATCCTAGAGTTTTGGAACGATCCAAAGGTCGAATCTCCGCCAATTGCTAAAATTAAGTGGCGGCCGATGTTTTTTTTTACAAACTTACAAATCCAATTCGGGAAGATCCGTACGTCGGATTCCCAATCCTTAAGTTCCTATTGTTCTCAAATATTATGTACTATAATATATTAAGGTTTGGTGACGATCCAACGGTCGGATTGTCGATTCATATAAGGATCAAGTGGCGGTCTCTATCAAAACTATGCTCAAATGATGAGATTTCATCAATCAGACTTCCCATATAGAATTGGGGTATAAAATTTAGCCTAGGAAGGTCAGGGGGTGCCTTGGCCTACGCGTCGCCGCATGCGGTTGTCGACCGCCCCAAACTCGCCAGAAAATTTAATTATTTCCAAAAATTCCCAAATTTTACAAGAATGAATATCTCAACAAGTAGAGCAAGTTTCATACCTGTAGCCAAGTCCAATTTGGTCGGGAAAAGCCCCAATTTAGCTCGAACCCGCCAGAAACCCTAAGGTGGGTGTGCTTCGATTCGTCGAATCCGAAGCTCCGCCGCCTCATTCAATGCTTGGGTCTTGTTCCTGTGGTTGTGAGAAGTCTATTAGGGGTGGTGATTGACAAAGTTTGCTTCAAGAATGGCGGATTCCACAGTGGCACCCTTCGAAACCTCCATGGGTTTGATGGCTCCGTTCTCCTCAAATTGGGGTTAAAGGAACTTGATTTTGGGTGGACATGGAAGAGGTGCTAATGTTAAGTGACTTCTAGGTGGTGGGTGGCTGCGAATCGCCAGAAAAACCACCCAAAAGGGCATCAAAAAATATGGTGGAAGTCGACCGGGTCACGCACGGGAAACGGGTCAAGGTGGATCTAGGTTGGCTGCGTCTCCCACTCTCTCATTTCCCTCTTGACCCTTTTCCTGATTGGTCCCTTCCATTTTCTCCTTTTTGCCATTCGGCCCTTCCCCCTTCCTTTCTCTCTGTTTTCCACTTCTCTCATTCGATTGGGCAGCAGCCCATTTTCCTTCTCTTCTGTTTTCCCTTTTCCTCGATCTCTTTCTTTTCCCCACTCAGCAACACACATGTGGCATAACAATTTAGTGATATAAAATAATATAATATAATCAAAATAGTGATTTCTTCAAAAATACTTTCGGATTTGTAGCTCCGTAAAACTTTAACCATAGCTCTGATTTCAATTTTGATTGCACTTACATGTTCGTATGATTGAGTACTCCAACAATATGCTAAAAGAATATTTCGTACTTCTCACTATACGTTGGTCAACAAAAGTCAACGATTTCGCCTCTAGGGGCATTTTCGTTAATTCACTCATTTAAAATTTATAAAATGTAAAATTAGGGACTAGTTGTCACAGTAGGCCTATTTGACTGAACTTTATTTAAGATTAGAGAGGGATAGAGGCCGACGGTAAGAGAGAAAGAATAGAGAGATTTAACTGCGAGGTGTGTGTTGTATCACCCCGTTGTGCCTTTATTTATAGTAGTATGATAGGTTAAATCCTTAACCTAATAAGATTACAACTCTAATAGGAAAATAACTACTAAAGGAATATTCCAACACTCCCCCTTGAGTTTGGAAATAGTCAAACAAAACATCGCATCAGATCTTCAGCAGATAAGGTAGAACAATTGATAAAGTTAACGGCACAACAGGTAAATGCGAGTCTCTAATACAAAGAAAGTATGCATTGGTAGTAAAACTCACAAAACCTAGCTATGGTAAAACCTAAAGCCGGTGAAAACCCATAGACTAAGGAGAAAAGTGAGAAGTATGCACAATGTCTAAAACAAACATCAAACAAGATGAAAGTAGTGAATTCAATGAAGTATGATCATCCCAGGATGGGTGCCTCATCAAAACCTCGTTAGATAGCAAAAACCCAGTGGGAGAAATGCTCATAATCGTAGGAAAAAAAGAGTACATAAAGATCAAGTGAGTATGCTTCAGGATATTCCCCTTGAGTTAGACACAACTTCTAAATAAGAGAACTACAAGTAATTCAACTCAAATAATTTACGCATACCGATTCCTTGGACAAGCTTTTGAAAAGTAGACTTGGGCAATGACTTGGTAAAGAGATTGGCTAGGTTGTACTGGGAACAGATTTGCTTGACTTCAATTTCTGATGTTGTTGTTGCTAGTGAGAATAAAAGAATTTCAACGCTATGTGCTTTTGTTGTCTCCCGTGATGTATCCCTTCTTTAACTGTTCGCCACATGTTACATTGTCTTCAAAGATCATTGTAGGAAAGTCAACGACGATAGTAAGACCACTAGTGCTTCGAATATGTTCCATGACTACTCTCAACCAAAAGCACTTACACGATGCTTCATGCAGGGCGAGGATCTCAGCATGGTTCGAAGAAGTCGCAGCTAGCGTTTGCTTGGTAAACCTCCAAGATATAGCGGTGTCTCCATGGTAAAGACATAGCCCATTTGAGAACGTGCCTTATATGGGTTGGATAAATATCCAATATCCACGTAACCAACAAGGCGAGAATCAACCTAATGACCGAGGGGGCGGCAGCTCCTCTCGAGGATTCATGGGTGTAAAACAAACCCAAGTCCGTTGTACCCTTGAGGTAGCAAAAAATGTCTTTAACACCATTCTAGTGTTTGTGTGTGGGCGCATTGTTGTATCTAGCCAAAAGATTAACAGCGAAGGAAATGTTGGGTCTAGTGCATTGAGCTAAGTACAATAAAGCACCAATTACACTTAGGTATGGAACTTCAGGCTCCAAAATCTCTTCCTCATCCTCCTTGGGACGGAAAATATCTCGTTTAGCATCTAGAGTCCGAACGACCATAAGAGTACTCGAAGGCTTCACTTTATCCTTATTAAAACATCACAACACCTTTTGGGTGTAGTTCGATTGATGTACTAGGATTCCATCCGAACAATGCTCGATCTCAAAGTTAAGACAATATCGAGTTTTCCTAAGATCTTTCATCTCAAATTCCGATTTCAGGTGAACAACAATTTCCTCAAGCTCTGCGAGAGTTCCGATGAAGTTCATGTCGTCGACATAAACTACAACGATTGCAAATCCAGAATGTGACTTCTTTATAAAATCACATGGGCATACTTTGTTATTCACATAACCTTGACTTGTCAAATATTCACTTAGACGATTATACCACATCTACCCGAATTGTTTCAATCCGTAGAGTGATATCCTAAATCTATAGAGAGAGTGTGTTCCGTGGTCTAGAACTATTTGAACCATTCAATGGAAGTCCTTCTAGAACTTTCATGTAGATTTTCCTATCTAGATCCCCATAGAGTTAAGCGATTACCATGTCTATAAGTTGCATATTCAGTTTTTCAGAAACTACCAAACTGATAAGGTAGCGGAAAGTTATGATGTCCATTACAGGGGAATACATCTCCTCATAATTAATCACAGGGCATTAAGAGAAGCCTTGCGTTACGAGGCGTGCTTTGTATTGCACTATTTCATTATTCTCATTACGGTTTCTCATGAAAACCCACTTGTAGCACACGGGCTTCACATGTGGTGGAGAATGAGCTACAATCCCAAACACCTTACGTTTTGCAAGAAAATTGAGTTTGACCTGGATTGCTTGTTTCTAGTTTAACCAATTTGTTCGATGTCGACATTTATCAATGGAACGTGGTTCAATGTCATTGCTAAGCATGATGTCAGTAGCTATTGTGTACGCAAATGCATCATCGACGATCATCTTATTCTGATTCCAAACCTCATCCAATACTGCGTAGTGGCCTGAAATCTCATGATTCTCAGGAGGTTGGGTGTCTCATCTAAAACATCATTATAATCTAGAATAACTTCATGCATTGGAATATATGAGTGAGCGATGGTTGGATTCAAACTAGGGTAACTAGTTTGTGCCGTTTTCCTCTTTCAAGGTTGTTAATCCTTTGAACCAGGGGGTCTGCCATGCTTTAGGGTAGAATTAGATGATTGGCTAGTCGCCAATGTACCGGGCCGCGTGAAAGGTGTTACCGCCCCACCCTCGGGGACGGTTCACCTTCCCAGACAGTATTTCCGCGTACTTGAAATATGTACATCCTTGCAGGTGCGTTTGTAACAGGTATATGTGATCTCGTCACATTTGCTAGATCAGTAAAAGCATCCGGCATGGTTTAAGTGATGCTTTGAATATCTATAATATGACGTACTTTAGTTTCAAATTGGGCAGTGCGGGGATCTAAATGAGACATAATGGGAGCATACCACGATAATTCGTAACGTTTTACAGGAACATTAACATGCTTATCTTCCCCTAACGACGGGAAAACGATCTTATCAAAGTGACAATCTGTAAAAGGTGCGCTAAAAAGATCTTCTGTCACGGGCTCTAAATAGCGAATAATTGATGGTGAATCATAACTGACATAGACTCCTATTCTTCAATGAGAACCCGTTTTAGTACGTAGTGGCGCCCCTATGGGCACATAGACTACGCACCCAAACACACATAACTGCAAGACGTCAAGCTTGTATCTAGTAACCAACTGTAACGGTGAATGAGGTTGAGTAGCGGTGGGCCTCAGGAGGACCAATATAGCTGCATGCAATATTGCATAACCCCAGGCAAATACCGACAATTTGGTTCGCATAACTGAAGTTCGAGCTATCAATTGAAAACGCTTTATGAAATCTTCTGCGATGCCGTTTTGGGTGTGAACATGGGGTACAAGATGTTCGACTTCAATCCCAACTAACATGCAATAGTCGTTAAAAGTCTGTGAAGTAAACTCTCCAGCATTATCCAATCGAATTGACTTGATCGGATAATCAAGGTGGTAAACCCTAAGCTTAAGAATTTGTGCTAGGAGTTTCGTAAATGCAGCATTGGAGTAGACATGTGACCAACGTGTCGATGCATCAACCAACACCATAAAGTATCTAAATGATCCGCATGTTGGTTGGATATCTCCACAAATATCCCCTTGAATCCTATGAAGAAACTTATGAGGGTTGTGAATAATCTTTGTAATTGAGGGTTGAGTAATCAACTTCCCTAAAAAACAAGCTTTACATGGCAGGAATCTAACATAGGGAGGTGAATGATGCCCATGTGATGATTTGAGGCTACGGCGCATCATATCACGTCCGGAATGTCTCATACGGTCATGCCAAAACAGCAAAGTGCCTTGGAACCCGGGCTTAAGGCCGGCCACATGGTGGGTCTCTATGTCGCGAATGGTTGTGATGTACAATCCACTTGGGAGACGTTCCAGCTTCTCGTAAATACGCTTCTAGCCATACTCATAAAACATGATACAAAGAAATTCAGAACCATTCTCTTCAGTGGTTTCAATATGATATTGATTATCTTGAATGTCTCTAAAACTCATCAATGTTCTTCCGGAACATGGAGAATAAAACGCCTTTTTAATGGTTAAGACAGTACCATTAGACTGTACAGGCCTTTTCGTTTCCTTAAATCAAGTTTGATAAGCCTGAGAGGGTTGTTAGAGGTGTTTTCTTAGGTACAAAGTTAGTAAATAGTGTCACTCACGCAATATGGTGTGCATAGTAGCACTATCAGCCAGACAACTAACTTCCCCATTAGACATACCTATAAATAAATTAATCGAATTGGTCAAATAAATTGATTGAATTATTCACCTGCATAAATATAATTCCATTCATTCAATTAATCAATTTGAGAAATAATATCCATAAAAAAATTATCCATAATTCAAAACAAACCAAAACCAAACAAATTATTCCAAATACTTAGAAAAATTGTCAAAAAATAAAACCATAAACCTAAAAATTAGGGGGGATAGGGGTTCGGGGCCACTCCTAGTGGGTTTGGCCACTAAGGGTAAAAAAAACACCCTAAAACCATGTTTGGAAGAATAAAACTTATTCGTCCATAAGAGTTTATGCCTCCTAAAAATCTGATATCTCCATGGATGTAAGAGCATATTCGGGATGTTCCACATTGGCAAAGTTAGACTCACGACGGGAATGATACTTGGCAATAGCCTCAGGGGTAGCTCTGCATACGTGTGACCAATGATCCTTTGATCTATAGCGGTAACACATGTCCATTTCAGTGGAGGTCGATTAAACAATAGTTTTTCCCTTGTTCTTGAAGTTTAAGGCCTTAGGTGTAAGGGGTTGCCGTTTCTGGGTCAAATTTCCTCCCTTGGGTGGGCTTTGGCTCTGTTGACCTTGGGCTTATGGGTGGGCTTGCCGCCCATTACCATGGCTATAACAATGTTTTCGTCATTTGTGGCTGCTAGAATTAGTCACATGCATTTTAGGCGCAACGTTGGAGCCAGTGAGTCGAGCTTGATGATTTTTCATCAAAAGTTGGTGAACTTATGTGCATTATATTGTTGCTGCAGGATAGTATTGGTAGCATGGAAGGTCGAATAGGTATTCTCCAGGAGATCTGCATCTGTTAAGTCCACTTTACAGAAATTAAGCAGTGGTCAGATTCTACAAACCTCAGAGTTATATTCATTCATGGACTTAAAGTCTTGGAAGCGTAGATGTTGCCAATCGTGTCTTACTTCAGGCAAGTAAATGTCTTTCTAGTTATCGAAACGATCAACCAAAGCAAGCTTCCTCAGCGAGGTACTTGGTCTGCAGTGCATTATGGATGTGTCTTCAAATGAAGATCATTGCAGTGGCTTTCTGAGCTTCATCGACGAGTTTGGCGTCGATAGGTTCCTCAATGGTGGTTCTAATACCCTTTGCAATAAGATGAAGCTTCACGTCTTAAACCCACTTCAGGTAATTTCTTCCAGATACTTCCAGAGCAGTGAAATCAAGCTTTTTTAAGTTTGACATGTCCCTAAAACAGAGGGTACAACAAAACGTAGTTTAGTCATATGGTAATCTATAGACATACATTGTAGAACATTCGAGTTCGATAGACATGTATTGATTTAATTTAAACATGAAAGCTACAGGTTTCATGTGGTGAGTTTTGAATGAAAACTTCGAGTTTCAAAGGCACTAAATATGAAACTACATATTCAATTTAGTTTTATGAATGATTAGTTCATAAAGGAGAGGTTCCTGCAATAACACAGAATGCGATATGTTGATTTTAAGTGTAGTGGATTTGAATTGCTTCGGGAACTCAAGTGTGAGAGCTTCAGGACTATGAAAAAATGTCAACGGTTCAAAGTAGAAAAATAAATTATTGAATCGTTAATATCCAAAACTGATATTCAGGTCAATACTTTTGGATTAATTGTCAGATTAATGGATTGCAGGTCACTTTTAATTAATTCAATAGATCGAGAGCAAACGGGGTCGATTATGGAAGCAAAATAATGATAGACATGTCATATTAGCTTAGGTTGGTGATAAACCAAGTGATAATTATATTAAAATTAATTAGCATAAACCAAAATACCCAAAACATATATATTTGGGCATGATTTATAACGCGAGGATGCCAAAAATTGGCATTGGGTCGAAAACCTAACGCTGCCCAGCCAAAAGTGGGCTGGCTGTGATGTGGGGATGGGCCATCCAACACGGCTGCAGGCCATTGGGCCATGGGGATGACTGTAGGCCTTTGGGCC
The DNA here is from genome assembly GCF_042453785.1 of Malus domestica. Taxonomy (NCBI): domain Eukaryota; kingdom Viridiplantae; phylum Streptophyta; class Magnoliopsida; order Rosales; family Rosaceae; genus Malus; species Malus domestica. Next base: position 26,231,937 of record NC_091675.1, read on the forward strand.
GTGTGATCTGAATAAGCCCAGTAGCAAGTGCTGCTAGTTTGGGCTTAAAATCGGGCACGGGGAGCAAACCTAACCCAAGGCTAGCTTGCGGGTTGGTGTGGGGAAGCCCAATCGAGGTTAGGTTTAGGGTTTTTAGGTCAGGGCATGCCAAGCCCAGCAGTAGAAATTGTTGACGAGTTGGGCGAAAGGTTGGCAAAGCCCAGCAACCAACGCGGGCCTGCTGCAGGCAGGCCAAGGACGTAGGACAAGGCCCAACAACACACGGGTTGCTGGTGACGGGCTATGGGTGTGAAGGTAGAGCCTAGCACATGGTTACAAGCCGTGCTGGAATATGGGTTAGGTTGCAAGACAATCCAAACCAAACCCAGGCTAAGGAGGTCAGGTTGTCTTTGCTCGCAGCAAGCCCAAAGGGCTGCTACCATGGGTCAGACGTCAAAATGATGTCGTCCTGGGGCGTGTTCGACATGGCTGGGTTGTAGGCTAGCGCGGTGGTGCCAGCGGTGGTGAGTCGCGACCATGCTGCATTAAATTCCCATATTTTTTTTTCTAACTTTTCTAGGGTTTAAAGAACCCTAAATTCCTTCTAATTTATTTTTATGCTTTGATTCACAAATTTCACATAGCAAAATAATTGTGTAATGCATGAAACGTATATATATTGACAAATATATGAGTTATATAATATATATATATATATATATCGAAAGGAAAATATAAATATAGGGGGTTCATGCATCATCAATTATGTTTTCATGCTTCGTGGACGTTTCAAATATCTTACTTTATTTTAAGTGTACTTGATTGGCATAAAACAAATAAAAGCCTTTGGAATTTGTAGAAGAAAACCTCCTCCTACAATCCTTCAGTTCCTTAGCTTATGGCAAGAGCGTACTGATAACGTATTGTAAACCTATTTGACTGAACTGTATTTAGGACTAGAGAGGGAGAGAGGTCGGCTGCAAGAGAGAGATAGGAAAAGATTTAATTGTGAGGAGTGTGTTGTATCACCCTATTGTGCCTTTATTTATAGTAGTAGGATTTGTTAAATACTTACCTCTGATAGGATTACAACTATAATAGGATAATAACTACTAAAGGGAATATTCCAAGATATCCTAAGATACACTAGGATTTACATAATCAAATTCCTATTCTAAATATGACTGCAACACTTAATAGCAAATCGGTACAATACTATTATCATATCATGCGAACCAAATTTTATGTCATGTCAAAATTTTGGTATGATAATGGTACTAGATTCTGCCATATCAAAAAATTTAATATGGTAGTTAGTATAAGCGTTTACAGTAACTACAATGAACCCACCCCTATGCATGCATGATGTTCGTAATAAACTAATAGGATGTTTGTTCGAAAGTCTTAATTAAAGAGGGGTTATAATAAGGGAATTTTCATGAAAATGGCTTGGACTAAGTTTATTTTAATAAAAAGCCATACTATAACTTTATTTAATGAAAAAGACTTAAATTTTAATGAAAAACCCTTAAATTTTAATAAAAATGACAAAAGAACTTAAATTTTAATGAAAAAGACATAATTTTAATATTAATTTTTTTTAAAAAAAATATGACACGCGGACCCATGCAAATCCTCACACAAACTGTTTATGAAACTTTCTATACTGTTTATGAAACTTAAGACACTGTTTATGAAACTTACTATACTGTTTATGAAAACTTACGACACTGTTTATGAAACTTACTACACTGTTTATGAAACTAAAACTTAAAAAGCTACCGATATGAAGTTGGAGGAGCAGCGTTTCCAACTTGAAAAGGCAAAGGACCTGTGAATTTGTTGATGTGGAGGAGCAGCGTTTCCAACTTGAAAAGGCTACCGATATGGGTTGGAATTGGACCAGCGAATAGATTCGAAAAGAGCTCTAGGATATTGAGATTGGTGAGGTTCATGATACCATCACCGATGGGTCCAGAGAGACTATTCAAAATGTAAGGGAAGTGTGGCTACTGTGGTTGCTCATCGGTATTGACCCGGAAAAGCTGTTGTTGCTGACATTGAAAATTGATATTGATGGGACAAGGACCGAAGACGGGATTGTTCCATTGAAGAAGTTGCTGGACAAGTTTATAATTTGAAGGTGGCTGCTTCCATTCGAAGATGGTGGAAAGGGGCCGACAAGATGATTGAAGCTCAAGTCAATGACCTGAAGATTTGGTAGGGAAGAAAGTAAGTCATCTGGGAGAGAACCCAATAGGGAATTGTGGGAAAGATTGAGGTAGGTGAGACGGGTGAGGTTGGTAATGGCCGAAGAGATGACGCCGAATATGCCTCTTTTTGGCAACCACAGCCGGATGACGCGGCGGTGGTCAAGTGGGTCGTAGGTGATTCCATCCCAAAAGCAGCAGTCATCCGAAGCAAACCAATTCAACAGGGCCTTGAAGAGCAAGGATAAGAGAGCATCGCGGTCGAGTTCGTCACAGGCAGCATAGGCAGAGCAAGGCAGCAGAATAAGTACATTGGAAATGAGAGGAAGCTGCGTTGCAGGGACGCGCGCTCAGCGCGACTTGGATTTTTTTATGTTTATTTTTTATTTTTTATTTTTTGTCATTATCATTAAATAAAGTTAGTGTATGGTTTTTGATTAAAATGTAAAGATTTGAAGCCATTTTCATTAGTTTCATTGCCCTAGTCTCTTTACCTTCCTCTCTCTAAAAAATAGTACTGTGATAAATCATATTACAGAGAGAGATTTTTTTTTGTTTTTAACAAGCAATATTATCTACAGTAAAGAGGAGGGGTAGAGTTAACGTCATAATGAGTTAGCAATAATGTGGTTCAATTCGCCTTTGGCAAAAATCGAACCTAAGACCTCTCACTTACAAGTGAGGAGGAATATCACTAGACCGTAATACTAAGTGGTTATTACAGAGAAACAAATTAGGAAAGAAGTAATGTGATATTAAGTAAGGATAGAAGCCACTCAGTACTACGATCTAGTGGTATTCCTCTTCACTTTGAAGTGAGAGGTCTTAGGTTCGATTATCGTGGATGGCGAATTCGATACCAATTTAGGCTGCCCATTGTGTGGCTTAGCCAAACTCTCAATTCCCTTAGTGAAAACACCTCGATGTACTAAAAACAAAAGGTTGAAAGAAGTATATAAAATAAAAAAGTAAGGAGAGAGAAGTATATAAAAAAAAATAGTGTAAACATGCCATGTGAGAAGAGAGGTCGATAGAAAGAGGATGATCAACTCAATAACACAAGTTAATGATATATTTTACAAGTTAAAGTTTTTAAATTGTTCCTCACTGTTGGGAAAAATAAAGGATAACGTTATTTATACATTTATTTTTATATCTTACACACCTTATTTACTTTTGGTCATTGATCATTTTCAATTCATTCGATCTGACTATCAAAAATTGAAAAGACTGTGTGAAAAGTAAAAATGATTGTAAATAACACTACCCAAGATAAAAGATTAATTATTTCTTGATATCACCTTCCATTGAGAAAGAATGATGCTTGTTCTTTCAGTTACCCTCTTGCTTCATTTCATACAAAAATGATATGCAAATCATCAAAAAAGTACAAAATTTACCTTACCACCTGGTAAGAAAAACAGTTAAGAGTGAGTAAACTGATTGATTAAGAGGGACAGATAAATCAAAAGATTGGACAACACAACATTTCCATTAACAATAATTAACAGAGAGCTTTTGGAAACCCTAAACCATAAGAACTAGGATTCTCTCCTATGCTCTTTCAATCTTCTTCTATCTCCTCCTCTCAAATTATTTATTTTGTCTTTCTCTCTTTATAAAAAAATTAATATAAGATGGTGACATAGCTTAACCGTGACCGTTCAAATAGGAGGGAAGAGAAGAGGAGGGAAAAAAAGGGGCAAGAATCCTACTTTAAACCATAAAGTAGACCTGGCATTCGTGTCGTGTTTTCTGTGTTCGTGTCATACCCGATATCTTAACGGGTCGTGTCGTGTAATATCCGTTAAAATAAACAGGTAAAATGACCTGACCCGATAATATTAACAGGTAATATGACTTGACCCGTTACCCGTTAAAGAAAATATATTTTAAACCAATAAATAATCAAATGAAAAACATAATACTAAAGAAGTATATATATACCATATTGTCACATCCAAAACATAAAAACGCAGTTTTCTTTTAAGTATATTTTCACTTACCTAAATTGATCAAATGGTAATATTGGAATAGAGATGGGGTTTTTTCGTCCGAAAAAGTAATAAGAATATAAGTGAAATAGAATCTAACGACACAGATTTACTCTCATTTATCTTACGGCTGTTATTTAAATAAAGTCTTTAATAGTTTTTTAATTAATGTAGAAGTGTAAAAAATATTGAAAAATATATATAAACACTCGTAATGACAAGTTTTACAACTTTCATGAAGAACTTAACTTCGAAATTCGCCACTATAATCATATAAATCATAGATCAAAATTTAACCGTTGATTGTTGTTTACATTTACGCTTCATTGTTCTCATCAAATTTTGTTTTCTCAGATTTTCTTTTTTGAAAACATGATCTATTAGAGAATGTAGAAAAATGAATGGTGTGGATTGTTGATATTATATTCAGAGTTTTATGATTAGTGAAAATATTGCTTGATGCTTATAAAGTTTCTACAAACTAGATGACATCGACTCATATTTCAGTTAACCGTAAATATCAAAATGTGATATCAAAGATTTAAACCATTCATCTTCTTACATCCGCCAGATAATCATGTTTTCAAAAAAGAAAATTTTAAAAATGAAATTCAGTAAGAAGAATAAAGTTCAAATATCAATCGACGGTTAAATATAAATTTAAGGTTTATGGATTATAGTGTTGGATTTCGAAGCTGATTCCTTCATGAAAGTTGTAAAGCTTGTCATTATGAGTGATTGTATATTTATTTTTTTTACATTTTTGTCACTTCTACAATAATTTTATTAATTAGTCCCTCAAATAAAAAACATTATTCACGTGGGTTTGGAGGATTTTAAAAATCTAAATAATAATATAAGTGTAACCATTATCTACTTGTAGATGAATAATGATGAATCACGAGTGTTTATATATTCTTTCACATTTTTCATACTTGTATGTATTTCTTCTTAGTTCTTGTCTATACAAATATTATACTAGTTTATTTTAATTTTGGACAACAACATGTTAAGTAAAATTTATCCTAGTAATGATAATAAGGAACTCTCATAATAAAAATAAATAATGACTAATTTTTTTTTAATTATATAGAATAATAATACAAAACTATATATTTAATATATAATATATTGTATATATTAATATGGCTATTGTATTTTATAATAAATCTTTTAGTAATTAAACTTTAAAATTATCAAAATAATTTTTTTCTTAACGGGTTACCCACATATTATCCGCGTGTATACCGTTATTAACGGGTTCTTGACGGGTCATCTGATAATGACTCGATTAATTATCGTGTTAATCCAAAACCCATTATTTTCGTGTCATGTTAGAAACTACCAAGTCTACCATAAAGTATGGCGGTAGGATACTCTCAGATGCTTGAGCAGTGGATTTTGCCTTTGTCCTTGCTTCTTTGCCTTCCCTTGTAAACCACTTTTTTTTATTTTTTTTTAGTCGAATCGTAAACCACTTCTTGCTCATTACTTTACAGTAAATTTGACTAAACAGCACTTGAATTATTCTATTGAGTGATGCTTTGCACATTATTAAACATAAAAGAGAATCGTTAATGGTGTCCTTTTGTACCTTGATCTTTTATATATCCATGCTACTTTTTCTTTTTTCATTCTACAACATTCTTTGTTATTCATACAATATTCTAGTAAAAAAGCGTTAAGTTTTTACCTACGCGCTCCAGATTTGAAACTCTTTCATCTCTTAAATTATTGTAATAATTTTGAACTCTCCCTTTTCCCTTAGTCCTTAATAATAGTAAAAGTTAAAATAAAAAATCATTCAATTTTGGTGTAATTCCTCAAAGATTATTTCTACAAAATATTAACAAAATCAGAAGTCACTTGTAGCCATTTATTAACAATATAATAAAGGAATTGAGGTTTCATTTTCTAGATAAAAACTCATCTATCTTTAAAGATCCAGTTTAAGCCCAAATTTAAAATTTGCGAACATATGGGAACACAATTGACCTATTAATACAATTTATTTACACTTATGCCACTCATGCTTTATGGTCCCTTTTCCAAATTCCTATATTTATGCCAAATTAAAAGTAGTAGAAAAAGTGAATCAAAATGTAAAAAGTGTTTGCGTTAACTGTATCCATGTCAAACTAGAAAAGTAGTTTTTTTTTTTCCGTGATATATTTTGTAGCAATTTTACCCATATTAATTGGTAGGTAAATTAGTTTGTTCCAATTATTAAAAAAAAATACTACACCTATATTATATATTTTGAATCAAATAACATTTCTCTAACTTATAGGTAAATTTATTGTTGATTTTATACATCAAACTGCATTTCTTTTGTTATAGGTAAATTATTTTCCATGTACAAGTACTTATGTTAGGCACATTTTGTTGTTGGTATACATACAATATTTTGTATCATTGTAAAGAAAGATATTACATTACACCCATGGTATAATTGTTGTAGGTAAATTATTGGAAATTAATTTGTAGTTAGGTAATGAACATTTTACATCATTAGAAATGAACATTTCAAATAGTAGGTAGGTAAATTAATTTGTTCTAATTATATAAAAAAAAATTACACTACACCTAGTTATATTTAATTTTTCCAATTATTAAAAAAATTTATATACACCCAACCAAATAACATTTATCTAACTTGTAGGTAAATTATTTTCCATGTATTGTTAGATATGTTTGGCATGTTTTATTTTTGTATAAACATGGGTGTAACATAGTATTTTTAATACTATGCATCGAACTACATTTCTTCTTAATATAGGTAAATTATTTTCCATGTATTAGTACATATGTTAGGCACGTTTTGTTATTGGTATAAACATTATTTTGTATCATTGTAAAAAAGAGATATTATATTTAGGCATGTGAAAAATGTAAAATGTGTGAAGTAATATGAAATTAATAAATTTGCTTATGTGGATCCTAGTCATTGGGTTTTCTTTGAGTAAAAAAAGTTATGTAGGGTTTTATATGAAGAAAATTGAGTTGGAAGGGCTAAAATCATATTTTCAATAAAATTAATTGATAATACGGAGAGTAGTCTAACTCATACATGGAAATGTCTCTTAACTCTCTAATCTAGGATTCACACTTTTAATATATCTCTTCACGTGTGAGTTCATTTGATCCTAACATGTGAACAATATATATTGAACGATGTGATGGCATGTGAGTTAACCAACCTATCCTAATACAATAACTTGGGTTTGTCATTTGTGTCAAACGTACTTCATGTCACTCAATTAACAATGTAAAAAGTAACCTAACTTGATATAAATACATGCATGGTTTCTTAATGTTAAATTCATGTCAACATTGAGTTTGACTCAAAGACAAAGCAGTTTCGATCATCAAACCAAATTACATGATAAGATATTAAGAATAATGAGATGCAAGAATGCACCTGGCAATTTTTATTTTTTATTTTGTCAATACCTGGCAATTTAATAACCACCCCAGTTGAATGTGAATCCAAAAGAAATACTAATCTAAGCTGTAACAGCACGTGCTTTTTCACTTATAAATTACGCTTTTTAGCATGAAGATTGAAGTTGAACATCAAAGCATTGCATTGGAGTGAGGGATATGCAAATGAAGTGGTCAAGCTTCGATAAGTGAAGTAGTCGACTCGACCCCGTGAGCACAAAGTCACAACAACTCATCCCCCATGACCTAACTCAGAACACCTACTCCTTAATTTAATTAATTGCTTTAATACTCTAATTAATAGCATTTTTAATAGAGATGCAAAATGTAGGTACATTTTACATTTTTGTTGGGTTGAAAATCTCGTCAATAAACAGAATTAAAATAATCATTTTGGCCGAAAAATATAAAATTACTTTTTTTTTTTTACATATTTAGAATGTAAACCCCGTCAGTTAATGAGAGAAAAAAATTAGAATAAGACTTATATTTACATCTTTTAAATATATAAAACAGAAGAGATAAATATAACTTATGCATCTCAAATTTGCATCTGTTTAAGATGCTGTATCCTACAATAGTAGCAGTCGAGATGTATTTAACTTGATAAATCGGCTTTGTGACTTTTGATGAAGAGCAACATGGTTTTGCTTGCTAGATCACTCTCTCGCATATTAGGGATTAACAAACATGGGGTGTGCATTATGTCACAGTTAGTGCAGCTTATATCATTTGTTATTGGGAAACTAAATTCCTTTCTGATAGGGAATAAAGCCATCCTCTGAAAGAGTCTGATCATCTGATGTGAGTTTTACCATTAGTTTAAAGATTTGTGACAAAATCACAGATGCCAAGTATAGCAAAAGACTTGGACACCTGATAGATCTGGAAGTACCATTTTTGCATCTTTCAGATCCAATCCACTCACATTAGGATTACTCGTTAATGGTCGGTTTTTTTTTTTAATATACATACATACATATATATATATATATATACATCACTAAATTAAAATTCTATTCCGAATAATGTCAACATGTTTGGGAGACAGAAGGTTTGCATATACAACATGTTTGGTAACGGCATATATTAATTATTAAATCTGGCAGTGTACTTTGTTAAGCTGTAAAGACTGAATCGTGAATCCTCTTCTAGTACAAACTCTTGAGTTTGTTTATTTGGTCAGTAGTTCTGATTGGATAACTTTTCTATTATTATTATCTTGATAAGATGAATGCAATTAGGGGTGGATTTTTTTGCCAAATTGTCATGCCAACCGAATTGTCAACCGTGCCATACCGATTTTGTGCCAAATTTTTTGTACCAATCGGTAATGGTACAGTATTGTACTGTACCGAAATTTCATGGTACGGTATTGGTAATGGATACCATTACCACGGTATTACCGTACCATACCAAAAATACAATATAATTTATAATTTATAATTTATATAATACATAATTATATAACACATATTTATAATATTCCAATAATTTGAAAATAAAACCCTACTTATATTAGCATTGTTGTTGTTGACTTTGATCTCTTAAAATTGTGGAAATCAAACACAAAAGAGTTCCTAATTCTTTCACAAATAGCCAAAATATCTTTGTAACCCCCACTTCTACTGTTGCTAGTGAAAATGCATTTAGTCTAGGGAGGAGGGTTGTGAACCCTTTTAGGGTATCCTTGACTCCTAAAATAATGGAGGCACTAGTGTGTACTAGTGGTTGGCTTAGGGCAGGTGAAGTAAACTTCTACAAGGACCAACGGAAGATATGCTTCAATTTTACAAGGAAATAAAAGAAGAGAAAACAAGAAAGATATGCTTTAATTTTTTTAGTAAATTTGTTATTAAATGGTTTTCAACTTTAATTCTTCTTGCTACTAATTAATATGTTTTCTTTGTTTGTAATGTAGGCTTGACACAAACTCAATCTTCTACAAGTTCAATGCCTCCTCCAAAAGTTTCGACATCTCAAGCTTGAATAACTGATCAATGAATTCTCTTTTTTGAAGTTTACTTCCAATTTTCATTTGGTTTGAAACTTTAATTTCTATTTGGATTGTTAACTTCTATTTGTTTTGGTTCGTAACTTCTATTTGGATTATAAGCTTAATTTTCATGATGAATCTTGATGCTTCATTTGAATTATTATGTGTGTGAATTGTGAATGATGAATAATAGATGAATTTAATCTATAATGTATGAGATAAAGGTACAAAAAAAAAAGTTTTGCCCTTGAATTGGGTTAAAAAACAAAAACATATTTTGTCCCAAAACAAAATAGCAATTACCATTGCCATACCATGCCAACCAAACTTTTGGTAATACCGAACTTCGGTATACCGAAAGTTTGGTACGGTAATGGTAATAGATTTTACCAAACCGAAAGTTTGGTACGGTAATTGGTACAAGGGTTTTGGTACGGTAACTGTATCGAACCCACCCCTAAATGCAATTGTTGACAATTTGGCTTTAGCTGGTAAGCCTGTGGACGATGATGAACTCGTCCAAATCATTTTGAACAACCTTGGTCCTGCGTTCGAAATGACTGTCAATGCTGCTCAGGCACGTGATACACCTATCACGTACCCAACTCTTGAATCCCTACTCTTGACTACGGAAAGGAGAATGGTGGAACAAACTGTCCCACTAGTTGAATTAGCCCTAGTGAATGCTTTTGTAGCAGCGAGATGACGTGGTGGATGTTCTCGTGGTACTGGATGCTGTGGTTTTCCATCCAATCATGGAGGTGTCAATCCACGAGTATCTGGTTCTCTCAACAACAACTACTACCAGCGCATGATTGTTACCAACGCATGAACGCTGCGTATGAAGGCCGTATTACCACCAAGCGTCTGAGTGCAATGGCCTCTTCACCAATCGTTTTGAATCGCCAAAACAATGGCTCTTGGTTGCTCGATACAGGAGCAAATGCTCACATCACTCTTGATATTCAGAACTTGATGAATCCCAAAGAGTACAATGGTAATGAAAACATTGGAGGTGTAGGTAATGACACTGGACTTTCTATTGCTCACTCTGGTTTGAATCAAATAAATACTACTTCTTGCTCGTTTAACCTTAATAATATTTTGCATTGTCCATCTGCTTCAACAAACATAATATATGCCCATAAATTTACTCTAGATAACCATTGTTACCTTCTAATTTTTCCATATCATTTTGTTGTTAAGGACCTCAAGACCGAGAGGACGCTTTTCCAAGGGAGGTGTGAGAATGGCTTATACCCATTTCGTAGGAGTTCGTGTCTTGGCACAAAAGTGGCACTCTCGTTTAGGCCATCCTGCCGTTCAAATAATCAAGTGTCAGTTCATGGCACCAATGATGTAAAGTTTTGTCAATCATGTCTATTAGGCAAGATTTCTAAATTGCCGTTTAGAACCTCTAAGTCTATTTCTAAATTTCCATTAGAACTTTTACATTATGATGTTTGGTGTTCTCTCGTGGTTTCAGTTGAAGGATATAAATATTATTTGCTTTTTGTGGATGATTTTTCATGATATTCATGGATTTTCCCCCTTAAGCAAAAATCTCAAGTCTTTGAAGTGTTTGTCATGTTTAAAATGAAAGTGGAAAATATGTTTAATTGTACTATTAAAACTCTTCAATGTGATGAGGGAGGAGAGTATAAGATTCTTGCATTTACTCAATTTCTTGCATTACATGGAATTTCTTAAAGATTTTCGTGCCGTAAACACCCTGAACAAAATGGTCTCGTTGAATGAAAACATCGTCATATTGTTGAAACGGGTTTAGTCATGTTGTCTCATGCTCATGTTCCTAATAAATTTTGGTTCGATGCGTTTCAAATAGCCACTTATATTATAAATAGACTTCCAACTCGTGTTCTCTCAAATAGTTCACCATTTGAAAAATTGTTTCAAAGGAAGCCTAACTATGAGATGTTTAAAGTGTTTGGCAGTCGTTGTTTTCCATGGTTGAGACAGTATACTAATAATAAACTTGAGTCCAAATCAAAGTCTTATGTGTTTTTAGGATATTCACTTAACCATCAAGGACATAAATGCTTGGATTTATTGACGAGACGAGTTTATTTGTTTCGCCATGTCCTATTCGATGAAGACTCTTTTCCTTTCCAGGAACTCACACCTACCGAGGGTTGCGTCGATAAAACAAGTATGAATTCTTCACATGATTTGTTTTTTAGTTTCCTATCTTCTCAACCTGCTTCCACTAAGATCATTAACCCCATTGAGCCCATGCCAAATCCCATAGTTCCACAACCAAAACCTATTGTATATGAAATCCTAGGACAACCTGCAGTAGTGCCTTCCAATCCTACGAACAATAGACCACCTCTAGAATCCCTGAATGAGCAAAAAGTAGTGTCATCCATCCAACAAAATGAACCAATGAGTGCATCAACCAATTCCATTGTTGCACAAACTCCAATGCATCCTATGACAACTCGCAGCAAAGCCGGTGTCCAAGAACCCAAATTTAAGTATGCATTGCATGTGACTACTAATCAAAAAATGCTTGAACCTACTTGTTTTAGTCAAGCAGTAAAGCATCAGAAATGGAGGGATGCAATGGTGAAAGAGTTCAATGCCTTATAGAGATGTGGAACCTGGAGGTTGGTACCTTATCATTCTTCCATGAACTTGCTTACTAATAAATGGGTTTATAAGATCAAATAACGTGCTGATGGCTCAATTGAACATCATAAGGCAAGGTTAGTAGCTAATGGTTTTCACCAATAACAAGGGATTGACTACAATGAAACGTTCAGTCTAGTTGTCAAACATAGTACCATTCGGTTGGTTCTCAGTCTTGCAGTTTCGAATAAGTGGTTCGTTCGTCAACTGGATGTTCAGAATGCATTTTTGCATGGTTATCTTGCAGAGGATGTTTACATGAGGCATCCAGCGGGTTTTATTGATAAACAATTTCCCAATCATTTATGGAAGTTGCAGAGGAGTTTATACGGTTTGAAACAAGCACCTCGTGCTTGGTTTCAACAGTTTTCAGATTTTTTGCTGCAATTAGGGTTCCAAGAGTCAAGATGTGATTATTCTTTATTTGTGTTTAATCATCGTGGAGTTTACTTGATTTTATTAATCTATGTGGACGATATATTGATAACGGGAAACAGTCCAGTTTAAATGAAGAATTTAATAACGAAGCTTGGCACCTTGTTTTCTATGAAGAATTAGGGGCCCCTACATTATTTTTTGGGATTTTAAGTTACTTATTTTAAGAATCATATGCATCTAAATCAATCAAAATATGCTCTTGATTTACTGAAGAAAACCAAGTTTACTGATGTGAAGCTTATTTCAACTCCAGTACCTTTTGGACACAAGTTGAGTGCTCATGATAAAGCTGACACACCCCAACCTGGAATGTCCACTAGGATTCCTAATCGAGCTGTGCTGGCCGACACCTGGAAGGTGACGAAGCCATAAAGTGCAGTGATATGAAAAATGTGAGTAAATTTAAACTTAAAAGTGCCTAAATACTAGAGTGCGCTGGTGAGCTGGTCTGCACCCACTTCACACGTGTCGTCAGAGCATAAGTAAAGTACAGTAGTATGGGTAAAGATCATACCCTTAGAGGTAGCCACTTATACTAAGATTCGTGAAGAATCCTCGTCGATACGAACTTTTAGCAACTAAAACCTGGAAGGGTGCAAAACAGAAAATGTGAGTGGGCAAAAACAAAGTTTTTGAAAACATCTTTCTCTTTAGAAAATATAATAACCCCTCACCGTAAAACCCGTATAATTTCCTAGAAAATAATACTACATACGTATATAGAAATCATTCTCGAGAGCATTGGAAACAAGATATATACCATGCAAACTATTGCAGCAATAAATACGTAAGCCAGGTGAAATAAATCAATGTAAAATGCTATGTCAGCCGGAGTCACCTAACGTGACCTGAAAGACTGAACCTATAGCTCATAATCTATTCCTGCACACGAGTTAGAACCACCATTTGTGGTCTGTACGACAGGGCTAGGTGTAAATATGTACGCTTAAGTGCTACGATCATGTGAAGGCTGTGCGAATAATCACAGGTCACCTACGAGTCGGAACCACCTAATGTGGTATGTACGACAGGGCTGTGAACCAAACTTGGATCCAAGGTGAGCATTCGGTGCAGGAGGTGAACATCACGTGAAGAATTGTGCCCTAGCCACGGACGGGAGCACTAACACCGGGGTACAGGGTAATAAGCACTAAATGCATCCAAGCATAACCATATATATCACAACCACTAACATCACACTGTACTCACTTGTAGCTTACCTGGGCCTCAGCAGCATTATGCAATATTATGCAACATTATGCATAACTACACTAATGCATATATTAAAATATAACGCAAGTATGACATGGCATTTCAATCACATTTCATTTAAAACAATTTCTAGGAAAAACGTAAAGCATACATATGTATGTATATAGAAAACCCAAAAGCCCACTCACCTGCAGTTCGCGCTACAACTCCCTGGCACGAATATCAAGATGTCTCGAACGATCATTGCCTAGAGCAAATATCAAGTCACACATCTCAGAATCCTTACTGATAGAACACATAATTTACATAAATCACATCCCCAAGGACGATCTAGAATGATTTGAGACCCATTGACCAAAAGTCAACCATCGGTCAAAGATCGACGCTAGAGTCCACAACCCTACGTAACTCGATCCGGAAGATCCACATATTAGATTTCCGATCCGTAAATTCCAAAGACACACATTATGTTTCTAAAATAACATACTAAAGTTTCAGAACGATCCAACAATCAGATCTCCACGAATTGCCAAAACCAAGTGGCGGTTAACGTTTTATTTTATGAACTTATAAATCCAATTTAGGAAGATCCGTATGTCGGATTCCCGATCTGTAAGTTTCTATGGTCCCAAATATTATGTACTATAAGTATTAAATTTTAGTGACGATCCAACATTTGGATCGTTGATTACTATAATGTTCAAGTGGCGGGCCAAACGAAATTTCACCAGATTCTGCAGATTTTGCAGATTTTTTGGGCAATCTTTGGAACTCCATATCTCACTTATTTGTAAACCAAATTCAACCTATAATATACCAAAACGAAGCTAGAGAAGTGTAGAACAAGATATACCTGCTTGGAGTCCAAATGGTCGCTGGAGATGGCCAGAAAATGGGCTGAAAGACGGCTGTCCGCGGGAAAACAGGGAAATTCGCCAGAATTTCTGGGCAATCTTTCAACGTCCATAACTTTGTCAACACTCAACGAAATCAAGTGATTCAAAAACGGAAATCATAGTTCTTGACGAGAGGAAGAGATTGGTACCTCGCAAGATGGCTATCTCACCGTGATTTGGTCGGAAAACACCTCGAAAGTGGCTGAGGTCGCCGGAAACTGGGCAAACTTTAAATCATTATAACTTTCTCATTTCTCCACCAAATCACACGATCCAAACATGAAAATTCATCTACACAACATGAGGAATCGATCTATACCTATTTTGAGTTCAAAAGATGGCTAAGAATTGTCTGAATCACGCCTAGAAGTCCCAGCCCAAAACCTTGTTCTTCGAACTCAAGGTTAGGATTCGTTTTCAATGAAACAAAACTCAAAACTGGGTTTATGGTGGTGAAGCCATGCAGATAATGGCAGTTTTGATGTTCAAAAAGATGAAATTTTTGGTGATGATGGTGGTTTGTTTCACGGGAGAAAGGGAGAGCCGAGAGAGTTAGAGAGAAAAGCTACGGAAGAAGAAAAAGAAAGAGAGAGAGTGTTCCAGAAAAGTGGGGGTGGCCCGACGTGGCACTCATCCAATGGTCAGACAAAATACCACATGTATTTCAAATGGAAAATTACCAAAATGCCCTTAACGTTTAAAGGTTCGTAGAATCTTCGTTATAACTCGAAATTACATTCCACTTACGCCCACGCGTCCGCAGCGACGAGTACTACGAGGATAAGCTAAGAAAACGAGTCTTACTTAACACGACACAATAGTCAACAAAAGTCAACGCATTTTCCTTGAAGGGTATTTTCGTAAATTCACTTTTAAATTTATAAAATCTATAATTCTTAGGGACGGGTCGTTACAATCTACCCACCTTAAAAAATTTCTTCCCCGAAATTTAAAATCATTTGCTAGACAAAAGTAGTGAACAGACAGTAGAAAAATAAATACGTGAAGGAGATATCAAGTTAGAGCGGTTGCATAAAAGATAATGCCATTTCGTCGCGATCGGATTGCAATTATTCCTCTTTCATGCCTCCAAGCTCATACTTTTCTTCTCCCTCAGTACAATACTTCAATTTAAAATCTTTTATGAAAACATCAAGTCAAAAATAGATATGTAAAAACATCACGTCAAATTAAGCATATATAAATAATAACATAAAGTTAAAGTAACTGTATTGAAATCAAAGACCGAACATAGAAAGATTTCACCTATGCTCTCGTAAACGAACCTAGTTGCCTACTTGCTTAACGAACCCAACAATAATTTATTGATATTACAGTCTGCAGCCCGCAATACCAATAACTTGTTGTTGTCTCGACAAGCAAGTAAAGAATTCACGAGGGTGCAATATTACCATTTTGCCCCTCATTGTGAAATACACATACATCGCCTAAATAAAACCTTATTTGCGCTCACGCACTACCTTCTCAGGTAACATCGTTAATATCATAAAATTTCTATGTCACAATCTCGATCATTCAAATACCTGTTCAATACGCTTCTATAAAGCACATACTACGCATAAATATTAAATCATTTCTTAAACGATGATATGCTCATAACCAGGAATGTAACCGCAGTTACGCATAACTCTAATAAAAGTAAGTGTCTACCAATCATGTTCTAGGCGTAAAATCTCTATATATCGGCCCCAGTGGTACCACAGCAAAACCAAAATTGTAACCGTAGTTACAAGCAACTAAAATAAAGATAGTGTTATGTTGCAACCAACTAATGGTGGGACGAAAAACGGTGAGATATATATACGCCAAGATGATAATCTTCTCGGGTTTCTGTTTGCTTGAACTAGCACAGAAGTCTAGAAGCAACTCTTTCATAATGCCATCATCCTCCAAAAACAAACATAGAAGAAACTATGGTTGTCCAGGAAGTTTGAACTGTATATCCTCAAACATCCCCTCTACCCTAACCAAAGGTGTAGCGTGCCTAGACTAAGAATTCTTTTCAAACACCTCAAGTGGAGCCTCAGTTTTAATTCCTTTCATATCTCCACATTTGATTAGATCGTGAACAAGGGCTTTTAGATCACGGCGTGCGGAAAAGTTAACAACAGCCCACTTCTATCTTAGTTGGCTTCACAAGTGTTTTGTTGTCTAACGCCCATTTTAAGAAAAGAAAACATCGTCAATACTTTAAGCTTTAGGGCTGGAAGAATACAGCTTCCCACTTAACTAAAGCTACCACCAATTGAAACACTACATAAGCATAGCATTGATTCAACATCACGGTTATTGATTTTCACATTTTCTACATGTACAAAATAGCTCATATAGGGAGCTTATAGTGATGATTCCTCATTTCCGATCGGATACAAGAAGTGATTATAATCATTCGAACCATTCTTGATAATTCAAAAATAATGTCAAATCAAGTTGGTGAACTCCAACTAAAATAGAATAGGAATGGCTGAAATGTTAAAGGGTAATTATATCTTTTGCGGTGATAAACAATAACTAAGTTTGCATAAACAGGATAATGTACAATAGTGTAAGAGTAGACGTTTTCCAGATTCTTCCACCGTCATAGTCAGAAATCTGATTCTTTTCAAATGCATATGTACTTAAGAAATCTAAAGTTGATAAAGATTTTGGGCATGTTCTCCACAGAGAAATGTCATTCGATTTTTAAGCAAAGATGATAAATGTTGACTCTAAGTCATGGATAAGATGGCTCATTCCAAACAGTGCTACACATTAGAAATATAAGTGATAATCCGTCATGCTACCTTTACACACCCGAAACATCCAAGAAAACGTCATCATGAATTTTCAAAAAGGTCAACGTCATTGAAGAGTGTAAGCAATGGTGAGATGAGACAACGGTTCTATTATCAGAAACTTTATTCATATCCAACTTCCCAAACTAAGCTAACTTTCCTCGGTCGAAAAGTGAAGAAGGATACTATAGTCGAGGAATCACTAACAAATTGTCGATAAAATCGACAAGACCAATGATATCCCGTAATTCCACAATACTTTGTGAGAATTTCAACTTTCTTCTTTTACGACCTTTTTAGGAAAAGAAAAGAATCTCGTCCACTGAGATCACGTCTCCCAAGGAAAGTACCAATTTAATCAAAGTTTACAATCGAGGAATCTGGTATAAAGCTGACTAACGGTTTTATTTTTATTTTCAATCGTCACCCGATCAAGCTGCTAAAATGTAGGTACAAACCTAGGTTCAGTCTTTCGCTTTTGTGAATAGGTTTGAAGTTCTCTAGATAAAGTGTTTGATTGGGTAATTCCATAATCGGTAAGCTTTAGTGACTAAGTTCTTTCAATAAGGTAGGATTTGATCGAAAAGTTACAAGGAAAACTAATATATGAGTGGTTCGATAAGAAATAGGGAGAATAAATATGGTGTTAACAAAGTAATTCATTGGTGTATTCTATTTCTCGCATTTAGCGGCATCCCAAGTAGAATTTTGAGAAGAGACGCCAAAGATATATATCCTCGAAACGTACTAAACTACTAACTTTACGACACGAACTAAAAAGTCTTCACAGTTTTCTTGTCACTCCAAAACATTCAACCAGTGAGATGTCATTTTGTATTTCGATCCTACTGTCTACCTGTAGAAAAGATCGAAAGGTGGCTAGTCAAAGAAATTTTGATTATCTAACTAGGTTATAGGGTTAACATAACTGTGAGTTTACTGTCTTAATACAAGGTATATTACTAAGTTTCCTCGGTTTAGTTTCTCAGGCTCAAATAGTCACTGTTAATCAGTCTACCAGTTGCGATGCTAATTGATGCATATACGATATTTTAATATTGTTCGCTACCCTGAAACTGTAAACCGGCGTCTTGGCATAAAGGTATCACTCCCAGATACTAGCATGTGGTCGGTATCAGAAATCATACCACCTAATTACTAGTTAACAGCTTCTGGATATCGGATAGTGTCGCCAATTAGTAGTGCCACCATAGGGTGGGTACAGGCTAGAGCTCGCTCGAACAGTTGGTTTTGGACGATTGGTAAAGAATTGGTCTTGTGAGATGGTTCATTAATTCGTACACCTATGCCTATACTCATCGAAATGACGAGTATAGCACCAAAAGATAACTCGGAAACTAGCGTTGGCTGGAACGTCCTAAGGCCAGAGAAAGAATTTTCTAACAATTTACTTTAGGACAGACTGAAACGGAAGTCGATCTTCCTCCTGAAGATCCGGATTGATCACTAATGCGTTTAGGAAGATTAGTGTTATCAGGGACCAAAAGTGATTGTCCCAAGATGTACTTCCATCAAGTGCTACTCTTGTAGCACCACATTGTCACTCAAGACATTTCTGGAGTTTTGAAGAGAGTAGACCTCGTAGGAATTCTAATAGGTGACACTGCCAAGGAACCAAAACTATTTCTAATTTCCAATCTAAAAAGGTTTAATAATGATGGTTAAGAATAGTGATGGAATTGATGTATAGATCCCTGGTGATACACCATTACCAATACAGTGACCTTGCTTTAAGGCCATCAACTAGTCTCGAATCTACATTTTTCCTTAGCAGGGAAGATCTTTGCTTTAAGTTTAAAAGCATTCGACAAAGTAATCTTCCAAAATGTCAACAAGTTAGCAAAAATGCCTAAAACTGAGGAAAACTAACACATTTTTTTGTATTCGACAAGGTGGCAACATTCGATAATTAGGCTCAACAACCTAGAATGCTTTCATCACGCGTGTGATGGATGCAATACTGCCCAACTTATGCTTTGATACCAAACTGACACACCCTAACCCGGAATGTCCACTAGGACTTCGAATCGAGCTATTTTGGCCGACACCTGGAAGGTGACGAAGCCATAAAGTGCAGTGATATGAAAAATGTGAGTAAATTTAAACCTAAAAGCACCTAAATACCAGAGTGCGCTGGTAAGCGGGTATGCACCCACTTCACACGTGTCGTCAGAGCATAAGTAAAGTACAGTAGTGTGGGTAAAGATCATACCCTCAGAGGTAGCCACTTATACTAAGATTCGTCAAGAATCCTCGTCAATACGAACTTTCAGCAGCTAAAACCTGGAGAGGCACAAAACAGAAAATGTAAGTGGCAAAAACAAAGTTTTTGAAAACATCTTTCTCTTTAGAAAATATAATAACCCCTCACCGTAAAACCTATATAATTTCCCAGAAAATAATACTACATACGTATATAGAAATCATTCTCGAGAGCATTGGAAACAAGATATATGCCATGCCAACTATCGCAACAATAAATATGTAAGCCATGTGAAATAAATCAATGTAAAATGCTATGTCAGTCGAAGTCACCTAACGTGACCTGTATGGCTGAACCTATAGCTTATAATCTATTCCTGCACACGAGTCGGAACCACCAAATGTGGTCTGTGCCATAGGGCTATGTGTAAATATGTACACTCAAGTGCAACGATCACGTGAAGGCTGTGCGAATAATCGCGGGTCACCTACAAGTCGGAACCACCTAATGTGGTATGTACGACAAGGTTGTGCACTAAACTTGGATCCAAGGTGAGCGTGCGGTGCGGGAGGTGAACATAATGTGAATGACTGTGTCCTAGCCACGGGGCGTGAACACTAACACCGGGGTGCAGGATAATGAGCACTAAATGCATCCAAGCATAACCATATTTATCACAACCACTAACATCACATTGTACTCACCTGTAGCTTGCCTGGGCCTCTGCAGCATCATGCAACATTATGCATAACTACACTAATGCATATATTAAAATATAACACAAGTATGACATGGCATTTCAATCATATTTCATTTAAAACAATTTCTGGGAAAAACGTAAAGCATACATACGTATATATATAGAAAACCCAAAAGCCCACTCACCAGCAGTCCGCGCTACAACTCCCTAGCACGAATATCGAGATGTCTCGAACGATCGTCGCCTAGAGCAAATATCAAATCACATCTTAGAATCCTTACTGATAGAATACGTAATTTATATAAAACACAACCCCAAGGAAGATTTAGAATGATTTGAGACCCATTGACCAAAAGTCAACCATCGGTCAAAGATCGACGCTAGGGTCCACAACCCTACGTAACTCGATCCGGAAGATCCACATATCAGATTTTCGATCCATAAATTCTAAAGTTCCACATTATGTTTCTACAATAACATTCTAAAGTTTCGGAACGATCCAACGATCGGATCTCCGCCAATTGCCAAAACCAAATGGCGGTTAATGTTTTATTTTATGAACTTACAAATCCAATTCAGGAAGATCCGTATGCCGGATTCCCAATCCGTAAGTTTCTATGGTCCCAAATATTACGTACTATAACATATTAAATTTTAGTGACGATCCAACGGTCGGATTGTTGATTACTATAATGTTTAAGTGGCGGACTTTAACGAAATTTCACCAGATTCTGCAGATTTTGCAGATTTTTTGGGCAATCTTTGGAACTCCATATCTCACTTGTTTGTCAACCAAATTCGACCCATAATATACCAAAACGAAGCTAGAGAAGTGTAGAACATGATATACCTACTTGGAGTCCAAAGGGTCGCCAGAGATGGCCAGAAAATGGGCTGAAAGACGGCTGTCCGTGGGAAAACATGGCAATTAGCCTGAATTTCTGGGCAATCTTTCAACGTCCATAACTTTGTCAACACTCAACAAAATCAAGTGATTTAAAAATAGAAATCATATTTCTCGACGAGAGGAAGAGATTGGTACCTTGCAAGATGACTATCTCGCTGTGATTTGGTCGAAAAACACCTCGAAAGTGGCGGAGGTCGCCAAAAACTGGGCAAACTTTAAATCATTATAACTTTCTCATTTCTCCACCAAATCATACGATCCAAACATGAAAATTCATCTACACAACATGAGGAATCGATCTATACCTGTTTTGGCCCAAAACCTTGTTCTTCGAACTCGAGGTTAGGATTCATTTTCAATGAAGCAAAACTCAAAACTGGCTTTATAGTGTTGAAGCCATGCAGATAATGGCGGTTTTGATGTTCAGCAAGCCGAAATTTTTGGTGATGATAGTGGTTTGTTTCACGGGAGAAAGGGAGAGCCGAAAAAGAGTTTGAGAGTTAGAGAGAAAAGCTACGGAAGAAGAAAAAGAAAGAGATAGAGTGTTCTAGAAAAGTGGGAGTTTCATCCAATGGTCAGACAAAATACCACATGTGTTTCAAATGGAAAATTACCAAAATGCCCTCAACATTTAAAGGTTCGTAGAATCTTCGTTATAACTCCAAATTACATTCATCTTACACACATGCATCCGCAACGACGAGTACTATGAGGATACACCAAGAAAACAAGTCTTACTTGACACGACACGACAGTTAACAAAAGTCAACGCATTTGCCTCAAAGGGCATTTTCGTAAATTTACTTTTAAATTTATAAAAACTATAATTTTTAGGGACGGATCGTTACAATGGAGACCCTCATCCACAAATGTATAGGAGTATTGTGGGTGCTTTGCAGTATTTGACGATAACGCTTCCTGACTTGTCTTATGCCGTTAACCAGGTTTGTCCATTCATGCATTCACCAAAGAACACTCACTAGATAGTTGTAAAATGAATACTAAGGTAATTAAAGGCCACTTATGATCATGGTTGGGTGTATAAGCCTGGTAATATTCAACTTAGTACTTTTTCTGATGCAGATTATGTTGGTGATCCAGATACCATGCATTCTACAGGTGGCTTCTATATTTATTTGGGGTCTCATTTGGTTTCATGGAGTTTGAAGAAGCAAAAGACGGTGTCTCGTTCTAGTACTGAGGCTGAGTATAAACAATTAGCATATACTGCTGCAGAGTTATCATGGTTGCAATCCTTATTCAAGGATTTGTAACTACAGCTTGCTCGGTCGCAGATATGGTGTGACAATATTTCTTCGATTTTCTTGGCTTCCAATCTTGTTTTTCACTCACGCACAAAACACTTGGAGGTAGATTACCATTATGTCAGGGAAAAAGTGGTTTGTGGCGAACTTCTTGTGAATTACATATGTTTTCAAGACCAAATTGCATATTTGTTTACTAAAGGGTTGTCCTCTGCACGTTCAAACCCTTATATCCAAACTTCTAATCATTCCTCGTTCTGTTAGCTTGCGGGGGGCTGAAAGACTGAGTCATGAATCCTCTTCTAGTACAAACTCTTGAGTTTGTTTACTTGGTCAGCAGTTCTGATTAGATAACTTTTCTGTTATTATTACTTGATTTTTCAAAGTTGTTGTAATTAGTTTCCATCGTGAATAGAGGTGATGGTTTGTTATTTTTTGAATTTTGAATTATAGCTTGTAAATAGGATTTTGAAAGTCCTGATGTAATCCGAAGTTGATTATAAATAGATTGCACCCTATGTTGTTGAGGGCATGCAATACAATGAAGAAAAACCTTGTCCGATATTTACTTTCCTGCAAAACTAGTTTACTGGAAACCTAGTTCTCTACAAATCCTAGTTCTTTAGCAACGACTTCATCTTACGGTTTTTATTTCATTCCTTGCCATGTGGGTTCCTCTTAACTCATTATTTGATCCCGTTGCCTACAGATTATTTGATCCCGTTGCCAAAAAAATAATTGTAAGTCGAGACGTGGTGTTTGAAGAAGACCAAAGGTGGAACTGGGATGACAGTCACAAGGAAACTATCTTGGCGGATCTGGAGTGGGAGGAAGAAGAAGAACAAGGTACGAATGAAAGTCTTGGCGAAGAAAGTGATGAACAAGAAAGCATGGGGTCAGTTCAAGGTGACTCATTCGAAGAATGAGAGTCTTCAATTGATGGGAACACTTTTCGTGTTAGACGAAGTCGAAGACCACCAACATGGATGCAGGATTATGTAAGTGGTCAGGGCCTATCTGATGAAGAACACGGCGATATGGCTCATCTAGCCTTATTTTCTGACAGTGATCCCTTGACGTACGAGGAAGCAATAAAGAGTGACAAATGGAGACAGGCCATGGATGTAGAGATCAAAGCTATCGTGAAGAATAACACATGGGAACTCGTTGAACTTCCACCTGGAGTAAAAACGATCGGAGTCAAATGGGTTTTTAAAATGAAGCTCAATGAAAAAGGTGAAGTGGACAAATATAAGGCTCGACTTGTCGCGAAAGGGTATAGTCAAAAGTATGGAGTGGATTATGCCGAGGTGTTTACACCAGTAGCTCGTTTGGATACCATTCGAGCAATTATCTCACTTGCTGCATGCAAGAGCTGGAACATCTACCAACTAGACGTTAAATCTGCATTTCTGCATGGAGAAATAGATGATGAAGCATTCATGGATCAACCACCGGGCTATGAACAACAGGGATAGGAAGCTAAGGTATATCGACTGAAGAATGCGCTGTATGGGCTCAAACAAGCCCATCGAGCTTGGTACAGTCGAATAGAAACTTACTTTGGTTAGGAAGGCTTTGAGAAGTGTCCTTATGAGCACACCTTGTTCATTAAAAGGGGCGATGGAGGTAAATTTTGGTTGCGTGCCTTTATGTTGATGATCTTATATTCACTGGTAATGATGAGACCATGTTTGAAAGCTTTAAAAAATCCATGATGGATGAATTTGACATGACCGATCTTGGAAATATGAGGTATTTCCTTGGGATTGAAGTTTTGCAAAGAGAGGATGGTATTTTATCAATCAACAAAAGTATGCTCAGGAGGTTCTGGAGAGGTTCAGTATAGATCAGTTCAATCCGGTGCACAATCCGATTGTTCCTGGTTCTAAATTAACTAGGGATGAAAATGGAGTAAGAGTTGATGAGACATTCTACAAACAAATAGTAGGAAGCCTCATGTATTTGACTGCCACTCGTCCTGATCTAATGTTTGTCGTGAGTTTGGTCAACAGATATATGGAACGACCTACAGAAACACATCTGCAAACAGCGAAAAGGGTACTACGGTATGTGAAGGGTACAGTCAATTTTGGAGTGTTCTACAAAGAGGGAGGAACTGAAGAACTCGTTGGCTACACAGATAGCGATTATGTCGATGATCAAAACGATAGAAAGAGCACATTTGGTTATGTTTTTACTCTGAGTTTAGGAGCAGTTTCTTGGTCTTTAAAGAAACAACCAGTAGTCACTCTCTCAACTACCGAGGCTGAATTCATCACTGCAGCATCTAGTGCTTGTCAAGCTATATGGTTAAGAAGAATCTTGGAGCAGCTTAATCATGGTCAATACAAACCAACGGTGATTCATTGCGATAATGTTTCAGCAATTAAATTGTCAAAGAATCCAGTCATGCATGGTCAGAGCAAACATATTGACGTACGATTTCATTTTCTTCGAAATCTCATCAAAGATGAAGTTGTTGAATTAGTGCAATGTTCAACTCAGTAGCAAATTGCAGATATCCTGACAAAACCACTAAGGCTCGAAGTGTTCGTGAAGATGCGTGATCTCATGGGTATCTACGAATGTCCAGGGGTAAACTGAATGTTGATAGAATTCAGTTTAAGGGAGGATGTTAAAGTTGTTAAGATCTCCTAGCTGATAGGGTTAGGTTTTCCTTGTTTCTAGGCCGTAGTGGTTTGAAGCCATGCATAATAATCCCTAGTCTTAAGGGACATGTTATCTTCTGTTTTGGACTTAGTCTTTCTCCACAATTCTAGGGCTGTAAAGTCGTGGTTGTTATTTCCCATTCAGTTTGTTTTCAAGGTTATTTAATAGCCATGATTGTTTTCTAATTCAATAAGAAATATTCTCTATGCATATTGAAGTTGTCGTGCTTTTGTTCCTGTCAAGCTCTTTGCCATTACACCTGGTTTCTTAGCATAAAAAAAGCAAAGAAAATTACGACAGAATAATAAAGCAATATTGTAGCATCATTTAAAATGCAAATTGGAAACTAAAGAGAAAAAAAATGAAGTAAATAAGCAGTTAGAAGTCGTAATCAAGAGACAAAGAAAAATGAAAACCCTAATAAAAATTAAAAGGAAAGCCCAGCAAGCAGCCACAAACGAACAAGGACGAACATCTCAGACATTCAAACCCTACATACATTCCAAACACAACAAAGAATCACAAGTTGAAGTTTGTGAAGAATTCTCTTTCTTTTTTTAAATTTCCACGCAGGTCCCTACCAGACCAAACGGGCCACCGTCCAATAGCTTACATTAAAAATTCATTACCAATAAGTTTTGGTGCTATTAGGCGGCTCTTGTCTTTGACTTGTTAATAGTGTTTAGCACTAATTGGTTTCCAACTAAGTACAGATCACCAGTGAAAAGCAGAAAGGAAGAAGAAAAAAAAACTTGACGTTGAACTAACTTCTTAATTTCCACTTCTTCAGTTTTTCCCTAAGTGATACGAGTACGACTTTAATTAAACCGTATGTTGTCAGTAATCCGTACGTGCATGAAATTAAAAGGTGTTTAGTCGCTATTATGGATACATAGAAAGACACTACGAATTAAAGCTCAAATTGAAGCTAAAAATCCAAAACCAACTTTATGCATATAAACGTGGTTCAAATTAATAGTTTGATAACATAATTTAACGTCATTTGAGTGGTCCAGATGGGTATGTAGAAATTGCAATGTGAACGGTTGGAGCCAGAAAACATTTCGTTTTGCCATATTGACTCTAACTGTAAACACGAGTGGAATTAGGGTACGGTCTACTTCCAAAAGATAGGCCACACTTAACGACTTATATTCTGGAAATATTTTTGCGTGTTTCTCAACTGCAATAATTGCATTCGATCAATGGATATATATTTGTATTATTTTCAGATGCTTAGTTTGATGTGGGTAAGGATGACCGGCCGGCCATTGAGCTTGCAGGAGGCTGTCTAAATACACTGACCTCCAACCTAACCAGAGGCCCCAAGAAAAAGGGACAGATCGGGATCCACGCATTTGACAAATACCAGAAATCATTGGGTGATTAGGGGCCTCTAAATTCTCTCGTATAGCACCTTCTTTAACATAATAATCTTTTTTCAGGTATTTTTTTTCTATAATATACGTACTCTCACCTCCCTCTAAATTAACTAAGGTATATACCTTTAGTAGACCTTACAAGTTGTTTAGAAGAATCGTATGTTACTATAGCGATTGACTCACCCCGTCCCGAATGAGGGCATGCTGGTTACGTCACGCTAGCATGCTAGTTGGATTATTGCTAGTAGTTGGTTTTTATTCCTTCGTATTTTTCTTATCTATTGCTTCCGCGTCGCACTTTTGGTTACGT
Source organism: Malus domestica (assembly GCF_042453785.1). Taxonomy (NCBI): domain Eukaryota; kingdom Viridiplantae; phylum Streptophyta; class Magnoliopsida; order Rosales; family Rosaceae; genus Malus; species Malus domestica. Next base: position 26,259,014 of record NC_091675.1, read on the forward strand.
CACACTCACGTGACGGTCAGCACGCCTTAATTCTAAGATCGGGGTGTGTCAGCGATCAGTCATATTGCTTTGCATAAACAAATGACATCCCTTGAGGTGTGAATAACGTTTCCTATTATTACTAAAACTTAATTTGAATAGTCTTATTTAAGGTACAATACTTCATGAAGAAGCACAATACTAAAGAATAAATTAAATATGCCATAAATTAAGGGGAAGTAATGTTGCTTAGATTCCATCAATGTGTATAATTCCTTTGGTTGTGGTAGGAACTAGGAAGGGAAGGCCACCAAGTTTTGAGTTGGAAACAATAAAGGAGAATAAAAGGAAGAAGATGATTATATTAAAAAGAAAAGTAATCCGCATATCTTTCGTCAATCATAAGCTTCAACTTGGTGTGATTTCAGTAATTAATCAGTTATAATATAATTATTGTAACCTTCAACTATATAGTAATTTAGTTAATTAGTATGTGAAAAGCACGAAGACTTAATGACAAACCCACTCGCAAATCTTCTTTCCTATTAAATTATAGAATATATTATCATTATTTCTCAATGTCATACAAAATGCCATACAACTGTAAAATTCTATCGTTAGAGTATCTGGGTGATGATCATAATTCATAAGTAGCTTCTATCTAGGCTCAATCATCGTACAATTAGCTTTTGCAAGAGTGGAGCAAAGGTTCAATCATCCTTACAAGGTAGGGTCACTCTCCTATGTTCAAATATATCGAATTATGCTCAAATGTCTTTGAAAAGAATTGAACTTACAGCTTAACTACTTAAGCTAATCCTGTTAACAAATATGTATATATTATGACAAGTAGTGCTACTATCGAATAGTTTTCAGGAAGATGTACATGAATTTTTATTTATTCGAAATATGGTTAGGCCAAGCTTAATTAATATAAAGAAATAAAATGGTTTGGCAAACACTAGAAATAATCGAAAAAGGTGGTTCGACTACTTTATCATGGATATATAGATTAAGTGGAGGCAATTTTCAACGGGAGTAGTCCAATTAATCAATTAATATTGTGCCATCTGTTTGCATGATCATATGAATATCTTACATATATTTTCCTTTCATGCTTGAATGCGTTTGACCATCTTTGTCATATGTAAATATCAATTAACTACTTTTTATATCCATGAAAAGCAATATTAATTAATATGATAATCCCATTTGGATTACACCTGTTATTTGAAGCACATTACGAATAATTCTCATTTTTGCGTTTAGTTATCGATGCCATATTTTGAAAATGCTTTTAAACAAACTAAAACTGTTTTTAGATAACCAAAATTGTTTTAGTAGTGTTTGACAACAAATTTTACAAATGCTTATGAGTAACGAACGCATTTTAGACTAGTATTTTATCAACTACATACAATACATATGCCTCTTCAAAATGTACTTAAATTTTGCATAGTTTTCTTTTCCACTTTTGTCAATTATAAGTACTTGTAAGGGTAAGTGTTTACGACAAAGATAGTATGGAATTGACCATAATGTTAGCCCACCTCAAGTCTCCTTCGACGGTTGAATGAATGTGTGGCTCACGATTATTTAACTAATTAGATAAGCGATATGTATAAAAATTTGATTGCCGTTGAATAACGCACGAAAGGTTCAAACTATTTTTGAGAGAAACAACAAAAACAAGTTTCTGTTTCACATGAAAACAATTGCAGTTTATTTTTTCTGCATGGCCTACTACGATAATTAGTGAACCAGAATTATTAGAAGCAATTGTCAATTGTATATATTTATAAAAACAAAAGGAGAGCATTAAGATGGTGACCTCTCTCTATATATATGCATGAACATTTTTCTGTGAAATAGGCCGGGCAAAAATTATAGAGATAGAGAAACCAGTAATTGGTTGAGCAGTCAATTATATCAGGGATGTCCTTGTTTTTGGTAGTGGTCAATTATTTTGGAGATGGCAGTTTAGAATATTCCAGTATATTAATATTAGTGAATAAGGGAACTTGCTAAGCCGCACACAATGTCTGCCATATATTATCAATTTGATATTGAATCTGTTATTTACACAAGTCAAACTTAAGACTTATAACAGTCTTATCATAGGTTAAGATGAATATTATTAAAATATATGTCTGACGTAGAAATGAACAATATTAGTTGAAGTGGTAAAAAGATAAATATAAAAAGTCATTCATTATGTATTCACGCATCTTTGGATGATAAACTAAACAAAAGTATATTGTACCACATAACTTTTGATGTTCTATTTTGTTGGACAAAACTTTTTAGTTCATACAGTTATACGCATATATAATTCTTATAGAGTATGTATAACCTAAACACTCATCCTATCTCATCTCACCTCATATAATCAAAGAAGAATAATGCTAGAGATATTCCAAAAAATTCTATACTTTGATAGTATTTTGTACGGAGATTCGAGTATGATGTTAATATGTAACCTACCATTCATCAAATGCCAAATATTGAGAAAAAACAAATATTGTCAACAAGCATCCGAATTAATGAAAAATGCTGGTAACAAAGGCTAGTTGAGTTAGTTGAGACCGTTCTCTTCACTAGACAAGGCCTAGGTTCGAGTTTGTTGTCGGCAACCATTTTGATGGGTAATCTATAAAAATCAAAAGAGTTAAGATTTTCTCTGTAAGTACTCAAAGAGGTTTGTGGTATATTATGCCCTTTAGACGAGGTAGTCTCCCCTCCCTCTTTCTTGTATTGAGAAAAAAAAATACTACACAGAAGTTAAAATAAATGGAGTTTTAACGAAAAGCCCACAGTACTGTTCACTTTAACGAAAAACCATATTTTTACACTAAAAAATCAAATCTGGTACTATTCATTTTACCTTTTATTTTGTCCTTATCATTAAAACTCAAAGTTTTCAAACCATTTTCATTAGTTTTCCTTAAAATAAATGATATCTAAGGGATTTTCCATATATAGTGTTAAAAAGCCAAAGAACGAGAAAAAAGAAGAACAAACATATTATAAATTTATACTATTATTCTACTAACTGAAAAGAATAAAAAAGGACTACGTATGCGATAAGACGATTATATAATGCAAAATGATTATATCTTACTAATTTAAAAGTTTTAACATATAGCTACTTAGCATTATGATTTAATAGTATTTTTTTTTCATTTATAAGTGAGAGGTTTTGGATTATATTCTCGTCAAGGTGAATTTGAACCATATTATTGCTAAACTATTGTGAAACTTAGCTTACTCCCCCACCCTCTAGTGTAGATAATATTGTTTGTTAAAAAAAAAAAATTTAACATATAAAACTGAAATATTGTGATACACTAAATTGTTAAAGGGCTGTTTGATAATTATTTTATTTTCAATTTTTAGTTTTTAGTTCTTTCAAAAAATTGAAAACTCATTTGATAACTAATTACAGTTTTTTTTTAAACGATAGAAATTTCATTAAATACGAATAAAAACATTTACATAAGCAACCAGGGTATTGAATAACTACGCTGACTGAAACTCAAACCAACCATGAAAGCCACCCTCCTTAGAAACAAGGAACTTTAATGAAAAGCACCCGGTACTGTTCACTTTAACAAAAAACCATATTTTTACACTAAAAAGTCAATCCTGTTACTATTCACTTTACTCTTTATTTTGTTCTTATCATTAAAACTCAAAGTTTTCAAACCCTTTTCATTAGTTTTCCTTATAAACAAAGGACGCTACTTAGTGGGCAGCCTTATTACAATCATGAAAAACATAACAAGACTCAACAGACCTCAATTGTTACTGCATAATTCGAATATCGAAAAGAATGCCTTCTATCGTTACCTCACTCTGCAAATTACTATTTATCATCGCAATAAGATTTTTGGATCAGACTAGAAGCCGTGTTCTACGCACACCTCTACCGCGGCTCTAACTGCCTCTGCCTCCGCCACCAAGCTGGACACGCGTGGGTACTTGCCGACACCACCTGCTGCCTTTAAAATCCAAGCGAAGTTTCTTGCAACCATGGTCTAAAATATTCATAATATCCCGATATTTTCATCGAAATTTCGGTATTTTTGGACTACCGATATTTTTTTGGACTACTGATATCATCGATATTTTAGACCTTATTAAGTCACTCATGTATCTTACCATGCAATGTATAAAGTATAAAATATTATACTAATTCATTATATATAAATGATTATGGTGTGTTTAAATTTCTTTTATTAATTACTACATATTTTCTACATTCATAATATTTGCCAGCTCGCTATATAATCAACTTAAATCAGTTATATCTATCATGCAATGCATTTCCATCCAATTTTTATGATAAACTAATAGATAATTGACTAAATAAACATCCTACAAAGTTTCAATAAAAATTCCCAAGTTTTTCTTACAATTTCTATGGTTTTTATTCAATTTTTATCGATATCGATAATATCCCGATATTTCCATCGAAATTTCCATATTTTTGAACTACCGATATTTTCGATATCATCGATATTTTATACCTTGCTTGCAACCCATCCAAAACCTCCCATCCCCTTTACTCCAAGCGCCATACAACAACGTTGCGAAAACGACACCGTTGGCATTACAACACTCGAGTACATGCATGTACGAAGGGACAAGTAAAGTTTGTGTACGATGGATGCATACGGTCTTATTTCAAAAGGCAGGAATCATAGATGCATATGCATCTCTCCACTTCCAGTCTTCCACTTCACCCAAATCCCGAAACACCAAACACCCAACCCTAACCCAGAAGAGATGCTGTCTTTCTCGATAACCTCGCCACCCAAAATGCGTGATAGCTGGCATTGCAACCACTCATGACGTGGCCTCCTTTGGATCTCTTCTTATCCTCAACGGAAACGGACACCAACACATATCTGATATCTTTGAGCTTATAATATTGGGTCGAATGTGACTATGCATTATCTGTCATATTGGTTCGAATATTAACTTTGCAAAAACCAATTTTAAATGTATAAAAAAACCCTCTTGGCCAAAAGATGTAATACTTATGTACATTTACATGCTTATTTTTAAGGAATTGTTATTGGCATTCCAAAATTTTTATTATGCATTCCAAACTTTCCATATTTAAAAAAGAAAAAAAATACAGTTGTGAGGAGTGTAGAATAAGATTTTGGAGTGCCAATAACAATTTCTTATTTTTATTTCCAAGAGAAAGAAAAAATGTATAACCTTATCTTGGAGCAAAAGCCTACGTTTGTCTCTCTCATAATTGTAGAGGAAAGCTTTATATGTTTTAATTGGAAATTGTTATTGGTTTTCAAAAATATTCTTTTTGCACGGCAAACTTTCTATATTTAAGAAAAAAATATAATTGTGAGAATTGCAAAATGAAAATTTTATAATACCAATAATAATTTCTTATTTTAAATATGAGTCTCTTCACTATTAATGCTTTTAGATTAGAATTTTTTGGATGATATAGTTGCAAACATATTAACATGATACCGGCAAATATGTATACTACATAGCGTCATTGTCAATAATATAAACCAAATAGTTATAGATGAGTATTTTTTTTTTCTAAATAAAGGGGACAACTAGTGACAAGTTACGGTTATCTACCCTTTCTGGGCCCAGAGAGGCTATGAGGAATTCACCCTGACTGTGGCCAAAGTCAACCAAACTCACCAGCTTGGAGCATCAAACCCAGGACCTCCCACATTTATTTATTTATTTGGGAGCCCTAGTTCACACTCTTATCAATGGGTTACTTGTTGTGGTTAAATAGTTATAGTTGACTGTCACATCCTGACCCAGGCTCCACCACATCCCGGGCTCGACTCTGCCGTAACATGATATTATCCGCTTTGGGCCCCGACCACGCTCTCACAGTTTTATTTCTGGGAACTCACGCGAGCAGAACTTCCCAATGGGCCACACATCCTAGGAATGCTCTGGCCCATTCTCGCTTAACTTTGAAGTTTCTACGGAACCCGAAGCTAGTGAGCTCACAAAATGCCTCGTGCTATATGGAGGTGGGCATGTATATATAAGGCATAGAGGATCCACTCCCCTGGACGATGTGGGATCTAACAATCCACCCCTCTTAGGGGCTCGACGTACTCGTCAACACACTTCTGGCCAGGAATTGGCTATGACACCAAATTGTCACATCCCGACCCGGGCTCCACCACATCTCAGACTTGACTCCGCCGTAACACAATATTGTCCACTTTGGGCCCCGACCACGCCTCCACGGTTTTGTTTCTGGGAACTCACGCTAGCAGAACTTCTCATTGGGTCACCTATCCTAGGAATGCTCTGGTCCATTCTCGCTTAACTTCGGAGTTCCTACAGAACCCAAAGCCAGTGAGCTCCCAAAAGGCTTCGTGCTATATGGAGGTGGGCATGTACATATAAGGCATAGAGGATCCACCCCCTGGGCGATGTGGGATCTAACATTGACAAATGATGAAAATAATTATTCAATTAGCCAGCTGTTCTGATCTTTTAGTTCAATATCCTCTTCTCCTTTTTCTTACATAACAATTATTTTTACATTAAGAGATGGGAGAATCAATTGATATTAAACTCTTCATGGACGAGATTTGAACCTAGATTTCTTGCATACAATTACAAGCGAAAAAAATAGCATTTGAACGTCATCTTTAAAAATAAAAATAAAAAGTGTAATTTATTTAGGGATATTTGTTGATTTGCCTATTGAACTTGTATGCGGCTACTAATTCCCCCCTTATACTTTAATTTTAGCCGATTGCTCGTTTGAACTTTTTTTTAATTAGCCAATTTTCCGTTGAACTTTAATTTTAGCCGATTACCTCATGTACTTTTATAAATAGCCAATTCCTCCCTGGTGTTAAATTTTAAAAACTTTCATTCAATTTTTCATCTTTTTTGCCCTTATACAGTTATCATGTGTTGTTTCCGTAATGGAAAATTGGATGAAAATTTTAAAATCTAACTCCGGGAGGAAATTGGCTATTTGTGAAAGTTCACGAGGGTAATCGGCTAAAATTAAAATTTAAAAGGGAAATTAGCTAATTATAAAAGTTCAAGAGAGTAATTAGCTAAAATTAGAGTTCATAGAAAAATTAGCTGTTTACAACTTCATGAGGCAAATCGACAAATATGCCATTTATTTATGAATTTGATGAAATATTTGGGTTATGTTGGTGCCACATCATCAAAAAAAGGGAGGAGGCGGGGGGTGCCATGGGGTTAGGTTCGAGGATCCCGGGGATCCTTCAATCACATTCGTTCATTGTAAATCGTGTAGTCAGTTTCTATCAGATACTGTTTATATTTAATTTTAAATAAAAGAATTTATAATAATTTCTGATCATATAATGTACAATGAACGGATATAATTTGGAAGATTTCCGAAATCCTCATAAAAAAGATTCGACGAAGATTCTTAACAAAAAAATCCGACGAAGATCCTCACTCGTAAGGTTCAACGACTTGAGGACGTGGAGGAGTGCAAGGGGAGAAATTCAGTTCTACGATGCATAGGACGGAGACTTGTCGGAGCTCAAACAATCAATATCGGGCGCACACGTGGCACCGGAAACAGAAGAACATGTGTGTCGTCTATGTTTTCATAACAACTGTCATATTTGTCCGTTTAACACAGGGTGTCTACTTTCCCAAATAAGCTCGTTTTCCACATGACCCGAAGAATGGGGATAACAATTCAGGAGATAGAGCTTTCTGCATGGATTCCATGTTTATGGCGCTTTTTTTTTTCTTTTTTTTTTTATTTTATTCTTTTTATTCTCATATTTGCCATACCGACAGTTGTTAGAACGGCTGAAAGTACTAGGGAAGATTTATGCTTTTCACTTTGACATGGTAGTCTTGGTTCAGGTGAGAATACGACGCACCCTTTTTTTTTTTTTTTTTTTGGATAAAAGCGATAGTGTTGCATTCATTCAGGACCTTACATAGTATCCTCAAACAAGGAGGTCAATGATAAAAGCTAGGAGGTTGAGCAAACCACTCACACCATCTCCAATATTTAAACCAAACCTAGCAAGTCTATGAGCAACCGTGTTAGTTTGACGGACATGGGTGCATAATTCTTTAGTGAGTGCGCCGAGAATGCTCTTCGTGTCTTCTACTAACTGCCCAATTGATGTTGACATGTTAGTAAAGGTATCACAAAGAGCCGTCAGAGTCTGAAGAAAGTCTCATTCCAATAAGAAATTTCTGAAACCCCTCGAGTCCGCCCAAACTGAACAAGCCCTTGCTACCATAGCTTCTGCTTGCAAGGGAGAAAATATATCCTGGAACTTCATGCCGGACACCACAACAAAATTTTACATTACTCGACATTTTTGTCTGTCGTTGATCTGTCTCTTCAGGTGAAAATTGATGACCTTATTCTCAACATACATATACACTGGATTGGAGTGATTGTGAATCATGTTTAGACTCGTCCTATCTAGAAACTAAAATCCTTCTTATTTGTTGTTCTATGTCATGTTAGTTATTATTTGTTGTTGGGGTTTTTTTTAACTTTAATCCTTAAATAATATTGAAATTTAAAATAAACCTAGTGTTAGATTACATATTAATTATAATCCCTCGATGTGTCCTTAATTCAAAATAATTAATGTGCATTTTATTTAATGTCTCCTATTAAATATTTAAATTTATTAATATACAAATTTTAATTTATTTTTTGACCAAAAAAGAGTTTTTTAATTTATTAATTTTATTTAACATTCTTCAAACTTGAAAGACTCAATTAATGTACGTAAATGTTAGTACCGAAATGTATTATATTGAACTAATATATTTAAATGTTAGTACTGAAATATATGTACCGAAATATATGCACTGAAATGTATTATATTAAATTAATGTTCCTAAATGTGTGTACCAAAATGTATGCACCGAAATGTTAGTACCAAAATGTATTATATTGAATTAATGTACCTAAATGTTTGTATAGAAATGTATGTACCTAAATGTATGTACGGAAATCTATTATAATGAATTTAATGTACCTAAATGAGGAAGACAAACTACATCGAAATATATTGTATAACAAAAATTAATTTATCTAAATGTTTGCAATAAAATATATTAGGATAAATGAAATGAAAATGAAAATGAAATACAATTAATACATTAAAAATGAAGAAGAAAAAGAGAAATAAATAATAAATAATATAATATAATTAATAAATGAGGTTATTAATATATCAAGAGACTAAAATTAGATTTTGATCTTACTCATGGTTTTAATCTAAAAGTCATCTTTGCCAAAGATTAACAAATTGTTAGATGGAATCAGAGCGATAGCGTAAGAATTTTTAATTTGTAATATTTTATTATATTAAAATAGTACATGACTAAATTATTGTGTCATAAACAACAAAGATGAGATTGATTAAATAAGATGAAGTTTAGAAAAATGTCTTATACAAGATTAAAAATTGATTTTAATCCCTAAACTCTATTTAATGTTCTCATTATAGTAAGTATCTTATATAAGAAAATATTTTTGTAAAGATTATTCGGTACACATATTTTTGCATATTTTCTTATGTGCCACTAATTCATTACAATATATTTAGGTACAAACATTTCGGTACACTAGGTTAGTATAATATGTTTAGGTACGGATATTTCGGTACACTAGTTTATTATAATATATTTAGGTACCAACATTTCGGTGCACTAGTTTAGTATCATATATTTTGGTAAAAAAAAATTCGGTACACTTATGTTTTTGCATATTTTCTTATGTGCCACTAATTCACTACAATATATTTAGGTACAGACATTTCATCAGGACACTAATTTAGTAAAATATATTATGATACGGACGTTTAGGTACACTAATTAGAGGAAGAAAAATAAATATAATGAATAAAAATGTGTATAATAATAAATAATTTTAATTTTAATGCAATGACATTAAATAAGATATATGTTAAATATTAAAACAAAAATATAACATAAATTTGAATTAAGTACACATTAGAGGACTAAAATCAATATCCAATATAACACCAGATTTTTATTAAATTTTAATCTTCTTCAAGGATTAAAATTCAAAAACCCCTTAATAAAAATTTGTCATTTGAGTGATTTGGTAGCTCTGATGCAAACCGCAAAGTTGAGTCGTTAATGATATATGTTGTCGTTGCTTAATTATTTAAAATTTGATCTTTCTGGTACTTAAACACGTAACCATTTAGATACCACAATTTGGTATTTTGTTATGGACAAGATCAACAACAAAATTTTTAAGTGGATAATGCTAGAGAGATGATTTTATTTGAACTATATTTTATAAATCTTACGACATTGTTATTTATGATCGAATTATTACTAAAATGTCATTAATATTTTATTGTTCATTAATGACATACTAAATAATTTATTAATTTGATCTAAAATTTTAATTTTACTTGTATTACTCTTATCAGAAACTGCATGACCTCGCCCTCCGAATTTTTTCGCAGCCCAAAAACAAAAAAATTCAAAAATATATATGTATATATATGATCACAGATCCCTACGATCCATCCTTGTAAAACTAGCTAGATAGGTCAAGAAAATATTATTTTCGTGTTCAGTGATAATTAAACAACCAACTTGCAGATTCTCAAATCCGATTTCGATGTGGAGACTCAAATTTTATACTTATGTTTTCATAGTTGAGTTTTAAAAAGTGAGGGATTTATGCATTTGAGTTTTACGACGGGAAGATGCTAGATAGATTATATTTTTATTCGGGCAGGAAATCTGGCTGGCGGGCATTCTTGGCTCGAGCACACAGCTCCCCGAGGAGTTGGCACTTTGGTTGACTGTCGGGCTCCTGCTTGTCACAATACTACAAGAGAAGAACAAAGTTAGTTCTGAAATGTGCCTTTGTGGGGCCTTAGGTGTAGGCCTTGAGGCTCGCAATCAAAACCAACTAGGTGCTTAGGCGTGCCATTGCCATCTCTGTATGGCAGATGTAGAACAAGTGTGTTTTAAGCCGATTACTTGCGCCCTAAGTTATTTCTGGCTTCTTGTTTATCAAAGGATTGTTGTAGATATGTTAAGTCTACATTAAGTTCTTTTCTATGCCTTGAGATCAAAGACTTTTAGTTATCTTGCATGCTCGAGGGGTGAAGGTTTAGATCTGATCAAGGCATCAGTTTAATTCATTCCAATCTTGATAAAACCACTAAGTGAACCAGATCTGAGAACTGATAGGGGTTTGAGTCAATAAAGGACTGGAAATAACTTGAATATAAACTAGGGAGTACATTATAACACCAGATCTGTTAATTGAAAGACAAAAACAAAGAGAGTCGATTAAGATTTCACCTTGTCGGGCAAGGTTAAACAACTTGCGATCTTTTCTCTTTGCAGTTTACAAAGGATTGAATACTACAGGGGACGACTAGAAAAGAGTTTATACAAGAGGGATTGATACTACAACATTTAGGAAAAGGTAGCAGAGCTTTTACATAGACAAAATATGTCTTTCTAAGGAAATCTACGGCTAAAAAGGTGTAGAGTATGGACAAAGCATGGCTTTCTGGGTATTTGCTTGGCTGAGAGACAAGGGTATGTTTGTTTGTTTGATTGGTTGAGTGTCTTTGTCTCTGGGTCCTCTTCTTCCTTTTATAAATGAATTAACTTGACTTATGCTGTTTCTGTTCTTACTCGAAAGCAATTTGGAGGGTAGGGAACCATTAGTAATTTACATGCTATGCCATTCGTAAAGTGCTTTTGGGCCGAGAGTTGGTGGATTTCCATTGGTTGTCACTTCCTTTGTAAGCACCTAATCTTTGCATTAATGGGGGAGCGCCAATTGGTCTTCAGATGGACGGTCTAGGCTTGGTGCTGGGCTTCGAGCAAGCCTCATTTCTTTAGTCTTTTTGGGCTTTCCTTCCTTTCGGTCCAAAGTTCAAATGTTAACCCAAACAGTGCCCCCTTTAATCCTTGTTAAGTCGGCACCTCGAGACGCTAATAATGATTAAATCGGTGTGCGTCTTCCTCGGAACTTTCATTTATTAAAACAGCTATTGCACTTCTAGACCCTTGCGCTAACCCATGAATCATATCTCTAAGTTGATTGTCCACTATAAATTTCCTTCTCGACTACTTGGTTAAACACCTTAATAATTTCAAGCTTTTAATTTCCTAATCTTCCCAAATTTTCAGAACCTTTATATTTTCCAGAAAATCCTCCCTGGTTGTCACAGCTTTTGATAGCACCTTGAGTTTGAACTCAGCCCTTTTGTTAGATTGGTGAGGAGATTTCCACCATGTGCCACTTGTCATGTGGCCCTCACCGCTTTTGGTCTGACCTACGTACTGAGTTTTTCTTTGATGAGGGATGAGTGTTTTCTTTGGGACCTGCATGGATATCTCAGGCTTTAGTAACCTTAAAAAGCAACATGCTTAAGGCTAATCCTAGCTTCTACATTCTTGGTCACTTCATCATCACAGTTGTATGCTTTGGGATCAATATCAAAGTTTCTGGGATGACCATCATTAGCATGAGCCTTCTTCTTCTTGAGTGTCAAAGTATCCATCAGCTTCTCATTCATTCAAATGACGGGTTCAACCATGAGATCGGTAATGGGCCTCAGCCTCAATAGCTGCCCCTAAATTTTCCATTCCACAAAGAGGCTTTAGTGCACCCATATAGCCTCATGGGTCTTTTAAGCATGGATGCAAAAAGATTCTATTGCTTCAGATGAGCTGAGTAGAATCTTTATTTTTACGCCGGCACACCGTCTTAAGATAGTTGCTTCAGAGGAGCTGAGTAGAATCTCCATGTAACTTCATCATTTAATGAAATGAAAATGTCTTCTTTTCTTTACTTTAACTTGTAATCAACTGTGATGAAGATGTTAATTGTCTTTAGATCACTCAAATCATTTCAACTTCTTCAACATAACAATCCCTAACATCCCATAAGGTTGGATGATAATTCTTCAGAAATTTAGCATTAACTGGATGTTTCTGTAAGTTTCCCTCTAAATCGGTCAAATAATAACCCCATATCCAGTGCTTGATGAATAATGAAATGACCTTTCCAAGTCAGACTTCATTTCCCGAAGCCTCTTACTTGGGCTCCTAAGGGCAAGATCGCTTTCCATACTAAGCCTCATTCCTCAGAAGTCTTCAATTTTACCCTTTTGTTGTATGCTCGGGCAACAACTCTTTTTCCTTCTTGAATCTTGTCTAAGGCTTCAATTCGGGCTGCATCTAAATCTTCAATTCCTTGACACATAGCCTTAATGTATTGTTCACTGTGTAGCCCGAACTGGTTCTGAATTCTGACCGAGCTCACGTTAATCTTTATGGGAATCACGGCATCTTGCCCAAAGGTTAGAGTGTAAGGTGTAGTCCCAGTTCCTGCCCTCTTTGAAGTTCTACAGGCCCACAATGTGTCTCATAACTTCTTGTGCCACTTCTTTGGACTATCTACCACTATTCTTTTGATAATGTTAACCAAGATCTTATTGCTGGCTTCTGCCTGACCATTTGCCTGGGGGTAGTAAGGACTATACTGTTGGAAATGTGCCCTAAAGCCAATCATGTGATGATACTTTACGGACATTTCACATGTTAAACTAATCTAGTTTTACATATAAAGGGCAAAGATTATTGTTTGAGCCGTCTCATATAAATGTTATATGCTTAAACGATAAAGTCCAAGGAATATGTGATTGGGAGAATGTAATCTAATGAAGTTAGATTCATGAGACCATTCTTTCGTAGACACATCCTAAACGTTCCTGATCATAGGATTGCCAATTGGGCGTTGACAGTCCGTTAAGATCAGTACGTACTATGTCTTCTCTCAGGGAGAGTGATTAGTCTCGAGTCATTTGTGTGTGTGACATCAAGACAAGTACGGTAGGTGCTCAATAGAGAATGAGTTCACTGAACGCGATCAACGAAGAGTTCTCATATTCCATGTCACATGAGAACTCATGGTTGGGATAATGCAAAGTAGTCCTTTAACCTGAGGCATCATAGTTGTCTTGTGGTTAAGTCCTTGATCTTTGATTATGTCAAAGTCACTCCATCAGGAGGGTGTCCACGGCATCGTTGGGGTCAAGCCACTTATCTATGGAGACAAGTGAATGCGCAACAAGGGATCTCTAACCTTCAAACCGTTTGAGGGAGAATACTCTATGATATGATTTGAATCTCTGGCCAGAGTATGAATGAGATTGGGGAATGCGTTCCAAATCACATTCAAGGTAATCATATAAGCACAAGACACACATTGGATAGTAGACATGAGAAAATAAACTATCAAACCAAACAATGTGGTCAAGAGTATTAGATTAGAGAAAGACCGTATTGCATTTGTAATCTCGAACTGAATAGGTTCTCCACCTCTTCTGATTAGCTTGGGTAACCATGATATGCTGCTAGGTGTCACTCATGGTTTGTGGAAGCCCTAAACGTGTGTAATCACTAAAGGGAGAATTGAAAATAGTTTCAATTCACAATCGATGTAAAATGGTTTTAATCGCCCACTACCTCGCTAAAATGAACCTAATGGATCGCACACCATAAAAGGTAGAGATTGGAGATTAAACGGAAATGAGTAAGAATGATTAAATGGTTTAATCATTTATTTATGGTAAGGATTAATTAATATGTTAATTAATCAAACGAATAAGTTCGTTAAATGACTTCGGGATAGTTTTGGACCTTAAGGCCCAATGGGCTTCGAACGTCAAGCCCATTAACTTAAGTTGTATGACAATTTAATGAATAAAGATTCATTAAAGCCCAAAAGCCCAAAAATCCCTAAATGGCCAGCCATATGGAATGAATTAGGGTTTTGGTTATTTAGGTCACTTAAAGAAGTGACTATATAAATGACTTTATAGCCAAATATTCATTAAGGAAAAATAAGGGTTTATTTTTGGGGAAAATTGGTGAGAATTGTCTCTCCATTTTCTCTCTAAATAGGCCAACACCTTGGAGGGTACATCTAGCAATCCTACTACTCCAAGGTCACTCATTTCTTCTTCAATCAAACCTTGGTGTCGAGAATTAGAGGTTCTCAATTTTGGGAACTTGGAGAACCTATTCTTCCATCCAAATCCATGGTGATAAGAAGCAAGGAATGAAGGCCCCTATCTCTTTGGGTGATTAGCCTTTGTTTATGCAAAGAGGAATCTACAAAGGTAAATTTCAACTCACTTTGTTTTTGAGTTGTTTATTGGTTCACCAATCTACTAGGCTTTGAATTTCTTGGTAATGTTTTGTTTTTGAGTACATACAAGCATGATTCCGCCTTTTAATTGTTAATTGCATGCTATATGATGTTGCTCAAATGAACATGTTTTCCCAAAAGATTTCCTTCATATACCGAATCATCTTTATCTTGAACTTACTTGTGAACTCTTCTACCTCTCTTGAAATAAAAGATGGTCCTCGGTCTGTGACAATTGTCTCGGGCACCCCAAATCTGTGTAAGATCTTGGTTTCAATGAACTTTTTAACAGTAACTAAGGTTAGGGTTTTTACTGCTGAAGTTTCTACCCATTTGGTGAAATAATCTGTTGCCACAATTATGAATATGTGTCCCTTGCTAGAAGTTGGATGAACTTGCCCAATGAAGTCTATTGCCCATCATTTGAAAGGCCATGGTTTGACTACGGGGTTTAAAGGAACTAAGGGTACATGTTGGAGTGGCTCATATCTTTGGCATTCTTCACATCCTTAGGCATAAGCTTTGCAATCTTTCTCCATCTCAGGCCAAAAATAGCCATATCTTCTTAGTAGCCAGCTCATCTTGGTTTCGACTTGGTGGGCTCCACAGATCCCTTTATGCACTTCGTCCATGACTCTCATAGACTCCTTTTGGCCTAAACATTTCAGCAACAACCCATACGGAGTCTTTCTTAGCAGATTATTTTCCCACAACGCATATCTAGTGGCTTGTTGTCTGTTATTCTTACTTGTGGGAAAAGAAGGATCTTCCAAGTATTGAAAAATGAGTGACCTCCAATCTTCTATCTTAGGATATTCGATCATTACATCCAAGCTGAATCCTCTATTAAAGATAGAAGGGATATTTTTCTTTTACACTTCTACTTCTATCTCGAACCTTCTTTCTTGGATCTGCACTCCAGCAGCCAATTGAGCCATTTCATTGGCTATTGTATTTGATTCTTTGGGGATATGGCTGACTGAAATTTCATCACCCCAATATCTCAATAATTGCTTGGTCGCCAAGTAATAACCAGCCATAGTAATGTGTCTGCATTTGTATTCTCCATTTAGCTGGTTGATTACCAATTCTGAGTCGCCAAATACTTCAACCTCGGTTGCCCCCAACTCCATCAAAATTTCTAAGCCAATTATCAGTGCCTCATATTCTGCCTGATTGTTGGTAATCTCTTGATAATCCAAGAGGAATGAATAACAATGGTGAGAGCCTTTGGGATCCATGATGACAATCCCAGCTCCCGCAGTATTCTGAGTGCAAGATCCATCAAAATATAGTCTCCAAGGAGTGATCCAGAGGCTAGTTATTCTTTTTACTTCTTGCTGGACCCATTCTTCATTGCCTGAACATGCTATGTTTGGCAGGATCCATACATTTGCCACTTCCAAAGTTCCTGAGATACTAACCATTTCCTCTTGAGACTCTTGGTGCTCGGTTAAGAAGTTTGCAATTGCCTGCCCTTTGATTGCCTTTTGAGGCACATACTGAAAATTGAATTCGGACAGTGCCAGAATCCATTTTCCAATTTTTCCTGTCAACATTGGTTTTGACAGCATATATTTGATCACGTCGGTCTTGGCAATGATATGGATGTGGCAAGGCACCATGTAATGCCTTAACTTGCAAGTAATAAAGTACAAAGCCAAACATAGTTTCTCCACCGAGGTATATCTTGTCTCCACCTCAGTAAGGATTCTACTGAGATAGTATATGGCTTGTTTCTTTCCTCCTTCATTGTTTTGGGCCAGCAGGTTCCCAATTGACCTCTCCGAGGTAGAGATATAAAGCTTAAACGGCTTCCCCCTTTGAGGTGGCATGAGCACTGGTGGAGAGGCTAAGTAAGTTTTATATTGTCGAAAGCCTCTTGGTGTGGTGGGCCCTATTCAAAGTCTTCCTTGTTTTTTAACTTGAGTAAAAGGGTTAGTGGCTGAATCTTGCACGCTAAATTCGCGATGAACCTCCTCAAGAAGTTGATTTTTCCCAATAACCTTTGCATTTGTACCTTATTGGTGGGGGGAGGCGTTTCCATGATTGCCCGAGCTTTGTTCTTGTCAACCTCCACTCCTCTTTGATGTACGAGGAATCCCAAAAAGTTGCCCGATCTTACTCCAAAAGCACACTTCTTTGGGTTCATTTTTAGCTTATGGATTCTCATTCTTGTCAAGGCTTGTCTAAGATCCATCAAATGATGCTCTTCAGTTTTGGATTTTACCATGATGTCATCAATGTACACTTCCAAACTATGCCCGATTAAGTTATGAAAAATGGCATTCATTACTCTTTGATAAGTTGCATCGACATTTTTTTAGCCCGAATGACATTACTAAATATTCATATGCTTCTATATGGCTTGGGCACCTAAAAGTGTTTTATGTATATCTTCTTTAATCATTTTTATCTGATTGTATCCTGCATTCCCATCCATAAAAGATAGAACTTTGTACTTGGCTACTGCATCTATGGATAGGTCAGCCATGGGCATGGGGTATTCGTCTTCAACCGTAGCTTCATTAATGTTTCTATAGTCAACACAACATCTAACTGCCTTAATTAAAGCTTTCAAAGCATATACAATGTTGGCCAACCACTCAACATATTTGGCAGGCCTAATAAATCTAGCCTTTACCAGCCTTTCGATCTCTTCCTTGACCTTCTCTTCAATTTCTTTGGACATCCTCTGTGGAGCCTTGTTTGACAGGTTTAAACCCCTCCTTAGTAGGCATTCTATGTTCTACCAAGGTTAGATCTAAACCTGGCATCTCGGTGTAATGCCAAGCGAAACAATCTTTGAATTCATGTAGAACGTTGACAATCCTTGCCTAATCCTCGGTTTCCAAAAAACCACTGATCTGTATTGGTCTTGGATCCTCCTTAGTTCCCAAATCAATGGTCTCCAAGGGGTCTTGTACTTCTGGAGCTGGTTTGTCTGGTTCTGCACAGAAAAACTCAACCAGTTCTGGATTCTCGGGCAAATCCTCTGGTCCATCTAAGTCATATATACATTCAGCCATTTGGATGGCTGTTTCTAACTCTTTCCCAAAAGACTCTACTTCTCTGTTCTGGCTACTTGAAGCCTCTCTGCTCCACTATTCTTCTTCCATGGCTAAGTTTTCCCTTTCTTATCTTTTCTCTCTCCCTTACACTAATACTCTTTTTATTAATGACCTGACTGCAACCACTTAGTCCTTCATTTTCTGTTCTGACATTAATGGTTTTGGGGGTTTGGGATGACATAGGGTTAATCTCATTCTTCTCTTGTAAGGGATAACCCTTGTTCTAGAAGCTTTTGGGCCGTCACCTTTGTTGGGCGACCGTTCTTATCAACTCATGAACACCGAAGAATCCCAATATAGGGATCATACAAGTTGGCTGTGGGTAAGAATGGCCGTGATTCGGCCTCCACCATTTCCCAAAACCTAGGTTCTGTTTCTCTTTCTTCATAGTAGACAGCCACTTGTTGATGTAAAGTAGATGGCACAGAGAGACTCTAATGAAACCAATCTCTCCCCAGTAAAGCTTCATAAATGGAAGTACTGTTTACAACAAAAAAAGCCAACATGATTTGTTTTGAACCCAAATCGACCTCTAATGACAGTATTCCATGAGTCCGGGTGATGGCTCCTGAGAAACTATAAACTGTAAGATTTGTAGAAATAAGATCTTCCTCACTTCTGCACATTATCTTCATCTGCTTGTAGGGTAACACATTGACCGCGGCCCCTCCATCGATTAAGGCCATCTTGAAAGGTACTCCTTCCAAGTGAGCAATTACGTATATGGGTTTGAGATGATTGGCAAGGGTTAAACTTGGGCGAACAAAAACCATTTTGTCCGAGTATATTCTCTCAGGCTTCCTTCCTGATTGCTCGGGCCTGTCTGGTGGTACTTTTGTCCAACTTCTTCGATACTAACATGCGCCATCATTGGTTTTGCTACCATGTAATCACCTTCCATCATGGGATGTTGATCATGCTCGACGCGAAACATGGCTGATAAAACATATGTCATGTTTACGAGGAAGTTGCTGGGTCCAGGTAGATCTTTCCCCTTGCCCCTAATGTTGTCCATAAACTCATCCAACCAAGCATGTGCCTCATCGGGCAACATTAGCACAGGCAACCCTTATCCTTGGGTTATGCCAAAGTTTGACAGTTGTTCTAGAACTTCGCAGATAGTATTTATCAATAACGGTGCAGGCAACCCTCTTTAGGGTGAAATAGTTCCAAAGCAGATCAGTTCTAGGCTCCATCTTAGGGTAGGCATCATCATCATGTCCTTTTGAGCTCTTCTCAAATTTAAAAAAAGTATGCATTGGTAGTAAAACTCACAAAACCTCGTTATGGTAAAACCTAAGATAAGTGAAAACCCTTAGACTAAGGAGAAAAGTGAGAAGTAAGCATAATGTCTAAGATAAACGTCAAATAGGACGAAAGTAGTGAACTCAATGGAGTATAATCATCCCAGGATGGGTGCCTCATCAAAACCTTGTTAGGTAACAAAAATAGAGTGCGAAAAATGCTCCTAATCGTAGGAAAAAGAGTACATTAAGATCAATAGAGTATGTTTCAGGATACTCCCCCGGAGTTAGACATAACTTCCAAATAAGAGAACTACAAGCAATTCAACTTTAATAATTTACGCATATTGATTCCTTGGACAAGCATATGAAAAGCAAACTTGGGCAATGACTTGGTAAAGAGATTGGTCAGGTTTTCCTAGGAACGGATTTTCTTGACTTCAATGTTTTGATGCTATTGTTGCTGGTGAGAATTAAAAAAACTTCGGCGTTATGTGCTTAGTGTTGTCTCCCTTGATGTATCCCTTATTTAACTGCTCGACACATGCTGCATTGTCTTCAAAGATCGTCGTAGGAAGGTCAATGATGGAAGTAAGACCACTGGTGCTTCAAATATGTTCCATGACTGCTCTCAACCAAAAGCACTTACGCGATGCTTCATGCAGGGCGTGGAACTCAGCATGGTTCGTAGAAGTCGCAACTAGCATTTGTTTGGTAGACCTCAAAGATATAATGGTGTATCCAACGGTAAAGACAAGGTTCTAAAAAACACTAGGCGCTAGTTGGGCGGCGGGTTGAAGCCTAGCGCCTAGGCGGCTAGGCGGGGTCTAAGCGGCCTAGGTGGATTTAGGTAAATTTCTTGTATATCTTGTAAATAAGTGCATATTGACACTTACAAAAAATTATACTTGTATGAAATTCATGGATAAGATAATAAAAGAATGATAAAATACAAAAAGAGTATCCAACAAGTCCAAAATTTAAAAACACATTAAGCATATATGCCATATAACTTAAGACATTTTGAATGATTATATCTAATTTTTAAAAAATAAAAGTAAAAATCCTATGTAGTGGGTTGGGTGGATCATAATAAAGAGAAAATTCTGATGTCAATATGTGTGGTTCATAATAATTTACAAAATATTTTTTAGAGATCATATTAATTTATGTTGAATTTAAAGAGAAATAAAGGTGTCAAATATGTGGATGTGGAAAAGGCACACTAGGATGCATAAAGATGGGACTCTGCACCAATACTTAATGGTAATGACATTTTCAGCCTGACACCCCATCATTTTTTATAAGAAAAATCAATATGCTAGGACTGACAGCCTATGGCTTTTTACAAAAAGCAAGCAATTTGATGCTAGTTGTCCAAATTTGATTGGAGAGAAACTAACAAAAAAATTAAATAAGAAAATATGTAGAGTGGTCACGTGGTGTGAAAGGAAAAGAGAGAAAGTCATCGTCTTCGTCTTTTCCCCTTCGCCAAACCGAGAACCAGAAACCCAGAAAGGCATCTGCATTCTTGAAAACATAACAAAATTGAAATTCCTGGACCGCCTAGGCCACTCAATCACCCACCTAGGCCTTCCAGGCCGTCTCGGCAGCCGCCTAATCCCCGTCCTGATTTCACTCCCGATTATGAGTTAATCCCACGGCCAGCCACCGCCCACTGCCTAGGCGGCCACCTAGGCCGATTTTTAGAACACTGGGTAAAGACATAGCCCGTTTGAGAACGTGCCCTATGTGGGTAAGACAAATATCCAGCATCTACATAACCAATAAGGAGGGAATCAACCCAAGAACCGAGGGGGGCGACGGCTCATCTCGAGGATTCGTGGGTGTAGAACAAGCCCAAATCTGTCATAGCCTTAAGGTAGCAGAAAATGTCTTTAACACCATTCCAGTGTCTGCGTGTGGGCGCATTGCTGTATCTAGCCAAAATATTAACAGCAAAGGAAATGTCGAGTCTAGTGTATTGAGCCAAGTACAATAAAGCCCCAATCGCACTTAGGTATGAAACTTCAGGCTGTAAAATATCTTCCTCATCCTCCTTGGGATGGAAAGGATCTCGTTTAGTATCTAGAGTCTGAATGACCATAGGAGTGCTCGAAGGCTTCGCTTTATCCTTATTAAAATGTCGCAACACCTTTTGGGTGTAGTTTGATTAATGTACTTGGATTCCATATGAACAATGCTCGATCTCCAAGCCGAGACAATATAGAGTTTTCCCAAGATCTTTCATCTTAAATTCTAATTTCAAGTGAACGGCAATTTCCTCAAGCTCTGTAGGAGTTCCAATGAAGTTCATATCGTTAACATAAACTGCAACGATCACAAATCCGGAATGTGACTTCTTTATGAACACGTATGGGCATAATTCGTTGTTCACATAACCCTAACTTGTCAAATATTCACTCAGACGGTAATACCACATCCGCCCGAATTGTTTCAATCTATAGAGTGATCTCCTCAATCTAATAAAGAGAGTGTTTCGTGGTTTAGAACTATTTGAACCAGTCAATGGAAGTCCTTTTGGAATTTTCATGTAGATTTCCGTATCTAGATCCCCATAGAGATACGTGGTTACCACGTCCATAAGCTGCATATTACGTTTTTTGAAAACTACCAAACTAATTAGGTAGCGAAACGTTATAATGTCCATTACGAGGGAATACGTCTCCTCGTAATCAATCCCAGGGTGCTGAGAGAAGTCATGAGCTGCGAGGCATGCTTTGTATTGCAATATTTCATTCTTCTCATTACGATTCCTCACGAAAACCTACTTGTCGCCCATGGGCTTCACATGTGGTGGAGTAAGAGCTATAGGTCTAAATACCTTACGTTTCGCAAGCGAATCGAGTTCGGCCTGGATTGGTTGTTTACAATTTGACCAATCCATTCTACGTCAACATTCATCAACGAAACATGGTTCAATGTCATTGCTAAGCATGATGTCAATAACTACTGTGTACGCAAATGCATCGTTGACGATCATCTCATTCCGATTCCAAACCTCATCTAATACTGCGTAGTGGACTAAAATCTCGTGATTCTCTGGAGGTAGGGTTATCTCATCTAAGACATCACTGTAATCTAGAATAACCTCATGCGTTGGAATAGATGAATGAATGGTGGTCGGATTTAGACTAGGGTCACTAGTTTGTGCTGTTTTCTGCTTTTGAGGTTGTGAATCCTTTGAACCAAAGGGTATGCCATGCTTCAGGGTTGGAGTAGATGATTGGCTAGCCGCCAATGTACAGGTTCGTGTGGAAGGTGCAGCCTTAACACCTTTGGGGATGGTCCGGCCTTCCCAGGTGAGATTACCACATACACGAGGTATGTCTATCCTTGTAGGTGCGTTTGCAATAGGTATATGTGATCTTGTCACTTTAACTAAATCAGTAAAAGCATTCGGCATGTTTTGAGCAATGCTATGAAGATCTATAATTTATCGCACCACAATTTCAGACTGGGCAGTGCGGAGATCTAAATGAGACATAGTGGGAGCATACCACGACAATTCGCGGCGTTCTCCAGGAACGTTAACATGCTTATCTCCCCCTAATGACAGGAAAACTGTCTCATCAAAGTGACAATCCGCAAAACATGCAATAAAGAGATCTCCTGTCAAGGGATCTAAATAGTGAATAATTGATGGTGAATCATAACTTACATAGATTCTCATTTTTCTCTGAGGACCCATTTTGGTACGTAGTGGCAACACTATTGGCATATAGACTACGCACCCAAACACATGTAAATGCGAGACGTCAGGCTCATATCCAATAACCAACTGTAATGATGAATGAGGTTGGGTAACGATGGGCCTTAGGTGGACCAGCATAACTGCGTGCCATATTGCATAGCCCCAGGCAAACACCGGCAGTTGGGTTCGCATAGCCAAAGTCTGAGCTAACAATTGAATGCGCTTTATGAAAACTTCTACCAGGTCATTTTGGGTGTGAACATGGGGTACATGATGTTCGACTTCAATCCCAACTGACATATAATAATCGTCAAAAGTCTATTACGTAAACTCTCCAACATTATCCAGTTGAATTGACTTGATCGGATAATCAAGTTGGTGAGCCCTTAGCTTAATAATTTGTGCTAGGAGTTTCGCAAATGCATTGTTTGTGGACAGTAGGCAAACATGTGACCATTGTGTCAATGCATCAACCAACACCATAAAATATCTAAATGGTCCGCATTTTGGTTGGATAGATCCACAAATATCTTCTTGAATCCTCTGAAGAAACTTATGAGGGTTGTGAATAATCTTTGTAATTAAGGGTTGAGTATTCAGTTTCCCCAAAGAACACGCTTTGCATGGCGGGAATCCAACGTAAGGAGGTAAATGATGCCCATGTGATGATTTGAGGATATGGAGCATCATATCATGTCATGCTAAAACAGCAAAGTGCTCCGGAACTTAGGCACAGGGCAAGCCACATGGTGGGCTTCTATGTCTCGAATGGTTGTTATGTACAACTCACTCGAGAGATGTTCTAACTTCTTATGAATACGTTTATGGCTATACTCATAAGAAGTGATACAAAGAAATCCGGAACGTGATTTCAACATGATATTAATTATCTCGAATATCTGTAAAACTCAGTAACGTTATTCCTGAACGTGAAGAATAATGGACCTCTTTAATGGTCAAGACAGTACCATTAGACAACATGATACGGGCATTTTCGTATCCTTCAATCAGGTTGGATGAGCCTGAGAGAGTTGTCAGATGTGCTTTCTTAGGTATGAAGTTAGTAAAATAGTGTTGCTCACGCAATACGGTGTGCGTGGTTGCATTATTAGCCAAACAACTAACTTCCCCACTAGACATACCTAGAAATAAATTGATTGAATTGGTCACATGCATAAATATAATTCCATTCATTCAATTAATCAATTCGAGAAATAATATCCATAAAATAACAATCCATAGTTCAAAACAAACCAAAACCAAACAAATTATTCCAAATACTTAGAAAAATTGTCCAAAAATTAAACCATAAACCTAAAAATTAAGGGGGGGGGTCCGGCCACTCATAATGGGTTCGGCCACTCATAATGGGTTCGGCCTGTAAAAACACCCTAAAAACATGTCTAAAAGAATAAAACTTATTCGTCCATAGGAGTTGATGCCTCCTGAAAATCTAATATATGTTCTACATGGGTAAAGTTAGACTCATGAAGGGAACGATACTTGCCAATAGCCTCAGGGGTAGCTCTACATACATGTGACCAATGATCCTTTTATCCACAACAGTAGCACATGTCCATTTCAGTGGAAGCCGATTGAACGATAGTTTTTCCCTTGTTCTTAAAGTTTGGGGCCTTAGGGGCAAGAGGTTGGTGCTACTTGGTCAAATTTCCTCTTATGGGTGGGCTTTGGCTCTGTTAACCTTGGGCCCGGGGTTGGGCTTGCCACCCCTTACCACAACCACGACGATTCTTTCATCGTTTGTGGCTACTAGAATTAGTTGCATACGCTTCAGGGAGTAGCATTTGAGCTAGTAGGTCGAGCTTGATGATTTTTCATCAAAAGCTAGTTCTGCTTTTTAGCGAGAAGTGAAATAGAGATCAAATTCAAAAATTTGGTGAACTTTTGTGCCCTATATTATTTCTGCAGGACAATATTGGTGGCATGGAAGGTTGAATAGGTATTCTCCATGAGATCTGATTCGATTAAGTCCACTTTATTGAGTTTGAAGATTTTAGGTATGATATGATATTAGTAGCAGAAGAAGAAGAAATGCATATTTACAGTAAGTCAAAAGCCCGTCATTAGCCATACTGAAAGCCTCAAATTTTCAAAGGAGAAATAGAAGATATATATTACAAGGTGAAAGAAG
Organism: Malus domestica; assembly: GCF_042453785.1. Lineage (NCBI taxonomy): Eukaryota > Viridiplantae > Streptophyta > Magnoliopsida > Rosales > Rosaceae > Malus > Malus domestica. The sequence goes on from NC_091675.1 coordinate 26,284,398, forward strand.
ATAGAGAAAGAGATGCAGAACTAGTAGAAGATGATGAACAATACTGCAACAATTTGACAGAAGAATAGCTGCATAACATTGACAACATGATGGAAGCATGAAGAGATGGCAGCAAATTAGCATAAGTTGAATAGCATCATGCAAAATAATGTATTTTGATCAGACAGAAGTGTCAACATTATTGTGAACCCCGCTACAATAATGAAATAATGACATAAGAGTAAATAAAGAAAAGAGCTTAATCCATTATGAACTTTTCATATACAAAATATCCTTTTGATTAAGAATGAATAGTGTTAGACCATTTTCGTAAAACTCCCTATTTTTTTCTTTTCCAGGGAGAGAGAGACAATTGAGAGAGAAAAAAAGACCGTTGGTGCCGGCGACTCAACGACCGCCAAGAGGGTGGAGGTTGTTGTCGAGTGGAAGTTTTTTGGCTTTAGTGATTTTTATTTTATTTTTCTTTTAGTTTGATTAAGGGTTTCGGCCAAACCAAAGTTTGATTAAGGGCTTAAGGGGAATAATGTAAAATATTTTTATAAGTTAGGTGTGGAAAAATAATGTTTGCGTTCAAATAAAGTCACTTTACCACTATAAATGGTATATTTGTAGGGATGTGATATCCACACACCCCTTTTTACTTCTCCCACACCTTTTTTGTTTTCGGCCGTCAGATCAAATGAATTGAAGAAGATCAACGAACAGGAATTAACAAGGGGTGTGTGAGAAGTAAAAAGGGGTGTGTGGATAGCACACCCCTATTTGTAACTTACACTCTAGAGAAAGAAAAAAAAAAGACTAATGATGTCATATTTTACATATATTAACTTTTGTTCTTCCTTGAAATATTTAAAAAGTGTTGTCTTAATATAAAATTAAGTATTAAAAGTATACTCTATGTGTAATTTTGTTTTTAATTATTGTCCAATTAATTGCCCAATTTTTCAATTTGTTTAAGCCAAGTGTTTGATAATATTGTTATTTCTCTTAAAAATCACTATAATTCATACAAACTTTAAAAAACATTCAATAAAATACTACGGACTCGTAATCATTGAATTTTTATCTCTTACCATCAAATTCACCAAAGTAATTAAGATAATTTATCAATATTTTTATGTATTATATAAATTTATACTAGCGCTTAACATTTTTTAAAATCTTACTCATTATACAGTATATAATGGAACGATACAACATGAAACGGTGCTTAAATCATCTTTTAGATAATATCGTTAGTTTCAATCCTCCTTCAAATATTTCGCCCCTTTTTTCGATAATTTCTAACTTCGTCATTACATCCAACTATTAATTGCTCTAATGCATATTATAAACTCGAACATAATAGATCATAATTATCCTTAAATTGGCTAAATAATTTCGTTGCGTGAACTTGACAATGTACATGTCAGCGTCAAGTTCCAACTTCAAGTGTTGCACCCCGACATCTTTTTGGTTGCGTTTGAGCATCGTCCACGTCCAAATTAAAATTACGAGGATCTTAATTCGACTAGTGACTTCTTTGATTAAATTCTGTTAACATTCATGCATGCGTACTTAGGTGATCTTCGAATTTACTATTGTCTAACTCATAGATTACATATATTAATTAATGACAAGATTTTCAATTATTAATTCATTAAGATCACGCATTAATTACTAGCTTTGTCTTTTTGGTCAATGCATTTACTAGTCAGATTTAGATTTTCCTGTTCATCCTTCACACGTGTAGATCACGCATTCATTAATATTTCAATTATTCATTAAGATCACACATTCATTAAACTAGCAAAAGCTAAATTAAGTAATATATTGCTAGAAACACCACAGCATGGCTAAGTGGTTACAGGCGAATTTCAAGCTTTTATTTCACACGATACGTCATGAGTTTAATTTCTGGTACATGTGAATTAGACAATGATGGCCAGGAAAATGCTGAAATGCCTCTGTGAGTCTTCCTAATCCCCGAGGAGATAGATTGCCGTGACGAAACAACCAGCTGATTTTTTTTTTAAGGAAAGTAAAATATATTGCTAGCATCTTCAATGGAAGATATACAATTCTTTCGAATGGACATTTCACATTTTTTGTTGGTCGAAAATCTCTTCAATAGACGGGATAAAAATATTTATCTTGGCCAAAAAATTAAATTAAAAATTTATTTACATGTGTTTTTTTTAATTATTTTTTTACATATTTAGAGATCAGAGCATTTAAGGAAAGGGATCCTCATTTGTTTTTTAAATGAGATTAGTCGTGGGGTCCAAACGACATCAAACTTTAATGATCCAAACCTTTATTTTTCAAGTTGCACCTCATAGATCATTCTTGCAGCATATTAGCCGAATCGGAAATATTTGAGATATTTAATTGATTTGCAAGAATGATCTATGAATCGAGATTTACAGAATATACAATTAAATTTTTTTTTCCTAAAAATGGAGATCCTTTTAGGAGATACGTATTTCTATTTAAAGAGTGAAAAATAAATGAGATCTCCAATTTACGTTTGCGCCGGTGGAGCATAACTCACATTTACATCTCTTGAAAATGTAGTTTGAGATGCAAATGGACTTTTTCATCAATCTCTAAAATATGATGTTCTCAGGGCTTTGGCTTGTTTAAAACTCGTTGACCTTTGACGTGGCTTGGTTCTTGAACGAATTGAATCACACGAGGTGAAAAAAAAAATAAAAAACAAAAAAATTAGTACCGGTTCTTTAATTTCTAATGTGAGGTTCATTCTTAATAAATTGTTTTATGCACATAGATAATAAATATTAGGTGACTTGGGAGCCCACGGTCCATTCAGCCTAATACCTGGGATAATCTTGCGTTGATACAACGGAGAGATTTCTGAGTGTGCTAGGAACACGACGAAACATCACATATTATATAATTAGAGGAACACTTAATAAAAACTCTGCTAATTATATGGTAATATATGGCTTTTTTTTCTTTCTAATACATTGAAAATTCTGTCGATACTATGATGATTGACACCAACTTCGAGAAAAGAAAACAAACATAATGGTTGCCAGCAACTTAAAAAATTATAAAGAACAGAAAGAAAACAAACAAAGCCCATAAAAACTTCGAAAATAGAAGCACAATTCTAAAAGCACGATATACAAATCAGAAAAAGCAAGTTAAGTTTCAAAAGTACTTTTTAGTTACTTAAAAAATAGTTGCAAAAGATTTAGACTCCCTGAACGAAATGATTGTAGTTAATTTTTTTTTAAAATAAATAATATTGTTTATAATAGAAAATGTGAGAATTAGTTAAATTTTACAATAAATTAACAATAATATGATTCAAATTCGTTTTTAATTAAAATCAAACTTATAACATGTTATTATAAGTGAAAATAAATACTATTAAATCGTAGTACTAGTATTAAACTTTGGATGTTATTATTACTTACTACAAAATGTTAAACAATATGTACCAGCTGCTTGCCACAATATGTAAGGTCAGTCACACTTTAATACACAACTATTTAAACCTTTTTTTAATAATTTTTAAACTTTAAAAAACTTTATAAATAATAATGCGTTAGGTAGTCGGTAGTACGTACGAGTAACAGAAATAGATATGGAGAAAGATCTGTCTCCTGCTCTATATCTATTTTTATTCTTTATAAATAAATTATCTTTTAGTGAATAACAGACAATCTCAATCTTAAAATTTGTTGGATGATTATTCTATGTTCTGAAAGTTTTTAAGAATTTTACCAATAGTTACATAATGATTAAGATTTTGCGTTACACACTCAACAACTCTTATATTTTGAAACACTATAAATTTTCTTTGCAACTCAACACTCGTACTATTACGAATATAAAGCGAATTGGAACCGACAAATGTATACTAGCATATATGGTACTAAGATAAATATTAAGGAGATTCTCTCAAAATTGACTCTTCCTAAACTCTTTGCTATTATACAAGTTAACGTTAATTTCTGTGCCAGCATTACAAACATAACATTGTGCAAAAAAATTGAGGTGGCAGAGAGTCCATAAGAGTCATTAATATTTTTGATTGTACTAAATAACATATTATATCTTGATATCATAAAATATTGGCTAAAAACATTTAGCGACATATTGTTCTCACACAATTCAACGTTAAGTACCGTGATAATATTATAAAATTTTTTGTACAAACTATGATAGACGCTCTTTTTTTCTTAGACCGGGTTAAAATCTCCGGTTAGGTTTTTATCGAGATCCATTGTTGTGCACCCTATCATCTGATGTGTAAGTGTTTTGATTTTATGAATCAATGAATATCAAACATAAAAAAACAAAAACAAAAAACTATAAGGTGGCAAGAGAGTTTGCAGACCTTATCATCTGATGTGTAAGTGTTTTGATTTTATGAATCAATTAACCGTTTAACATGAAACGCTAATGCTGTACTAAAAAAAAAAATTAATCAGTGAATCAATCACAAAGACAAAAAGGTGGTCGTCCGATTGATGATTCGATCAAACTGGAAGTCAATTAAGGTAATTAAGTACATGTTTAATGGGAAGAGGAAGGTGAAGAGAAAGAGAGCCCGAGCCTGCTCCCTCGAGGACTTGGTCCTCCAATACGTATATTTATAGTTTGAGAGAGTATGTCGGTGGCTGAGGGGAGGGGAAGATGAGAAGATGAGAAGATCAGAAGATCAGAAGAGGGAGAGAGATCATGATGTGATGAATCGGACGGTGGAGGTGGGTGGTGGTGGCAGGTTTACAGGCTGGACTTGATGGGATGGTCTGTAATGATTGCCCCCGGATTCGGCCTTCCTTGTCGCTTTCTGCCACCTCACCCCTCGGCATTGCCCTTTTTTAAATGTAATTTTATATTATTTAAATGTTTGAAAAAGAAGCGGAAAAAAATCCCACACGAAAATGCTCTACAGCCTGGCAGACTTCCGCAGTCAAACCCGTCTCGCACCCAAATCAGACTTATCAGTTATCATGCATCCTTATCCCCTCCGCAAATATTACTTTATTCAATTTTTAATAAATTTAATGTTCCGTTATCATCAAGCTCAACCATTCTTCTTTAACATTATAAACGAAACCTGATGCTCTTAACGAAAACGAAATGAGATGTTAGATTTTGCTTTCCTAACCATCAAGTGGAAATAATTCTAGAAGAATATAAACGATGCGTGCTGAACCAAAACGCTCCCAACCCATAACATTCGTAGCTAACTTAATGCCTAAATCCGCTGATTATTATCTACAACTTCCAAAAATATTAAATAACTAAATAAAAATTTGAAAAATAAGGAGAAACGAACGCCCAAGACTCCCACTGGGACAGAGTAAAGCGGACGCTCCCGATGCTGTAAATGTAACGGGGCATTAAAAGGAGCAAACAAAAAAGAAAAGAAAAAAAACACAGGCAAAGAGTGATATGTTATGTAATTCAGTGCACCTTCTACATGACGCGTGTCCTTCACCAGCTGTATCCCAAAACTCCCCATTTCTTAACCGATTGCTTCCAACGAGCGGTGCCGCTTACCCCGTCAATACCAACTATTTAACCATCCAACCTCCACCGGCCCAACCGGTCACCCCTTCACCCCTCCCTCCCTCCCTCGTATAAAAGCCCCTCCCTCCCCCTCCCCACTTCGTTTTTCGCCTCTCCCAAATCATAATACTAGAAACTCCCAACTTTCAAATTTCAAGGGATTACAGAGAATTTAAAATTTAAAAGAAAAAAAAAAGAAGAAGATTAAGGGGAGAGAAAGAGTCTGTGAGTTAATTGCGATGGCGGTGAGCAGAAAAGATATGGATCGGATCAAGGGTCCATGGAGCCCCGAGGAGGACGACTCCCTGCAGAGGCTGGTGCAGAAGCACGGCCCCAGGAACTGGTCGCTGATCAGCAAGTCCATTCCCGGTCGGTCAGGGAAATCGTGCCGGCTGCGGTGGTGTAACCAGCTGTCGCCGCAGGTGGAGCACCGGGCTTTCACGCCTGAGGAGGACGACATGATCATCCGGGCCCACGCTCGGTTTGGGAACAAGTGGGCCACCATCGCCCGCCTCCTCAACGGCCGGACCGACAACGCTATCAAGAACCACTGGAACTCCACCCTCAAGCGGAAGTGCTCCGACGGCGGCGGCGTCGATTTGAATGGAGGGTACGATGGTCATTTTCTCCGTGACCACGAGCAGCCGCCGCTGAAGCGGTCGGTTAGTGCTGGGTCGGGCGTGCCCGTTTCAACCGGGCTTTACATGAGCCCGGGTAGCCCGTCCGGGTCGGACGCGAGCGACTCCAGCGCGCAAGTCATGTCTCTGTCCGACTGCCACGTGTACAGGCCCCTGGCAAGAACTGGCGGGGTGTTGCCTCCGGCAGAAACGACTTCGTCTTCCAACAACAACAGCAGTAACAGCGAGAAGAACGACCCTCCGACTTCGCTGTCTCTGTCTCTACCCGGGGTCGATTCGGAGGAGGTGTCGAACCAGGTTGCGCCTGTGACCGAGTCCACCCAGGCTCCGGCTCCAGCTCCGGTCTCGACTACGTCGGTGGCGGTGCAGAATATTCCGGTGGAGTTGCTGGCGGTGATGCAAGGGATGATAAGGAAGGAGGTGAGGAACTACATGGCGGGGTTGGAGCAGAGCGGGGTTTGTTTTCAGCAGGCTGCCGCTGGTAATGAGGGGTTTTGGAACGTTGGGGTGAAGCGAATTGGGTTTAGCAGAATTGAGTGAGCGAGAGAAGTGCGGATTATTCCGGACAAGTTGGCAATTTGGATGATCGAAGGGAGCTCAATGCAAAAGAGTTATGAGCTTGCTTTTTGGAGAGAAGAAGTGGGTAGGCAGTGAAAACCTGACCATAAAATCGAGGGACGGGGAGGGAAGGACGGAAGAGTTGGTTTTATTTTAATTTTATTTATCTATGTTTTTGTTGAGTAGGCGAAAATAATTTTGGTCAATGTACAGTGAGAGACTGAGAGAGGGTTTGAGACTGGAAAATTTGGCCTTGTTCATCGAAAAACATGCACCTTCCAAGGAAAAAAAAGAGGGAAGGGGTAAAAATGGATCCTTGAAATTTCAATCTAAATTTTCGTCCTCTTCATTATTTGGAAACCATGGTCCTAAATCTGAAACCACTTCAAATTTTAGTTTTAGGAGTATGCTGCAAGATAAAAAACAGGCAAGTGGGATACGTTTCAGAGTTCCGGCCATCAAAAGGACCAGACTACAAAGGCAATATAATAATAATATACATATACCCACCCATGCAGTCCTAGTGACACAAAGCCTTTGCTTTCTGGTAAATTTGTCAAAAACTGTAAAGGCCACTTGAGGAAATATAATTTCATGATTAAAATAGTACAAAAGAGGAGGAAAGTCTTGTTATTCCTCTTCATAAAGAAAGGGGTTGGGTGGGGATCTAGGGTTTAGTAATACGTTCACCTGTTGGGTAAGAAAAATATCTCGACTCAACAAACAAACAATTGCAACCACCTTGAGGTGATCTAATAATTAGGTACAAATTTCAAGTTATTATTTTACACTGACACGTTTTAGGTTTGATTTTTAGCGCTGGTAAATCACATGATGATGGTCAAGTGAGGCTGAAATGCTTTTCTGAGTTTTTCCAGTCCATCTTTAATGTTTGATTTTTAACGCTGGTAAATCACATGATGATGGTCAAGTGAGGCTGAAATGCTTTTCTGAGTTTTTCCAATCCTCATAAAGATGGACTGTCATAACAAAATCATCCATTCTAAAAGAAAAGAAAACAAACGACTGCGCAAAAGGGTGGTTTTCTAATTTGATAGGGTAGAAATTTTGAGATGTTAAATTGAATATGTGAACAAATGTAAAAAATGGTGGTGGTGCCACCTCATAATCTTCAATGGAAATAGAAGTGTTGCTTTAAGTCTTTAGGCTTTAAGATGAGTATGCCGTAGCAACCAACTGAAAATTATATATAGATTCAGTAGCCATCAATCGAAAATCATAAATAAAAAAAATATTTGGTTTCATTCTGTCGAATACAGGAAGTTTATCATGAATCCCAGTGTTCGATTAGCAATGAAGTTGTTAACTATGAACAAGTTCAGTAGTTAGTAGCAGTAGCTGTTCAAAACATGCTATTGCTCTCCAACAAATACAAGTTTAGAGATTTCATGAGTTCGAGTGGTTCACATGCTGAGATGAGATTGGTGTTTTTAGCTTAACACATGAATTTAAAAACTGTCCTTGATAAATTGGAGAAACCGCCCATGGTAAAATTAGGTGGAAAGTTGAAAAATGGACGGTTGGGAAATACATTCAAACTTGGTTAAAAAAGGTTGCTTGGAGAGCAAGACATGGGAAACATGCAAAACATATACGACTCCTCCCAGTCGCCGCCCCAAGTCCTTTTAAGTAACGAATGTAAACTTGTAAAATTCCACCCACGCCCCACCCCAAGTTTATTTTTCTGTAAATCGAAGGACAATTTTATTGCTTTCTAGGGTTTAAAATTAAACATACAAACTCCATGATTGGAAGCTTTACAGAAGAAACTCTGGTGCTTCCCACACAGATATCGGACTCGAAATCAAGACTTTTTACAGGTTAAATGACGGACTCTTAACAAAATGATATTTACTTACCGGACCCTTCTCTTGTTATACATAACATGTGCCGTTGCCCTTTGCTGTATACCAACTTGACCAACCAACTATAAGGGGGAAAAAAGTGTTTTAAGTTACTCAGCTGCAGCTTGGATGGTGTCTGTGCCAGATTTAAGTGTCCTCAGTCATAAGAGTCTAGATTTCAGTTCTTTTACCGAATTCCATAAATCCTGCCTCCAGGACCACGTCGGGTGGTTTAGAGCGCGGATGGAATTGAGGCAAACAAGAAGGGTACCAACTTCGTGTAATAGAACCTACGTGTCAACCAAACAATCAATCATGAAACTGGAAGCTAAAGTTAGAGAGCAGACAAGAGTTTGTGGTACTGCTTCCAATGGTGTACTTTAAAAGACATGGAAAAGAAAGTAGCAATAAGGCTCCATTAATTTAAAAAAACGAAGCGATTCATACCGTTAACCAGCACCTGCATTTGTATGAAGAAAATAATGTCAGCAACAGAAAAACAAACAAATGATGGGATAGATGTTTAGCAGGTACCAAGGAAGTTGTTTGGCGAGACTTGGCGATACAGAATGGTACAGCAGATATATTGTCTCGCAGCAACAATACATCTGCAACAGCTGTGGCAGTTGCACTAGCACGTTGGGCAAGGACAATCCCTATAGTGGCTGCTGCTAGCGCTGGAGCATCATTTATACCTTCACCAACCATTATCAGACCTCCACCTGTAGTAAATCCCAGAATGTGCTGAGATGAACATATTAGCTTTGAAAAACAGGTGAGGAAAGACCTGCATGCATTCGATAAGTTGCCCACCACCAAAGACATGATCAAGGCCTAGTTTGGTACTGAGGTGATTCTGAAAAAAGCTAGTATCAAAAAAAGCTTTGTGTTTGGTAAACATTTAGCTTCAGTTTTTTTTGCACAGTTTTGGGTGAAAAAAAGCCAAAAACAAGAAGCTGCAAAACTCGGCTTTGAAAAATCGGCTTTTTTTCACATCTGTTTTACATAAAAGTTTATCAAATACTATAATACTGTTTTTTTTTTCAAAAGCATTTTTACAAAAAAGTTTACCAAACACTCTACAGCTTTATTTCACAGCCGCTTATTCTCACAGCACAGCATAAGCAGCTTTTTTCTCAAAGCACAGCAATACCAAACCATCAACACTTGATATAATGCATTGTACATTTATTGAAAATAGAATGGAAAGGCTATGGACACAGGGGAAACACAAAGAAAAGACATTCTCAGTGAAAAATACATAATGCAAATGCATTTTCCTTTTTTGGTACTCATAGCAATAATAGTTAACAAACGTGCAGGAGCATAGACAAATTGTTAAAGTATAAAACGTTTAGGAATGAATATAACAAGGTAGAATGGTAAAAAAATTCCTCAAACTTTTCATTATGCTATGACATTCGATGGAAGACCTAAACAAGGGCGTACACACTACTTAGTGTTACTGTTACCTAGTCATCAACTGTGCATCTGCCGAACCTCAGATATACTTAAGAGGTGGGAGAAGATCAATTATATTTTGAGATACAAGGACCACTAATCAAATGGCATGTTATTAGAGTTATAGATTATAAACTCACCCGTTTCCCTTGAGACATCTTTAACATGACTGAGCTTATCCTCAGGCTTCAGACTGCAATAAAATTCATTGATACCAACAGAATTTGCAACTCTCCAAGCACTTGACTCATGGTCACCAGTCAACATCATTGCACGGAGCTTTGCTTGATCTTGTAACTCTTTTATGACATCCGAGGACCCAGGTCGAGGCCTGTCCTCTAGATGAATCAATGTTACCTGCAGACTCATCATGATTTGGAAAAGGCTAAACAAAAAACACCCCATAGGACAATGGGTACTCGTATTGATAAACAAAAAATTCAGGAAGAGCTTGTTAACATACTCTCCTAAATATGTACGTAGGTTGGCAAATTTTGAACACCAGTATGCAAGTACAACTTTTTGCAATAAACTTAGTTACAGACATTTAAAACAGAATTAAGTTTAGTTAAGCACATTTAGGCTAAAAACTAACCTATTTATATTCACTCTGCAGTTCAGTTATATCTCATACCCTCATAATTTCAACCAAACCCAATTACTATACACTTATTCCACATTTCTTTCAACTCCAAACCAAATGAATATACCCTCATAATTTTAACCCCCAAAATTTCAGTCGTCACACCCACTTCAAACCAAAAGTTTCCCTTATTTGCATACACTTAAAATGAAACCTCACCTTTTCATTGACTGAAAGAGCTGCACGAACAAATTTTGTTCCATATGAAGATGCATTCACAGCTTCCTTGATCTTTTCTGATGTATCTTCTGATCTACAAAGTGAGGTAATGAAATCTACCAAACCAAGAGATGCTTTCAACAGTTTACCCCCTTCAGTTCCTAACTATAACAAGACGGAAATCAATGGAAATCATTATACCTCTTACTGGCCAAAAACACTTAAAAAATTTAGGTGAAAGACAATTGATGCCTGTATGATCTATTCATTACATTAGTATTGATATGCAATCAGAAAAGAAAATAACCATGCACATAGAGCGCCGCTGGAAACAAGGTATGTAATCGATAGATATCGGAATGATTTGAAAAATAGCTAAGACGTGGCAGCAAGTATAGATTACACAACGGAATGGGGTCAATTGGATAAGAAAATGAGCGAAGGACTTCATTATTAAAGCTGGAATTTTTAAAAGAAAAAGGTCTATGCTAGTTAGAAAAAAGAATACCTCGATGCCGTTGAGAGTAGCAATTAGACCTCTGCCTGGAAAATACTCAAAACTCTCAACAGAAACAGAAGGAAGGTCTTTCCCTTCATTAAGCTCTGAAAGGAAAATAGAAAGACCAATAAGTATTGATAATATCATCTTCAACACGTGTCATCTGTTAATTAGTATATTTGATTCCAACATCTCCCATTACTTGATAGAGGGCATTAAGATTAAAATAAATGTTCTCAGCGAGGAGTAAAATTGTTCATTACCCTTTCTGAGCAGGAAACAAAGTACATGGGTACATGTTGAATCAGAAAGGATGCATTGAAGATCACAATTGCAAGGGATAGTAAGTTAAACAGACAAATAAATAAGGCTGCTGTCCAAAATCACTACCTTCCAATAGGGGCACAACAGGAAGAGCAAGAGCCTTTTCTAAGTGATACCCTTCTCCATTTCAGCGGCAACAGCAAGAGCCTGCTTTTCACAGCTGGGGACACAACAGGAAGAAAAATCTGATACACCATTTCTCATCCCATGCCCGTAAATTGGTTCAATTGCTTTGAACGCCAACCCCCCGGTTGTCAAGGTTCCAGTTTTATCAAATGCAAATGTGTGACAAGAAGCTAGAGCATCAAGCACATGGCCACCTTTCAGCAGTATCCCCTGCAACAAACATAAAAGGTGGTGTGTCATACCCAAACAGCGCATGCCATATTACTGCACAGAATTTAAGATTATAACATGGAAATGTATGAAAAGCAAACCAGTTCTTATTGTAGCATCGATTAAAATGCATACCTTCCTCGCACAGGAACTAATTGCGTAGCATATGCCAATGGAGCTACCGCCAAAGCACAAGGTGAAGCTGCCACCATGAGGCCCAACGCTCTATAAACTGATCCTCTGCAAGCTAGAGGATTAAGCAAATATCAGCTCGATGGACGATGAGCATGCCCTCTATTTTGAATACAACTAGTAAAGCGGTATTCGGCTAGTTATTTCAGAGGCAGGAAAATAAGGTAGTTCTTTCAGATTTTGATATTGCAAACCTGTCTAACATTCATTTTGGCTGACTTAACGTAAAAATAATAGTAAAACAATGTATGTAATCTTTTTACATTTCCCTGGTTTATCAGTGGGGATCTGGTAAAGCAAAATACCACTTCTTTTTATTCTATTTCTTTTCTATTGAAAAAAAAAAATTAATGTAAAAATCATTGGTGGCAAGAGTGCTTCAAGCGCTTAGGGAAGATTACCCGATGTTCCAATAAATGGCCAGTTGAATAGGAATGGACTAAGAAGAGCAATAGCAGCTGACAAAACTACAACCACCATGCTGTATTGCTCACCAAACTGATCCAGCCACCTCTGAAGCTTTGGTTTATTCAATTGTGCTTCTTCAGTCAATTGCACAATCCTACTAAGAGTTGATTCTTTCCAAATTTTTGTTGCCTGCATAAACAATTGCTTTTAGCACCTAATCACAGCTCATTACAACAATCTTACTAGCATGAGAACTCTAGAAACCCACCCATGACAACTTTCAAGATCATCCCATCAACGATTGTGGCAAGAATTATATTTCCAAGATAAATTGGGAATCTAGTGAATTTGTATGCTAAGTTTAAGGGTTAAAAAAAATCTGAAAAGTGGCCCAAAAAAGACTCATTCACAAATGTGTTTCTTGTAACTTTCAGCATAGCTCCTAACGTTTACATTAAGAACATAATATGAAAAGCCTTTTCTTCATGTATCCAATTCTGAAAAAATCGAAAACAAAATATTCGTGAATGTACCTTCACTATTATCCTACCATCCAAGTTCCTTGCACCACCAGGAACCCTGTTTCCAACTTCTGTCTCCAATGGTTTGATCTCTCCAGTCAAGTGCTTGATAGTAATGGTGGCAGTACCTTGGGAAACTTCACAATCTACAGGCACAGCTAATCACAATACCAGCCCCCATTACAATGCTTCCAAATTCTTATGGATCATTTAGGTGAGATATAATGATATATCACTGTAGTGAGGACAAAACCTATTGAAGATGCTACCAAATCATTCCACTGGTGATACTATTAAACACGAAGGTTGTAAATTTGTTCCCGTACCTCACCAGCTCCGACCAAAATGTATGACCCCACTTGTAGGTTGTGCACGGGAACCTGCTTGTATGCCAAATCAGACGTATTAGGAAGTTGTCCGTCATTGATATCCAGCACAAGGGCGAAATCCGGATGATTTTCCTTCAAATCTTTGACGTCAATCATAGACCGACTTGTGAAATACTCCTCAGCTGCATTGACAACACACAATGATCAATACACAATAAGCTGCCACCATAAAGTAGCGAAATTTAAATGCTTACCGATATGGGCAAGATTGAACATGGCCAAAAGTAACCCTCCTTCCAACGCATTCCCCATAAACACAGATGCAAATGCTGCTAAAGCCGTCAATACATGAATGTTTACCTTCCCGCCACTTAAATCAGTAAGAGCGTCGAGTGCCGCGGAGACCTACGATTAAATCCAATTCAAATTCAATCAATTGCAGACCAAATTCTAGGGTTTTAGTCAATTAAACAGGAGGATGCAAGTTCTTTAGTTCTTACCCCCACTAGAGGGAATGCAACGAGTATAAAAGCATTCTGCATAGGCTTCACGGCCAGCTTGAGCATCACATAAGGGCAAACGGCGGCGGCGAGAAGCAGAGAAGCGGAGCAGAAGCACAATTGCAAGTGCTCCCTGAGGAAATCGGCGAGGTCGGTCCATCGCACGGCCTTGGCGAATCGGACCAACTGTTTCTGAGTTCCGGTGAGCTCCCCATAGTCGTGGTGGCGATGGTCGTGGTTATGGGGGTGGTGGTGATCGTGATCATGATCGCATGTCCTGGCGGTGCATCGGAGAGCGGTGGAATTGCGGAGAGGAGGAGGAGGAGAAGGAGGGAGGGGTTTGGGTTTGAAGCGGAAAAAAGAAGGGAGGAGGAGGGGGTGGTGGAAGATGGGTTTTGGGGAGGGCGAGTTGAGTCGAGTTGTGGTGGGGAGATGACTCAGTAGGAGGGAGTCGCGGCGGTTGTTAGTGAATCTGATTGGGATTGGACGAGGGAGCAGGGATTCCATTGGGATGTTAGAGAGAGAGAGAGTGTGTGTGTGCGCGCGCGCGCGTGTTCAAGACATGGTCGTCGGTCGGTGAGAGTCTGAGAAGTGGAAAGTTGTGTTTCCCTCGGTGTTTTATTTGTTGCGAGAGTTTGGAGATTGGAGTTTGGAGTTTGGAGTTTGGAGTGGTGAATCTGTTAAACGTTAATTGGGTGATGACATTGTGTCTCCACACTCCACACCATTTTGAACGCTGCAAGTCGCAAACGGGATTTCTTGCTGGAAAATTATCTATTCTAAAATTGAAGAATTGAGGGAGGGAGACAGAACAGGAACAAGGTGTGGTTTTGTTGTTGGTTTTATCCAAATTTTTTATTTGAAATTTGATTTGAAGCTTATGTCTTATTAGTTTAGTCTAATTTAGTGTTGGTTTATCTAGGTTTGTAGCTAATTTAATGTTAATGTTGATCTAGGCGCTTTAATTTGTTGTCAACTTATATGGGTTTCTTTTTTTAATTGTTATTTTACAGTTGCTAGGATTGGCTTTGGCTTTTATATTGGTTTGGGTATTTTTTTTTTTCATTTCATTTGAAGATTTAGTGTCATTATACACCTTTGCACCACGTTTGTTCGGTTTCTGTATATAGTGGTGGACTGTTCTTTTTAACTTAATTAAAGTGTTTGAGACTTAATTGAATGAAAGTTTAGTTTGGTTTGATCACGATGAGGTGTTTGATGTTGGGTGTATGATCCTTAGGTCCAATGGAAAACAATTCCCATCTTCCAGTGATAAGCTTTTAGGATTTTACAAATTGTGGTTCGTAAAGATCATTCACTGTATGGAAGCATTATGATTTCTGGGGTTTGATATTTCATTTACTTTTGTTATGTTTGGAATATAAGTTTTTCAAATGGTTTGGTTCTTCTTGGGCCGTGCTATGCAAGAAGGTTATTGAAAGAATTTTTACTAAGGGTTCATCGAAGAGCTCTGTGTGTTTACCGTAAGGTATGGTGTTCATCGATCTCAACTTTTAATTTGTTTCTTAATTTTTTATAGTTTTGGACTTGTAAAAACCCTCGATTGAATCGGAGTGTTTCATCAAGGGGTGAACACAGTATGCTTGATTATTTTTACTTTATTGACTTATTGTAATTATTACTGAGATTTGTGGCTTTATCATTCTTACAGTCATTGCTTTTTGTTGATGAATGTAATCTGATTTTGTGGGTCAAAGTTTTTCAACAAAGAAATTAAGCTGCAAATTAAATTGAGGTATGAATGAGTTTATCCAACTTTAATTGTTTTGGTCTGCATTTCCTTTATTTTTGAAATTATATATTTTTGTAGACATTTTTCCTTTAAATTGATTAAATTACTCATACTTTTATGCATGCATCAGCTATGGCTCAATGGTTTAAAAATTACAAAACCAGAAAGATGGTTATTCTAGCTTTCTAACCAGGTATGTATCTATTTTTATTTTTATTTTTTGCAATGCTCCTCTGCACTACAAGGTCTCTCTCTCTCTCTCTCTCTCTCTCTCACCCCCTCCTTCCATCTCAAAAGATTCAATTTTTGTTTCTGGGTCTTTGTTTTCTCATTGTTTCACTGGTGAGTTTTTGTTTTTGTTTTGTTACATTGGTGGGTTTTTTTTTTTTTTTTAATTGTTACATTGACCGGTTTTTGTTAATTTATGTGTCCATTTGCAAGAATGTGTAATTTTGTGAATGAGGTGGAGGTTGCAATAAGAATTGCATTGCATTTGGTTGCAGAATGTTTGTTTCCACCGCGTTATCAAGGGCTTTATGATACAAGGTGGAGACATTTCGGCTGGAAATGGCAATGGGGGAGAGTCAATTTACGGGTTGAAGTTTGAAGATGAAAACTTTGACATAAAGCATGAGAGAAAAGGAATGTTGTCTATGGCTAATAAAGGCACTGACACCAATGGCTCTCAGTTTTTCATTACCACCACTTGGACTTCCCATCTTGATGGGAAGCATGTTGCTTTTGGGAAGGTGATCAAGGGCATGGGTGTGGTTCATTCAGTTGAGCATGTGAACACGAAAGGAGGAGACTTGCCTATCCAAGAAGTCGTTATTGAGGATTGTGGGCAGCTTCTTGAGGGAGCAGATGATGGGGTGTGAAACTTCTTCAAAGATGGTGATGTTTATCTTGATTAGCCTGCTGATCTTGATACAAAACCAGAGAACATTTCTTGGTGGGTCCTGGCTGTGGACGCTATTAAGGCCATTGGAAATGAACAGTTCAAGGTAATGGGTTATTTCATTTAATATCACAACTATGGTAATTATGTCATACATTTCATTCACGACTACCAATAGTATTTTTTTAATCTTTATACAGAAGCAAGACTATAAGATGGCCCTTAGAAAGAATCGCATGGCTTTGCAGTACGTGGATATATGCTGGGAGCTGAAAGAAATAGATGAAGGTAAACCAATTGATTTGCACTATAGAGTGTCCCTTGCTTTCTCTGATCATCTTATGACATTATCTTTGTGATTAAACAGAGACGAGCTCCTCTTTGTGGAAGACAAAAGTCCAAGATATTTACTAATAGCTCAATAAGAAATTTCATTTATCAAATTTGAAAGCACTGGATGTTAAATGAATTCTCTAGGAAACCCTCTTGAAATGAAAACAAAATTACTGTCTGGATAAGTAAACCAATTTCAGTTAAGCAGTGTAAATGACAAGTTGTTGAACTATGGTTGTTGCAGAAAGTGTACATTTATGAGTGGCAATGATTGACATCGAAATTGTATGATAGTAACTTAATCATACTTAAATTAAGCATGTTAGACAAAATGAAAATGAATGTTGGTTCTGAGTTGCTATGAAGAATCCTTGAAATGAGTGAAACCAAAAAGACAACTATGACTATAGTAATCAGGTCTCGCTTTAATACTTCTCTGAAGGCTAACTTGATTATGTTCATGAGTATTCTATATTCTTTTGTGGTGCAGTGATTTTAATGTCATCAACTAAAAAGAAATACATTTCCCTTTATCCACTTGATTGATAGGTGAGTTTTCTGTTCAGGCTTGCAGGTTGAAATTAGGAGACCTAGAAGGAGCATTGTTGGACACAGACTTTGCATTGCGTGATTGGGAAGATAATGTGAAGGCTTTGTTTCGGCAATGCCAGGTTTTATCTTTAATTGGCAAGAATTCATAAAGCCTTCTGTTTATTACATTTTTTAATTAAAGTAATTGTCTTTTTTTTTTTCTTTTTTTTTTTTGCATGGGATAGAAACCAAACCAATTTTTTTGCATGGGATAGAAACCGACTCAAATGTGGGTAAGAACCGTGAATCTCTAATCCTCTTCCTCTAATATAAACAGGCATCCTGCATCTTTCTGCAGTTTTTCACCAAATAAACAGATTATAAGCAACTTTTTTTCCAATTTTTTCTTGCTTTTAATGATCATGAGGATTGTAGATTGAAGGTATAAGAGTATTGCTCTTTTGTAACATATAAAATTAATAAGTCGTGTTACATTTTCCCTTCTATTTTTTTTTCCATCAATTTGCTTATGATTCATGTTTTAACATGTATTGAATAATTTCCAAATTAACGACTGGTTCTTGCAACTGCATGAAGAGACTGACTATTCAAGCTTCGCAAGTTAATTCAAGGTCCTTAATCACTATATAAGGTTTCCATTTCTAATGCTTATTACTTCTGCCTTTCCCCTTATTAAGAAAATTTTACTAATTGCAATTGTTAAATGTTATTAAGGTGAGAAAGGGATCATCGATCTGAAATGAGCTTTTTATGTAAGCAATTTATCCACTCATTCACCTCAAATTCTTTTTCTTCATAGATTGTTCTGGTACATGCTCTCTCATTTTTTTTTTCATAGGCACAACTCTTTAATTCTTCTGCTTATTCATCATACTTTGAACTTCATTCTGTTTTCAGCTTTGAATTCTGGATGACAAGCTATACACAAGAAGGTAAGCTATTTTAGTTTTTTGTCCATATTCGGAATATCCCCACTTTTGGAATTTTAGGGATTTGATTCATTTTCGTGTTGCATGTTACGTTGGTCTGGGTGATGATCATTTGAGGATGTACGAACTTGAATGGTTGTGAGTATACTTGATGTGGCCAAATTTGGGTAAGAACTGTGAAACTCCAATCCTAATTTTGTCCTCTTTTGAATTTAATAGTGAAAATTGGTGTATTTATACCCTTTTTGTTTTGAATCATGCAAATTAAGTGTCCTTAGAGGTATTATGGGTATTTTCTCGGAATTAGGGTTTAGGGTTGATGAATTTTGTGTTATGAAACTTGATTGTGCCTTCTTTTCAGTCCTTGCTGTAATTTTTTTTTTCATATCTCAAATAAAAATTGTATTTGCTTATTTTGTTTTTCAAGTTCAAACAAAAACATAAGTTTTGTCGGTGTTAGTCCAACTGGGTCGTTAATTGACATAGTGGCCTATTACAGAATGGCCACAAAGGTAATGATGTGATTCAATGACATGCTATTAGTTGATAGGCCAATCTGGAAGTGTATTTGCTTAAAAGGATATTAATCATACACAGAAATATAGATTGTATGTTTTATACCGTATTGTATCTACATTACAGTATTATATACTGCAAGTCTATTTGTATAAAAGTCATTCAACTGGTGATTCAAGTAGTGTATTGCTTATTTTATTTTGTTTGTATATATGTTTGAACAGATAAATCTTTAGTTTAGTATATATGTTTTTCTCCAGCGAATTTTTTCATGATTCTGCATCTGTACAGAAAATAGTTGAGTATTAGTTTGTTTGCTTCATGAGATCTTTCTACATAGTAATCTTTTGTACTCATTAATTTTTTTTGTTTGAGTTCATATGATGTGTTTTTAGGATCCTGAGGTTTTAAATAAAATAAAATAGTTGACTTCAAGTTTTCTTTATGGATATGGTTTGATCTTCACAGCTGATGTCATGAGCAGGCACACACAAAGAAGGAAGAGGTAGAAAAAAACTATTCATATCTTTTCTTTACTGTTGAGTTAGGTTAGAGAACAGGCTTTTGTGGTTTCTAGAGTTGATTTTCTTTCTTTGATGCCAGACCATCTTCCGCTCGTGCATGAAGTAGGCTGATCCAACGCAAACGGAGCTAGTTAAGATTCAAGTGTCTCGACCGATCCAACCTGGCATTGGCACATGGACATCGAAAGAAGCAACCACTTGAGATGCTGAACCGACCGACCCTTATTATATTTGTTTGCCGGGCATCTCACTCACAGACTGGTAAGGGAAACTTAATTCCAAGAAATTCATATTCTATAGATATTGGGACCTTTGCCGAAGTCTAGCTCTTGTTTCCCCGGTCACAAAGTCGTGATTAAGTTGTATGGTTTGATCTTCACAGCTGATGTCATGAGCAGGCACACACAAAGAAGGAAGAGGTAGAAAAAAACTATTCATATCTTTTCTTTAATGTTGAGTTAGGTTAGAGAACAGGCTTTTGTGGTTTCTAGAGTTGATTTTCTTTCTTTGATGCCAGACCAACTGACTTATTTGCTCTCTCTCTCTCTCTCTCTCTCTCTCTCTCTCTCAGTTCGAACCAGCTCTCGCCTTTTCACGTTTTTGTCACCGATTGCTCAAGACTTTCGACTCTCAAACATCTCAGATCACACACATGGAATAATGATGGATTTTTCTTGAGGTGATTTCATTGTTTCCTCTTTTGAAATGTGTCTGTTAGATTATTGTTTTTCAATTTAAATTTTACTCTTTTCCAACTTAGGGTGCTTCACTGAAGAAATGATAGAGATTTTTCTTGAAGTCATTCGTTGTTTGTTTTTGTTTGGAGGATTGTTGTGATTCGGTTGGTACCATGTGTCAATTGGCTGTTTTCTTTTTAGTGTTTTTCAATTTGTTCCTTTTATTCTGTCTGAAATTTTTTAATCTGTGGTTATGCATCAATTTCTCTGCTTCTTCTTTGTAAATCTTGCAGGTCAGGACGACACACCTATCGGGGCAATGTCGGGATGTTTAGGCTTGGGTGGAGATGTGGACTTATGGAAGAGGTGAAGTAGCTTAGCTCCTCTGTCATTAGCTTTATCTGTTCTATGCATCTTTGCAATCTTACAATGCTCTTTTATTAAATTGCAAGATGTTGGGACCAGTTACTGGAACACAAGATTTGGAACAAAAGTGGTTGACAATGCAAGAGTCGAAACCAAGTGTGAAATTCACATTGAAAATGACTGGTGAGAATGCTAATCATATTCTAAAAAAAATGTTGGGTTGAGTTCTCTGGCCGAATTCAAGAGCCTAATTTAGTGATTTGGAGTTAATTTTGTAAATTTATTGAATGAAGTCATTTGTTATTTAGCTTATCTTGCGTTTGGTTTGGTTTGGTTTTAGGAGAGGGTTGCGCATGATCTGTAGGTTCCAATCAACCTCGCTGTTTTCGTTAGAATCACAATTAAAGGTCAGTTTTTCAAACATTTTTTTTCTTCTTTTTGCTGCATGTTTGTGCATTTTGTCTTTCCATTGCAACACTCTGCATTTCCTACCCACTGAATTTTTTAATAAAGATGTAGTTAAAGCAATTACATGCTCTATCAAGTATGTTTTATATGTAGTTGCGGTTGTTGCATGGAAATGAAATATTTGTGCTGATAATTGGTAGTTTAAATATATAGAAATAGAGAATAATTATAAATGGAGCACCTAGGATATTTAACATTGTTTTCTTTTCCATGTAATTTTTCTCATGTTTAACATCTGCTTTTGTTTATGCATTTCATTCAAATGCTATTTTTATTAGTGTTAATTTTGGGTTGCATATCCACAAACTAACCCAGTTAATTTTGCTTAGCGTTGATCTATAAGGAGAACTCTCATTGCATCAACTTGAACAAACATTCTTCTACTTAGTTTCTTAGCTGCTAAGACAAGAACGAAACACTTTTTATGTTTTTTTGTTTAACTGCTAAAACATGTGGCTGGCTGGCCTGCAGGACATATTTTGCCATCTTAACTTCAAGGGCAATAAATGTGTAAAATGCATGTTGATTTTGTTTCTCAGGGAAACAGAGCATTTTTTGCAACCACATCTTTTGTAATCAGCTCGGTTGAATGTATATAAAAGTCAATTACTAGTTTAAACTATTAACACCGACTCCACTCGTTCGTTCTGCCATCACAATTAACTTCACACTATCAAATTTTAATTTCAGTTTCGCAATAGGTTATGACATTTTTTACCTTTTTACATCGCAGCATTAAGTTAATTTGCACCTTTAATTTGATTGATCGTTTGGTCAATTATTAAGACTTCACTTCTAAATAGGAGGGGATGGGAAGGGTATAAGAAAGGGAGGGCAGCCTCCTTCTAAATATCACATGACAAGACAATACGTGACTCACTTTTCAAAATCACCAATCATCCTGCCAAAAACACATCAACACCATATACGCGAGCCGATCAGACAATCAACTTAATTGAAGATGTAAATTGATATGCTATGTGAGAAAATTGGTGCCAAGTCCCATTTTAAATCTGACTTCTAATCTAGGTGGTATCAAATATAATTAGGTCATCTTGTTAGCATAATTTTTTGGTTAATTACAAATTTGTCGTTTGCATGTTTGGTTTTTTTTTTTTTTTTTCCTCACTTTGATCATGCAAATTTATCTTGTTTCAAGTTGGTCTCTAAACTCGTGAAAATGTGTTTAATGAGGATATACAGAGACGTTTACCAAAATTGACGAAACGACATGCGAAAATTGACGTTTACAAATTTATCTTGTTTCAAGTTGGTCCCTAAACGGCACGAGGATATACATAACCGTTTTACAGTTTTAGAAGCGCATTCAAAAGGATAAGTTATATGGTGGGGTAATGGTGATGACCTATTTTCACTATGAACTAATGTCTCTTATCCTAGTGTCACGCGTCTAGACCAATAGATGTATCTTATTTATTATATCCAACGGGTAAAAAAAGATGAATGGATAAGCAGGTTTTATTTTTAAGACTTCACAAAACCACACTTTTGCATGGCTTTATTTTTCCCTTTCAACCAATTCTGAACAAGGATATATAGAGTACGACACAACTTCTGAAAATTATAAACAGGATCTTACAGTGTAGATCAAAACCTCAAAAGTCTGCTGAAGGTTTTGGTGATTTGAAGTTGTAAATTTGAGTGTTCATGATGGGTATTTTGTTCGGTGAAATTTTCTTTGGCAAGAAATCAAACCCAAGAAAAACGAGTGCAGCACATCTTAATTATATTTGACAATCTTTGTCTCCACAGCAGAACTTTCCAGATATAGCTAGTCACATTAAAGGAACAAATTTGGCCATCCAATATGGGCAGCCAAGCCGGAAAATCAAGTGCCTGGTTGACGGGGGCGGATGCATTGAGGGGCAGGGGGGTCATTTGACCCCCTGAACTTTGTCGAACGTTCATAGATACCTTGGTTGCTGATCCTCCGAACTTCGGTGAATGTCCATGGATACCTTGGGTGCTACCCTTTTGAAGATTAGAGTTGGCTTCATACATGCCCTCCAACATCATCATTATGAAGCCCTCCAACATCATCATTTTTTGACAAACATATTAATAGGATGCAATGATATCAAACATTATTAGTGTGTTTCTTTGTTAAGCATTCATATGGGAGCAGCCTTGGAACATGTTAGTTACCCTCGCAAATGAAGTATTAACAAGTGTGTAGTATTTTTTTCCAAATAACTTCAAGTCTACCAAGACTCAATGAAATGGTGATATGCATGCTATTTCTGGTATAAAAAAATGTGCGCGTTGTGCACGCTATTTTTACTGACCCCTCTAATATTATTTTTTGGATCCACCACTGCCGGTTGATAATCATTTTGTTGTTAGTTTAGTTTTTACTATTTTGTTGGAAATAGTGGAGAAATACAAGAGAAAAAAGAAAGATGAGTGGTGGGAAAGAGGTACAAGGAATGAAAGAATACATATGTAAATGTTAACTAAAAATTGATTAGTTTCTAGTAATTTTTCAGAATTTTCAAGTTTTTGTTTTGTAAATTGTTCTTCATTATTCTGTCCTTCCTATACCCTTCTTTGTTCATTATTCCTTCCATATACATTTTTCTATATCTAAGAACAAAAAATGAAAACTAAAAGCGAAATTATTATCAAACAGATCGTAACTATGAGATGCTAAAAAACACCTACATTCTAAATTTCTAATTCCATGCATGACGCGTGTGATGAGGCAACATAACCCACTCGAGCACAACACAAAGAAAGGAGACCCTACACAAATATATTTATAAACATAAAGAATTTAGGTCATGGTTCCAGAGATCGGCCAAGGGCCAAAGCATGCATTGTAGGTCAAGAAAGGTTTTTGGTGGGCTATCTCAAAGATTTAATTTTTGTCCTAATAATATATTTACTTATATTTAATTGTTTTATTTGCAGCAGCCACAGCTTTGGACTTTAATTTTTTGTAACCTTTTGTGACTGGATGCAGATCACCTTCATTTCTTGATACAGTAGTGTTTGAATTCATTAAAAAACTGATTTAAGGCAAACGTCATGGTCCAATGGAGGCTTGACTTGATCAGTATAAAACCCCAAAGAACAATACTCCACCTTCACCATTAATTCTGTTACTTTTATTACTAATTATTTGTTCATTGGTAACCAGACCAATTGTTACATAAGAAATGGAGGGAAGAAAGGCGTTTGGTTGGGCTGCCAGAGACACTTCTGGAATTCTTTCTCCCCTTTCATTCAACCTCAGGTCTCTCTCTCTCTCTCTCATCTGTTATAAAGAGTTGGGTTACTCTCTATGGCCTCGCTTGGTACAAGTAACTCTCTAAATTCATGCTCTTTTTAATCCTCCTATTTCAGAGATGATTGAAATGTAACTTTTCTTCTTGAGTAATCCATCTCGTACCATATAATCCAATCCTCTATACCAAGCACGGCCAATATTGCCAACTGATTTTTACAGTGAAACCTCGACTACCTTCATAATGTACTGTATTGTAAACTAAATGTCCTCATGAACAGAGAAACAGGTGCAGAAGATGTAATGTTGAAGGTTTTGTACTGTGGAGTAGACCACACAGATCTTCATCAGATGAGGAATGAGATTCACTCTACTAATTACCCTTTGGTTCCTGGGTAAGTAAGACCATATATATTTTGACAATATTCTTCATGCATGCAGGCATGCGTGTAGCATTTTATCAAATAATTAACCTTTATGTTTATAGATATTTTTACTGTAAATACTGTCTAACCCTTCTTTGTACTTGCTTTGGTTTAAAATTTGAAGGCATGAGATAGTGGGAGAAGTGGTGGAGTTGGGTCCAGAGGTAAAGAAATTTAGGGTTGGGGACTTGGTGGGAGTTGGATGCATAGTTGGGTCCTGTGGAGAATGCTCGCCTTGCCAATCCAACATGGAGCAATACTGCCCCAATATAATCCCCACTATTAATGGCACCAACAAAGATGGAAGTTTCACTAGGGGAGGCTTCTCCTCTGCCATGGTTGTTCATCAAAGGTAATCAACAACTATTTAATTAGTTAGGAATTAACTAATCTAGTTCTGTTTAGTTCAGTTCGGACCAGACTAGCAGTCTAGTCCGGCTCACCAGTTTTTCGGTTTGAACGTCCACTCCTAGCAAAACACATGAACTCTATAATCTATCTTTGTAGCCTTCCATTTTGAGTTACCCTGCCTTATAATTAAGAGTAAAATGCAGGTTTGTGGTTCGGATACCCAAAAACCTAGCACCGGATCAGGCAGCTCCGTTGTTGTGTGCTGGGGTGACAGCCTACAGTCCATTGAAGCAGTTCATGGGGTCTAACAGGGTTCTCAGGGCAGGGATATTGGGTTTAGGAGGAGTTGGGCATCTGGGTGTGATAATTGCCAAGGCAATGGGCCACCATGTGACTGTCATAAGCTCTTCTGATAAGAAGAGGCAGGAGGCTTTGGACATTTTAGGTGCAGATGCTTTTCTGGTGAGCTCCAATGCTGCTGAGATGGAGGGAGCTGCCAACAGCCTTGACTATATTCTCGATACGGTGCCCGCTTTTCATCCTCTGGGATCTTACCTTTCACTGCTCACGGTTGATGGAAAGCTCATCGTAGTTGCTGCTGTGCCTAAACCCCTGCAGTTTGATGCAGTCGACATAATTCTAGGTACTATCCTCTGCTCCCATCTCTGTTCGATTTCAATCTTCTGATATTAGAGCTCATACCGTAAGATATAACTTGTGTTGTACAGGGAAGAAGGCGATTACCGGGAGCTTCATCGGAAGCATGGAAGAAACTCAGGAGATATTGGAGTTTTGGGCAGAGAGAGGTTTGAAGTCTTTCATAGAGGTAGTGAAGATGGATTATGTTAACAAGGCATTTGAGAGAATGGAAAGAAATGATGTGAGGTTTAGGTTTGTCCTGGATGTAGCCGGAAGCAACCTGGAATGATCAAGAGGGTTAAAAAATAAACGCGACAGAGGACATAAATCATTGCGATATCATTCTTTAACCTGAAATCGCTTAAATTTGATCGAAAATTTCGTAGTTCAACAAATGTATTGCTAATTGCTCTATTTGACACCAAAATGGTGGACCTGAAGTTCAAGAGAAATATTAAAACAGATCCCTAATCGATGACTATATTAAGAATACAAAACAGAACTTTGATCAGAGCTTTTACAAATGCACATCACAAACACAACTATTACTTCCAAGGTTACAAGAACGACTACAGTATTCCGGCAAGCAATTATCTCTGTAATCTTGTCGGTGAAACAATTTTCCCAACATAATACACTAAAGAAAACTAAATATAAGTCGGAAGAGAAAAGAAAAAGAATGAATTAATGCTAATGTTACAACAACAATTGGACGTTCCACGTTTCTGGATTGTCTAGACGGAAGCATCGATAACATGCCCCGGTCATTAATCTCTACAGTCTCTACCATCCGTCCAACGGTGGCAGGTATGTGGGAGGAGAAGTTAGAGCAGTTCATGTGGCAATTCAGTCATGTTTTTCCCTTACCTTTCCCTTCAACGCTTTTTGGGCCATCATAAGCAGAAAGGAAGAACGTACTCTGATTTTTCTGCATAAACCTGCATGACAATGAAAAAATTACTCCGTGTAAAAAGTGTACAACGATATAATCGCAGTGAGCTGTAACGAATTTGAAGAATATCATCAAAATAAAAGTGACAGTACACATGAAATAAATCATTATACTTGGAAGATAAAACTAGAGTCCCCATCAACTTTTTCAGGTTTTCTCATTACATCATCTTAACTCATCTGTTCCTCTGATTTAAAATGATTACACAACCAAAATGTTATCCTAATGAAAGCCGGATTCCTCCCTTATCAATGTTTGGGATACCTTGTGCCTGAAATGACTTGCAAATATCCACGCACAATTCTTGTTTTTTCAGTTCGAAACTTTGAAAGAATAGTAAGAAAGTAGCAAAATGGGACAACGGTGATGGTGCTTAAATTTTCATCTTTTCTTACTGAAGCTAAAATAGAGAAACAGAAATATGTCCAACAGGGTAATATATATGATGTATAAGGTTTGAGAAGATACTTGAGAAAATCGTGTAATTTCTGCTGCAATCGGCTTTGTGTTTCCTCCTCGATGTTGACATATGCCAATAGCTCCGGCAACTTAACTGCAAACACCAGAAATATGTCACTATTGCACAAAAACTTTAAATTATAATAACTTTCATGACAAAACATATCTTACTTTCAAATGTTAAAAATCATCAATTGTTATATGGTCATTAGATAAGAAAATAACTTTTATACAAACCACAAATTCAAAATGCAAAAGGAAAACATTAGAAATTCAAAATCAACAGCTTAGATTGGTCTATGAAATTTTCTCCAGAAAGTTGTTACCACTGTCAAGGTCTAAGGTATGAATGAGATATTCATTAATTTACTACACAATGCCTGAACGGAGGATGTGCGAGACAGAGATTCAGATAGAATAATATTAGAAGTGTCCTTAAGCATTGCAGGAAAACAATTCCATTGAAAAAGAAAATTCACATTAACAGTGTAGAACAAAGTTTTAAAATTAATGTCCTTTCTGGAGAGAAATTGTACTGGATTTTCAAAGATAGACTGTACATGCACAGATCAGGAAACTTTTTTTCCACTCAAACCCCAACCCTTTCCAAATCCGAGTTTCTCCTTTACCACAAAAGCAAGGCCGAATGGACCTATATTGTGTAATATGGATACCTATGATTTCTCCAAGTTGGCAATGTTTAAATTGACTGCAAGAGACATCAAAGCACACATTCATCGGAATCAACTAGCAGCAGCAGTTGCCATCACACAGAATACAACCAGACCCTATAAACAATCATAGCATACAAATTTCAAAGATTCGACACTTATGCGCGATCATACCAAAGAGTCGCAGTAAATGTTCAGCACCATATATTGTTGACGGGGAGACATCACCTACAACTGTTTCAACATACTGTTTGCGTTCCTTTTTGTATAAGAGCATCACTGGCAAAGCTCTGTCAAAGTAACATCGTATTCCTTTCAGGATTTCACCAACTGGATCAGTCACCCTGTATTCGAAAAACATAGACCATGCAATAACCATCAGGTGTATTGAAACTCCCAACTAGATCTTGATACACAGAAACCACAAGATTAGATTAGAGTACCAAAATATTTAAATGAGACATACTCATATAGATTTAACTCATTGCACATTATATGTCATTGACACTAATTGATCCCTGTGGCAACACATTTGTAATCAAAGTTTCAGCCAGATCTAATTAACAGGGACCAACTGGTAGATGACAAGAACAGGAAAGATAACAAACAAAAGCTAGTAAAAGGATAAAAAATAATTTATATGCAATCATAACAAGACTTGGGTAAACTTACTTTCCATCCTTCTTTGTTCTGTAGTCAAGGTATTTCTGCAAAATGTCATCCACAGTTGGAGAACGTGGAAGCATTACAAGCTGCAGCGAAATTTTTTTATTCAGAACCAAAAATTACTTTGAAACACTTAAAAAGAGTCATTGAAAGGCGGGATAAATTTCCATCTAGAGATGCAATGTGAAGAACCAAAAATATTCTTGATAGACATTTAACTTCAAAACCATCATGGTACATATTTGTCAAATGAAATGACAGTCAAAAGAAGTTTTTTTTTAACAGTTATGCGTACCTTATCCTGCTGCGAAACAAATTCCCAGTCATCAACAAGCTGTTTCCTTAGTGTTGACGGAATTTGAATCTTGACAAGCTTTTCCAGTGCAGCAGTGTCCTTCTACCAATTAAAGGAACCCACAATCAGCCCAATATCAGAGAAATGTTAACAAGAAAACCTAACTAAGACCTGATGCGGATATTAAACAGTTCCAGAATGAAGCATTAATCGTCTGTGGGAAAACATATATGCTGCATTGCATTGACAAAGAAAAATTGAATATAATAAACGATGAAAATCATCCATATTAGCAGAGCAATATCAACATTTAGCAGGGAAAACTTCCATCCCTTCATTTCTTATTTTCATCTTCTTTTCAATTGGAAAAGATCAATGGACCACCACTACACTACATGCACCTTAAAGCACAAGAAAATAAACACTGCAAAAGTTTTTTTTATACATATAGGCCTATCACATACAAAAAAATGAAAGTGAGGAGTATAGCAAGTGAGAACAAAGCATCCAACTGTTATCCAGGAAATGGAAAAAAAATTTGCATAGTGTATTTAATACATGCCAAACCTCAGTGCCTGAGTCATTCTTCCGCTTCTTCCCTTTAGTCACTGCAATAAATTTCAATATCAACTTACTAAAAAAATCCTTTGTTTTTTTTTTTTTTTTTGCTTTGTAAATCATATATTTTTCATGAAAAAATCAAAGTTGAAGAAATCAGAAAGTAAATTGTACCATTGTTCTTGTGGTCCTCTTTCTCTGCTTTTACATCTACAAAATGCAACACACGAAAACTGGTATCAATGAAAAATACAACAAAATTAAAAAGTATTCATAACAAATATCACATTGCCAAACAAACTTTCAAGTGTTTGGGTCTATTTGTGAAGAGAGAGATCTTTCACTTTCTCTTTCAGAATTAAACTTTTTAAGTGAAAACCTTCAAGATGAAAAGTTTGAATATCATCAATTTTCAACAACACCATTCAGTTGAAGTGTTCTCTGGTGCTTAGACTATTGTCAAGCACATCAATCACAGTGCTAGGACCATACTAGTAAAGACAAAACAACCATTATATCCTAAAACTACTACAGAGGATTAGTAATGTAGCTTTGCCAAGTCAACAAACACAGTACAACTGGATACATACTAAATGCAAATGAAAATGAAAGATTACAATGGTTAAGAAAGTGAAAATGCTTCTGTTATTTTGAGAGAGAGAGAGTGTTTCCCTCAAATAATCCATTAGTTAATTCCCTCTTGCCAAACACATGTTTTCCCGGGAAAATAAGTTTATAATAATATGAATACAGGTGTTACTATGCACATATGACAAACAAGGAGGTATAAAGGATAAAAGGCAGATCACATTCTGTCATTGGAGCCTTTAAGCACTAAAACAAAAGTAAATAGGAGCGCAGCTAACCAGTAGAAATTTTTGGCTTCGTCTGAGCTGAGCGTCCTGATTTTGTATTCTTGTCCACACCCTGTTTCTTGTCAAGAGCTTGCTGCTTCAATATATTATCTTCAGTATGTTTCAACAAGCGATCTCCACCTACCCATTCGTCCCAACTGTTGGCAAGATGTCCAAGCCATAGTAATGATTTCTGTATCCCTTTTTGAAAAGGGCAATTATTAACGAAAGAACATTTCTAGTAAAGATTGTACAGCTCTATGGTAGTCTTTTGGACAACATATATAGCTCAGAAAGCTATAGAGAGTATTTGATCTTTATAATAAGAGAATACAAGCCTTGTTATGAATTGTGATAAAGGTGCAAGCAAGGAGTATGCCGCACCCCATGAAATGGAGAATGATGCAGGAATGGTTATATAGCTCAGAAAGCTAGAAAAAACAGCAGTTTTCAGAGGATACTAGAAAAAATGTTTCATATGAAATTTCAAGTCGGAAACGAGATACTAGAATCTATGTACGACGACAAAGTACCTTTACTAGTTGAACTAGTTCGAACCTTCTAATTCTATTTGTATTTCCGTGATCTGTAAATTTAGCCATACTATGGAAGTTAGAACTTCAAATTTGTTAGGAATCCGCCTTCCTAAAAGGGGAGGTATGGGAAGCAATATAGAGGAATAAAAGGTCGTACCCAGTGCACAAGGCTCCCGCTTTACGCAGGGTCTGGGAGAGGTGAATGTCGGCTAACCTTATCCCCATTTATGGAGAGGCTGCTCCCAAGTCTCGAACCCGAGACCTACCGCTTATGGGCGAAGGCACTTGCCATCGCACCAAGTGATAAGGGTTTTAGACTCTTGAAAGAAACTAGATCCAAAGATTCCAAACTACACCAAATTCCACATAGCCGCTATCCAAATTGTAGATTTCTGGAGTTTTGCATTCTTTACCTCATTAATCTTAAGTCTAAACTTGGAAAATGTAATGTCGTTGACAGAAGTAGAATAGAAGTTACAGAAACACACTCACTTTTTATTCCAACCCTGCAAAACACCAAATCATGCACCGGTTAGTATAATGTCCAGAAACTAGTTTGGTTACCCACATCTTGTCACCACAATATGCATTCTTGTTCAAGAAGGATAATGCGGGGAGATATTATTCAACTTACCAGGTAGTGAACAAAGTATCTCCATTCATTTTTCCTCAGCTCCGCTTTTTGAACCTAAAAAATGAAAGCTCAAAGTTGTTTAGATTATGACTACAGCAACATTGCATATTTGAATTATGCTAATTTTGTCTAATAGAGGGTACAAAGACATGTAAAAACATATTTTAATAATATCCTTCAAGCAAACAAGTAAATATTAATTACAAATGCATCAGCTAGATTAGAATTCCCAATTAAAATTGAACTAACTAATCAAATAAAAAACTGCCCAGAAAAATAAATAGCCTTATAACCTTTCTCTCTTTCTTTTTACTTGTTTGGTAAAAAATAAACGCCTAAAAGAATCCAATTGTGAATAAACACTAAAGATTACAAACCCAAAACCCTAAAATCCAAATTCCAACGAAGCTTAACAAAATTCAAGAACTAGAAGAAAAGCACCAGAATTTGGAAAGCTAGGGAAAAAAGATAAAGAAATTGATGTTGGGGAAAGAGAAAAGGAGGGTGGTTTGGCTTGCCTTGGCTTCGTAGATACGAGGGCCGTGGTAGGCGAGGATCTTCTCGCCCTCGGAGTAGAGGCTGGAATTGGAGGGAGGAGCGTCGCCGCTGGAGGTGTCTCCGTCGGTGACGGAGTCGTCTCTCGATGAATTTCCCATTTTTGGCAGAGCAGCAGTGGCCGGAGGGCTTCAGTTCAGCGCCTTCTCTCAGTTGAGAAGTTGAGAGGAGCGGTCACACTGTTGAGCTGAGAGTGACCGGTTGCAGCGGGTGTTCAAATTAAAGTGCAAGATGCGATCCGATTTGTCAGTAAATCCCCGAATATTTTTATTTTCCATTTGTCGTTGGATTTCGGTTAAAAATGGGCTGTACTTGGCCCCAGAGAGGCCCATGGAGTTTTTTTTTCTTTTTTTTGACAAACGATATTATTTATATTAAAATGGTAGAATAGCGGGTTAAGTTTCACAATAGGTTAACAATAATACGTTTTTGGCGAGAATCGAACCTAAAACCTCTCACTTACAAATGGAGAGGAATAGCATTAGACCGTAGTACTAAGTAGCATAGGCTACGGTGTTATGTGACTTGTACATGAGCGAGTTCGCTGCTATAGTGGCGTCTTGTGCTAATGAAATATAAATATTCATAAGTTTTGTTCATATTTTCTTGTTTCATTAGAACGAGACGACACATGGTAATGTACTCGTACCGCGTAACTACTCTCCATATAATGATATAAAATCAACAATAGAGAAACTTTTCTCCTACAAAATATTGAGAGTATCTCACAGTGTAGTTGGGGAGGCCTTGCATAAAGTGCTTAAAAGAACTTGTGTCACTCCACTTAGTGCCAATTAGTATCGAGTCTGTTGCTCATATTCTAAAATGATATCAAAACATGCTACTTAACGGTCAGACTTGCCACGTGACGATCAAACATGCTACTACGTCACCTTACAAAACTGGAACAAGTTAAGGTCAAATACGTTTTGATTGGATGCTCGCATTCTCATACAAATGAAGCTCAATTAATGGTTTGTTTCATTGGCTTGTCAGTAGAAACTGATCCAAATCCAATATCATATTTTAATGAAAGAAAATGGAACGCGACTTTTCTTTGCAAGTGGGCAATTTCTGACCGTTGATGCATGTAAGTTCTGCATTTCGTCGATGCATGTAAGTTCTGCATTTTGTCAACGGTCTTGTGTGTGCAACCGGCCTTGGCAAAATGAACATTGTATTCTGATGCATCTATCAGCAACTTTTAGCAAGCTAGTTTGAAACTTCAGAGCTACGGACCAGCAACATGTGTCAAGAAGTTTGAGGAATAAACTCGGTCTTAAAAACTATTCGACACTACAAGATGAGTTAATAAAATCATTGAGCAAAATTACTAGTTCAAATACAATCTACAGTATGTCAATAATATACAATTCATTTATTATTTGACGATTCGTCAAGGAGTTGCTTAACAAATTCCGCTTTCTCGTCATCATCTAAGGTGAGGAAAATATCAGCATTGGATGAATTAGTCACAAGTAGTCTTAATGCTTTAACTCGACCGGGAACAGAAAGCCCTAGTCTTTTAATCTCACAATGTAGCTCATCTATTTTGTTGCCTTTGGATTCAACTGAGACTCGCATCGGCTCATTTGAAGTTTTTATTGTTTCCACGACTGATGCTGGAACTTTTTCCAATGCAACAGCCACACCATTGTGTTCGCATCTATTTCTTTGCAGCAAGGAATCAGATTGATCTGTCTGTCTGTTTGTTGAGATTTGGTCAACCGACCTTGAAAGAGTGTCTTCCTCACTTCCAGAGTCGGTTGATTCCTCTTCACAGTTAATCTCCTCATCGCGATTCATACCTCCAACACAGTTAATCTCCTCAACTCTTTCAACTAAGGCTTGGGATGGTTTTACATTTGCACGGCCTTCTCCAAATATATTAACAAGTCTATCATAAAGTGGAAAATATTTGCCCCTCCACCCATCAGCCTCCCTGTGATGCTGCAAGTTCAGTAAACAATTAATATAACTATATTACAAATGTGAGATTACAAGTAAAGTGCATAGGCAGGCTTATTAGCTTATGATGGAATAAAATCATACCTGAACATAGGCTTTCCATGTTTCTTCACTGTCAACCTCCACACATTTCTTCAAATCATTCCACCCAAACCCATTTTGGTTGAGCATGTCATCTATTATACAGTGTTGCTTCTTCAATATTTTCATTTTTGACTCAACGTGTGGGCTAGCTTTAAGTCCCGATGCCGGACATAAACTGCACAAACCCTTTTCTATCAGAGTCAATGTACCAGCTTTGAAAGTACGATTTTCTCGATGACCTTTTGCAACTAGATCCTCTAGAATGCTTAAAAGTGCCTCCTCCTCCTCTTTGGTCCATACACGTCGGCTGCCTTTTTTCTTTTTTTCAACTATTTGACTACTATCTGCAGTATCATCTTGCCTTCTCCTCTTTCCTTTGGACGAATGAGATTGATCCGTTTGCTTTGTAGTTGAGATTTGGTCAGGTGACCTTGGACGAGTGTCTTCTTCCATCCCAAGGGAATTGTCCTCACCACAGTTCACCTCTTCAATTATTTCAGCAGGAGTTTGGGATGTTTTCTCATTTACGTAGTCCACTATAAATATTTTAACAAGCCTATCATAAATAGGAAAATGTTTGCCCTTCCACCCATATGCCTCCTTGTGATGCTACAAGATCAATCAATAAGCGTTGGTAAGTATAGTTCAGTTGTAAGATCACAGGCAAACCATATGTTATGAGTTGACACTTCATTTAGCAACAATAAATCGTACTAGCCTACAATAGAGTTGTTCATATTATAATACCTGAAGATATGCTTTCCATGTCTCTTCACTGTCTACCCTCACACATTTCTTCACCTTATTCCAGCCAAACCCGGTGTTGTTGACCATGTCATATACTAAACGGAATTGCTTCTTCAACTTTTTAATTTTTGACTCAATGTGTGGGTTAGCTTTCAATGCCGATCCTGGACACAAATTGCGCAATGCATTTTCTATTATAGTCATTGTACCAGGTATGAAAGCACGGTTAACACGATGACCGTTTGCAACCAGATCCTCTAGGATGCCTAAAAGTGCATCCTCCTCTTCATTGGTCCATACACGCCTACTCGCTCTTTTACTTTTCTCATTGATTTGACTGCTACTTCCGGCATCCATTCCTAAAAGTCCCTGGTGAAATTCAAAAAGTTAACCATAACAATCATTAATAATTACAATACACGAATGTACGTTTCATGTTCATTTAGAATTTGACTGCTACATTCTTGTTTTCTTGGTCTCACTAGTAAAATGCTAGTACAAATTGAGAAACAAAAAGGCAGAGCCAATGAAGTAATATGTGCGTTTTAAAATTTCTGTTTTGATGACATAGAATCATAACCCATATTTCTTCTTTACTGAGTCTTTTTAATTTGTAGAATGTATTCATGATGTTCAGGTAGAGGTTCCATATAATGATAAAAGTGATAATGACTTGCACTGAGGAAAGAAGAATAACATATTATATCTACTGAGAAAACAACATAAATATGGCAAAATATCACAACACAAATTACTCCTCTTGAGAGTCAATTCTTTGGATTAACTAATCCCTACAATACTGAAATACTTAATGAATTATTGAAAGGTTGGGGGCCCTTCAATCAAGAGATGCAAGTGACGAACCAAAAAGAATCTTGAAAGACATTTAACCACGAAACCTCATTCTGTAAAACTGTCAAATGACACAACGGAGAAAAGTTGCTTCTAACAGTTCATGTGTACCTTGCCCTGCTGAGAAACAAAATCCGGATTATCAATAACTTGCCTCCTAACAATTGAGGGAACCTGATTCTTGACAATCGTTTCCAAGGAGACAGTGTCCTACCAATTGTAGACCCTGAATTAGCCCCCATGAAAGAAATTTGAACAAGAGAAAACTTATAATAAGACCTTGGAAGAATATAAAACAGTTCTACGACAAGCAAGAAACAATCAGAATTTCACAATACTCTTGCTTATCGTTAAGAGAGAAAATATCAATATTTCACAATGAAAACAGCACTTCTTATCTTTCATTTTTCATTATGAAAAAGCTCAAGGACCACCACTGTATGCATCCTTATAGCATAGTAAAAATAAAAAATAAAAACCAGCTAAAAAGAAAATCGTTATGCCCTCCTTCTTTATAAAAACATAAGAGATACATTGAACTTGTAGGAGTGCAAGAAGACTCTCTTGGAGTGACAATACCAGCTCCTGAGATTTTTGAATGTATAAACCTATCAGAAGCATAAAAAAGACAAATATAAAGAAACTAAGGAGTAACAGAGAGATGGCAAGTAACAACAATGCATTATATAGATATCGAGAAAATGGAAAATAGGAGGCATGCAATGCAGTAGATTTAATCCTAATGCATGCCAGACCTCAGTGCCTGAGTCATTCTTTCGCTTCCTCTCTTTTCCCACTGCAATAAACTTGATATTAATTTACTGAGGAAAACCATTTTTTTTTACAAGCAAACATTTTAAGGAAATAATACAAAGAAGTTTTGGTTACAAAATAATCCAAATTTAAAGAAAAGGGAAGCATAAAGAGAGTAATAGGGGCCAAAGCTAACCAGCTGAACTTTTTGGATTCATTTGTGTCAATTGCCCTGACTTTGTATTATCGTCTACGCATGGTTGCTTGGCAAGAGTTTGCTGCCTTATTATATTCTCTTCATTTTGTTTCAAAAGGCGATCCACACCTACCCATTCGTCCC
This sequence comes from Malus domestica, assembly GCF_042453785.1. Taxonomy (NCBI): domain Eukaryota; kingdom Viridiplantae; phylum Streptophyta; class Magnoliopsida; order Rosales; family Rosaceae; genus Malus; species Malus domestica. The sequence goes on from NC_091675.1 coordinate 26,320,965, forward strand.
AACTGCTGGAAAGATATCCAACCCATTGTAATCATTTCTGTATACCCTTTTGAAAAGGGAAAAAACAGTTCAAATGAAGATTATACAAGTCCATGTCTTTCCTTGAATCTCAGTAGACAGCATACATGATGAATTATTTCAAGGATAACTTGCCAACTTAAGGAGGGCCTTCAGTCTTTAAAATAATAGAACGCAAGTCTAGCTCTGATATGTTGAGCGATGCTTGCATGATTGTATAAGAAACAAGAGAACAAAATTCTTATTTATTTCATTGTTCTCTTTCTACATTCATTAGAAGCCATCAGGTCTAAAATCTACACCATATGAGTAGTTCTCTTCTATCCATAACACCATCATCCTGGTAAAGAAATCCTAGAGTTTATGTGCAAAAACAAAAAGACTTGAACAACAGAAACAGCTGATTAGTGTGTCCCTAAAAAATTCATTAGTGTGTCCGTTTTTGTATGTATGTGTGTGTGAGAGAGTGAGAGAAAGAGAGCTGATTTCTGCATTCTTTACCTCAAGAACTTTGAATTAAAAAATGAAAACAATACAATAAGACGGGCAGAATCACACGTACACTTTATTCCAACCCTGCAAACCAACAAATTGAAACACTCAATATCATAATCCGAAACTATGCTGCTTGCTTACAAATTGTCACATAACGCGCATTAAATTCAAGCAGAGCAGAGGGAGAGGCATTAGTCGACTTACAAGGTAGTGAACGAAGTAAATCCATTTGTTATTTCTGAGCTCAAGCTTTTGAACCTAAACATGTGAAAGATTAAAGCTGTTCAGATCATAACTACAGCAGCACAAAATAGTAAATTCAGCAATTTCGGACGAAACCAAATTTAACTAAACCCTGACTATACTGGCTAGCTGAGCACTAGTTCTAGAGAAAGCTAGTAAATTATAATTACATTGCACTAATTAAACTGGATTAACTATTTCTCTCAACAGTAATTACTAATCAGATTGATATTTCAAATTTCCAGCACAAGGTTTAAAGCATTTGTAGGTGAATAATTTCATAAATACAACCAGCATTGAAATAAGCTCAATAAAATTCCACCATGAAATTGCAGAAATAAATACAAAAATAACATGAATTTGGAAAATAGGGCAGTTGTCAGCTAGATTACAGAAGATGGGGATTGGGGGAATATAAGGAGAGATGGCTTGCCTTGGCGTCATAGATGCGCTTGCCGTGGTAGGCAAGGACCTTCTCGCCCTCGGAGTAGATGCTGGAATTTAGTGGCGGAGTGTCGCCGCAAGAGCCGTCGCCAGTGGTGGCGTAGTCATCCGTCGACGAGTTCCCCATTTTTGCAGACCCAGCAGTCAACCGCGGGAGAATAAAAAGCCCGATCCGACTTGTCACTCTAATATAATATTCCCTCACCTTCTGTGGGATGTTTTATAATTTAAGAGTCATTTAGGAATACGGTCTATTGATATTTATTTTCATTTATAAATGAAAAGTTTATGTTTGATTTTTGTTAAAAATGAATTTGAATCATATTATTATTAGCTTATTCTCTCACATTCACCCTCTAATGTAGATAATATCATTTGTTAAAAAAAAATCAAAATAAGCATAAATCTAAGTAATGACTTGTAAATATCTAAATTGGAAAACTAGTAAATTGAATTCGACCGTACTGATTTGAACCAACTAGTTTGGTTCGGTTGTAAATATATGTCTGACCGGTTGGATTTGGGTTGATCCACTATTCTCAACTAATTAAATAGGAAAACCTCACTGGCTATTCAAAAATGTCATCAGAAATTCGTCTTTTAAAAAAATAAAGAGAAAAATTTGTAAAGGAAGAGTGTAAGATGCCTTTTGCACATGCTTCATTCTTAATAGGTGGTTCTAAGTAAAGAAAATAAGTAATGTTAGGGAGACTAAATTTGTATTCAAAAATTTTAAATTAAATGACATAAAAGTTGATAATTAGATTATTACTTAAGCGTTAATAAATATGCTTATTTTCTATTTAGTTTGTAAATATAATATCTGTAACGTTACCCAAAGGTAATTGATCATGTAAAATGCTCAAATGTGTGTTGAAAGAAAATTTGACTTTTATACCCTCAGAACCTGTGAGGATGAGAGAAAATATGAAATGCGCATGAGAGCAACCTAAATCTGAGTTGAGTCAAATTTTGTTATGTTATTTTTTTGCTTTTAGTGGGCTTAGTATTTCCAGCAATTACAATGGCTTCTCTATTTTTTTATGTTCAAAAAACAAGGACAAATCTTGAAATACAATAACTTTCAGTTATTTCGTTGTATCTCCCTCTTGAAATTATATGAAATTGAACTTACCCAATGAAATTCAAACACAACGAATTACTTAACCAATAAAAAATTCAATCTTCAACGATTTTTGTCACTGATCTTCTCTAAAATCTCAAACAACTAGTTGACCTCTTTAAAAAATTTCTCTCATTTTCTCTAGCATTGACCAACGTATCAAGAAAAAAACAAAAACCAACAAAAACAAAGAAGTTAAATACTTGATTAGTGTAGAACCTCAATTTTGTGGGAGTTACGAATTTGCAATTAATCGGGTTCAATTTCTCAAAAAAAGAAGAAGAGAGGAGTACTATACGAAAACTAAACTGAAAGGGAGTCGTGAGTTCAATTCAATTGCTTTTATTTAAAGGAAAACTAATGAAAAGGGTTTGAAAACTTTGAGTTTTAATGATAAGGACAAAATAAAGGGTAAAGTGAATAGTACCAGGATTGACTTTTTAGTGTAAAAATGTGGTTTTTCGCTAAAGTGAACAGTACCGGGTGCTTTTCGTTAAAGTTCCCTTTATTTAATTGGTAATTTGCAGAACGTGGAGGGTTGTTTTAAGTTTGAATCCCATGTTCGAGGTTCTTAGCCCTCATCCCGCAGAACTCTTCTGTTATGATGTTTTATCTCTTTATCACAAAAGATTTTTCAGTGTGACCATCATACGAGGTGGTGCACCATGTGTACCTATATAAATAGTAGGATATGTGTGTCAAAAGATTAATAACTTAAAAATTAAAAATTTTCACCACTTACATAAAAATATGTGGTGTACCATCCATGTTCTCATCACAACTAAAAATTTCTCATTTATCATGTGGCTTTTCATTTTTATTATCTTTTATTCATATTTTTTCCCGATTTGGTTAATGTTTTCTTTTTTTACAAAATTACCCTTTGGGTGAAGAATCAGTTTTGAATGTTTTTTGTTTTAGGGATTTTTTTTTTGTGAAGCCTTGTGATCCTATGGTAGGGTTTTGACTTTCTAATAGTAAAAATTAAAATAAAAGTATTAAAGTTGTTGACCCTAAAAACTACTTAGCCTACGTGGCGCGTATGCCAAATAGCTAATAAGCTAACTACGTCATTCGGTCGAATGTGTGCTAATAAGCTAACTATGTCTTTCGGTCGAATGTGGGGTGTGCCGACTCGTCGCCCGGGCTTGACCGGGGAGTAAAATGAGTGTTGATGTGGCGTTGGGTGCGCTGCTGATTTCTTGATCTTGCGATTGCAATCGAGGAAGGAATACTTCTCGACCTTCAAGTTCTAGAGCTTGAAGACAAGGCTGCTAGTTCTGCGAAGTTCAATAAGTATTCGGCTTTTAGTGTGCCAAATGTCGTAACCTGATAACACCTCACTTTGCCGAGAAAGCTGATGAGATGACTTCTTCCAACAAGGATTCAAAAATCCTTGTTGACTGAGACTTGGATAGATAACTAGTCGGTCTTAAAGCAGTGATGTTTATCCAAACTGAAGGTGTTCCTTAGTCGGCTAATTCTACAGTTTCAGTGCTGTTTATCCAAACTGAAGATGTTGTCAGTTGTCACCATAGTGTTGTTTACCCAAACTGAAGATGTGTTGGCGGAAAAAGTAAAATAAAAATCTCAAGGTCTTTGAGAGGTTTCGGGTAGAGCGAGAGTTTACGCAGGGCAATTTTGTGTTGATTTAGAGGGCTTTAAATGATGCACTCCCTTCTTTATTTATAGTAGCAATTTCCTCAATGGTCGAGGTAGATTTTGACTCGAACTATAATTCTTTAACCTAATTCGAATAGATCTCGGCCAATCATGACTCTTGTAGGACTTTGAACCAATCTCTTTAATCACTTAGATTCAACACTTGATTCTCGGCTTCTTTTCTGATTCAAAGCATTCCTAGCTTTTGACAATTCCTTGTTACACTAGTACTTGACCGCTTCACCCTTATTCGGATGGAACCATATCCTAATGGGACTCGACCGAAATCCACTGGGCCATGCCCATGATAGGAACATTCCTGACACCTTATACTGGATCGAGAACAATCATGGGCTCGGCCTAAAACGCCATTTTGGGTCCAAACAAAAGCATAAAAAAAATAAAAATAAATAAATAAATAAATAAAGATGTTCAACGTACAAACAACCAAAATATAAGTGCAAAAATCATTGCCCTTAAATTAAGTTATAATATTGAAACTTAGAGTTCCTTTACTTGATAAAGAAAATTTGAGACAAATAAATGAAATGAATATAAATGATCTTATCTTTAAGACTCACCAGCTTTGCTCATGACATAAGAGCACTTCCACCGTGTGCTCTAGTCCGAGGGACAGGTGCAGGAACAGGGCCAAAGAGCCAGAGTGATGAAGCCCAGCGTGTGCTGGCGAGCAAGCCCGAGTAGGCCGGAGGGAAAGGCCTGGCTCGAGCGCCTGAAGGGAATAAGACGTAGGCTAACGTCAAGACGACGTCAGCCACGTTTTTATATTTTTTGCATCAAGCGCGTAGGCGCGCGTCATCAGACAGATTTTCAAGCCTGGGGCCCGCGGCGCGATCAGAAATGTTATCGTTGGGGAGGCCACATGGCTTCCCACGTCTGTTGGATTTCAACGGACAATTTATGGACCGTTAGATTTCCAACGGTAAAAAAAATAAAAAAAACCTTATTTAATATCAGCCGTTAGATCTAAGATCAATGATCCATGTTATTCGCCTTTATAAGTAAAATAAAAAAAGAAAAAACAGTTTAAAATTCAGAAATCTTACTGTTGTGCACAATCTGGAGTGTTGGAATTCAAATTTTTTTAAAGGAAAACTAATGAAAAGGGCTTGAAAACTTTGAGTTTTAATGATAAAGACAAAATAAAAGGTAAAATGAATAGTATCAGGTTTGACTTTTTAGTATAAAAATGTGGTTTTTCGTTAAAGTGAACAGTACCGCGGGCTTTTCATTAAAACTCCCTTTTTTTAAATCCAATGGTAGAGATTAATTAGGTGAATAAAAAATTTAAAAAATGTAAAAAATTAAATAAAATCCGAAAAAAAAAATTTTTTGAAGAATTAAAAAAAAAAATATTTACTTTTCTATAAATACCTTCTCATTATCTTCTACCTTACACCACATTTTCATTTTTTCTCAACTACTTTCAACCACATTCCTATCTTTCTCTCAAAGTTTCAATCCAATTTTTTTTCCAACAAAATGACTACTGATGCAGGTACGAATTGGACGCTTATTGAAGATGTTGCGTTGTGTACTAGCTGGGTTGAAGTTACTTATGATCTGATTACGGGTAATGAGATGCAGTTGCGAGAAATATGGAGTCTTATTCATACTAATTTTCTTGAGAAAACTAGTTGGAAAAGAACCAAAGAATCGGTGTCCAGTCGTTGGAAATTACTTAGCCAATCGTTTAGTACATGGAGAGATGCCTTGGCACAAGCTAGTAGTAATCTTCGAAGTGGGGAAAATTTAGCGGATCAGGTAACAATATATTATTTATTTGTTACCTACTTTCATTATAATTATTTATTTTTAATTATTTGTTTGTATTATTTATTTATTACCTACTTTCATTATAATTATTTCTTTTGCACAAAGTAAGAATCATGGTTACAAACAGCAATCATGATTTTGTTGAACAAATGTCATTCCATTCTAAAACGATGTCTAAAGTAAGTATCAGGGAATGCACTATTACGAACAAAATAATTATCCAAGAGTTCCATACCTCGCCGTTGCCTACTTCTATCAAGGTTTTCGGAATGGTTAGGCCTGCAGACCTGACCCACAACTTAGATGACTTGACGGAAATGTGAGGCTCTGCCAATTCTTGCTTCGTCATCTCTCCTTCTACGCTCCTCATCCTCTTTCCTCTCATTTTGGGCCACCTGGAGATTGAACATTCCTTCTAATTGGTTAAACAATTCTTCCTCTTGCTGATTGATTTCCCACATCATCCTTGAAGAAGAAGACATTGTAAGAAGAAAGCAGAAACTATGAATAATGATACAAATTTTGATTTTGGTTAAGAAGGAAGCAAAAACTATGAATAATGATAGAGATCTTCAGAAAATTGGTGTGAGATTTATAAGGATGAATGGTGGATTATATGGAGGATTCATTAAGGATTAGGTTGTAGATAATGCCACATGGCATGCCGTCATTCGTTAAAAATCTGATCGAAATCTATCCTCGCAGATTATAAACAAATTGTGACATGTGGCGTGACGTGATTGGTTAAAAATCTTATGTGAAATCTATCTTCAAGGATTCTGAAAAGGTAACGACATGTGGCACGACAACATTGGATAACAATCTTATCGCAATCCATCATCAATAATTGTCTTTTCGGATAATGACACGTGGCGCAACGAGAACAATTAAAAATCTTATCCGAAATTACAAATTAAATTATTTTGTATTATTTTATAAATAAAAAAAAATACTAATATTTTATTGCCTATTGACATGGCTATTCAATGTAGGGATGGAGATGCAAAAGGCAGTTACTGTTCATTAAGGGCAGTTATCTTTCACTGGATGGATTAAATAGTGAATAGCCTGGGAAGGCCTTTCCCACGGTGGAACTACTCTAAGAGCAAGTCCACCCTTAAAGACTTTGCACCAGCACCTAGCGCATTTATCCACTTAAGTGAACAGTAATAGACCTCGGTGAACAATAATAAACCAATGCATCTCCACCCCTAAAACTAAATAGCCTAGCCAATTTTATTAAAATATTATTATTTTTTATTATAAAATCGCAAAGCACACCATCCCAAAACGTGGAAGTTCCCCTTCCCGATTTCGGGAAATTTTCTTTGTAATTTTGTTGCATTTCTTTCCTCCTTCTCTTTTTGTTCCTTTGCTGCGTCCTCATCTCCTCAGCTTTTGAAAATGGAGTCGGAGCAACACAATCCTCTCACAAGTTGAAATTTGAAAAAAAAAAAAGAGTACCAAATTCAGATTTTCCAGTTTGCCAATCAGGTGTTAAACTTAGAAAGAAATGATGTGGATGATGGGATTAAGCATCCAGAGCTCACTGGATTTGGCGGTGGCCGGAGTTTATTGCTTCTATTCTTTGATTTACCGCTTTCTTCCACATCGCCAAGGACGTTTCTTCTTGATCCACCCTTCACGCTGCCGGGCAATCCACTCCCGGTGTTCAAGTCCTCCTGTTGGAGGTTGGAGGTTGAAGGTTGTGGGAAGAGCTGGCATCAGCATGGCGTCATACGAGCCTGTCCCAAGGTCTGTCAATTTTGGGTTGGCTTGGAGACCAGCTTGGGCTGGGTGCCAGGCAATCTGCTGGGCTGGAGAGACTTCCCTAGGTGCCGGGCCATTTTTTTGGCTGTGTGCCGGCCTATCCCACCCCGGTGGAACTGCTCTAAGGGCCTATAATATATTGTTTCGAATATAACGATACAAGGATTATGACTCATCAGCTTTGCTAGTGACAGACGGGAAAATTTGCCCAAAATCCTTTGTTTACTAGTACAGTTCAGGTTTTAGGGATACTTTTGGAACTTTGTTAATTGTTTGTTTTATTTTCTATCTGGATGTTAAGTTCTGTTAGGGTTTGGTTTCATGCAGGGCCGGCCCAGGCCCAGTGCCACAGGGGCAACTGTCCAGGGCCCCAAAATGAAGAGGGCACCAAAATAAAAAAAAACCCATATAACTAAGTATTAAAAAAAAATTTCACAGCCCAAATAGGGGCTGGCAAGAGCCCAAAGGCAACAAAAGGGTCCAGAAAGACCCAGCCAAAAAAAAAAAAAAAAAAAAAAAAAACATAACAAGACATAACAGGGACTAGTGGTCCCAATCAAACCCTAATCCCTAATATACTCTAACCTTTCCCAATTCCCCACCCACCCACCCACCTACCCACCTCTCTTTTGTTCCCTACATCCCTCACTTTGCCTTCCCTGCCCATCATTTTTCTTTCTTTGAATTATTGGTGTTTTGGTTTGCTCTGCCGTCCAACTTCTTTGCTACAAGCTTTAATGGTTGCTCCAAACTCTCAAGCATGGAGACAAAATTATTTTTGAGGTAAATTTTTTAAATTTTAATTCTCAATTTATAATTTAATATAAAATTTTGCAATGCAAGTGATATAGAATTATATAATAAATTGATAATTGATGTATAGAATTATTGTTGTTGATGAATGATGAATTGAATTCTTGACTAATTGATTATTGAATTATTTGATTTCATTTCAAACCCAATTTTAGGTTCAATTTTTATAATATGTTTGACTATGTGTTAGTGTTTTTATAATATATAATGTGTTGGAATGATAATTTTGATAGGAAAATTTTGTTATATCATGTGTAGGTAATTTTTGCAAACAAATTATTGAAGCCATGTCTTTTAGGAAACAACTCTCTGGTAATATGAAAAGAAAAAAAAAGGCAAAGGATAACGAAATTGCCGAAAGTTTAAGAGGATCTCTTAATAAATTTTTCTCTACAAAGAATGAGTCAGTTGAAAATTTGAGAGAAAATAATGTTGGTAAAGAGCCACAAAATGTTATTGGGGAGTCTCATGATCATGAAAATGGTAGTGATTTAGAAGAAAATGTTGGTGATGAGTCTCAAGACCATGAAAATGGTGGTGATGTGGATTTAAATGTTGATGATGATCATATTGGTGTAGAGGAAAATATTGAATCTCCTGAACCTATTTTCCATATAAACATTTATGATCCAAGAGTTTGGGATGATCTTAATGCAGAAATGAGAGACTTGCTTGTAGAAAATGGACCAATTCGAGAAACTAATCTCACTTATCCTAAGGACAAACTCTCTAGAAAATTTTCCTCACACTACTATGATCGAAAATTACCAACGGGTGAAATTTATGATAGGAAATGGCTCGTGTACTCAAAAGAGTTGGATAAAGTCTTTTGCTTTTGTTGTAAATTGTTTAAAACAATTGCCTCAAAAAGTGAGTTAGCAAAAGATGGAATTAGTGATTGGAGACATCTTGGTGTGAAGCTTGACCAACATGAAAAGAGTAAAGAACATCTTACTAATTTGAGAACTTGGGTTAAGTTGAAAAGTAGATTGACCAACATGAAAAGAGGAAATACCATGGATGTAGATGGAGCCGACTTATGTTCCGAGTTACAGGTGTTGCAAATGATGTTACCTGAAGAAGCATTTTTCTCTAATAACCCTTGGACATCCATGGAAATAGCAAACTTTGTAAAAGAAACTGACATGTGTCCTAATGTCTTGATTGCTTATCGTGTACTGTTGACTGTACCTGTGACCGTGGCATCTGCAGAAAGAAGTTTTTCAAAATTGAAATTATTAAAATCTTACTTGCGGACCACTATGACTCAAGATAGGCTAAATGGATTAGCAATCTTATGCATTGAAAAGGATGAGATTGAAGACTTGGAGTATGATGATATAATTGATGATTTTGCTTAAAAAAATGCCAGAAGACAATTTCTTAAAGGTTGAAATTTCAAGGAGTTTTGCTAGGAATGGTTGTATATGATTGTATTTTTTATTGTCGGGGTTTAGGTATTATGTCCCCCCGTTGTATATTTTCTCAAGTAATATAATTTGGGCGTGAGGGCCTAGCCCCCCAGCTTTGACTGGGTTCCAGCCCTCGTTAAATATTTTTTTTAAACATATGTTTCCGTATTAACCTCTCCCAAATCCTGCGTAAAGCGGGAGCCTTGTGCACTGGGTACGACCTTTTATATGTTTCCGTATTTAAAAAGGTCACATTTTGAGCTTTCGCATTGGGCACCCAAAAACACAGGACCGGCCCTGGTTTCATGTCTTGAACGTATGTATACACCTTCTTAGGGTAAGGATTGTTTTCTTTTGCTTATTATCAATCAAACGTGAGTTTACTATCTTTCTTCCAAGTGAATTCTAGGGTTAGTTGTTTTCTAGCGAAAGATTATCATTCGATTCTCTTTATTACATTCTGCTGCATGACTTCGTTATTATATAATTCAGTAATTAAAAAGAAAGTATTAATGCATAATGAAAACATGAATAAAATAATAAACAACTAAAATATAAGTTCGAAATCATTACCTGGTTTATATTAAATTATAATATTTGACAATGGTGTAAGCATAGAGCTTCTTAACATGATAACGTAAATTTGAGACAAATAAATGAAATGAAAATAATATGAATGATCTTATCTTCAAGATACACATGGCGTATACATCAACCAAAAAATATGAATGCGAAAATAGGTAAAGAATATTTCTAGTTTCTATTTTTGTGATCACGCATGCATGCTTATTGATGAATGTTGTCTGTAAATTTATTTCCTTGACCAGGACTTGGACCCGAGTCCTTAATCCCTCCAAGAGTCTCAACATTCGTGAATTTGTTTCCCGTACCAGGACTTGGACCGGAGTCCTTAATTCCTTTGAGAGTCACAACATTCGTGAATTTGTTTCCAGTACCATGACTTGAGCCAGAATTCTTAATCCCACCTAGAGTCTCAACATTTGTAAACACGTCTCCTGTACCAAGACTTGGACCTGAGTTTTTAATCCCTCCGAGAGTTTGTTGGTTCGTAAACTTGTGCCCCTCGCCCGGGCTAGGGCCCGATTCCTTGATGGCTCCAAGTGCTAACCCATCAAAGAAAGCTTCAACTGCTGAGTTTTTGTACTTCATGATATTCAAGGGCCGGGCACTTACTGCAATGAATGTAGAGTTGAGCAAAACAAGCAGCAAAACGAAACTGAAGAACTTGGTAGTCATGTTGGTAAGAGAGAGAGAAAGAGAGAGAGAGAGGCTCTGCAACTGTTAGTATATTGGGATATGCGTCGTGGAGTATTGGGTGTTCCTATTTATAACAAGAAAACCGTTTGCTGCTTGGCAAGCACGTTAGGCTGTGAGATGATGAACTTTGACTGAGAATCTTGACATGAAAAAATTATCTAATAAATTACAAACAAAAGTGACATTTCCCATCCTCATAGTCAAGTGTTTGAATTACGAAGCAACAAGGATGTTTCTTAATCTAAGTAAAATGGAGAAAAAAGGAATTTTATAAAATAAAGTATTGTGAGTCCAAGTTGGACTTAGATGTGGAAAAAATGATAATATATGATGGAATTAGATAACGGTTTTGAGTTATGAACAATTTTTTATGTACACGGAACACTGGTCACATAATATTGTTATTCTACGAATATTCATATCAATAAAAAGTACATGTGTTTTTATTTGAATAAAGCAATAAAATAATTTAAATGTGTTCCGAGTCCACCAAAAAATTACATTGATCGTGTTCCGAGTCAACCAAAAAATTACCCTAATCTTATTCGGGTCCAGCCGGCCGCCCCAAGCCATCAGAAGTTCTTGCTGCTCGGGGACGAAAGACAAAGAGTCAAAGACCATGCATTGTTTGAATTCTTTTATTTTTTTAAATGCATGCATTGTTTGAATTCCATGGCTGCAGTGTAACGTGACTTAAATGATTTATTGGGTAGGGAAAAAAATGATTTATTGGGATTTTCATGACCAGTCAATTTCACTAGTTGTAGTATATCAATTGGCACCATGGTATACTAGCTGCATTTTAAATTTAATTTTATCAAAATAAGCATCATGGTAGATGCGTGATAAGATACATATATACATATTCAAATACGATGCGTGATAAGATACATATATACATATCAAATACGTATAGTGATACATGTATATTGAATGGACATCATTTAAGTCCTAATTTTCAATTGAAAATTTTAACTTTGTTTTTCAACTACCATGCATATATACATTGAAATCTGATAGTTGTCTTCTAATTTTAATACATGACGTATTTTGAATTGATTGACACATGCATCGGTCTCAAAATCGTCTTGAAAATGTAATTTGAGATGTATAAAAACCTAGTTCAGAGCTTAAACATAAGCATTAGAAAATTGAGAATGTCATGCTACATGGAAGCTTTTCTAAATTTAGGTTCAAACGTGACAAGCTTTAATTATCATATCATAGGACGTATATAATATAGTTTCTCTTCATGGTATTGGCATTAATTGTTTTTCTTACATTTAGAGGAGATTAAGGACAATATACGTAGTCCACCATCATTGACAAACCAAAAGAGGCAGGCATATACGTGTTCATGTATGATTGTAGCTTGTAATTTAATCTAAGACTCAATTTTGGGTACAATTGAGGCCGTTAATCTACTCTTGCATGACAACACAAAGGCCACAGAAGAGGGAGATGGTTTGACCATGAGAAGTGGATTGAAAAAGAAGATCATAATTACCAGTGTAATTCACCAATTATACTATTTTTTTTTTTAAGCAATGTAAAAAAAGATTAGACGAAATTAAGTCGTTGACAATAATGCATGTGAGACACCTTAATATAATAACCTTATTTTAATGTAGCCCACCCATGCCGACCAATTTTAGTATGTCAATTTCAAAGCTCAATTCATGCCAGGCCAATTCGGCTCACCAAATAAGGGCAAGTTCACTGGTAGCCCAATTGATATGGAAATTGAGTTGAATTTCGTTTGGCCCAAAAAAAAAAAAAAAAGTGGTACACCGGTACAACAAATGGAGGGCTATTGAAGCAAAGGCACCAGCTCGTTGAGCTGCCCTTGCAATTGAAACACAAGCTTGTGCTATTTAGCAAATCCAACAGTAATTTTTTTTTTTTTTGGGAAAAAACATTGATGTGCCACTTGGCGCTTTGTGGCCCAATGAAAATATCAACGGATATGGTTAATCCAAATATAAAAAGTATAAAAATAAAAAAAATCAATTCAAACACTTTGCAAAGTTCACACTTAAAACAAACTTACAAAGTTCATCACACTTGCAAATTAAACATTTTAAATTACACTCATAGAAAAAACACACTGAAAGCATTCTTCATTTATTTTGCTTTCAATGCTGGCATGTGCTCGATCAAGTCACGTTGACACTCCTTGTGGATGTAAGACGAATGTATGGTTAAGTAACGTTGAATGACCATCTCGTGGTAACGTTGACCCTGTTGCAATGAATTGTTCTAGGCAGGTTCTTCAATATTGTCATAAGCTTGATAGATTCTAATTTTTGATTTGTTCATCGTGTATTCGTCCAAAATCTTCTTCATCGTAATCAAACTCATCTTCCATAATCATGTTGTAGATGATGATGCACGTCATCATGATACTTCGAAGCGCCCCATCATTCCACAGTCGATCAGCCCCTGTAATGATTACCCAACAAGCTTAGAGGATACCAAAATACCTCCCCACATCCTTCTTATACCCCTCTTGCTTTGCTACAATGTGTTTTTACTTCAGAAAGTGTTCATCTTCTCATTCTTCTTTCGCTTACAACCTCCTCAGATTATCCATGGTTGAAAGAACTTTCTTTTGTAAGAATCCATGAATTGAGATGAGTAGGGAGGATGCGGAGGTTTCATGTGAGTAGATCTAGTAGGTATAAGGGTTTTTATGGAGAAAAATAAGGAAATCATAAGATTGGATAAGGACACGTGGAACTACATAAATGATCAAGAACCTTAACAAAAACCTGAGCGAATATTACCAATGGATAATGACACGTAGCGTAACGAATCTTTGAAAATCTCCTATAATATCTAAGGCGATAATGACATATGGAGGATAAGACCAAGAAAACATTTAAAATACATGTGTGTGTGTGTGTGTATATATATATATATATTTATGAATAGTAATCGTCCTTACCTTTACCTTTCCTCTTTCCAAATGGGTGGATTTGCACAAAGGCAATTACTACTTAATCGTAAGGGCAATTTCATTGCCCTTACCTTGCTTTTGCACTCCCAAAACGGGTAGATTTGCTCTAATATCACCAAAATAGTTGGACTACATGATGAACGAGACATTCAAATACAAAATGAGAATAGAGATAAGCCAACATAAGTTGTCGATGCACAAAACCGGAGGGGTCTTAGAACAACGTAAATCCGACCATAAATCTGCAAGAAAGTAAAGAACACAAGATATATCGTGGTTCACCCCAATGTTTGGGCTACGTCCAAACTGATATTGTATTTCTCTTAGAGGATTGAGGATGAGAGGGTGAGAGCTTCTGAGAGTGAGAGAGCTCTTCCCATGGCCTAAGAATTGGCTTCTCCTATTGTGAGGGTGATGAGACCCTTTTATAGACTAAGGGCTCCTCCCCTTTTTACATATTTGCCCCTTCATTTATTACATAATTACATTTGAGTCCCCCAAGTATTTATACGAGGTCTAAATACAGAGGCCCTAAGTATGGTACAAATAGTAGTCCCCCGAGTCTTCAGTCAAGATAGTCTTTTGGCAGGAGACTTGAAATTCAATCCATGTGTTAGCCGAAGTAACTAGATGTCGTCTAGAACTGATACTCGGTATGAGGCGGTGCTCAATCTGAAATGATGCTAAACTAGAAGTAGCATATGTTGCGAGGCTGTTCTGCTTGTGGCTTATGTTGCCTTGGTTGGCTCGGCTTATGATGTTGAAGGTGAGGGAGTCCCTTTTATAGAATAAGGGCTCGCTCCTCAATACATAAATGATGGGTTAGGAATGATGCTTGCAGCGAGGCGGTTGCTTAGCTGGCGGCGATACTCTCTAATGTTGGTGAGGGAGTCCCTTTTATAAAATAAGGGCTCGCTCCTTAGTACATGAATAATGGGTGCTCTCTAATGAAAGTGAGGGAGTCCCTTTTATAGAATAAAAGCTTGCTCCTTAGTACATAAATAATGGGCTAAGTCCTCCAAGTATTTTTCATGAGGCCCAGTTGAGGCCCAATATATGGTACATAATGTAGTCCTCCAAGTCTTCAGTCAATAGGGTCTGTTGGCTGGAGGCTTCAAATTGAATCCATGTATGGGCCGAAGAGGCGGTATTTGTATACCATGCACTGAAGCTTTGTAGGTGAAACTTTGCAAGTGAAGCTTTGAAGCTAGAACTCTGTAAATGAAGTTTTCGAAGCTAGAGCTCTGTAAATGAAGTTTTCGAAGCTAGAGCTTTGTAAATGAAGCTTTTGAAGCTAGATTGACATGAGTGATGCTCATAAATGTTTATGTTGATTGACATGAATGATGCTCATGAATGTTGACATGAGTGATGCTCATGAATGTTGACATGAATGATGGTCATGAATGTTTATGTATGATTGTCGTGAATGATGCTCATGATTGTTTATGTATGATTGACATGAGTGATGCTCATGTATAATTTTGGAGTACTGGACATACTTTTGATCACCTAGTGGGTGATAATAGCGGTAGGCTGCCGAATAATTTTAGAATACTGGGCATACTTTTGATCACCTGGTTGGTGATAATAGCGGCATGTTGCCGAATAATGTTAGAGTACTGGATGTACTTTTGATCACCTAGTTGGTGATAATAACGGCATGGCGCCGAATAATTTTGGAGCCATAGGGCCTGGCTCTTTTGGGCATATGGGCCTTGGCCCTCCCCCTAACAATCCAGCCCATTACTTTGGGCTTGCCCATTTTTTTTTTATTACCATCTGATGGGGTTTATACAGATATCTCCGAAAGATAAGAAAAATAAATCACATCATTCAAAAATAAATCCGACCATTTGCTCAATGGGTCACCCCCATAATGCCATTACCACCGCAATTATGTCTGCTTTTTTAGTGTGAAGCAAAATCAATTCGTGGTACCCAGCAAAGTTTCACCACAAAAGCTTCACCAACAAAAGCTTCATCAATGGAGGACAACTACAAATTCTCAAAAGCTTCACACTATCTTGATCAAGATAGTGTGAAGCAAAAGCAATTCATGGTACCCAACAAAAGCTAACTCCAAAGCTTCACCTACAAAACTTCAACTCCAAAGCTTCACCTACAAAAGCTTTAACACAAAAGCTTCACCCACAAAGCTTCAACTCCAAAGCTTCACCTACAAAAGCTTCAACACAAAAGCTTCACCTACAAAGCTTCAACTCCGAAGCTTCACCTACAAAGCTTCAACACAAAAGCTTCACCCACAATAGTTTCACTCATAAAAGCTTCACCAACAAAAGCTTCACCCATAAAAGCTTCACCCATAAAAGCTTCACCCACCACAAAAGCTTCACCCATAAAAGCTTCACCCACCACAAAACCTTCACCCACAAAAGCTTCACCCACCACAAAAGCTTCACCCATAAAAGCTTCACCAACAAAAGCTTCCCCCACCACAAAAGCTTCACCCACAAAAGCTTCATCAACAAAAGCTTCACCCACTACAAAAGCTTCACCTACAAAAGCTTCACCTACAAAGCTTCAACACAAAAGCTTCACCTACAAAGCTTCAACACAAAAGCTTCACCTACAAAAGCTTCACACTATCTTGATCAAGATAGTGTGAAGCAAAATCAATTCATGGTACCCAACAAAGCTTCAACCTCAAAACTTCACCTACAAAGCTTAAAATATATACATATATATATATATATATTTTTTTTTTCTTCAGAAATTCGAAAATTCAAAAATTAAAAAATTCGAAAATTAAAAAAAAACAAATTGCCTAAACCTCCTCTTCTTTGGGCCTAACAACTTTCATAACAAATATATATGAATGAGGAGTTTTGGGCTACCACTTTGAAAGGAAAATGGTGAAGTTTTGTTACTTTGGAAACTTGGCTACTAGCAAGACACCTCCTTCGCCAACTCCCTCGATCGGAGACTTGGGGGACTCCTACCATATGCTAATGCACCTTGATACTCGGAAGTCTCACGACTACTTAGTGACTTGGATTTTTTTTCAAGTCTCCAATCGAGAAGTTTTCCTCACTCGAGAAATTAAAGGAGCACTACCTCAACCTACATGCTTCACTCACAAAACTTCAACATACAAGCTTCAATAAAAGGAAAAATTCAAAGAACTTAGTGAAGAATGCCTTGGTGTATTTAACACTATACGTTGAAATGAAGCAAAGCTTGTTTATTGATATCTCCGATAAGTTACAAATATGGACATATACATAAATCAAAATAAACAAACAAGAGAGAGCCTTCACAAATGTTGCTCAGGAGAAGTCTTAGTAGTCGGCAGAGCCCCAGAAAGAGGAGGCACCAGAGGATGATTATTCGGAGCCTCAGTACTAGGAAAAACCCCAGAAGGAGGAGGCACCGAAGGTTGATCATTTGGAGTTTCATTACGCGGTATAGCCCCAGAAGACGAAGGCAATAAATGCATTTGGAACAAACCCACAAACCTCTGATGATCAAGTAAAATTTGATCATCAGATTCCTGCAGCTGGTCAAGATTCCTCTTCATGTTTGTAGCATAGTCATGTGCGAGCATGTGCAACTGTTTATTCTCATGCTTGAGCCCTCTGATCTCCTGTTTGAGACTTATCACTTCAGCCGCCAATGATTCAACTTGGCGGGTTCGAGTAAATAGACGTTGGGCCATATTAGACACAGAACCTGCACACTGAACACTAAGAGCCAGATAATCCTTAACAGCCAACTCATCAGACCGTTTGGAAAGTAATATATTATCTTTGGGAGTGAGAAGGTTCCTGGTCACCACCGCAGCGGTCATATCATTCTTCATCATAGAGTCCCCAACGGTAAGAGAACCAATAGGGGATAAGAAGGATGGGCGCCATATGTTGTCTTGAGAAGGCATGGCGCCTCTTTACCAAAGTTCAAGTCAAAACGATGGTCGGATGGGCCATACATTCTCAGAAATGATGAAAGAGAAATGAGGTGCAATAAATCTCTGAAGTAAAGGGAAAATTCCTACAAGCAATAACTCTCTGAATGTACTTCTTGCACACAATTGGTGCCCTTATAAAAGAAAGGGCAACATGATCGTTGGTTCAAAAATCGAAGAGGCACCACTCTCCGGATTCCGAAGAGGCACCACTTTCCACACGCAACATCAACTCCTTGGGTACCACAAATAACTTTGCCAAAGATCTCTGACAAAGTTTAGACACATAAATTTTAAAGGTCTAGCTACCCTACTATTATGCACAAGGGAAAAGGAACAGCACCACTACTTGATAACTGGAAAGTCCCTATGTGTGTCAACCTCTGTGCTTCGTGGCAAGGCAGACTGGCAAAAATGCCCAACCTTTACTCACATTCGAGAAAACACTCCCAACAAGATTGCTTGCTCAAAAATTAAAGAGGCACCGCTTCCCGAATCTCGAGAGCCAAACTTCCACCAGGATGGCTTTCTAAAAAATCGAAGAGGCACTACTATCCGACTTTCGAGAGCCAGACTCACAACCAGATTACTTTTTCAAAAATCGAAGAGGCACGACTCTCCGAATCTTGAGAGCCAGACTCCCAACAGGATTGCTTTCTCAAAAATCGAAGAGGCACCGTTCTCCGAATCTCAAGAGCCAAACTTTCAACAGGATTACTTTCTCAAAAATCGAAGAGGCACTGTTATCCGAATCTCGAGAGCCAGATCCTCGACAAGATTGCTTGTTCGAAAACCGAAGAGGCACCGCTCTCCAAACTTCGAGAACCAGATTTCCTTGGATAAAGCTTGTCTGCAATCTTCACACGCAACATCAAGATACCACAGACCACTTTTTCAAAGTGCTCTGACAAAGTTAAAACACGTGAATCTTGCAGCTCCCCTTACATTGCTATGACCGAAAAGGGTAAAGGAACAACGTTACCACTCACTGTTGGGGCAATTCCTATATATGTCGACTTTCATCCTCCACAGCCAGACAGACCTGCAAATAAAAAAATGCTCAACTTTTTTTCACATCCGAGATGGCACTCTCAGCAGAGTTTCTCGAAATACTTAGCTTATTTTCCCCCCGATAATACCTCTGCAAACAAGCTACACCAGAGCAAGAGTATCTCATATCATCAGGGTTAAAAGCAAGAGTATCCCATATCATACTTTTTCCATGTATTTTCTTTTGACCTTGTTATTACCTGCAAGACAAGAAGAAAGAAAGCAATCAATCAACACTTGGAATCAAGCTTCCAGTCAGGAACTGACTGCCTGGAACCCTTTGCCTGATTACTTACCTGGCATTGCTCTCAAGTATTCATCTTCAACATCTTATGCTTCTAGAGAAGATACCACATCTGCCTGAGGAACAAATAAGGCAAGTGAGAATGATACAAGGAAGCATGTGGAGACAAGCGTAACAGAACACGTGCCGATACATCCACTACTTTGTCAACAACAAAAGTATCTCATATCATCAGGGTCGAACGTACTCTAGATTTAATGGACTTGTTTTGACCCTCAAATTCTTGAGTCGGCCTTATACTCTGGATGAAACCAAAAAACCCTCTAGCCCAGTTTAAGAATAAGCATGTGGAAAGTTACTTCTTCAAAAGCAAAAGTATCTTATATCATCTCTTCTCCATTTGCTTTTCCTTATCCTTGGTGCTGTTTACGATACAAGGAGAAGAAGAACAATCAACCGGAAGCCGAAGTCGAACCTCTGATCTAGGTTGCTTGCTTGGAAGTCTGATTGCTTACCTTGTCTGTTACCTCATTCGGCAAATCTCCTAGCTCGGCGACTTGGGGGACTCCTACTATAGGCTATTGGATCACATTATTGCTAGTCCATTGTGAGGCTAAGCTCACCCTCTCCCCCTTAGTGTAGATAATATCGTTTGTTAAAAAAAAAAATCATTTGACAACTAATTTAATCACATTATTATCTGCATGCAAAAAACCTTTTGTATCGCACTTGACCAAGCCCGAAACTACAAGTAAGCTTCAAGTGAAATTGATACATTACCTTGTGCATCTTCATCGGTTAAAGATACCACCCATTGATGGAGGAAAAGTACTTCCAGAGAAGATGTCACATCTACATATGAGACAGATAAGGTAAGTGAAAATGATACCACACTTTGGTACTTAGAAGTTTTGTGATTACTCAATGGCTTGGATCTTGCAAGTCCCCAACTGAGGAGTTTCCCTCACTCGGGAACTTAGGGAAGCACTGTTTGTACCATACTTGACCAATCCCGAAATTACTGAGCACCGGTCAACATTATACTGTCAAGGACCCATAAGAGTTTCCCTCCAACTAGGAGGCCAATCACAGCGCGACATGTGTCGACATCAGAAGCCAATCACAACACGACACGTGTCAATGTCAGAATGAAACTAGAAACTCTTTTCTATAAATAGAGATCATTCTCTCACAATATTTCCTAATGTCATTTGTACTAAATCAATCACTAGTACTCACTAAAGGAGAGCTTGAACCTATGTACTTGTGTAAACCCTTCACAATTAATGAGAACTCTTCTACTCCGTGGATGTAGCCAATTTGGGTGAACCACGTACATCTTGTGTGTGCTTTCCTGTCTCTATCCATTTACATACTTATCCACACTAGTGACTAGAGCAATCTAGCGAAGGTCACAAACTTAACACTTTCTGTTGTACCAAAGTCCTCACTGATTTTGTGCATCAACATAAGTAATGCTCTAATCCAAAATGAGAATAAAGATAAGCCAACATAAGTAATGCTCTAATCCAAAAGAAGAAGAAGAAGAAGAAGAAGAAGAAGAAGTACACTATGAACGAGACATTCAAGTAAAAAATGAGAATAGAGATAAGCCAACATAATTAATGCTCTAATCCAAAATGAGAAAAGAGATAAGCCAACATAAGTAATGCTCTTACTTGATCAACAAGAAGAAGAAGAATGAGGATTTATCAGTTAAGATTGTTAAGTTACTTGATCAATTGGGTACCCTACTAACCTATTTTGGCACTATAACAGACATGAAATCTCTTCATTGCCTAATCAATCAATATTCCTAACTACCTTGACCATTATATTCCTAGCTAGAAGGAGAATGAGGATTTATCAATTAAGATTGTTAAGTTACTTGATCAACTGGGTAACCTACTAACCTATTTTGGCAGTATAACAAACATTAAATCTCTTCATTGCCTAATCAATCAATATTCCTAACTACCTTGACCATTATATTCCTAGCTAGACAATTTTTTTAGCTTATAAGTTGTCCTAAAGGCGTTCTAGTTTTGTCGTTAAACTTTGTAGAAATTTTTGTGTGTATCAACAATGATCCTAGCTAGACTGCTGGCCACCGCCCCGATTAGTCCCTAGGCGTTTGAAAATAAAGAAAGTGTGCCAAAAGCCGCATAGGTCGCGACTCTCATATAGACAAAAAAATTGATAATTTAATTTTGCGTTTTATTTTGTCAATAAAATGTAAGAGACTTGTTGAATACTTGAATGAACACTCATTATATACTTGTTCCCCATATTTTCAATATGTTATAATACTTTATAATTCTTATGTCATTTTATTTATCAAATTATGTATCCCAATACAATTATGTGTTTTTTAAAGTATAAATAAGCACTTATTTATACAATATATTATAAATTTACTTTAATTCACCTAGGCACTTGGCTCTAACTCACCATCCGACTAAATCCTAACATCTTTTAGAACTTTGGGTACTGCAAGCCCACATGAACCCCATGCTCAAGTTCGCCATGTGCCTCGCCTCAAAGGGTGTCTATATCCCTCTAGCCACAACCAAAACCGCTCGAAGCACCATTCTCAACTTTGACACCACCTTCACAACCCTACTGATAAAATTTGTGATTTTGTTACATTTTAGTTATTGTTTTATTGGTTTCTTGGAATGGATAATGAACAAAAGGAATAAGGAATATTTTTTAGTATGTGACAACTATGAGGTTGTGCAAATGTAGCAACCATACTTTGATTTATATATGAAATGGATGTTGGAAATTTAAATAGTTTGAGTAGAAATTTCATTGTCCCACATTAGCCATTCCCTAAAGATTTTATCACTTTATAAGGCTTTGTCCTTTATAGAAAGTGATTGGAGTAATAGGCTTGGAAACTAAAATTGGGCTCACCCTTGGGGTTGGGCTTTGGGGTGTATTAATTAATTGATAATTAATATATAATTAATTATAAATAATAATTAAATTATTTAATTAATTATTTTTGAACACAGAGCAAAGCACCCCCTGAAGGGCTCTAATAATTAAATTATTTAATTAATTATTTTTAATTAAATTCGAATTTGAAGTCTGAGAGTTCTTTCTGAACACAGAGCAAAGCACCCCCTGTCGGGCTCTAATAATTAAATTATTTAATTAATTAATTTTAATTAAATTCGAATTTGAAGTCTGAGAGTTCTTTCTGAACACAGAGCAAAGCACCCCCTGAAGGGCTCTAATAATTATTTAATTAATTATTTTTAATTAAATTCGAATTTGAAGTCTGAGAGTTCTTTCTGAACACAGAGCAAAGCACCCCCTGAAGGGCTCTAATAATTAAATGATTTAATTAATTATTTTTAATTAAATTCGAATTTGAAGTCTGAGAGTTCTTTCTGAACACAGAGCAAAGCACCCCCTGAAGAGATGTCTCCCAACAGTCACACCCCATTCTCATACCTGTTGCAAACAGGCATCCATCTTCTATATATACATCCATCTGCATGGCATTTAGAACACAGAAAATAATCAACTTCATCTTCTACATTCCTAAACCTTCTTACTGAGAGAACCACACTAAATTCGCCAGAAGTTAAATTTTCCGGTGCTGGAATTTTAACTTGATCGTTGAATCCTGGTGAAGCAGACGTCCGTAGAACTACAAGCACAGAGTAGGGATGAAATTTCTGTTTCAAGGACATTGCGGTACGCAAGCCTCGATCTTCAAGTTGTTTGTTTTTATAATTCGTATTCTAGTTTATATTCTGTTAATTCCTATTGCATTTATTGTTTATTAGCATATATATTTAAATCACAGATTGTTGACTTATATATCCAACAATGGATTGTAGGGTTTTGGTGCCCACTCACGATCCTATTTCAAAATGTGCTAGATAACAAAGTTGTACCATGAATTCACCTAACCATTATCCAGATTAAATCCTGACCTTCCATTTTAAGTGATCTAATATGTATTTTACACTTAACACTTGATTACAAAACTTAACCATTTAAAACAAAACTAGCCGTTATACGTTTAAAACCATTTTTCTCTTCTTCTCGATCCTGCAATCCAATTGCTTCCTCTTAGATCCTTCACTTCATCCTTCAAGTCCAAGAATTAGAATCATTAGGTTCCAACACTCCCCTCTAAATTAGTTATGGTTGTAACAGAAGAAAATTTCTTTGGTAAGGTCATCTCTCCCATAGAAGTTCATTTGTGAAAATATCTGCTATTTGATCTTCAGTTTTGCAATGGTGTAGCCTAATAATGTTTTGTTGTAATGCTTATCTGATAAAGTGATATCTACTCTTTATATGCTTTGTTTTTTATGAAATATCGAGTTTTTGGCCATGAAAATTGTTTAGGTATTGTCACACAAAAGGGGTGTGGCATTAACCTACAATTCCCCAAAATCCTTGAGTATGAATCTCAACCAAATGGCTTGAGATGTTGCTTATGAAGCACTCACATACTCAGCCTTTGTTGTAGATAATGCAAAATTTTGTTACTTCATTGAGGCCCATGAAAATATCTTTGAGCCAAAAGTAGAAACATATCTTGATGTACTTCTGCAGTCATCTTCACTGCCACCCTAGTCACTATCACAAAACCCAATTAGGATAGTTGACTTCCTATTGAAGACAATATACATTTAGGGTGTGTTTGTTACACCGAACTATTTTGGACTGTACTAGCTTTAAGGACTAAATAGGACTGGCTTAGACTTAGAGATCGGCAATGGTTATGGTGGAAGGGTAACCGCTGTTATTTACCCATAACTGTTTATATTCATACTTGCATAACCGTTTATAAATGGTTAACCATACCCATAACCGTGTAGCTATTTAACCATAACCGTTTACCCATTTAACCATAACCATACCTGTACTCGTTTTTGAACCCATTTATCCTTTTTTTACCCATTTACCTTTTTTTTCATCCGTCTACATGTTTTTTTTAACAACTTGAAAATTACAAAATGATATATCATCATATCAACTATCAAGATGGCAAGTCGCAGATGTTCTATTGACATCACATATAGACATGGTGACCAAATTAACTGGATAATTGCGTGTGTTTTAATTGATTAATTATATTGTGTAATTTGTATTAATATATATATATATATATATTGTTATTGCATTTGCACTTTGCAGGAAATAGTTCATGGCCGGAGCCTACATCATGAACTTGTACTTAGAATTTTAGCATACCCAAAATTCGACACAGAACCAAACTGAAAGTTGCGGAACCAAATGCGAGAGATGGGAAACAGATTGTCCCCAAATAGTCAGTCAAATTTTGTAATGCAAAAGCAAGAAATTAAATGGGTAAATGGATACCCGTTATAACCACGAGTAATACTCATAACCCCCCATTTAAATTTCATGGATAAATAGTTATACCCATAACTTTTTGTTCGTCTAAACGGTTACCCATAACCTTAACCGTTAACTTTAAATGGGAGGAAAAATGTGGTTACCCAAACCCATGGGTATTTTGCCCATCCCTACTTAGACTAGACTAAGCTGGACCAATTTAGTGAAGCGTTTGGTGCAGTATCGGACTAGCAAGAAGAATAATTAACAAACTATAATATTATATTATTTAATTCATATCCAATTAATATTTAATCCATATATAACTAATTTTTTATTAAATTTTCTGAAAAATTAACATTTTTTCTCTTTCTCCCTCTTTGTCTACTTTCCCCGTACCACTCTATCCCTCCCCTCTCCCTCTTTTTCTCCTTCTTCGTCCCACTATCTTCCTCCCTAGATCATACTTAGCCGAAGTCGAAATCTCCCTCTTTTCCCGTCTAACTCTCACTCGATTCTCATCTTTATCTCTTTCTCCTCCCTCGTTGTCTCTTTCCTCCCAATCTCTACCTCTTGAACGGAACCTTACGACTCTTTTTTCCTGACGAGTTGCAGGTTTCTGGAAGCGTTTTCCAGCCAAACTTCGTCAAATTAGATGAGGTTAGCACCAAAAAAAACCCAAACAGGCAGAGACTTCCAAGCCATTTTCCGGCAACCTCCGACCATCTTTTGCTTCGATTAAGGTAGAATTATAACTCCCAGCTTCAATTTGGTATATTTATGTGAAAACTGCTTGTGAAACGGATCTGAAAGAACTAAACAGTCACGATGTGAGTGAGAAAGAGGACGAAGACGCGAGAGAACCAGACGGTCTTAACTAATCCCATCTAAGACCAGATAGTGAGATTTTAGTCGAGGTGAGTGAAAGTTAGTCCCACTAAAGCTAGTCCTCGTTGGTTAACAAACACGAGACTAGACTAAGCTTTAGTCCAGTCTAGTCCAGTGAGAGAGAGTGAGGGCAAACAAACGCCCCCTTAAAGACCTGAATATTCCTTTGAAGTCCCTAAAGGAGTTCTCAAAGTTGGGGTTGTATTCTCTCCCATTGAAGATGCTCCTAGCTAGTTTGTATAACTAGCTAGTTACCTTTCACACAACCACAAACGTAGATAAACCAACTAGCTAGGAATTGATTCTAGCTTGTCATCAAAACACCATAACCTCTATTAAGGATGGGCTCAAAAAATCAAAAATAAAAAAAAACTAAAACGAAAATCAAACTGAAGCAAAAAAACCGAACCAAATTTAAAAAAACGAAACTGAAATTGGTTGGTTTGATTTTGGTTTCAATGGTTTAGAAACCAAACAGAACCAAAATAACCTTTACTCTAAAACGACGTAGTTTTTAGGTATTTAAACCTAGGCTAACACTGCTCTCCTTAGTCCTCGACTCCTTAGTTCAACTTCAACACTTCCTTTTGCCCTTTGTTGTCTGCCCTCTCTTATGCTGTTCTTTCTTGCCCTCTGCTGCTTCTTAGAAGTCAGTAAAATATTCCATAACCAAACAATGCGGTTTCATTTTGTTGATTAAAAAATAAATAAAAGTGGGGACCATTAGTTCCCCGTTTGCTCTGCCTTCACGCCATTAAGTTCCTCCATTCCCTTTTGAAAACTAATTAATATAGAATCATAGTTATTGATTATTGATATTAATTAATTGAATTGAATTTTTTTTATTGAATAGTTTATATGATTAATGGTATTGATTAATTGAATTGTTGGTTTAATTAGTTAGTAGTCATATACTATATTTTACGTCAAATGTCTAAGATATTTTTTTCTTCTTATTATACAGTGACATAATGAAACGGTACTATGAAACAGTGCTTAAATCATTCTTCAAATATTCTGACCAGTTCTCCTTTGAATATTCTGGCTAGTCATTCTTCGAATATTTCGGCTAGTCCTCTTTCGAATATTCCGAGTGGTTCTACTTTGAATATTCATGATATTCTTTCCTCAAGTATTTCGGGTAGTTCCCAACAAAGTGAGGTCACTGAGTTTACATTGAGAAAGATGTATTTATTTTTATTAATAATGAGCTTATTATGCGACGTTTTCATGAAATGAAACATCGCCGGCAACAATTGTAATTTGTTTGTATTGAAAAATTATGAAATACATTACCATGTAAAGGGATTTGATTGTTACCCTTTTTTTTGAACCTTGCATTCTTAAGTTCACCCCTCCCCTCGACAGTTCCTTGCTTCGCCACTGCTGGGGACAAGGGATTGCCAAACAAGCACTGAAGATGGCCATCTCTAGAGTAGACATAGCATTCATGTCGTATTTTTTGTGTTCGTGTCGTTTTCATGACATATTCGATATCTTAACGGGTTGTGTCGTGTAACACCCGTTAACATAAACGGGTAATATGACTCAACCCAAAATCGATCTGTTAATATTATCGGTAATATGACTCAACCCGTTATCTGTTAAAGAAAATATATTTTAAATTAATAAATAATGAAAATGAAACATAATTTGACCCAAAAAAAAAAGGAAAACGTTAGTATATGCATATCATATTGTCACATAAACATTACTTCAAAAAAAAAAATTGTCTTTCAAGTATTACATTCCCCAAAATAAGAGCTTAATGAAAAAATATTAGCACATTACTACAAAATACCATGCAAAATGAAGGGAGTTGCATTTCAAGGTTGAGGATGCAATTACGAGCGTTTATATATGCTTTCATATTTTTCAGATTTGTACATTAATGATTATGAATTTTATTTTGAACTCCCTTAAATATACTATTCATACAGATTTGTATGGTTTTAAAAATTCAAACGGTGATGTACCCATCCTCAAAGCGTAGAGTATGCGATCACAAGCGTTTGCCTATTTTTCCACATTTTTTGCACTTGTAAATTAATTATTATAATTTTTTAATATGTTTGGTATTTTTAAATTACTTGATATTTTTATTTTTAATGTGTTATATAGTTGTTTAATCTCACTCTTTGCCTATAGTATGTTATAAAAATAAATAAAATTTATTTTTTTTAAATTTATATAGAATAATAATACAATAATACATATTTTATATACACTAGGGCTATTATATTTTATAGTAAGTTTTTTTAGTAGTTTAAAAAGATTAAAATCATCAAAATAACAGTTTTCTTAACATGTCGAAACGGGTTACCCGCATGTCATCCTCGTGTAAGCCTGTTAATGATCCATTATTAACGGATTCTTAACCTGTAACCCGATAACGACCCAATTAGTTATCGTGTCGACCTGAAACCCATTATTTTCATATCGTTTATGTGTCGTGTAAAAATTGTCAAATCTAATCTAGAGTGTTCAATGACAGAGTGTACCGCATTGGCTTTTTCTTGTAAATATAATATAGATTCCCATGGAATATTGAAATATGTGAATCCAGTTTCATGGTATCATTTGCTTTGTTGCTGGCTGGAGTTTGAGAGCTGAAGAAATATTTTAAGGGATAATGCTAGAAAGGGGAGTAGAAATTTCTCTCCTTTACTCTCCCTTCTTATTTAAACGGTTACGATTAAGTGACGTAAGTATTTTTTGAATTTTTTATAGAAAGAAAAAGACAAAAAGAAAACTGTGAGAGGAAAGGAGGGAATGAGATGAAAATAAGAGGAGACAGAATCCTACTCCGCTAGAAAGATCATTTTTTTTAAAATTACAATTTGTGAATCACTTGATGTGGTTATTAAGGGTTGTTTTTTTTTTTTTGAAATCATTAAGTCTTACCTTATTACTATATCAGAGCCGACTTTGAAACTTCAGGAGTCCTATGCAAAATGTTAATTGAAACCCAGAAAAAAAAAATCCATGAAAAGATGTTACAAATGATTTTTTTTAGCTTTCTCATAAATTGGTTTCAGTACATAAAATTTACAAACATATGAACACCTATAGGTGGTTATGCATTACCTCTGCATCAAAGATCACCTGGGTTCGAATTTCTGTTGTGTTTCTTATATTCGCAATACACTTGCATATGTAATATGCAAACGCGTCAGAAGATCGGGGGCTTTTCGAAATTAGAGACCTGTGCAGGTGCACCGCCTACATTGTTTCAGAGCCAATAGTGTGTCACATGGTCTTCTTAACATTTTTCAATGCGAAAATAAAAGAAGAAGATTCTAATTGAACGCAGATATACACAAAACTACTTAGGCCGTTGTTTTTGTGACGTTGACATCTGAGAACCCCAAACAACTTGGGGATTTTGCAGCACACATTTTCAGAAATGAATTGAAATATACTTTCTTTCTTGCATTTAAAGAAAATTTTTCGTTTTTGACAAATTACAATATGATATGTATCTAAATTTTTCTCCTTTTTATGTCTTGGACTTGTTGAGTCAAGTTGACGGGAACTTTTGATATATGTGGAGCCATGTGTTTTGAAGATTGTCAACATCTACTGAGGAATGTTGTCGAGGCTTGTCGAGCATCACTTTTGAAATCTGTCGAGTAGTCATTTCATCAAACAAGTTGGCACTGCCATATATTGTAGCAAACTACCTTAGTGTTTCCGGAGGACCTTCCAAGTCAATTTCCCATGTCCGTAGAATCCCAAAATCCAAATAGTCCATTAATAAATCCATCCTTGTATATTTTGCATTTGCAATTTAGAAATAAGAAGAATGACTATTTCACGTGTAACAAGTCTAAGGAGTGTCCAATTTGATTTGGCACCTACCTTTAACTCAAGGGTTGTGTAATGTGTGCTCCAAACCGACCTCTAAAATTACTCAGAAACGTAACCCCCGTCTATATTTTGGTCGGAGGTTCAAAAAACTGGGACATACCCATACGAATGTGAAACTGAACTCATGAGCCACGACCAATAGGAATTTAACAACAAAGACAATGCATTGGTTAAAGTCAACACTTCCCTCCCAACCCCTTAAATAATGGAAATAAAGATGCCAAAGGACACCACAAAACCAATCTTTTTGTGCTCCATTCTTTTTGCTTTGGAGAATAATACATATAGTTGAAAGAATCATCCTGTATAGTTGGGGAGGAGCTGCATATATTCAACAAAACTTGAGCTTTTGAAGCATAAAAAATTATGAGACACATTAGTTCCTCAACATTTCTACTAGTTTTGATGATGTTTATAGTGTTTTCACAGTCCAATGTTGTTCTAGTTGATTGTAGAGGTCTTATTGGTTCAGACGGGCGTAGAGGAGCCGTTGGCGGATCGATGTCGAAGGCTACGTTTTCGAGCTTTGCCAGGAAGATGAGGGACAGGGTTTCGGTCAGGTATCACAAAATGTCTACGTTGGCTTCTGGACCTAGCAGAAAGGGTTCTGGCCACTAGATGTAGTCATATTCTTTACATAGTTTCATACTTTCACTGTTTTTCAATGGCTTCCTCCATTGTTTCATACTTTCACTCTATTCTAGCTGTATCGTACGGTACATGTAATTCTTATGTATTTCTCAGTGCACCTGTACAGAAGATAGAGTATGGAACTAGAAATGTATGAGCTCAATATATATATGTGTGTGTGTGCGCGCGCGCGCAAATATGTTTGTAGCCTACACAAATGCATATTTACCATGCTTATGAAATTAAGGAAACGAAACACGCATCTTAAATCTAACTTAACTAGCAAGTGGCTCATAACTTACAGTAGTTAAAGAGCATTTACCGTGGTACTTGACGTCCTATATTCGATTCTCCCACCCTCAATATTGATCTGTATCAAAAGCTAAACTATGTGTTCTACAACATTAGCATATTGTTTAGGACCATCTCCTTCAGTTTGACAGCTAGCTAGCAAAATCTGTTTGCCAACTAGCTAACCCTAATTTTGGACCATCTCCTACGGTTTGGAGTTAAATGACATATACCTTGGTTTGTTAAAAAGCATAAAATCTTACATCCGGAATTTGAAGAGTTACGAAATATTTGATCCTCATGTTTGGCACAGTCCAATTGAGGGATCGTGTTACAAAATAAGAAATTCCACATCAGAATATGAAATGCAATTGTGTTTTGGCCGATAACTTTTCTGCCAATCGAAACTTATAGATGAAAAAAAAGGCACAGCTAATAATACAGTGAAAGGTAAGATCCAAACTAACAGAGCCACACCGATCTTAGCTTAATTTACTGGCAAGAAACTTAAACAAGGTCAATATCATTACCTTAGAGAACAAGAAAACTTGTAAGTTATCTGGCATCCCCAAATTTCAATTGGGAGAAAATTTGGATTGCTGTTGTGTCCCTCGATTCATCGTCCCCTCATAGAACAATATCATCTGTTTTAACTGCAGAATTAACTGAAGGAAAACGCTCAACGTTTAGCAATATGTATGCCGTTGGTGAATCATTGGCTGTGCTGTCCTCAAAATTACGTTCTTCTCTATGCTTTGCTGTTTTGCTGGATCTTTAGATGTATAATCCAAGTCCCACAGCATATTCCCCATTGTAGGCCTATCGCGAGCATCTTTCGCAGACATTTCTCAACCGTCTCAGTAAACCAACCACAATCGAACCCTCCATTATTTCCAACCACACCAGCAACATTTGTACTCTTTGACATTTGATATCGGATCTGATCCCTCCATTATTTCCAACATTTTCAGTCCATTTAGAAAGGCTGTTCTATTATAGACTCGGTAGGTATGCTAGACACATTGTCCCAGTTTCTCCATATTCTGTGAGTATCCGGTGTGACTTCCTGCCCTTCAACATTTACCCTTTAAGCTGTATTGAGGAGTAAAAGATGATGCTTGAGGAGTAATATATATTTTTAACAAGCCAGGGTCACTGCCGAGAAAGAACTCCTTTGTCATAGGAGAGGAGCAACTATTCTTAGCAGAGAAATAGCTAAACATTTTGAACCCAGAATTTGATATATCAGGAAAAGCCGAAGCATCAAAAACAGCTGTGGAGAGATTACTTGAGGAGGAAGAGAAAAGGAAGAATGCAGGCGTGCAATATAAGTCTCTTTTCCAGTGATCTCGAATTCGTAGTAGGATTGTTGCCCGAAAATTCTAGCTGTATGCTAGATAGTAGGACTGAATGATCTGGAAACTGGTTCCTGCCTTCGGAAGCGGTGCTTCCGTTTGAGGTGAAGGAATCATAAGTCACATCTCCTATGAACTTCCAGCCAGTAAGGTTCACAGAAGCATCTGATCCACAATTGCTAAAATACTTATCTGGGATATTATAAGCTACGGAGACTAAGTGAAAGGATGAGAAGTGGAGGAGAAGAACAAGCAGAGAAGATATACGGATATGGGTTCCACGGTTGGTTTAGACCAATTTGGTCAGGAGCAATGTGCTCGCCTCTTTGCACCGAAGTTCTAATATCCCTCCCCGTAAATTAGAGTAATTTAATTAGAATACCGTCTTGTTAGTATAGAAATTTTATCATCTAACATTATCTCAAAAGTAAGACACTCCTCTGGGGGTAATGAGGTGAAACTCCCAAAAAGGAAAACTAGTTTATTTATAATATAATTTGTTAACTTCTGCTTATACACAATTCATATGATCATATCCCATCTTAACGATAGGAAAATTATCAAAGACAAGACTAAAATTAACAAGGCACACCTGAACTTATAGCTATTCAATCTATAGATACTTGAACAAGGTTAACTTACACACCTCTCAAACTGCACACCAATCTTCAGTTGTGAGAATACTTCATTGCTGCCTTGTCCGATTCATCCACCCCGGAAAAGGTCATATCATCTGGGTTAACCGTAGAGCTATGGGAAGGAAAATGCTGAACATTAGGCAATATGAATTCTGATGAAGCATTGATCGTGCTGTCCTCGTGGGGCTCTCTATGCTTTGCTGTTTGCTGGAGCTGTAACGCGTACTCCAAGTCCCACAGTACATCACCCATTGTAGGCCTATCATAAGCATCTTCTTGCAAGCATTTCTCTGTTGTCTCGCTAAATTTTCTTAGCGAGCTAGGATCAATCTGACCCTTGAGTGAAGAATCAACAATCTGTTCAAGCAATCCGTTCTTCTTGCAATTCATTCCCCATTCCGCTAAATTTATTTGCTCTCTTGGTAGATTCCTATCCAGAGCAGGTCTTGCACATAACACCTCAAGGAGAACAACGCCGAAGGAGTAAACATCCGATTTTTCTGTCAACTGTTGAGTCATTATGTACTCAGGATCTAGGTAACCAAAGGTGCCTTTGACATTTGTACTGACATGGGTTTCATCAAGCGGACCAGATCTTGAAAGGCCAAAATCAGCAACTTTGGCGACACATTTTGCATCCAACAAGATGTTGGTGGACTTAACATCGCGGTGAATGATGCCTCCGGCTGCACCTTTGTGGAGGTAATGAAGACCCCTTGCTGCACCAATGCATATTTCAAGTCTTTGCTTCCATGTCAAGCGAGGCAAATTTGATTCATATAAATGTTCTCTCAAGGTCCCTTTCTCCATGAACTCGTAGACCAATATCATCTCAGACCTTTCATCACAGTACCCAATTAAGGAGACAAGATGGCGATGACGAATCCTGGACAAAACCATTATCTCTGTTTCAAACTCTGGAAGCCCTTGACCTGAACTATGTTCATGTCGTTTACCTCGCTTGACAGCTACAATTCTGCCATCTGATAGAGTTCCTCTATAGACGTTCCCAAAGCCACCCTCGCCTATCAGAAATTTTGTGTCAAAGTTGTTCGTTGCTTGCTGAAGTTGAGCAAAAGATATCTTCAACCCAAGATTTAGATAAGTCATAGGGGAGCCAGTAATCGTTCCCTCAGTGAACCTGCTGTGGGTACTCCCTCCTCCAAATGCAGGCATTGGTGACCATTCCGAAGTTTCAACATGCTTTGCCTTTCTGTATTTCAAACCGAACAAGAACCCGACAACCAAAATGCAGATAAGAGACAGACCTCCAAGAACCGAACCAACCACAACAATGACGTTTATGCTCTTGGGCTCTTTCATATTTGGAATTGGTGCTGATTCCTCCATTATTTCCAACATTTCCAGTCCATTTAGAAAGGAATTTTTAGTGGTAGTTTCTTCTGTGTTAGGACCTATGCTGATGTTAATGAGTTCAGACTCCTTAGACTCCACCACAAAATCGTAGTAGTAAGGCAACAGGTTGCCAAACATGGATTCAGGTCCACCCACCCTCTTAGTGAAGTTTCCATTTGAATACAAGTTAAAAACAATGTCGGCAGTTTGGCCAACAAGGTCGCAAAAATGTGCCCGGACGAGATGTTTAGCGTTCCTGCGCACATTAAACGACCAGGTTATGTTGAACAAAGTGGACGGGCTGCTACTACTATTGTCCATTACTTTGGCAGTGTCGTAAACTGAAACTGGGGCAATAGAATCATTAGCAGCAGCAACAAAACCATCAAGTTCATACTCCTTGTAGTCAGGCATCTGTGAGGATACGGCTTCCTGTGCAGAGCTTGAATTCTTCAGATAAAGATCATCAGGATCCCAGTTTCGCCATAGTTTGTCCTTATCTGGTCGGACTTCTTGACCTCCAACATTCACCCTGTAAATTGTATGTAGAACTAAAGGGGAACTACTTGTGTAATTCTTAGGGCTGAAATTTGCAGGGGCAAGGAAGACTTCAATGGCATTTACAAATGCAAAAGACGATCCACGAGGCGTAAAGTATATCCTAAATGAGCCAGGATCAATGCCAAGAAAGAACTCCTTTATCGTAGAATTGCCACTACTATTCTTAGCAGTGAAATTCTTCAACAGCATGAATCCAGAATTCAAAATATTAGGAAAAGCCGAAACATCAAAAAGAGCAGCGGAGAGATTACTTGAGGAAGAGGCGAAACCCAAGAAATGCAGACGTACAAAATAAGTACCGTTTTCAGTGATGTCGAACTTATAGTAGGATTCTTGCCTGAAAATTCTTGCTGTAAGGTAAAGATTGGACTGGTCGCCGCCATTGATAGGGCTGCTCGCCTTCGAGTGGAAGAAACGATCTGCAGTGAAGACATGGTTATTGAGGGTGGCATTAGCATTTGACCCGCAGTTGATGAAGTAGTCATCAGGGGGCTCATAAGCCAACGAAGGAAAGTGAAGGGATGAGAAATGGAGGAGAAAAACAAGCACAGAAAATAGAGGGAGAGGGGTTTTGCGGATACGAAGATTTTCCATGAAAATTTGATGGAGTTGCTGAATTCTGCAAGTGTTTAGGCTATGGAGTTCTGTCTGAGTAACCATGTAAATGATTGAAGTAGGAAGACTTGGAACAGAAAAAGTGGTGGACTGTGAAGTTGAAATGCCAACCACTTGAAAAGTCAAGGGAAAATAATGGTAGATTACCCTTTAAATTTGATAAGCTGTAGCGTGTAGATATACTCTCAAATTTTATCAAATCATTTTGGCCCAATTAAAGTGAGGGGTAATTTTTGTCATTTTTGTCCATATTAATAGAGATTTTTATGGAATGACCAAAATAATTGATAGCGGATAAATTTAGGGATCACTTTTATCGATTTCAAATCTTAGAAACCAAAGTGAGGAGTTATGTCAACCTTAGAGACCGTTTTGGCTAAAGTACCTATTTGGGTACTGTTAAAGCGAAAAATATCACATGCAAGCCTAAAAACATCTCAAAGCCCAAGCCCAGAGTTAATACATGTG
Source organism: Malus domestica (assembly GCF_042453785.1). Taxonomy (NCBI): domain Eukaryota; kingdom Viridiplantae; phylum Streptophyta; class Magnoliopsida; order Rosales; family Rosaceae; genus Malus; species Malus domestica. Next base: position 26,356,201 of record NC_091675.1, read on the forward strand.
AAGGTGCAAAATTGAGAAGATTTGCAATCACGCCATGCTAATAAAGTAATAAGTTATGGGAAGAACGTTTGTATTATCATGCCAAGCACATGCGTATTCACCCGTCAAGCTTTGACACGACATTGTTATGGTTTACAAATCGTGCTAACTACGATACAAGTTCATGTAAGCCCAAGCCAAGTGTCGGAGCTTGTCAAGTGAATAGTGATGTGGATGGTCACTAAACCAAGTCCCACAACATACGCCCCATTGTAGGCCTATTGCAAGAATCTTTAACAGACATTTCTCAACCATCTCACTTAACCAACCACAATTGAACCCTCCGTTATTTCCCACCACAACAACATTTGTACTATTTGAAATTTGTTATCGGAGTTGATCCCTCCATTATTTCCAACATTTTTAGTCCATTTTGAAAGATTGTTCTATTATAGACTATGTCCTAGCACCTACACTGACGTTAATGAGTTCAGACTCATCTGAATTAACCACGAAATCATAGTAGAAACGAGTAGTTGGCTGGGAGGAGAAAGGGGAATCAAAACCACCAAAGTTGCCACTTGAATACAGGTTAAATACTACATTACCAGGTTCACCTGATCTTTTAATGTCGGTAGGAATGCTAGACACCTTGTCCGGGTTTTCACTTCTTTGACATCAGTAGGTATGCTAGACACATTGTCCCAGTTTCTCCATGTTGTGTTAGTATCCGGTGACTTCCTGCCCGTCAACATTTACCCTTTTAAGTTGTATGCAGAACTAAAGGGAAACTACGGTTGTAATTCTCAAGGTTGAGGAGTAAAAGATAATGCTTGAGGAGTAAAATATATTTTTAACAAGCCAGTGTCACTACCGATTTATCATATAATTTGTTAACTTCTGCTTATACACAATTCATGTGATCATATCCCATCTTAACGATAGGAAAGCAATGCTAGTACAATTATCAAAGATAAGACTAAAATTAACAAGGCATACCTGAACTTATAGCTATTCAATCTATAGATACTTGAACAAGGTTAACTTTCATGCCTCACAAACAGCACAGATTTATCTGGCATCACCAATCTTCAGTTATGAGAATACTTCGTTTGCTGCTGTGTCCAATTCATCCACCCCGTAAAGGGTCATATCATCTTGGTTAACTGTAGAGCTATGGGAAGCAAAACGCTGAACATTTGGCAATATGAATTCTGATGAAGCATTGATCGTGCTATCCTCGTGGGGCTCTTTATGCTTTGCTGTTTGCTGGAGCTGTAACGCGTACTCCAAGTCCCACAGTACATCACCCATTGTAGGCCTATCATAAGCATCTTCTTGCAAGCATTTCTTTGTTGTCTAATTTATTTGCGTGAAGAATCAATCTGACCTTTGAGTGAAGAATCAACAATCTGTTCAAGCAATCCGTTCTTCTTGCAATTCATTCCCCATTCCGCTAAATTTATTTGCTCTCTTGGTAGATTCCTATCCAGAGCAGGTCTTGCACATAACACCTCAAGGAGAACAACGCCGAAGGAGTAAACATCCGATTTTTCTGTCAACTGTTGAGTCTTATGTACTCAGGATCTAGGCAACCAAAAGTGCTCTTGATATTTGTGCTGACATGGGTTTCATCAAGCGGACCAGATCTTGAAAGGCCAAAATCAGCAACTTTGGCGACACATTTTGCATCCAACAAGATGTTGGTGGACTTAACATCACGGTGAATAATGCCTTCGGCTCCACCTTTGTGGAGGTAATGAAGGCCCTTTGCTGCACCAATGCATATTTCAAGTCTTTGCCTCCATGTCAAGCGAGGCAAATTTGATTCATATAAATGTTCTCTCAAGGTCCCTTTTTCCATGAACTCGTAGACCAATATCATCTCAGACCTTTCATCACAGTACCCAATTAAGGAGACAAGACGGCGATGACGAATCCTGTACAAAACCATTATCTCTATTTCAAACTCTAGAAGCCCTTGACCTGAACTATGTTCATGTTGCTTACCTCGCTTGACAATTACAATTCTGCCATCTGATAGAGTTCCTTTATAGACGTTCCCAAAGCCACCGCACCTATCAGAAATTGTGTCAAAGTTGTTCGTTGGTTGCTGAAGTTGAGCAAAAGATATCTTCAACCTAAGATTTAGACAAGTCATAGGGGAGCCAGTAATCGTTCCCTCAGTGAACCTGTTGTGGGTACTCCCTCATCCAAATGCAGGCATTGGTAACCATTCCGAATTTCAACATGCTTTGCCTTTCTGTATTTCAAATCGAACAAGAACCTGACAACCAAAATGCAGATAGGACATAGACTTCCAAGAACCGAACCAACCACAACATTGACGTTTATGCTCTTGGGCTCTTTCATATTTGGAATTGGTGCTGATTCCTCCATTATTTCCAACATTTCCAGTCCATTTAGATAAGAATTGTTAGTGTTAGTATTTGCGTTAGGACCTATGCTGATGTTAATGAGTTCAGACTCCCCAGATTCCACCACACAATTATAATAGTAAGGCAACAGGTCGCCAAAAATGGAATTGAGTCCACCGACCTTCTTAGTGAAGTTTCCATTTGAATACAAGTTAAAAACAATGTCGGCAATTTGGCCAACAAGGTCACAAAAGTGTGCCCGGACGAGATGTTTAGCGTTCTTGCGCACATTAAACGACCAGGTTATGTTGAACAAAGTGGATGGGTTGCTATTACGATTGTCCATTACTTTGGCAGTCTCGTAAACTAAATCTGGGGCAATAAAATCATTAGCAGCAGCAACAAAACCATCATATTCATACGCCTGGTACTTAGGCGTCTGTGAGGGTCCAACTTCCTCTGCAGGGTTTGAATTCTTCAGATAAAGATCATTAGAATCCCAGTTTCGCCATAGTGTGTCCTCACCTGGTCGGAGTTCCTGACCTCCAACATTCACCCTGTAAATTGTATGTAGAACTAAAGAGGAACTACTGGTGTAATTCTTAGGGCTGAAATTTGCAAGGGCAAGGAAGACTTCAATGGCATTTACAAATGCAAAAGACGATCCACGAGGCGTAAAGTATATCCTAAATGAGCCAGGATCAATGCCAAGAAAGAACTCCTTTATCGTAGAATTGCCACTACTATTCTTAGCAGTGAAATTCTTCAACAGCATGACATATTAGGAAAAGCCGAAACATAAAAAAGAGCGGCAAAGAGATTACTTGAGGAAGAGGCGAAAGCCAAGAAATACGGACGTACAAAATAAGTACCGTTTTCAGTGATGTTGAACTTATAGTAGGATTCTTGCCTGAAAATTCTTGCTGTAAGGTAAAGATTCGACTAGTTGCCGCCATTGATAGGGCTGCTTGCCTTCGAGTGGAAGAAATGATCTGCAGTGAAGACATGGTTATTGAGGGAGGCATTAGCATTTGACCCACAGTTGATGAAGTACTTATCAGGGCGCTCATAAGCCAACGAGGGAAAGTGAAAGGATGAGAAATGGAGGAGAAAAACAAGCACAGAAAATAGAGGGAGAGGGATTTTACGGATACGAAGATTTTCCATGGAAAATTGATGAAGTTGCTGAATTCTGTAAGTGTGTAGGCTATGGAGTTCTATCTGAGTGACCATGTAAATTATTGAAGTACGAAGACTTGGAACAGAAAAAGTGGTGGACTTTGAAGTTGAAATGCCAACTACTTAGAAAATTTATGGGAAAATAATGGTAGATTCATGGAAATATTCTCTATATTTGATAGGCTGTAGATATACAGGAGAGGATATTTTGGTTGTTTCATATGTTTCTTGTGAAGGACAACTACATAATTGACTGAAATATCATCCACTAGCATCAAGTTTGGTGACCCTTTTGTTAGCATACAGACTATGATCTTGTATGAGTGTTTCAATCAATTTATAAATACTGAAGAAAGGAAGAGAGTAAGAAATCTAGAGAGAGAGTGAGAGAATTCAGCTTGGGGAAGAAGAAACGAACTCTGCACACTATATCATTCATTCGCACATTCTTAGCACATGTAGCAAGAGGAAATATTAATTAATCTAAGATTACATCTTAGCTGCACACTTGGACTATGATCCAAGGGCTGATATTTAAAACTGACTTCTTATTATATTTCAGCAAATACACTTATAAACTAACACTCCCTTCTAAGTGATGCGCTGAAATCACTCCCAAAGCTGTCCTCAGTACTTCAAATCGATCCCTTGCCAAAGCTTTAGTGAATATATCTGCAACCTGCTCTTCAGTCTTGCAGTATACCAGATCAATCTCACCATCTTGAAGTGCATCTCGGATGAAATGAAATTTCCGATTAGGGAAATGATAAACACACACCTTTTATAGCTTTATACACACCCCTGGCTAATCATGTCCGTTGTTTTCGTTTGATTTATTCAATCCGATGGCCTGGAACAAAGAGGGGTGTGGGAAAAGCTATAAAAGGTGTGTGAAAATCAGCTCCCTTCCGATTAATGTGCCTGGTTTTGTGATGATGGACTGGATTCTTTGATATGGCAATTGCTGAAGTATTATCACACAGCAACTTAGTTGGTTCTGCTTGTTCTTCCTCGAAATCAAAGAGTACAAATCTTAGCCAAATGGCCTGTGCAGTAGCTTCTGCTGCACTGATGTATTCTGCCTCTGCAGTTGAAAGAGCAACACTGCTTTGTTTGATTGAGGCCCAAGAAAACACACCAGAACCAAGATTGAATGCATAGCCAGATGTACTCCTCATATCATCTTCACTTCCACTCCAATCACTATCACAATAACCAACCAACACTGCTCCTTTTCCCTTTTCATAGACCACTCCATAGTTCACAGTGCCTTGTATGTATCTCAGAACTCTCTTAGCTGTCCCCATATGCTTCTTGGTAGGATTGTGCATAAACCTAGCCAATAAGCTTGCTGCAAACATAATATCTGGCCTTGTTGCTGTCAAATATAGCAAACTTCCCACCATTTGTCTATATAAAGTCTCATCTGCCAGATCACTTCCATCTACTTTTGTAAGTTTTTCATTCATAGCTAATGGTGTTGCAACCGGCTTACAATCCCTAAGTCCAAATTTCTCAAGCAAAGTCTTTGCATATTTCTTTTGATGCAAGAAGATGTAATTATCTGTTTGCAATACCCCAAGACCAAGGAAATGATGAAGTAATCCTAGATCAGTCATCTCATATTGTCTCATCATCTCACCTTTAAACTCAGCTATCATCTCCTTTGAACTCCCTGTGTAAATAATATCATCTACATACAGTGACACAATAAGAATGCCACTGTGAGATGTCTTGATATAAAGAGTAGCTTCACTCGGACTTCTGTGGAATCCAGCCTTTGCAAAATAGGAATTTATTTCTTCATACCAAGCTCTTGGAGCTTGTTTCAAACCATATAAAGCTTTCCTGAGCCTGTACACTTTGTCTTCCTTGCCCTGTATAACAAAACCAGATGGTTGATCCACATACACCTCTTCATTCAACACTCCATTTAGAAATGCAGACTTTACATCTAACTGAAATAATTTCCATCCTTTCTGTGCAGCAAGGGCCACCAAGGTTCTCACAGTATCAAGTCTTACCACAGGTGCAAAAGTTTCATTGAAATCGATTCCAGGCTTCTGAGAGTACCCCTTTGCAACCAACCGTGCTTTGTTTTTCTGCACTGAACCATCCAGATTTAGTTTTGTTTTATAAACCCATTTGACTCCAATGATTGGTTTATCAAATGGTCTATCAACAAGATCCCAAGTATGATTCTTCTCAATCATAGAGATTTCATCTTCCATAGCCTTCTGCCATGATTCATCCTTGGCAGCCTCTTCAAAACATTCGGGTTCTATTATGCACAGATTACACTTTTCATATATTTCTGCAATGTTTCTATACTTGAGAGGAGTGTGATCAAAATCCTGTGGACCTGTCACTCTTTCTTGATCAGATAACTCAGTAACTAAATCTGACCCAACATTCTCTTCACTGACTTCACATTGTGTTTCAGAATCACAAGCACTTCCTTCACAGTTTTGTTCTCCTGCAGACATTTCAATGATCTGGATACTCTCCCTTCTTTCCTTCTGTGCATTCCAATCCCAACATGCTTCTTCATTAAACACAACATCTCTGGAAATAGTTACCTTTCCAGATTCAATGTTATACGGTCTATATCCCTTCTCACAACTACCATATCCCAAGACAATACACCTCTTGCTTGCCAAATCGAGTTTTTGTCTCTATTGACTTGGTACATGAGCATAACACAAAGAACCAAACACTTTTAGATGCTTAATTCCTGGTTTTCTCCCACTGTAAGCTTCAAAAGGTGTCTTCTTATGTAAGGCTTTGGTTGGACATCTATTCAGAATATACACTGAGGTATTAACTGCCTCAGCCCAAAATTCAAATGGAATGTCCTTTTCCAACATAAGACACTTAGCCATTTCCACAATGGTTCTGTTCTTTCGCTCTGCCACACCGTTTTGCTGTGGTGTGTATGGAGTGGTAAGTTGTCTTTCCATGCCTACATCTTCAACAAACTTGTTAAACTTCATTGAAGTGTATTCACCTCCTCGATCACTCCTAAGCTTTTTCAGATTATAACCACTCTGTAATTCCACAGTGACTTTGAACTTTTTAAACACACTGAGAACTTCAGATTTATGCCTTAAAAAATACACCCAACACATTCGGGTACAATCATCTATGAAAGTAAGAAAATATCTATTTCCAGCTTTTGTAGTTGTCTGCATTGGACCACAAATGTCACTATGCACAAGCTTTAGAGGAATTGCAGCTCTAGTATTGGCTTCCTTTGGAAATGCTTCTCTACATTGTTTGCCGAGAACACAACCTTCACATACTCCTTTAGCTACTTTGATTTCTGGTAATCCTACTACCATTTCTTGTTCCTGCATCAATTTCAAACTGCTCATGTTTAGGTGTCCCAACCTTTTATGCCACATAGTAGTAGAAGCACATACATTTGCCTTGAAAGCAATATGTATTCCAGTCTGTAATTTCATTGGAAAACTTCGATTTCCCTTCATTGGAACTTTAGCAACCATGTTGGAATATGAACTGTCATCATAGATTTCCACCTTGTGACCTCCAAACACCAAATAATAACCGTGCTCCATCATTTGACCCACACTGAGCAAATTTTCCTTCAGTCCAGGCACAAGCATAACCTCCTTGATATATCTCTTGCCTAGTTTAGTTTCAACTACAAGACTCCCTTTACCAGTTACATCAACAAGCTGTCCAGTACCCATTTCAACTTTTGCAGTTACATTCCTATCAATATCCACAAGTAAATCCTCCCTTCCAGTCATATGATTGCTACACCCACTATCTACATACCATACATCATCACAGTCCTTTACACTAGTAAAAGTTTGATTACTAGCATAAAACATGGTGGGTGTAGATTCTACCTTGTTTGCATAATTGAGCTGTTGCACTGGTTTCTTGCTATTACAATCCCTTGCAATATGACCAAACTTATCACAGTTATAACATTTTGGTTTACCCTTGAATCGACATTCACCAAAATGTAGCTTATCACAATGTTTACAAGGATTTCTAGCACCATCAGTCGGTTTGTTATCCCACCTCTTCCCTTTTTCTTTCCAATTCTTATGATACCTTGCACTTTGATTTCCTGTGAATTTAGCTGGTTTGGGATTTACATTGAGACTAGCAAATGCTTTCTCAGTTTTGTGCTCAGAATGTCTATCTAGACGTAGCTCAAAACTCTTCAAGGAAGCCACAACTTCCTGTACCTCAATCACATCCAAATCCTTCGAATGTTCAATAACAGAGCATATAGAGTCATAAACTGATGGCAAACTAATCAATAACTTTTGAACAATCCTCTCTCGAGATAACTCCTCTCCATAACTCCGCATTTGATTTATCAGATCAAATAATTTTGTAAGATAAACAGAAAGTGATTCATCATCTCGCATTCTTGTATATTCAAATTCCCTATGAAGACCTTGCAATTTAACATTTCTAACCTGTTTATCACCATGATACTCTTGTTGCAATTTAACATTTCTAACCTCTTCATAAGAAATTCTGGGAAAGATCTCATCCGAAACAGCTCCTTGAATCAGACCCAGAGCTTTAGCATCTTTCATCAGTCTCTCAGCTAGAGGTAGCTTCTCAATACTGCTCGATTCCTCATTTTCTTTCTTCTTTCCATCAGATTCACCATCATCCTTCGAATCTGAACTCTCGAAACCTTTCTCAACCAGATCCCACAATCCGTGAGATTTGAAAATCGTTTTCATCTTAATACTCCAGAACTTATAATTATCACCTTTGAAAATCGGTGTTCTCACCTCACTACTACCCGATCCTGCCATGTTAGACTCAGATCACAATCGACGATTTCTGGGTAACACTCTTCACAGATCCAAACGCCCAGTATCAATTGATCAAACCTGGCTCTGAGGCCATGTTAGCATACAGACTATGATCTTGTATGAGTGTTTCAATCAATTTATAAATACTGAAGAAAGGAAGAGAGTAAGAAATCTAGAGAGAGAGTGAGAGAATTCAGCTTGGGGAAGAAGAAACGAACTCTGCACACTATATCATTCATTCGCACATTCTTAGCACATGTAGCAAGAGGAAATATTAATTAATCTAAGATTACATCTTAGCTGCACACTTGGACTATGATCCAAGGGCTGATATTTAAAACTGACTTCTTATTATATTTTAGCAAATACACTTATAAACTAACACCTTTTGCATTTGGATGAGAACAAAGAACTTGATTACATTTACTACATTATTAGGACCCTACCTGGCTATTTAATAAATTAGAAGCGAATACAAAAACGAAAACCAAAAGTTAAAAACGAAATGGTTATCCAACAGGATTGTAAAGAAAAAATGCTCGTAAATGAAGCTGTACTAATGCCAAACCAACAGAACACACAACTTAATCCAGTATATAACTTTATTATTTCAAATTAGCATAACAAATTTTTTTTTGGGAAAATACTTGCCTGGGCACATCATCTTCCTCAAGACAGAAGCTACTAGAAGAAGTAGCGGTAAATACTGAAATTGGGTAATGCAAACTTCAAGGTGATAAATAAAGGAGGAAAAAGAACATAACCAGGTATGAAAGCTCAAGCTTTTAATCTCGATGTAGACGTACATTGGTTACAACGAATGTGCTACCACATGCAACCGAGTTCGAATTATCAATTTTGCAGTTTGAATTAGTTTACAAAATTCATGATCAAGTTAAGTTAAGCTACCTTTTGAAAGCCCAAAGACAGCCCTTTAGCCAGAAACTGTTGAAAAAGAATCCCCTTTTGTGAAGCTGTACAAATTTCAAGTCTTTACCCTCATGGCGTGCTTTCGAAACGGGTATGGCGTGGAGAAATTTTTCAATGTGTTCGGCACACGGGATGGTACATCATGTGTTATTATACAAATGATGTTATATGTGTGTAAAAAAGTTAATAACTTAAAAAATAAAATTTCTCATCACTTACATAAAAACACGTGGTGTACCACTCGTGTTCTCGTCACAATGTAAAAAATTTCTACGGGGTGAGTGGAAATGGAATTGCACTCCTTATAAAGCATTCATGTGTTTACTTGTAATTGGGGAATCGAAATAAAGGTGGGGTCCATCTAAAATGGAGAATTCAATTCCGGATATACCCGGAATCTGATTACCAAGAAATGGTTGGTAATTGAATTCCGGAAGAAAGGGACCATCAACACTCAAAATTTTCTTCCCAAACTGGCCTAGTACTTATTTTGATATCCGAAAACACCCTTGCAACTTCGTTCCCAATGCTACACCTCACCTTTTCACTCTACCATTTGGAACGGGAACAGCTTGCCCTGGAGGCGTTGCGCATTCGTGAAAAAACATTTGGAAAAGACTCCTTTCCTATTGGTATGTTATCATTTTCATTAAGCTCAAATAAATTACAAGGCAACTCACTCACTGCCTCAACTGGGCAACTCAAAATTGTTGTAAACAAATCAAGGCTGGGATATAAAGGGAGGGAGCATGAAAGGTTCCTCACAAATGTGGGGTGGATCAGCAGCAGAGAAAGAGGGGGAATTTTAGAATGAGGTGGGCGAGCAGTAGGTAGGCAGCAGAGAAAGATAGGACAAATTTTAGAAATGGGTGGGTCGGGAGAAGATGAGGCAGAGAGGGAGAGAGATAGAGAAAAATGAAAGAATAAAGGGTAAATTTCACAGAACTACCTCAACTATTGGGTCATTAACAGTTTCATACCTTATTTTTTAAAAGTTTCAATGTCATACCTTATCTTTGAATTTGTTGCAATGTCATACCTTCCGTTAGTTGTCTGTCAATTCTTCTGTTAAATGCTAACGTGGCATGAGGCGGGCCTACTTTCTATTAAAAAAATTAAAAAATAAAAATATTAATTAAATATTAAAAAATAATAATAAATAAAAAAACAAACAAACAAACCTAGATCCCCTCCCCCCGCCCCCCCCCCCCCCCCCGGAAACCCATCCATTCCTAACGGGGGATCTAGGTTTGTTTTGTTTTGGTTAAATTTTAATTTTATAATATTTAGTTAATATATATTTAATTTTTTTAATAGAAAGTGAGTCATGCCTCATGCCACGTCAGCATTTAACAGAGGAATTGACAGACAACTGACGGAAGTTATGACATTGCAACAAATTCAAAGATAAGGTATGATATTGAAACTTTTTAAAAATGAGGTATGAAACTGTTAATGATCCAATAGTTGAGGTAGTTGTGTGTAGTTACCCAAGAATAAAAAAGTTTTATAAATGGCCTTTTACCATAGTGGTGGAAAGGTGTTGAGTCCTTGTATGACGACGTGAGTTCAAACCCCATCGGTGATTAATCTAACATCTAATATAACAAAATCTATCGTTTGGCTAGAAAAAGAATTAAAAAGTTATACTAAAAAATAAAAAAGAATTTGGTTCTTTCTACTAAAAAAAAAAAAATTGAAAGAATAAAAGTTTTATTAAAAATAATTAGCATATAAAATAGATTAGTTCAACTATGGGAATTTTAGTAATCATATTAGTTTTCATTCCGATTCATGTGAATTAGTAAACAATTAATATAGATCAATATCATTCCTACTTTGATTCCAGACAGTTTTAGTAAACAACTTCAACATAAATCTAATTCTGGTTCCACCTCATTCTGATTCTTCCTCAATTAAATTTCTCCTCAATTCAATTCTTCTCAATCTGATTACAAGTTAGTAAGTGAACCACCAGTTTATTCTTGTAGGTGCCCAAATGTCAATTGAACTTTCCAAATTGACAAATAATAGAGAGAGAGAGAGTAGGAATGACATACCCTTGTGTGTCCAATTTACACGTCGTTTCTTGCAAACAATCAAATTTGGGCCACTTCAACATGTGGGCCCATTTCAAAGTAATTTCCATGTGAAGAGGCCCCATTTTAGGCGTACCCAATTTTATCGACCTCAGGTAAAAAGAGGGATGTCAATCAAAATTCTCTCTAAATTTATAAAGTAATGCTATATTTACCACATATTTGTATCACCATTTGTATCATTTTTCTAATAAAGATAGAGCTCACTAACACATGTGTGTCTCATTTTTATTAGAGCATCTCTACTAGTTGGTGGAAGGCAAGGGTAAGGGCATGTAAGTTGCCTTTATTAATCACTCTGAATAGTACTTGCCCTTATTAACCACTCTGAATAGTACTTGCCTTTATGCACCTCCACCAGTTTGAAAAGAGCAAATGTCACATCCCGACCCGGGCTTCACCACTTCCAAGGCCCGACTCTACCGTAGCCTATCTGCTAACGATTATCAGGTGCTGGAAATTGCTGCAGGGGGACTACATGTGGTAGATTAGTAGACTGATTCTTCTGATTCTGAGGACAATTATAGGCCATATGCCCTGTCTGTCCACAAGTGAAACATCCTTTGTTCCCTCTCTTACACTCGCCATAGTGACGAGTGTTACATTTGCGACAAAACTGAACATCTAAACTGCTAGAGTTTCCTTGATTCTGAAAATGAGAACCACCAGTGGATTTGCCTCATCTCTGAGGTGTACTGGAGTTAAAACCCCTGCTCGACGATCCAGAGCTGTTTCCATTCCTTTTAAAATTCTGAGCCTTTCTCGGACCAAGTGATGATTGCCTCCTGTTACTGTACCTCTGGGCATTCCTGCCAATATCCTCATCCTCATCGTCAGGAGCATTATCCGAATCTTCAACCCGAAGCAAGACCTCGAAGAATTCCTGATATGTAGCACATGGAGTAATGGTTACCATAGAATACCATTTCTTGCAAGTTCCTCTCTTAAACAGACGAAGCATCTCCTGGGGATTAGCAGCAATCTCAGGGCAATAACGAGATAGGTCTGTGAACTTTCAATGATACTCAATAGCTGACATCGTACCCTGCCTCAAATCTGAAAACTCATCATTCTTACGATCTAAATACTCCGGAGGAATAAATCTGGTCTGAAATATCCGCTTGAAAACATCCCAATTCATAGCATCATCATCGGATAATGGTTTCTTCTCCTGATCCCACCAAGATTCTGCTCCCAAACGAAAAAACCAGGTCGCCGTCTTGACCCATCTCTCTATAGGAAGATTACCCTATCGATGCATGACTCGAAAGGTTTTTTTAACATGATCGAACCATATCTTTTATTTCTCTGGCCCCTTATTACCAAAGAAGTCATTAATCTTCAAGCGAGATACAATGTCGAGAGTATTCCTTGGGGCAGGACGGAGTGAAGACTGAATAGCATTGGCAATAGCCTCACCAAACTGCCCAAAGTCCGGCAAATTATTCTCAGCTGAAGTATGTGGCTCTCTACGAGGTGGCATGGTTCTGACATAGGAAAACAAGAGTTAAAACACACTAGGAAGTGCAAGATTGTCTAAACCTATGCTCTAATACCAATCTAACAATTTGGTATCAGAGCTAATCTTTAGCTGGAAGTGTGCCGACGAGGACATCGGGCCCCCAAGGGGGGTGGATTATAACATCCCACATCGCCCAGAGGAGTGGATCCTGTAAGCCTTATATGTATATTCCCATCTTTACCTAGCACGAAGCCTTTTGGGAGCTCACTGGCTCCGAGTTTCATCGAAACTCCGAAGTTAAGCGAATTCACACGAGAGCAATCCCAGGATGGGTGACCCACTCGGAATTTCTCGTGTGAGTTCCTAGAAACAAAACTGTGAAGGCATGGTCAGGGCCCAAAGTAGACAATATCGTGCTACGATGGAGTCGAGCCCGGGATCCTTGGTCGGAAGTGTGCCAATAAGGACGTCGGGCCCCTAAGGGGGGTGGATTGTTACATCCCACATCGCCCAGGGGAGTGGATCTTGTAAATCTTATATGTATATTCCTATCTCTACCTAACATGAGGCATTTTAGGAGCTCATTGGCTTCGAGTTCCATTGGAACTCCGAAGTTAAGCGAGTTCGCGTGAGAGCAATCCCATGATGGGTGACCCACTGAGAATTTCTCGTGTGAGTTCTTAGAAACAAAACCGTGAGGGCGTGGTCGGGGCATAAAGCAGACAATATCGTGCTACGGTGAAGTCGAGCCCAGGATCCTTAGCCGGAAGTGTGCCAACGAGGACGTCGGACCCCTAAGGGGGATGGATTGTAACATCCCACATCGCCCATGGGAGTGGATCTTGTAAGCCTTATATGTATATTCCCATCTTTACCTAGCATGAGGCATTTTGGGAGCTCACTGGCTTCGAGTTCCATCGGAACTCCAAAGTTAAGTGAGTTTGCGCGAGAGCAATCCCAGGATGGGTGATCCACTGGGAATTTCTAGTGTGAGTTCCCAAAAGCAAAACTGTGAGGGCATGGTTGGGGCCCAAAGCGGATAATATCGTGTTACGGTGGAGTCGAGCCCAGGATGTGGTGAGGGTTTGGGCCGGGATGTGATAGCAAGGGCAAGTAAATATATTTTTTTCATTTTTTTACACTTTGAAAATAAAACAATTGTTTAATTCTACTAAATTATTTCAAATATAAGGTAAAAGCATAGCATCACAACAAACATAATTAATTTAAAATTTGGTAAAATCTCCCATAATCATATAATCAACTACAACATTGAACAACAATATAAAAAACCATTCTAATTTTTAATAATTTTTTTCCTATTTTTTTGATTTTTTAATAATTTTTTAATGTTCGATTAATCTTGGTTGTTGATTTGAAATCAGACGCACTAGATTGCGCCATGTGGCTTAATGGTAATATTGTAATTTTTTATTATTAGAAATCCTTTGGTCATTGGAAATCCAACGACATACAATTCGCCATGTCAGCTATTCGTTGGAGGGTTTTGTGACATCTGCTATACTAGAGCCCACCTTTGCAATCTTTGGTGAGCCACTCTCCTTCTAGGCACGTGTGACATAAAATGAATTTAAATATGCTTCTGGTGTCAGCATGACGTAATGCAGATGTCATCTTGCCCAAAGGTAGCAAGCCAGGCTTGAAAGAGCTGGGCATCTGGGCTTGCAGTGATTGGCCTACCACTTGCCTTTGATTTTATGGACTTCTGGAAAAGGGTTTTTTTGGGTTGGAGGACAATATTGTTGTCTTTGCCTTTATCTTCCACCAACTAGTGGAGACGCTCTTAGAAAGATGGTACAAATGATGGTACAAATATGTGGTAAGAGTAGCATTTTTGAAATTTATAACCAAACGGACAATGTTTGTGTTGACTTTTTAGCCAAAATGGTCCTTGAAGTTGGCAACCCCAACCTACTTCATCTCTTTTCTTGCGACTTGTCCTCATTCCTTTCTTTTATAATGACCCACCCCCACTCTAGTCTCTTCTCCGGCAACCCATCTCCATTTTATCTTTTTCCCAACGACCCACTTCACTTGGTAAAACTGGGGTTTAGAAATCTGCGAGATTACAACTCATGGAAGATCACAAGATTAAAAGTTTAAAGTTGTTTATTTAGAATTCTAGACTCTAATAAGAGAAAGAAAAGGAGATGAGTGGGGGGAGGTGGTGGAAGGGGTGGGCTACTGGCCAACAATGACGACGATGGAGAGGACAATCCAATGAAGGTTGGTGAAGGAGAAGAAGGACATTGGGATACTAGAATAGTGAATGTTCAGAAACTAATTTTAGTTAAATGTTTGTAAGTTCAAAATGGACACGTTTAAAATGTATGGGAAACTATTTTCAACATAAAAAATTAGTCAATTCATCATAAGGAAGCAAACACAAATTTTCGAGAGCCCAATCATCATTCATTCACTAAAACCAACACTACTTTTTGAAGGTTCAATCATTTGTTTAATACCCTTAATCTGGAGCTAGTACAACTTTAAAAAAAAAATCCAACTAAAGAAAACGAATTCGGTATTTTAATTTGTCACAAAAAGTACTTTAACAAAACCACATGCTATGGTTAATTGAATTTATTGTAGGAGTAAATATATGAGCTTATACAGTGCTCGATTATTGTACATACTGGCGTTAACACAATATTATCCATAGCTTAAGAAAAAACCTTGCTCACAATAGGTCGTGCTTTACACATAGCCTCCAATGGAAAGGGTTTAGGTGCTGTGGTTCCTTTGCCCTCAGTCATGTCAACCATTTCCTCACCCAGTCTATTCCAGTCGAAGCATTTAATCAATGACCTTCTCCAGGGCAAGCCCTTCTTCCCATTCCAAATGGTATGAGTTTATGTGAAAAATCTTCATCACTTTCGAACCTCTCAGGCTTAAAGCTTTCAGGTTCATCCCTCAATTCAGGATCTCTGTGTACCGCCCATGCATTGACCAATACCATTGTGTCACGTGGCACGTCAAAGCCTCCCATAATACAGTCATCAGATGACAAATGTGGTACTGGCATTGGAGCCGCCGGGCATAATCGGAGTGTCTCGGAGATGATGCATTGTAGGTAGGGTAGTTTGGAGATGTCTGGTTCATCCACCAAGTTTTCTTTACCAACTTTAGCATCTAGTTCAGATTTGGCCTTTTGGACCACGCGTGGATGGTTAAGTAGATTGGACATGGCACATTCTAGTGTCACAGTTAATGTGTCAGTATCCGCCAATAACATGACCTGATGAAAAAATTGATTAATATTTAGTTAATTAAAAGTTTAAAATAAAGGTGGTGCTATATACATCAAATTTATGCACCAAATCACGTCGAATATTCTGCACCACAATTTTTTTTATTACAAATTATTAATCAAATTTCAACTTGAATTAAAGTACAAAGTTGATTAGTTTTGTTCTAGCTTTTATTTCAACTTGAATAAAGTACAAAGTTGATTGGTGCCACGTATTTAATACACAAATTTCATGTGCCTAGCATTATTCTGAAAATAAAAATAAAAGGTAACGAAATATATCATTATATGTACCTAGCATTATATTAACAAATTAAACCTTATCTTTCTATTGACTCCTTTATAAAATCAAAGCTATATGGTAATTAAAAAAATGCAGGAGATGAAGATAATAGAGTTGTACACTAACCATAATAAGACCCTTGATGATTTGGTCAGTGTAGTATTCAGGCTGTGACTCCTGCAGAGAAAGCAAACGGTCGATCATACTACTGCCATTTCTTCCTACCCCTGTGCTCATCAATCAGACCCTGCAAGAACACATCCACCCTCTAAGCCAACGCCTTCACCTTCTTCTCGTACCCATTAACCCCAAACCAATTCAAAATCGGCAAAAAAATCAGCTGGGTTCGCAGCCCCGCCATAAGCAAACGCATCCCTCATAATCTCTCTAAACTGCCTCGCCTCCTCTTTGTCCACCGACACGTCATCACCGTAGTACCTCTTCCCAGCCACCATTCTCATTATGATGTTAAACGTCAGCTCATTGAGCATTGACTTGAGCTCTACCTTTGCAAACCCATCGCGTGCTTTTTGTGAGAGTTTAACAAGTAAATGTCTCACCTTGTCCTTTCGGATGTCTGAGAACGTGTTGAGTCGAGCGGAGGAAAAGATCTCGACGGTGCCAATGCGGCATAGGTTGCGCCAGTGGTCACCTCATTCTTGGACAACGGATGAGGATGAGACTATGACCACGCGGCGTGAGCCGAACCAGAGAGAGAAGACGGAGGTGGCCGATGATCGGAAGAGAAGGTGGGCTTGGTGGGAGGTTTTGGTGATTGTGACGTTTGGTTTGGAGGAAAACCTTGAAAGTGAAGAGAATGAAGATAAGAGAGAGGGATGTATAGAACAATATGTCTTCCATGGTTTTGTGCGCTTCGCTTCGCTTAGAGCACTTCCACCGGAGGGGAAGTTTGCCAGCACCCAGTCAAAAAACCATAGGGGTCAGTCAATCCACTCCAGCCCACAAACTTGTTTGGCACCCAGCCCAAGCTAGGCAACAAACCAGTCCATTTTTGACTGACCAAGGGACTGGCCTATTTGGTTGGCCCGTGACGTTCACTCGTGCATTGGCGCGGGTATGAGACAAGAAAGCAGGTGACAGGGCCCGCTGGCAAGTGCACTCACCATTCACCCGGGCTTGGCAATGTGGCCCTCTATGTGCCGTTGGATTTACAACGGCTAGTTTTTCAAGACCGTTGGATTTTCAACAGTTAATAAAATTTGAATTTGACTTTTAAATTGGACCGTCCGATCACAGATCAACAGTCCACGTTTTTTCCCCAATAAAAAAAGGGCTCAACAACCAGAATTATGACCGTTGGCCATGTGGCAGCTCGTTGGCTATTGGATTTGAATATTGTTCAAATCCAATGGTCCAGATTAATTAACTACATTAAAATTTATTAAAAATTATAAAAAATTTAAAAAAATACAGAAAATTTTTAATTTTTTTTTCTATAAACACCTAACCCTCATCTTCCACTTTACACCACATTTCAATATTTTCTACACTTTCTACACTATCTACATTTCAATATTTTCTACACTTTGAGAGAAATAAATGTCTTCGTGGAAGCACATTGAAGATGTTATGTTGTGTGAATGTTCGATTCACACTACTTATGACCCGATTATGGGTAATGAGATGGATAAGCGAGAAATGTGGAGTAAAATTACGAAAGTGTTTTGCGATGTACATGGAAAAGACGGCAAAACTAGTCAATGTCTTCAAGGTCGTTGGAAAAAACTCAACGCATCCTTTACTTGGTGGAAAAATAATGGCACGTGACGTGATGAGATTGGTTAAAAATCCTATCCGAAATTAAAACTATTTTATTTATTTATTCTTTTTTTAAAATATAAAATATTTTAAATGAGTTGGGTGTCAACGCATTTTGTAGGGGTGGGGATCGTTTGTGCTCACGCATTTTTAGACTGAGTGTCAGCGCATTTTTTTAGAGGTGGAGATGCTTTAGCCTATCATTGTTCATTGGGGTCTATTATTGTTCACTTAAGTGGATAAATAGGCTGTGTGCTAGCGTAAAATCTTAGGGATGGAATTGCTCTTAATAAATGGTTGAAATTTTGTTGAGTTTTTATTTGGATGTGGTTTTATATAATACAAAGCTGCGGTATTTATATGTACAGGGAGGGACGTAGTGCCCAAGTAGTACGAAGGACAATGACAAATTGATTTCTTCATCACTCGGGAGTTCTAGAACACTAAAACTTTAATCTTTTCATATTTGGTAAAGATGGCGTATGCACTAACAGGATGGTTCTGACTTTTAAAAGATTCTCAATTTTTTTTCCCTTCCACACGCAGTGTTAATGGTATTGAAATGTCCACCCCAACTAATTTCAAGTTCAGTTATCTTTTTTAAATTGTTTGGGCCTCGGTCATTGATTCTTATTTTTGGTCGAAAGAGATTTGGGTAGACCAAAAAAAACTGCAGTGTCATTTTTTTTAAACTTTGATGTTACGACATAAATTTTATTGATAACAAAAAAAAAATTACATCTAGTTAGAGGATATAAACTTTTCTCTTCATACAACAGAGACAACAAAAAAGAACACATGAAAAAAAAAAAAAAACATAAACCTTATATTTCTAGAAACGAAAGAAGATAATCAATTCTATCTCAAAGGGATTTACTTATATACTCAAAAGTTTTTAATTTGAGTTTTTCTTTCTGTATAATCGCTTTGTCTATACAAAAGACTTTGTAAATTGAATCGGAAATGAACTGTTTTTTCATTCAATCAAAGTTCTAATCATTTTTTATTTATAAAAATCAATTCAAGGAAGTCTGCAAAGAAAGTAATCAATAGATAAACTTGGTTTCTCTTTCCGCGAAGTCGTCATTGAAAAGAAAGTGTATAAACAGGATAATCCAAAAAATAAAAAGGAAAACTAATGAAAAATGTTTGAAAACTTTAAGTTTTAATGATAAGAACAAAATAAAGGTTAAAGTGAATAGTACTAGAATTGATTTTTTAGTGTAAAAATATGATTTTTCGTTAAAATAAATAGTACCGAGAGTTTTTCGTTAAAGTTCCCAAAAAGAAAGTGCATGAACAGTTCACCCAAAAAAATAGAAAGTCAATTCAATCGTGGAAGTCTGCAAAGAATTGTATTTTTGTTCTTATCATGTTTAATTCCACCACGTGTACATTTACTGGCGTTGCCTTGCGTAAGAGAGTGCGTGTAAATGCAAGCGATCAACGGCTACATGGTCCACACAATTAGGATACGTTTGTTGCATTGGATTATCTAGGACTGAACTAATTTCCAGAACTAATTTAGACTGTCTTAGCTTGAACCAAACTGGGTAAGAGTAGTGAGGTATTTAGTGTATTACTAGACTAAATCACGGACTGGAATATTTTTAGAGTTCAAATACTTTTTATGTCATTGTTTAATTCATTTTACTATTATCAATACATCTTTTTTATCTTTAAAAAAAAAAAGCAAAATACAACTATTTTTATTTGACTCTCTCTCCCTTGTCTCTCTATTTTCTCCATTCATTTGCTTTGGTTCTTCACGCCCAAATTTGCTCCCAGTAAAACTCAAACCAAAATAAATAAAACTCATATTTTCTCTTCTTTTCATGCTTTCTCTTGAATTCAAACCCATATTTATCTTTTTTTAATTTACTTTTCTCTTCAAATCAAACCTAGAAAAATCCCTAATTTTTTTTTTCAATTTGCAGAAGCTTCGTTGGATCGTCGAATCTGCAAATTCATTGCAATCAACCTCTGCAAATTGATGTCAATCGATCTTGCAGAAGAAAGAGACAAACTTGCAGGCGCATTTCCTGGCGGAGCTCTTGGGGGCCTTGAGTAGGACGCAACGATTGGTGCGGGATTTGGAAGAAGAAGCAAGCTGAGGAAGACAAAGACAAAGTGAGCTGAGGAAGACGAAGACCAAGCAAACAAAGCAAAGCGATGGTCTTAGTAATCCCATCATTTTTGGGCGGTCTCGCTAAGACCAGTTAGTGAAGAGTTTAGTTGGCATGAGTCTGACGTAGTCCCATTAAACACAATCCTGGCTCGCACCAAACATGAGATTAATATTCTTAGTAAGCCAGTCCAGTCCAGTCCAGTGAGAGTTAGTGAGTGCAAACAAACACGCCCTTAGGGTTTGCATTTTTCATTGGCATGCATCCAATTTGATCGGCCGTGTCTTATGCCATCTCCAATCGAAAAGGTTAGATATAGCTTTGTCTAAAATTATAGTCTTGTAAAAAATTTATTTTTTAATAAACAATGCCAAATCATACTTATATGCTATTTCCAATTGAATGAGGCTAAATATAGCCTCCTCAATAATTTATTAGTTTTAAGTTTATACTTTAAATTTACTGTTTAATTTAATAAAACTACATTTAGATGTTTTCAAATCTAGTCGTTAAATTTGAATCAAGTAATGCAACTGAGCAGTTGAGCACCAAAAAAGGGTTAGGAGGGGGTTACATTTGGCTAGCGCCTTTTGGCCAAATAATGGTCTGGTGGGTTCCACATAATTATAGCCCAACCATTTGTTGAAGATGAATTTTGAAGCAAATCAAACCATTTTTTTATTTTTAGACCTTTAACCCTCTCCATTAGAGATGATCTTGGAGATGGTCTTGAGCCAAATTAAACGGGGGAGAGAACACCATGTTTTTCTTCCATACGAAGTGATGATTCTTGTGGATCCCGCATATGTATCTTGACTGAATGATTATTAAGTATATCTGCTAAAATTAAAAGTATTTTGTATTCACATTAAAGGTGTGGAAAGTAAACTAATAACTCACTACAAAAAAATACACCACTAAAAGTATTTTGTTTTCAATTAGGAAACTTAATCAGTTTTTTCCTACATGGATTCTAATAGGAGAATCACATAGATTGTTTGTATATATAGTGGTCTCTACTCTCACAAAAAAATGTGTTAAATTATTGAACCATGAGGAGAAGGACTACTACTGTGGTCGACTATGGTTTGTCTTCTTCACTCTCTACCGGTATGTCATTGTTCTTATTTGAATTACGTGACTAAGAGCTGTTATAGAGTCTTCATAGGTTCTCTTAGTGCTCTCATAACGTCCATATAGAGCTTATTACCTCGTTTAGATGTGCTTTTAAAATGACTAAAAGTGTTATTAGAGAAAGTACTTTTGGATTCCAAAAGCACTTAAAGTGCTTTCTACGAGAAACACCAATAATGTGTTTCTTCCAAGAATCACTTTAAGTGTTTTTTCCAAGATTTACTTGCATTTTTACTAAGAATTAATTCTAAAAACATGTTCACAAAAAACGCTTTCAGTTATTTTAAAAGCATATTCAAACGAGCTATATGTCGCGCTCTTATAGAGCTTTTGTAGTTTGCCTTAGTGTTGTGATAATTTATTTGCTTGACTTTCATGTTTTGGGGGTTTAGCATATTCTTACATAACAGATTTTAATATTTAGTTGAAATACTCTAATTAATCCATTCGACTCTCCTTAAAAAGGGTAAAGATAAGCTGATATACCTATTCTTTTGGATAAAGTGACGCTACCCCTTCGATTTTTTTAATTTCCTTTTGCCTATATTTTCCTTCTCATTCTTTAATATCGTGCAGTAATCAAAACTTTTTTGTTTACTATTTAAGTAATCCTTTCAGGGATGGTTCTTCTTAAAGCACATCTAATTTGAAACTCATTTGTTTTGATTGATGTTTGGGAAAGATGTTCTGGCAAAGAAAATTGTAGGATGAGCCGAAATGTTGAAAATGGAAAAGGGGAATAGGAATGGTATATCAATTAAGTAGACGAAGATCATTAACTATGTCTTGCAGCTTCCCTCTTTTGCTAATACAATACTAAATTATTTATATAATTTAATTCATAATTACTTTGTTTACAATTGAGCGTGCTTTACACATGGCCTCCAATGGCACAGCTTTAGGCATAGTGAGTCCTAAAGTCAATCTCACCACACGTTGGGCGAGTCCTGCTCCTGGGCAAGCCCTTCTTCCCGATCCAAATGGCATAAGCTTATGCGACATATCCTCAACGCTTTCGAACCTCTCAGGCTTGAAGCTTTCAGGATCGTCCCACAACTTTGGGTCCCTGTGTATGGCCCATGCATTGATCAATACTATTGTGTCACGCGGCACGTCAAATCCTCCAATAGTACAGTCTTCGGATGAAAGATGTGGAACTAGCAGTGGCGCCGCTGGGCATAATCGAAAGGTCTCAGAGACAATGCTTTGCAGGTATGGTAGTTTAGAGATATCTGGTTCTTCCATCAAGTGCTCTTGACCCAATTGAGCATCCAGTTCGGCTCTAGCCTTTTTTAGCACACGCGGATGGTTAAGCAAATTCGACATAGCCCATTCTAATGTAACAGCTGATGTATCAGTACCTACCAACATCATAACCTGAATATTGCCCTTAAGTTAGCTACTTACTTGGGAAGGAAAAATAGAACACACACACACCCCAATGAAGTGCTATATATACCATTGAAGTGCATAACGCCATTTTGTATTTCTTTCTTATTAGCTATGATCACTATCATTCTGTAATTGTAATCCAAGATGTTCCTTTCAGTATGCGGTGATATGGTTAACAGTCACCATCCTGCAGCTTCATCTAAGTGTGACTACTGACTTGTGATATGGTTTCTCTCAAACGTCTTATGATTGATAGTAGCATTATGAAATGTGGTTAGTGTTTTCTCCATAGGGATATAGATACAGAGATTTACATGTAAGTTCCTGAAGAATTACATGGACTTGTTCAAATAGTTCCAAACCACAGAACACCCTCTTAACTTGTTTGAGGCGTTCACTTATGGATTAAAACAATCTGACGGATGTGGAATACCTGTTTAAGTGATTATTTGATCAGTCAAGGATATGAAGGAATGCCCATGTGTGTTAAACTATGAAGTCTTATTTTGAATTGCTAGAGTTGCAGTTTATGTCGTTGACACGAATCTCACTAAGACTTTGGAAGAGCTTGAGAAAACTGCCTCGCACATGAAGGTGGAATTTGAGAAGAAGGATCTTAGGAAAGCTCGTTTATGCCTTGACCTGAAGTTCAAGCGTTGTTCTAACAGTACCTTGGTCTACCAGTCGAACTACACCCTGAATGTGTTATCTTGGAGTATACATATGATCGTCTATACGTTATATGCAAATAAGACCCTTGACGAGGTTATGGAATCCAAAATTTCATATCTGAGTTCAACTTTGCGCTTCGTTGTACTTAGCTCATTGTATTAGACATGACATCGCTATTGATCTATTGGTAAAGATGCAGCATCACGCCTATACGCAACCACTAAATTGGTATTAAAAACGTACCCTAAAGGTTCTATGAATTTGGGTAAATCGCAACATATCTCGAGCGAATCAAACCCCCTGATCCTTAGAATGATGTCTGCCTTGTTTGTTATGCTGACGTTAGTTACTTATCAAAACCGCATAAGGTAAAATCCTCAATGGTTATGTTTTTACAGTTAGGGATATCCCAATATCTTAGAGGTCCACGATATGACCTTAGTTGCGAAATCTTCAAATCATTCCAAGACTCACCTCACTTCACTACCCCACAAGTGAGACATGGTTAGGAGTTCTTGTTGAGCATATTCAAAGTACTTGCTGTTTTCATCCATCATTGAGTCTCAACGACAATCCATAAAGACTATGCTGCATGTATCAACCCAACCAAGACATGATACAGCAACAAAGTCAACGCTAAGACATATTGCATCTACATCACATCAGCAAAGCATCAAGAGATTGAAGTCATGCAAGCCGATCCCAGACAACCTTGCCGACCTCTACACGATGTCACTGCCGAAGTCAATCTTCTAGAAGCTTGTCCGAGAAATTGGTCAGGGGCAGAGCCACCAAGGGACTAGGGTAGTCCCCAGCCCATCCTGACTTCATTTGAGGTGTGAACCTCATGGAAGAAGATGAAGCAAATGGTGTCGTTAAGCTGTTTTGATTTTAAATCTTTTCGGCTGTCTAATGAAACGATAAGTTTGGCATGGGAGTTTTAAAAGAGATGTGCAATTTTAAATGGAAAAAACAACCCCACTTCTGGTTCGATTATGTCACATAACAATAACATACACCCTATAATTTTGTAAAGCAACCCACCTTCTTTATTTGCAGACCTCTCCCCCTTTTCCTTCTTTTTCTACTTCTTTGTATTTTCTTTAACCTTCCACAACCTACCTCTTACTTGGTTGTCTGGGTTTTTACATTTTTTTCTTCTTAGTATTGAATTTAAGAGATTTTTTTCAGTTTTGTGAGGATTACACAAATTGCATATGTCAACATGTTATGAATTCAACTTTTTACACACACACACACACACACACACACACACACACATATTTGTGAAAAGCCCTTCCTCATTTAGAATTCTGGCTTCGCCACTGGAATTGGTATGCCTAACTATTCATATGCAATGCTTATAGTTCTCATTGGAAGTTATGTCAAATTCAGGAGGAGTATCCACAAGTATACTCATTTGATCTTAATGTACGCTTGTTCCCTACAATTAGGAGCATTTTTCCTACTGGGTTTTTGCTACCTACCTAGGTTTTGACGAGGTACCCATCATGGGTTGATCATACCCTTGTGAGCTCTTCTACTTGCGTCCAAAAGACGTATAGTTTTGACTTAATGTAACTTCTCACTTTTCTCCTTAGGCTATGGGTTTTTCTACCACCTTGGGTTTTACCATAGCGAGGTTTTGTGAGTTTTATCTTTTTATGCATTCTTTCATTGATCTAAGACTCGCATTCGCTTATTGTGTCGATGACTTCATCAACTTTACTTACATCATCCTTGAAGACCTGATACGCCATTTACTTGAGTATTTACACACTTAAGGGGAAGTGTTGCAGTCCTATTAGATTAGGAATGTGATTGTGTACATCCTAGTGTATCTAGGGATATCTTTGAATATTCCCTTTAGTAGTTAATATCCTATTAGATTTGTAATTCTAAAAGGGTAAGAAATTAACCTTCCCTACTACTATAAATAAAGGCACAATGGGGTGGAATAACACACACCTCATAATTACACATCTCTCTCTTTCTCTCTACTATTGCCGCACCCCTCTCTCTATGGCCTCCATAATTGTTCAGTAAATTATGCCTACAACAAAAACAAATTTGTTCTTTCTACTTAAAAAAATGAAAGAATAATAGTTTTACTAAAAATAATTAGCATACAAAATACATTAGTTCAACTATGGGTATTTTAGTAATCATATCAGTTTTCATTCTGATTCATATGAATTAGTAAACAGTTAATATAGATCAATGTCATTCTTACTCCGATTCCAGACAGTTTTAGTAAACAACTCAAACAAAAAACTGATTCTGGTTCCACCTCATTCCAATTCTTCCTCAATTCAATTCCTCTCAATCTGCTTATAGATTAGTAAGCGAGCCACCAGTTTATTTTAGTAGGTGCCCAAATGTCAATTGAACTTTCCGAATTGCCAAATAACAGAGAGAGAAAGAGTAGGAATGACATACCTTTATGTGTCCAATTGGCATGTCGTTTCTTGCAAACAATAATCAAATTTAGGCCACTTCAACATGTGGGTCTGTCACAGCCCGTCCTGAATTAAAGTTATCGATAACGTGAATTGACAAAATTTCCCTTGAGCGGTTGGTAGTGGTGTGTGTGTAAATGGGCTAAGGTTTGGACTAAATAAATTTTTTTAATTTGTTGGTTGGTGACCCAATTTGGACCACACACACACAAAAATACCCTTCTCTCTCTTCTCTCCTGTGCACTCTCCCTTGGACTCACTTTTTCTACTTTCTCCGGTACGGATTAACAACAAAACTAGGAGAAAGTTTGCAGATCAAGGGTTTAAAGGACACCATCGTCTTCCTGAGGCTCATACGAGTTGAATGATGCCATTTTTAGGTAAGAACTTCTTTGAAAACTCGTGAAAACCCTAACCCGATTTATGTCACTATTCATGCAATCGTAAAGTCGTGTGTTTTTTGGGATTTCAAGCTTATAGGTAGCTTAAGGAGGTCCTCACGAGGCTCGGAGTGGTTTGTTGGAAGAATTTGGACATCGGATTATCGAGAACGACGAGTTTTAAAATTTACCGGAATATCGAGGCTTTTTCCGGCAGGTTTCTGGTGGTTTCAGGGCTCGACTCAGGTATGGTTTTGTTCGTCTTGGTGAGATCTTCAAAATGGGTCATGTTTCATGGAATTTGGTTAAGAAATAAAGAAGATATAAGGTTTTGAAATAAAATCCAGAAACCGGCGAAGTCACCGACGTCTGGCGACTCGTCGGAGAAGATGAGGGCATATTCCGTCAGTTTTGACGGAATATGCTAACGGCGTTAGATGATGCCGTTAATAATTGATGGTATATGCTTGCTTTTGGATGGAATATTCTTGGCGGCGTTAACTGCCGCCGTTAGTGTGCTTGGCACGTGCCCGCAAGTGGGCGGCGCATTTGGTCGTGCCTTGGCCGGCGCGTGGGTGGTCGGAAAATTATTTTAGAAATATGGGGATGTTCGTGAGGTTGTGTAGATCACATTGGTATATTCAAACATCCCATTTGAGCAATGTATGTGAAATTATTAGTTAGTTTTGGTTATGTGCTTTAAATTAACGTTTTTATACTTGTTTCGCATATAGTAGAGACTTATCCCGAAGATGAGCGCAGTCAAGGGCAACTCGGGGGCTACGACCCTTCGACGTACTAGTGAATGGGCTTTTGGTTTTAAGTATATAAGTATATGCTTGATATTTTCCCAGAAAATGCATTTAAATGAGTTATGCTTTGAAAATCCCATGCCTATTGATTTATGCTTAAACCATGAGTTAGAATTGTATGCATAAATGTGATTTGGTGTTGTGGGCATTCAGGTAAGTTCCAGGTGAGTTTATGAATTGTGAATGTGTATTGAATGGTTATGATTAATCGAGAAGATTAGAGCTCATAAACCTGCTCCCCAGGTGATTGTGAATTACTAGAGATAGAGTACATGCCTATTTATAATGTCACCTCCCGCACCATATGCTCACATTGGATCCAATTCAGGTGCACAGTCTTGTTGTACAGACCATCATAGGTGGTTCCGACTCGTAAGTGACTAGCGATTTATCACCCAGCTATCATGAGAGTGTAGTACTGAGCATAATTATATTACACCCAGTCTTGTTGTACAGACCTTTTTAGTGGTTCTGACTTGTGTGCAGTGTAGTGTCGTATAGGTCATTGTAGTGACTCCGGCTAGATTGACTAATGAGCTATGAATTCAGCCGTACAGACTTCTACAAGGGTTCCGGCTAATATGTTATTTTCCATGAATTTATTCTCACCTGAGTTACTTATTCTGTTTATATCTTGGCATGGCATACTTATGATTATGAATATGTGAAGCATGAATTGATATATATATATATACACACACACACACACACATATTTATGTTTATATTCTATTTCTGGGAAAATTATAAATGTTTTACGGCGAGGGGTTAGACCTTTTGAGAAATGAAATGATTTTGAAAACATTTGTTTTTGCCCACTCACATTTTCTGTTTTGCGCTCCCCCAGGTTTTAGGTAGACTTGTTGTTGGTGGCGTACGAGGATTTCGGCGGTTCTGACTTAATAAAATAATTGTAGGACATCTTCTGGTACTGTATAACTAGTAGTTGTCCTACTGGACTGTACCTAGACTTTTTATGCTCTGATTAGGAGTATTTACACTTGTATCTCACTCCTAGCACTTCCTGTTTATCAGTGCACTTTAGTAGCTTTCGGTTTTTTCTTTATTCGTATATTTCTTATCTTTATTGCTTCCGCACTGTGCACATGGCTACGTCACCCTCACTTGATGGCTAGCATGCCTTGATCTCGGTCGGGGTGTGTTAGTTTGGTATTAGAGCCTAGGTTTAGCAGTCCTGTATAGTTCATAATATTCTAATCCTTGTGATGTCTTCTGTCAGAACTATGCCGCCTCGTAGATAGCCACGTCACTCAGCTGAGCCTAGTTTCCCTGATATTGCTAAATTAGTGGAAGCTATAGCTAATGCCGTTCAGTCTTCGCTCCATCCTCCTCAAAGGACACCTCTTAAGACTGTGTATAATCTGAAGCTGAATCATTTCATGGGAAATGAAGGACATGAGCGAGTGGAGAAGTGGCTTAATCATGTCGATAAGACTTTTCTTGTGATGCAAAGTTAGGGGAACCTTCCTCCTGATAGGTGGGTCGAGATGACTACCTGGTTTCTGGGTTCGAAGCCTGCATCCTGGTGGAGACAAGAATCATATCAGATGCTACCAGAGGTAGTAGCCGATTGGGAAGTGTTTAAACAGTTGTTTCGGAAAAGGTTCATTCCCCTTGAGTACATTAATCGCAAGAAACAAAAGTTTACGCATCTGAAACAAGGAAAGATGTCGGCGAATAAGTATTACAGGAAGTTCACTTGTTTGTCTCAATATGATCCGAAGGTTGCTGATAATCCGGTTGAGATGCTCCGTCACTTCAGGTTGGGTACTAAGAAGAAATGGCGTTTTATAGAGGCATCAACTCCTGTGCCACTTACCAGGAGTTTTATGAGGTGTTACTACGGATTGAGGACTCAGAGAACATGCCCAGTGAAACTGAAGATGAAGAAGAAAATAACATGAACCAGAGACGAGATGATAAAGGTAAAGGTCAATCATCTCAGGGGCCTCGTAAGACCCAGAGTTTTAAGAGAAGCGGTGGCAATTCCAGCTCTTCTAGTGGAGGTTTGAGCTCTAATATGCAGGGGAAATGTGGTATATTTTTTAGAGGCCCGAGATTTTAGAGGCAAAGGGACTTTGGTGGTTCAGGTGCTCATTTATATCACATGTGTAATAATAGGCATTTTAGGGTGTAGGAGAGGCAGCAGTGCATGCTATACTTGTGGACAGATGGGGCATAGGGCTGCTCATTGTCATCAGAGGCCCCAACAACCTTCTTTTACCACCCCCTATGATGACCTAGCAAGCTTCAGGACCTAGTGGTTATGCTCAGACTGGTCGTGGAGGTGCTTATCATTATCAGGGCGACGCCGCTCCTTATACTTCAATGCAGTATCAGTACTCGCATGACCCTTATTATAAGGGTGGTTACCCTTAGTATCAGGGATGTTCTATGCCATATCAGCCATATTCAGCAGATGGATCCCAGTGGTACTAAGGGGGACAGCCCCAACAGGTAGAGATTGCTGCTATCGGTGCAGGATCTTCGAGGCAGTCTGGTCAGCCAAGACAAGGACGAGGTATTCATGCTAGCAAAGGTCGTGGTGGACGATTGCAGAATCAGAGACGTATCCATAACATGACACTACAAGATGCTCAGAACAATCTTGATTTAATCATGGGTACGTTAAATATTCTTGATCATTTTGCTAGAGTATTGATTGATTGTGGTGCTACACATTATGTTGTTTCTCATACATTTGCTCAAATGACGCAACCTCATCCTACACCTCTAGGATATAATTTAGAGTT
This sequence comes from Malus domestica, assembly GCF_042453785.1. NCBI lineage: Eukaryota > Viridiplantae > Streptophyta > Magnoliopsida > Rosales > Rosaceae > Malus > Malus domestica. The sequence continues at coordinate 26,386,120 of NC_091675.1, forward strand.
TTCTATGCCTAGAGGGGAGATGTTATGTGGATCGGGTATATCCAGGATGTCCAGTAATGGTGGATGATGTTGTTATGCCAGCTAATCTTATGTTGTTGGACATTGTGGATTTTGATGTGATTTTGGGCATTGATTGGTTACACTACAATCATGCCAAGGTAAACTGTTATGGAAAGACAGTCACATTTCATCGTCCTGGATTACCTGAAGTTACATTTGTAGGAGAGCCTAGCGGAGTGAGGCATGGTGTTATTTCTACCATGAAAGCCAAAAGATTGTTGTCGAAAGGCTGTCAGGGATATTTGGCTCATGTGGTGTTGAACGATAATGCTCCTAGTAGCGTGGAGGATATGCATGTGGTTGGGCATTTTCCGGATGTGTTCCCTGATGATTTGCCTGGGATTATCGCCAGACAGAGATGCGGAGTTTGTTATTGATCTACTTCCAAGTACGAATCCTATATCTTTTACTCCTAATAGAATGGCTCCTACTGAGTTAAGGGAATTGAAAGTTCAGTTGCAGGAATTGGTTGATAAAGGATTTATTCAACCTAGTACTTCACCTTGGGGAGCTCCAGTCTTATTTGTGAGGAAGAAAGACAGAACCTTGAGGCTGTGTATTGATTACAAGCAATTGAATCGAGTAACAATTAAGAACCGTTATTCGTTACCCCATATAGATGATTTGTTTGATCAACTCTGAGGTGCCTACGTATTCTCTAAGATTGACTTGAGGTTTGGTTACTACCAGTTAAAGATTAAAATTGAAGATGTCCCTAAAACAGCTTTTAGGACTCGATATGGTCATTCTGAGTTTTTGGTGATGCCATTCAGATTAACGAATGCACCAGCAACTTTTATGGATTTGATGAATCGAGTATTCCAGCCATTTATAGACAGGTTTGTCATTATTTTTATTAATGACATTTTGGTATACTCTAAGACTAAAGCGGAACATGTTCGACATCTTACCTTAGTGTTAAAGAAATTAAGGGAACATCAGTTGTATGCTAAGTTTAGCAAATGTCAATTTTGGTTGGATCAAGTGGCATTTTTGGGACATGTTATTTCTGCTTAAGGCATTCAAGTGGATTCTCAAAAAGTGGCAGTTGTGAAGAATTGGGAACAACCTCGAACCGTTACTGAAGTACGAAGTTTTCTTGGCCTAGCAGGCTATTATAGACGGTTTGTTAAGAATTTTTCAGTGATTGCTTTACCCCTGAAGAGGTTGACCAAGAAGGATGTTAAGTTCGAGTGGGATGATAATTGTCACGCCCCAACCCAAGGATTAACGTAAACCTTGGTTCAGAACGTGAATCACACCTTAATTATAAGCTTAACTAATATAATTAAGAATGTGACATGAAATAAAAGCATGTATAACTCGCTTGGAATAAAATTAACTGAATAACAGATTCATTATTGAAAGTTTCAGACAAAATTACAACTTATGAACTACTCAAAGTTCACACAAAAGTAGTTCTTTATTCAAACAAGAGAGCAAAAGCCAACAAGCTCATCTTTTTATTTCTTCTACATAATTACACAACAGACAGCAAGTAGACTTTTAGGTTTCTGGTTCTGTACCTGCAAAATTTCGTTAGGGTAAGCTTAAAAAGCTTAGTAGGGACATATACCTTTATTACTAAAATAATAAAGTATAATTAAGATAGCATAATTAAAACCAAATTCAGAATGGTGCGTAAGTATGTAATGCAAATGCCTTAACTATACCCGTTAATCCACATAACTAAACACCCAGACCTTGTACGTCCCATTCCATACTTATACCACTTGATCCCAAGTGTTTAAATATATGAACTAACCCTCATCCCTAAACATCCCCGAACTCCCCTTTTTGTTAGTCATCTTGCCTAAACTCTTCGTCTCCAGTCCCGAATTACCCTTAAAGAATCTATGCATTGTGGGCTCGCCTAAGACCTGGTACCTACTAAGAGTTTAGCTCAACTACACAAAACTAATAGTCACCACCTTAGATTCCCGAAGTTCTTTCCGACAATCCCACTTTACTCCCACATCATGGACCCAAATTTCATTTCGAACATTCATCATACTCAAATATCCAATAGAAACATGTATATCAAACTTGTATATGTACTTAAGTAAGAAATAATTAAATTCATATATATATATATATATATATATATATATATAAGGTTTCCCAGAACCCCCTACCTTGAATTCGATTAATTTTGTTCCTCTGAAGAACCTAATCGGAACGCAAAAATACAACCAAAAATATAAACACAAATAACACATATTAGAAGCCAAACTAAGTGTTCAACCACAAAATTGATATTATCTAAAGAAAGTACATAAATTATGGAATCTTATAACTCAAATAATGTCACTCAAATCAAGTAAAGGGGACTAGAAAGGAATCTGGAAAAGAAATTAGGTGTGCTAAAAACAGAACTTTGCATCTTCACAAAATTTGCAGAAAAACAGCACTATTGAACCAAGTTTAAACTCATTTTCGAACATTCAAAACTAAACCAAATCGTGTAATATTACATGGGTTTTGAAGTTCATGTTATGTACTTTAAAAGCATATAAAGTTTGTAGAAAAAGGAGCTCTAATTGGAAGTTATGCTAAAAGAAAATTGGAGTCTTGAAACTGGAAACCCAGTTTTCTGCTGCTGTTTGGCAGCTCGCGACCCAAGTTTAAATAAGGTTTTGATCAACCAAAACTCAACAGAACTGAGTGAAAACAATTGGGTTACAATCATGGACATATGTATTTTCAACACAATAAAAGTTTTCTCCAAATGAGCACATAAAGACCTATGAATTAAGAGCAAAATAAGACCACTAGAAACTTGAGTTTTCTCAGAAATTTTCTACAACTTACATAACAGTACACTTCCAATTCATATAACAAAACCCAAAATATTTCCAAGTAATCCAGAAATCATGTATACAACACCCAAATATAACATGACTCATCATTAACAAGAAATTGACTTTTTGAACCAAACCCTTGATCAAGAAATTTGATCTACACACACAATCCGAATTACCCAACTCTAATTCAAGTTCAGATTAGTTCATTGAACAGTAGAAAACCCTAATTAAAACTAAGAATTCCAAATATATGTCATGGCAGTTTCAATTCAACTAAGGAAATTAAATTCGAAAAATCTAAATAATCAAGGAGTAAGAAGTTTACCCTTCAAATCTCTGAATCCTTCCTTCACAATCACGTTCTCTAACTCTCAATTTCTCTTCCCCTTTTCGATTTCTGATGCTTTCCCACTTCTCTGCAACCCCTTTTATAGTTTCTCTAATCCTACTCACTCCTATCAGAGTCCTGATAAAAACCTAGCTTCCTAGGTCATCCACCTCTTGCTTATCGACCTCTGTGTCTCTTCTTAGTTCATCCTCTACTGAACACACTCCTTGGTGCAATAGGAGATGAACAACTCTCTATGACACACTCCTTTGATCAATCAAAGGTCGACCTATCACAAGATTTCCTAATCTCTATCCGATTTTTGGTATGAAGAAGGAAGATTTTTTTCCTAAAGATATGGAAGGCCACCTCCTCCCAGCTTCCTTGTTTCCATCGCACAGAAGGGAAGAATATGAAATAATGTTCTTTTCCTTTCTTTTGTAGAATATTATTTTATTTATTATTACTATTATTATTTTTAACAATAATAGGAAATCTAATAAATAAAAAGTATAGTATTAAAAGCTATTAAACAAATAAACACTAAGTAGACTAAAATTTTGTATAAAAACAATTATAATCACACTTCACTCTTAATTAAACGAGGGATATTACAATAATTGTGAGCAAAGTTTTCAACAGTTGAAGTATTATCTCACTCATGCACCGGTTCTAGCACTCCTAGATGATAGTGATAATTTTGAGGTCTACAATGATGCTTCCTTGAATGGTCTGGGTTTTGTATTGATGCAACATGGTAAGGTGATTGCTTATGCTTCGAGACAGTTGAAACCCCATGAGAAGAATTACTCTACTCATGATTTGGAGTTAACAGCTATCATCTTTGCTTTGAAGATTTGGAGACATTATCTTTATGGTGAGAAATGTAAGATCTTCACAGATCATAAGAGTTTGCAGTATCTTTTCACTCAGAGGGATTTAAATATTCGGCAACGGAAGTGGATTGAGTTGCTTAGCAATTATGATTGCACGATTGAGTATCACCCTGGTCGTGCAAATGCAGTGGCAGATGCACTTAGTAGGAAGACTTCAGCTAGACTTAATGTCATCTATGATTGTCATGTTCCTCTTCTTGCGGATTTAAGGTCCACTGGAGTGAAGTTAGGAGGAAAGCAGAATGTATGTGCTGAATAACACAGAGTTAAAGAAAGAAATCCTTGATGAAGCACATATTCGACATATGCAATGCATCCAGGAGGCACCAAGATGTATCATACCATTCGACCATTTTATTATTGACCGGGTATGAAAAGAAAAATTGCCGAATATGTGAGTAGGTATGCCATTTGCCAATAGGTTAAAGCTGGAAAAAAAAGCCGTTTGGGTTGATGCAGCCACTTTCCATTCCACAGTGGAAATGGGAAAATATTACCATGGATTTTGTGTACAAGCTTCCTCTTACACAGCATGGTTATTACGGCATTTGGGTGATAGTTGATCGCCTTACTAAGTCAGCACACTTTATTCCAGTGAGGGAAAAATATTCATTAAGCCGATTAGCTAAGTTATTCATATCGCAGATTGTGAAGTACCATGGTATTCTAGTTGATATTATCTCGGATCGAGATCTTAGATTCACTTCTAAGTTCTGGATAGCATTCCAGGAAGCTCTTGGTACGAGATTACTTTATAGTACAGCATATCACCCTCAGACAGATGGACAATCTGAGAGGACTATTCAGACATTAGAAGATATGTTGAGATCTTCAGTGCTGCAATTTGGCGATGGTTAGCATGATTGTTTGGATTTAATGGAATTCGCCTACAACAACAGTTACCATTCGAGTATTGGTATGGCACATTTTGAGGCACTTTATGGCAAGTTTTGTCGAACACCATTATGTTGGTCAGAAGTGGGTGAAAGAGTTTTGGTGGGCCTGGAGATTGTGAATGAAACTACTCAGAATATTCAGGTAATTAAGTCTAACCTAAAAGCGGCCCAGGATCGACAAAAGAGCTTAGCAGACAAGCATGCCACTGACCAGATGTATAATGTAGGTGATTGGGTATTTCTAAAGCTATCACCTTGCAAAAGGTGTTATGCGATTTGGAAAGAAAGTCCTAGGTACATTGGACCATATATGATCACTGAGGGAGTCGGTGAGGTTGCTTATAGACTTGAGCTACCTTCAGAGTTGTCTAAGTACATGATGCGTTTCATAATTCGATGCTTTGACATTATGTCTCAGATCTTTCTCATGTAATACCTCCTCAACCTCTAGAAATTAATTCGGATTTGACTTATGATAAGGAACCAGTGACTATTTTGGATTGGAAAGATAAGGAGCTGAGAAATAAGACAGTACGTTTGGTGAAAGTATTATGGAGAAATCACTCAGCGGAAAAGGCTACGTGGGAGACAGAGGATTGGATGTGAGAGATTTATCCACGCTTGTTTTACGATTATTAGTGCATTGAATTATTGTATAAATTTCGAGGACAAAATTTTTATAAGGTGGGTAGATTGTCACAGCCTGTCCCGAATTAAAGTTATCGATAACGTGAATTGACGAAATTGCCCTTAAACGGTTGGTGGTGGTGTGTGTGTAAATGGGCTAAGGTTTGGACTAAATAAAATTTTTAAAGTTGTAGTTGTTGGTTGGTGACCCAATTTGGACCACACACACACACAAAAATACCTTTCTCTCTCTTCTCTCCCATGCTCTCTCCCTCAGACTCACTCTCTCTCCTTTCTCCCGTACGGATTAACAACAAAACCAGGAGAAAGTTTGCAAATCGAGGGTTTAAAGGACACCATCATCTTCCTGAGGCTCATACGAGTTGAATGGTGCCACTTTTAGGTAAGAACTTCTTCGAAAACTCATGAAAACCCTAACCCGATTTATGTCACTATTCATGCAATCGTAAAGTCGTGTGTTTTTTGGGATTTCAAGCTCATAGGTAGCTTAAGGAGGTCCTCACGAGGCTCGGAGTGGTTTGTTGGAAGAATTTGGACTTCAGATTATCAAGAACGGCGAGTTTTAAAATTTACCGGAATATTGAGGCTTTTTCCGACGGGTTTCCGGTGGTTTTAGGACTCGACTCAATATGGTTTTGTTCGTCTTGGTGAGATCTTCAAAATGGGACAAGTTTCAAGGAATTTGGTTAAGAAATGAAGAAGATATAAGGTTTTGAAATAAAATCCAGAAACCGGTGACTCGTCAGAGAAGATGAGGGCATATTTCGTCGGTTTTGATGGAATATGCTAACGGCGTTAGATGACACCGTTAATAATTGACAATATATGCTTGCTTTTTGACGGAATATTCCTGACGGCGTTAACTGTCACCGTCAGTGTGTCTGGCACGTGCCCACGCGTGGGCGGCGCGTGGGTGGTCGGAAAAATATTTTTAAAATATGGGGATATTTGTGAGGTTGTGTAAATCACGTTGGTATATTCAAACATCCCATTTGAGCAATGTATGAGAAGTTATTAGTTAGTTTTGGTTATGTGCTTTAAATTAATGTTTTTATAGTTCTTTTGCATATATGGGAGACTTATCTCGAGGACGAGCGCAGTCAAGGGTGACTCAGGGGCTACGACCCTTCGACATACTAGTGAATGGGCTTTTGGTTTTAAGTATATATGTATATGCTTGATATTTTCCCAAAAAATGCATTTAAATGAGTTATGCTTTGAAAATTCCATGCCTATTGATTTATGCTTAAACCATGAGTTAGAATTGTATGCATAAATATGATTTGGTGTTGTGGGCGTTCAGGTAAGTTACAGGTGAGTTTATGAATTGTGAATGTGTATTGAATGGTTGTGATTAATCGAGAAGCTTAGAGCTCATAAACCTGCATCCCGGGTGATTGTGAATTACTAGAGATAGAGTACAGACCTATTTAAGATGTCACCTCCCGCACCATATGCTCACATTGGATCTAATTTAGATGCACAGTCTTGTCGTACAGACCATCATAGGTGGCTTCGACTTGTAGGTGACTAGTGATTTATCGCCCAGCTATCATGAGAGCGTAGTATTGAGCATAATTATATTACACCTAGTCTTGTCGTACAAACCCTTTTAGTAGTTCTGACTTGTGTGTAGTGTAGTGTCGTATAATTCATTGTAGTGACTCCGGCTAAATTGACTAATAAGCTATGAATTTAGCCGTACAAATTTCTACAAAAGTTCCGGCTAATATGTTATTTTCCTTGAATTTATTCTCACCTGAGTTACTTATTTTGTTTATATCTTGGCATGGCATACTTATGATTATGAATATGTGAAGCATGAATTGATATATATATATGTATATATATATATATACATATTTATGTTTATATTCTATTTCTGGGAAAATTATACATGTTTTACGGCGAAGGGTTAGAACTTTTGAGAAATGAAATGATTTTGAAAACATTTGTTTTTGGCCACTCACATTTTTTGTTTTGTGCCCCTCCAGGTTTTAGATAGACTTGTTGTTGGTGGCGTACGAGGATTTCGGCGGTTCTGACATAATAAAATAATTGTAGGACATCTTCTGGTACTGTGTAACTAGTACTTGTCCTACTGGACTGTACCTAGACTTTCTATGCTCTGATTAGGAGTATTTACACTTGTATCTCACTCTTAGCACTTCCTGTTTATCAGTGCACTTTAGTAGCTTTCGGTTTTTATTTATTGGTATATTTCTTATCTTTATTGCTTCCGCACTGTGCACGTGACTACGTCACCCTCACGTGATGGCCAGCATGCCTTAATCTCGGTCGGGGTGTGTCAGGAACCGTTTCAACGTAATTTCCTGGTGAAAAGGCCCCATTTAAGGCGTACCCAATTTTATCGACCTCATGTAAAAAGAGGGATGTCAATCAAAATTCTCTCTAAATTTATAAAGTAATGCTATATTTACCACATATTTGTATCACCATTTGTATCATCTTTCTAATAAAGGTAGGGCTCACCAACACATTTGGGTCTCATCTCTATTAGAGTATCTCCACCAGTTAGTGGAAGGTAAGAACAAGGGCATGTAAGTTGCCCTTACTAATCACTCTGAATAGTACTTGCCTTTTTGCACTTCCACCAGTTTGAAAAGGACAAGAGCAAGTAAATATATTTTTTCAATTTTTTAACTTTGAAAATAAAACAATTGTTTAATTCTGCTAAATTATTTCAAATATAAGGCAAAAGCATAGCATTACAACAAACATAATTAATTTAAAATTTGGTAAAAACTCCCATAATCATATAATCAACTACGAAATTGAACAACAATATAAAAAAACTAGTCTAAGTTTTAATAATTTTTTCTAATTTTTTTTTAATTTTTAATGTTAGATTAATCCTGGTTGTTGATTTGAAATCGAATGCACTAGATTGTGCCACATGACTTAATGGTAATATTTTAATTTTTTTTTTACTATTAGAAATCTGACGGTTGAGATCCTCTAACCGTTAGAAATCCAACAACCTACAATTCGTCATGTCAGCTATTCGTTGGAGGGTTTTGTGATATTTGTTGTACTAAAGCCCACCTTTGCAGTCTTTGTTGGGCCACTATCCTTCTAGGCACGTGTGACATAAAAAAAAAATTAAATATGCTCTGGCGTCAGCATGACGTAATGCTGATGTCAACTTGCCCGAAGGTAGCAGGCCGGGCTTGAGAGATTTGGGCATCTGGGCTGGCAGTGATTGGCCTACCATTTGCCTTTGATTTTATGGACTTTTGGAGAAGGATTTTTTTGGGTTGGAGGACAACATTGTTGCCTTTGCCTTTACCTTCCACCAACTAGTGGAGACGCTCTTAGAAAGATGGTACAAATATGTGGTAAGAGTAGCATTTTTGAAATTTATAACCAAACAGACAATATTTGGGTTGACTTTTTAGCTAAAATGGTCCCTGAGGTTGGCGACCCCAACCTACTTCGTCTCTTTTCTTGCGACTTATCCTCAATCCTATCTTCTCTAATGACCCACCCCCACTCTAGTCTCTTCTCCGACGACTCATCTCCATTCTATCTTTTTCCCAACGACCCACCTTCACTTGGTAAAACTGGGTTTTGGAAATCTGCGAGATTACAACTCGTGGAAGATCACAAGATTAAAAGTTTGAAGTTGTTATTTTGAATTCCAGACTCCAATAAGAGAAAGAGAAGGAGATGCGCGGGGGGAGGTGGTGGAAGGGGTGGACTACTGGCCAACAATGACGACGATGGAGAAGACAATCCAATGAAGGTTGGTGAAGGAGAAGAAGGACATTTGGATACTGGAATAGTGAATGTTCGGAAACTAATTTTAGTTAAATGTTTGTAAGTTCAAAATGGACACATTCAAAATGTATGGGAAACTATTTTCAACATCAGAAATTAGTCAATTCATGATGAGGAAGCAAATACAAATTTTCGAGAGCCCAATCATCATTCATTCATTAAAACCAACACAACTTTTTCAAGGCTCAATCATTTATTTAATACCTTTAAACTGGAGCTCGTACAACTTTTCAAAAAAAAAATCCAACCAAAGAAAGCAAATTCGGTATTTTAATTTGTCACAAAAAGTACTTTAACAAAACCACATGCTGTGGTTAAATTGAATTTATTGTAAGAGTAAATATATGAGCTTATACAATGCTCGATTATTGTACATACTGGGGTTAACACAATAATATCCATAGCTTAAGATAAAACCTTGCTCACAATAGGTCGTGCTTTACACATAGCCTCCAATGGAATGGCTTTAGGTGTTGTGGTTCCTTTGCCCTCAATCATGTCAACCATTTCCTCACCCACTCTATTCCAGTCGAAGCATTGAATCAATGACCCCAAAGTCAATCCCACCACGCGCTGCGCTAGGCCTGCTCCAGGGCAAGCCCTTCTTCCCATTCCAAATGGCATGAGTTTATGTGAAAAATCTTCACCACTTTCGAACCTCTCAGGCTTAAAGCTTTCAGGTTCATCCCACAATTCAGGATCTCTGTGTACCGCCCATGCATTGACCAATACCATTGTGTCACGTGGCACGTCAAAGCCTCCGATAATACAATCAGCAGATGACAAATGTGGTAGTAGCATTGGAGCCGCCGGGCATAATCGGAGTGTCTCGGAGATGATGCTTTGTAGGTAGGGTAGTTTGGAGATGTCTGGTTCATCCACCAAGTTTTCTTTACCAACTTTAGCATCTAGTTCAGATTTGGCCTTTTGGAGCGCGCGTGGATGGTTAAGTAGATTGGACATGGCCCATTCTAGTGTCACAGCTGATGTGTCAGTACCCGCGAATAACATGACCTGATGAAAATTGATTAATATTTGGCTAATTAATAGTTTAAAATAAAAGTGGTGCTATATACACCAAATTACGTCAAACATTCTACCGTACAAATTTTTTTTATTACAATTATTAATCAAATTTCAACTTGAATTAAAGTACAAATTTGATTGGTGTCATGTATTTAGTGCACCAATTTCGTGTAAAAATTTGGTGTGCCTAGCATTATTCTTAAAATAAAAATAAAAGGTAACAAAATATATCATAATATGTACCTAGCATTATATTTTTCTTTTGGATTAATCAAACAAACAAATTAACCCTTATCTTTCTATTGACTCCTTTATAAAATCAAAGCTATATGGTAATAAAAAAAATGCATGAGATGAAGATAATAGAGTTGTGTACTAACCATAATAAGACCCTTGATGATTTGGTCAGTGTAGTATTCAGGCTGTGACTCCTGCAGAGAAAGCAAATGGTCGATCATACTACTGCCATTTCTTCCTTTACTCCTGTGCTCATCAATCAGATCCTGCAAGAACTCATCCACCCTCTTAGTCAACGCCTTCACCTTCTTCTCGTACCCATTAACCCCAAACCAATTCAAAACCGGCAAAAAATCAGCTGGGTTCGCAGCCCCGCCATAAGCAAACGCATCCCCCATAATCTCTCTAAACTGCCTCGCCTCCTCTTTGTCCACCGACACGTCATCACCGTAGTACCTCTTCCCAGCCACCATTCTCATTATGACGTTAAACGTCAGCTCACTGAGCATTGACTTGAGCTCCACCTTTGCAAAACCATCGCGTGCGTTTTGTGAGAGTTTAACAAGTAAATGTCTCACCTCGTCCTTTCGGATGTCTGAGAACGTGTTGAGTCGAGCGGAGGAAAAGATCTCGACGGCGCCAATGCGGCGTAGGTTGCGCCAGTGGTCGCCGTACGGGGACGCCGCCATGTTGGTGTAATTGTAGGCCAAGTGCTTTCCCATGATCAGTCGAGGACGGTTTGCTAAGACAATGTCGTTTGTTGTAAAACATTCTTGGACAACGGATGAGGATGAGACTATGACCACGCGGCGTGAGCCGAACCAGAGAGAGAAGACGGGGCCGTATTTTTGGGAGAGGCGACGGAAGATTCGGTGGACTGGGGGTTTTAGGAGATGGAGGTGGCCGATGATTGGAAGAGAAGGTGGGCTTGGTGGTAGGTTTTGGTGATTGTGACGTTTGGTTCGGAGGAAAAACTTGAAAGTGAAGAGAATGAAGATAAGAGAGAGGGATGTATAGAACAAGATGTCTTCCATGGTTTTGTGCGCTTTGCTTTGCTTAATAAATGGTTGAAATTTGGTTGAATTTTTATTTGGATGTGGTTTTACATAATACAAAGCTGCGGTATTTATATGTACAGGGAGGGAAGTAGTGCCCAAGTATTATGAAGGAAAATGACAAATTGATTCCTTCATCACTCGGGAGTTCTAGAACACTAAAACTTTGATCTTTCCATATTTGGTAAAGATGGCGTATGCACTAACGTGATGGTTCTGATTTTTAAAAGATTTTCAAATTTTTTTCCCCTCCCAAAGGCAGTGTTAATGGTATTGAAATGTCCATCCCAACTAATTTCAAGTTCAGTTATCTTTTTTTTTAAATTGTTTTGGCCGGTCATTGATTCTTATTTTTGATCGAAAGAGATTTGGGTAGACAAAAAAAAACTACAGTGTGTCTTTTTTTGTTTTTATAATTTCGAGACATAAATTTTATTGATAACAAAAAAAAAAGTTACATCTAGTTATGGGGCATAAACCTTTCTCTTCATAAAACAGAGATAATAAAAAAGAATACACGGAAAAAAAAAAGACATAAACCTTATACTTTTATAAACGAAAACAAGAGAGTCAATTTTATCTCAAAGAGATTTACTTATACATTTAAATGATTTTAATTTTATTTTTTCTATCTGTATAATCGCATTGTCTATACAAAAGATCTTTGTAAATTGAAAAGGAAATGAATTGTTTTTTCATTCAATCAAAGTTCTAATCAGGTTTTATTTATAAAAATCAATTCAATCTTGGAAGTCTGCAAAAAAAAGAAGTCAATAGATAAACTTTGTTTCTCTCTACGCGAAGTCGTCGTTGAAAAGAAGGTGTATAAACAGGATAACCCAAAAAAAAAAGGTACATGAACAGTTCACCCAAAAAAATAGAAAGTCAATTCAACTGTGGAAGTCTGCACAGAATTGTATTTTTGTTCTTACCGTATGTTTAATTCCACCACGTGTACACTGACGGGCGTTGCCCTGCGTAAGAGATGAGAGATTTTTCAGTGTGATCAGTACACGAGGTGGTATACTATGTGTTACTATATAAATAGTGGGATATGTGTGCTTAAAAGTTAATAAATTAAAAAATAAAATTTCTCATCACTTCTATTAAAACACGTGGTGTACCACTTGTGTTTTCCGTCACAATTACAAATTTCTCGTAATAGAGTGCGTGTAAATGCATGCGATCAGCGACTCCGTTGTCCACACAATTAGGATTTTCATTTTTCATTGGCGCATCCGATTCGATCGACAGTGTCGTAGGCCATCTCCAATTAAAAGGGTTAGATATAGCTCTGTCCAAAATTATAGTCTTGTAAACAATTATTTTTTAATAAACAATGTCAGATCATACTTATATATCATCTCCAATCGAATGAGGCTAAACATAGCCCCCTCAATAACTTATTAGTTTTAAGTTTATACTTTAAATTTACTGTTTAATTTAATTAAACTACATTTAGATATTTTTAAATCTAGTCGTTAAATTTGAACCAATTATTACAACTCAGCAGCTGAACACTAAAAAAAGTCTAGGAAGGGGCTACATTTGGCCATAATGATGGCCATTTGGCCAAATAATGGCTTGGTGGACTCCACAAAATTATAGCCTAGCCATTGGTTAGAAATGAGTTTTTGAGCAAATCATGCCATTTTTTAGCTTTTAGACCTTTAACCATCTCCATTGGAGATGACCTTAGGCCAAATTAAACAGAGGAGCGAACACCATGTTTTTCTTCCATGCGAAGTGATAATTGTAGTGGATCTCGCATATGTATCTTAGACTGAATGATTATTAAGTATAGGGTCATTTTGGTTTCGGTCCTTAATCACACTACTACAAAATTATCTATTTCTGGCGGTCCAAAAACTGACAAGAAACATATATTACTGTCGAATATTATGCAAAATCTGACAAAAAATGGATTTTTCGACAGAAAATACTCTAAAACCGACAGAACTTGTGTCGGATATAACCAACAGAAAGTATATTAATAAAGAATAAATAAGAGCATTTTATGTCGGATAAAACTGACATAAAATATATATATAACTGACAGAACTTGTGTCGGTTATAACCGACAGGAAATAAAGCATTTTTTGTCAGATAAAACCGAAATCAAATATATTAATAATAAAAAAAATAAAAAGGACATGAGAGCAGAACCCCTCTTCTCGTTGAGCATTCTTCTCCCCTTCTGCTCAAAATCAAAATCTGCTAAAAAACAAAAGAGAAAAGCCAACTCTACCAACCTTCTTCCCAACACAAAACACAACAATCCATCCCAGAAAAATAGAAGAGAAAACAGAAATTTCTCATACAATGGACAAAAACAAAGGAAAACAGAAACAAAAATCAACCCTAAAACCAGTGAAACCAAGAGATAAGATTACTTCCTCATCTTGACTCGTCGTCGGTTTTTCTCATAAGATGGTTCGGTCCCAGATTCCTATATACAGAGACTCGTCATCGGGACTCATTGATACACCGGATATCTCCCCAAAGATATTAGTCTTTTGCCGCACTTTGTAATCTGCCTTTGTGCTATATATATGCACAAAATTTGCAGGTTCCGCGACCACCATGAACTGACCATCTGATGAAATTGAACAGTACTTCGTTAAAGTTCCCATTATTAAAGCATAGCATCAAGTTCAATCAAGTATTCAAACAAAGCATTCAAAATATGCACTCAAATGCAAACACAAAGCAACACATTCATGGCCCTATCGGATATAACCGACACGAACAAAGCAAAATTTTGGACGATTCTCTGAATGTTTTTTTTATGCAATTTTTTACACATGCTATCTCGGAGTATATACAAACATATTTGACGGTTGGATCGTTGAAACTAGTTTCGTAGAATGCATATCCTGTCAAATTGATAGATTTAACAAACATTGAAAAGTTAATGTTATACTTCCATTAAGTATAAAATAAGATTTATCCACTAGTGTAAATATTTTAAATTGAAGATCGAATTCATTCATTGCATTCTTATAGGGTCGAGGAGTGTAAATGTAAAAAATCATCAAAATCAGAGCTAAAATAACCGTTAAATTGTGATTTTTCTTTTATAACCATCGAAAACTTTTGTTCCGTTACCTAATATTTGAATGTTTGTTTTTTACGATTTTTTTACGTATGTGATCTCGGAGTGTGTACAAACAAGTTTGACGGTTGGATTGTTGAAAAACGTTTCGTAGCATGCGTATCACATCAAGATGGTAGATTAAACAAACACTTATAGTTAATGTTATACTTCCCCATCAAGTATAAAATAAGATTTTGTGGTATCCACTAGTTTAAATATATTAAATTAAAGATCAAATTTATTCATTACATTCTTATAGGGTCGAGGAGTGTAGCTGTAAAAAATCATCAAAATTGGAGCTAAAATAACTATTAAATTGTGATTTTTCGTTTATAACCGTCGAAAACTTTTGTTCCGTTACGTAATATCTGAATGCTTGTTTTTTACAATTTTTTACGTATGTAATCTCGGAGTATGTACAAATAAGTTTGACAGTTGGATCGTTGAAAAAAGTTTCGTAGAATGCATATTGTGTCAAAACGGTAGATTAAACAAACACTTAGAGTTAATATTATACTTCTATTAAGTATAAAATAAGATTTTGTGGTATCCACTAGTGTAAATATTTTAAATTAAAGATCAATTACATTCTTATAGGGTCGAGGAGTGTAGCTGTAAAAAATTATCAAAATCGGAGCTAAAATAACCGTTAAATTGTGATTTTTCGTTTATAACCGTCGAAAACTTTTGTTCCATTACGTAATATCTGAATGTTTGTTTTTTACAATTTTTTACGTATGTAATCTCGGAGTGTGTACAAATAAGTTTTACGGTTGGATCGTTGAAAAAAGTTTCGTAGAATGCATATTGCGTCAAAACGGTAGATTAAACAAACACAGAGTTAATATTATACTTCTATTAAGTATAAAATAAGATTTTGTGGTATCCACTAATGTAAATATTTTAAATCGGAGCTAAAATAACATTAAATTGTGATTTTTCGTTTATAACCATCGAAAACTTTTGTTCCGTTACTAATCTATGAATTTTTTTTTTTTTTTTTTGCGATCTTGTAGTATCTACAAACAAGTTTGGCGGTTAAATCATGGAAACTAGTTTTGTAGAATGCATATCTCCGTTAAATTTGCCTAAATTTTGAAGTGAGAAAAGTAATTTGTGCTAAATTTTTATTTATGTTTTTCAAGTATTGGTTAGACAATATTTAGTTTGTTTGATGACATTTTCATTGTATAATTATCTTTTTGTTTCTTTATCGCATATTTTATATGGTGACACACCCCGTCCCGAAGGAGGGCATGCTGGCCGTCACATGAGAGTGACGTAACCATTTATACAGTTCGGAAGCTTTTAAAATACAATTATTAAAATGGAAACCCTCGAGGGTGAGTCCTACTTTTGTGAATTCTGTCAGAATACCGTTGGATTCCTCGTGGCCACCAAAACTCTGCTATCAAGAACCTGGAGGGGCGAAAAACAAAATTGAGTGGGTCAGTAAAACCAAGCTTTTCAAAAACATTTCGCCACAAATAATTCTAACCCCTCACTGTAAAACCTGTATACTTTTCCCAGAAAATAGTATAATAACATAATACTTTTCATAAATCTCGAATCATCAATTTTTCTTTAAAACCCGAAAGTCTGCCATGTTTTAATTTCGAAAACAAAATAAATGATGCATCAATGTAACAGGTGAAAAGTTGAATTAACCGGAGACCCTGCAGTTGGTCCTGTACGGTTAATTCCATAGCTCAACATCCAATCCAACCGGAGTCACCTCGATGACCTGTACGACACTACACTGCAGATAAGTCGGAACTACCTGAAGTAGTCTGTACGACATGGATGGTGTAATAATACGCTCTAGTGCTTCTCTCATCAATCATCTGTGCACATAATCTAAGGTCACCCACTAGTCGGAATCACATCTAGTAATCTATACGACTAGCATGTCGGAACCCTCACTTGGTCTGTACGACATCCACCTACTTGGATCCAAGGCGAGCGTGCGGTGTGGTGAATAATATAAGCACTAACACCATGATTGCAGGTTATGAGCTATCCACAATATACACATCAACAATGCACATGAATAATATAAAACTCACCTGATACTTACCTGTGCGTCCACAGCACCAATTCACATATATATATGCATCATATATCAATTCATGCTTTTCATATATACTTCTATGCATGGCATTTCAAATCATACTTTTCATATAAATCTATCCATGGCATTTTAAATCATGCTTTCATTTAAATTCAATTTCTGGGAAAACTCAATAGTATATAGGTAATACGAAAACAAAACTGCCCACTCACCTGGAGTTCGCCCTATAACTCCCTAGCACAACACATCAGGCGTCATGACGATCGCCGCCTAGAACAATAATCAAAACCAACCTCAGAAATCATATCGATAGAATATAACTTATATAAACACATCACTACGCAGTTCGATCCGAAAGATCTGCAACTCAGATTTTAAATCCATAACTTCCAGAGGTCCACAATATATCTCTAGGGCAACATCCTGAAATTTCATTACCATCCAACGGTCGGATCTCCGTCAATTTCCAAAACTAAGTGACGGTTAACATTTTATTTTATGAACTTACAACTCCAATTCCGGAAGATCCGTAACTCGGATTCCCAATCCGTAAGTTCCAATAATCCTCAAATATTACGTATTACAACGTATCAGAGTTTGGTGACGATCCAACGGTCGGATCGTCAATTCACATTTTCACCTAAATACGAAAACTATAAAACGTTATTTAAAGCACCTAACCAATAATCGTAATAACTTTCTCATACGGTGCTCAATTTGGGTATATGAATATACCACAGTGATCTACTCGACGTCACGAACGTCGACATATTTTTAGATTATTTTTTTGATGTGCCACGCGCCCCCACGCGCCACACGTGGCACGGGTCCACGCGCAGGCCACGCGCAGCACGTGCAGCACGTGTCATCCCCTTCGCAGGGCTCGCCGGACTGGTTTTTCCGGCGGCCGGACTCCGGCCAAACTCCGGCCAGTTTTCAAACTCCTTGTTCTCCTTCGTTTTTCACCCATTTTCTTCGTATTTTATACCAAATTGAAGCCCTAAGAGTGTACTATCACGTTGGACTAGTTTTAGGGCCTAAAAAGCAAGAAATCTCACCTTGCAAAAACCAAAGATTCGGCCAACCTTGAAACCCACGATCCCGACGTCCAAATCCTTCAAACGAACGTCCCCGAGCTTCCTTAGGACCTCACTAAGCTTGCTATAAGCTTGGATTCCCCTGAAACACAACATTTTACGTTCGCATGAACAGTACCCAAAAATGGAGGTTTCGGATTCCGCGTGAAATCGAAGGTTTCACTTCCTAAAACTAGCACCAATGAACTCAGGACGTCAAAAGGATGAAGATACATACCTTATTTGCCTCGATCCGTCGAGTTTGTGGAGGGTTTGGGTGTGTGCCGTACGATGGGTGTGTGTGCGTGAGTTCGTGAGGGAGAGGGAGAGACAGGGAAGGCACGGGGGAAGGAGAGGTCTTGTGTGGTCCAGATTAACCCACACCCTCAATTTCATCCTAGCCATACATAACAAAATCCATCTTTCAAAATATTTTCTAATACCCTTGCATAATATTTGAACCAATAAAGTCTCACACACACGTACCTAAGTACCTTAGTAACGTCAAGGGCAATCTCGTCATTTCCTATTCCCGTCAAAAGCACTTCTGGGACGGGCTGTGACAATCTTCCCTCCTTATAGAATTTCGTCCCCGAAATTCCCATAACCAAATAAATCAATTAATACTCGTAGAATAATCTTGTGTACATCTCTCTCATCCGGTCTTCCGTCTCCCAAGTAGCTTCCTCTACAGAATGATTTCTCCATAACTCCTTCACCAAACTCACCGTCTTGTTCCTTAGAACCTTGTCCTTCCAATCCAATATTGTGATTGGTTCCTCATCATAAGTCAAATCCGGATTAATCTCTAGCGGTTGAGGAGGGATCACATGAGAAGGATCAGAAATATAATGCCGAAGCATAGAGACATGAAACACATTATGGACCTTAGATAACTTTGGAGGCAGCTCCAACCGGTAGGCAACTTCACCAACTCTTTCAATGATCACATAAGGTCCAATGTAGCTCGGACTTAGCTTCCCTCTTTTCCCAAATCGTACCACATCTCTCCAAAGTGACAATTTCAAAAATACCCAATCACCCACTATATGCACTCGATCAGTAGTATGCCGATCTGCTAACTCTTCTGTCGATCCTGGGCTGCTTTCAGGTTTGACTTAATTACCTGAACATTTTGAGTAGTCTCATCTATAATCTCTGGGCCTTCTAACACCCTTTCGCCAACCTCAGACCAACATAATGGCGTTCGACACGCCCTACCATAAAGTGCCTCAAATGGTGACATACCAATGCCCGAGTGAAAACTGTTATTATAAGCAAACTCCATCAAGTCCAGACGATCATGCTAGGAATCACCAAATTGTAATACTGAAGATCTCAACATATCTTCCAACGTCTGAATGGTCCTCTCTGATTGCCCATCAGTTTGAGGATGATAAGCTATGCTATACAGTAATTGTGTACCCAGAGTTTCCTGAAAAGCCACCCAGAATTTAAAAGTAAATCTCGGGTCTCGATCAGAGATAATATTTACTGGAACTCTATGATACCTCACAATCTTTGTGATGAACAACTTAGCCAATTTATTCAAAGGCTACTTTTCTCCCACTGAAATGGAGTGTGCTGGCTTGGTAAACCGATCTACAACCACCCAAACGCTATCAAATCCATTCTGTGTACGTGGAAGCTTATACACAGAATCCATAGTGATATTTTCCCATTTCCACTGAGGAACGGGAAGTGGCCGCATCCGACCAAAAGGTTTCTTTCTTTCTGCCTTCACTTGCTGGCAAATAATACATCTACTCGCATACTCAGCAATTTCTCTTTTCATACCAGGCCAATAAAACTTCTTCTTAACTTTTACCTTAAGCTTCATCCCAGTAGGTCTCAAATCCGCAAGAAGGAAAACATAACAAGTATACAAAGCATCAATTCTTACTGGAGCTTTCCTACCAAGTGCTTTGGTCGCAAAAATTTCAAGATCACCCTGGTCGTGCAATCATAATCACTAAGCAACCAAATCCATCTTCGTTGCCTAAGATTAGATTCATCTGAGTAAACAGATATTGGAGACTCTCATGATTCGTAGAAATCTTACACTTTTCTTCATAAAGATAATGTCTCCCAATCTTCCCAGCAAAGATGATAGTTGTTAATTCCAAATCACGAGTAGAGTAATTTATCTCATGAGGTTTCCATTTGTCGCGGAGCATAGACAATTACCTTAACACTTCCACTTTAACACATCCAACACCACACAAAGAAGCATCATTAAAACCTTCAACAAACCATCTATAACACCCTGCTAAGCCAAGAAAATTCCAAACTTCAGCCACGGTTCACGGTTGTTCCAAATTCTCAATCGCTGCTACCTTTTAAAATTTCGCTTGAATACCTTAAGCATATATAACGCATTTTATAATTGTTGTTGATTCATACAACATTGACATTTGCTAAACTTAGCATACAATCAACGTTCCTTCAATCTTTGTAACATCAACTTAAATATCTAACATGCTCTGCTCTCGGCTTAGAGTATCCCAGAGTATCGTCAATGAAAACAATAACGACCTGTCAAGATATTCTGGGAAAACTTCATCCATCAACTTATAAAACAGCAGGAGAATCCGTCAATTCGAATAGCATCACAAAACTCATAATGACCGTAACGAGTCCTGAACACAATCGTAGGAACGTTATCATTAACTCTTCAATCGGTAACAACCAGACCTTAAGTCAATCTTAGGAAATACGCAGACCTCTAAGTTGATCAATAAATCATCAATACGCAACAATGGATAACGGTTCTTGATCATTACCCGATTCAATTACTTATAATTAAAACATAGCCTTAATGTCCATTTTCTTCCTCACCAATAAACTGGTGCTCCCCCCAACGTGATGTACTTTAAATGATACCTTTGTCAACCAATTCCTGTAACCAAATTTTCAATTCCCTTAACTCATCATGAACCAATCTTTAACATAAAATTTGTGCCTGGAGACAAATCAATAGTGAACTCCATATCTCTGCCTAACGGCAATCCAGGTAATTCCTCAGGGAAAACATCAAGAAAATGTCTAACCGCCTTACATCTCTCATACCATTAGAAGCAACATCATTTAGCACCCTATGAGTTAAGTATCCTTGGCAGCTTTTCGATAACAATCTCTTTGCTCTCACAGCATAAATAAAGGCCTAACTCAATCCACTTTGCATACCCATAAAAGTAACCTCTGATAATCCATATTGGCAAGATTATAACCTAACCAATCAGTGCTTA
This sequence comes from Malus domestica, assembly GCF_042453785.1. Lineage (NCBI taxonomy): Eukaryota > Viridiplantae > Streptophyta > Magnoliopsida > Rosales > Rosaceae > Malus > Malus domestica. The sequence goes on from NC_091675.1 coordinate 26,407,363, forward strand.
AAAATCACATCGAAATCCACAATGTCTAACACGATAAGATTCACTGGCATAACTACTTCTTCCACTATCACTGGACACCCTGAAGGTGTAATATTATCATCTTGTTCTTCATTAGAAATACATAAATACGCCTCGATCGTGCTCCAACATTACTCTCTTTGGCAACATCGTCCATAATAAGAAATATATCAGCCGGAGTCAGCTAGAATGACCTATACGGCTTACTCTTCAATTTTCCAAATAATATGTTCGCCGGATCCACCTCTTGTGGCATGTACGGCTGGACTTATAACTCATCAAATATCCCTGTACTCACGGCCCATCTGACCAAACTATTAAGTCCATAAACCTGCTGGATCGATATTGTGGTGTCAGGGAAGACTGCTGGGTAATAACTGATTCTAGGGACCATTCATAACTCTATGTCCCATCCGTCCACATGAACACATTCACTGATCCCCACACTTTCCAAAGTGTCTAATATTGTACCTATGGCACAAAGGTACATTTTCCTTACTCGAGTCACCTTGTCTTTAAGATCTGAGATCACCAGTAAATCTATCACTTCGCCTCTGACCAGTGGCATTAAACCTAAGCTGGAAGAATTAGTTCTAACTTCACTTCTTTTGAAGCTCTGAGTCTTTCGATGTCCTTGATATGACGATTCTTTAAACTTATCGTCTTTCCTCTAATCACCATTCTTTTCTTATTCTTCTTTACTCACGCTGATCATGTTCTCAGAGTCCTCAACCCTCAACAACATCTCGTAAGCTCTTGATAGACAGTATAATAGATAGGGGTCGCCAAAGAACGTCACTTCTTCTTATTATCCAGCCTAAAACAACATAACACTTCAACCAACTTAGCAACAATATCCAAATGGAAACGAGGCAAGTCTAAAAACTTTCTATAATACTCATTTGCTGTCATCTTCCTTGTTTCACCTTTGCAAACTCTTGCTTACTACCATCATAATATACCGGAGGAATAAATCTTTTCTTTAACAATTCCTTAAATAATTCTCAATCAGCTGTTTCCTCCGGTGACAACGAATAATACTCCTGTTTCCACTAGGATACAAATTCATAACCCATAACCAGGTAGTCGTCTCGACCCACCTGTCAGAATGAATATTCTTTTGACTTGCATAACCCAAAACGTCTTTTCCAAGTGAGTAAGCCAACACTCTGCTCCCTCAGGTTCATAATTTCCATAAAGTGATTCAAATTCAACTTATAACCAGTCTCAAAGGGTTTCTTAGATAATAGACTGGATCATAATGGCAATAATTCCCCCCCAAACTACTATATCAGGGAAATTAGGTTAATCCGAACTACGTGGCTCGCTACGAGGCGGTATCGTTCTGACAGAAGACACTAGGAAATTCTAAAGATGTCCAAGATTGAAACCTAGGCTCTGATACCAACTGACACACCCCGTCCCGAAGGAGGGCATGCTGGCCGTCACATGAGAGTGACGTAACCATTTATACAGTTCGGAAGCTTTTAAAATACAATTATTAAAATGGAAACCCTCGAGGGTGAGTCCTACTTTTGTGAATTCTGTCAGAATACCGTTGGATTCCTCGTGGCCACCAAAACTCTGCTATCAAGAACCTGGAGGGGCGAAAAACAAAATTGAGTGGGTCAGTAAAACCAAGCTTTTCAAAAACATTTCGCCACAAATAATTCTAACCCCTCACTGTAAAACCTGTATACTTTTCCCAGAAAATAGTATAATAACATAATACTTTTCATAAATCTCGAATCATCAATTTTTCTTTAAAACCCGAAAGTCTGCCATGTTTTAATTTCGAAAACAAAATAAATGATGCATCAATGTAACAGGTGAAAAGTTGAATTAACCGGAGACCCTGCAGTTGGTCCTGTACGGTTAATTCCATAGCTCAACATCCAATCCAACCGGAGTCACCTCGATGACCTGTACGACACTACACTGCAGATAAGTCGGAACTACCTGAAGTAGTCTGTACGACATGGATGGTGTAATAATACGCTCTAGTGCTTCTCTCATCAATCATCTGTGCACATAATCTAAGGTCACCCACTAGTCGGAATCACATCTAGTAATCTATACGACTAGCATGTCGGAACCCTCACTTGGTCTGTACGACATCCACCTACTTGGATCCAAGGCGAGCGTGCGGTGTGGTGAATAATATAAGCACTAACACCATGATTGCAGGTTATGAGCTATCCACAATATACACATCAACAATGCACATGAATAATATAAAACTCACCTGATACTTACCTGTGCGTCCACAGCACCAATTCACATATATATATGCATCATATATCAATTCATGCTTTTCATATATACTTCTATGCATGGCATTTCAAATCATACTTTTCATATAAATCTATCCATGGCATTTTAAATCATGCTTTCATTTAAATTCAATTTCTGGGAAAACTCAATAGTATATAGGTAATACGAAAACAAAACTGCCCACTCACCTGGAGTTCGCCCTATAACTCCCTAGCACAACACATCAGGCGTCATGACGATCGCCGCCTAGAACAATAATCAAAACCAACCTCAGAAATCATATCGATAGAATATAACTTATATAAACACATCACTACGCAGTTCGATCCGAAAGATCTGCAACTCAGATTTTAAATCCATAACTTCCAGAGGTCCACAATATATCTCTAGGGCAACATCCTGAAATTTCATTACCATCCAACGGTCGGATCTCCGTCAATTTCCAAAACTAAGTGACGGTTAACATTTTATTTTATGAACTTACAACTCCAATTCCGGAAGATCCGTAACTCGGATTCCCAATCCGTAAGTTCCAATAATCCTCAAATATTACGTATTACAACGTATCAGAGTTTGGTGACGATCCAACGGTCGGATCGTCAATTCACATTTTCACCTAAATGCGAAAACTATAAAACGTTATTTAAAGCACCTAACCAATAATCGTAATAACTTTCTCATACGGTGCTCAATTTGGGTATATGAATATACCACAGTGATCTACTCGACGTCACGAACGTCGACATATTTTTAGATTATTTTTTTGATGTGCCACGCGCCCCCACGCGCCACACGTGGCACGGGTCCACGCGCAGGCCACGCGCAGCACGTGCAGCACGTGTCATCCCCTTCGCAGGGCTCGCCGGACTGGTTTTTCCGGCTGCCGGACTCCGGCCAAACTCCGGCCAGTTTTCAAACTCCTTGTTCTCCTTCGTTTTTCACCCATTTTCTTCGTATTTTATACCAAATTGAAGCCCTAAGAGTGTACTATCACGTTGGACTAGTTTTAGGGCCTAAAAAGCAAGAAATCTCACCTTGCAAAAACCAAAGATTCGGCCAACCTTGAAACCCAAGATCCCGACGTCCAAATCCTTCAAACGAACGTCCCCGAGCTTCCTTAGGACCTCACTAAGCTTGCTATAAGCTTGGATTCCCCTGAAACACAACATTTTACGTTCGCATGAACAGTACCCAAAAATGGAGGTTTCGGATTCCGCGTGAAATCGAAGGTTTCACTTCCTAAAACTAGCACCAATGAACTCAGGACGTCAAAAGGATGAAGATACATACCTTATTTGCCTCGATCCGTCGAGTTTGTGGAGGGTTTGGGTGTGTGCCGTACGATGGGTGTGTGTGCGTGAGTTCGTGAGGGAGAGGGAGAGACAGGGAAGGCACGGGGGAAGGAGAGGTCTTGTGTGGTCCAGATTAACCCACACCCTCAATTTCATCCTAGCCATACATAACAAAATCCATCTTTCAAAATATTTTCTAATACCCTTGCATAATATTTGAACCAATAAAGTCTCACACACACGTACCTAAGTACCTTAGTAACGTCAAGGGCAATCTCGTCATTTCCTATTCCCGTCAAAAGCACTTCTGGGACGGGCTGTGACATATGGGTTATTATCTGTTAAAACAAACAATTATTTATTTAATTTTTAAAAACGTATTCTATTTAAATACATATGATTTATTTAGGGATATTTTGAATGCGGTCCGTAATCTTTAACATTCTTTGATTAAAACCTTAATAGTATTCAAAGTTTGATCAAGGTCCCTTAACTTTGTACACCTCATTATATTACTATTAATATTTATATTTTTATAGTTTTGACATTAAATGTTTGATATTTTATGAGATTTATAATCTTATAAATTTAAAATCCCTCATTATAATACGATTATAAATGGTTACAATAAAAAAATTCAAACATTTTGATTGAATAAATGGATAACAACTATGTAAAAATAAGAAATAATAAATAGCAAAAGAATGTATCCATAGTGTTAAAAAAATTGGTAAATTTTACAAACAAAATTGGCACATTTTACAAAACAATTGGTACATTTGACAAAAAAATTGGTACATTTCACATATAACAAAGTGGTACATTAATAAAGAAGAATGGGTACATTATAAATAAATTAGAGTACATATAAAAGATTAAAATTATGAGTACAAATGAATTTTTAAAAATATAGGCGCTAAAAAAATTAATACATGAGTACAAAATAAAACTAAGAAGAAAATACTACAAATTTAAAAAAAAATGTTGCAAATTAAAAGTGGGTACAAACTAAAAATATAAATATATGATACAAAGTTTAGGCATAAAACATAAATATACCATATGTAATTTTTCTATCATTGATTAAATATATAATGTCACGTGACGGTATACACATGGGTACAAACACAAATAAAACTTTAAAAAAATATGGGCACAAAAAGAAACTAATATATGGGTACAAATTAAAAATGAAAAGAAAATTGGTACAAATTAAAAAATATTTGCAAATTAAAAATAGGTACAAACTAAAAATAAAAATATATGATAAAAAATATAGCCATAAATATAAATATACTAATTGTAACATTTTTAACACTAAAGGAATATATGTATAAATAAAAATATTTTATTATTCAAATAATTAATGATGTTATTAATACCCAAGGACCTTGATAAAAAATTGAAAATGAATAGGATTTTAATTAATGGAGTAACAAAAAGAAGAATGTGAACCTAATTTTCCCATTTATTTATTTATTAAACCAAATAATTATTATTTTATTTTTTAAAATCGTAACAAAAAATTTTGGAAGGGAATTTTGGGGGTATTTTGGCAGCCATTTTTTTTTATGTCGGTTATAACCGATAGTAGGTGAAAATTTTCTGTCGGTTTGTATTTTAAAAAATGTTTCTGTCGGTTTTAATCGACAGTAATGAATATTTTCCAAAATAAAACCTATGAAGTAGCAGAAAAAAGAAATGGAAGATCAGCCATCCAGAAGAAGACTGAGAGCCCCAAACCTTCTCTCCGATTGCACCAACACCATTTCCTCCACCACCACCCTAGCCAGTGCCACCTCTTCGTAGTCCTCGTCCTCCTCCACCGTCAAGCTCAAACGCCAGAATCCCAAGCTCGCCTCCGTCACCGATTACCTCATCTCCGCTTTAGACCCTAAGCCCTCGGTAGTTCCACCTCCGATACCCTCCACTCCTCCTCGCCCTCATCCCATCTCGTCCTTCGCTTCTGGTAATTTCTCTGCTCCGCTTTCAATTTCTTTGTTTCTCGCCTTGGGTTCGGGTGTGATTTATGCTTTGTTCTGGTTTTAATTTCAATTTGGGAATCTAGGGTTTTTGGATTTTTCTAGAGTACACCAGATGTTCATGTATGTTTATGTGCCGGACAATGTGTTTGTGACGCATTGGAAAAAAATTGTTTGAATTTCTTTGTATTTCTTTCTTGCCTATGAGGGAGTATAATCCTTATTACAAAAATGATAGAGCTTCAGATTGTAGTATGTTGTTATTGTTCTCTTAGAAAATTTATGGCTCGTGGGAATTGGGTTCATCAGAGTTTAGAGTCATGAGTGAAATTTTTTTTTTTAAAATGTGTTTATTTATTTATTTTTAATCAATATAACATTTTAAAATAATAAAATTTTTATTTCTAGCAGTTATAACCGCCAGAATACTATAATAATAACCGTCAGAAAGTAAAATAATAAAATAATCAATTTCTGTCGGTTATAACCGCCACCATGAACTTAAAAACCGCCAGAATTTGTCAAAAATATTTTTAAAAAAGGATTAAAAAATACTGTCGGTTATAACCGACAGGATATTTTTGATATCTGCCAATAAATATCCTCCAGAACTTTATGTCAGATATAACCGACATGATTTTTCTAATATTTGTCATCAATTAAATGATGTGTCGGATATAATTTATCCGACATGATGTTTCTAATATCCGCCACCATCATCCACCACCTAAAGCTAATATTGTAGTAGTGTCAACCTAATTATTGAACCATGAGGAGAAGGACTACTACTGTGGTTGACTATGGTTTCGTCTTCTTCGCTCTCTACTGGTATGTCATTATTCTTATTTGAATTATGTGACTAAGAGCTGTTTATAGTCTTCGATCATAGGTTCTCTTAGTGCTCTCATAACGTCCATATAGAGCTTATGTCGCGCTCTGATAGAGCTTTTGTAGTTTGCCTTATTGTTGTGATTTATTTGCTTGACTTTCAACTTTTTGGGGTTTAAGCATATTCTTACATACAGATTTTAACATTTGGTTGAAATAGTCTAATTAATCCAATAGATGTTATGAGAGTATATCTGGTAAAGATAAGCTGATATACCTACTCTTTTGGATAAAGTGACGCTACCCCCTTGATTTTTTATTTTCCTTTTGCCTATATTTTCCTTCTCATTCTTTAATATTGTGCAGTAATCAAAACTTTTTTGTTTACTATTTAAGTAATCCTTTCAGGAATGGTTCTTCTTAAAGCACATCTAATTTGAAACTCATTTGTTTTGATTGATGTTTGGGAAAATGTTCTGGCAAAGAAAATTGTAGGATCAGCCGAAATGTTGAAAATGGAAATGGGGAATAGGAATGGTATATCAATTAAGTAGACAAAGATCATTAACTAAGTCTTGCAGCTTCCCTCTTTTGCTAATACAATACTAAATTATTTATATAATTTAAGATATAATTACTTTGTTTACAATTGAGCGTGCTTTACACATGGCCTCCAATGGCACAGCTTTAGGCATGGTGAGTCCTTTACCTTCCGTCATATCAACCTCCTCCTCACCAACTCTCTCCCACTCGAAACATTGGATCAATGACCCTAAAGTCAATCCCACCACACGTTGGGCGAGTCCTGCTCCTGGGCAAGCCCTTCTTCCCGATCCAAATGGCATAAGCTTATGCGACATATCCTCACCGCTTTCGAACCTCTCAGGCTTGAAGCTTTCAGGATCGTCCCACAACTTTGGGTCCCTGTGTATGGCCCATGCATTGATCAATACTATTGTGTCACGCGGCACGTCAAATCCTCCAATAGTACAGTCTTCGGATGAAAGATGTGGGACTAGCAGTGGCGCCGCTGGGCATAATCGAAAGGTCTCAGTGATAATGCTTTGCAGGTATGGTAGTTTAGAGATATCTGGTTCTTCCACCAAGTGCTCTTGACCCAATTGAGCATCCATTTCGGCTCTAGCCTTTTTTAGCACACGCGGATGGTTAAGCAAATTCGACATAGCCCATTCTAATGTAACAGCTGATGTATCAGTACCCGCCAACAGCATAACCTGAATATTGCCCTTAAGTTAGCCACTTACTTGGCAAGGAAAAATAGAACACACACACACCCCAATGAAATGCAATATATATACCATTGAAGTGCATAACGCCATTTTGTATTTCTTTCTTATTAGCTATGATCACTATCATTCTGTAATTGTAATCCAAGATGTTCTTTTCAGAATGCTGTGATATGGTTAACAGTCACCATCTTGCAGCTTCATCTAAGTGTGACTACTGACCTAATTAAATTTAATGAGAAAGCGATAAATAGTGAATATGCATGTGGCCAGGTGTCATATTGGCAAACCGATCATCTGCTACCGTGACAAAAATCAATACGCTACCAAATATACTACTGTGACTAATATCACTGCTGTCGCCAACTTTCACTGAGTGCCATAATAAATTTAACTTTATGATAAAAAAAAAAATTCATGAGATATCATTTTGAACTAACCAGAATAAGTCCCTTGATGATTTGATCAGTGTAATACTCAGGCTGTGACTCTTGAAGAGAAAGCAAATGATCAATCATTGTACTAGTATTTCTACCCTTCTTGTTCCTGTGCTCATCGATGAGACCTTGCAAAAACGCATCGGTCATCTTAGCCAACCTCATAACCCTCTTCTCATACGCATCGCTCCCAACCCAGTTCAAAATGGGCAAAAAATCGGCTGGGTTGGCCGCCCCACTATGAGCAAAAGCCTCCTTCATAATCTGCCTAAATTGCCTCGCCTCCTCTTTGTCAACTGACGCGTCATTGCCGTAGTACCTCTTCCCCGCCACCATCGTCATTATGTTGTTAAACGTCAGCTCCGAAAACATAGACTTGAGCTCGACCTTTGCAAAATGATCACGGAAGTTTTTTGAGAGTTTAAGTAATAAGTGTTTGACCTCTTCCTTTCGGATGTTCGAGGATGTATTGAGTCGAGCAGTGGAGAAGATTTCGATGGCACTAATCCGGCGGAGGTTGCGCCAGTGATCGCCATATGGAGAAGCGACTACGGTGGTGTAGTTGTAGCCTATGTGCTTGCCCATGAGCAAACGAGGGCGGTTGGCTAGGACGATGTCATTTTTGGTGAAGCATTCCTGAACTGCGGACGAGGAGGAGACTATGACCACGCGGCGTGAGCCGAACCAGAGGGAGAATATGGGGCCATGTTTTTGGGAGAGGCGGTGTAAGGTTCGGTGGACTGGGAAATTAAGGAGATGGAGGTGGCCGATGATTGGGAGGAAAGGTGGGCTTGGTGGTAGGTTATGTTGAGGTCGTTTTCTCTCGAGGAGGAATTTGAAGGTGAAGAACAGGAAGATAAGGGAGAGGGATATGTAGAACAAGTAGTCTTCCATGGTTGAAATGAGTTGGAATGAGTTGTGAAGAAGTGATATTTTTAAGGGGCTTTTATTTGAATCATATGAAATACTTTATTATTTTATTGCATAATTATTGTTAAGTACAAGATAAATTTGACAATAAAATTTATCAATAAATTCACACTCAAAAATCAAACCCTAATAAAGTAACAGCACCAGTACAAAAAATGACAGTACCAAGTACAAATGAACAAGAAGTTTCTCACGGCACATCAAAACTTCTTTTGTGTTTCACTAAGTTCTCGATTTTATTTTATGTAGTGTTCTGTCTTTCACTTCTATATGTCTATCATCTCCCGCTCTCCAGCTAACATTTGCATACTATTTGGCATCTGTTATGTGATCACTAAGTTTTCTAAACTAAGGATAATTAACAACCCATCACAACAATTAATCTGATTTACATATTTCTATTTTTTTTATTTTCAAATGGGTCTAAAGATAAATTTACATATTGAACTAGGTTTGTGTGTGTAATTTAAGTAGTAAATTTAAATTTAAAGAGATATTAATATTTTATTTAAAAATAAAATGAGTGTAAAAATAAGTTATGTGCAAAAAAAAGTTAGATAGGTTCAAATGAAACTTTCCTATTTATAATGATAAAATGGACTCATTTTCTTAGTCCGTAAATTTCGGTTTATCTAGGGAGTTTTTACGAAAAACCCACGGTACTGTTCACTTTAACGAAAAACCACGTTTTTACACTAAAAAGTCAAACCTGGTACTATTTACTTTACCCTTTATTTTGTCCTTATCATTAAAACTCAAAGTTTTCAAGCCATTTTTATTAGTTTTCCTTTATTTAAATCCTTCGTAAATTTTAGTTTATTTTAGTTTTTTCATTTTGTTTTATATTAATTTATTTTAAGAAGAGAAAGGGATGGTGCGAAAATTCTCTCTCTATAAAAGGGTGTGGTACGTGATATTAGAGCAGCTCCAGCGGGAGCTCTTGCTCGAGGGACAGGCTCCGGAATAGGGTTTGATTGCCCGAGGGAGGAAGTCCATCATTGGCTGGCGAGGGAGCCCGAGCGCCAGGCCCGTCGATTCTCACCGGCCCGAGAGCCTGAGGTGGGTCTGATGTCAGCTGACGTCAGACGCCTTTTTTAATGTTTTTTTTTCTGTCAGGCCTCGAACTCCTCCAACATCGCGCCGATCTCGTCCACTATCCCCATCCTCTCCAGCTCCAGCGGTGGTCACGGTGGAGGAGGAGAAGGAGCTGACGGAGGATTCGAAGCATGCGATTCCGGTGTCTGCAATGCTAGAAACGGAGACTGCGCAGTGTAGGACGTGGCGGTGGAGGAGAAGAAGGGGAGGGAATGATAGGTAGCATAGTAGATCTGATTAGGGGTGGGTTCGGTTTAAATCGGTTCGGCTTTTTGCCAAAACCGAAACCAAACCAAAATTTCGGTTCGATTCGGTTTGGTTCATTTTTTTTTCGGTTTTTTTTCCGTTCGTTTTTTTTCGGTTCGGTTTCTGTTTTTTGTTTTTTATTTTTCAAAAAATGAAAAACATTGAAATTTTAAATTTTAACATATCCAACACAATCATAACATAAGCACTCTAACTAAAATCAAAGACAATGAAAATAAACATTTAAAGTTGAACAAAAATCATCAATCAAGTCTTCCAAAGTCCAAACTAACAACCTCACAACACAAAAATCGTATAAATGACTTAGAAAAGTTTAATTGTATGATGTTGTTCAAAGATCAGGGTTGTTTGCTTGTAACTGCATGTTGACAACTTGATTAGTAAAAGTAATGTGTGGGTGGATTTATTTAGTGTGTGTTGGATTATTTTCCATCACAAATTACCCAAGTAATCTACCCGAAATAAATGTTTATGGATTCTGTTACATGTTATGTGAGAGTAGATTTGGAAAAGAAAGCTGGGGCAGAAGAAGACAGTGCTATGGAGATGGATGTAGGTACTTCAGGAGGAGGTTTAGTTCCGGAACCTTATATGGGGGAGAAATAATAGGTTAGGGTTTAGAGTTTTTATAGGCCTTTTTTAAATATTTTGAGCTTAAAGTTTGGCAACACATTGGGTTTAGCACATTTTAACTTATAAATTGGGTTTAGAAAATAATACCCAAAACAAATAATTAAATAAAAAATTTAATTTAATTAATTCGGTTCGGTTTCTAGATCACTAAAACCAAACCAAACCAAAAGAATTCTGTTCGGTTCGGTTTTTTCAATTCGGTTCGGTTTTTTCGTTCGGTTCGATTTTTTCGGTTTCGGTTTGGTTTGGTTTTCGGTTTTCGGTTTTTTGAAACCACCCCTAGATCTGATGATGCGATTCCGGCATCGGCTTCAATGGTGGATCACCCAAATTGTGATCTGATGATGCATGCAAGAGAATGAGAGAGATTAAAGAGAGAGGTTTCAGAAATGAGGGGGGTTGCGTCGGTAGAGAGAGAGAGAGAGAGAGAGAGAGAGGGAAATGAGAGACAGAGGGCTAGGAAACATGAAGAGTGTTCTGGAAAAAAATGAGAGAATGGTTGTCGGTTGAGTTTGGAAAAATTAAATGGAAAAGGAATAGGAAAAAAGAAAAAGGAAAACAATTAAAAATTATTTTGTATTATTTTATAAATAAATAAAATACTAATATTTTATTACCAATTGCCAGGGCTATTCAATGCAGGGGTGGAGATGCAAAAGGCAGCCAGGAGAATGCACTATTCATTCAGGGCAGTTACTGTTCACTAGGTGGATTAAATAGTGAATAGCCTGGGGGGAGGGCAGGGCTCCTACACTGGAGTTGCTCTTATTGCTTAAGTAATTATGAAAGTTCTATGAGGCACTAAGGAATTATATTTAAATGGGAGCCAGATAACTATTCTGAGTTCTGAACTATCATACTTATCTATATATGGCAAACAGACATACATATTTATCTCATCGTTTGAATATAACTATATAGAATATACATGTGAACTTGATCCATCAAAAGACTCATGCGTACATGTGGGTGTTGCAGAAAACAACTTATCCATTGGGTCATTACTATTTGTTTTTTTCTTATGTGTGTAGACATTGCCTGTTTCGGATAGCAAGGGGGATCATATGTACCCGTTCGTCTCTATAATTTTTGGATCTTATTGTTTTACATATATCTTTTCTGCTAAATAGCCAAAATGGTCATTGAGATTTGCATAACTCATCACTTTAGTCCCTAACATTTCAAATAGATAAAAGTGGTCCCTGAGATTGTTTACCATCCATCGTTTTGGTCATTCTGTTAAAAACTCTGTTAAGTGTTCCGGAGCTCTTTGCCAGAAGTTTGGGCAATTTTCAAAGCTTCGTAACTCAATCGTTTCTTAACCAAATTCGACCCATAATATATCAAAATGAAGATAGGAAAGTGTAGAATATGATTATACCTATTTGGGTAGCCCAATAGCTGCCGGAAATGGCCGGAAAATAGCCTCAAAGTTGACTAGTCCGAGGAAAAACTGGAAAACTCACCGGAAACTGGGTAAACTTTAAACGTTCATAACTTCTTCAATACTCAACGAAATCAAGTGATTCAAAAACGAAAATCATACTTCTCAATGAGACAAAGGGAATGGTACATTTTTAGAGGCTAAATCGTCGTGGTTTGGCCGGAAAACAGCTCGAAAGTGGCTAACTCGAGACCAAGACAATCACTTTCAAGCCTTTTTCCGACCAAACCACGGCGAGTTATCCATCGAAAAAGATACCATTCTCTTCGTCTCGTCGAGAAGTATGATTTTTTTTTTTTGAATCACTTGATTTTGTTGAGTATTTAAGAAGTTATGAACGTTTAAATTTTACCCAGTTTTCGGAGAGTTTTCCAGTTTTCCTTCGGACAAGTCAACTTTGAGTCTATTTTTCAGCTATCTCCGGCAAACATTGAGCTTCCAAATAGGTATAATCTTATTCTACACTTTCCTATCTTCATTTTGATATATTATGGGTCGAATTTGGTTAAGAAACGATTGAGTTACGAAGCTTTGAAAATTGCCCAAACTTCTGGCCAAGAGCTCCGGGACACTTAACGGAGTTTTTAACAGAATGACCAAAATGATGGATGGTGGACAATCTCAGGGACCACTTTTATCGATTTGAAATGTTAGGGACCAAAATGATGAGTTATGCAAATCTCAGGGACCATTTTGACTATTTAGCCTATCTTTTCGAACTATAATAGTACAAATTGTGGTGTTTAATGTACTTTTCATTTTAGTCTTGACCACTAATTTCAACAATTTTTTTTATACGTACGCACACAATCGGTAGCATAAAGTTTAGGACAAGATGAAGTTTGTTTGACCATATTTAGGGCCTTCGTATTTAGACTTCGTATAAATACTCGGGGTACTCAAATTTAATTATGTAATAAATGAATGGGCAAATATGTAATAAGTGAGGAGCCCTTATTCTATAAAAGGACTCCTCACTCTTCTTATTAAGGGGGGAAGGTTTAGGCCATGGGAAGAGAATAGGCTAGAGAGCACACTGCCTCTAGCCTTCTTGTATATTCACCATTCAGAGTGAAACAATATCAACATCAGTGTAGACATAGCCCAACCATTGGGGTGAACCACGATACATCTTGTGTTCTTTACTTTCTTACAGATTCACGGTCGGATTTACGTTGTTCCAAGACCTTCCGGTTTTGTGCATCAACAAAATTTATGCGCCACTTTACTTAATTATTTTCCACTTTACCTAATTATTCTTGGCTTCCTAGCTACTCTCCCTCACACTTTATAACATTTTGTCAAACATCTTATTTCGTTAATTACACTCACGCTTAAATATAACATTATTTGACAATATATGTCACATCCCGGCTCGAGCCCCCACCACATCCCTGGCTCAATTCCGCCGTAGCACGATATTGTCCGCTTTGGGCCCCGACCACGTCCTCACGATTTTGTTTCTAGGAACTCACACGAGAACTTCCTAGTGGATCACCCATCATAGGATTGCTTTCGCACGAACTCGCTTAACTTCGAAGTTCTGATGGAACCTAAAGCTAGTGAGCTCCCAAAAGGCCTTGTGCTAGGTAGAGATGGGAATATACATATAAGGCTTACATGATCCATTTCCCTGGACGATGTGGGATGTTACAATCCATCCCCTTGGGGGCCCGATGTCCTCGTCGGCACACATCCGACCAGGGATTGGCTCTGATACCAAAATGTCACATCCCGGTCCGAACCCCCACCACATCCCAAACTCGACTCAACCGTAGCACGATATTGTCCACAGTGGGCCCTGACCACGCCCTCACGGTTTTGTTTCTGGAAACTCACACGAGAACTTCCCAATGGATCACCCATCATGGGATTGCTCTCGCGCGAACTCGCTTAACTTCAAAGTTCCGATGGAACCCGAAACCAGTGAGCTCCCAAAATGCATCATGCTAGGTAAATATGGAAATATACATATAAAGCTTACAGGATCCACGCCCATGGACGATATGGGATGTTACAATATCACTTGTAAAAATAACACGCCCGTGTTATGAAGAATGCACCCATGCAAAGAATCAGTAAAATAAATCCGATCAAGTGACATAAGTTGCAGATATGCAGGAAAGTATTTTTGTATAAATCATCATCTTTTTCTTGTTTCGTTTTCACTATATGTGGAGAAATTTTTAGCTGTGACAGGAATACAGATGGTATACCACGTGTTTTTATGAAGTGGTGAAAAATTTTAATTTTTAAGTTATTAATCTTTTAACACATATATGCCACAATTTATATAAAAACACGTGATGTACCACCTCGTATGACGGTAACATTGAAAAATCTATCCTATATGCGTTTGTCCTCATCAGGCGTCGACAGCTTCCATCATGCGCTGCCAATGCTAGTTAGATCGACACCTACGTCAGGGAGTGCGTATTGTAAGTGCATACGTCAGCCAGTGCGAATGCACACAATTGGATTTGCATTTGCATGCGGCATGGATCACAAAAGCAAAGCAAAGAGGGGAGTGGTGCAAGGACAAATTCACAAGTTGCCAAAATTATGCAAATGGTGTACGCTGCGTTCCAATGCAGTCGATCACGTAGGAAATTGGAAGACCACTTTCTTCCTTATCGAGACGATTGATGGTATCTTTCACGTAGGGATGTGGATTATCCCGAACCACCATCCTACCACGCAAAGTATCTTGTGGCATGGCTCCGCCTCGAGGCTAAATAGGGATATGCCAACATAATATGATTGTTAATCGGTTCATAAGTTGGTAGAACGGAAGAGCATCTTGAATGAAAGTCTTTATTTTATGTCATCACTTATGGGAATTCGTTTAGGAATTATACGGAAATCTTTGTGTTCTTGAGAAATATTGCCTCCAATTAAAATAACCTCTTGAATTTAAACCCTAAATTTGAAGTTTACATTACTCTTTCAATACAATCATTGACCAACGATAAAAAAATAAAATAAAAGAAACCCATAATGAATCAGGACCGTTGATTTGAAATGGTTAGTGAAAAAAAATAAAAATAGCATGTATTGCAAGTCCCACGCCTAACGTTATGTTAGCAGTTGTCTAAGAGCATTTTCAATAGAATCCCTATTACTCTCTGCCAACCTTATGTACTTAAATTTAGGGACTCTTGAACTTTCAATGGGCCAGAGCTACAGTCCATATGGTAGATACTCTGATGAGTACAATTTAATTACTTGCGAGTGTATTAGGAGTGAAAATTATTCTCTACTAAAACCCGGTGAATTGACTATTGTTGTTCATTAACAATGTCCACCCGGTTTTGCCCCTGATTCCCTTCATGGTCTTTTGGTTTTGTGGGGTTGTATGGTGAATCGGCCGTTTTGCCCCACCAGCTTCTGATCAATCACGGTGCTGGGTTAAAGGATGGGCAGCTTTGATTTTTGGGTTTTGTTCTGCATGTTTCGGTTTTTTGCTCTGGATAAGGAAATTTTTTATTTTTTGTGTTTTAGTTAAACGGCTAAACTTTTGTGAGAAACATATGTGGTGATCGTATAATTAATTTTTGGGGAGATAGAAAGAGTCAGAGAGAGTTAGAAAACGTAGTCTATGTGAGTTAGAGAGGGAGAGAGGAGGAGAGAGAGCTGTGATGCTATATTATGGAGAGAAGGGAAATGTTGTGTGTGACAGTGTGAGGAAGATGGGGTCGATATAAGGGGATGAGAAAAGAGAAGGAAAAGAAACAGATTTGACTGAAGAAAACTAAATTAATTTGATTTTCTTTTGCCTTAAGTAAATAAGACTAAATTTTCTGGTTATGATGAATTTGTCAGGATAGTGATGGCAAAATAGTAGAGTTTTAAAAAGAAATGTGTATGAAAAGTCTTCCTGACCAATTCAACCCCAAAAACTTCTGAGACTCCTTCCACGGATACTTGAATTGCGTACTCTGCTTTTATAGGAAGGATTTATCCATTTACGTCAAGTTTGTAGATTGACACGGCTGGTAAACAATAGAGTGAAGAAAAAAGAGAATTGTAGGGTTTTCCTTTGTTTTCGTCGGGATTGGATAACAATGTGCCAGTTGAACAACTGCTTATAAAAGTATGTTGGAATGCCTGTTTATGTTGGTTAATTTTCTGACTATGGTTTCTTACGGGCTGGTGCTCATACTGTATTATTATAATATAAATAATATAATGTATATTCGTATATTGATGGATTATAGTATAATGCATGTTTATGTTGGTAAAAGTAATATTGGAATGATTATTTCATGTCTCCTCTTTTTCTGTGTCATAAAAGACTTTCCTTAAATATCATTATTATCGTATATGTATAGAATCAGGGGCGGAACTGATAATTATTGAATTCCTTACTAATGATGTTTTGGCTTTTAGTTAAATTAGGTCAGGAAAAGTTCTATACTTACGAACTTTTGGAATGATAATTATCAGTCTACTACATAGATATATTGAATTTATTATAAACAGTTATGTAAAATAGTGAAACATAAAAAAGAAAAACAACAGAGATACTGCACAATTAAAATGAATCAGGGATTATATATTAGTATTTAAGCTATATAACGTTTATGGATGTGTACCTCACCTCATTGTGTCAAATAAAATATCGTTGTATAACAAAATGGATCTTATACTCATGTAAAATTTGGATCTACTTCAAATTTGTCATTAAATATAATTGGGTTTTATTATATTTTTCATCATTTTGTAGATTTTTGCCTTTTAACTTTCTGGGTGTTGGAGAAATTTTTTCCTTTATCTGAACTTAGTAGTTTTTTAGTATGTTTTGTACAATTTTTAGATTAAATTTCTGATTTTGGTAGTGATACGCCAAATTCAAATTTGAAAAGAAAAATATATATTACACATGTGATTTGTTGTTTATGTGGTAAAAAAATAGGATGTCTTTATATTCACAAAGAAGGGTGGAGGAATTTTGAGATTAGGGTAATGAACTGCTTTAGAGCTTAAGGTTGTTGATTGAGAAGTTAATAAGCTTTTCTAAGACCCGGTTTTAAGTTTTGAATTTTGCCCAAACGAAACTAGAGTCTATTTCATCTGCTTGATACAGGTTTTAGGGGTTTGTGGACAAAGTTTTCGGACGGTGTTTTCCCCATGATGAGCCTCACTGGACAATAGATTCTGTAAATAGTAACTTTTGAACACTGTGCTCTATTGAGTTGATGAGTAAGTGATTGAAACAGATTCTGTAAATCAATGTTGGTGGAGGTGTTGTTTTGCAGACTTAAGAAGAACAGAGCAATGTGTTTGAAATAAGGTCTGATTGAAACTTTTCTCTTAAATTTTGCATTTTTTGAGTTTTAAGCCATTCAAATTGGTTTGTTAAGTAGGAATAAAAATACCGGTTAAACAAAGATTACTAATTACTAAACAAATTCACATTTGTCTACATTAATCTATCAAGTAGGTAAACCAGACATCAATCATGGGAATAGATCCAGAGGCTTTTTGGCCTTGAGGTAACTATGAAGGTTCACATTATTATTTATCAAAAACTTCTGATTCAAATTCACAAAAGGGTAATTTTAATGGTGGTAATAGCCCTTTTTAGCACTTTGAGTAATGATTTTGGAATTTTAATGTTTGATGGTTATTTTGTGTTTTGGTTAAGGCATTGGTCCATCTCATTTTCCATGGTGAAGAAATCTACAAAATACTCTGTGGTACTCTCTCTGTCTCTCCTGTGTGTATGAATTGAGTGCTGAAGTGCGTGTGCAAGTGGATGCGTTCACTGGCTTAGCTTTCAAGGGGAACCCAGCAGCGGTTTGCTTGCTGGAGGAAGATAGAGACGACCAATGGTTGCAGGTTTTGGCAGCCGAGTTCAATCTCTCTGAGACATGTTACTTGACTTGCCTTACTGACTTGGGCTCAGCTCTTCGGTTTGGTATCATATTCCTTTCTCCATCTTTTTAAGTTCTTCATTTTCCCCCATTTGTTATTAATTTTATGTTTTCTATCCGTGTGTTCTTTGTTCAAAGATTGGTTAGTTGTCTTCTTTTTAATCTTTTAAATTTGTTGCTATCATTCTGTCTGGCTTTTTTGAATCTCTGATTGTGCATCACCTTGGGGTTGATTTTCATACTTTCTCATTACTTCTTTGGGGATATTAAGTTACTATCAATTTCTGTCAACATTTATTCATATTCATTGTTTCATCGCAAGCATTTGCAGTTGGATTGAAGAAACTTGGAACCGTGGAAGTTCAGAGCCTTCCCTTCTTCAACACTGTGAAGGTTAAGGTTGCTGACGCACATGTAATTTCGGATGCTGCTAACAAGCTTGGATTAAATTTGAGATTAGTAGACTCGAGCATTGTAAGTTTTTTATTTTTATTTTTGTGAGTCTCTTGCATCAGTTATTTCACTAAATGTTCTCTGAGGACGGAGGATGGAGTGCTTTTACTTCATGAGGTTACTGAATGTTAAACTCCTTTTAGATCACTGTTTCGTTTGACGAAACAACTACCTTAGAGGACGTTGACAAGCTTTTCAAAGCTTTTGCTCTGAGCAAGCCTATAAGTGTTTTATATTTTTACCATAAAGTTGATATTTTCAATTTATTACTTAGAAGATGTGAACAATTTCATTTTCTTTTTTGTTTTTTTATTAAGGTTTATGATTAAGGAAAACTAATAAAAATGACTTGAAAACTTTGAGTTTTAACGTTAAGGACAAAATAAAAAGGTAAAGTGAATAGTACCATGATTGACTTTTTAATATAAAAATGTGGTTTTTTGTTAAAGTGAACAGTACTAGAAGCTTTTTGTTAAATTTCCTGTGTGATTAGTTTTTAAAATTTTTAAAGAGTATGAGACAATGATGATGAGATCTCCTAATAAGGGCATATTTATCTTAATATTACACAATTACCATTTTGCCCTATTTATGTAAATATTGTGTATCAAAGTGAGGGTAAAATAGGAAAAATGGGAATATGATTGTCATTTTGTCAAAATGTACAAAATTAGTATTTTGCTCTTCTCATGTCAACATTGTGTATTCAAAAGTGAGAGCAAAATTGAAAAAAAAAGGGCAAAAAGTTGACAAGCCATCTTCTCTTAATAGAATAGATAATGTTAAACTTGCTGCTGTATAAGAGTTAATTTCTGGTAGGCAGATGATTATAGTGTTGTTCCTATTATGCATAAGGTCGTGGTAATAATATTGTGAGATTTTGTGTCTGCATAACTCCAGGAGTGGTTTTGATAATCAGAAAGTAATCTCTCAACTTCTTTGTGATTATAGTTGCTTTGATACTGTCATTAAGGACTTTTATCGTACTGTTGACCCTAGAAACTACAAAGCCTACGTGGCGCGCAGGCCGAGTAATTAATGAGCTAACTACGTCCTTCGGTGAATGCGGGGCGTGCCAACTCGTCGGCCGAGCTCGGCCGAGGAGTAAATTTGTTGATGTTGCGTTGGGTCGCGCTACTGACTTCTGCGTCTTGCGATTGCGGCCGAGAAAGGAACACGTCTCGGCCTCTTGGGCTCTCGAACCTGAAGACAAGGTTACTATTCTTACGAAGTTCAGTATCAAATTCGGCTTTCAATGTGCCGAATGAAATAACTGTAACACCTCACTTCGCCGAGAAGGCTGATGAGATGACCTCGACCTATAAGGATTTAGAAACCCTTCTCGACCGAGACTTGGATAGGTAATCAACCGCTCTCGCCGCAGTGCTGTTGATGCCAACGGAAGATACTGCGAGAACGACTAATTCTACTGTGACAGAGCTATCTATGCCGACTTAAGATATCACCGGTTGCTTCCACAGTGCTGTTGATGCCAACGGAAGATGTGTCAGCGAAAAGGAAAAAAAAAATCACAAGTTGTGAGAATTTGCGCAGGGCAATTTTGTGTTGATTTGCAGGGGGCCCTTCCTGATGCACAGTGTCCCCTATTTATAGTACTGATCCTTGAGTCCGAGTTTAAATCCTACTCGGACTAGGTTTCCCTCTCCGGATCACCTCGACCAGTCCTATATTTACTAGGACTATGAATCTAGTCCTTAGCTAAGCTGGATTCGTTTTCTGGATATCCGATCCCGTCGAGACTCCTCATTGCACTAGGACTTGTCCTAACCGCTCTAGGTTTGGACTCCTACGGGTTGACCGATTCATGGCCCTTTTGCTGCCCGGCCTCCTGGGCCGAGAGTGATCCTACCCTCGGCCCAAACTATTATTTTGGGCCCAAACATTGCCCCCTCGCTTCTGAGGTCCTCGGCCTGAAACCTTCGGCCGAGTTTCGGCCTTGAAGAAGCGAATCTACCACTCAGAGTCCTAATACCCGAGTTCCGAGGCGCATTTATTGAACACGATCGCACGATCTTGATACTGCTAAACCATTCGCCACGTGGCGTCCCCTAACATGGCCAATCCCCAAGAATGACGTCCAAAGCGTGCGGCAGCCTGAACCGTCTTGCCATCATGATCTTATGGCTGAACTTAAACACTACCTCAATCCGCGAGCCACTTGTCATCGTGCGGGCGTCGAACCGTCTTTCGTCATCAATTTCGCCGTCACACGCGATCGTGCGCCTCCAAAACCTAAAACCTTCAGTCTTCCCAACCGCATTTCCCAAATGTTCATCATGATCAACGATTCCTTCGGTCGATTTTGCCCTTTGTTTTGAATTTCGAACGATTGCTCTTCCCTCCACAACTCTATAAATACCGACATTCTCTCATTTGTACTTTACGCTCCCAAAATTTTCTGAAATCCCTTGCCATTGCCTTCTAGTGCATTTCTCCATTCCAGGTCTCCGTCTTCAAATCCCCACCCCAGAAAATCCTTTTACGCCTTGCTTCCTTCTTACAATGGCGTCCTTCATCTCCAAGCTCTCCAGGGAATGTGACCAACATCAGAAGATTCTTGATCGGAGTTCGATCAAGACTATACGTTTTGAAAACGATATGAGCACTCAGCACCAGATCCTGGGTCCTCTCTTCAAGGCTGCGATACCGCCGACCATCACCAGTCTTCTCCAGGAGCACTGCCTAACACCCTTGCTTCAAGGGTTTGAATGGTCGCGATGGGATGTGGCGAAACCCCAGGGCTCTTGGCCTTCGACGACCACAACCTGGGCAGCCTGGGTTGTGCGAATGGAACGGCTCTTCGGCGAGCAATGGAAGACCCTCGGCATCTACGATGCCATCCTCATCTCGTCCATGGATGTCGTCCTCGACAAGGAGCTTCTCCTAGCCGCTCTGTGCTTCTGATGCTCGGCCACCAACACAATGGTTCTTCCTCTTGGTCCCATTAGTCCCACCACCCTGGATATCACCTCTATTCTGGGGACTTCGGCAACCGGGATCCCTGTCGACGCGACCCTCTCTAGGCACCCGTCGAATATCGATCTGAAGACGCTTTTCGACCGTCGAGCCTTCGAGACCCTGAACCGTGACGGTCACATCCCGTCGAAGGAAGACATTCAGAAGCTCCACAAGAACTTCTGTAATTACAACACCCTTTATCTTCACTTCGCCGGCAGAGGAGAAGAGGACCTGCGAGAAGGAGAGCATGAAGTCTTCCTCTTCTATTGGTACAACAAATACATTTGTTGTACGAAGTCAAACAAGTGTTTGGTCGAGAACATGCCAGTAGCCGAAGCCCTGGCTAGTGGTCACGTCCTGGCACTGAGTTCCAACATTCTCGCCCAACTCTTCCGTTGCCTAGCCGAGGCAACCCTCCACAAGGTCGACCCGCACCAGAATGGTCCCCTCTGGGTCTTCCAGCTCTGGTTACAAGTGTACTTTACCTCCATTCGACAAGCCATAGCTGACTTCACACCAACGGAGGCGCTTGGACCTCAGCTGGCCTCTCGACCGATACCTCCCCATCAAGCCGAAGAGGTATTTCGGTACCTCTTCGCTCTCGACGACTTCTCCAACGACGAGTTCCTGATATGTCGTCGTCGGAGCTATCCTTCCTTCATCAGGCTGCCTACCTCTACATGGGGCGCAGAGGAGGACGCCGATCTTCGTCAGACCTGGGGGTCGTTTGTGCTTGCTCGCGACCTACCTCTCGGCTGTGATGGGAAACGGTCGGGTTGGGAAGTATATCATCCGAACTTCCTAGCCCGACAACTCGGCTATCTTCAGGGCTGCCCTGTCCCCCTTCTTTCCTCCCGAACAGTCCTAAGCCGTGGCCGTGAACCTCGTTCCTCGGAGAAGGAATGTAACACGGCCGCGAGGGAGTTCCAGGAGTCCTGCCAAAAATTCCGCATTCGACCGGCCACCCCAGAAACCCATTGCACCGACACCTTCGGTGAGTGGTGGGAAAATTACACCCAGGAGTTTTTTGGTGCTCCGGTCGAAGAGGTACTGAACAGACTCTTCGGTGACCGACCTAAGAAGGCCTCGGTCCCCCAAACTCAAGGTAATTGTTCATTTCTCCTCTTTTCCTTCAACCTTGCATATTGCTTTGCCTTACTGACCCGTTTTTATCTTCTTAGGTAGTCGGCTTTCGAGAAAAATGGAGGTTGTTGCCGCGGTCACGACCGAGAAAAAATCGGTCGTGGCTAAAAAGGTTAAAACCGTCGGTCGGGCCGTGCTAACCAAACGACCTCGTCAAGAGGCCGAGCCGGTCGTTGAACCTCCACAGCCTGCCAAGCGGGTAAAACAGCTGGCAAAGAAGGGCGCACGGGAGATACACGTCATCTCCAGTCAAACTACAGGGGCGACTACTCCCAGTGTTTCCCCTTCTCCTGTCGTTGTTGAAACCTCAGTCGAGAAACAGCCGGCCCCGGCCGCAGAGACAATTCGAACGCGGCTGTCTCTGGGACTGGTATACCAGTTGCGCCTCCCTCCGCCGAGAAAGCACCCGTTCCAAAAAAGGTGGTTTCTCTGACCGAGGGAAAAACCCCTGAAAATCCAAAGCCCTCGGTCTTTATTCTGGAAGAGAGTGAGGGGAGCGACGAGGTCCCGCTGGCAGATCGTCCGCACCCTCGCCGGTAACCTCCCCCAAGGTCCGAGATGGTGGTTCAAGCCGGCCCCTCCACGGCTGACCGTGGCAAGCGTCCGGTCGAGGAACCCACGGCAGTGGCCGAACCTCTCGCTCCCTCTCAGGACCAGGATGTCCCTGCCTCCTCCGAAATGGCTGTTCCGGTCGGCCCATCTGCAGCCGACCGTGGCAAACGCCCACTCGAAGAACCCGAGGCAACGGCGGACTCGCCCGTTCATCCCCAAGACCAGGGCTTCCACATTCCTCCACAGGAGGTTACTTCGGCCTTCGTAAGTACCTTCGACCATCTTTCCTTGATCGCTTTTTTTTCTTTAGAATTCTAAACGAGGAAAATAATAAATGTCAGGTGCCTGTACATTCTTTTCACCGAGAATTCTATGCGCCGAAGGGCGTTATCTATATTTTGTGGCCGCCTCAGTGGCCATCAAACGTAGATAACCTCCATCGGCCGCGTGAACTGAGAAGCAACCTGAAACACTGGGCTCGGCCATTGAGTTCTTTAGGTTCGACCAACGATCCTGGAGAAATGGCCGAGGTCTCCTCTCGGCAGGTTAAAAAAAACGAAACCTTCTTGCTACTCCTGTCATGACTTCTTTTAAACTTAACCTGATTTGTATGTGCAGGCTTCCTGGGAGGTCGAATTCAAAGCCCTCCTCTCCAGTACTACTGCAGAGTCTGGTCCCTCGGCCGCTACGACCGAAGCTGCCGATCCCAGCACCCTAACCCAACTGCGAGAAGTCCTGTCGCTCTCATCATCGCAAGTACTTGAGCGCAACGGTCTTGATCTGCTCGGCGTGTGTCTGAACGACCTTGGAGCCGACGGTCGCCTGAGCGGAGATGCCATTGTTCGGGCATCGTCTGCCTTGGAGCGCGTTCGGGAGACATTTAGTATCTTCCAAACCGCTCTAAAGGCCGAACAAGACCTGCAAGCCGCCACGGCCGTTCAAGACACCCTCCGTCCGAAGATTGACGATCTACGGGCAAAAGGAGACGCGTTAGCCGAGCTCGACCGTCAGATAGCCGAACTAGCAAAACGTCGGTCAGCCATTGCTTCCGAGCTTGCTAGAGACTTCGAGTCAGGCGGGAATGATCGCCTAACCGAGTATACAGCAGCCAAAAAACGGGTCGAGCGGCTGAAGCTGGACAAAAAGAATTGGCAAGCCGAAGTCCTCATGGCCGACGTGCGGTGGTTGGAGTTGAAGGCTCTGCTCAGCACTCTTCTTCCCTCTTCTCCTTAAATGTATCTGAATGTAAACCAACCGACCTACTCATTTTGTAAATACTTATCAGTTTTAATGGACTGGTTTACTATTCCTGCATTTCCCATGTGACCGGATAATATTTCTTCAAAAACTTCCCATTAATCGGTAATCTGTGAACCGCACTGGTTCGGTCTTTAAGATGATACGCCCCTTTTCCGTATACTTTATGCACAATAAACGGCCCTTCCCAATTCGGCGACCACTTGCCGAACCTAGGATCTTTCATTCCTACGGGCAACACCGTTTGCCACACCAACTCACCCTCGCCGAATGTTTTCTGTCGCACCTTTTGATTATAGGCTCGCTCGGCAATCTGTTTTTTCGCCACTAGTAAGTTATAAGCGTCAAGTCGCGCTTCTTCCAAATCTTCTAATTCCTGTCTCATGGACTGACTATATTCGGCGCTAAACAAACTACTTTGTTCAATTAATCGCAACGAATTTATGCTAACTCGACTGGTAGCATTGCATCGTGTCCGTAGGTTAATGCGTATGGGGTTGTCGCAGTCGCCGACCGGGGCGACGTTCGGTATGCCCATAATGCCTCGTTCAACTTCAAATGCCACATCCCAGGCCTTTCTTTTATTATTTTTTCGAGGATGCCGATCAACACTTTATTACTTGCCTCGGCCTGCCCATTCGCCTGTGGATAATACAGTGTGGACTGCTCCAGCCGAATTTTCAAATTGGCCGTGTATTCCTTAAACTTTTCGGCTGTGAAGATTGTTCCATTGTCGGTTATGATCGTTTCTGGCACACCGAACCGGGTCATAATGTGTTCCTCCACGAAATCGCAAACTTCTTTAGATGTTAACTCGGCATATGATTTTGCTTCGACCCACTTAGTAAAGTAATCAGTTGCGACTATTATCCATGCATGCTTAGCAGCTCCAGAAGTCGGCGTGATTTTGCCGATTACGTCCATGGCCCATCCTCTAAACGGCCACGGCTTAATGACCGAATGTAGTGATTCGGCCGGGGCCCTTTGTATAGGCCCATGGATTTGGCACTGCACGCATCCTCGTGCAAACTCGATACAATCTTTCAGTATTCTCGGCCAAAAATAGCCGTGTTGTCGGAGTAGCCATCGCATTTTCCGTCCAGACTGGTGAGCTCCGCATACCCCTTCATGGACCTCTGCGATCGCCCGAGCACTCTCTTGGGAGCCGAGGCATAGCAATAACAAACCATCTTCGCCCTTTCGGTACAACTCGTTCTGGTACGTGACATAGTTCGTGGCGTGAACCCGTGTCCTGCGACTATGTTTTCCGTTAGGATTGTCAAGGTACTGCATAATGGGCTTTCTCCAATCATCTGGTACTGCCTCGACCGCGCAAATTTCTATAGAGTCATGCCGATCTAACAACGAAGGCAGGGACATGACCCTGGT
Organism: Malus domestica; assembly: GCF_042453785.1. NCBI lineage: Eukaryota > Viridiplantae > Streptophyta > Magnoliopsida > Rosales > Rosaceae > Malus > Malus domestica. Next base: position 26,433,459 of record NC_091675.1, read on the forward strand.
GCGTATCACATTGTCTCAACGGAGGATTTGCTGATTAACCAAGGCTGGGTATAGTTGTCGTAATATTGGTATCTCCCGGCCTAGCTTGCCCCCCAGGAGTTGTGCACCGGAGGCGATTTGAGCCAACTCGTCTGCGTCGGTATTATGAACCCGAGAAATATGCTCGAATGTAATACCGTCAAAGGACTCGGCCAAATAGCTGGCGACCATGTGGTAGGGCGCCAGAGTACAACTCATGCAGCGAAAAGACCCATTAATTTGGTTAATCACCAGTTCAGAATCACCGAGGACGAGGGCACGAGTGGCTCATAGGTCAAGAAGGAGGCCAAGATCAATGACAAGAGCCTCATATTTGGCCTGGTTATTGGTGCAGTCGAAATCCAATTTGAGCGAAAAATACCAACGATCGTTGTGAGGAGATTGAATGACGATGCATGCGCCGGCCGAGGACGAAGTACTGGAACCATCAAAATACATTGTCCAGTAGTTGTCGCGGGTCACCACCATACCGATTTCGACGTCAGCATCCCCGAAACCGTAAGGCGAAGGGTGCTGGGCAAGGAAATTGGCCAACGCTTGTCCTTTCACAGCTTTTTGCGGCACGTATTGCAAACTGAACTCGGACAAAGCCATCGTCCATTTCCCAATTCGGCCCTTCACAATTGGTCGGGTAAGCATGTACTGGATAACGTCGGTCTGGGCAATGACTTGGGTGACCGACGGGAGCATGTAATGCCGAAGCTTGGATGCAGCGAAGAACACGGCGAGACAGAGCTTCTCAACGGCGGAATAATTGATCTCCGGAGGACTCAGATTGCGGCTGAGGTAAAAGATAGCCCGTTCCCGTCCGGCATCGTTGTCTTGCGCGAGGAGACAACCGATGGATTCTTCGGCCGCCGAAATATATAGCTTGAGAGGCTTACCACGCTCAGGAGGGACCAGGACAGGTGGGTTTGTGAGAGAAACCTTGATCTGCGTAAACGCCGCCTGATGGTCCTCATTCCACACGAACTTATCTGAGTCCTTGAGTTTCAAAAGTGTGGAAAATGCTTTCATTTTACCTGCCGAATTAGCAATAAATCGGCGTAAAAAATTGATCTGGCCGAGTAAGGACTGTAATTGTTTCTTCGTTGTTGGGGGCGGGGCAGTGATGATTGCGCGTGCCTTATTTTCATCGACTTCAATCCCACGATGATGTACGAGGAAACCAAGAAAATTCCCGGCCGATACACCGAAGGCACACTTGGCAGGATTCATCTTGAGGTTGTGCTGACGCATGCGGAGGAAAGCCTGTCGGAGATCGTCCAGATGTGTCTGTCGGCGTTTAGATTTGACGACAACATCGTCGATATAAACTTCGACGATGGTGCCAATTAAATCATGGAAGATGGTGTTCATCGCCCGTTGGTACGTGGCGCCGGCATTCTTGAGGCCGAACGGCATGACAACCCATTCGTAAGTGCCGAGTGCCCCCGGGCAACGGAAAGCAGTTTTGTGCACATCGGCTTTGGCAATAAATATTTGGTTGTACCCGGCATGTCCATCCATAAAGGATAAGATTACATGATTTGCCGCAGCATCAATTAACAGATCTGAAATCGGCATTGTATACTCATCTTTGGGAGTTGCTAGATTCAGATTTCGAAAATCGGTGCAGATGCGCAGTGCACCATTTTTCTTTAATACAGGAACAATATTCGCCAACCATTCGACATATCGAGCTGTCCGAATGAATCCGGCTTTCAAAAGTCGAACTAGTTCGTCCTTGACACTGAGTTGTACTTCGGTCGAGAATCGGCGAGGTGGCTGACGGAAAGGCTTAAATCCTGGCTTAATACGTAGTTCATGCTCGACCAGAGCACGATCTAAGCCGGGCATTTCATGATAACTCCAAGCAAAACAATCTTTGAATTCCGTAAGCAAGGCACGTAACTCGTCCTTCATTTGTTGAGGAAGTAAAGCGCTAACAAACAAAGGTCGTGGGTCATCGGCCGTCCCAACATTAATTTCTTCTAGGGGGTCCTTAACTTGGGGCCGATGATCCTCGAACTCGACCGGGGCGGATCAGACTTTATCAAAAGATAAGGCAGGACCATGATCCTCTTCGGCAAGGAACTCAACGAGGTTAACGCCGGAATTCGGTTGCCGAGATATAGCATACCAATGGGCCAGCAGTCGTTCCATCGTAGATGAAACCGCGGCCCTACGTTTATCCTGATCTGTGTCAGACATCAGACTCGGGGAGAAAATTGGCCAATCCGAGTCTCGCCGAATCCTGGTGGACAGTCTCGGCGCCAACCTCGATAGCTTTCTGAACTGAAATCCGAGTCGGCCGTCCGTCTTCATTGAAGCCTTGCAACGTAATATAGCCGACGTGGTCATCATAATACCGGGCTTGGATCATGTTCGCTTCGAAGGGCTGGCTATCGGCCGGGTGAACAGTGACCGATTTGCCGTCCCAAAAGACAAGCACTTGATACAACGACGAAGGAATACAACTGGTTTGATGGATCCAATCTCGGCCGAGCAATGCATTATACTCGGTTTTGGAATCAACCACGAAAAAGGCGGTCATGTGGGTGCGACCAGCAATATTCACAGTTAACGGAAGTACACCTTTGGTTTGGGATTTGTCGCCGACGAAACTACTCATTGTGATTCCTGACGGAATAAGCTCGTCATTCGAACGGCGTAAGGCCTTCATGATGTTCAAAGGCATGATATTGACGGTAGCCCCACAGTCGACAAAAACTTTAGAAACTGGATATCCCTCAATGTGGGCCGTCACATACAATGGCTTTAAATGGTGAAGCTTGGCCGACGATGAACGAGGGAACAATTCGGCCAAGGCAACCTTTAAACCATCATCTTTCGTTGCTGACTCACCTTCAGCAATCGACACAAAATCAATATGGCCGGGTTCTTCGGCAACCACATCTCCATCGAGGAAATTTGGTTGAGCCGTGCTTGATTGAAAATCGGCAGGTAACACATGGACCATACTGATTTCCATATTATCCAGGACTGACAGGCCCATCTGGTCAAGACCCTCCTCATTTGGTTGGTCGGCGACTACGGATTCAGTTGTTGTTAAAGTCGGACAACGAGACTCTTCTGACCCTTCTTCAACGACGTCAACCGGCGGAGCTGCTTCGGCGACAGGTTGGTTCTGCGTGACCGCCTCAGGTGAGATTGACAATGTACTTGGGATCAAGACCTGAACCTGCTCCTGGTAGTGTAGCCGAGCATCCCTAGTGTCGAGATAAGCATCCAGACGGGCAATACGTGCGATTTCATCGGTCGTAAGGCCGAAGAGAGAAACTGCTGAAAATACTTCAAAGTGATATCGTAAATATTGAAGGTCCTCTAGCGAGAAAGGAAGGTCGGCTGCATTGATATCGGTGTATGGGTCGACTTCAAATCCAAAGACACGAGCTTCTCGGATGTGCTGGAACCTTGCTTTCAATCCTGGATCTGAGGTCTTCTGGATGATCCGCTCAGCATCCAGACAAGCCAGGACCAGATCAATGGTGTCCTGGCATGCTTTCGGCAAACCATACAGATCATTGGCCGAATGTTTCTTATGAAATTCTCGCATATACTCCAAAGACTCCCCAAGGAACGGGGGATGCAAATTCCGTCGAATTTTGACCAAAGGTTCTGGTATAGCGGTGGATATAATTTGCTTTCGGCCTCTTGCCTGAAATGTTCAAGGCGTGCCTTCATCTCCCCTGGTCGAATGAGAAGTTTGATCCGTTTATCAGCTTCTTCAAACATGGTCTCGACATCTTGATCGACCAGCCGTTTCCCCTGAGCCAACTCTGTCATGATTACTGGAGGTGGTCGCTCATCATCAGTGACAGCTGTGTCCTTTGGCCGCCACTTAGGGGCCGAAGTTTCCTGGGTGCTCGTCGGCGAGCCATGCAATCTATCCGTTGATGCCGGCGTTTCTGAGATTTGGACAACGCGGTGTAGACGCCCTTCGAAGAATGGTATGTATACCAACGTTGATCTCTAGGCTCGGGAGGCTTGAAGGTCTTTTGGCTCCGCGATGATTCTGAACTGCTAGAATTACGCTTATAGTAATCATCGTCATAGAATGAAGCATCAAAATCGAGGCGCCGCCTGATCGGGGGTGTCTCTTCCATCTGTACTTTAGGACCGAGCCTCTCAAAAACTCCATGATGTTGGCCTTCATTGGCTACCTTTGGCCGAGTTGTGGCCACAAGTTGCGAAGAGGGCTTCTCCTCTGGTTCACTGTCGACCTTCGCTCTACATTTCCCGCATAAAACCGCCGCCCCACTATCTTTACCGGTGCTATAATCCATCATAGGTTTGACAATAGCAGGCCCCGTTAAAGCCGTAGGTGGCTTGTTTGAACGAAAATCGGCCATGAACCGTGGCCGACAATTCTGACTCCGCGGGCGTTGTGTCTCAACCACTTCGGCCTTGCCTTTCCCTTTGTCCTTGGGTAGGTACGCATCGACCATATTTACTGTTGCCGTGGGGAACGGATCAGTATCAACACTCATCTTCTTCTCAGGAAACTTCAATTTGCCATTATCAATCCAGCTTTGGACGTTATCGCGAAATACAACGCAATTGTTTGTCGTATGTTTGCTCGAATTGTGGTATTTGCAATACACCTTTCCTTTAAGTTCTTCGGCCTTAGGAATGTTATGACCAGGCCGAAGCTTGATGATTCTTGCTGATAACAGTTGGTCAAAAATTGCGTTAGCCTTGGTAATATCAAAAGTATAAACCTTTGACGGTTTCAATGTTCCTTCAGTGGCCAAGCGACTTTTGGCTTCTCTAGAATCAACCTGAGTCAATGCCTTGCAAACGTATGGCTTATCTATCACTATCTCAGCCGCATCCACACTAACGCATTCATCCTCGGTTGATGCATAATTAACAGTAGGATTCTTGTAAATCGTCCCCCGAGTTGGAGTCTTCGAAATCTTTTCCTCACGGAGTAAATAATCGTACTGCTCGACATGTTGGGCTAATTCGTACATATCACGAAAATTTGCCCCCAGGAATTTCTTTTTGTATTCGACGTCGAGGCCGTTCAAAGCAAGCCTGACAAATTCGACTTCGGGTAAAGGCACTCGGCACCAATTCCTGGCTGATTTGAACCTAGTAAGATAATCCATTGGTGATTCATCAGATGCCTGAGCCATCCTTGCTAACGAAGAAACTGACATCTCCATCCCTGGTCGATAAAACTGCTCGTGGAATTTCTCGACCAACTCTTCCCAGTTCTGGACGGAATTGGGGGGTAGATTAATGTACCAAGCAAATGCCGAGCCGGTCAATGAGAAATTGAACAGCCGTAACTTATGAAAGTCGCTATTCACATCTCCGCATTGCGCGGTGAAACGAGCCACGTGCTCCAACGAAGATAAGGACGATTCTCCGGCAAAAAGACTAAAATCTGGGATCTTGAAACCCTTCGGGTATCCAAACGTTTCCACGTAAGCTGGGTACGGATGAATAAACTTGGGAAACTTCGGCCCTTTCTTCATGGCCGAGTCGATCATCCGCTGAACCTCGGTCATATCAACAGGTGTTGCTTCGACCCTCTGGTCGGTTCCGTCTGACCTACTATTCGACCCTCCTCCTTTTTCCAAGTTAATCGGTTTTAGCTGGGCAGGAATAGGCTCGACCGGTACAATCGGTACCGGATTGTTTCCTGGTGGACAATGTTGGAGAAGCTCGAAAGGCCTATTGCCACCAACTTTACTAACCAGCATTTCGAGCAGCTTGGTTTGTCGATCATTGGCACTGAGTATCGCGTCATGCAGCTTGTCAATGCCTCGACTGAACGTCTGCTCGACTGACCGAGACTGCTCGTCCAGTCGCTTTCGGAGAAACGACCTCGTTGGTGGGTCAGATCCTTCACCACCATCCTCGTCACACTCCTCTATTATCCCTTCATTGAGAACGCATGTGTTTCTGTTAGGGATCTCTAAGCCACGGAGTTGACCGCCGAGATTAACTTCTCTCTCTCGGCGAGTCGCGCTCGTGGACTCAGGTGTCGCAGCGCTAAGGGGATTCTGCGCCTGTGGCACACTCTGTCCTATGTTCTGACTCGGCAAATCGGCTGTCGACTTTCCCATAGCTGTTTTCTTTTTTACCGATCGTGTTTCAATTGGCATGAACTTCGTAGTTTAGCACTGGGTCCCACTGGGCGTGCCAAAATGTTGACCCTAGAAACTACAAAGCCTACGTGGCGCGCAGGCCGAGTAATTAATGAGCTAACTACGTCCTCCGGTGAATGCGGGGCGTGCCAACTCGTCGGCCGAGCTCGGCCGAGGAGTAAATTTGTTGATGTTGCGTTGGGTCGCGCTACTGACTTCTGCGTCTTGCGATTGCGGCCGAGAAAGGAACACGTCTCGGCCTCTTGGGCTCTCGAACCTAAAGACAAGGTTACTATTCTTACGAAGTTCAGTATCAAATTCGGCTTTCAATGTGCCGAATGAAATAACTGTAACACATCACTTCGCCGAGAAGGCTGATGAGATGACCTCGACCTATAAGGATTTAGAAACCCTTCTCGACCGAGACTTGGATAGGTAATCAACCGCTCTCGCCGCAGTGCTGTTGATGCCAACGGAAGATACTGCGAGAACGACTAATTCTACGGTGACAGAGCTATCTATGCCGACTTAAGATATCACCGGTTGCTTCCACAGTGCTGTTGATGCCAACGGAAGATGTGTCAGCGAAAAGGAAAAAGAAAAATCACAAGTTGTGAGAATTTACGCAGGGCAATTTTGTGTTGATTTGCAGGGGGCCCTTCCTGATGCACAGTGTCCCCTATTTATAGTACTGATCCTTGAGTCCGAGTTTAAATCCTACTCGGACTAGGTTTCCCTCTCCGGATCACCTCGACCAGTCCTATATTTACTAGGACTATGAATCTAGTCCTTTGCTAAGCTGGATTCGTTTTCTGGATATCCGATCCCGTCGAGACTCCTCATTGCACTAGGACTTGTCCTAACCGCTCTAGGTTTGGACTCCTACGGGTTGACCGATTCATGGCCCTTTTGCTGCCCGGCCTCCTGGGCCGAGAGTGATCCTACCCTCGGCCCAAACTATTATTTTGGGCCCAAACACGTACATTCAAATTGATTTTGATATATCCATTTTCAGTTTAGTATTTATAACACTCTTTGCATATTTACATGTTAAAAACATAATCTATAGTTATATTTTCACTCCTGCAAGAACGTGCGGGTAAAATTTACTAGTGAGCTACTAAGCACCCTTCCCACAAAAATCTCATGTGGACCCCACCATTGAATCCTAAGTGTCTTTATTTTTTACGATTTCTGTGTATTCCACTAGGTCCTTATACTTTAGGGTTTATGGTCCATTGAAAGATGTTTTTGACCTTATATTTAGGGTTTATATGATAAGAGGGGCAATATTAAGGACAACATTTGCATACTACATAATGTGACTTTGTTGTAGACATCAAAATTTTGATGAAATAAGTGTTTACCAACGCATTAAAGTTTCGACAGGCCAAGACATACGTGGCATGCGTCATGTGTCTCACAAAATCATACACATGGATATGACTCATCAAAATCGAACGAGTCATCAAGAATGACACATGTCAACATCTGACAGAAATGAATTATTTGATTTTAATTTAATTAAATCAGATGTTAATTGATGGAGTCAAATAACGAATTGACCCATAAATAGAGTCATGGTTCTTTCGTCAATTAATCAAGCTCACAATCAAGGTCAAATCCATTCTTAGTCAAGGCTTGGGAGTTTATAAATATGAGGCTCTAAGACAAAGAAAGGGGTCTAGAAATCATTTCACGCCCATATGCTGAAGCTTTGAAATTCTGAAGCTCTGAAGCACTTAAACCCTTCAAACACTCAAACACTAAAAAAGACTTGGAAAATCCTTCGTGTTCGTCAAATCTCATGAAGAACCACCAAGCACCCTTACACCTGCCTATTCCTCCATTGCCAAAAGCCAAAACCTTGGATCAAGCCATCCAAGATCAAGTCATCGCAACCCTTAGATTAACAACACTACACATCTACACATTTCGGAGATCAAATCAAATGATCAAGTTGTAAAGAGATTGTAACCTTACAAATTCATTAATACAAACATTTACTTTGCACACATGTTCTTATCTCATTTGTCGCAGGATTTTCGTGTTTACAAATTTGGCACGCTAAGTGGGATAATCTCTGTTTCTCATCTCTTTCTTTGTTCAGGAAATCCAAAGACATTGTGAAATCGATGGCTTCCAAAATAAGTCAAGTTGTCATTGCCACCAAGGCAAAGAGCATGAGCACCTCGGCTGCAAGTAGAGAATCCTTTGATGTTAAAACTCGAAGCAAAGCAAATGTAGTGACCATTCAACGCGCCACTTCCAAGTTGGTGTTGTTAAAGGAGCAAGTGGAGCGATAGAGGCACACGCCCGTCATCAACCTAGCCTCGTTGGGGGCACTGAAGCATGCTGTTGTGGTATGCAGGATGGCATCCCAAAGTAGCCAGCAGGATTCTTTGTCTTGAAGAACTCGAGGGAGCATTTATTGTCATTGGGTTTAAATGCGGACTCAAGTGCATGATCCTACAACAGATCACTAACTAGCACCCTTAATGTATGCAGGAAAGTCACATTCTTTGGTTACACAAGTTGTGACCACCTGCGCCACCTCTATTGAAGAGCAACTTGCACAGATAAACGAGGTGATCGCGAAGCTAACGAAGATCGTCGAGGAGGAAGACATGCAAATTGCTACGCTTATTAATAGGTTGGAATCGCAGCATGATGGATAAACCGACCCTGACCCAAAGAACAATCAACATGACGAGAAGTCTGGTAAAGAAGAAGCGCATTATATCAACAAAGTTGGAGGGAAACAAAAGCCAGAGTCTGAAGCTACATCAATGGGCTCTCTTTCCATCCAACAACTTCAAGACATGATCACAAACACCATCAAGACATAATATGGAAGCACTTCGAGGGATGCACTAATGTACTCGAAGCCATACACCAAGAGGATTGATAGATTGCGGATGCCGACGGGGTATCAACCACCAAAGTTCATGTAGTTTGACGAAATGGGAAACCCAAAGCAGCATATCGCTCATTTCGTTGAAACTTGCAACAACGCTAGGACGAAGGGAGACTACCTCGCAAAGCAGTTTATTCGTTCTTTAAAGGGAAACGTTTTTGATTGGTACACAGACCTAGAGCCTGAGTCCATAAACAATTGGGAGCAGATGGAGCGAGAATTCTTGAACTACTTTTACAACACTCGTCGCACGTCAGCATGATAGAGCTTACAAATACAAAGCAGTGGAAAGACGAGCCAGTCGTTGACTATATCAACCGATGACACTCATGGAGTCTCAATTGCAAAGACAGACTCTCAGAGATTTCCTCGATCGATATGTGTGTACAAGGCATGGTTGGGTATTAAGCCCCAGACCTTTGAAGAGTTAGTTACCCGTGCCCATGATATGGAGTTGAGCATCGCCAACCATGGAAAGAAAGAGCCGATTGTTGACTATAAGAAAGACATTCTTTGGGCATAAAATGGACAAATATGTGAAGGAGCCTGCCAAGGAAGCAATGGTGGTTAACACGACTACCGGCTATCGGCTACCATCAGAATCTCCACAAGAGACAAAAAGAATGAGGTGAAGTGGACTAAACCTTTCATGATCAAAAAAGGTACAAATGCACTTTAAAGGAGCTTGAGGAGAAGACTTACCTGTACCCCGACACCGATATGGCTGCCATGTCGAAGGATTTGCTTGATAAGAAGGTGATCGATTTGCCCGAGTACAAGCGGTCAGAAGAAATGAATCGAGTAAACAACCCAAGATATTGTAAATAACACGACGTCATCAGTCATCCGGTCGAAAAATGCTTTGTGTTAAAAAATCTCATCATGAAGCTGGCCCAAGAAGGAATCATCGACCTAGATCTTGATGATGTGGCGGAGTCAAACCATACTACCGTCACTTTTGGCTATTTCGACTCAACATCTTTGCCTCGAGCGCTGGTGGCATGCTCTAAAACCATGCCAGTCATGTAGAGCGAAATTGAAGGATTGACTCTTATCATTCCGAAGAAACCGCGCAAGAAGCATATGCCTTGGCCACAAGGTGACCAATCAAAGATGAGGCAAAGAAGCACTCGTCAACCTGCAAAGTGGCAAGGAATGGTTGATGAAACTTTGATACAAAGATCGTCCATCCCCATCACGATGCACAATTTCTTCCCCAAAGACTTCTTCAATAATCAATTGGTCATGACTCATTACTATGAAGTTTGTTAAGAACACCTCTCTAAGATCGCTTGACCAAATCTACACCAAATACTCCTTGTCCGCACGAGCCCAAAAAGCGGCACCAAATCTCCTTGTTCGCACGAGCTTAAAAGGTGACAATAAACATTCATCGTCTGCACGAGCCTAAAAGGTGACACCAAATGCTCCTAGCATGCACGAGCTAAAACTACAACATGACACCAAATGCTCATCGCCTACACGAGCTAAAACTGCAACAAGGCACCAAAAGCTAGCACGAGCTAAAGCTGCAACACATAACCAAACACTCATTGTCTACACGAGCTGAAACTACAAACAGCACCAATTCCCTACCAAATGCTCATCGTTCACACGAGCTTAAAAGGTGACACCAAAGCTTTTTGTTTGCACAAGCTTAAAAGGCAACAATAAATGCTCTTGGCCGCATATGATACCTCGTCCTAAATTTGTAGTATTTTATTGTATTAAAAGTATGAAATTACAAAATTTCCCTTAAGGCATGAATGTTGACTTTCGTATACTGTCTCATCGAAACACATATGATTACTTTTCTTAGTTTATTCCTATCATACTTATCACCACGAATGCATGGGCATGAAACGAAGTTTTTACATTTCGAAACGTTAAACGTTTTTCGGATATTTCGTGTTTCATTTTTAGCGATCTTAATTTGCTAACCAATGGGACCTACTTGGGATTCTTGTCCCCTAATCCCTTTCCCTATCCGTGAGTCACCCCATCCCCCTTTATTCTAAAAATCTCTTTAGTTCTCTTTTTCTCATCTCTCATCCTCACTTTTCTTTCCTTTCGTTTAGCTCTTCCGACTCCCTCTTCTTTGCGATCTCTCTCTCTTTGAGCTCCACTTACACAACAACTATGTCCACCTCTTGGACGTTGCGATCTCGAAACCCCAGGCTAAAAATCGTGACACTCTGATAGTGACAGAGACACTATTCATTATCGCCCCTGATGAGCTCCGACGAATTTTGTGACTTTTACAACGTGAGTAAGTTCCTTGAAATCTTTGAGGTGTATTTTACGGTTAGATGAAGGCATGTTTTAAGTTATATACGCTTGTTGGATGTAGAAATAGCTCAGAGGAAGCTTTCCTTAGATTCTAGCGAGAACCCGAGCCTTCCAGGCCATTTTTCGGCCAACTCCAGCCACGACACGTCTCCAAATTGGTACGAACCTTTTCCTCTCATCCTAAGCTTCATTTCCATAGCTAGAACGTTGAAAATGGTGAAGAAATGAGCTCGAACAGAGCTTTAGAACTCATGCCCATATTTCGGCCAACCTATGACCTAAAATCGAGTCGACCCAACCCACAACCCTAAAATCGGATCCAACCCAGAACCGGGACCAACCCAACAAACCGGACCCAACCCAACAAACCAAGCCCAACCTAATAACCCAGTCCAACTTGGCAACCCAAAACCCAGATCCGACTCGACCTGGACCAATTCCCATATTGCATGGTCTACACGTGGACGCCTGCCATGGCCCTCTCGTGGAGTACACGCATCTCTGCTAGAGGTATTGTGCTCCGCCACCATCCATGATAGCGTTGGTTACTTTTTCGACAACCAATCTCGGCAGGTGTGGCGGCAAGTGGCCTCACGGGCCACCTCTCGTGGCGGTGCGTGGGGAACCTGAGGTCCCTCCTTAGGTTTTTCGACATCTTGAATCCTTTTATGATGTTCGTTTTCCCAAATTCAATCATTTTAGTAGAGTTTTATTAATTGGTCCCTTTATGTGCTTAGGTGCGATTGTTAACGACGTTTATGTCCTCTCTAGTTCGAACGGCTATTCGACGACGAAGTATCTGTGAGTGGACCCCTTACAAAATGCATGATTTAATTATTAGAAATGCATACATGAAAAACATGATTTTATGGCTACGCTTTATGAAATGTTTATGAAAATATCATGCTTTATCGAATTTATGTTTACTGAGATATTTATGAACATGGATTTATGATATGATGTTTGAGCTATTGAGCTCTGATGAGATATATTTTGGAAAGATTATGTTCATGATTTTATGTGCTTACTTAGTGGTTATTCATACTATGTGCCTACGGGCGAATAATATTTATATAGGCTTCGGTCGGGGCAGTGTAGTGGCTTCAGTCGAAAGATATTTATATATGGTTTCGGTCAGGCGATGTAGTGGCTTCAGTCGGGCGATGTGGGGCCTTCAGGAGATTGTGATACCACTACTAAGCACACTTTTATATGATATATGTTTTACGAAGGTTTTATGGCATGCTAGGGTTTTCGGAAAACCTATTACTTATTATGTTATATGAGTTTTCTAAACTGGGGGTTAGTACATTGAAGAATAATTGTTTTAATATTACTTGTATATAAACTTGGTACACTCATGTTTTGTTTTGTGCCCCATCAGGACCTAGGAACGAGGCATACGACCTAAGCTACGAGGCATTCTCATATCAGTGAATTTGTGTACTCCTATTTGTGTAGGACATCTCTTATAATAACACTTTCTATTATTCATTTTGCTTGTACTTCTAATTAGTTATATGCTTTGAACATGTCATGCATTATCAGTTTTACATTGTTGGCAATTGAATATTATATTTTATTAAAGTTTGTACCTGATTACTATATTGTGTTGTTACGCGCAAAATTTATATGCATGTTTTACTTGTTCTTAGCATATGCATACAAACAAACAAACAAACATATTTACAAATTGGAGCCTACAAATGAAGACCTTGGATCTTGTACAAGATGGTTACGAGGAACCGGAAAAAACATCAACCGGAAAAGCGACATTGGAAACGCAGCAAGCACTTAAAAGAAAATAGGACAAGAGATGCCAAGGCTTTGTTCCTAATTCAATGGGGAGTAAGCAAAAATCTCTTTCCAAGATTACTTTCTGCAACTACATCAAAGAATGCTTGGGAAATACTCAAAATTGAGTTCCAAGGTTCACAGAAAGTGATCTCCATCAAACTCCAATCCTTGTGGCGAGAGTTTGATAATTTACTAACGAAGGAGAATGAATCCATTCAAGTTTTCTTCACAAAAGCTTCTGGAATTGTTAACCAAATCAGAAGTTATGAGGACGCAATTCCAGACAAGAAAATTGTAGAGAAAACTCTACGTAGTCTACCACCAAAGTTCGATCACATTGTTGCCGCAATAGAGGAGTCAAAAGATCCGCTCCATGAACTAATTTGTTCTTTGGAAGCACATGAAAAAAGGATTAATAGGTATACAAACCAATCCTTGGAGCAAGCATTTCAATCCAAATTGGATTCGAAGGAGAAAGAAAACAAGGAAAAAGGAGAATCTCAAAAGTCTCAAAACAGAAAAAGTAAATTTCAGAAGAATTATAACAAAGGCAACTATAACAACAACAATCAGCAAGGACCCAGCCATCAAAACAACCAAGAGGGTAAATTTGTCCCTGAATGTTATATTTGTAAGAAGACATGGCACAAAAGTGTAGATTGTCGGTATAAGTGTACCCGATGCAAAATACCCAACCACTCTCAAAGATACTGCAGATATTAGAAAAATAATGAAGCCAATTTCACAAAAAATAATGATTCTCCAGAGCAATTATTTTATACATGTCTTAGCGCTCGTCAAGAACCACAAGATATATGGTATGTGGATAGCGGATGCAGTAACCACATGACGGGAAATAGACAATGTTCATCAATTTGAAGAAAATGTGAATTCACAAGTCAAGCTCGAAGATGGAAAACTTCACAACGCGGAAGGCGAAGGTATTATCTTTATTCAAACTCGAGAAGGTACACCAAAACTAATCTATGATGTGCTATATATTCCTAATTTGGCACAAAAATTATTAAGTATAGGACAACTCCTACAAAAAGGCTTCTCTGTTAAATTTGAAAATGATCATTGTGTTATTTCTGATAAAAAGAATAGCACTGTAATGGCTAAAGATAAAAATGACGGCAAACAAAGTCTTTCTGTTGATCCTGACATCAAAAGAAATCTATGCTTTGGAAGCCAAAAATATTGTAGAAGAATCATTATTGTGGCATATGAGGTACTGACATCTAAATCAAAGAAGTCTACACCTCTTACACTATAAAAATATGGGGTTGGGCTTCCTTCCGTTCAGTTTGAAAAATTATGTGAAGGTTGTATTTTTGGAAAATTCCACCACTTACCAGATCGGCACCGCAATTAACCACTTGGACATTGAATTGTACCACCATTTAAAGGACTTGTTGAAAAATAGGATCTCACATCAGTCATATGACAAACTAATATGCAATTAATATATGGGAGTTTCCACCCCCTAATATCACCAGGACCTTTTGTTATAAAAACCCAACACCTAGCAATAGGTGATTAAGTTAGACAATATTGGTGGTGTTGGTATTAGAGTGGGCTATCCTTTTGACAGGTCTTAGATCCGATTCTTGGGCTCAAATTTGCCTCCTTAGACTATCTTCAAAGGAGATATCAAATTTCATTTTTATAGTTGATGTGGCAAAATAACATTTTGCAAAGTCTCATATTTCAACCGAGATATCATAATTTAATAATAAAATAATTAAGGAGAAAATTAAGAAATATGTGGGCCCAACATTAAACTAAAAAGAATTACAAAAAAAAAGGTTTGGTGTTGCCTTCAAATTTGGAGTTGAAGAATGTTAATTCATATAAGACTTTGGCATCTCTTTTGGAACTAGAAAACCACATTTTTTTGAAAAGTTTTGCTAGCTCTAGCTTAAGGATATTGAATGACCGACCCTCGAAAGTTGTGTTGACTCTAGTCCTTGAATGATGACTAGGCTCTTGAAAAATTGCACTAGCTTCGATATAATGGCTTGACCAGTTCCCGATGTGGGAATTGATTTCCCCTGTGATTCTGTGAGGGGTCATTCATGAGGGGCGGACATGTTGGAGAATAGGAATTCACATTAATTATATGATAAAATAATACACAATTAACATTACCGAGACGTTTGTGTTAAAACCCAACACTTAGCAATAGGTGATTAAGTTGAGACAATATCAGTGCAGAGGGAGTTTTGAGGGGGAGCAAAAGGTGTTGTCACATAGGGCCTCAAATTTCAAGGGCCCCCAAAATTTTTGTCATATAATATTATGTAATAATGTTCTTTTTTCTTTTAAAGTTGCTTTTGATAGCATTTTAAAATCTCATTATGCACCTTTTATAAGAGTAATTTTTTTTCATTTCTAAATATAAAAATTTGTTGTACAATGAGATATTTTGTGTGCCAGTAGTAACACCTAATGTGACGACCCATCCCTAATTTTCCTATGTAATTTCTCCCCGAGTATGTGTTTTGACGACTATGCCTTACTGGCAAGTGACGTGGACGTATTCTTATCGCTTTCCATTTTATTTCTCGCTATCGCATTTAAATTGTACACGCTAGTACGAGTATGCGTAAATTTTAAAGTGTAAAATATCTACTTCGGATAGATTTCGATTTCCTTTTACTGTAGGAAATCTGAAAAGCTATCCTTGGATTCCTTTTAAATTCATCCCGTGCACTCTCTGCATCACTCCACTTTCAGCCATCCTATCCCATCTTTTCCTTATATTATGTCCCTCTCTATCAGAAAAAGCAAAGCAAATTTCAAAAACCTCACTCTCTCTCTCTTCTCCCTCTCCCACGCCACATTCTTCTTCTTCTTCCTCTGCAACTCCATGAGCAAGCTCCAAAGCTTATAGATCGAACAAACAAACTACATCATCATGCTCATCTCAGTCCCACAATCACGACCATACCTTTGGTTCGTGTGTTGACCGAGTTTTGAACGTCCAACTCGGAAGGTCCGACTCGGCGAGTTCGATACTACGGTTTTCAAGCCATGCATGGCTAAGGTAAGCCTTAAGAAACCCTTAGAACCTTCATTTCACTTCTATGGGTTGTTATTGATCATTTGTTTGTGTTTTGAACGTGTGGTTTTACCCAGAAACTCGAGAAGAAGGAGAACCCGAAGTTTTTCGTACAAGAACCGTGGCCATTTAGTCATTTTGAAACCATTTTTCTGGTCAACCTCGACCATAACTGGACTTCTTCTAGGTACAAACTTGTTCTCTAAATTCCTAACTTCAAAATGGCTTTTGAATCACTGAATTTGGTTAAGTAACGAGTTAGAAATCAACTTTGGAAGTTAGGAAGAAAATTTTAGTTTTCTGGAAAATTTCAGTCGTGGTCGTTTGGCCACTTTCAGACCAAATTTCTGAACAACACAGACTATATTCGAACTTTCTGTAAATTAGGATCGGTAGATCACATTCCTAGCTTTAATTTGGCTTTTGTAGAAGTGCATTTGGTTGAGAATCGAGCTCGTTATGGGCTCTGGAAGTTGACCCAAAAATCTACAAAACTGCAGATTTTCGTGAAGAAGGCGAGTACAGTGTACTCGCGGGGGCGCGTGGGCGCGCGTGGACCGCCACTTTGGGCGGCGCGTGGGGGCGCGTTCGGCCTCCGGCCGGAGCGTGGTTGGTACGTACGCATTCGTGTCATCGAGTAGATCGATTTCATATATTTATACCCTAGGTTTGAGCAAACTATGGGCGTTTTATTTAGGTTTCCGTTATGTGCTTTAATTAATGTTATTTAGTTATTTCACATATAGGGGAAACTTATTCCGAGGATTTTCGAGGCCAAGCTAGGCTCGGGGGCTACGACCCAGCGACGTACTTGTGAGTGGGCAGTTGCTTTATACCTATATATATATATATTTATAGTTTCCATAAATGCATATTTATGTCACTTTTACGCCTACATTGCCTAGTATCATTATTGTGATATAAATTGTGATAAATGCTGCTATATGGTTGTGATATTACTGTCATGGCATGTATACGTGCTTGTGTACATGCTCATCTTGCTGCACCAGGTGTTAGTACTCGCCCCAGGGCCAAGGCTAGTCCTTCACGTGTATGTTCACATCCGCACCGTTCGCTCACCTTGGATCCAAGTTTAGGTGCCAGTCTTGTCGGGTAGATTGCATTAGGCGATCCGACTTGTATGTGATGTGCTTTTGCACCAATTTCACGTGATCGTAGTACTAGAGCATATTGATTACACCCAGTCCTGTTCGTGTCAGAAACCATCTGTTCGAACTTGTGTGTCAGCTTAGATGGATGAGCACTTAGTTATATTGATTATCACATGATTATTATTGTGGCATATGATACATCATTTACTTGGCATATTTCTAGTTATATGGCTGATATATATTGGATTTTCATACTTACGTAATATGTTTTGAGGAAACTATACTTGTTTTACGGCGAGGGGTTAGTATATTCAAAGATAAAGGTTTTCTTATAAGCATTGTTTTACTGACCCACTCAACTTTGTTTTTCGCCCCTCCAAGACCTAGATAGCTGTACTCTCTGTGGCACTCGAGGAATCACGGCAGTTCTGACATTTCCTTCTATTTAGTCCTAATTAGTTTTAATTTTATTCACTTTTTGCATCACTTACGCTTATAGTTACGTCACCTCACGGTGACGGCCAGCATGCTTCGACCTTTCCAGGTCGGGGTGTGTCAGCTTGGTATCAGAGCATAGGTTTAGACAGTCCTTCACTTCCTAGTGTGTTTTAACACTTGTTTTCTTATGTCAAAACCATGCCACCTCGTAGAGAGCCACGTTCTCCAGCGGAGAATAACTTTCCAGACTTTGGGCAATTTGGTGAGGCTATCGCCGCTGCTATTCAGTCTTCACTCCGTCCTACCCCGAGGAATACTCTAGATATTGTATCCCGCCTGAAGATTAACGATTTCTTTGGTAATGAGGGACCGGAGAAGTCAGAGATATGGTTCGATCATGTGGAGAAGACTTTTCGAGTTATGCACAGGCAGGGTAATCTTTCCCTAGAGAGGTGGGTTGAGACCGCTACCTGGTTCTTTCGATTGGGAGCAGAATCTTGGTGGGAACTTAAAAAGAAATCCTTATCTGATGCGGATGTCGTAGATTGGGATGTTTTCAAACAGCTATTTAAGGCCAGATTTATTCCTCCTGAGTATGTGGATAGTAAGAAGAATGAGTTCATAGACCTGAGGCAGGGCGATATGTCAGCCACTAAGTATCATCGAAGGTTTACTGACTTATCCCGTTATTGCCCCGAGACTGCTGCTAATCCCCGGGAGCTGCTTCGTTTGTTTAAGAGGGGAACTTGCATGAAATGGCGCAATATAGCAACTACTATTCCTTGTGCTACTTACCAGGAGTTCTTCGAGGTCTTGCTTCGGATTGAAGATTCGGATAATGCTCCTGATGATGAGAATGAGGGCGTTGGTGGGGATGTCCAGAGGTACAATAACAGGGGACGATCATTTCTTGGCCCGAGAAGGGCTCAGAATTTTAAAAAGAGTGGAAATAGCTCTGGATCTTCTAGCGGGGGTTCTAACTCCGTACATCTCAAAGAGGAGGCAGATCCACTGGTAGTTCTCGTTTTCAGAATTAAAGAAACTCCAGCAGTTCAGGTGTTCAGTTTTGTCGCAGGTGTAACACCCGTCACTATGGCGAGTGTAAGAGGGGAAGCAGAGGATGTTTCACTTGCGGACAAACAGGGCATATGGCTTATAATTGTCCTCAGAATCAGAAGAATCAGCCTGTTCTACCACCGGCAGTCCCCCTACAGCAGCTTCCAGCACCTGGTAACCGTCAGCAGTTAGGCCACGGTGGAGCCTTCCACTACCAGGGGGCGTAGTTCCGAATCAAGGAGGACCATACCAGTATACACCTGAGGTCCCCTACTACCAAGGAGGCTATCAGTAGACTTAGGGAGGTTATCCACAGTTCCAGGGAGATTATACACCGTATCAAGGCGGCGGAGCACAGATGTATAATGGAGGGCAGTATCAGAACCTAGACGTAGCGTCTAGCAGTGGAGGTTCAAGCAGACAGGCAATTCCACCGCAGCAGGGCCGAGGTAATCAAGGTCGAGGTAATCAAGTTCAAGCAAACAGGGGTCGTGGAGGCAGACAACAAGTTCAGGGAAGAGTTAACAACATCACCCTTCAGGATGCTCAGGCTAATCCGGACTTGATCATGGGTACGTTGAATGTTCTAGGCCATTTTGCTAAAGTTTTAATTGATTCTGGTGCTACACATTCAGTTATTTCCCATAAGTTTGCTCAAACGACTCAACCACATCCTACTTCACTCGACTACAAGTTGGAATTCTCGATGCCTAGGGGTGAAATCTGATATGTTCGTTGGGAGTATCAAGGATGTCCCATCCTTGTCGAAGATGTAGTCATGCCGGCTAATCTTGTTCCTTTGGATATCGTTGATTTTGACGTTATCTTAGGCATGGATTGGTTACACTGCAATCATGCCAAGTTGGACTGTTATGAGAAAGTTGTTACTTTTCACCGACCGAGCATGCCTACTGTCACGTTTATCGGTGAGCGTGGTGGTTTAAAGCATGGAGTTATCACTGCCATGAGGGTGAGACAACTGTTGAGTAAAGGTTGTCAAGGTTACTTAGCTCATGTTGTGCTAGCGAAAGAGACTGATGCATCTGTGGAAGACGTCGGAGTAGTTAGACATTTTCCCGATGTTTTTCCCAAAGAATTACCTGGCTTACACCCATATCGTGAAGTGGAGTTCACCATCGACCTACTTCCAGGTACTAATCCTATTTCTCTTACACCTTATCGTATGGCTCCTGCAAAGTTGAGAGAACTTAAAACCCAGTTGCAAGAGTTAGTTGATAAAGGTTTCATTCAGCCAAGCACTTCCCCGTGAGGAGCTCCAGTTCTATTTGTACGAAAGAAAGATGGAACCTTGAGGTTATGCATCGATTACAGGCAGTTGAATCGAGTGACGATTAAAAACCGTTATCCGTTACCTCGTATTGATGACCTCTTTGATCAGCTCAAAGGTGCTTGTGTATTCTCGAAGATTGATCTGAGGTCTGGTTACTATCAATTGAAGATCAGAAGCGACGACGTTCCGAAGACAGCTTTCAGAACTCGATACGGTCATTACGAGTTCCTAGTGATGCCATTTGGTTTGACTAATGCACCAGCAACTTTCATGAACCTGATGAATCGAGTATTCCATCCATATCTCGACAGGTTCGTCATTGTTTTCATAGATGACATTTTGGTGTATTCTAAGAATGAAACTGATCATGCCAGGCATCTGCGTTTGGTTCTAAAGACGCTAAGGGCAAATCGGTTGTATGCTAAGTTCAGTAAATGTCAGTTTTGGCTAGATCAAGTGTCATTTTTAGGGCACGTGGTATCAGCTCAGGGTGTGCTTGTGGATCCTCAGAAAATAACAGCTGTGGAAAATTGGGAACAACCTCGGACAGTTACGGAAGTTCGAAGCTTTCTTGGTCTTGCTGGTTATTATCGACACTTCGTGAAAGACTTTTCGACCATAGCACTACCTCTGACAAGATTGACCAGAAAAGACGTTCATTTTGTATGGAGTAGTGAGTGTGAACAGAGTTTCCAGCAGTTGAAGTATCTTCTCACTCATGCACCTGTCTTAGCACTTCCCGATGATGGTGGGAACTTTGAGATCTACAGTGATGCGTCTCTGAATGGTCTTGGTTGTGTGTTAATGCAGTATGATAAAGTGATTGCTTATGCATTGCGACAATTAAAGCCCCATGAGAAAAACTATCCTACTCACGACCTCGAGCTGGCAGCGATCATCTTTGCTTTGAAAATTTGAAGGCACTATCTTTATAGGGAAAAGTGTAAGATCTTCAATAATCATAAGAGCCTTAAGTACATCTTCAATCAGCCGAACCTCAATCTCCGGCAGCGAAGGTGGGTAGAGTTACTCAGTGATTATGACTGCACCATTGAGTATCACCCAAGTCGTGCCAATTCAGTAGCTGATGATCTTAGTAGGAAGTCTCATGGCCAACTTAATGCTCTTTATGCTAGCCGCATTCCTCTTTTGATTGACCTAAGATCCACTGGAGTAGCATTAAAAGAGGGTCGTCGGGGGGCCCTAATTGCCAGTTTTCAGGTCAGACCGGTTTTGTTGGATCGTGTTCTCGAAGCCCAGAGGAATGATACGGAATCTCAGGAATTGATACAGGCAGTGTCAGACGGGAGAAAGAAGGACCTCTGTGTTAGAGATCCTGACGGCATGCTTATGCAAGGTGATCGGATGTTTGTACCGAATGTTGAGGAACTAAAGAAAGACATATTGGATGAAGCACATATCTCTGCTTATGCGATGCATCCAGGGAGCACCAAGATGTATCATACCATCCGACACTTCTATTATTGGCCAGGTATGAAAAGAGAGATTGTAGAGTATGTTAGTCGTTGTGCAATTTGCCAGCAAGTTAAGGCAGAAAGGAAAAAGCCGTTTGGATTGCTGCAACCACTCCCGATACCTCAGTGGAAATGGGAAGATATTACAATGGATTTCGTGTACAAGTTACCTCGTACTCGAAATGGTTACGATGGCATCTGGGTAGTAGTTGATCGACTTACCAAGTCAGCGCACTTCATACCCGTTCGTGAGAATTACTCGTTGAATCAGTTGGCCGAACGGTTCGTCTCTGAAGTGGTTAGGTACCACGGAATCCCAGTTAGTATCATTTCTGACCGGGATCCCAGATTCACTTCGAAGTTCTGGGTAGCTTTTCAGGAAGCTTTGGGATCGAGATTACTCTACAGCACCGCCTATCATCCCCAAACAGATGGGCAGTCAGAGAGAACTATCCAGACTTTAGAAGATATGTTGAGATCGTCAGTTCTACAGTTTGGTGACGCTTGGCACAAACGCTTACCGTTGATAGAGTTCGCGTACAACAACAGCTTCCATTCTAGTATTGGTATGGCACCATTTAAGGCGTTGTATGGGAAACCATGCCGTACTCCACTTTGTTGGTCCGAGGTCGGCGAACGAGTTTTAGTGGGCCCTGAGATCATGGAGGAGACGACACAAAACATTTAGGTGATAAAGGCTAACCTAAAAGTGGCCCAGGATCGGCAGAAGAGTATCGCCGACAGACATTCTACCGACAGAGTTTATAAGGTTGGTGATTGGGTATTCTTGAAGTTATCACCGTGGAAAGGTGTTGTGCGATTCGGAAAGAAAGGGAAACTCAGCCCTAGGTACATCGGACCGTACCAGATCGTTGAACGAGTCGGTGAAGTTGCTTATCGACTTGCCTTGCCACCAGAGTTGGCGAGAGTGCACAATGTGTTTCATGTATCGATGCTACGGAGGCACATTTCTGATTCGTCACACGTAATCCCTCCTCAGCCTCTGGAAATCAATCCAGATTTGACCTATGACGAGGTTCCAGTGACTATCCTTGATTGGAAGGATAAGGTTCTTAGGAACAAGACTGTGCGGATGGTGAAGGTTTTGTGGAGGAACCACTCAGTGGAGGAAGCCACTTGGGAGATAGAAGAGCGTATGCGAGATATGTATCCACGTCTATTTTATGGCTTTGATAGTAGTTAGTATTGAAATTTCAGGGACAAATTTTTTATAAGGGGGGTAGATTGTGACGACCCATCCCTAATTTTCCTATGTAATTTCTCCCCGAGTATGTGTTTTGACGACTATGCCTTACTGGCAAGTGACGTGGACTTATTCTTATCGCTTTCCATTTTATTTCTCGCTATCGCATTTAAATTGTACACGCTAGTACGAGTATGCGTAAATTTTAAAGTGTAAAATATCTACTTCGGATAGATTTCGATTTCCTTTTACTGTAGGAAATCTGAAAAGCTATCCTTGGATTCCTTTTAAACTCATCATGTGCACTCTCTGCATCACTCCACTTTCAGCCATCATATCCCATCTTTTCCTTATATTCTGTCCCCCTCTATCAGAAAAAGCAAAGCAAATTTCAAAAACCTCACTCTCTCTCTCTTCTCCCTCTCCCACGCCACATTCTTCTTCTTCTTCCTCTGCAACTCCATGAGCAAGCTCCAAAGCTTATAGATCGAACAAACAAACTACATCATCATGCTCATTTTAGTCCCACGATCACGACCATACATCTGGTTCGCGTGTTGACCGAGTTTTGAACGTCCAACTCGGAAGGTCCGACTCGGCGAGTTCGATACTACGGTTTTCAAGCCATGCATGGCTAAGGTAAGCCTTAAGAAACCTTTAGAACCTTCATTTCACTTCTATGGGTTGTTATTGATCATTTGTTTGTGTTTTGAACGTGTGGTTTTACCCAGAAACTCAAGAAGAATGAGAACCCGAAGTTTTTCGTACAAGAACCGTGGCTATTTAGTCATTTTGAAACCATTTTTCTGGTCAACCTCGACCATAATTGGACTTCTTCTAGGTACAAACTTGTTCTCTACACTCCTAACTTCAAAATGGCTTTTGAATCACTGAATTTGGTTAAGTAACGAGTTAGAAATCAACTCTGGAAGTTGGGAAGAAAATTTTAGTTTTCTGGAAAATTTCAGCCGTAGTCGTTTGGCCACTTTCAGACCAAATTTCTGAACAACACGGACTATATTCGAACTTTCTGTAAATTGGGATCGGTAGATCACATTCCTAGCTTTAATTTGGCTTTTGTAGAAGTGCATTGGGTTGAGAATCGAGCTCATTATGGGCTCTGGAAGTTGACCCAAAAATCTGCAAAACTGCAGATTTTCGCAAAGAAGGCAAGTACAGTGTACTCGCGGGGGCGCGTGGGCGCGCGTGGACCGCCACTTTGGGCGGCACGTAGTTGGTACGTACGCGTTCGTGTTGTCGAGTAGATCGATTTCATATATTTATACCCTAGGTTGAGCAAACTATGGGCGTTTTATTTAGGTTTCCGTTATGTGTTTTAATTAATGTTATTTAGTTATTTCACATATAGGGGAAACTTATTCCGAGGATTTTCGAGGCCAAGCTAGGCTTGGGGGCTACGACCCAGCGACGTACTTGTGAGTGGGCAGTTGCTTTATACCTATATATATATTTATAGTTTCCATAAATGCATATTTATGTCACTTTTACGCCTACATTGCCTAGTATCATTATTGTGATATAAATTGTGATAAATGCTGCTATATGGTTGTGATATTACTGTCATGGCATGCATACGTGCTTGTGTACATGCTCATCTTGCTTCACCAGGTGTTAGTACTCGCCCCAAGGCCAGGGCCAGTCCTTCACGTGTATGTTCACATCCGCACCGTTCGCTCACCTTGGATCCAAGTTTAGGTGCCAGTCTTGTCAGGTAGATTGCATTAGGCGATCCGACTTGTATGTGATGTGCTTTTGCACCAGTTTCACGTGATCGTAATACTAGAGCATATTGATTACACCCAGTCTTGTTCGTGTCAGAAACCATCTGTTCGAACTTGTGTGTCAGCTTAGATGGATGAGCACTTAGTTATATTGATGATCACATGATTATTATTGTGGCATATGATACATCATTTACTTGGCATATTTCTGGTTATATGGCTGATATATATTGGATTTTCATACTTACGTAGTATGTTTTGAGGAAACTATACTTATTTTACGGCGAGGGGTTAATATATTCAATGATAAAGGTTTTCTTATAAGCATTGTTTTACTGACCCACTCAACTTTGTTTTTCGCCCCTCCAAGACCTAGATAGCTGTACTCTCTGTGGCACTCGAGGAATCACGGCAGTTCTGACATTTCCTTCTGTTTAGTCCTAATTAGTTTTAATTTTATTCACTTTTTGCATGACTTACCCTTATGGTTACGTCACCTCACGGTGACGACCAGCATGCTTCGACCTTTCCAGGTCGGGGTGTGTCACCTAAAAACAATTTTTTTTTCAATTTGATTATATAATAATGTTATATGTTCAAGTGAAACTTCAAAGTTAGAATTTTGATCTTTTTTCATGTTTGGATATTTAAGAATGAACTGTTTTTTATTATTTAGTGAAGGTTATGTTTGGAACCCTTTTTACTTACAATTAATAATATATGTAAACTTGCAATCAATGAGTGCTAAAATTTGTTACTATCTTGAGGAGGGGTCATTTTACAAATTTTGCACAGGGCCTCCAAATTCTCAAAGACGGCCATGTATCAGTGATATTAGTTGAACCTGCTAGGCCTAAATAAAGAAAGTAGATGTTCCACCATAAAACTAAGGAGAAATTTAATGAGTCCAATCTTATGAGCCATTATTAGTTATAGTCCAATTTTGTTTAATTTTTGGGTTGGGTCCAGTGATTCATTGTCCACATAAGCTTATTTGTATTCTCTCACCAAATTTACCCTTAAATTGACCAATTAATTAATTAATGTTTTTTTAAGTTTGTGATTAATGTTAATCTTATCCTTAATTATAGGATTAGGGATTAAAATCTCCTTATTTTTTTCTTCTCCTTCCCGTCATTTCTCTTTTCTTGTTTCTCCCTCACAATATCTTTCTCTTCCTGCATTATTTTGCCCAAACCGTTCATTATAGGATTAGGAAATTGCATTAGTCAATCTTGTGTTTTGGGTTCTTCGTCTCATCTTTTTTTTTTTTTTTGGCTTCATTCCCCTTTATATATATATATATTTTTTTTGAACTTTGAAGTTTTATTGAATTAGCATTTTCTCTAGTGTTTCCTCCCTCTATCATTTTTCTTCACGATTTTTTGTGGTTTTTATCTACCTATATCACTTGTCCTTTTTTTTTTAATCTTTTTATATTATAATGTGCATGTATCATGAATAATTGTATTTATCTACCTATATATATATTACATATTTTGTTGATAATTTATCTAAGATTAATTGTGTTTATCTACCTATATATCACAAATTAATTGTGTTATCTACCTATACAATATGTTTTTGTTCATAGTCTATCTGTATCACAGATTATTTTGTCTTATCTATCTATACAATAGGTTTTTGTTCATAGTCTACCTCTATCATAGATTCTACCTACATCACAAATATTTTATTTTATTTTTTATCTATCTCTAGCAATGTTTCTTTTAGTTTCTGATAAACTTATAAGATTTGTAATAATGTGTTTTTAATTAGAAAACAGGTAGATAAAGGTATTTGAAGATTCAAATTTTAAAAATTCAAATTTAAAGAATTAAAAAAAAAAATTATTTTCAAAGGGTAAAACAGGTGTAATAAAAAATCAAATAAAATTGGATCCAATTCAAAAACAGCTGATTTTTTTGGACCTGAATCAAAGTGCCCCTAAAACTAATTTACAATATAGAAAGTAGCTCAACCTCTTATAAGCCCATGCAAAGTTTTTTCTTTCACCAATGTGAGATTATTCTCAACACGCCCCTTCATGTGTGGCGAATGTTCAAGCGTAACACATAGACAACACAACGAGGTGACGTGGAACGCGTCTGGCCTTTTGGCTTCACACACGGGACAACCCGTTCTGAGCACTATGAAGAAAGTTGGGGTTCCATCATAAAACTAATTAGCAATATGAGAAGTAGCCCAATGTCTTATAAGCTCATGCAAACTTTCTCATTTCACTAATGTAGAATTCATTCTCAACACTACAAAGTTTATCATGCCGCACATACTTTACTTAACCTTCTGCAACTTTTGTGGTGCTTTCATAGATTCCAGGTATCGCGCTAGCTAGAGAGTATCAACATTTGCTAACAAAAATGAGTTCATGTTGGGAAAAAAAGCTTGAATCATTGATTCAGGTAACGGTTGCATTTGCCAGTGGTCCGTCGGATGAGCTTGCGTCGAGAGCAACAATATAGCTGGAAGAACTGAAGACCAGAGGATGCACTCCAATGTTTCATGGCAGTCTTCAATCTTTTTTTTCTTTTTTTAATTTATTTTTAAATTAAATAAAAAAGGAGAACATGAGTAGATTAATAACCATGTAGCAAAGTTCTGAATATTGTTTATAGATCAAGCCATCATAATCTCGTTCACAATAACAGAGCGTGCTTTGCACTTAGCCTCCAATGGCACGGCTTTAGGCATTGTGAATCCCTTACCTTCAGCCATATCAATCTCCTTTTCATTAACTCTCTTCCACTCAAAGCATTGGATCAACGACCCCAAAGTCAACCCCACCATACGTTTCGCTAGGCCCTCCCCAGGGCAAGCCCTTCTTCCCAGTCCGAACGGCATCAGGTTGTGTGACGAGTCCTCACCATTCTCAAATCTCTCGGGTTTGAAGCTTTCAGGATCATCCCACAACATTGGGTCTCTATGGATGGCCCATGCATTGATCAATACCATTGTGTCACGTGGCACGTTGAATCTCTCAATCATGCAGTCATCTGATGAAAAATGTGGTAGTAGCAATGGAGCTGCAGGGTATAATCGGAGGGTCTCGGAGATGATACTTTGCAGATAGGGTAGTTTAGAGATATCCGGTTCGTCCACTAAGCGTTCAGTTCCAAGTTGAGCATCAAGTTCAGCTCTAGCTTTCTTTAACACGAGGGGATGGTTGAGGAGATTGGACATGGCCCATTCTAGTGTCACTGCTGATGTATCAGTACCCGCCATTATTATGACCTAAAAATTACTTTTGAGTTAATATTATGAATTGTAAAGAAATAAGACTTGTCTTCTTTAATTTCTAAAACACTAAACCCAGCTGTTGTAAGCTATGATGGGTGGAAAAATGTAGGCGATTGCTTGTTTGAGAGGGGATTCGCACAGCTTGGATATGCAATTCATGATTGATTAGTTGTTATCCATGTACATCAAACGAATTATTATTTTCAAACCAACCAAGTGCTTTATATCAAATGTGTCACCCATTATATATTACCAGTCAAAACCAACTACCTACTTATCTTTTATTCACTTATATTATTGTGACTTCAGATACTCTAATCGGATTTATAAGATATCTTGAAATGGAATGTAATTTTATGTTTTTGGTTGGCCGGAAAACAATTCAATAGAGAGATGTAAATGTAATATATTCATCTTGCCCCAAAAATGTAAATATAAACCTAAATTTACATCTTTTTTGCATCTTTTGGTGTTGGGTCTCGCCAATCAAAGTGAAAATGGATCTTAAATTTACATTTCTGCATTGGAGATGCTCAAAGAAATCCAGAAATTGTATTTCTGAAGGTCATTGGCAGGAGTTTGTGAAAAAGAAAAGTATATGTAATCCAATACATACTTAAAAAAATCAGGAATTAAATGAATAAAATCAATATTCAATCTAACACTAGGTTTTTATTGAATTTTCATCTTCTTTAAGGATTAAAGTTCAAAAACTCTAAAAAGTAATGGGAATTTTGGAAAAATAACCAAATTTCGGATCCTAAATAGAATTCTAATCACCATTTTAAATTTTTAATAATTATAACCAAAAGTTGATATGAAAATACTAATACACACTTAAAATAAAGTTTTCTAAAAAAAAAAAAACCAAAAAACAAAAGGCTCAACTGTCTTTTACCGCCATCTTTGTCCTTTCTAGACGATAATCCAAAGCCACATAAACCCAACCCAAGCACAGCCAACCATGGCGTGCAGCACGATCCCTCTCTCTTCCTCCTCCTCTTTCTCTTTTATACTCTCACACACAACCTTCGTTTAGTTTCGAACCCCCAAAATTTTTTCAACCTCCTCCACATGAAGACGACTCTCACTCTCAGTCTCAGTTAGCTTCCTCCTCTGCTCTCTAATTTCTGATTTTCAACTACAACGATGTAATCTTTGAGTTCAAGCACTTGCACCACCAAGCTTACAATGAGGCCTTCGCTCACTTCAGTGTCTGCTGCCCTTCCTCAACATCTCAGCCCCTCAATTGGGACCTCTACTTCCAAGATCAACTCCAGAACCAAATCGTTGGTGAAAAGCCCAAAATGTGATGGTCCCTTCTCTTTTTCTCTCATTTTCTCCAAAGGTTGAACTTTGGATTTTGTTTTCTTCTATGATTGAATTGGGGTTTTGGGTTGTTTAAGGAACTTCAAGGAGAACGAGTGGCTTTGAACTTATTCAATTCTACTTCGAATCTCCTGATCTTAATTGAATCTTGCTTTGTTTAATTTCCATTGATGACTTTTTTTGTTTTTTGGTTTTTTTGAGAAAACTTTATTTGAAGGGTGTATTAGTACTTTTATATCAACTTTTGGTTATAATTATTATAAATTTAAAAAGGTGGCTAGAATTCTACTTAGGGTCCAAAATTTGGTTAGTTTTCCAAATTTCCCAAAAATAATATATGAGACGGCCATTAAAGTAGTAAACACTAACCTGTATAATCCCCTTGATAATTTGGTCAGTGTAATACTCAGGTTGTGATCCCTGCAGAGTAAGCAAATGGTCAATCATAGTACTAGTAGTTCCACCCTTCTTGCTCCTGCGCTCATCGATGAGACCTTGGAAAAACTTATTGGTCCTCTTGCCCAACTTCATGGCCCTCCTCTCATACGAGTCGCTCCCAACCCAATTCAAGATCGGCAAAAAATCTGCCGGGTTGGCCGCTCCACTTTGAGCAAAAGCCTCCTTCATAATCTCTCTGAACTGCCTCGCCTGCTCTTTCTCCACCGACACATCCTCGCCGTAGTACCTCTTCCCCGCCACCATCCTCATTATAGTGTTAAAGGTCAACTCATGGAACATAGAATTCAACGGCACCGTTGCGAAATCTTCACTTGCGTTTTGTGAAAGTTTATGTAGTAGCTGTTTGATTTCGTCCTTTCTGATGTTCGAAAATGTGTTCAGTCGAGCGGTGGAGAATATCTCGATGGCGCCAATGCGGCGGAGGTTGCGCCAGTGATCGCCGTATTGGGACGTTGCCATGGTGGTGTTGTTGTAGGCTAAGTGCTTGCCTAGGATAAAGCTAGGACGGTTTGCTAGAACGATGTCGTTGGTGGTGAAACATTCTTGTGCGGCCGACGAGGATGAGACTATGACCACGCGCTGCGAGCCAAACCAGAGTGAGAAAATGGGGCCGTGCTTTTGTGAGAGGCGGTGGAGGGTTCGATGGATTGGGATTTTTAGGAGATGGAGATGGCCGATTAGTGGAAGAGAAAGTGGACTTGGTGGGAGGTTTTTGTAACGGCGTCGTTTTGTTTGGAGCAGGAAGTTGAAGGTGAAGAGGATGGAGATAATGGAGAGGAATGTGTATAACAAGATCTGTTGTTCCATAGTTTGCTTGTGAAGTTGAGATGGATGTGATCAGTGGGTGGTTTACAGTGAGTGGTGGAGATGTGGTACTTATAGATGGAGGAGGTGTGCGATGCAGCGACAGTAGTGATCCATGCTTAGTTTTTTTAGCAGTTTAGAGCTCAATGTTCAGGTACCATATGTTTTCTGGAGATCATTTTTATCTTGATAAGGGAAATAAATTTGGAATTTTGATAAACGTCAAAATTTAGAAATTGACATGCATGAATTCCCTTATTTGGATTCATAAATATAGAAATTTAAAATTTTCTTGTGGAAAAAAAACTTGGAATTTGGAACATCCAATTCCCAAGTTTAAATTTCATGTATTTGTCATTTCCCAATTTCTAGGATTTAGAGTTTAAAAACAACAAATTATGTATTTAATTACATTTTTCTTTTAGGTTAACCAAACAAGAAAATCCACAAATTATAGAAAATAAAATTCCGTCATTTTAAAATTCCTTAGTAATCTCAAATTTCTTCGTGTGTTTATAGTATTATAGAACATAATTACTGGAGCCGTTTTCTTCTCTGTGCCTATTTTCCACTCGTCTCTATCTAGATTTATTGTCACAACTGACTTTACATTGTGTATCTTGGACATTGACATTTTGGACTTGAGTGTACATTGTAAGTGAACGACATTTCAAGGTGATTGTCACACTGCGTATTTAATTCAAACTAACATTTGTATTTGTTCAGATAGCACGTTTCGAAATGTTATTGGTTTGGATTATACAATCAAGATAATTGACTCTTTATTTTAACTTCAAATAGAAAGATAAAAATTCAATGAGCAAGATAATGAGACATCAATAATTGGTTAGTCTGAGGTCCTAAATTTGCCTATCATATATGACAAATTTGATATCACTTCATGGCAAATTTATTGTTTGGCTTAGCTCAATATTTTACTCTTTAGTTAAAATTTTGTTGTATAAAAAATAAAACCAAGGACATATCCATTCTTCGTTGTGTATGTTTGTAACTTGAGAGTTAGTTCAACAAGCCTCTTATACAGACGAATTCTTGAGCATATAACGTCTCAATCTAATAATACATTAATGTGTTGAAATTACACAAATTATTAATTTATTAAACTAAAACGACACAGACGAATTCTTGAGCATATAACGTCTCAATCTAATAATACATTAATGTGTTGAAATTACACAAATTATTAATTTATTAAACTAAAACGACACAATTACACAAGTTATTAATTTATTAAAATAAAACGACACAATAACAATCAACTCGTTCCAAAAGTTTCTCCCAATTCAAAATGTTTGCGTGTCGTGGATCGTCTTTCCCTTTCATCGTCGACTTGTAGTGGTGCATAGGTCAGGGAATGCGTAAGCGCACTGCCTACATGCACCATGTACATATGGAACAAAAGCAAAGAAAGGCCCCACTCGCTCTACTTGACTTAAAGGACAAAGGAACTCGCCAAAAACCAATTGTATTCATCTTCTAACTAAAACAACCATATAGCCGGACGGAAGACAAGAACTCGAATCTCAAGTATAAAGCAAATATGTATTTTTCATGTACCATACTCAGTACTATTTTTTCAAATTTACTTACCAAAAAATATACATATATGTATTTTTCATGTCTCATACTCGTACTATTTTTTTTTACCAAAAAATATAGTTCGAGTATTATTTTAATTTAGTTATATATATTTTCCATGTACCATACTTGTTTTGTATTTTTCTAACTATGATCTATCCAATAAATAATGGTTACCTAATGAGTTGATTTTTTCTTTTAAAAATGGGACAATTAGTGGCAAGCCATGGTTATGCACATTTTTCGGGCCCTAAGAGGCTAAGGGAAATTTCACCCTGCCAATGACCACATTCAAGAAGATTCACAATCTTAGAGCACTGAACCCGAGACCTCCCATATGTTTTTTTTTTTTTTTTTTTTTTGTTTATAGCCGCAATCCGTACCCATATCATTGAGCCAATTTGTAGGATGGGCCACGAATCGAATCGAGGTCAAGAGACTAGACCTGATTTAGGCTTTTCTGTTGGGCAGTCCTCGTCGGCCCATTTATTAATGGCGAGGAATAGACTGGGCTCGAGGCCTATGAAGTGGTGCTCAAGTGGATCTAATAATCCAGGTGGCAGAATCTCAGTGGCTGGGTCGTCAGACCCAAGAATACAAATAATGTTGAAAGGTTTTACGTTATCCAAAGCATTAATAAAATACAATAAATAAATAAATACAAACGAACCGAGAGAAAATCTCACAACAAAATTAAAAAAACAAAAAAGGAAAAATGGAAAATCGTTGCTCCCCTGCCCTTTCTTCTTCTTTCTGACTTGGGTTTCCAGAGCCGCTCCAAACTCTGCAAAACCGATAAATCCCTACCCATTTGCCATTGCAATCTCTCTCCCTCTCTCTCTCTCTCTCTCTCTCTCTCATTGAAACTGGGCCGCACGATTTGCGGACCTCTCATCACAGCCATTGAAGCCGGCGACTTCTGCGACGATGACCTCCATCACCTCCGTCGAGTTGAATTTCCTAGTCTTTCGTTACCTTCAGGAATCAGGTATGCTTCACTTTGCAAACCCTCAATCGACCTTTCGAATTTATTTCCCTAATTTTCTGTTCCCGTTTTTAATTGTATTGTCATTCTAGGGTTTCTGGGAATTTGGGTGTGCTGTACAGATTATAAGGGTGTCTTTATCAATTGCTGTTACATGTTTTCTATTATAACTTAATTAGGGTTGAGAACTATAATTTTGGGAATAAGTTTGCAAATTGGCTTCCTATTTTCCGGCGTCGAGAGGGCATGAGATTATGGATCAGAAAACAGTAGTGGGTATACTTTTTTGTTGTGTAATTCTCCTTTTGAATGCTCGAGTTGAGTAATTTTTTTCTTATAATCAAATTATTTTAGTTTGGTTAGCCATAAATTTAATTAAATTTTAATGTTTAACTGAATGCGATTTGTACCTGCATGATATGGTGATATAAGATTTTATATTGGTTCGGATTTGATGCACAATCAATACACAAAGCGATTGGAAGTTTTTGTATACGTAGTAGATTATTTAGCATCATATAAAAGCAGTCGAATCGATGTTGTGGAGTGATCTTATGGGGTTCTGTACACAAACCAGTTGCATGCATACACTCTACGGTTGTTATCAAAGTGAGAAACGTGAATGATCTTCCAACTCAATCGAAGATTGAATTGGTGAACCCATTTCTTTTTCTCTAAGTTTCTTGTTATATTACTTCTGCAGGCTTCACACACTCAGCTTTTGCTTTAGGATATGAGGCCGGTATCAACAAATGCACAATAGATGGAAATTTGGTTCCACCTGGTGCCCTCATTACATTTATACAAAAAGGACTTCAGTACTTGGAGATGGAAGCTAACTTGAGTAATGTTAGTATTCTTGTTCTTGTTTTTTGGATTATCGAATAACTGGTAATTTTTGTTTTGGAACTTGCACAGGATTGCACATCTTAGAATATATGTTAACCAGCTGTTGTTTTAAGCTTGCCAGAGTGATGCAGATTTGGATGAAGATTTCTCATTTTTACAACCTTTAGATCTTATCACGAAGGATGTAAATCAACTAAGGCAAATGATTACAGAGAAAAGGAAGAATTCACAGATGGACAAAGACAAAGATAAAGAGCACGAGTCTTATCAAAAGAAAGATAAAGATAAGGAGCTTGAAAAAGAACATGACGGAGAACGTGCACGAGTAAGAGAGAAAGAAAGAAAAGAAAGGGAGAAGGATTTCGAAAAGGATAGAGAGAGGATAGAAAAGAATAAGGAGCGAGAAAAGCAGCGTGAGGACCGCAATGACAGAGATGTAGTTAGAGATCAGGAAGATAAAGTTAATGTCAGACATGAAGAAAATGGAGCTTCTGGAGGTAGATTCAAGTTTTACCGCAAATGATTTTCTCTTTTGTGGTTTTTTTTCTTTTATTAGCCTGAATAAAGTTACTAAGGCCACAAAATGGCCACAATTTTTAAGCAGCCACAAATCCATTCAATGATTATGTTCTTTTATTTTGTGATTGGTTAGATATTAGAAGATATAGACACTTGTTTCTGGAGCCTACTAGGATGCAGGAAAAGTTTATCCATTCAAACATCTGCTTAGCTGGTGAACTACTCTTTTAGAATTATTTTTTATGTTTAATGAACAGAAAATAAGTAAGGAACAATGCTTTACATTAACTTCTTGTTTGCTCTTGTAATGTATCACGATCTGCCAAGGAGAGAATGTAAGATTTTCGATTCCCTTGGAACTTGTTCTTTGATGTATCCGACAATAGACTAAACTTAGCAAATAGAGAATAACTAGAAACACACGATACATACTGGTTTGGCAGATCTTTTGCCTACATCCTGTTATAGAGAAATCATGGCTTATTTGAATTAATAATAGAGTATACGGTGCTTTTGTAAACCCTAGAACTAATCCCTCTGACCTCTCTCCGCTCTCTGTTTTCTTATCTCTTTTTTTCTGCCCCCTGCCACACCCTATTCATAAGTATAGGGTGTGGTTTACATGCCTATTTTCTGATTAAGTTTCCTATTCTATTTGGAATAGGAAAGTACACTTACATTCCTATTCCGTTTCTGCTTTTAGGATTCCTAATCTAATTGTACATGAAAACTTAATTCTTTCGTAATCCTTGTAGGACAATAATATGTGCACCTTGAACTCCTAATACAATCCAAAACAAATAGGACACTAACATTGACGAGCCAATTCCTAACAATCTCTACCTTGGTGAGTCAAACCATGTCTTGACTGTTGCACCCTAGAGTATCTGAAGGAAATCTTCAAGAACCTTCACCATGGAAAACTTCTTCTTGCTTCATTGCATCTCAAGTGAGGAGGTACTCCACCTTACACAATCAACTAGATTGATCAAGTTCAAGCATTGCTTGAATTTCTTGGCCGGCACTATCTTGGTAAGGAACCTTTTCGGCCCAAATCTCCTTGGACTCCACCCAATCCTGGGTTCTGTGATACCTCACTTCAATATGCTTTGATCTTCCATGAAAACCTGATTATTTGCCAAGTAAATGGCACTTTGACATTCACATTTCAGCTTCTTGTAATCCTGAGTGATTCCTAATTGGCTTACAAAGCCACTAAGCCAACTTACCTCCTTTCCAACTTCGGTCAGAGCAATATACTTTGCTTCTGTGGTCAACAAAGCTGAAATTGGTTGCAATAGTGCCCCTCCAATTGATTGGTCCACCTGGGCATATAAATAAATAACCTGGGGTAGACCTTCTCTTGTCCAAATGCCCTGCATAGTCGGCATCAATGTACCCCAACACCCTTGCATTTCTTTTTTAAACTTTGCAAACAAGATCCCTTGTCGCCAAGAACCTTTCGAAGTAACACAAAATCCACTTGATTGCATCCCAATGTTGGCTTCCTAGATTTCCATGTACTTGGAAACGACACTGATTGCTTGAGCTAGGTTGGGTTTGCACACCATTGCATACATTAGGCAGCCCACAATATGACCGTAGGGAACATTCTTCATTGTTTGTTTCTCTTTCTCGGACTTAGGACACTATTGCCCACTTAATCTGAAGTGACCTGCCAAAGGAGTTGAAACTGCCTTTGCTTCTAGCATGTTGAACTTCTCAAGAACCTTCTGAATATACAGAGTTTTTGTTAACCCTCCTCTGACTTCTCGGCTGTCTCTGTTTTCTTCTTTTTTTTTTCTTTTTTTTCTTTTTTCTGCCCCTTGCCTCACCCGATTTATAAGTATAGGGTGTGATTTACATGCCTATTTTCTGATCAAATTTCCTATTCTATTTGGAATAGGAAAGTACACTTACATTCCTATTCCGTTTATTGTTTGAGGATTCCTAGTCTAATTGTACAAGAAAGCTTAATTCTTTTCTAATCCTTGTAGGACAAGAATATGTGCACATTTAGCTTTTCTAATACAATCCAAAACAAAATACGACACTAACATTGTCGAGCCAATTCCTAACAGAGATTGGTTATGGAATCTGGTGCTTGCACAGTTCTTGGCATTTGAGAATATGTGCAAGGAATTTTAACTAGCTTCATTCCGTAATCATTTAGGTACAATGAATTAGACTTTTTAGCATAAGTGTAAAAAGACAGAGCATGTTATGTTAAACTCCCACTTAATAAAGTTGAAAAACTTTTGTTCTGTCCAAGTTCTGTCTCTTTTTCCTGTCAATTTCCTAAATGTACATTATGATAATCATCATTTCTTTTTGTTGGAGCAGAACCAATGGATATTCCTCTTACAGATGTTGAAATCCCTAGTTCTGATGTGACAATTTTGGAGGGGCATACTAATGAGGTTTGTGCATGCTCCTATTTTCTTGCATTCCCCACCTTATCTGGCTTTTACCCCCTTTTTGTGCCATATAGTTCCTCATACATGTTTCTCTGTGTGCCATTGGATCTCCTTTCCATTTTTGCATTAGGTATGTGCTTGTGCATGGAGTCCAGCAGGTTCCCTTCTTGCATCAGGGTATGTATTTGTGAAATTGTTCATATGTAGTGGATGTTTCTGTTATCTATTTTTTGTTATTTTTTTAGAGAAAAGACATAATGATCCATTGAAAAATCTTTGTTAATTTATTTAATATCTCTTTACTAATAGTTATTGAATACTAACGTTGGATGAGACATGTTTTTGCCTTTGTCTGCTCATGTTTCCTTTACTGATTATCTAGAGTCTGCAACATTTGATTTTATACTATCTTTTGTTGTTATTTAAGCCTCGCTCGAGCATTAAATTTCAGTAAAATCAACATCCCTTAAGGGTAGCTGGAATGGTGATAGTAATTTATCATATATCATGTTAATCGTGGGCCTGTAATGTTGACCAGAATATGGGCTGTTTCTGAGTCCATGGTGTTACCACGCCGTGTTAGGATTACCATACCTTTTGTTTCAATCCCTTACTCTTGCCACTTTTAATTAATCACTTTCCAGGTCTGGAGATTCGACAGCTCGTATTTGGACCATTGCTGATGGAAGCTCCAGATTTAGTTCACAAAATGGTTCCTCAAATGTGTTGGTGCTGAAGCATGTTAAGGGTAGAACAAATGAAAAGAGTAAAGACGTGACGACGCTTGACTGGAATGTGAGCTCTGTTGTTATGGATATATTTTGTGATAATTGACCTATCAAATTTGATATAATAGATTACATGCCATGCGGATGCTCTTTGTTATGGGCTCTTGAGACTCATCAAGAAAATGTTTTCTTTATTCCAAAGCCATCTAAAACTGCAGGAGCTTCTTTATTTGTTTTTTTTTTCTCTTCCAGAATTTTTTTTTCGTTTGTGTATATGCAAATAAACCTTTCACTAATTCAGGGAGAGGGAACAATGCTTGCAACCGGGTCGTATGATGGGCAAGCAAGAATTTGGAGTACAAAGGGTAAGCAGATGATTGTTTTTCTGGTTTTCTGTTTCATCTGATTTATGATTCTTGTTTACTTTTCAGCATCATTTTGGAAGTTTTTAGAACATATATTGTGTGGTATCTTTGCCCAGGTGAATTAATTACTACTTTGAGCAAACATAAGGGACCTATATTCTCTCTAAAGTGGAACAAAAAGGGAGATTATCTTCTTACAGGAAGCTGCGATAAAACTGCAATTGTGTGGGACATAAAGGCAGAGGAACCGAAACAACAATTTGAATTTCATTCAGGTGTGTATTATTTTCATGGAACAGACAGTGTAATAGTCGCTGTGTTGGGATTTTGATGACTATTTTTCTGTCATTTAGGTCCAACTCTTGATGTTGACTGGCGCAACAATGTCTCCTTTGCAATGAGCTCAACAGACAATATGATATATGTCTGCAAGATTGGGGAAAACCACCCTGTTAAAACTTTTGCGGGACATCAGGTATTTTCAAGCATTTAGTTGCTCTAGATTAGACCTGAGGTTAATTATAGTTTAAGCACTTTGTTCTTATTATTTGTTTATGTATACTATGCTCTTTTTCTGAAGAGGTTGCAGATAGTTTTGTGCTGTTTAGATTGTTGAAGATATAGGGACGCCCAATTCTAGGCTGAGATATATTCTCTCGATGCTATCATGTTAATGTTCAATTTCATTTAAATAACTGTTAACTGGTCCTTGTCTGGTTGAATATGGATTTGAGAGGGTCTTGGTATTGCCAGCCCTCCATTCTAGAATGTTGCTGTTTTATTTCCTTTACACACCTGCCTTTGATTTGGTCAACTGGAAAGCCTTGAGCTTACCAGTTTTTTTTTAACATGCCTGGTTGTAGTTACTGGTATTTGCTCAGGTAGCAAAAATGGTTTCACTTGTTTTTGAACTTCTGCAAAAACTTACGTGTTATTTGCAAACTTTAAACTTTATAATTTTCAAGGGTACTTGATAGTATCAGTTTTTGTGGCTGATCAATGGATTTTCACTGTTTCAGGGAGAAGTTAATTGTGTTAAATGGGATCCAACTGGTTCATTGTTGGCTTCATGTTCTGACGATAGCACTGCAAAGGTTATATGTGCTTCCTGCTCAATTTGTAGTCAAGTAGTTCCATTTTATGTCCGATAAGATAGTTGTTTGCATATAATATTTTTAATCTATAC
Source organism: Malus domestica (assembly GCF_042453785.1). Lineage (NCBI taxonomy): Eukaryota > Viridiplantae > Streptophyta > Magnoliopsida > Rosales > Rosaceae > Malus > Malus domestica. The sequence continues at coordinate 26,472,485 of NC_091675.1, forward strand.
TTATATATAATTAAAGATGGATACTGAAGTTGAACACAGACCTGGTATGGGGTTAATGTCATATGTTTTGTTTACTCTGGAACATGGGAAGGATAGGATTGATTAAACCAATCTCGTTTACTGCTTGATTAAAAGTTTTGAGTCCGATAATTCATATATAATATATAATTCTACTTTTCTTCATCTCACCCCTATTCAATGTAATATAGCCATTTTCAATTAAATGGATCAGTTTCGGTTGGTTCATTATTTTCCATTTGAGAAGAATATTGAATTTGCAACTCATGTAAAATTATGGTGTAGATATGGAGCATGAAGCAGGAAAAATATGTTCATGATTTAAGAGAGCATTCTAAGGTACTCCTCAGATTGTCATTCAAGTTTAATTTGCCTATCATGGCCGTTTGATTTTACTTTTCTGGAATCTTAGAAGCGTTGGAAATTTGTATTGTAGGAGATATACACTATCAGGTGGAGTCCCACTGGACCAGGAACAAACAACCCTAACCAACAGTTAGTCCTAGCTAGGTAAATATAGTGCTTCTCAGATGAAATGAGACGCCATTGGCTTCTGTATTGTTTGCATTGTGTTTGCCATGTGTTCCTTTATTATTTCAGTTAGAAGTTGCAAATTGTTTCAATAAGTAGCTTTTACATGGTTTTCATATTTTTCGAGAAAAGCTTAATGCTGTCAATTGAAATTTTATATAAAGAGAGCAAATGATTTATTACCTGTGTAAAACCTGGTTGGGTGGTAATTCTCCTGATTCATTCTGTGCTATGAAAGAAGTTCTTGTCTAACTTCTTATTGCCATTAACCCTATGGTGCTGTGAGAACTGTATGTTAAGCCACTGGTCTTTTGTATTCATGTTCTTGCATTTGCGGATTTCTGTTTTCACGCCCAAGCGTACTTGTCTTTATGTAGAAATATTATTTCTTGATAGTATTCAAACTTGCACTTTCATTCTGCATGCATACTCTGCGGAGAAATTACACCGACTACTTTCTGCGGGGGAAATACACTGAAGGTTTGTGTCATGGTTCTAAGTTTTGTGATTGTGCTTCTTGACAGTGCATCATTTGACTCCTTTGTGAAGCTATGGGATGTGGAACAAGGAAAGCTACTCTGCAGCTTGGATGGACACAGGTACTGGACAAAACGAACGTATGGTGTTGGAAGCTTGATAAAATTTCTTTACTTCATGGTGTATTGATACTTCAATTTGAATCAACAGGGAACCTGTTTATTCTGTTGCTTTTAGCCCAAATGGTGAGTATTTGGCCAGTGGATCTCTTGATAAATCCATGCATATCTGGTCACTGAAGGAACGCAAGATTGTGAAAACGTACACTGGAAGTGGCGGTATATTTGAAGTCTGCTGGAACAAGGAAGGCGACAAACTTGCTGCATGTTTTGCCAACAACACAGTGTGCGTCTTGGATTTTAGAATGTAGAACTGGAAATGCCAAACCTGTCTTGTATTGGACGTTGGTGGTCAATTCCCAGTCGTAGATTAGTTCTTCGTATTTGATTAGGATGGATGGCGAGTGTGTTTTAGGTGCGTAGGCATTGCATTTTAACCGTAGATCAAGGCTCGGCTCGCTAATGTTCATTTTGTTCGTAAGCTCGTTTCCTGATTCAAGTGTTAATCGAGCCGCTTTTCTAGGAGAGGTGTACAGGATTGTTTTCAACATTTTTAGTTAGGCTTGTTAGTGTAGTTTGCTTCTCTCTCAAGGTATGTACGGCATGCTACTGAAGATTCTCAGGAAGGCTGTTATTCCAACTATTTTTCTGGTTTTGCCTTGTGTTGACTACTTTGAAAGCGAAAGCCCCCGTACAATTCGGATACTGAAGAACCAGAACCAGAACCGGTTGAATTTGTCGATTGCTTTCTCTTGATAGATCAAAACCACGGTTAAAGGGGTGTGTTATCGCTCGGATTAGACAAACAAATTTAGTTACTTGTGGAAGGATCGTACTACAAGATATAAGAGAGAGAGAGAGCATCTCAGAGAAACTATGTTATGTTGATAATTTAGTATTCACCAGTAATCGCCACAAGAGCACGAACCATGTACAAAGTGGTGAAACCTATTTCTGTCCCGCATTACAATCTTTCGGCCCGTGATTTTCGAAAGTAACTTGGTCACAGCGTGACAATCCGAACACACGCGTAGGTTTTTCACTATTTTGATTGTTGTTCCAGCTTGTGTGCTGATTAGCCCGAAAGCAAGAGCAAGCTTCTCACTGTGAACTTCAAGGGATTGCTCCTTTTCTTTGTCCCCCAGATCATGTAACACAGTATCTACCTGTGGGGTGTAACCATGAGCCTTGAGCCAACGGTTCATCTCCTCGATCATCGTGTATATTTCTTTGCTCCTCGGGTTTCTCCTATCCCCTGCAAGGAACTCGTGTACCTTATTATCCACTTCAATGGAGCTGCAACCAGGCTCCTTCTGAATCCCACTGCTTTTCATCAAGGCCCTCACCCTTGCCACCCCATCCCAGTTCCCCGCTGCGGCGTAGATGTTGGAAAGTAGAATATATGTTCCTGAATTTGCAAGATTTTGGCCAAGGAGAAACTCTGCTATCTCCTCTCCCAAAGCAATGTTACCATGGAGTCTACAAGCCCCAAGTAAAGTTCCCCATAGGACAGGATCAGGATCAATCTTCATTTTCTTCACAAACTCGTATGCTTCTTCCAGCTGCCCAGCACGGCTAAGGAGATTTACCATGCACCCGTAATGCTCAATCTTCGGTTCTATTCCGTATTCATCCTTCATTGAACTGAAAAAAGCCCGTCCCTTGTTGACCAAACCAGCATAAGCACAAGCAGTCAAAACTCCGATGAAGGTTATATCAGTAGGACGGTAACCAATTCTACACATTTCAATGAACAACTGCAATGCATCTTGGCTAAATCCGTGCATTGCATATCCTACAACCATCGAATTCCAAACAACAACGTCCTTCTCCTGAATCCTATCAAAAACCAGACGAGCATCCTCCAAGCTACCACATTTACTGTACATGTCAATCAATGCAGTGCCCACATGAGCATTGACTCGAATTTGATTATTTTCCATGTAAGAATGAAGCCATCGACCAGACTCAAGAGCTCCAAGCTGCCCACAAGCAGAGAGCAAAGACAGCACGGTCAATTCGTTCGGCTTAAACTTTGCCGCCAGCATTTTCCTAAACAAAAACAAAGCCTCATTTGGCATCCCATGCTGAGCATACCCATCAATCATCACATTCCAACAAACCACATCTCTCTCCTGCATTCCGTCAAACAGTTTGCGGGCCGCCTCAATTGCCCCTCTTTTCGCATAGCTAGTGATCATCGCAGTCAGCGAAACCAAACTCTTCTCAGGCATTGTATCAAACAGCTGCCTTGCAGACACAACATCGCCGGCTCTTGCGTAAACATCCACAAGACCAGTCCTGACATACAAATCCGAATCGAGCCCGAGCTTAATCGTCTGGGAATGGAGTGCTTTTCCGGGCTCAAGCGGGCAAGTTTTCATAACAGCGGAGAAGGTGAAGCAATTGGGTTCAACGCCATTGGTGAGCATCTCGGTGAAGTACATGAGGGCAAGGTTCTGAAGACCCAACTGGGCATGGCTGTGGATAATGGAGGTCCAGAAGTAGACAGTGGGGTTGTCGGTGCGGTGGAAAAGGGCGACGGAGTGGTCGAGGCGGCCGAACGAGGCGTAAGAGCGTTGGAGCTTGAAGTTCAGGATTGGGTGGTGGTGGAGACCGTGACGGAGGAGAAGGGCGTGAATTTGGAGAAGGTGGTTGATGGATTTTGACTTGTCGATTAGGAATGTGAGTCTGTCAATTGAAGGTGGGTGGTTGCGGTGGCGGTGGTGGTGAGTGGGTGCCGTGGTGGCCAAAGTGGCGGTTGAGGACATTGTTTTGCCAACGCTATCTCAAATATTTGGCGCCCTCAATTATTTAGTGTATATTTATTATTTGTGATTTACTCGGTGTTTATTTCTCGCTTCTTTCTCAATTTCTTCTATTTTTCAATAAGTTTAGCCAGTCAAGCTAAAAAGTGAAAAATTAAAGATGGGTTACCCTTAAGTGCATTTTTTTTTAAAGGGAACTTTAATGAAAAATTTCGGTACTGTTCACCTCAACAAAAAAAAAATTACATTTTTACACTCAAAAGTCAATTATGGTACTATTCACTTTATCTTTTATTTTGTCCTTATCGTTAAAATTCAAAGTTTTCAAGCTCTTTTCATTAGTTTTTCTTTTTTTAAAAGAGAGATAACTGATGGCAAGTTATAGTTATTCACTCATTCCGAAGATCGGGAAGAGTGACAGAAGCATTTCAGCCTAATATCTAAATTATAAACAAAACACGATTAAAAAAAAAATTTACGGATCATTTAGTCAAATATTATTTGTACAAAATGGTTCTAGGAAACCCTTTTTAATTTCTTTGTAATCTTTTTTAAGTCGTTAAATTGAACAAATTTAAAAAGAAAAAAAAAGTCAAAATTAAGAGGCGGTATGCAAAAGCTGTAAAAGTGTGCGTAAAAATCACAATTTTATTTGTGCATTTAAAATTTGATGGGAATGATGGGTCATATGCACCCAAAATGAAAACTTACGGAAGATTGATAGATCCTGGAGATGCTGAGCAAATGTTGGTAAATTGGGTAATTTGGATTGGACAAATGTTGAATATCTCTAAAATTTAATCTACTTGATAACTAGTCTAGTCCAATGAAAAATTCCATGTGTTATACTATTATTTAACTAAATTTTATGTAACGACTTTCTTTGTTCATGTATTTTGAATCAAATATTAAAAAAGAAACTATTTCAATAGAATTGAGGGTAAATTACATAATACCTCCTCAAGTTTGAGGTCTATTACAACCTCATACAACATCTTTAAAACATTTCATTTTCATACCTCACCTACTATTTTATTTCAATATAATACATCAATTCCACGCTCCTTATCCACACTCCCAACCCTCATGTCTCCGCTCCGCCGATCGCCACCTCCCCCACCTCCACGGCAAGCTTCGCGTCGTCGACAACTTCAAAGATGAGTGGTTCACCGTCTTTCTTCTTTTCCATATCTCCTCCAACTTCGGCGACCTCTCCATTAGAGTCTGGGATTCCGACGGCAAGTTCCTCCTCATCGAAGTTGGCTACCACCTCCTTTGGTGGCTCAACCCCCAAAACAGCCTTAATCGCGTATTTATTCGCCAAGGCCAACTCCACATCGTCCCTAGAGCTCGAATCCCGAACCCTACCCTCACTGACTCCTTGAATTTCATTGTGAATTTCGGGCAAGAGGCAATTGTTCGTGGCACACAACCCATCATGAGTGACGAATGAGGCGTCGAGGTTTGATGGTATTTGGGTTTTGAGAATTGTAATGGGATTCTGGGTTTTGGGATTTTGGGGATGCAGATTGCAGGTTGCCCAGAGAGAGAGAGGGTGGTGGAGGAAAGTGGGGGATGGGTGGGGGGGGGGGGTGGGGATGGACGAACAGGAAGGAAGAGAGGGGTGGGGGTAGGGGTGGGATGTGGGTTTGCGGGGAAGGATTTCTAGGTTTGGGTATTTCTAGTTTTTATTTTATTTTTATTTTTATTTATTTTTAAATAAGGTTAATATTATAATATTTTTAATGTATATAAAAAAATTGCCACGTGGTAGTCACATCAGCACAAATGTGATAGCTACGTCAGCTCTTAATGGACCAATGGATGAAAAATGTAACGGATGTATTATATTTGAAATAAAATAGTAGGTGAGGTGAGGTATGAAAGTGAAATATTTTAAAGATATTGTATGAGATTGTAATAGATCTCAAACTTGAGGGGGTATTATGTAATTTACCCTAGAATTAATTTAATCCGAAATTCTCTCTGTATTTATTTGGTTACTCAAATTTTTGTGTGCTAGAGACAACAAAGCCTAAGCAGTGTTGTCTCTAGAGTTCCCACTAGATGTAATAGATGTAATATGCAAACTGGAAATGTTTGATCGATGACTGGGGAGGTTCACAAAGTCCTTAAAGGCACCTGAGTATAGACTAATGAAAAGGGTTTGAAAACTTTGAGTTTTAATGATAAAGACAAAATAAATAGTAAAGTGAATAGTACAAGGTTTGACCTTTAGTGTAAAAATGTGATTTTTCGTTAAAACTTCTTAAAAATAAACTCACAACTCTTTATTTTGTGTGTTGATGACACTTTTAGTGGACCGAAATAAATAAAAACAATGTAAGAGTCCTTTATAGTAATTTTACAAATCTAAAACAGGTGCAATGATGACTGGACCGAGCTTGAAAAACAAAACAAATCTAAAACAGGCCCAATGATATTTTTGCAACAGTGAAGAAAACTGATAGCTCCTTGAGTTCTAGCCTTCTAGGGTTTAAATCCAAATGCCCTAAAACCCTTGCCTCCGATTCCCCATTCGCAATTCCCAAATTTCCAGCCAGCAAAGATATGGCGTGGCGATCTGGGTCGTCCTTGTCAAGGTCTCTGATCTCAACCGCAAGAGCGTCAACATTCCGGTCATCTCCGTCGATCTCATCCCTCCCTCGCACGCCGCTTCGTAATCTCCTAGGCAGCAACTCCCGCCGCACCCTCTTCTCCCTCCCGGTCAATGCGGGCCAATTGGCCTGCGCGCAGTCGCTGATGCCATTGCACAGCGCCCTGGCTTCGGCTCGTCTCACAAGCCACATCTCCGTCGAAGCGCGCCATTGCTGCGAGCTGTCTCAGGGTACCTCCATTGATCCCTCGTAGTTTTTCTCTTTCTGCGGTGCGTCTTGTATGGACAGTTTATTTCCCCTTTAAATTTCATTGATTTTACTGTTAGCTGTGTGGTAGATTGATGAAATGGGAGTTTAATGATGAGGATTTTCAGTAGAAAGAAAAAAACAGATGGGAACTTTGAATATTTTCTGTGCGCAATGCACTATTTGTCTGCGCTTAATGGGGTTTTCTGAAGCGTGTGATTCATGATGCTTTGCACTAGCTTATTGCTTTTTACGGATTTTTATCGGTCTTATTGATTTTTATTTGTTTTGTCATCTGCATGTTCGATTTTGAGAAATGGTAGTGAATGATCAGAATTTCAATCGAAAATAGAGCAAAGATGGGAACTTTGAATTTATTGTATATGCAATGCAGTGTTTGTTCAATTGAAAATAAAGCTTATAGTTGTTTCTGAACCAAATAGAAATTGCTTGAGTGCGGAATGTGTATGTGATACTTTTGATTTTCTGTTGCATTTGGCACTGCATCGGTTTGTTTTATTGCCAAAATTTTGGTGGTAGATAATGAAAGCTTTTGTATAGGTGTTATTTTTCCTTCAAATTCCAATTAACTGAACGGAATTGTGGCTGCTAGACATTCAACTATCCATCTATTATATTGTGCCATCCCAAGTGAATGCTTGTTGGGTTATCCGATTCCAACTTGACAAGGCTACGTTATTGTCTATCTGTGTGGAAGTAGTGTCTGTTTTGATCTGCTTTTCAGCTTATCGGTCTTCTGGGTATTGTATAGGTACTTGAACAAGCTTCTGTTGGATCAACACAGCAGCAGTTGTTGCTACATTTCGTGGTGCTCTGATAGTGAAAGCATTCTGTACTCCTTATCTTTGATGAGGTGGGTATAGTAAGTAATTTCACATTTTAGTGGATAATTTCTAGTTTCACAACTATGTGTTCATTTTCTTATAAGCCATTTGACTTGTGTAGGCTTTTTTGTTCAGAATTACAAGACCATACAACTACTTAATCTGTCTGATCATGTTATTTTACTACTGTTTATTGCTATTTGAATCTATGGATCCAAATTGAAATTTAATACGTGACATAAAGGGGTTCAATCGTTGTTCCCGTAAGCTGCATTTGTTTTGCCTTAATCTTATAGATTTTACACTGGATGGTAAAAGGGTGTCATGATTGTTCAAGTTGTGTTCGTAGCCAAATGTCAAACCTTATTTATGAATCAGGTCAAATTCATGTTGATCGGGTCCATACACTTGCATGTCAACCTTGTTCGTCGGGTCCATACACTGCATGTGAACTTTGTTGAGAAATTGCTCTCTTCCCTATTCTTGTCTCTCATCGCATGTTTACTTACTACCTCCGCTTCACCAGTTGAACCAATTCTCGGTTCTGAGGGTATTGGATTACTAATTTTAAGTTGGGAGTCACATTTTTTATTCGTCACACGTTAGGAAGTAAGAAACGTGAATGATTCTCTTCTCATACTCATACATAGTAAGTAAACATGCGATCAATGTTTCTTGTTTAGGGACCGTATGGGTTTATCGGTGTATAAGTTATACTCTAATGAACAAGATAGTGAGTGATATGTGCTTCTTGTTTCTTCACATGCTGGTGTTTGAACCGCACCAGGCACACCCTGACCCGCACCACTGAAATCGATACGTGATTTGTCTCGCATTTCACATGTTGCATCCAACATGAGTTTGCAATTTGCACGAATTTGAGGGCCAGCTTGAATTCCATCCAAGCTCGGTAGGAAATTCCGATTCCGATCCAATTAATTTCTTGATTCGAAATTTTCCAATTCTGATAAAAAAAATTCCGAATTTTAATGAATCGAAATTGATGTCTGAAAATTTCGAATTTGAGATTGAAATGCACTTAAATATCGAGATTATTAGATACCATTTTAGTGGAGAGTGTTGGGTCTAATTTCACAAGTCATACGTCGAGAATTATTACTTTAGAGCCTGTCTTTCTGCAAGGGTTTGAGTTAGCTTCAGAATCTGGTATGTTTGCATCCCTGCAGTACAGAAACAAGCTGAGGGCATATATTTTGATGTTCCTCTCGAATCACCACTTGCTCGGCATCCAAACTTATATCCTTGTTTCGATCTTTATCGACAACTGCCTTACTTGATGCCGGGATAAGATTACGACTCTCTACATAATTTGCGTATAATCCCTCGAAACGATACGATTATTTGCCCTTCTTAGAGAACCAAATCTCTACCACTTCAAACTATTTCTGTATGCTCTGCATATTACTTCTCTGATTCTTGGTTGAGAGGTGGAAGGAGGGAAGGCAATAGTGTCGGTAGTACATAGCACCTAGTCTTCACTTGTTTCGTCATAGTGACAATGTAAGTCTTGAGTTCATATATCTCATGAACGATGACCGATTCTTATTTGATAATTTAGTATTAAACATTTGGTTTTCCCTTTTATGCGTTAAATTGAATTAGAAAACACTTGTTTTGCTTGATGATTAAACGGCACAAGCCGAAGAAGCAGTGTGGACAAAACAAATCCAATCTCCAAGCACACATATAATCTGACTCATCAATCCAACTCCACTACACAAACATTTTTTAATTTAATCCCAATCAAGATATAGAGAAAACTAGGGCTTCTATATTCAATTAATGATTATTAATTATTATTTTATTATTACTATTTAATCAGATGAGCACCAAGATTCTGATTTGTTTTATAAGAATTGTGTGGTGGTGGTTTCTCAGCTCCTATTGTACATATGTATATATGCACACGTAGCCCACTACTGCTACACGATCAAACAATTATCCACGGAAACCCCAATTGGGAAAAACAGACATCCCACCTGTATATCTGTATATGTCCTCACATACGTTATCAAGTTTGTTGACCAAATTTTGTAAAGTAGAGTTATTCACACATTTATTTTTATTTGTCACATATATTTTTAATTTCTGATTGTTAAATTGAATGAATTGAAGAAGATCTATGGACAAAAATTAACAAGGGTGTGTGAGAGGTATAAAGGGTGTATGAATAGCATTATCCACCATTTATTATTCACCATTTTGTAAACCATATGACATGATTTTAATGTTTGAATTATTATTCAAGTATTAATTAACGTGTTTATTTTTTTTATTAGTGACACATTATAATTTACAAATTTAATCTAAAAATTTGATATACCTAACATTACTCTTATTTAAATGTCAGTTTGCTGGGTCCTCCCAAACTCTTGATAAAGCTACCATTGCATTGCATTTCGGCCCCATATGTATAAGCAATTATTGGTAGCATCTTTTAACAACTCCACTCTCCTCATTGGTGGACATCATGTATCAACTCATTGATTGTGGGGTGTCTGTCTTTGTGAATAGTGGTAGCACCCATTGAATTGTTAATTGGTTTAGGGTTGAAGGTTCGGCTACTCAGAATAAAGGTATGGTGGTATTCATTTTCATCTGTAAGTGAGAGGTTTTAGGTTTGAATATTGTGGATGACGAATTCGATACCAAATTAGGTTGCTCATTGTGTGGCTTAGCCGAACTCTTCCTTCCCCTTAGTATAATTAGTAGCCAACACTGTGATCTTTTTCTCCCCCTCCTATCTGGACAAAAACCACATGTTAATGAATAGGAGGCAGATTCTCTGCCCTCCCACTTCCCGTGCTCTCTTGTTTATGTGGTCACGGTTAAGCAACGTCAACATTTTATATTACTATTCTTTTTTTGTCTTATTATCTCTATAAAAAAAATAACATAAAATGTTAACGTAACTTAACCGTTATTACATAAAACAGGAGGGCACGAGAAGTGAGAGGGCAGAGAATCTGCCTCCTAATGAATATTGGGCCTGTAAGATTTTTAATTTCTTGCAGCAGACAGATCAATCTCCTTCTCTCTGTAAGTTTTAATAATGTACATATCTAACCTCTGGCAAGACCACCTTACTTCACATCTAACCTCTGGCAAGACCAACTTAATTTTGCATGACAAATCGAATAAGTGTCAATAATCTGCAGAGAGTCCATCACATAAATATTCAAAAATGTTCTCTCGATTATCCGATAATCAAAGACTTGATGATTACTTATCATTTTATTTAAAATCAATGGTGGAGAACAAATATATGTGTTTTTAATTTTTTAAACTTAATATTTGATATTAAATTCAACTGTGACTGCCGATGAATCCTTGATCACCTGAACACAAAACTCCATAAACATAAACATATGCTGGAGGCTTTAAATCTTCACTAACGGGTCCAAATTATGTAGGGTTCTGGTTAGGGTTAGGAGTTGGGACCATATCTGTATCAATCTAGCTACGTACGTAGCTTCATTTACTACAAGCACCTTTTGGGCTCTTCTAAGCAACCCCAACTTGCCTATGTTCTCTAAGCAACATTTACCTAGAAGTGCTTTTTTATTTCAATTTTCCATCACTAGAAGCACTTTGGAAATTGGAAAGTTTTTATGGAATTTTCAGCATCTGCACATTTTCAGTAGTTAATTCAAAGTGTTTGTGATTAGTTCATCCATATGGAATCAAATTATATTGATGCTACTAAGAGGAGTGAAAGAAAAGATGAGCAAGGAACTAAGGAATCCTAAGCCTTGAATGGCCAATACTATTATGCATGACACAAGCAACTGGTCCCCTTAGAAGTCTCAAGCATCAAAAAGTGGGAGCACCATATAGATTTAGAGATAAAATATTTTGGTGATATCCAATGACACTGCCTCCCCACCATTATCATATTCCCTTTCCTTCTTGGACTGTTTAGAACATTAATTTCTTATATATTTTTTAATACAAGCGATATTATACTTTAAACAAGTATAAACAGCGAGGAAAATAACTCAAACCCAACAAATGTAGTTATGTCCACGTTTGCATTTTGAACACTAACTTAACTCCCTTCTTTTCCATCGCACCCCTTATTTAAGTCCAAGCTCCCCCACTTCTTCAACCCTCTATCTCAAAATCTCAATTTCTTATACCTTTTAAATTGAGTTTGTCTAGGATTTGCAATGATTTCCAAAAGGGAGCAAGAACAAGAAGCAGAAGCAGAAGCACAAGAAGCAAATGATGAGATTATAGAAAGTAATGATGAAAGATTAGGTGATGATCGTGGAGGTGATAATTTCGGAGACTGGTTGAGTTTAAGCCTCAACTCCAACGAGCCATCCGAGGCGGAAGTCGATGCCGATTTTCCGTCACCAAAACCATCCAATAGCAACAAAGTTTTCTCATGCAACTTTTGCCTGAGGAAGTTTTACAGCTCACAAGCCTTGGGAGGCCATCAAAACGCACACAAGAGAGAGAGGGGAGCTGCCAAAAGGTATCAGTCTCACAGAATGATGATGTCAGCGTTGGGGTTTCCGTTTACCCCTGTCGCTGCAGCAGCTAGGTCACTCGGAGTCCAGCCTCACTCACTCGTGCAGAAACCTAGCAGCAGGTCAGATGGGTCGATGGTGGCGAGATTTAGGGAAGCCGCCGCAGGTTTTGGGATGGCATGGACACCCTTCATGCTTGAAGAAACCATGGATCATAAATGGCCAGGAAGTTTCCGGATGGATCATCAATTACCCAGACAAGAATCAGATGTACATAATAAGCAGCTGGACTTAAATCTTCGGCTGTGATCCTAAATTCTGATCCTAGTATTGCTTGTATTTCAATCTAAATTCGTCTAAATAAATAATACATGTTTTAGGATCATATAAATGCATTTGTGTGCATTTTTTATCTGGACAGGATGTATAATTTGATAAATAATGCTTTGGTGCGTGTACTGTAGTTGATGGAACCTTTGCTATTGTTCCCTGTTCGTTGTTTAGAATAATACTAGGCATATCAACTTTTTATACGATATTAATATGATGTATCATTAATAGAAAATAAACACGTTAATCAATACTTATGTAATAATTCAGTCATCTATGAAGATGTCATATGGTTTAAATTAAAGTCTCCATAAAATTACCGGTTTGTTGATTGTATAGTGCTATAACGCCGAACTTTCAACTACTCCTCTTAGAAAATAATTCAGTTTCCTTCTGCTTTTTGTGAAAGAGAAAGAATAACAGTTTGTGCTTGAGGTTTTAGTGCAACCAAATTCTATTTGGAGTGGCAAGTGGCAACAAAAATTTGAATTGTCTTTTTCGGCCAATAGAATCTCTCTGGACCAGAATTGATAATTGGCTTCGATCTGATTACTTCTCAAATCATGGTCGGATCAATGGCTTAATGAAATGCTCATCCTTCGAAGGCTGGTTTGAGCATCTAAATTGGATCCTCATTGGGTTGTCAAGCACGGCCCATATATTATTTTTTAATGGGCCCTTTGGATTTCTAAGGCAGACCCATTCAATAAGGCTCCCTGCCTTTGTTCCACACGATTGAGATATTTGAAGAAAGATCGAGTAGTCATGAGGGAATTTCATGATGGATATTCATGGTAGGATTGGAAGAACTGCACAATTTAGACAAAATAAAAGTTGTCATCCATTTCTTTCTTTGTTAGACAGTTATTTTATAAATATTGATCGTATGTAACAAACACAAACCTAAAAGGACTACATAAGAACTATGCTTAACGTAGAGATAGAAGAGGGAGGAGCTGAGGTCCAAACTCATGGCAACTTTAGCTAATATCTAGCCATGGTCTAAATAGTTTTATTTAGCCCGAAAACAATGTCATCAAAAAGGTAAATCTCATTTAAGATGACATGGGATACTAGTTAGAGGTATTGTCAACCTGACTCCAAGAGTGAGTGAGTTTTTTTATCCAAAGGCTGATATTCACTTCGTTTAGTTATTCTGTCGTCAGTTTTTATAATATTTTCTATTCATAAATCTCATAGAACAACAATAGATGATATCATATTTAATGGTGAAAGATATGATCAACAGCCCAAATTTAAATGAAATGGTTAAAATAATATTTAAATATTTAGCTCAATCTTACCTCAAAGAATTTAGATTTTTTTTATCTGAAAATTTGATATTACCCCTTGAAACTATATTCTCCTTTACTAAAACCCATCACCTTTTGTTTTCTTGAATAAAGTCCATTGACTAGCCTCCAAATAAACAAATTCTTTAATTAAGTTTGACTGTTCAAATTGTATATTTTCAAAATGCCTAAACTACCCCTATTAATACTTGGATAGAGTTTTTTGATCAGTTACTTGTTATATCCATTTAAACTGACACACCCCGACCTGGAAAGGTCGAAGCATGCTGGCCGTCACCGTGAGGTGACGTAACCATAAGGGTAAGTGATGCAAAAAGTGAATAAAATTAAAACTAATTAGAACTAAACAGTGAAAGAGTGCGCAATTCGTGGGTTGAACCCACTACAATTATTCAGAGCGTAATAGACAGTGAGACTACGAAAGAGTAGTCAAAGCAGCCAAAGTACACTTATTACATAATAGTGATAAGTTTGTACGTCTAAACAGAAGGAAATGTTAGAACTGCCGTGATTCCTCGAGTGCCACAGAGAGTACAGCTATCTAGGTCCTGGAAGGGCGAAAAAAAAAGTTGAGTGGGTCAGCAGAACAATGCTTATAAGAAAACCTTTATCTTTGAATATACTAACCCCTCGCCGTAAAACAAGTATAGTTTTCTCAAAACATACTACGTAAGTATGAAATCCAATATATCAACCATATAACCAGAAATATGCCAAGTAAATGATGTATCATATGCCACAATAATAATCATGTGATAATCAATATAACTAAGTGCTCATCCATCTAAGTTAACACACAAGTTCGAACAAATGGTTTCTGACACGAACAAGACTGAGTGTAATCAATATGCTCTAGTACTACGATCATGTGAAGACTGGTGCAAAAGCACATCACATACAAGTCGGATCGCCTAATGCAATCTACCGGACAAGACTGGCACCTAAACTTGGATCCAAGGTGAGCAAACGGTGTGGATGTGAACATACACGTGAAGGACTGGCCCTGACCCTGGGGCGAGTACTAACACCAGGTGTAGCAAGATGAGCATGTATACAAGTATGTATGAATGCCATGACAGTAATATCAGAACCATATAGTAGCATTTATCATAATTTATATCACAATAATGATGTTAGGCAATATAGGCGTAAAAGTGAAGTAAATACGCATTTATGGAAACTATAAATATATATAGGTATAAAACAACTGCCCACTCACAAGTATGTCATTGGGTCGTAGCCCCCGAGCCTAGCTTGGCCTCGAAAATCCTCGGAATAAGTTTCCCCTATATGTGAAATAACTAAATAACATTAATTAAAGCACATAACGAAAACCTAAATAAAACCCCCATAGTTTGCTCAAACCTAGGGTGTAAATATATGAAATCGATCTACTCGACGACACGAACACACACGTGTCAACCACGCGCCGCCCAAAGTGGCTGTCCACGCGCGCCCACACGCCCCCGCGAGTACACTGTACTCGCCTTCTTCGCGAAAATCTGCAATTTTGCGGATTTTTTGCCCAACTTCCAGAGCCCATAATGAGCTCGATTCTCAACCAAATTCACTTCTACAAAAGCCAAATTAAAGCTAGGAATGTCATCTACCGATCCCAATTTACAGAAAGTTCGAATATGGTTTGAGTTAATTAGAAATTTGGCCTGAAAGTAGCCAAACGACCACGGTTACAAATTTTCCAGAAACTGAAATTTTCTTCCTAACTTCCAGAGTTGATTTCTAACTCGTTACTTAACCAAACTCAGTTATTCAAAAGCCATTTTGAAGTTAGGAATGTAGAGAACAAGTTTGTACTTAGAAGAAGTCCAGTTGTGGTCGAGGTTGACCAGACAAATGGTTTGAAAGTGACTAAATGGTCACGGTTCTTGAGTGAAAAATGGTAGGTTCTCCTTCTTCTCGAGTTTTTGGGTAAAACCACACGTTCAAAACACAAACAAAGGATCAATAACAACCCATAGAAGTGAAATGAAGGTTCTAAAGGTTTCTCAAGGCTTACCTAAGCCATGCATGGCCTGAAAATCGATATGTCGAACTCACCGAGTCGACCTTCCGAGTTGGTGAGTCAAAACTCGTCCACACCAGATTTCAAGGACATGGTTGTGATCGTGGGACTGAAACGATCACAATGGTGTAATTTGTTTTTCATGTTTGTGAGTTTTGGTATGTTTTGTGAAGGTTGCAGAGATGAAGAAGAAGAAGAAGAAGAAATGTGGCGTGGGAGAGGGAGAAGAGAGAGAGAGAGAGATGCTTTTTTGATTGAGGGAACAGAAAATAAAGAAGGGATGGGATAGCTGAAAGTGGAATAATGCAGAGAAGTGCATGGGATGGGTTTTAAAAGGAATCCAAGGATAGGTTTTTAGATTTCCTACAGTAAAAGGAAATCGAAATCTATCTGAAGTAGATGTTTTTACACTTTAAAATTTACGTCTACTCGTACTAGCGTGTACAATTTAAATGCGATAGCGAGAAATAAAAAGGAAAGCGATAAGAATAAGTCCACGTCACTTGCCAATAAGGGCATAATCGTCAATACACATACTCGGGAAGAAATTACATAGAAAAATTAGGGACGGGTCGTCACATAAACAATTTTATATATTTTACAAAATAATTCATGCCATTCATTGTATATTCAATGTATGAACTTTCAAATTGTTATAACGTGCCGATTGAAAAATAATAATACTAATTTCAAAATTTTGTGCATTAAATATATAAGTCAATTTACCTACCAACACAACAATAAACCTAAAACAGCTTCTACGAATACTCCAATCCCTAATACACAAAACAAAAGCTATATGTTCGTGCAATTTTTACCTACAAAATAGTAATTTTCCTATTCCATCAAACCAAAATTTAAAGGGTCTAATTTACTTTCAAAATGGTCTAATTTACCTACATTATTTATGTGCATTATATTAAAAGTTTATTTAATTGCCTACAAGCACAAACCCACAATGTCACAGCCCGTCCCGAAAATTCTATATCGGGAGCGTGAAATGACGGAATTACCCCTTAGCGGGGACTAAGGTACGTGTGTCACATTATTGGTTAAATATATACACCCCTAAGTTCTTGGAAAATAATTTAAGTTTGGATAAAAAAAAATGGTTTTGTAAATTTGTATGGTTAGGGTTTGACGTGGGATTTGTTTGGTGACCACACACACCCTCGGGACATTTTTCCATTTCCTTCCCCGTGTCTCTCTCTCTCTTCTCCATTCAATCTCTCTCTCATTCTCGAACTGTACGGACCAATGCCAAAACCCCCTGAAACTTCATAGATCGAGGATTTTGAAGACACCATTGTGCTCGTGAGGACTCTACGAACTCAACCACACCCATTTCAGGTAAGAAATCTTTCGATTTCACGTTGAAACCATAAGCACCAATTTTGGCACTGTTCATGAACTTGGTGTTGGTTGATTTTTAGGACAATCCAAGCTTATAGTGAGCTTAGGGAGGTTCTAAGGAAGCTCGGGGACATTCGTTTGGAAGTTTTGGACGTCGGGATCACCACGTTCAAAGTTGGCCGGTTTTCGTGGGATTTCTCCGGTGAGATTTCGTGATTTTTAGAGCCTTAAAGTAGTATAGCGTGAAACTACATGTTGAGGGCTTCAAATTGATATAAAATTCGAAGAAAACGGTTGAGAAACGAAGGAGAACAAGCAATTACAAAATTCGCCGGAATCCGGCCATCGGAAAAACCAGTCCGGCGACTGGCTGAGGAAGATAATGCGCGTGGGGGCGCGTAGGTCCGTGCCACCCACGTCGCGTTGGGGTGCGTGGCAAGCCTAAAAATTTTTCTAAAAATTCCTCGACGTCCATGACGTCGAGTAGGTCAATGTGGTATATTCATATACCCAAATTGAGCATCGTGTGAGAAGTTATTTTGAATTGTTGGTTATGTGTTTAAATTAACGTTTTTATAGTTGTTTCACATATAGGTGACACCTATCCCGAGGACGAGCGCATCCAAGGACGTCACAGGGGTTACGACCCATCGACTTATCAGTGAGTGGGCAGTTTTGTTTTCGTATTACCTATATACTACTGTTTTTCCCAGAAAATGCATTTATATGAAAATATGTTTTAAAATGCCATGCATGCAATTGATGAGATATTTGAATAGATAATTGATGCATATATATGTGAATTGACGCTGTTGACGCACATGTGAGTTTTTACATTATTCATACGATTTATTTTATGTGAATTATGTTGAGAGCTCATAACCTGCACCTCTGGTGTTAGTGCTTATATTATTCACCACACCGCACGCTCGCCTTGGATCCAAGTAGGTGGATGTCGTACATCCCTCTAGAGGTGGTTCCGACATGCCAGTCGTACAGACCATTAGAGAGGTTCCGACTGGTGGGTGACCTTAGATTATGTGCACAGATGATTGATGAGAGAAGCACTAGAGCGTATTATTTCACCATCTTAGTCGTACAGACTACTATAGGTAGTTCCAACTTATGTGCAGTGTAGTGCCGTATAGGTCACAATTGGTGACTCCGGCAGGGCTGTACAGGTCACAGTTGGTGACTCCGGCTGGATGGGATAGTGAGCTATATAATCAACCGTACAGGACCATTGTAGGGTCTCCGGTTGATTTATTATTTCACCTGATTTATATTGATGCATTCATATTATATTTTCGCATGGCATGGCATATTCTTTCTGAGATGTTATGTTGATAGTTGGTGAGCGGAGTTTTGATGATATATGTATATATACGTTTATATACTATTTTTCTGGGAAAGTATACAGGTTTTACGGTGAGGGGTTAGAAACGTTTTAAATGAAATGTTTTTGGAAAATCTTTGGTTTTACTGACCCACTCATCTTTGTTTTGCGCCCCTCCAGGTTCTAGTTAGCAGTTGGTGGCTCACGAGGTCTTTTTCGGCATTCTGACAGACGTTCTGCATGTAGGACTCACCTGCCCGTGTTGTACTTTAATTATGGTCCTACTTGACTGCACTTATACCTACGCTCTGAATTCGTGTGTTTTACTTTATAACTCTCTCTTGTATGCTAGTAGGTTATTCTGCTAGTGGTTGGTTTAAATTCCTTCATATTTCTGTTATATCTTGCTTCCGTGTCGCACTTTTGGCTACGTCACGCTCACGTGACGGCCAGCACGCCTTGATTCTAGGATCGGGGTGTGTCACACAACATTCGAACATTATCTAATATCACTAATTTGTTTTTTTGGAATAGGTAAATTAATTTAAATGTAGGTAAATTAGTATAATATTAATAAGTAGGTAAATTAATTTAAATGTAGGTAAATTAATATAATATTTTATAAGTAGGTAAATTAAATTAAATGTAGGTAAATTAGTATAATATTTGTATGTAAGTAGTTACATGATTCAAAATGCAGGTATATTAGTAGAATATTTTATAAGTAGGTAAATTAATTTGTATGTAGGTAATTACATGATTCAAACAGTATTATTTTTTCCGTACAAGATACGTCTTTTTTTAATTTTTTTTAATTTGGTAAATTAATTTATATATGTTGCTAATATATATGATACAAGAAACGTAAAATATCCATATGGATTTAATTGCTCATCATAATTAGGATGAGTAAAAACATTTATTGACCAAATTAGGATTTTGTGGCATAAGTTGTAAATGTATTGTAATAGTTGGTCATATATTTGTCTACATGATAGTCTATTTGAAATTTGGGTTTTATTTGAATGTTTAAATTTAGATGGGTTTTTATTTGAAAAATAGGAGTTTCAAGGACCTATATCTAAAGAACCATTTTTTTATTAAAATATTCATAAAAATAAATTAAGATACCTAACAAAAAATATTTGAAAAACTGTTAATTAGAAGAAAAAAATTAAGGCTAAAATACTCGTCCAACATTTAAATACTGATGCGTTGCTAAATTTTAGCATTGGAGGGTTCGGAGATAAAAACAATTTGAAAACCTAAAATTTGTCTTTCATGTGCCAAATTTTAGTATTTAGCAACTCCTCATGAAAGATGGTTTAAGAAACTAAATAAGACTGTAAATCAGAAGCTAGAAACTATATTACTACTTGACTAACTTTATTCCTTCAAGTGAAATTCCATTAAAGAATATGTCAAGGATTTCCAGCAAATAGGGTTAAGTAGGATACATGTTCTTATCACTGATTAAGGGGTAGAAAATAATTAGATGGCATTCACAAAAGCACAAGCTAATTGGAATGTATCGGCCAATCAATGATCTTCCAACACTCTACCCATAGCAGCAGGGCCGGCCCTGAGAATTTGGGGGCCCTAGGCGAGCCTTCGAAGTGGAGCCCTAAAATTCCTTGATCTACGGTCCTTTGTATATTGATTTGTATAAAAAAGAATTTGCTAAATACATAAAAAGTTCTATTTTCACATCAAATATCATTAAAAATTAATATCAAAAGAAGATAAATATACAAACATTATTTAAACATTACACGATTCACGTTTTTAGACACAGATGTACTAAATGTTTGCAGTTAAGAGTTTAAGATTGAGAGTGAAGAACAATAAAACTTGATGATCACGAGAGTAATTAACAATAAAACTTGATTGACGAGTATAATAAATTGAACGCCAATTGTTTTTCTTGTGTTTTTTTTCTTCTAAAATCAACATCACACTAACGAATTGAATATTAAAATAATCCATTGAATAAAAAGTTATTGAAAAGAAATATATAAAATTCAAAGTTTTGATTACCTTAAAGTACAATCTTTAAGACCATATGATAGTTGGTTTAAACATTTAATAGAAATGGAGAGAATAGGAAGTTGGTTTAAACATTCGATAGAAATTGAGAGAATGAGAAGTTGAAAGAAAAAAGATTGCTAAGAGACTTGAGTTTTATAACTTTATATGCATTTGGACAGATGGATTGGGAGTTGGATAGATGGATTGGCAGTAAATTTGAAAAACAAGAAAAATTAAGAAAAATCTAGTGATTGAAATGCAGCTTTGTGTTTCAAACTCAACACCCCAAAGAAAAATGAAGCCAACATTTCAACTGCACTAACAAATGAATTATGATATTTCTTACTTTTTTTTTGTATTTATATGTTAATTAGAAGATATAAATTTTTTTGGGGGCCCTTCCGAAGTGGGGGCCCTAGGCGGGCGCCTACTTGGGCTACCCTTAGGGCTGGCCCTGCTCAGCAGCCATGAGAAGTTAGACAAGACTCCTCATAATGAAGTTGGCCAACGTTTAGAGGGTGACGAAACCATAACACACAAATAATATATATAGTACGAAGAAATTAAAACCAAGTCTGGAACTAAATTAAGATAAGAGTAGAAGCGTGCAATATGATATAAACGTTTATTACAATGCATGCAATGCCAGAGCATAAATATAGTGAAGCATAACATAGAGCATTCTCATCCTTGGTAGGTTGGATATTACACAACTAATAGGAAATAAATTTCCTACATTAACTAAAGCGGATATCAGAACCAACAGTGATCCCTCGCTCGCCACAAAATCTAGTTACTAAGTCCTAGAGGGGCGCATAACAGTAAGTGTGAGTGAGCAAAAATAAAAAATTATCAAAACATTTGCTTTTTGTAACATAGTAACCTCTCTCTGTAAAACTTATATAGTTTTCACAATCATACTACATAAAAGTATGAAAAGTCAACGCGAATGGTATAAAAGCATATGTGCTAAGGATATGGGTAAAACACAAGTATCTCAATAGCATAATATGCTCATCAAAATTATGGAGACACACGTTTCTATGCAGAAAGTAGCTATGTGAACAGACTGTGTAATAATCTACGGTTGAGTACTGCATAAGCGTGAAGCTAGCTCTAGGCATGTCACATATGAGTTCTAGATGCAAAAATAGCTAGTATAGGCTCACGTCTATAATGGATGCAAAGCAAGCGTATAACAGTACGATGTGAACATACATGTGAAGCTAATCCTGACCTAGAAGAATACTGTAGACACCAGTGTAAGCATGCATGATGAGCAGATAAAATATGCATGATCATTCTATCGTAATTTCATGAATCTAAACATCATCACTAATTATTTTTGTAAGTAAAAGCATGGCATGATGTAAAAACACTTCATAATAGACATTATGAAATTTAAAACTATAAAATATAGGGGATCCTAATGAGAGAAGATCCACTTCATGTTTTGTTGTTTTTCTTGGCTCTAGTTCAATTTCTTGGGCTTAGAAAAAGTAAAATATTGTTTCCAGGTCTTCGACAAAAGTTGAGTATAGAGCTCTTGAAATCACAGCAGTAGAACTTGCTTGGACCAGATGATTATTTTGTGATTTACATGTTCTAATTTCATTAACTCCTATTATATATTGTGACAATATCTCAGCTATAGCCTTGTCTACCAATCCTATGTTCCATTTCCAGTCTAAGCACATTGAAATAGATTGCCCCTTTGTTCGTGAGAGAGTTATAAGAGGCGATCTTCATGTTCAACATGTATTTTCTGTGGATCAAGCTGACATTTTGAGTAAAGAACTTCTTGAACCTCTTTTTCACCAACATTGTGATAATCTCATGCTTAGTTCCACCAAACATGAGCTTGAGAGGGGATGTAAGAGTGATGAAATTGAAGGTCCAACAAATGACACTTGTCAATAGATAAGAAAGTTTGTTAAGGATAGAATCATCTTAGAATCTTAGAGATAAGTATCTTATCCTTTGAGAATATAGACTACATCATATGTTTGTAAGATTTGTTTTGATCAATAAGAAAACTTTCCCTCTCTACAATCTTGAATCGATCTCTCTTTCTATCTGTGTTCTTTCTTCCTGCTTTTTACTCAAACACCATTACTGCAATACAAGTTCATTCTGAATCTTGATATGTGCAACGCACAGAGGTTTGAGGACTTCAGGATGTCGATGATATATAGTTGGCGTGACTTTTCTACCAGGAAATTAATGGAAGTTTGTGAAAGATGAAATTAGATTGAATGACCAATGCAGTACTGTGACCATAGATATGTCAATGGAACCTGCCTTTCACTTTTCAAAAAGTATATGTGGTAAAGAGTAGTGAATAAAATCAAGAAACATATCATATCACTGGAAAGACAAAAAAACACACATCATATCACACTGTAACAATACAGAGACTTATAATTTTATAAAGTTCAAATAATATAAAAACTAATACAAACACAGATAACACATATATGATAAGTTTATTTTTTACTGAACAAGGAAACATACGAAAATGATGTGTTGTGAGAGATAATGTTACGAGCCCATTCTAGTCTGACGAAATTTGGCAGATAAGATTATGAATTTCTACTATGATATGATAGAGAAGAGATATAAAATAGGTCATGGGAAAGAGTAAGTACCAAACTGATAAAATGGGAGTGGGAATATTATCGTGCACATGTCAGACATAAACAATGCATGGGAATGATGTCTCTTGAAAGCAAGAGCTGAGATGTTTGCTGTTTGTATTCTTTGTGCAGAAGAACAAGCTCTCTACAATGTAGTCAATATTTGCAGGAAAAGCTACGAATTGAAAGTGATAACTTAAAGGGGTGAGTGAGGATTGAGAAAGTAAATATCCATACTGAAAATTATCATCTACAATTCTAAAAGAAAGAAAGGTTACTGAAATGTAAATTTCCCGAAATTCTCATAGAAGAAAATGAAATTCGGGCATTTTTTTTCCCCCTAGTTGTTAGGTTCTCTTTTGTTATCTCATCTCCGTAGCAAAATTGGCTAAATAACGTGACAATTGCTAATCAAAATCAAATATTAACGGCCACTTAATACTACGGTTTAGTGGTATTCCTCTTTACTTGTAGGTGAGATCTTAGGTTTGATTCTCGCCAAAGGTGAAGTTGAAACATATTATTATGGCAAGCCTATTGTAAAACTTAGCCCTACTCCTCCTTTAGTGTAGATATTATTGTTTGTTCAAAAAATCAAATCAAATAGTAACGACATATCGATTAATATTGTCAAGATAATGATTAAATATTGATGACATAGCAATTATATCGATCACATACTAAAAAATGATCATTTTAGCCAATTTGCCTATACAAAAAAATTCAATGCCGTTTCACCTTAAAAAAAAAAAAAAAACTAAAATGTATGTTTTTTTTTTCTTTTTTGAATAAACCATATATCTATACTAAGGGGTAGGAGAGTGAGTCAAGTCTTACAATGTCTAGCCTAATATGTTTTAAAACAAAATAGATTCCTTCCTTTTGTAAGGTTCAAAATGATCAAGACCTCCACCTCAAAATGGAGTTATGCCATTTGGTAGCCCACAAGGTAATTAGCATGCTTTCTTTTTTGTTGAGTTTTCACTGAAAAATGCCATTGTTTGACGAGTATTGCATGGACAGCATCAAAAGGTAAGCATGACTATCCCTAAATATTGACCCAAAAAAGAAAATGCAGAGCACCAAGCCAAACGTGCATTTCGCACGATTTTCTTCTGCGCTTTCGCTTGGCTATTAGCTATATTAATCAATCCATGTATAGTGCACTGTATTTGTCTTCACCAAATTTATGCTTTCCCCTTATCATTTCATATTCTCCTATGCAATCCCGTCCCAGCCACAAAAAATAAGTAATAAATAAATCATTGTATATAATACATATAACATAATGCATGAATATAAAACACTGATCCTTATTTCAGCCAACCATCTTGACCATGTTTTAATGTTACTTGCAGGTAATGAAATGGTAAAAGTCAATCATTTGGAAATTAAGGGTTGATCAGTTTTTATGTTGTAAAATTTCGGGAAAAGAGTTAGGCCAAATGGACTTTAATCGATTTTTATGCATATAGAAGATCTAATTCATTGAATATTTACAACGTATGTAGTTTTCTTATGAGAGCAAAAGATTGGTTTGGGATGAGAATGTGACCGAGTCCTTAGTCAAACATGCTTGCCTCTTTGCATGTCCAAGACTCCAAGTCCTTGACTCCTTGCCCTGGTTAGCTGTTACAGTATCTTGCTTTCTTTAATAATCTAAAAAATTGTTTTCTCAAATATTGTAATGAATAATAAATTCTACTATGTAATTGATTTCAATCGAATAAAGCAATCGTTCATTTTCAAACACAAAAATAAAAAAATAAAAAAATATTAGAATGAATAAAATAATATCAGAAGAATTACTCATAAAAAATAATTTCATAGAATACAACAACAAACGGAGACATCATGTGTTATATAGATAGGATCCACTCTCTCTAGATACATATTGATATACTTTTTGAGTTATATATATATTTTTAACTACTGATTTTGCTACTGAGACAAACATAACAAAAATGTGACTTTTTTTATCAACATAAACCGGCCTGCAAGGAATAGCGTCCAAGAGGCAAGAAATAATGTAATATTCTAGCCTGGCATATAACAATACAAATTAATGACTTATAAAATCGTTTTATATTAAAAATATAATGCTATTTAAACACACAAAATCAACTTGTACAAAAATATTTATCCCTCGCTAAGAACTCGTTCTAATCTAAAATTTGTGCAAAATATTTGAATCGCGGCATATTGTGCAACAACCAAAAAGAGAAGTCGATCACAGCGGTCAACGTTTTGTTGAAAGATGATTTCAGCGTATACTTTTACAATGAGTAATTGGAGCAATGTCACTTGCAACAAGTGTGTACTTCATCTCCTTTCTGAGCTGGATTTATGCAACTTGCAGAAACCACAGCTACATATCTACTCCAAAAATGAACAAACATGTAGATAATATGCTACATCAAATTTCAACATGTGAGACATAGAAAGTTACCAAAAGAAAATTTTCTAAAGGATATCCAATGAGTAAAGCACTACATTACCACAATAAACTCAACATCTTTAATTAAAGTTTTATCTTTTTGTGGGGAAGGTATGTGGAGCAAACGAGGATTAATTAGCTACAAGTACAATTATTGACGAGACATCATTTGCAGGTTCTTCCAATACTTTTGTGCTCAACAAATTGTTCTATTAGAATGTTCTTAATTTTTCTAAGAACACAACTAGCATCAGTGGCGGAGCCAGAATTCTGAATGAGGAGGGGCCTTTCACAAATATGTATATATATATATATATATGTGTATATATATATATATGTGTATATATATATGTATATATATATATGAGTGTGTGTAAAAAGTTGAATTCATAACATGTTGACATATGCAATTTGTGTAATCCTCACAAAACTGAAAAAAAATTCTCTTAAATTCAATACTAAGAAGAAAAAAAATGTAAAAACCCAAACAACCAAGTAAGAGGTAGGTTGTGGAAGGCTAAAGAAAATACAAAGAAGTAGAAAAGAAGGAAAAGGGGGAGAAGTCTGTAAATAAAGAAGGTGAGTTGTTTTAGAAAATTATAGGGTGTATATTACTGTTAGGTGAGAGAATCGAACCAGAAATGAAGTTGCTTTTTCCCTTTAAAATTGCACATCTCTTTTAAAACTCCCCTGCCAAACTTATCGTTTCATTAGACAGCCGAAAAGATTTAAAATCAAAACAGCTTAACGACGTCGTTTGCTTCATCTTCTTCCATGAGGTTCACACCTCAGATGAAGTTAGGATGGGCCAGGGACTACCCTAGTCCCTTGATGGCTCCGCCCCTGACTAGCATCTCTCCATTTGTTGATTTTCTCTATATGGTAATGTTTCACCTGCTTTAATTTATGGTGGGGAAGAAGAGGGAGAAAGATATGACAGATGATGTGGGGAGAGAAAAAAAAAATTGAATGGAAGGACAGTTTTTTTTTTTTTTTCTTTCTTTCTGAATACATGATATTATCTGCATTAAGTGGAAGGACAATCAAACAATAAGATGTAAAACGTGATTTATTAAGTACGGGGCTAATGCTAAAAATGAAACTACAAAATGGCACGGGGTTGGAAATACTTACGAGGACAATATATAAACCCCAGTTCAAATGCCAGATTAGAAAGGCGGTCACCCACCATATTAACAATTTTAAACTCATTCTCACATGTAATTTTTCTTTCTTTCTATTTTCTCTTTCTCAGATCTTGTTAATTGAAAAAATAAACAATAAAACCGTTAATCTGTATTTATATAAAATATGCAAATTTAATTTGTTTACAAATTGATAAGGGAGATTAGCTTCCCTAATCCCTACGACCATGTCAACTACTTTTCCATGGCTTAAGAAGTCACACTTTACTACTTGAAAAGCCAGTTTATATATTTTTCCCTGAACTTTCATAACTTGGTTTAAAATGGACTGAGTTTTTAATCCTTTTAACGGTAAGAGTTATCATATATTAATACCTTAACTCAGTCGAGAAGAAACACCATAAATAAAAATTGAGATAAAAAATAATTAAATTAACAAATATATATTGGTTTACGTACAGCAGTTGAATATATTTGTTATGGCTGTTCAGGGCCACTAGTAATTAGTCATCGTGAGTTACCATTTAAAGGAGTTAATGTGCATCATCATATGCTATATTATCTTTTTCAGTAGACCATGATGATGCTCTAAAGTTCACAAGAGCTATAGTCATAATCTCAATGGTGTTGAGCTGGAGGATGGTGCTCTACACGCAATCTATATATTTAGGGTGATTTGGAATCTGGGCTCTTTTTTTAATTTTCCCTTTCTCGTTTTTTTTTAATTTTTAATTTTTTAATTTTGAGTGTTCCAAAGTTATTTAGCATTTCAGATATTTTAACTGCTAGATTTTTGTTTAAACATACAAAAATTAAGATCTAATGATTAAAACATCCGGAGCATTCAAAATCTTTTGATATATATCCAATGCTCAATTTCCATGTTCCTCTATGTGGATTATTGCATTGCATGCAGAACTATTATTTACCAGCCACCACAACGTGGTAAGGAGAAGAAAATCAAAGAGTGACCTTAAAAGCATAAAAATTTGAAATCAACTAGAGAGAAAACTTCAAAGTCACTTATATACGACACCATGAAAGGATGTATTCATAGGAAAATGATAACCGCACATAATTTTTCTCCTCTTACACATCCCTATTTATTTACTCATGTATGTTGTAGGAGAACAAAACGAGTGTGTGATATAGGCTACCAGAGCCCTAAGCTTGCTAGGGTTTAATTAGTTTCATAATACTGCCACTTAGTATGTACGGTCTAGTAGTAAAAGTGAAAAATCTTAGGTTCGATTTTTACTAAAGGCGAATTTGAACCACATTATTTGCTAACCCATTGTGTGGCTAAGCCCACCCCTCCCCCTCTCCCTTGGCATAAATAATATCGTTTGTTAAAAAAACAAATAATTAGTTTCATAATACTAAATACGATAACAACAAAAGTATTAAAAATATCCTCTAAACATAGAAACATTAGGATTTGGCAAAAAATGTCTGTATGTCGATAGCATTCTCTTCAAATGGTTGATCATGACCCAAATCTAACATTGAGGCCTTATTCAAATTTGCTTGAATTTTACTGCCAAACTTACGTCTTTCAATCGGACTATCAAACCACTCTACAATGAATATCAGTACCTTTTTTCTTGTTGTTGACATGGATATTAATACCTTCGCAATCACTGAATACCTAATATACGTCTCAGAGCATAAATATTTCTTTTAACCTACAAATAAACAAATTGAAGTTGTCTTTTCCTCTTGCCTCAGATAGGACCATCTTCGACATAATTGTGTGTCACTTTTATCTTCTTCTGTTCTTATTGGCTGTTTCAGTGTAAGCATATATATATGGTTTCCACGGACAGCGACATGACCTTCCAAGCCAATTCCATATAGACTATCATGTACAAAAGATTTTTCCAGTATTTATTTAACAAATATTTGCTTAATTCTCTCATTGCAACGTTGCTGTGGGATAGCCTACACGTAACTCTTTAAAGTGTGTAGCCTGCTGAAATGTCCGACGATGTATCTCACACATGCCTACACGTACAACACTCCTGCATGATGCATGCCAATAGATTAAACTAGTTTAGTCAGCCGTCGTCAATTGGGAATCATTTTGTTACCAAAAGGCCTCTTCGTTAGCGGATGTGGTTTCCTCTTTTATATTTGAAGGGTGGTGCTATTCACAAACATATTTTTACCTTCTACAGATTTTTTGTTAACTTCTGCCATTTGATTTTTTTCAATTTATTCGATATGAGAGCCAAAAATTGGTAGGATGCATAGAAGGTAAAAAGAGGTGTGTGGATAACATCATTATTGAGAATGAATCTCATATTGATGAAAGGAATGACCTTACATGTGCTTATAAAAAGTTTGACTACTCCCTATATTGCTAAGTGGTTTTATGGTGGAACCTCAACTTTCTTAATGGTATAAGAGCCAATTTGTCTCATGTGTCACTAGTAAAAAAAAAAAACCCCTTGTTTTGCACGACGAAACACACATCGTAGCGCAAAATCACTTTGCTTTGCGTGACGAAATTTTAAACTTCGTCGTGCAAAGTCTTGTGCGATGAAATTTTACGCGACGAAACACACGTCACGCAAAGTCACTCTGCGCGACGAAACTTTATTGTCTCGCAAAGTCTTCACAAAAATAAAAAAAATAAAAAAAATAATTTTTTAAATCTTTGCGCGATGTAATCCAAATATTTCGTCGCCTGTACCAATTTATTTTTGTTTTTTATTTAATTTTATATTATAAAATTTAAAGTATAATTATTCTCATAAGTTTTTAATTATTTTTTTAAAACTTTGTGTGACAAATATCAATATTTCGTCGCCTAAACCTTATTTACCTATTTTTTTATATTGTATATTGTTAAACTAAATTATTTCTTTATTATTTTCTTTGCGCGACAAATACACATTTGGTCACATAAACCTTATTTATTTTAATTTATTTATATTTTAAATTGTAAAATGAAATTATTTTTATATATTTTGCTTGACAAACCTTCGTCGCACAAAATCCTTAAATTTGGGCGGGAGCCAAAAATGGGATGCGGGAAATTAATTTTTTTTTATGACTTTGCGCGACCAATCATTCGTCTCGCAAAACTTTGCACGACCAATTGTTCGTTGCTTAAAACTTTGCACGACCAACACTTCATCGTGCAAAACTCTAAGAATTTGGGCGGGCACCAAAAATGGGACGCGGGAATTTTTTTTAAGATTTTGCGCAACCAATATTTCGTTGCGCAAAGTGATACGGTTTTTAAAACCAAAATAACTCATCCACAATTTTCTCAATGTCTTTCTCTATTCTCTTACCTCTCATCTTTCTTTCCCTCTCCCCAAATCCGACCCTCTCTCTCACACTCACTCCTCTCACTTAATC
The DNA here is from genome assembly GCF_042453785.1 of Malus domestica. NCBI lineage: Eukaryota > Viridiplantae > Streptophyta > Magnoliopsida > Rosales > Rosaceae > Malus > Malus domestica. The sequence continues at coordinate 26,502,573 of NC_091675.1, forward strand.
TCTCTTCTCTCTTTCTTCACTATCTCTCACTCTCACTCACTCTCTCATCTCTCTCTCACTATCTCTTCTAATTCTCTCACACTCACTCATCCCTCTCATTCTCACTCACTCTCAATCTTGCCAAAAGGTATATTCTCCCCAAATTTTAATTTTTTTCTTTCATTAATGTGTTTTTGGAGTTAATTTTGAGTTTGGTGGGGAGTTTGGGGTCGAGCATAGGGTGAGGGGTGGAGTTTGGGGTCGGATTTGGGGTATACCAATTTTAGGGGAGATTATGCCAATTTTTTGGTATTATTTTATGTTATTTGACCATGTTTGTTTTTTTTTTTGTAGGGAATCGTCGAGACTTTGACGGCTAAAGTTGAGGATTAGGACGCTATCGAACCATATCCCCCGCCACTACCACCACAATAGACTTGTATTAGGATTTTATTATTGTGCTTTGTTAATTTATGTGTACAATTTGAATATATTATGCATATTGGATAATTTGATCACTATTTTTCATATGTAATTTTATTTTTCATATGTCAATTTAAATTAAAGTAATTAAAAAGTAAAATCATACAAGTAAATTATATTAAAAAGGTAAAAATTTGAAAAATCTTGAGCTACCAAATAGTTCGTCACACAAACAATTAATATAACAGAAATAATAAAACAAAAAGTCAAAAACTTTGCGCGACAAAATATTTCATCACACAAAATATTAAATTAGTTTAATTTATTTAAAAAATTAAAAAATAAAAATCTTTGCACGACGAAATATTTCGTCTTGCAAAGCTATTAAATTAATTAAAAAAATTAAAAAATAAAAACTTTGCGTGACGAAATATTTCGTCGCGCAAAGTAGCTTTGCGCAACGAAGAATAATTTTCGTCACACAAACCCTATCTTCACAAGCTTTGCGTGATAAACCATGCGCGACCAAAATTTCATCGCCAAGGTTTTGTGCGACCAAATGGTACTTTGCGCAACAAACTTATTTCGTCGCGCAAAGTGTTTTTTGGAGTAGTGTGTGAAGCCCCACAGCCACACGTGCTCCATGTCACCTGAATTGTGTTGTTCACGTGTTAGACTTGAAAATTTGCCACACATAAGAGGGGTTGTTGAGAATGAATACATTGATGAGAGGAGAGATCTTACATGTGCTTATAAGTAGTTGGGCTAATCTCCATATTACCAATTGGTTTTATAGTGGAACATCAACTTTCTTCAACTACCCTATATAAATGGGTAATGCTAGGGAGACTAAATTTGTAGACAAAATATTGCAAACTAAATAACATGAAAGTTGATGATTGAATACATTGATGAGAGGAGAGATCTTACATGTGCTTATAAGTAGTTGGGCTAATCTCCATATTACCAATTGGTTTTATAGTGGAACATCAACTTTCTTCAACTACCCTATATAAATGGGTAATGCTAGGGAGACTAAATTTGTAGACAAAATATTGCAAACTAAATAACATGAAAGTTGATGATTGAATTATGAATATATAAATTGATGACTTATTACATAGCTAATATATAAATCGAGTTACAATACATTATATTAATCCAGCCAAGTTCTCTTACGTAAGTTCGACAATCTAGCGTGTTATATATATTGTGAAATTTGAAATAAAAAATATTCAAATATAATCCACTTTGGCAATAGCTCATATTGACAATCTGGTTTCAACTATTAAAAGTAGTGAGAAAAAAGTAGACCGATTAACATTCGAACGTAAATTTTAAAGCATCTCAAGCATTAACCCTATTAAAAGGAGAGTTGAATTAGAGATGATTTAGCATACAAGCATGCATGTACTTCATGTCATGGTGGCAACCATTTTAACCCTTAAAAATAAAAGATATTCCATAGGATTCCATAGATGTCATTTTTATTTACAATTAAAAAATAATGATTAATCTAATCTAAATGTCAACATATGCTAATATGTGATTAATTATTGAAAAGATTTAACCTAATCATTCCGAAAAAATAGCGAAGAAAACAATGTTTTTGTATTGCAACTTTCATGACGTACAAAAATGAACAAGAGTTGTCACCTATCCCTAATTAACCATATTAAAATCTTACCACAACGCTTGATTAGCTAGCTAGACATTCATACAAGTTATACAACAAGTAGAAATCAAAACACTCCTAACCAAATAAAAAAATTAAAAATCATTAAGGTCTTGTTCACGTGATTGCTTGCTGCCCCCTAGAGTACATTTTTCTTCCCCACCCATCATTATCTTAACCAAACATTTAAAATATTAAGAGTGGTTTGAAAATGCTTCTTCAAAAGTTAACTCAGCTCAAAGTCGTTTTTATTAGAAACACATGACATTTAAAAAAAACAATTTCAAAAAGCACTTAAATTTTTTCTTAAAAACGACATATAGCATCTATTTCTTTTAGAAAGTATTCAAGTACTTTTTTTCCCAAGAAAATCTTTTAACTTTCTATTTCCTATTTGGTGATCTGAATTCACTTTTAATTATTTTAAAAATACTTTCAAACAAATTATATTTACACTAAAAAATCATCTTACATATCTTATATAAACTCACTCTTGTGTTTTTACAAATTTAATATGTATGATGATCTCAAGATGCCAACAACAATTCTTTATTATAATATAATTAAAAAAATCAATGATAAATCTATTTGTCTGATTACTCAAAGCCTTTAGCTTTAGGTTTCTCTCTCTCCCCCTATTCTCCAACAACAATTTGCATAGCTCGGGCCGTCTGCTTCCTCTCTCACAGAGTCCATCGTTGCCGGCAGCTATAGTCTTCATAGAAGCAAACAACCTCACTCGAAAAAAAAGGCCGCGTGATTCGGCTGACTGGTAGGCTCGGACAAAACTCTTTGCTGATCTGGTAAGTTCATGGGCCCTACCTGTCGGGATCCATGTAGCTATTCGACGTGTACTGGGCCCACATGTCCCCTCTAGACTCAACACCCTCTGAGACGAAAGTATTTCCTATGTCCGGTCTGACCAACTAGGATCCGTCAGCGTCCGTCCAACAAACAATTGGTCTGGTTGTCCACGTGGATACGATGACGTGGAATCTTACGTGGCACAAAGAAATGAACCAAACACGAGCTCCCTATATAAACCCACCTCCTCCATCAGCTCCCAACACCACAGCAACCTCTCTCATTTCATTAATCAAGCTTTTCAGTAACAGTCCCAGATCAAGTCAATCATGGCCGTCGATTCAGTGATATCCTCCCCCCTGGGCCCACCGGCCACCGAGAAGGACGCCAAGGCGCTTCAGTTCATAGAGGAGACGACCAAGAACACGGACTTGGTGCAGGAGAGGGTTCTGAGCGAGATTCTGAGTCGTAACGCTGAGACCGAGTACCTCAAACGATTCGGCCTCGATGGTGCGACCGACCGGAACTCGTTCAAGTCCAAAGTCCCGGTTGTTACGTACGAGGATCTTCAGCCGGAGATCCAACGTATTGCTAATGGTGACCGCTCTCCCATCTTGAGCTCTCACCCCATCTCTGAGTTTCTCACTAGGTATGTATTAAAAAATTTGCTTAAAATTTATTGGGATATTTAAAGTACGAAAAATTAATTAATATTTGTAAATTTGCATGCAGTTCTGGGACTTCAGCTGGTGAACGAAAATTGATGCCTACAATCCATGAAGAGTTGGACCGTCGTACACTACTATACAGCTTGCTTCAGCCAGTGATGAACCTGTAATTTTCCCTTCTCCCTTCACTATTTTTATTTATTTATGTTGATTATAAAAGAAAATCTAACCTTAGATCTCTGCTTTGTGTCACTCTAATTAAGAATCATAAATGGGACTGCTTTTATTTTTCACTAAAGCAAATTGTATTTATTTTTTGTTCATTAAATTAGAGTGATGTACTAATTTATGATGAAATCGAATTTTATGTGACAGTTACGTGCCGGACCTTGACAAGGGAAAGGGGCTTTACTTCTTGTTCATCAAGGCTGAGACCAAGACGCCTGGAGGACTCGTAGCACGTCCGGTGCTGACAAGCTACTACAAGAGTGAGCACTTCAAGACCAGGCCAATTGACCCTTACAATGTCTTAACCAGCCCGAACGAGGCCATTCTCTGCCCCGACTCATTCCAAAGTATGTACACCCAAATGGTCTGCGGCCTCGTCATGCGCCAACAAGTCCTCCGAGTAGGCGCCGTGTTTGCCTCCGGCCTACTAAGAGCGATTCGGTTCCTCCAGCTCAACTGGCAACAACTAGCAATTGACATTTGCAACGGAACCCTAAACCCTAAAATCACAGACCCTTCTCTCCGCGAAACAATGTCCGGTATATTGAAACCGGACCTCGAGCTAGCAGATTTCATCACAAAGGAGTGTTGTGGGGAGAACTGGGAAGGCATAATCACAAGGGTTTGGCCTAACACAAAGTACCTCGACGTGATTGTCACCGGTGCAATGGCACAGTACATTCCTCTGCTTGAATACTACAGTAATGGCTTGCCGATGGCGTGTACCATGTACGCATCGTCCGAATGTTACTTCGGACTCAACCTCAAGCCAATGTGCAAGCCGTCCGAGGTATCTTACACAATTATGCCGAACATGGCGTACTTCGAGTTCATCCCGCACGACCCTTCCGCTCCTCCGCTGTCCAGACACTCCCCTCCCCGCCTTGTCGACCTTGCTGATCTCGAAGTTGGGAAGGAGTACGAGCTCGTCATAACAACCTACGCCGGACTGTGTCGTTACCGGGTGGGAGATGTTCTCGAGGTCACCGGTTACCACAACGCCGCGCCGCAGTTTAGGTTTGTGAGGAGAAAGAACGTTTTGTTGAGCATCGACTCTGACAAGACGGATGAGGCTGAGCTGCAGAAGGCCATTGACAATGCCTCGGTGTTGTTGCGAGAGTTCAACACCACCGTAGTTGAGTACACAAGCTATGCGGACACAAAGACAATTCCGGGGCATTATGTGATTTACTGGGAATTGTTGGTGAAGGACCCGGCGAATAATTCCCCGAATCACGAGGTTCTGGACAAGTGTTGTTTAGCCATGGAAGAGTCGTTGAACTCGGTGTACAGACAAGGCAGGGTGGCTGACAACTCAATTGGACCACTCGAGATAAGGGTGGTGAAAAATGGCACATTTGAGGAGCTTATGGACTATGCAATCTCTAGAGGTGCGTCTATCAATCAGTACAAGGCACCAAGGTGTGTGAATTTCTCCCCCATCATGGAACTTCTTGACTCTAGGGTTGTTTCGGTGCACTTTAGCCCAAATGCACCGCAGTGGACCCCAGAGCAACGTTGTTAAGCTGAACGTTGCATGAGTACAAATAGGTGGAAAAAAAAAATGTTGTGGTGGCTATAGCTTTTATTTTCCTTTGTTAAGCATGATCCTATAGCTAGCTATAGCTTTTAAAAGTGTCCCTTATTTGGTTTACTTTTGGTTTCAATTGAAGTCGTTCTTGTGTCTGCAATAAGTCGAAGTAATCTGTGGGTATTTCAATGGGTGATATGTAATCATCACTGATATATATAGATATGTTTGTTTGTCTTGTCTTTGCTTTGCTTTGGGACCGATCATCTTTCTTAACGTTGAGTAAAAAAGACGTTGCAAAAGTGTAGTAGCTCTCTGTCTCTCATGTTCCTGTCAAATTTTGTAAAAATGCATTTGGTGTTTCATGTGTGTGCAATTGTTTATTTTATGATAATATGTGGGATTTATTTGCATAGAATTTAGTGCATAATTAGGTTATTTTGATAACTGAAAAATATGACTTTAGCCCTTGAAATTCAATTTTCGTTACATAAAACCCGACATAATTTTTTTACTTGATTAAAGCCCATTGACTAGGCTCCACACAAGCAAATTCATTAACTATGTTTGACTTCACCATTGTACATTTTTTGAATGCCTAATATACCCTTAATTACATTTTTGACCTATACAATTATTTGTATACGGATTAAAACGTGAATTAATGATTCTTGAAAAGAGAAATAAGAATTAATATTCATATTGTGATTCGATCACAATATATATGATGTAATTTAACAAATATGTGGGGAATCAATAAATGTGCCTAATAGTTGTGCTAATATATGGAGAATAATTTACCTACAGCATAAAGAAATGTTATTTGCCTCAAAGTTATTTTACATATAAATATAGGTAAATTATTTTACACACATATATAATAATAATATTTTACATATAAATATAGGCAAATTATTTTACACGCACATATATAATAATAATAAAATGTGCCTTATATATTAATACATGTAAAATAATTTATCTGCAACATATAGAAATGTTATTTTATTCAAAGTTAATTACCTATATTTTACATATATATATAGGTAAATTACTTTACATAGACATACATATGGTAACAATAAAACGTGCCTAACATATGTACTAATACATGCAAATTAATTTACCTACAACATTAATTTACCTATATATTACATATAAATATAGGTAAATTATGTTACACACCCTAATAAAAATGTGATGAATATATATATATATATATATATATATATATATATATATATGTAATGGTTTACCTACAAAATATAAAAATATTACTTTATTTCAAATACGTATGATTATAAGTGGCTAAAAAAGCGTCAAGAGGAGTAATTAGAATTTAATGCCCATATTATGTGGGCATGATTGAATCCAAAATTGGAGGGTTGTGTGTGAGAAAACGATAGAAGGGTTGTGGCATATGTTGTAAATTATATGAAGTAATAGGTCATTTATTTTCTAATGTGGCAACATATTGGAATTTTGGGTTTATATTGGATGTTTAAAGGTAGGTGGGTTTTAATCTAAAAATTACGAGTTCTATTGGTCTTTTTGATAATTAGGTGGGCATTATGGTATCTATAAGTTAATCACGAGTGATTAACAACTAGCTAGCTGAGGTTTCTTTTTGTTTTGGAAGCATATCACGAGCACTCTCATGTATGGATATGCCCAATTGAGGTAGGGGCGATTCTTTGAAATTAATGACAGTCATAAGATTTTATACTGACTAGGGGACCCCAAGCTCTAAAACACTCCATTAGCGTCACTGCTAAAAATTAGGGGTTGCCTTACAATATTTTACCCAGCAAACGAAATTTCGGCAGATAAAAAAACTTTACTCGACGAAATTTAGTTGGTAGTCAAAACTGGTCAACATTTAGGGTTTCCCAAAATCTTTACGTAACGGAAGAAAGTCGTACGGCAAGGTGGAATCCATCGGGCAATGTTTTGGTGCCAAGGAGGAAACAATGCCGTGTAATGTCTGATTGCCTGACGTAACTGAGGTTTGTTGGCTAGATTAACGTCGTCCAATAGCCCAGTTCATCGGTCGACCGTCGAGTTTTTATTTCATTGGGCAAAGACCCACAATGGTGTTTAAAAAAATCCACTGGCAAAGTGTAACAATGAGGTGTCAAAGAAAATGCGGACACTTTTTAACTCGACAGTTTAACTATAAGGTTCCTCTTCTCATATTTATTCTTTGATTTTTTCACCAATACTCCCTTCTGCAATTTCAGCCACTGCCATGGAAGATGGAGAAGGATGGACTTTAGAAACTTTTGAGAGAGGGAGAAGATTTTCGCAGTCTGCAAAATTAATTTCAACAATCCAACTATCACACATATTTGTATATACTTTGAAATCTCAAACGCCAAATCACCAAAACCAAACGTTCAAAGATAGATAACAGAACGAAATCATTTGAGGGTTAGAAACAAAAAATCACAATTTAATAGTCGTTTTAGCTTGGATTTTGATTTTTTACAAAACAATCCTCAACCCTAGAAGAATACAATGAACAAATGATCATCAATTCAAAATATTTACTCTAATGGATACAACAAAACCTTACATTCTACTTAATGGAAGTAGAGAATAAACTCTAAATATTTTGAAATCTTTGTTTTGACGAGTCACGCATTCTACGAAACTAGTTTCCACGATACAACCGTCAAACATGTTTGTATATACTCCAAGATCTCATACGTGATAAACCACAAAAAAAAAAAAAATTGTTCAGAGATTAGGTAACAGGCTAGACGGATTCATTCGATGGTTAGAAATGAAAAATCACGATTTAACAGTCTTTTTTGCTCTGATAATGATGATATTTTTACAAATTAATCCTCAATTCTATGTAATGGAAGTATAACATAAACTCTAAGTGTTTTGGAATCCATTGTTTGAGACACGGATTCTAAGAAACTAGTTTTCACAATCCAACCATCAAACATGTTTGTACATACTCCGTGATCACATATGCCAAAAATCACTAAAAACAAAAGTTCGAAGATTAGGTAATTGGACAAAATCATTCAACGGTTAAAAGCGAAAAAACATGATTTAACGGTCGTTCTACCTCTGATTTTGATGATTTTTTATAAATACAATCTTCAACTCTAGAAGAATACAATGAATGAACTCGATCAATTTTTTCAGCTGGTCGCTTAATAAAATGGGCTAAAGTGGTTGCGATGGTTGTGCTAAGAAAAAACTCGCCTCTCCCCCAAAGAAAGTCGTTGCTACTGCGACCATCTCTCCCTAGATAACTTAGACCACTCCAACCCCAACAAATGCTACTGTCATAAAGGCGACTACCAAGGCAAGTGGGCACTGCTGCTGCACTAACAACGACAATCAAACGGCCTTGTCCCTCGACCAAGGCAACTGGCGCTGTCGCACAACCCTTAAAACAAGTGAAGAAAATGACTAAGAAAGGGGATCGTGAGATTCTTGTAGTTTCAAGCCAAGACACAAGAGCAACCATTCATGATGTCTCTTATCCTTCTATTGCCGAGGTATCTGTGGGGACACTACCAGATTTCCCGCCCCCAACTGCTGATCAAATGGCCACTATACAACCAATGACACAACCTGTCGACGTGGTTGATCAATCGGTACAAAACCCAACGGTCGAGGAACCTGTAATTTAACCTTCGGTAGATCCTCAACTTGACGCAGCCGTTATTGGCTTAGAGCTTGGTGCCATTCTGGTCGAGGCAGTTGCTGACTCGACTGTGGTAGCTCCCTTGTCTAATCCAAAGACCATTACACCGCCGTTCATTTTGGATAAAGAGGTATGAGAATGCCCTAGCACCCATCACATATATTTCAGTTGACTTTACTGAATTTTCTAACTTTGTTATCAAGACAGTAACAATGAGCCGAGTCTTCTGGTAAGACGCCCTTGGCCGAGTGGACAACCAAGTGTAGTTCCCTTGCCTCTGAATAAAGGTAAGGTTGTTGTATCCTATATGGCCAATCTAAGTCAGGGTGATATACACCTTCTGGTCGAGGCGACCAGCCATATCGATTCCGAGGTGGCCGTCGAAGGTCCAGCAGTTGAGCCGGCAGTTCTTGCCAAACCAGAAGCGACAGTAGAAACACCGGTTTACCCTTATGACTAAGATCTCGGCATCCCTACACAAGATGTCACCTCGTCTTTTGTAATTCTTTTCTTTTATTTCGAATGACTTTTGTCATATAAAGTTAAATCGAAGTAAAAACGTTAACTGTCAGGTGCCTAGTTGTTCATTTAATCAAAAATTCTATGTGCCAAAGGGCGTTGTTTATATTATGTGGCTGCCTCGGTGACCATCGAACATAGATAACCTTCATCGGTCGTATGAATTGAAGAGTTGTCTTAAACATTGGGCTTGGCTATTAAGCTCTTTAGGTTTGGCCAACAACCCAGAACATATGGCCGAAGTTACTTCTCTACAAGTCTAAGAACATTTCTCTTTCATCGTTCTCCTTTTAGATTTTCCTCATCTAACCTTTCTTTTGTTTGGCCTTCATGGGAAGTCAAACTCGACGCCTAACTCACCAACACATTTGAAATAGCCGGTCTTTCTGTTGCCCCGGCCGAGTCCAATGCTCTATCCAAACTACAAAACACTTTGTCTTTCTCAGCTTTGTAAGCTCTTCAAATGAAAAGCCTGGACTCCGTTGGAGAGCGTCTGAACAATCTTATAGCAGACGGTCTCATGAGTAATGAAAGTGTCATTCGCTTAATGACTATCTTGGAACGAACTTGGCTATATTTTGATATTTTCGAGAAAACTTTACAAGCTGACGAGGAACTGAAAGCTACAACGGCTGCCTATGAAGCTATCTTACAAGAGTTAGAGGCGATCAAAGCAAAGAAAGAGAAAATGGCAGATCTCGACCGTCAAAACGTTGAGCTTCAATCCCAAAGATCTACCATTGCGTTTGAGCTTGAGAGGGACTTCAAGGCAAATAAACCTTGGCTGGCAGAATATGCGACCAGCGTGAAGCAGATTCAAGCTCTGAAGGCTGACAAGAGGACTCGACAGGCCAAGATCACTTTGGGCGAAGTAAAGTGGCTAGAGTTAAAAGTTACACTTGAAGCATTCCTTTCTTCGACCCCATAGATTATATTCCTGGTGCCGACTTGTGGGCCGGTTAACTTTTATATTCATACGCTTGTACTTTTTGCCGATTTAAAGAAATATCTTCTTGTTCTTGCATCTCCCAAGTAACTAGATAATACTTTTTAAGAATTTCCCATTGATTGGCAACTTATGTATCAAACCAATTCGATCCTTGAGATTGAATCCCCTATTGCCGAGAACCTTGTGAACGATAAACAGTCTTTCCTGATTCGGCGACCATTTTCCAAATCTATGATGCTTGATCCTAACTGGCAACACTGTTTGCCAAACCAGATCACCTTCGCCGAGTGTCTTTTTCTTTACTCATTGATTATAAGCTCGCTTGGCGATTTTTTCTACACTACTAACATATTATAGGCATCGAGTCGAACCTACTTTAGATACTCCAAATCCTGCCTCATTGCTTAACTATATTCAGCACTGAACAAACTACTTTGTTCGATAGTTCACAATGAGTTCATACTCAACTCGACCGGTAAAATTGCATCGTGTCCATAGGTTAAAGTGTATGAATTCGTTCCTGTTGCCGATCGAAGTGAAGTCCAATATGCCCATAATGCTTCGTTTAATTTTAAATGCCATATGACAGGCCTTTCCTTCACCATTTTCTTAAGGATACCAATAAAAACTTTGTTACTTGCTTTAGCCTGTCTATTCGCATGTGGGTAGTACGGCGTGGACTGTTCGAGTTGAATTTTCAAATTCGCTGTGTAGTCTTTGAACCTATTGACCCTGAAAATCATGTTGTTATCCGTGATGATTGTTTATGGAATGCCGAACCTTGTTACAATATTCTCTTCTACAAAGTCACAAACTTCTTTAGATGTTAACTCAGCATACGACTTTACTTCTACCCACTTGGTGAAGTAATCTGTTGCTACAAGTATCCACACATGTTTTGCTGATCTAGATGACGGTGTGATTTTGCCAATCACATCCATGGCCCATCCTCTGAATGTTCGTGGATTTGACATTGTATGCAACTGCATGCATATTCTATGTAATCCTTCAAAATACTTGGCTAGAAATATCCGTGTCGCGGGAAGCAACCAACGCATTTGTCGGCCGAATTGATGGGCACCGCATATTCCTTTATGAACCTCAGCAATTGCTTGAATAGCCTATTCTAGGCTGAGACATAGCAACAACAAACCATCCTCGCCTTTTCGGCACAATTCGTTCTGGTATACCACATAATTCATAGTATGTACCATTGTCTTGCGATCGTGTTTACCACTAAGATTATCGAGATATCGTATGATCGACCTTCTCCAATCATCTGGCAACGTTTCGACTATGCAGATACCTACGAGAGTCTCTCATTCGAGTAATGATGGCAAAGACATCACTTGTGTTCAAATTACGCCATCTGGTTTGAGAGTTTGTTGATTGACCAAGGCTGGCTATGAACATTAATCAACTGGTGTGGCCGACCTACCTCACCTTCTAGGAATTGAGCCAACTCATCAGCATCAGTATTCTGAATTCAAGAGATATGCTTGAATGTGATGCCTATAAATGATTCGGCTAAATAGCTGACGACCATGTGATAGGGCACTAGAGTACAACTTATGCAACAAAATGTCTCATTGAGTTGGTTAGTCACAAGTTCTGAATTGCAGAGGACAAGTACTCGAGCTCTTTTAAGTCATGAAGAATATTAAAGCCGATTACAAAAGGCTTTGTATTCGGCCTGGTTAACTTGAGAGAAAAATACCATCTATAATGGTCAGGTGATTGGATAACAATGCTGACATCAACCGAGGTCACAGTACTAGACCCGTCAAAATACATTGTCCAATAATTGTCGCGTGTTAACACCATGCCGATTTCTACATTGTTGCCCCTAAATCCATATGGAGAAGGGTGTTGGGCAAGGAAATCAGCTATGGCCTGACCTTTGATGGCTTTTTGGAGGACATACTGCAAACTAAATTCAGATAAAGCCATTGTCCATTTTCCAATGCGGCCCTTAACTATTGGCTGAGTAAGTATGTAACAAATAACATCGGTTTGGGCAATGACTTGAGTGACGGAGGGGAACATGTAATGCCTGAGTTTGGATACGGCAAAGAATAGAGGCAAGCAAAGTTTCTTGACGACCGAATAATTTATTTCAACAGAGTTGAGATTTCGGCTGAGATAAAAGATAGCATGTTCCCGACTGGTGTCATTATCTTATGCTAGGAGATAACCAATGGATTCTTCGGCAGTTGAGATATACAACTTGGGAGGCTTGCCACACTAAGGTGGCATGAGAACAGAAGGGCTAGTAAGAGAAACCTTAATTTGTGTAAAGGCATCCTGATGTTCTTCTTGCCATTCGAATCGGTTGGAATCTTTGAGTTTTAGGAGGGTGGAAAAGGCTTTCATTTTTCTAGTCAAATTAGAAATAAATCAGCAAAGAAATTCGATCTTGCTGAGCAAGGATTGCAACTATTTCTTTGTCATTGGGAGTGGAGCATCGATAATTGCATGAGCCTTGTTCTTATCCACCTCGATTCCTTGATGATGCACAAGGAAACCCAAAAAACATTCATGTAGATACGCCAAAAGCACATTTAGCAAGGTTCATTTTAAGTTTATCCTCTAAATATGTTCGACGGTGTTTGGACTTGACTACGACATTGTCGATGTGTACTTCAACAATTGTGCCAATCAGGTCATGGAAAATAGTATTCATGGCACGCTGATATGTGGCACTGGCTTTCTTAAGTCCGAATATCATGGCGACCCATTCGTAGGTCCTTAGTGCCCTAGAGCATTGAAAAGCAGTTTTATGAATATCTTCTTTGGCGATAAAAATTTGATTGTAATTGGTGTTGCCGTCCATGAAAGATAAAATCTCGTGGTTTGCTGTGGTGTTTATTAATAAATCTAAAGTCGGCATTGGATATTCATCTTTAGGGGTTGCGAAATATAAATTACGAAAATCGAAGCAAATGCGTAAAACACCATTTTTCTTCAAGACTGAGACAATATTCGCCAACCATTTGATGTATCGAGCTATCCAAATAAAGCCAGCTTTTAAAAGTCGAACAAGTTTGTCTTTTATGCCGAGCTGAACTTCGGTTGAGAATCGTCTTGGAAGTTGGCGAAAAAGTTTACATCCAGGCTTGATACATAGTTCATGTTCAACTAGTGTTCGATCAAGTCCAGGCATCTCATGGTAACTCCAAGCAAAACAATCTTTAAATTCCTCAATTTACAAGTTCACCTTTCATAGGCTGAGGCAACAAGGAACTAATAAATAAAGGCCGAGGTTTGTCGGCTGTTCCAATATTTATCTATTCTAAAGGATCTTTGACTTCAGGCCGATTATCTTCGAGTTGGGCCGGTGCAACTCGAATTTTATAGAAGGATAACTCTGGTTCATTATTCTTTTCGACGAGAAACTCTATTAAGTTCACGCCATAATTCGGCTACTTGGAAATGGTGTACCAGTGGGCTAGCAGTCGTTCCATTGTAGATAAAACCACGACCCTTCGTTCGTCTCTTCATGTTGTGTCAGTCATCAAGACAATTGGCTAAGTCACCAATCCAGGTCTCGCCGAATAGTGTTGAATAGTTTCAGCACCAACCTTAATGGCTTTTTGGATAGAGATTTTGGTCGGCTTTACTTATTTGTTAAAGCCTTGTAAAATGATTTAGCCGATCTGGTCGTCGTAATAATGGGCTTGAATCATGTTAGCTTCAAACGACTGGTTATCGACCGGATGAACTACGACCGATTTACCTTCCTAGAAAATAAGGACACGATATAGTGACGAAGAGATAGTCTGGTGGATCCAATCACGATAGAACAATGCATTGTGCTGGGTCTTTGAATACACTATAAAAATGCGGTCACATGATTTTGACCTGCGATATTTACTTTTAAAGGTAGAACCCCTTTAGTTTGAGATTTATCGCCAACAAAGCTACTCATGGTTACGCCAAATGGAATGAGTTCATCTTTAGAGCGTCGCATAGCTTTCATTATAGAAATAGGCATGATGTTGATTGTTGCCCCATAGTCAACGAAAACTTTGGATATCGAATATCCTTCAATATGAGTTGTTACGTACAAAGGCTTTAGGTGATGAAGGTTGATGGCTGAAGAGCAGGGAAATAACTCAATTAAGGCTATTCGGAGCTTGTCCTCTTTGCTAATTGGTTTGACCTCTTCAATAGCCATGAAGTCTACTTATATGGTCTCTTCAACAACTACATCACCATCTAAAAATCTTGGTTGAGATATGGTTGGATTCTGCAGATAGGACATGGACCATGCTAATTTCCATGTTGTCGAGGACTGAGGGCCCCATTGGGTCGCGATCTCCATCTTCTGGATAGTTTGGCAGAATATGTTGATCTTTGGTCAGACCAACTTCGTTGTCTTGAACCACATGTAAAATATGTGCACCTGGTGTACCTGGCGTATCCGTTTCATTTTCGGCTTCAGCAACTGGTTCTGCTATCCTTAGGACTTAGTTTTGTATCCGCAACCCGCTTCCGATATGTGATGCAAGCATCTCGTATGTCCAAATAGGCGTCCAACCTTTTAACTTGCTTCATCTCTTCGACCGTGAGGCTAAATAAGGATACGATCGAGAAAACCTCAAAATGATGTCGCAAATATTGCAGATCATCTGAAGAGAACGAGAGGTCTGCAAGGTCTAAATCAGTGTATAGGTCGACGTCGAAGCCGTGAACACTGGCTTCGTGAAAGTGTTAGAATCTGACCTTTATCCCTAAATCATACCATTTTTGGATAATTTGTTCGGCGATGGAGCTGGTCAAAGCTAAAGCGAGAAACTCCTGACATGCCTTTGGGAGGCCGCATAGGTCATTTACCAAATTCTACTTGTGAAATTCCCGTATGTATTCTGGAGCCTCGCCAAAAAATGATGGATGATGATTTTATAGAACTTTAATCAATGGCTCTTGTGGCGGTAATGGAGAAAATTTGCTCTCGGCCTCATTCCTGAAATGCTCGATACGAGCTTTTATTTCTCTAGGAGAAGTTTGATTTGTTTCTCGGTTTCTTCAATCTCGGTTTCAAAATTGCAATCAATTACTTTCTTCCCTTGAAGAAACTCGATCATGATCGCCGATGTTTGTCGATTATCCTTTTTTTTTTATAGTTTCTTTAGGCTTCCTTTCTGTGACTGAAACTTCTTGAGCCACTTGCCGACGGGCCATGCAATCCATCCTTTGTCGCCAATGTTTCTTGGACTTAGATATAATGGTATATGAGCCGGTAGAGGGTTGTAACTATACCAACGGTTGTCATGTGGCTCAGGTGGTTTGAAGGTACGCTGGGTTGTCGATGTACTTGAATTTCTAGAGTTATGTACATAGTAATCCTCATCATATAACAGTCCGTTGAAATAAAGTCACCATCTAGCTGAAGGCAGTTTGTAATTCTGTTGTTGAGGGCCAAGTCTGTCAAAAATCCTTTGTTGGTGTTGACCAGAGCCGAGCATTGGTTGAGGTTTCGTCGAAATCGTAAGTGCGGGTTGTGGTGATTTGGCCGAAGGTTTGTGCGGTTTTTGCTCAACTATGATGACTTATGATTGGCATCTACTGCATAGGATGATTGGGCTTTCAGACTTATCTAAATAGGAGTCAGTTACAGGCTTAATTCAAGAATAAACTAGGCAGATCGTTTTGGGATGAGAAATTGATATTCTTACGCTACTAGGGATTCTATCTTGGGATATGGTATGTTGGGATATACTCAGCTTTTCCTTTTTTTTTTCTTCCTTCGGAAGATGGGCATCTACCATGCTCACCGTTGTCGAAGGAAAAGGATCAGCATCAACCAACATTTTCGTTTTCTCTAGGAACTTCAGTTTGCCATTGTCGATCCAACTTTGAATAGCATCACGGAACACGACGCAATTATTCGTCTTGTGTTTATTTGAGTTGTGATACTTGCAATATGTTTTCCCTTTTAAATCTTCAGCCTTAAGAATGTCATGCCCTAGCCGAAGCTTAATGATTTTTGCAAGTAGTAGTTGGTTGAAGATAACATCAGCCTTGGTGATGTCAAAAGTATATACCCTTGATGTTTTTACGGCTGCTTCAATATAGGCCGAGCGTGTTTTGACGTCTTTAGAACTAGCATGAGCCAGTGCCTTGCATACATAAGGTTTGTCAATCACTATCTCGACCGCGTCTATATTGACATATTGGGATTTGTCACTCCCGGCTGATGCATAACTTACTGTTGGATTCTTATAAATCATCCCACGGGTTGGAGTGTTCGAGATTTTTTTTTCTTTGAGCAAATAATCATATTGCTCGACGTGTTGAGCTAACTTATACATACCTTGAAAGTTTGCCCTCAAGCATTTCTTCTTGTATTCCACATCTAGGCCATTCTGGGCGAGCCTAACAAATTCGACCTTGGCGAAGGGTAATCATCACCAATTCCTAGCTGATTTAAACCTGGTAAGAAATTCCATTGGTGACTCATCAGATGATTGAGCCATCATAGCCAAAGAAGATACCGACACTTCCATTCCTGGTCGATAAAATTGCTCATGAAATTTCTCAACCAGTCCATCCTAATTTTGTATAGAATTCGGTGGAAGGTTGATGTACCATGCAAACGTTGTGTCTGTTAACGAGAAATTAAACAGTTGTAGTTTATGGAAATCATTGTTGACATCTCCACATTGGACAGTGAATCTAGCCACGTGTTTTAATAAGGACAAAGATGATTCCCCAGCGAAGAGACTAAAATCTAGGATCTTAAATCCTCGGGGATATTCAAACCTTTCGACAAATGTTGGATATGGATGGATAAACTTTGGGAATTTCAACCATTTTTTCGAGGCTGAATCGAGCATTCTCTAGACCTCAACCATATCCACAGATGTCGTTTCTGTTATTCGGCCAAATTCAACCGAACTGGTGTTTGGCTCACTGTATATTTTTTCAAGATCGATCATCCTGGGCTGAGTGAATTCTACTTCAGCCTATACCGGCAGTAGCCTTTCCCATCCCAAAGGGGCATTGTTTAAAAAAGGGTGCTGCTTGGGTTGATCGACGAGCTCATTCTCGTGAGCTTTGTTAACTAGAATTTCAAGCAACTTATTATTCACCGAGTTGTTCTCACGCACAGCTTCAAGTACGCTATTCATCTCTCGGCCAAAAATTTGCTCAAACTGCCAAGATTGTTCTTCTAACCGTCGTTAGAAAAAAGATTTAGACGGTGCACGAAGATTTCATTATCGTTGTTGCAATCCTCTACCAGGCCTTCAATAAAACCATTTTTTGCCACCCTGGTAATCTAGGTGAAGACCACGACATCATGGTTCTGACTGCCGAGATTAATTTATGTTTCTTGACAAACCGTGCATGTGGCTTCAGGTGTCACGGCAATAGGAAGATCATGTGCATGTGACGCGTTACTTTGGACTGAACTTTGAACTATAGGTGCTACATTGGTAGTCGATTTACCTATAGTTGTTTTCTTTTTTATTGACTGTGTCTCAATGGTTATGAACTTCATAGCTTTAGCATTGGGTCCCACCGAGCATGCCAAAATGTTGACCCTAAAACTACCTAGCCTACATGGTGCACATGCCGATTAATTAATAAGCTAACTACGTCATTCGGTCGAATAGGGGCGTGCCAACTCGTTAGCTAAGCTCGACCGGGGAGTAAAATATGTTGATGTGGCGTTGGGCCCGCTGTTGACTTCTGTGTCTTGCGATTGTGGCTGAGGAAAAAACTCGTCTCGACCTTTGGGTTCTAGAGCCTGAAGGCAAGGCTGCTAGTTTCTTCAAAGTTCACAAATCATCGGCGCCAGGTTCGAACTCAGTAATTATATTTGTGCAAATATAAGTACGCCGGACTGGTATCAGACTGTACGGACACAAATACTCAAAAAGAGATAAGTATCTTGATTGTAAATGTGGTTCGGTCGTCTGCAAATATCCAATCATAAAATAAACTCGGCTTTCAATGTGCCGAGCCTGGTAATACCTCACTTCGCCGAAAAGGCTGATGAGATGACCTTTTCCAACAAGGACTCAAAAATCCTTGTTGACCAAGACTTGGATGGATAATCAGTCGGTTTCGAAGCAGTAATGTTTATCCAAACTGAAGATGCTCATCAGTCGACTGATTCTACGGCTTCAGTGCTGCTTATCCAAATTGAAGATGTGTTGGCATGGAAAAAGAAAATAAAAATCTCAAGATGTTTGAGAGGTTTGCATAGGGTAGTTGTGTATTGAATTGGAGGGCTTTGAATGATGCACTCTATTCTCTATTTATAGTAGCAATTTCCTTGATGATTGAGTTAGAATTTTACTCGGACTGGAATTCCTCATCCTAATCTGATTTGGTTTCGACCAATTCTAACTCCTATAGGATTTCGAACCAAGCTCCTTAATCATTCAGATTCAACCCTTGACTTTTGACATCTTTTCTGATTCAAAGCCTTTTTAGCTTCTGAAGAATACTTATTGTACTAGGATTCGACCACTTCACCCTTATCCAAGCAGAACCATCTTTTGATAGGATTTGGCCGAACTCTACTGGACCAGGCTCAAAAATAAGGATATTCCTGATGCTTCTTATTGGACCGAGGAAACTCATAGGCTCATCCCAAAATATTATTTTGGGACCAAACAATTTGTGTACACACACACACACATGATACATTCCACATTTTGATAACAATGAAGCTTATAGATTGATTAAGTTGGCCCTTTATTACACGTCTCTTATTGGAGTATAATTCACATTTACATCGTCCAAAGATGTGATTGAAATGTAAATGAGATGTAAAGTTTTTTTTTTTTAAAATATAAATGGAAGGTAAATGAGATGCAAAAATTTACATTTCAAATTGCGTCTCTTCATAAATGCTCTAATATCCCCAATTTGAAAAGGAAAAAACGAGAAAAGAAAGCACTTTGAAAGCATTTGAAAGAGGGCATTAATGTTTTCAATAAAGTGCATTATTGAATTCCACTTCATATGATTTTTTTTTTTGAACAAATAATATTATCAGAGGAATGAGTTAGTAATAATGTAGTTCAAATTCGCCACTTACAAATGAAGATAAATATCACTAGACCGTAGTTTTTTTTTTTAACAATGCTACATTTATTTGCTAAATTAAATATGGCAAATAATTTGATGTGGCATTACTCCATATCATTTGGAACGCCATATTTCTGTAAACAAAAAAACGCAATAGTACAGCTATTTAACGTTTTGCTAATTTTCTTGTACTTATTGCATATTTTGGAGTTCCATACGCTTCTTGAGAAGAGGTTGATTGGTTCACGCATGCAGATTGCTGATTAGTTGCAAGATCTCAAAGAGAAACAAAATATGGTTTAAACTAACTTCTTGCACGAGTGGGAGATCGACAACTTCAATCATCTATTTTGTTTGTTTCTTTAGAAATCAATAATCTATGAGCAAAGTTATCACGTCTCCAAGTCAGATTGGACAAATTTATTTTGTTGTTGTCATGATTTATCCAACAACACGAACAAAATGTGGATTTGATTAATTAATTGATTTGCTCTTTGACAAGATGATGTGGTTGATCGTAGTGGCGGAGTCAGGAATTTAAGACAATGGGGTAAAAAAAATAGCTTTCAAAAATCGATCATACTTTCATTTATAATTGTCCACGACGTGTTCTCATATTTTGGAAACATCATATTATAACATCATTATTAATAGAATCATATACCTCTTTCTCAATGTACACAACCAAACTATCATTTAACCATTGATCACCCATTCTATTACGATGTGGATTTTTCACAATTTTCAGCACTGAAAAAACTCTTTCAACTGAAGCAGTCATAACAGGTAAAATCAATGCTAATTTCACTAGCAAGTACACCAAAGGATACTATCTATCCCTCTTTGTCTCCACCAACTTTTGTGCAAGGCTATTAATTCCTTCAACGCAGAAAATTTATTATGCAAACGCATATCAAAAATATAATTCTTCAGTTCATCTTCAAGAAATGTGAACTCCATATTAGAAAAATCTTTTGGATAAAATTGAGCAAGTCGAACTAACTTTTCAATGTCAAAAGTTGAGAATGAGTCATTTGGGCTTAAGCATGCAACACAAAGAAGCAACTTTGTACTTGTCTTATTAAAACGAATGTTCAACTCTTGAAGTTGCTTATCAATAACATCAATAAAGAGATCAACACGGTAGTCATGAAGGTTTGTCAAAATTTCAACTCTACGCTGTGACCTCCCTCGAGCTACAAACATATCATTCATATCAGGAATATCAGTATCATGCTTGCCACAAAAAGAAGAAACTTTATCAAGCCAAGCATCCCATCCATTATCCCTCATTGCTTGTAGTTGTTGCTTACAAGCTTTGACTAAAGCCATAGCACTCACTATATCAAGATCTTTCTTTTGCAATGCATGTGACAACACATTTGTGATTCCCAATATTTCTTTCATCAGAAAGAGACTAGAGACAAAATCAAAAGATTGCAAAAGATTCTACAAAATATATGCTTCACCTCTTAAATCAAGACTTACACCATCATCTACAAGCATCTCAAGCACCTCAATTATAGAAGAGAACATATTAATCAAGCTTACCAAGGTACCATAGTGTGAGCCCCAACGTGTATCACTGGCACGTTTAAGACTAGTTTCTTGGTTCAAGCCTTGCCCACTTGGAAGCTTATAATTTTGAATAGCTTCCATAACTTTGGCTTGTTGTCTTTCTCTAACCATGTCTCGACGTTTACATGATGCTCCGACAATAGTAACAACATTATTAACCAAGGAGAAAAAAAAGCCAATTTGAATATGATTTTTCGCCATGGCTACAAGAGCAAGTTGAAGTTGATGTGCAAAGCAATGAATATAAAATGCATTTTTTTTCTTTAAAAATAAGTGTCTTAAGGCCATTAAACTCACCTTGCATATTGCTAGCCCCATCATAACCTTGTCCACGCAATCTAGATATGCTTAATCCATTTATAGAGAAGAATTGATCAATTGCCTCTTTAAGTGAAAAAGCAGTGGTATTAGGAACATGCTTTATGTCCACAAATCTTTCAACTACTTGTCCGTTGGTATTCACATAGCGAAGTACAACTGCCATTTGCTCCTTGACTGATATATCACGTGATTCATCAACCAAAACAGAAAAGAAAGCATCATCACTAACATCAAACATGATAGCATTGGTGGTTTCACATGCTTCTGCATACACAAGATCTTTTTGAATATCAGGTGATGTTAACTTGAGATTTTCAGGAGCATTTTAAAACACCACATCTTTAATACCCTCATTATGATATGCAAGAAACTTCAAAAGCTCAAGAAATCATGACCACGAAAAGTAAGACCTTGTCGCAATAAAAAGCGAATACAATCAAGTGATGCATTCAAACGAGTGCGATAATCAATACGTGCTTGATCTGACTGCTTATGGACAATTGTTTGAATATGTTGATTATGATTCATTAAAGCTTCACAATGAAGTAAAGCTTGGTTGTGAGCACTATTAGGACCTTCAACATGAACTCGAAGTTGACATTTTTTCTTCCAATTATGAAAACCTTTCCTAGTAAAATTGTCATTACCTGCTTGGTCCGGAATCTCTAGCTTGAAGAGATAACAACTTTGACAAAAAAAAACAGCATTTTTGGATATGCTATACTTCAACCAAGTAGGAAAGTCATTGAACCATTTCAGATTGAAACGACATTGTACTCCTGCGAATGACGTATATGGAAATTGATGGGTTCGAGGTTGAACCAATTCCCTTTGTAAATAAGCTCTTCGGACTTGATCTCTAATATTTGGATCATATTCCAATATCCGGAGTTGAAGCCCAGGATCTCCTGGAAGATTTGCCAATATACTTTCTATGTTATTTTCATTTGAACTTTCAGGAATATCCGTAGAGGGTGAGAGGTTATCTTCGGTTGATTTTCTCTTAAAATACCTCTCCATAACTGTTTTAAATAATACCAAAAAAAGTCAACAACATAATATAAATTTGATCAAATTAACAACAACGGAGAAGCAGAGTTCACAGAGGATGGGGGCTTAGTTGCAGTGGCACTAGAGCCAAGAAAACTCCCACCTCACCCAAGTTCAATTCCCCCCCCCTCCCCCACCCCCAAATTTAACTAATGACAAAAAAAAAAACCAGAGTTCCATAGCAATACAAACCCCACAATTTAACTTTCACAGAGCAATACAAACCCCACAATCAACTTTCACAGACCAATACTATTGAAAGTCAAGAGTGGGTATTCCATATGCAGCATCAATCATATGCAACATCAGTATGTGTAGTGCAGCATCAGTATGCGCAATGCACCATCAGTATGTGTAGTGCAGCATCAGTCACCCCATATCATCTAATAAAAGTCAAGAGTGGGTATCCGGAGTTGTTGGTTAGGTTGATGATTAGGGTGTAGTTGTCACCTTACTTCTAGTCAGATCTTGTATCTTCTTTCCCATACTTCTAGGGTGGTCAGAAGCTTTTTGCCTTACCTTCTTTCTGCTCCATGTTTTATAGAGCTGCCGTGTAGGAGTGATTCAAGGGTGATCGGTGTGTTGATCACACCTGGCCCTATATATCTTGTATTCTTGTGTTGTTGTTTCTCTATGAAAGATATATACAAACAAACACTTCAAACTCAACAAATACAAACCCCACAATTTTTTTTGCCGACACCTAGGGTCCCAAACCTCCTTCCCTAATTCTTTTTGTCCACAAACCTTAAGGTAAACCCCACAATTTTTTTTTTTGCCGACACCTAAGGTCCTAGACCTCCTTCCTATGGTAAGTTTCTCATTTGGGTTCAGTTATAAATCCATTCAATTATGCAATTCATATTTCATTTTACATGTGATTGAATTTGTCTTATTCCTTTATTTTCCATTTGATTGCCTTATCTTTTTCTTGCTACAACTTCATCGTATGTTAAAATCTTCTATTGTTATTATTCATTTTGATTTAGAATTACAATATAGGAATTAACATGAGTGAATTGATTGAATTTTTCTTATGATGGTTTCAAATTTCCCACCCATCTTTCACTTAGATTCTCCCCTCCCCAAATTTAACAACCCAAACAAATAAATAATGAAATTTCAGATAAGAGAAACTTACCAGAGGAAGGACGTCGAACCGGAAAAGTGCAACCTGGATAGCAAGAGAGATCGCTGGGTTCTGGTGTGAAGTTCTGGGAAAAGTCACTTTTCTGATATCGTGAGAAAGGAAGAGGGTAGTACAAAATTGAAAAGTTTATTAAAGGGGTCAAATATTTTTTTTAAAGAGATCAAATGTTTTTTTAAAGGGATTAAATTACAAATCTATTGAGGTCAAGAGAGCCTAATGCCCCGCATTGGCTCCGCTAGTGTAGAGGATATTTGTTCCCTCTCCCCTAGCAATCTTCTACACTTGCCCGTGCAAATGACTGTATTTCGTTGCTTTTGTCATATTCTCAGCAGTGCACTGAGTTCAGAAAGTTTTAATTTTTCTTGTCTTTTTCTTGGATAGTACTATCATGGAGCATTCGTCGAGGTGGTGCGACACGTCTGCTGGCAGGGGCTAGGAGTCGGCTGGGCATAGGTCGATGAGTGTTATGGCAGGGACCACTGCTTGAGCTGCTCAGCTTGGCTAGAGCCAAGGGCAACTGTGAGGCTGGGGTCGCAGATTGAGGCGCCGGGGTGCAGTGCTAGGTAAGTTACATGGCTTATGTCTTTTAGGCTTTTAGACCTAACGCAGGCCATACCGACAATTAAGAAAAAATAAGGAGGTCACGAGCCTCATTGGTTACTCGAATGCTGGGCATGCAGGCCTTCTGCCTATTGGTCTGAGAGAAAAAATGAGGGAAAATCCATCATGGGTTGAGCTCTCCCACTGAGTACCGTGAATGGTGGTGGCTGCTTTGTCCTATTTCCTGGGAGAAAGATGGGCTGCTTCCAAGAGAGGAAATAAAGACGATCAAGGCGGATGCATTGGTTCGTCCAATCGTTGTCGTGGAACATACTATGAATGATGGTTGAAAAAAAAGATTTTCCCTGCCTGCTTAAGAGATGCCGATTGAGAAAAAACTAAAGATTTCCTCCGCTGTTCATGAGGGTCTGCCTGCTGTCGAAAGACTTATGATTGATTTGACTTCTTTCAATAGGAAGAAAATTAAGGCTGCTAGATCTGAGCCTGTGGTGCCTGCCATGCCGAAAATGACTAGTACGATCACTGATAAGATTACTTTAGCGTAGAGGTTCTGTCATGCCTCCAGTGCCGAAGTTTGTACTAAGACATCCGTTAGGAACTAAGTTCGATTCACTTTTAGAGATGCTTGCTACTATGAAAAGCGATAATGTGGACTCTGCTACTAAAGTGGCTCCAAGGCCCATTCTTCCTGCTGCTGAGATTGATTCACTTGCTGAGAAAAAGGAAACTGCTCGCATGGGAAGTTATGAGAAATCCATTATGCCCGCTTCTGGGGAGGCTGTTGAGATCTGTGTGTTTTTAAAACCAGATCTACATGAAGACATGGATGCTTGTGTCACGTTTGTCGATGATGTTAAATGGGTTGTTTGCCCTAGTTCCTTTACGAAGCATACGACCAAGTATAAGAAGATTGCTTTACTTACGATGATGCAGAAGATGACTATTCTAGCAACCGAGTCTATGCTCCTTGACCAAGAAGATACCAAGGCTGTCGAGGATGTGGGAAAGGCTGTGGTAGCCGAAGCTTATTTTTCTGCCGAGAAGATCAAGAGGTTGGAATCTGAGCTCGTCACTTTGAATGGGTCTAATATCTCTGCCCTCACTTCTCTGCAGCTTGAGACTACTATCCAAGAGATCCTTAACTAGAAGACTAGGCTTAACGTGATCCAAGTTAAGTATGAAAGTGCAAAAAATGAGATCAGATGTTACATACCTTAGATTCAAGATCTTGAGAGTGCCGTTTCTGAGCTTCATTCCGCCGTTTATGCAAAGGATGAAAAGTTTATTACTGCTTATAACTAAGTGATCCACTTCAAGAAGGTCGTCGATAAGCTTAAGCCCCAAGTGTTGGACTTCAAAGGTGCACTAAAGATCAACAAAAGTTTTGAAGAAAGAAGTGGATTAGCTGTAGCGCGTCGTGTTGATCTGCCTAATGAGAATGGGCAGCTGAAATGTAAAAAGGCCAGGCTCGAGGCTTTACTTGTTCAGAGTCAAGCCGATTTGTACAAGCTGGGTTATGTAGATCATCTCTTTGGTAGGTCGCCTACCTTCGAGTTTGCTGGGAAAGACTTCCAAACCTTCTCTATTTTTATGAAAGACTTACTTTCCTTTGCTTTTGAGGCTTCCATTGGTAAAGTAGTCGAAGAAGTTGATGCCTAGGCTAGAGCAGCTGGACACCTTACTTATAAAAGCAGACAAGTCTGCATGACCACTAGGCTGTTAACCTTAGCTTTTCCCAATTTCGTAGGTTATGTAGTAAGTATCACAACACTTTAGGACTTGGTGTAGGTTGTTCTATGCTTTGGCAGAAGTGAAGCTCATCGATTGCGTAGCATGTCGGCAATGGATGAAGCTCTATGTATGCGCGTTAACTTGTTTAACCTTTCATATGAATGTGCAGCTGTATAAGTTTAACGCGGCTTACCGCTCGAAGGGCAAGCCGTAGGCAATCTTCTACAAATAATAAGCTACCTTAGAGCACTCAGTAGCAGCTTTAAGGTTCTAGGACAGTCATCCACAAGGCGTACTGATTAATGTGCCCCCTCTGTTTCTAGGGCCCGGTTCCCTGCGGATTAAGCCAAGATACCCAAAATCCTTCAACTAGCTAAGCCTTGAAAAAGACCATTGTGGCTACTTCTAGGAATCCCGTCGCAAGCCATTGTGCACCTAGTTATACTAGGGTAGCCCAGCTCATCCACGTCTAGATATTCGGAGTGTAAAGTTTATCATCCCGCCTTAGATAGCAAACCTATGTGGGTGTCGAGAAATTGGTTTACCCTATCGCACTAGAAAACAATTAGTTTATCCTCTCGCACTAGAGAGTAAACCCAGTTGGGTGTTGGGGAATTGGTATACCCTATCGCATTGGAGAGCATGGTTGGTCCCTCAGGGGGCGCAATTCCTGCAATGAGTCCCTCAAAAGGGCGCAGCCTTCTTTTGAAGTGCAAGAGTGATAAGTTGTTGTAAGCATGCAGCCGAGCCAAGTTGTAGATTTACTTCTGAATTTCTCATTGAAAAACAAGTGAAACGAATGAGAACTTAGCTATAAGGTAGAAACTACATAGCAACTGGATAGTCTTCGACTTATGAGGTG
The DNA here is from genome assembly GCF_042453785.1 of Malus domestica. Taxonomy (NCBI): domain Eukaryota; kingdom Viridiplantae; phylum Streptophyta; class Magnoliopsida; order Rosales; family Rosaceae; genus Malus; species Malus domestica. Next base: position 26,529,317 of record NC_091675.1, read on the forward strand.
GTGCCTGTCGAGCTGCTCGAGTCTTCGAGCTTTGATGTAGTGAGAGGTCACACATGGTACTTCTTCAGATTGTAGGCGTTCCACTGTTTTTTTTATCACTTTGTTGTTCATGGTGACAAGGGTGTAATTACCCTTGCCGCCTACTCTGCTGATCTTGTACGGACTTTCCCAGATAGGATTCATCTTTTTGGAACCTTCTCTGCAGGTAGTGATAAAAGCTTTTCTTAGGACTAGATCTCCGGGTTGGAACTACTAGATCTTGGCCCTTTTATTATAGTTGGAGAGAAGCTGTTGCTAGTATGCTGTAATGCGGGTGATGGTCTGCTCGCGCTTTTCCTCTGCCAGATCTAAGCTTGTGGCCATCTATTTACTGTTCTGCTCAAGGCTTGGCATTATAGTGCTAATACTTTGCACTATTACATTGGGAGGAATGATTGCTTCTGAACCAAATGCTAAAGATAAAAGAGTCTCTCTAGTGGCTCGTCATTTGGTCATACGATATGCCCATCCAGGGAGTTCATCTGGCCATTTTCCTTTTTTGTCGGAAAGGGATTTCTTGAGGCAGTCGATGATCGTCTTGTTAGATGCTTCGACCTGCCCATTGCCTTGAGGATATCTCGGCGTTGACATATGCTGCTTGATGTCATACTTTTGGAAGAATTTCGCCAGGTCTTTGGCCCAAATTAGCATATGATGTTCCTCCATATGAAGCGCTTTATGTCCGTCTAAGTCGTGGCTGTCATAGGCTCTACTTCTACATATCTGGTGAAGTAATCGATTGCCACAATCATCATGCCTATGCCCCCAGTAGCGGGCGGTAATGGCCCGACTGCATTGCTGATATTGACCCTAAAAAAGAAACGGTAGGTACAGCTAGTCCGTGAACAGCTAACCATCGCACTGTAAAAATTGGATAGGTTCTATCTATAGTCATTTTGGCCTCCTAAAAAGATCTACTAAATTCATCGAGTTGTTCTAAAGGATCAAAACGGCCAGTTATTAATGGAATTCCTTGTCAGCTTTCTGTAAAATACTCGTTTGGGCGAGGGCTTCCAAATACATCGTAAGCTAAACCCGTGCTGACGAATAACCAACCTGCAATAAATAAGGAAGGTATAGTAATGCTATGAATGACCCAATATCGAATACTGGTAATAATATCCGTAAAAGAACGTTCTCCTGTGTTTCCAGATGATTGCCCACTACATGAACTGCTAAGAACTCATATGCAAGTGTAGCTTGCTGGCAGGTAGTGCTGGTACCAACTTGTAGTGTTGGTAACGATTGCACGTCTTGATGCATTGTAGACCAGTAGTAGCTTGCATTAAGAGCATGTTGCACTAAGGATCAACCTCTGGAGTGATTTTCATAAACGTCTTCGTGGATTGAGCTTTCTAGGTTGTCGGGAGACGCTAGGCAACGGGGATGTGGTCTAGTGTAGATCTTCGGATGAGAATGTCGTTCCACATGTAGTGGCGTGCTGCCTTTATTTAGAGCTTTCTAGACTCCAACCTTTCCGTAGAAAGTGTGCCATTGACTAGGTAGTCTATAGTAAAACTTTTCCAATTTAGAGTTGTACTAACCTGTGACGCTTCGGTTGCCGGCTCTGCCTCTATGCTTGGCTTGTCTAGATACTCCACCGTGATAAAGCGTTTAAATTGGTGGTCGAGGGCAGAGCCTAGGCCGGCTAGTGCGTCCGTGTGGGCGTCGACTGTCTACGGAACTTAAGTAAGGATGTAAGTCTGAAATGCCTCAAGTTGCTTACATACTTTCTCTAAGTATTGTGCCATCCTTGGATGTTTTACCGTGTACTCCCCAGTAATCTAGCTGGTGATTAGTTGGGAATCAGAATGAATTGCAAGCTTTTTCACCACCAAGTCTTTTACCGTTCGAAGGCCTGCTAGTATAGCTTCGTACTCTACTTTGTTGTTGGATGCTTTGAAGCCTAGAATGATTTCCTGCTCAAGCATCGAGCCGTTTGGGGTGACAATGCCAAAAATCTTCATCGGGTAAAGCTTTGTGGCTAGGGCGTGCTCGGCTGCCTTCGGAGCGTCGTTGGGTAGCTCTGTTGCATCTCCTAGGCTAGGTGTGAAGGTGCAATAGGGAGGTGATGTACCTTATATGTACATGCCCACCTCTCTATAGTAAGATGTGTTTTGGGTGGAAACCCAAAAACAAATCCGTGAAGGCATGGCCCAAAGTGGACAATATCTTACTATGTGGATTGGGATGTGACACTTCTTGACATTGAACAAGTGGTCAGACTTCTTCTTGATCGAGCAATATGATGAATATTCTTTGGTGAAAACCAAGAAAGTTCGTTGAAACTCTAGATAGATTGTGAAAGCAGGGTGTAAAATCAATATTACGACTCGCCTTGTAAAGTGGTGGTGAATATCTTGCATATAAGAGCATTGTTGTTCTTATAAAGGACCATTGTGCTTCGGTAATGCTTCAAGTGTCTCTTCGGGTCTCTATCTCCTTTGAATGATGTGAAATGTGACATGCTGAACTTACGTGGAGGCTATGCCTGCTCAATCTCATCTGTGAAGGGTGATATGCTTATGTTGGTCATGTTCTGTCGTAGTGCCTCGTTGGTAACCTTGTTGAGTTGGGAATCACGCAATCGCTCGGTTAAAAGTCTCACTAATTTTTCCTAAATTTGCCTTGGTTGGGGTAGCGGAGCTCTCGGATATCCCTAGTTGTGACCTTCTGGTTTAGGCTGTTCTTCTACGTGATTGGCTCGTCTATGTCGCGGCTGCGGTGCATGTGGTATATTACTAGCAGGCAAGTGAATTCCTCGATGGCTACCAATTAAACTTGAACCGGAATGAGTGACTGTTTTTTTCCATTCGTCGTGCTACATACTCTGATATAAGGTGAAAGATGCTCATTGCAAGCCTAGCCACGAATGAACACTTCGCCCAGAAGGTTGCTCATGTTGATTATTGGAGTGTGATCCCGACCGTGAATGTATGCTCATTTGTGGGCCCAGTCGAGAGTTCATGCTCGGGGCCTAGTCGAGATTGTACACTGCCAGAACACTTGGTTCGTGGCTGGTCGAGTGACTACTTAATGGGACACTATTGGAGAGATTCATCGTCTACCCTCATCCTATTTCAGGACACTTCGTCTAGGGCACATTGCATCTTGGTACGCTGCAAGAGCTGATTCACCAAGGTCGTCTACTGTGCGAGGGTGCTTGTCGACTCTATGACTTGTTGGGGTAAGTGTTGTTCACCATTGGGATGGGAAGAGCTTGGACGGTATGTGTCTCCTTGAGTAGCGGAAGTGTAATGGACTTCGGGCATAATATTTGAGCTAAAATATGCCAAATCCACATAAAATAGGTCAAAAATATTTTTAAAATGGGTCCGATCAACCAAAAATGGATTAGAATAGCCCAAAAATAGGCTTGTATGGGTGCTAGAGGTCACGGATTTGGATCGTGGGAGCACGGACGTGGATCCGGGTCAACTTGATTCGTTGACTGCGGCTGGGCTGATTACACATTTGGCTTGTTTATGCATGAGGTCTGCTCGAGCCAGAGGTTGGGCCCGTGCCTTTTTGAGCTTGGATTATGGGCTTGCGTAACTCCTTGGGCCTGGGCACGGCTCAGGATGTCATGGGCTTGGGCCCGTGAAGCTTAGAACGGTACGGTTAGGCCTTGGGGAGCCTTGGGCCTGCGAGACTTAGGCTATTTCTTTGGCAACTATGGCTACGATCTGGGCCTCCTCACGTTGGGTCGTGCATTGATCTTGGACTTGTACAGTTGGGGCAGCAGCTCAGGCTGCTTTTAACGCCTAGCTTGCTGCTCACCGTGAGCTGGAGACTTGCCAAAGGTTGCCACGATGGTGGCTTCTGTGTTGGCCACCGTGGTGGCTGCTACGGTGGTGCCACTCCACTTATTACCGTGCTGAGCATCATGGATCGTCATGATCCAAATCCTTGAACGTAAGAAATTTCATTCGTCGTGGTTTCTGAGTTTCTAGTCATTTTATTTTTCTTTTACGTTTTATCAATAAAAGTTTCAAGCACAAGAATGTACGAAAAATCTACAAATGACCAAGAAAACGAAAAACCTTGAATTCCAGAGTCTTTTACGAGCATGTGAATCAACACTCCCAATGAAAGAACCAATTTGTGGATGCAAATTTTCGGCTTCATCTTCTTGGATGAAAATGCACCTGTAAAACAATTAACACCTTTGGTCAATGGCAAGAGCCTCACGTGCCCACGATGAATGGAGGGGCTTTGGCTGAAGAACCTCCGATGCTAAAGTTAAAATTTTAGGGAAAAGTGTTTAGAGAATTTTGGAGAATTTTGCAAGAGAGTTGGACTTAGGTTTTTAGGAGAAATGGTGGCTATTTATAGGGGTGTGGCCGGCCCCTATTAGGAGAAAAAAGGTCTGGCCACTTATGGTCATTTTTGGGTGTAATTGTAATCAATTAAGCAATTAATTAGCTAATTAATCCTATTTTGAAAAGAATAAATAGGAATTACCTTATGGGGAGGATTTGATGAGGATTGATGAAATAGGTTTTGAATAAATACCTATTTTGATCACCTTTAACCTTGATTGAGCCGTTATTGTTTACTTCTTGTGTATGGGAGTCCTGGTGTGACTCGAGGGTAATTTTGTCTTTTTCACCCAAGAATCCATGTGTCACCTCCATATTTTTCTTGGTTATTTTTGGCTCCACAAGTGGCTCATGCCCCGCATCTTGGCCAAGGCATCTCCTACCAATCACTCAACATTCGTATGCCTCTATTTCTTCAGAGTTTGCTGGACTAGAACAGACTTGGAGTGAGGCGCCTCTATGCTGTGCAGATATCCATGGTTCTCAGACCAAATCTTCCAAGACACCTTCAGGGAAGATGCTAGTAGGCTCTGCAAGGAGAATTTCATGAGTTCCATCCAGCAGAGAGATCTGGCATGGGGAGTGCGAAGCGACCGCACAGGATACGAGCGCGGGCTCGAGGTCTACCACCCAAATTTCTGCAGTAGGCAGCTTAACTTCAGGCAGGCCATCCTAGTGCCATTCTTTTATTCGATGCACTACGAAACCTCTTACCACCTCTGCTTTCCCTTGGAAGTCAAGTTTCGGGCAGCCCGGCGCAATCTTGAAGTGATGAGCAAGATCGCCCTCAAGCCCGTGGTGTTGAACTTCGAGTGCACTCCATCCTTTGCCACTTGGTGGAAGGCCAAGTGGTCAAAGAAGTTTGGAAGGGACATCAGGGAGGCCCATGATCGCTTTTTCGGGCAACTCTTCTTCAAATTTTACCTCAAGAATGATAAGCTTGAGAACTGAAAGGAGATGATCCACTAAAAGAGCCAGATATTTCTCATAGGTATATTTTCTATCACTTCTACTTTACCTATCTTTGTGATGCTTCAATAGTCTATTGATCACTAATTCTTGTTTTTACTTTGCAGCCCAAGGCAACACTAAGGAAGTGGATGTCAGGCTAGATGAGGAAGCTGCAGACACACTCGTCTTCCAAGAGGCTGGGCCGAGGTTACAAGACAATAAGTAGGGTCCAGCCATGCTGCCGGAGATGTTGGGGACATCTCTGAGCTCTTTGGAGATACAAATGCTGAGGCTGGGCTTGAAGTCAAGATGCAGGCATTCCGGTAGGCGAAGGTAGCCATAGTGGAATCCTCGAAGTCTGAGCCCGAAGAGAGGCATGCACCTAAACTTGCTTTGCCTGGCCCGAGGGTGACTCCTACCAGGAAGAAAACCAGAGCTCAAACCTCCAAGGCCTCCAAATCCTCCCCTGCCCCTCCAATTGAAATGGGTAGGAAGAAACAAAAATCATCTCGTAAGTACGTTTAGTTTTTCTTCCTCGAGCAACCAAGAAATATGCCTTTACTCCCAAAGAGGGGCAGTTGGGCAGAGAAGTCCAACCTGAAGATAAAGCAATCCTTAACTCAATCCTTAAGGAGTTGAAGGTATAACTTTTGTTCCTTTTAAGTATGAAATTACTCTTGTAGTTTATTTTCTTCAATACTTACACTGACTCTTTACTTGTTCTCTTGAAATTGGACACTAAAGGTGAAGGGACCACCCAGCCCAAGCCTTCTTCTCCTTCAGCCCAAGCAGCGCATCCTTCACAGGTATAATTATTTTCCATCTTTAGTTAGGTTGTGATTTCTCAAATTTCAAAATTAACCAATAGTTTTGTTCTTTTCTAGGCAAAGGTTAGGGCATTTGTGTCTTTAATCAGACAGAGCTCAACTCCCATCTTTCCAAATTTTACTCCGGCGATAATGTTGACTCCCATTTCCTAGTTCAATCCAAGGACTAGGGAGATGCTTCACTATGTTAAGGATGATAGCACCTCAGTAAGCTCTTTTCTCCCTAAGTTCTTCTAAAATCTCCTCCAGATTCTTCCCTAACTCTTATTTATCATTATATTTTTCTTTTTTCAATCATCTCCAGTGCATGAGGCCAAAAAACTACCACCAACCACTTTTGGGGAGCCAATAATCCCTGAGATCCATGTGGTCTCAAAAGTGACTAGCTCGCAGGCTTCCCAAGCTACTTTTCGAGCAAGTCTGTCGGCCTCTTCCAAGGTTGCTGTAACAATGGAGGTGCCTTCTTCTCCCGCTCGAGTTCCATCACAGGTATAGAAGCATTCCTACTTTTGTCTTTTCTTTAGTTTATATATGAACTGAGATTCTAACTTCCTCATTTCCTTGTAAAACAAGCTTCTGGTGAGGGCTCGAGTAACTCTCATCCCCCTTCAGCAAGCAAGGTTGACCTTCCTCAACCATCAAAGGCCACATCACCACCTCCGTCTCTTCCTGAAACTCCAAGCTCGACTCAGGTATACCATATTTTCTTCTCTGGTTTTCTTTAATTTCAATTGCAGACCATCCTCCTAATGCATTTTTTTCTTGGTTTAATAGGCTTGGTGATGGTTTGGGCAAGCCTCTCCAGTCTGCAGTGCGCAAGGCAACTCTTTGTCAACCTTCTAAGGCTTCCAGGGTCGCTGGGATTTCCATCCATCGACCAAAAAATATCAACACTGATGCAGCTTCTACCTCTTCTACTTTAGGCCCTCTTCTTCCAATTCCAACCGAACCTGCATCTGCCGCTGCTGCATCCGGGGATGTTAGAGTGATGCCCTCACTTCTCACAACCATACCAGTCACGACCTCATTGCTCAAACTTGTTAGAGAGTTTGGACAAATCAGGACTAAGCTAAGGTCTCCAATGCGCCCTTCTGAATACCAACTTCTCCAAGATGCGCGCAAAGTCTTCAGGGAGTGGATGCAGATGGACTTCATAGCTTTCTTCAACCTTAAAGCCCTCCAAGATGCTGAGAAGGCTTTTACTGAGCTATACAAGGCTCATCAAATGTCAAAAGCTCAATTCGAATCTTTTCTTAACTTCTTCGAGAATTTGAGGGCATTGAGGGATCAACACCAGAGGGCTGAAAGGTAATCCAACAGAGTGAAGTGTTATAATGAGAAACATTCTCAAACTTCCTCTTCTCTACAGCAGCTGGTAGAGGAGGGCTCGGCCATGGAAACCCGGATTGTTAAGGTGACTTCAGAGATTTGGAAGTTGGAGGAACATCTATTTGCATTGAATGTCGAGCAAATGTTTGGACAAATCAGGACTAAGCTAAGGTCTCCAATGCGCCCTTCTGAATACCAACTTCTCCAAGATGCGCGCAAAGTCTTCAGGGAGTGGATGCAGATGGACTTCATAGCTTTCTTCAACCTTAAAGCCCTTCAAGATGCTGAGAAGGCTTTTACTGAGCTATACAAGGCTCATCAAATGTCAAAAGCTCAATTCGAATCCTTTCTTAACTTCTTCGAGAATTTGAGGGCATTGAGGGATCAACACCAGAGGGCTGAAAGGTAATCCAACAGAGTGAAGTGTTATAATGAGAAACATTCTCGAACTTCCTCTTGTCTACAGCAGCTGGTAGAGGAGGGCTCGGCCATGGAAACCCGGATTGTTAAGGTGACTTCAGAGATTCGGAAGTTGGAGGAACATCTATTTGCATTGAATGTCGAGCAGATGAGCCTCTCGAGCCAGCTCTACAAAAAAAAATCTAGAAATGGAGGATGCAGAAGCCAACTAGCTAATAGCAACATGTATTTAGAAAAACCTAGTAGGATTTTCACTATTATGCAAACATATTACTCTAGAATAGCTGCCTTGGCAAAAGATGTAAAATTGTTAAGCTAAAGTCTTTGTAACTTCTTATCTTGATGAAATGAAATAACTTCCTTCCTCACTTCAACTTGTCTTATTGTTCTTTGAAGCTTAACTGTGGTAAATGCATAAACTATGTTGATGCACAAAATCAATGAGGACTTTGGTACAACAGAAATTGTTAAGTTTGTGACCTTCACTAGATTGCTCCGGTCACTAGTGTGGATAAGTATGTAAATGGATGGAGACAAGGAAGCAAACACAAGATGTACATGGTTCACCCAGATTGGCTACGTCCACGGAGTAGAGGAGTTCTCATTAATTGTGAAGGGCTTACACAAGTACATAGGTTCAAGCTCTCCTTTAGTGAGTACTAATGAATGATTTAGTACAAATAACATTAGGAAATATTGTGGGAGAATGATCTCCTTTTATAGAAGAGTTTCTAGCTTTGTTCTAACATTGACACGTGTCGTGTTATGATTAGCTTCTGATGTTAACACGTGTCACGCTGTGATTGTCTTCTGATGTCGACACGTGTCGCATTGTGATTGGCCTTCTGGTTGGAGGGAAACTCTTCTAGGTCCTTGACGGTATAACGTTGACCAATGCTCAGTAGTTTCGAAATTGGTCAAGTATGGTACAAACAAACTATTTTTGACTTTCCTCAAAATGTTTAAACTTCTTCAATATAACAATTTCTAACATCCCACAGAGTTGGGCGATATTTCTTCAAAACCTTAGCATTAACTGGATGTTTTTACAAATTTCCTTATAAATCTGCTAAGTAGTAGCCTCATCGGTCTAACACCTTGTTGATACTGAAAGGTCATTCACAAGTGGGACTCCACTTCCCACATCCTCTAACTTGAGCTCCCAATGGCAGAATTGCCTTCCACACTGACTCTCTTTCCTTAAAGGATTTTAGCTTCATTTTCTTATTATAAGCTCAGGCAACAGCCCTTTTTCCTTCTTAAATTTTGTTTAAGGCTTTAATTCGGGCTACATCCAAATCTTCAATTCCTTAACACATAGCTTGAATATATTCTTCATTGTGTATACCAAATTGGCTTTGAAGTCTAACAAAACTTACATTGATTCACATAGGAAATACAGCATCTTGCCCGAAGGTTAAGGCATGGAGTAGTTCCAATTCCTGCACTCTTTTAGGTTTTGTAGGCCCACAAAGTATCTCCCAACTTCTCATGCCACTTTTCTGGACAATTTACCACCATTCTCTTAATGATACTTACCAAGATCTTATTACTAGCTTTAGCTTGACCATTCGATTAGGGATAGTAGGGGCTAGACTGGATCATCTTTATTTTGAACTTGTCTGCAAACTCCTTTACTTTTTTTAAGATAAAAAAATGGCCCTCTGTCTGTGACAATTTTCTCGGGCACCCATATCTATGTAAGATCTTGGTTTCAATGAATTTCTTCACATCAGCTGAAGTGATAGTCATCATAGCTGAAGCTTTCACCTATTTGGTAAAGTAGTTTCCTGCCATAATTATGAAGGTATGCCCTTTGGTGGAAGCTGGATAAACTTGCCCAATGAAGTCCATTGCCTACCCTCTGAAAGGCCAATGCTTCACCATAGGATTCCAAAGTACTGAGGGCACATGTTGGAGAGGTCCATATTTTTGGCATTCTTCACAACCTCTGGCATAAGCTTTACAATCCCTCTCCATATGGGTTAAAAGTAGCCATATCTTCTCAGCAACCACCTCATCTTGGTTCCAGGTTGATGAGCTTCACAAATGACTTCATGCACTTCAGCCATCACTCTCATTGACTCTTTTAGGCCTAAGCATTTTAACAGAAGCCCATCTAGAGTCTTTCTTAGCAGAGTTCTGTCCCACATGACAAACTTAATTACTTGCTGCCTAATCTTCTTACTTGTGGGGAAAGAATGATCCTTTAAGTACTAAATGATTGATGTTCTCCAGTTTTCTATAATAGCCTCCTTAGTCATTACATCTAGGCTAAACTCTCTTTCAATGATAGATGAGAGGTTTCTTTTTTGTACTTCCACATCCACCTCGAACCTTCTTTCTTGGATCTGTGCTCTAGAAGCCAACTGTGCCATTTAATTAGCAATTAAATTTGATTATATGGGAATATGGTTGATTGAAATCTCAGTACCCCAATAACTCAATAGTTGAGTAGCTACCAAGTAATAACCAGCCATAATGATGTGTCTGCACCTGTAATGCCTATTTAACTGATTGATCATAAACTCTGAATCACCAAATACCTCCACTTCAGTTGCCCCCAACTCTATCAGGATTTCTAAGCCAATTATCAGTGCTTCATATTCTGCTCGATTGTTGGTAGTATCTTGATAATCTAAAAGGAAAGAATAGCAATGGTGAACCCCTTGGGATCAATGATGACAATCCCAACTCCAGCCGCATGCTAAGTGCAAGATCCATCAAAATACAACTTCCAATGAGTGATCCATATGCTGGTTATCTTTCTCACTTCTTGCTGGATCCATTTCTCCTTGCTTGAGTGGTCTCTACTCGTTGGGATCCAAAGATTGGCTACCTCTAAAGTTCCTGGGATATTGACAAGTTCATCCTGTGATTCTTGGTGTTCAGTCAAGAAGTCTGCAATGGCTTGTCCTTTTATAGCTCTTTGAGGTACATACTAGAAACTAAACTCTCATAGTGCTAGAATCCATTTCCCAATTCTCCCAGCTAGCATTGGCTTTCATAGTATATACTTGATCACATCAGTCTTGGCAATGATGTGGATGTGGTAGGGCAACATGTAATGCCTTAACTTGCAGCTGTGAAATATAAAACCAAACATAGCTTCAAAATTGGGGTATATCTGGTTTCTACCTCAGTAAGGATCCTACTAAAGTAGCATATTGCTTGCTCCTTCCCCCTTCATTGTTCTGGGCTAGCAGGTTTCTTATTGACTTCTCAGAGGTAGAGATATAGAGCTTCAAAGGTTTCCCTCTCTGAGGAGGCATGAGCATTAATGGAGAGGCTAGATAAGACTTTACTTTGTTAAAAACCTTTTGGTGTTGTAGGCCTTACTCAAATTCTTCTTGGTTTTTCAGTCTTAGTAAAGGATTCAACGGCTGAATTTTGCCCACCAAGTTAGTAATGAACCTCCCTATGAAGTTGATCTTCCCTAGTAGCTTTTGCAACTACACTTTGTTTGTAGGAGAAGGTGACTTCATTATAGCCCGAGCCTTGTTCTTGTCTACCTCCACACCTCTTTGATGTACTAGGAATCCCAAAAAGTTGCCCGATCTAACTCCTAAAGCACATTTTTTAGGATTCATTTTCAACTTATGGGTCCTCATTCTAGTTAGGTCATGTCCAAGGTCTTCTAAGTGGTTCTCTTCAGTTTTAGACTTGACCACTATATAATCAATGAACACTTACATGTTATGGCCGATTAGATCGTGAAAATGGCATTCATTGCCCTTTGATAGGTTGCACCAGCATTTTTTAGCCCGAATGGCATGACAGCATATTCATATGCTTCTACGTGTCCTGGGCACTTAATCTTATGAATATCTTTTATAGCCATTTTTATTTGATTATAGCCAACATTCCCATCCATGAAAGATAGGACTTTGTATTTTGCAACTACATCTATGGATAGGTTGACCATGGGCATGGGGTATTCATAGGTCGGCCAGCCACTCAACATTAGTTACAGCTTTTAATACGGGTACAATGTTGGCCAACCACTCAACATTCTTGGCAGGCCTAATAAATCCAACATTTACTAGCCTCTCAATTTTTTCTTTGACCTTTTCTTCTATCTCCTTTGACATTCTTCTTGGTGCTTGCTTTACAGGTTTATATCCCTCCTTAATAGGCATTATGTGTTCTACTAAGGTGGAATTTAAACCTGGCATCTCTGTGTAGTGCCATGCAAAACAATTTTTAAATTCATGCAAAAAGGTCTACTATTCTTGCCCGATCTTCGGTTTCCAACAAGCCACTAAGTTGTATTAGCCTTGGATCCTTCTTAGTCCCCAAACTAATGGCTTCCAAGGGGTCTTGTATCTCTGGTGCTAGCTTGTCAAGCTCTGTATACAAAAATTCAACTAACTTTTGGATTCTCGAGCAACTTATCTGGCAAGTCCAAGTCATATATACACTCAGCCATGTGAATGGCTGCCTCTATCTCCTCGCCCAAAAACACATCCTCTTCTCTGTTCTTGGCACTTGAAGCCTCTCTCTCCCATTCTGCTTCTTCCTTTATTGAGCTTTCTCTTACTTCTTTTTTCTCTTTCTCATACACCAACAACCTTTTTATTAAAGACCTGACTACAACTACTTGGTCCTTCCTCCTTTGTTCTAACATCATTGGTGTTGGGGAGCTGGGACAATATGGGGCCTATATCATTCCTCCCGAGTAAGACTCAATCTTTGTTCTAGAAGCTTTTGGGTCGTCACCTTAGTCGGGCGGCCATTCTCATCAGCTCCTAGACACTACAATATTCCAATGCATGGGTTGTAGAAGTTTGCTTCTGCTATTGGCTATGGGGAGAAATAGTCGTGCCTCGGCCTCCATAATTTCCCAAAATCCTGGTTCCTTAGTTCTTAGCTCTTGGTAGACAACAACTTATTGATGTAGGGTGGATGGCATATATAAACTTTGGTGAATCCAATCTCTGCCAAGTAAAGCTACATAAGTAGAGCTACTATCCACCACAAAGAAAGCTAGCATGATTTGCTTGGACCCCAAGTCAACTCCCAACAGCAATATCCCATGTGTTCTTGTGATGGCTCCAGAGAAACTTGAAACTGTTAGATTAATGGGAACTAGATATTCCTCACTTATACACAACCTCTTCATTTGTTTAAGTGGAAACACATTAACCGCAGCCCCACCATCAATAAACACCCTCTTGAAGGGTACTCCCTCCAGATGAGCAGTTACATATATAGGTTTGAGATGGTTTGCTAAGGCCAAACTTGGGTTGCTGAAAACCATTATGTCCGAATATATCCTTTCAAGCTCGTTTCTTATGGGTTCAGACAAACTTGCCATGCTCAATTCCTTTCTCCCAGCTTCTTCAACACTAACAAATGTCATCACTGGTTCTGTTGCCAAATAATCACCCTCCATCATGGTAGGCTAATCTGGTTCGGCGCAGAACATAGCTAATAAAACATAAGTCATGTTTACAGGGAAGTTGATGGGTCTAGGTGCTTTTTCTTTCTTTCCTCCAATTTGACATACAAACCTATCCATCCATTCATGTGCATCATCTGGCAACATTAACTCGAGCACCTCCTCCTTTACTATTAAGTCAAGGTTGAGTAATTATCTTGGCATTTGACAGGGTGTATCTTCTAGTAGAGGTGGGGGTATCCCCTTCTCACTGCACTTTCTTGAGCTCTCCTTAGCACTTTGTATTTTCCTGGATGGGGATTCTGAGGTACATGATCTCCTTCACCCTTCATTTTACTATTAGTCATCTTTATCTCCTTCTTATTCCTCCATTGAAGTTGTCCACCTTGCATAGCCTTTTCAAACTTGACATTTCCAGAGGCTTCTGAAATGGTAGGGATCTTCATTGAGTTCATGTGAGACTTATGATGCCTTTAGACCCTTCTGATCATAAATGCTCCCATTTCTCTAATAGGCTTCTCATCCTTCCCAACTATGTACCACTTACGACCAAGTCGAGCTAAATCCTTCTTAGTAACTGGGGGAATTGAGTTCATGGTCTTTTCTCTCCATCCTTGCCTTGAATTGCTATGATAACTTGGCTGGGGAAGTCTCACTTCTACCCACTTTGGCATCTTAGCTTCCTTATCCTCAACTTATTCAAAGACTTCATAGGTTTTGAATACCTCAGATAAGCCTTTAGGTTCAAAGTCTCAACCTAACCTTTGGAATATATTCTCGAACGTTTCCTTATCTGCTGCTCATATAATACTTTTGCGGGCATCTTGTTCCTCTATTTCTTTCCTTCTGACTAACTATTGGTCCATAATGGCGCCCGATGCTGGCACCTTCAATTCACATTCACATTGACACTTACTGCATAAGACTACTCCCTTAATCACAGCTGTCTGTGGTCTGTTGGGCAACCTCTTAGCACCTTCAGATGGCCTAATAGCTTGCTTTCTTTCACTTCTCTCTTCCCACGTAGCCTTTGTTTTTCCTTTCTCAACCCAGTTAAGGCTGATCATATAGATTGGGGCTTCTAAGAAGAAATCTATGTCAATTATTATATTTGCCTAGGGTTTCTCCAACAACAGCTTTCCCTTAACTATTAGGTCCTAGATCCAATCCTTTAAATGTACACAGTTGGTGATGGAATGCTTGAAAGTATAATGAAGCCTGTAGTATTTCTTTGCTCTCAACTCTTCTGGTTTAGGCATCTTTTTTGTGTTGTCGGGCACAATCACCATTGCCCGCACTAACTCTTCATAGATCTTTGTTGCCTTGGTCAGATCAAAAGAATAAGCCTAGTACTTAGGGGGCTTCATAGGCACGAATCCTCCATCATTTATCACTACTTTTTTTATCTTTAACTGGCTGGACCAAACCATTCACCATCAACAGTTTAAAAGGGGTGGTTATCTCTACTACACACATCTTTATCCCCTCTCCTACATTGTTGTCATTTTCTCCAGGTTCTAGACCTTTAAAATCCAATTGGTGCGTTGCAGCTTTGATTTTGTAGAAATAAGGCACCTTGGATAAGTGTTTCACTTGGTGCTCCTCAACTAGCAACTTCTCATACTTCGTAGTAGCTATTACCAATTCCTGCAGTTCAATGAACTGCACATCATAGAACTTTTTTCTTAATGGCAATCTCAGGGCTTTCTGAGCAATAGATATAAGTTGGGCATAGTTGATACGGAACTGGCATCTTATCCTTGTTTTTTTAAACCCCATCATGAAGTCTTCAATGGACTCATGCTCATATTGTTTCACCTCAACTAGATCGTTGATAGTCATCTCACGTTCCACCCTATAAAACTGCTTGTGGAAAGCCATCTTCATTTGCCCCTAGTTGGCAATGAAATTGATGGGGTAATAGAGAGTACCACTAGGATGCCAAGCCAACCAATGAGTTCCCAAACAACCTTAACTTGTAGTTAGGATTGTCTTCAAATGCCACACAATAGTTGGAAAACTTGAAAATGTGGTCTCTAGATGACACATTATAGTCATCTCTATTGAAAGTTGGGAACGCGGGTGTCTTGAAGTTGAGGGGAAAAAGGTTCTACTTATCAATATACTCGGGGTAGGGCTTCTGGTAGGTGATCCTGAACAGTAGGTGAGCCTGTGGTTGAGCATTTTGGACTACCATCCTTCTTAGCTTGGCCAACTAATTTCTAAGTTGCTTGTTAGCTGCATTGTTATATGGGGTGTAAGGAGGTCCCCACTTCGAGCTATGCTCATTGCCTAAGGTAGCTTCCTTCTGTGGTTATGGCTGTCTCCACCTGGCCTCCCCTCTCTTATTAGCCAATGGTGGTGGCCTATAAGGAGAAGGTTTGCATGCAATTGCGTTCACACATTTTCTGCTAGACTCCCCAACTTGTTGAGTCATTTCATACTTCCTTTCTTTTAGCCTGATCTGCCCCTACTATCTAGTGAGAATAATGGAGGGTCGGGCAAACTTGGTTCCTAGATCTCATCCCCTATTGGTTGGCTGGTTCCAGGCACTTCTTTCTTCTTCCCATATCCTCTTTTTCCTCAAGCAAAGGAAATAGGAAAATTATTGGCTCTCTCTCATAGCTCATCTCTTATCACCTCCCTAACATGGTTGAGTACTCCAAATCCAACCTCCTCTGCAAACTCTCAGTTAATGAACAAAGCCTACTGACCTCTCCTCTAGTTTCCAGAGAGATCTTCTCCATACTCTTCAAGACTTGCACCATGGTAGCTTGCAAGTGTTCGTTGGTAACCCTTCCGCCCGACTTCTCAGAATAAGTTGGGCTCTCCAGAATCGCAAGACCTTGCAGGGAGGGAAAATCTTCCGGGTAATCTGTCATGTCTAATCTTGGTAGACAATGGGGTGGTCCGTACTCTGTGTTCCACCTGAAGGTTCGATTTTTCCTTCTTTTTCTTAGCATACAAGCTTATAAAAAAGGGATCCCACCGAATGTGCCAAAACTATGTTTGAGGCAAAAATGGAATTATCCCTTCGCACAGCTCCCCTGGGATATATGGCATTTGGCGTGCTGCAAAATAAGTTAATAGTTAGCTTGAAAGGTGCCTTTGTAGGCCTTAGGTATAGGTCTTGAGGCTCACAATCAAGGCTAACAAGGATATTGGCATGCCACTATAATCTCTGTATAACAAATGTAGAATAAATGTGATTTAAGTCGATTACTTGCGCCCCAAGTTAGTTAAACTTCTTGTTATTAAAAGATTGTCACAGATGAATTAAGTCTATATTAAGTTCTTTTTCTTGCCTTGTAAACAAGGACTTTTAGTTCATAATCTTGTATGTCCAAAAAGGAGGGAGTCTAGAGCCCTTTAAACCATTTCCTTGATCCCAGTTTGTTCTTAATGAAAACAGGTTTATTAAGTTAACCAGATTCAAATGCAAATGGGACTTTTAGATAGAGAACAGTTGGAAATAACTTGAATATATGCTGAAAAGTACATTGAAGCGATAGATCTACTAATGTAAATGACGAACAAAAAGACTCGGGCAAGATTTCACCTTGTCAAGCAGGGTTGAACTTCTTGCAGTCACTTCTCTTTGAGTTTACAGAGGTTATATGCTAAAATGGATGGATGGTAAACAAGTTTTACACGAATGAATCGATTCTACAACACTATGGAAGGTAGCAGAACTTTTACACTAGACAAAAGATAGCTTTTCTGAGGGAATTATTGCTAAAATGACTGAATTTGGGTGAGTTTCAGCTTTCTGGGTGCAAATCTGGCTTGAGAGCAGAGTTTGTATGTGGTTTGTTTGATTGGTTTGAGTGTCATTATCTCTGTTGTCTCTTTCTCCTTTTATAGGCAGTTTGGCCCAATTGTCTTGACTTTGTTCTTAGCCGAGGGCTCTTAGAGACAGTGAGTCATCTTGTATTTACACTTTTATGCCATCAAAAAGTGTTTTTTGGTTGGTAATGAGCTGGTCTTTGTCACTTGTCACTTCAATCATAGGCACATGGCCTATGCCTTGGCTAAGAAGGCTTCAATTTGTTTCAGGCTTCATTGCTGGGCTTCGGGCAAATTCAACTCGTTTTGGCGCTTTTGGGTTTTCCCTTATCCGAAGCTCAGTATTCAAATATTAATCCAAACAATATCAATAACGAGGTTATGACAGTAATTTGCGTGTTCCTCTTGCGCTGGAATAAAAGGAAACAAAAAGTGTCGATCGACTGCGCAGTCAACCATAGTAAATCTAGCTTTTTAATTAACTTGACCAAGGGGATCAACACCCACACTTATTATATAATTTTACATAGTCGGTGGCCACAAAGGGCTTATTTCCTTTAATTGATCGCTGAGCTCCAAATTGTGAGCTTTTAATCTTATTATTAATCTTTGAATGCACTCAAGTACTAAAAAAATTGAGATTTTATCATAAAATCAGTCTTCAATATAAAGAGTATTTCAACTTCTTATAAAATTATTAAATTTTTTGATACGAAACATTTCTTCACATCCTCATGTAACCCAGAAACATCAAGAGCTCCCCTTTCATATGATCGACGTTGTCTAATATACAAGGATTGTGCAGTGCCTAGCTATTTAAGATGTTACGTCGACGTCCCTACGTAAATTTTTTTATTAATGCATAATCGATCGAGACCGAAATCTATATCTGGAAGGCTAATAGCAGAAAACTACTGGATACATTGCACATACAGCTGAAGGTGCTAAAGCTGCATGCATGATGTACCTTTAATATTATTTGATACTTTTCTTATATTTCATGATCAGTGTTAAAAGAGCACTGCAACCTTTATTTTTTGTTTTTTTATTTTATTTTTAGGCCCTCTTTTCTCATGCTAGTGTCCAATATAGGAAGCTGCCATGAGGGTTCTGTTCTGTCGACTGAGATGATACATTTTTCTTTTTCTTAAAAAAGAGAAAGGAAAGAACACTGCATGGATCGACACGAAAGTACCATCACTAAAAGAACTGGAGGTCACAAAGCTGGACAAGGATTGTCTGCCCTCCTAGTTGTGGTGCCCTTCCATACCTTCCTATTTTGTGCGGTCACGGTTAAGCCACGTCAATATTTTATATTAATTTTTTAATGAGATAATAAGACAAAAAATAATAAAAATATAAAATATTAACGTGGCTTAACCGTGACCGCACAAAATAGGAGGGCATGGAAAGGCACCACGACAAGGAGGGCAGACAATCCAAGTCCCACAAAGCTTTGGTGCAGAAGGGAAAATATGACGAAAGCGATATATATGTCAAAAAAGGGTGAAAAGTTGATGAGCCTTCCAGACAAGGCAAACTTTGGTAAAAGGCAATGTGGGAGTGTGTGGCGACACATTAGTAACGAACGTTACTTTTTGGATGGTGAGTATTTTGGTCACTTTGATAGGATCTTCAAACTACCATTCGTTTTTCATGTCGTTAGCTGGCTAGTCCATATTTTATTTTATAAAAAATTCAACCCCTTCATCTAGTTTTTCCTATTTAGACCTTCATTCATAGATTATTCTTGAAAAGATTCACTCAAATCGAAAATCGTTTAGCCGTTCAATTACTATTGTGAATATATCATAATCATAGTTTATCGACAATATTGTGTTCGTCTATTTATTATGTAACAATTCGATAATTAGAAGTCTTTCAGTTTTAGTAAAATTTTGTAAAGATGATCTTTAAGTGATAACGTAAAACTTGATAGGTTCAAATTGTGAGCAATATTGTGGAATGAGTCTATATGATTGATTAGAACCGTATTAAGTTACTAATTAGTTAGCACTTAAGCGCTCTTATATATACCGGATTCAGGTCAAGTTGTACAACCACCTGAAAGTATTATATAGGCGATGATGGTAGAAAGTAGTTTTCACTCTTTGGTTGTCGAATTTTTTTTTATTTTTTATTGAAGATAATTACCTAACGAGTTTTTAGTTTTCATAAAAAAAAATGAAAAGCTGGCCCGTAAATTACAAATACCAAAAAACTAAACAAATTAAAAACGGAAAACACAATGAGAAGAGGACAACCAAATTTCAAAAACAAACTTCAAAAGATCCGTCTTGGCCTCGTTGTTAACCAGTCCAATTATGGGATTGGACATTGTGCAAGAATGGGCTGGTGGGTATCTGGATCAGACGTACTTTTGTGTACTTGAGTGAGTGTCATCTACAACTTGCACAACAGTTTCTTTAGCAAAAGCACTTAAGTAAAGCCCATACTTGCATGTTCCACTGCTCGTTGCCTACATCTACATGCATCGCACATTGATCCCGGAATATCCAAACAACAAATAGTTTCTCTACTCTTTTTTCTTCTTTTTTTTTTATTGAAAAACTTATATTCGACCTACTATAATATAAAGAAAACTTATATTCGTGTCACAGAAGATTAGGCAAGCTAGAGCCTAGACTATACATGAGGGCTTGGTCGGGCCCTAAGAGCAACTCCACCGGGACCATTAGCCCGATGGACCGGCGACTTCCCCATCCCAATAGCCCCAACTGCAAGAGCCCATGCGGGCGTGTGGGCTGAGGGGGGCCTGAGCGAGAGGCCCGGCTCGAATTGGTGACCCGAGAGCCTGAGGGCTGTGTGATGTGTGGCTGATGTCAGGGTGACCTGGCTCGAATTCGTCTGTTTTCCTTTGTCGGAATCTGGAAAAAGAATGGGATGCATGCAAGGAATTAAGCCCTCAAATTAAACCACAAGAATTGCAACATAACAGCATTTAAAGCTCAAGAACACAAGATAGTGAAAGAAACATCATATGGGTTTGAGATTGAGAGCTCAAGCTCTCGGCTTCAATGGTAGGACCTCACACCATGCACCGATGCCGCATGCAAGGCCATGGTTGGGTTCCTTGAGTTCCAGGGATTCCAAAAATATTATTTTTGAGCTTGATTTGTTGAAGGTTTGAAGAGGAAGGAGGAAGAGAGCTCAAGAGAGAGAGAGAGAGAGAGAACCGGTCAAATGAGGGGGAAAATGGAAAGGGTGATGGGGATGTTTGATGGACTGGATGAGGAAAAAATACTAATATTTTATTACATATTGACATGGCTATTCAGTTTAGGAGTGGAGCTGCAAAAGGTAGTTACTGTTCATTAAAGGCAATTACTGTTCACTGGATGGATTCAATAGTGAGTTTCCTAGGGGGCCTTCGCAATGCTGAAGTTGCTCTAACCATGCGACCTACTCTGCCCTTCAGCTCATATCAATTTAAAAGAATCAGGCCCCTAATATTAACTCCTTCCCCCCCCCCCCCCCCCCCCCCAAACCCACCTACGTACCCGAAACAAGAAAACCCAAGTTTTTCAAATGATATTTGAGCACTAACTCTCGTCCCAAAGTGTGAGATCCCAACTGATGTGTCGGTTTATTCATATAGAAGTCATTATGGAACTCATCATATGTTATGTGACGCATTAATTTGTACGTTGACCAATATTCATATTTATAAAAAAATTACTTAATGATTTAATTTATTTATTTTTAACACTATTTCCTAGCAAAAGATGATGTCATTGGATTGAACAAATCAAAGAATAATAAATAATCAAATTTAAAAGTGCAACCAAGTGAAAAATAATGTGCAGAAATCACTTCCTTTTCCTAAGCCTACCATAATCTTGCCATCCAAAGTGAATCAGTAAAGGCCAAGCAGTTTGTACTTTCAGCTTAATTTCAAGTTGTTGTTTGGTGTTCACCTTCCTACACAAAAAGGGTCGACCTACCATTCAAGATAGAAAGTCATTGCATGTCCATTACCCCCGCAGAGACTTTTGAAAAAGATGGTTAGTTAAGATTGTCCAGTACTGCTATCTACTAACCCCAAATGACCAACTACCATTCCATTTTTTCATGCCTCTCAGACCTCAAAGTCTTATACATATATACATATATATATTTATGAATTATATACACATTTATATTTATAATTTATCTGGTTCCAACCTGGTCTAGCTCATACCACCGTTCTGATAATGTTCAAAGCCCATCCAAGTTAGCTTCTACCAAATTTTTCTGGGGCACGTTTTGTGCATTATTAATGCATTACTACTCATATGCTATTAGAGTTTCAAGCATTTCATCTTATATTAGGCAATCTTTCAATAAAAACCAACTACTTTTCTTCTCATTTGCTCAATTAGATCTCTGTGAAATAGTGGCCAATGCACCGTTAGCATTCTCATTCCCTTCTGAAATGTACTTGGAGTCGGAGTGCTCTGTGATTCTCCGCTGAAGCTGGAGTTGAACTCAGCACTTCAATTCGAGGTGTATTGAGGTAATGCATGAAGCATTTCTGTAAATGTTTGAGTTTTCATTATTTCTGTTTTGTTAATGTTGTTTTTTCGAATTGATATGAAGATTTGTACTTGGATCTTTGACCTCATCTTCAACGAGATTTGATCACCTGTTTTCATTTCGTTAGAAGAAGTAGTGTGTTCATATCTTATTAACTAAGGTTCAGTAGATTTTAACTGCTCAGATCTTATATTGTCTGTTACTTTACATTTAGGAACACACATTTGATGCAACTTGCATGTATTCCACACATATATAGGATATAAATTCATACAGCAGAACTGCTTGGTCAGCCTCTAAACATGTTTGCAGCAAAATATAACAGCTTCTTCATGCGTGTTCTCTCTCTTACCTACTTATGCAGAAAATATAGAAAATTGTATCTTATTGATCAATCCTGTTATTGAATTCTCTGTTTTTATACTGCAGGGAAAAAAAACTGTTGGTGGCATATCTGACCTGTAGGAATGTCTTCTATAATAGATGGACTGACAATTCATCGGAAGCTTCAATCGATCAACTCTCAGCCTTCCAATTTAACGAGTATTACCTATGACGTAAGACACATTACATTACATATGATGTTTCATTTTCTTGTTGCAAAGTTATCTGCATAATGAAAGTTTTAACACATCATTAGTAAATGGAAGAGATCTTAGTTTTTTCTCTTTGTATAATGACAGGATGATTTGGTAGAATGGTGCGTCACGCTTACTTTTCTAGTGCGTTTGATTGCGTACATTGCAATTTTAAGTAAGATTTCGTCAAAATTTTAATTCAAACTGCTCATATTGACTACATTAACTGATGCAGTCTCATCAACCATATATGTAATGCAGCACTGCTTGTGATTGTTGCATTCATGATACTGAAATACATAAACGAATACGAGGAGACGAGCGTAGAGGATGTAGGAGACAGTGCTGAAACCGACCCATTACAGCCGGCAGGAAAGAGAATGCCATCGACATATGGGACATGTGACGAGTGGGAAATAGAATCAGGAAATTGCAGCAGCAGCAGTAGTAATAGCAGCAATGCCGTAATTACGAGCTCCTCCGAGGACTTGTATGATGGGAAAATATGTGTGATTTGCTACACCGAGCAGAGGGATTGTTTTTTGGTTCCTTGTGGCCATTGTGCTACCTGCTATGATTGCGCACAAAGGTATGTCGAAAAAACTTCGAAATCTTTCAGATATCATTTGTTGGTGTTCGATTGAAATTTGGATATCTTATTAAAGATCTTACATATTCCAGGATTTTTTATGGGGAGACCAAGACATGTCCGATATGTCGAAGATTCATTCGGAAAGTAAGAAGATTATTTGCTGCGTAGATTAGGACCAATTAACCTCTTTCGAATTTCTTTTAGTTTTATGTGAACAAACATTGTACTCTTATAGAGTTGACGAGTTAGACGCCCAAATTTCTTCATTTTTTGTTTTGGGGGGCAATTGAGGGACAAAGACTGTCCCCCGGATTGTAAATTAATTCAATGATGGATATATAATTTATATTTCTATTTGTTAATCTGAACTATATATTCAAACAAGAATCTATAAGATCGTTGTTTCATAATCGCAATAAAGAATAATATACCATAATCTTTGTTGAAACTAAATTCGCATACATCCTCAAACAGAGGCAATGTTCAGTCGGAATTACCGATGAATTACTGCGAGGGGTGAATGGGTTGATTGTGGGTGTGATTGAATTCGTATTGGACCTCCTATATACCTCCAGTGTTGTAGAATCAACCACCGGTGTAGTCCTAAGAAAGGAGTATGTATGATGTGTGCTTCATCGGAATACATCCTTGACAAAGGTGCATTGGCTTAGGCGAGATGCTTCTCCATGTCTACGCATAAACGAACAACATGTAGAGGATAGGAGTTAGGCATACAGAATATGGGATTAAGGTGATCCTTCGATGATCAAAGAGAGGGGGCCTAGATAAATACCTAGGCTAGGGTATTTATAGAGTTCTTGAGAGAGAAATCATCATTAAATTAAGAGAATATCTAGGAGAAAATTAGGATAAGATATCCAATCTTTCTAGGATTATATTGCCTAATTCCCAAGATATCCTAATTTGACATGAATCAGGGTTACCTTACTTTGCAGATAAGTAATATCTTTAATGGGTTTAGAGCTAATGGAGTTGTGCGGGACTACCTTGGCATGTGGTAATCCGATCCGGAATACCCATGTAGCTCTGGGCTCACTCTAAAGGCTTTCCGATCATTCTAACCACCCTGAGTACCGCGTGTCATGGTCCCAGAAAATTATGGTCCCACAATTAATCATAGTACTCTTGTATTCTTATAATCTTACAAATCCCTAATGCTTCATCAAGAATGAACGAGTGGAGCAAATTAACCTTAGACATGTCATTGTTCGCAAGCTAAGGTGCAAGTATTGGTTAATCCGGAGGACATGCGTTGTATTATGGATTGATATATTTCCTCCTAACGTATTACTATAGGTTGTTTGATGTTTAAGTTAAAATGATAGTTATGGTGCATTGATGAATGATTGATTTTGTGAGCATTTAGGCTTAGATATGTTAAGTTTGTGCAGCTGATACCTTGAATTTTCATGTAGCATTAAATATGGTGTGTATAGATTTGGAAAAAGCATATGATAGGGTCGTAAGAGATATTCCTTGGAGGATTTTAGAGAATGAAGAAGTATGAGTAGCATATATCCAAGCTATAAAGGATATGTATGATGGAGCAAAGACTGCCATAAGAATTCATGAAAGACAAACCGAAAACTTTCTCATAATTGTAGGGTTACATCAAGGCTCATCTTTAAGTCCTTACCCTTTTGCATTGGTAATGGATGAGTTAATGAGACATATCCAAGATGATATTCCTTGGTGTATGCTTTTTGCATACGATATAGTGTTGATAGATGAAACTCAGAAGGAAGTAAATGCATAGTTTAACATTTGGCCAGAAGTGTTGGAATCTAAAAGTTTTCACCAAAGTAGGTCAAAGACAAAGTATATAGAGTGCAAGTACAGTGGGAACAAAGGTTCAAATGAGTTAGGGTGAGGATTGAGGATCAAGAAGTACCAAAGAATAAATGCTTTCGCTATTTTGCAAAAGAACGGAGAATTGGATGGAGACCTCAATCATAGAATACAAACTAGATGGATGAAATGGAAGAGTGCATTGGGAAAATTTTAAGGAAAACTAACGAAAAGTCCAATAAAAACTTTAATGAAAAATGACAAATAAAGGTGTAGTGAATAGTACCAGGAAAAGGTAAAAATGTAGTTTTTCGTTAAAAGTAAATAGTACCGGGAGTGTTTCGTTAAAACTTCCAAAATTTTATAGGACGACAATAAAGCCAATAATGTTTTATGGTACGAAATGTTGGGTGATGAAGCATCAACATGTACACAAAATGAGTATAGCAGAGATGAGAATGTTTCGTTGGATGTGTGGGCACACGAGAAATGACAAAATTAGGAACGACGATATTTGAGGTAAATTAGGAGGAGCCAAAATTGAAGATAAGATGAGAGAAAATCAGTCAAGGTGGTTTGGACATGTGAAACGAAGACCTACAGACGCTTGGGTTAGAAGATGTGATTACGAGACATGCTTATAGCTAAAGGGATAGGGGAAGACCTAGAAAGACTTGGAAAGTGACTCTAAGAAAAGACTTGGACTACTTGGATCTGATGAAAGACATGGCATAAAACCAAACGTAGTGGTGTTCTAAGATTCATATAGCCGACCTCATTTAGTGAGATAAGACTTTGTTGTCGTTATTGTTGTTGTTGGGGTTACTAGGAGCCTCTGATTTATTATCATTAATTGCCGCATTGTGTGAATAATCATTTATTAAATGGGTAATAAAATTACAATAAAAGAATCACTATGACCTTAAAAGGAGGGTCTTGCAAAAGAAAATCTGAGAATACAAAATGATAAGATCATTGGTAACGCATTCCCAACAAGGTAAACATTCCCTTAGGGTTTTTTTTTTTCAAAGGGGGACAACTGATGGCAAACCACGGTTATCCACTCCTTCTGGGCCCGGAAAGGTAATGGCAAATTTCACCCTGCCCATGGCCACAGTTAAGCATACTCACTAGCTCGAAGTATCGAACATGTAAACATTCCCTTACTCTTTAGTCTATGCTAACCTTTTTTGTTAATTTTTTGCATTATTTTTCCAATATGATCATATTTTGATAAGGTTAATATTTTAGTAAAGTGACTCACGGGCATTATTGCCACTAGAAAACTAAACTTATGTTGTTTTTGTATACTAAAAATTTTGGTATGTTTGTGATTACTTTTGAAAAATCTAAAAACGCTTTTGGACAATCAAAAGTGTATTTCATTTCGCATTTCGTTTAGTTTAGCAGCTCTTGTATCGGCATCGGTAGCATTCACAGCTGATTCGTTTGAACCAAAACGTAAAAGTGATTATGAGCTGTAGAAGCTCATTATGAACTAGGTAACTTTTAGGATATGACCTTGGATTACAAGACTAGTCTTCATGAAAGGTAAAAATAGAAGAGGGCTAATTCAGATGGAGCAAACTTTTCTTTGCTTGGTTCATGCATGGCCCTGTTTCTAATTATTGTTGGAAGGAAGTTCACTCATCCGATCAAGGTAATTTTCCAATTGATTTAGTTGTATAAAAGTGAAAAAAAAAAAAAAAAATCCCTTTTCATCTCTGTTATCGTTCGAGAGTAGTGCTCATGGCATTTTGTACTAAATTGTCTTTCAGTTTAATGGAGAAACTGCAACTCATGCAGCACTTAGGGTTAGGATATATGCATTCACTTTGATGCGATGTAACTGGTACACATGCATCTCAGAGTACAAATAAGAAAAAAGTGGTGATATGCTCACCCCAATGTCTTATTTTCCCACCCACCTTATATTTACACCCACCATAAAAAGTGAAAAAAATACATCAACTCTTTTTCCACCCACCATTATTTCCAAAATAACCCTACATATTTCTTTTTCAATTTTTTCTTGCTTTAAAAAAATTATTACAAATTAAAAAAAAAACAATTATCACTAAATGAAAATACCCAAGAACTCCAAATATCACCAGCAGCAACCCTCTCCCCAGAAAAGTTGCAAAACCATAATTATCGACTCCCCAAATCCCCAACACCAAGCGCCCCTCCTCTATCGCCAACCATCGCAGCACCACCACATCTCGAAAACCGCTCAAGTACCCAATTTCTATCGTTTCTAATTTGAATTTATACCACACAAGAGAGAGTGTGATTAAATTGGAAGAGCTTCACTCATAGTTTGGTGCTGCACTGGCTTTCCCTAACATCAAATTCCTCAAATTCAGTATATGGTAGGTATCCAAATTGTTCCAAAACACCAAACACAATCGGAGTTCAACAAGTGTCGGATCCGTGAGTCCCCTAGTGTAATATGGACTATGAGCTTCTCTCCTCATCTATCTCAACATTATAATAGTCTTGAAGACTAACTTGCTCTACTCTTTGGTGAAGCTTGATCACACCTTTCACAACATGCGCTTTATTGCGAGCCTCGAGGCTTTGCTTTGTCAAGTCCGAATTCACGCTCTTCCTAATAAGTTTAATTTCTGAACTTCCTTCCCCAAGAAAGCTTGTGGGGTTCATTATATCTTTTTCTTTTTCTTATTTATGATATTTTAGGTTTTTTTTATATGATTGGTTGGTCTTTAGGTCTTTAAAGGTTATTTTATACTAGAATAAATTTGTCAATAAGAATATCATTTTATAGTGGGTGTGAAAATAAGATACTGGGGTGGGCTTAACAACACTCATAAGAAAATTGCAATGATGTTCTTGTACCAAAGCAGCCTACCATACCCATAGGTTATCTACATAACTAGCTTTATCATTGTACGAATCACATACTGTTTGGGCCCAAAATATTAGATTTAGGCCGAGTAAGACTATAGGCTTGGTCCATAGTTAGACAAACTTGAATCCTAGGTCTGTTTGAATAAGAAGCCCACTCCAAAGTAGTTTAGTTGAATTTGAATTAATAATGGACACTTGAAAATCAAGGATGGATTTAGCTAAGTCTTGATTCAATCATGAGTCTTCAAAGATCAGGATGGCATAGTAAGATTCGTAATAGTCTAAGGATCTGGTTAAAACAAGGAGTGAATTGGATACCAAGAGATGACTAGGTTCAGAGTCCTAAGTCTAGTAAGAGTGATTGAGTTTGATTCAAATGGGAAGATAATTCATTATTGGGTCAAGACAAGCCGAGGAGATTTAGTCCGAGTGGTACTCTACCTCGGCATAGTTGAGAATCACTCCTATAAATAGAAGAGGGTTTGCAACATTCAAATGACCTTCAACTTAACACACAAATCTGCCCTACGCAATTTCTCGCTGTAAAAAAAACCCTATCATCTTTGAAAAACACTAACCTCCCTGACGTTGTCAAACACATCTTACAGTTTGTATTGGATAACACTGTGTTTGGCAACATCATCGAGTGCATCTTACAGTTTGTATTAGAGACCACTGTGCTCGGCAACTAGCAACATCTTACAGTTTGTATTGGACAACATTGGCACCGTAGAGTCAGACAGTCATGGAATATCTTATAGTTTGTATTGGACAACACTCTACTCCAAGTTCAGTTGAAAACTTTTCCAAGTTTCTATCAACAAGGGTTCTTTGAATCCTTGTTGGAAGAGGTCACTTCATTAGTTTTCTCAGTGAAGTGAGGTGTTACCAGGTGACATCATATGGGACATTGAAAGTCGAACCTATTTTATGATTGGATATTCACAAGTACATTTCAGAGTTCAACATTTCGACAGCTGAACCACATTTACAATCAAGACATTTATCTCTTTTGAGTATTTGTGTCCATGTATATAGTCTGGTACAGATTTGGCGCACTTATATTTGCGCAAATATAATTGTAGCAGCCGAGCCCAGTGCCAATGATTCGTGAACTTCGAAGTAACTAGCAGCCTTGTCTTTAGGCTCTAGAACCCAAAGGCCAAGACAAGTTCCATCCTTGGCCGTTCGACACCACCACCACCACATTCATTCACTCACCGACCATGCTCGGTCATCGAGTTGGAATGCCTTGCATTCAATCGAATGACATAGTTAACTCATTAATTATTCGGCTTGCACACCATATAGGCTTAAGTAGCTTTTAGGGTCAACACATACACAATTGATCCGAAAGCTATACCGTTCAGATCTTTTACCACATCATATTTGTGTTTTTTAGGCTAACTTTCCTCGTTTTTCTTCTTAATTTTTTGCCCTCCAGTCTTGCCCCTTTTTGCTAGCTTGTGCATACTTTATCCACATCCAACAATTTTTTTATTGCTAAAATGCACACAAAGAACATATTTAGTGATAGTATTCAACTAAATCAATTAAAATGGCGTAACTAAAATCATATAAAACAGCAATGATACAATTACATCATAGTCCCATGAATGAGATTCTGGTCTTTGTGGTGACGTTCGTCGTGTTTCTTCGATTAGCGACAGAGGTCTTGGACGGTCACTTTGAGAATCACTAGCGATTGCTTTTTTGAGAGTATAGAGAAACAAAGATATAGACTTAAAGATAAATAGATTTTTCTAAAAAGACAAGAAGGATTCAGACGCTGTCTGAGAGGCAATTTCATTGTCACACCCAACAAAAAGAAACCTGAGCACATGCGGTAAAACCTAACATGTACGTTACAAAAATTATGTCAAAGGACATACTAACTGAAAATTCAAATCTCGAATATAATTGTGAATAATCATATTGCAATCACGAAGAGTGGTAGGAGTTGTTTGGTATTCAATTTACAAATAATTTATTATTTTTAAAAACGATGAGTGTAACTAAATAACTTGTAATCATAATTTCAAAAATAAAAAAATTTAGATACAAGAAAGGTACAAAAAATTGGACGAGGATCCTCAATGGATCCTCTTTGTTAGGATCCGGGGATCAATAAATTATGTCCGTTTATCGTACATTGTGCGGTCAGTTTTCATTAAGTACTATTTATATTCAATTTTAAATAAAAATTCAAAATGATTTATAACCGCATGATATATAATAAACGGATACGATTGATTGATCATCTGAATCATAAAAAAGAATCCGGAGATGATCCTATTCCCAAAACATGCTCTTACTTGTATGCCAACCTTCCTCCAACATTTTTCGACTCAGGTAAACCCCATCATATCGTAGTCCTTTTTGGCGGAGCAAGAGAGGAGCGCTTCTCAATAGAGGATCTGCCCAAAAAGAATAATCAATAAGTGAGGCAGCAAATGGAAGTTTCTTGATGTTAAAGAAAAAAAGAAAGTGTTGATGCACAAAATCGGAGGGGTCTTGGGACAACGTAAATTTGACCGTGAATCTGCAAGAAAGTAAATAGCACAAGATGTATAGTGGTTCACCCCAAGATTTGGGCTACGTCCACACTGATATTGTATTTCTGAGGGAGAGAGCTCTGAATATGAGAGTGAGAGCTTTGAGAGGATGAGGGGGCTTAAGAAAATGGCCTCCTTTAATGAGGAGAGTGATGGGTCCTTTTATAGAATAGGGGCTCCTCACTCATTACATATTTGCCCATTCCTTTATTACATAATTATATTTAAGTCCCCTGAGTATTTATACGAGGTCTAAATACGGAGACCCTAAGTATGGTACAAATAGTAGTCCCCTAAGTCTTCAGTCAAGAGAGTCGTTTAACTGGAGACTTGAAATTCAATCCATGTGTGGGCCAAAGTAACTAGATGTTGTTTAGAACTGAATACTCGATATGAGGCGGTGCTCAATCTGAAATGATGCTCAACTGGAAGTAGCACATGTTGCGAGGTTGCTCTGCTTGTGGCTCATGTTGCCTTGGTTGGCTCGGCTTGTGGTGTTGAAGGTGAATGAGTCCCTTTTATAGAATAAGGGCTCGCTCCTTAATACAAAAAATGATGGGCTAGAGTTGGTGCTCGCGGCGAGGCGGTTGCTGAGCAGGCGGCGATGCTCTCTAATGAAGGTGAGGGAGTCCCTTTTATAGAATAAGGGTTCGCTCCTCAATACTTAAGTGATGGGTGCTCTCTAATGAAAGTGAGGGAGTCATTTTTATGGAATACGGGCTCGCTCCTCAATACATGAATAATGGGTGCTCTCTAATGAAAGTGAGGAAGTCCATTTTATAGAATAAGGGTTCGCTCCTCAATACATAAATAATGGGCTAAATCCCCCAAGTATTTTTTATGAGGCCCAGTTGAGGCCCAATATATGGTACATAATGTAGTCCCCCAAGTATTCAGTAAATAGGATATGTTGGCTGGAGACTTCAAATTGAATCCATGTATGGGCCGAAGTGGCGGTTGTTTGGATGCCGTATTTGTATACCCTGCACTGAAGCTTTGTAGGTGAAGCTTTGCAAGTGAAGCTTTGAAGCTAGAGCTCTGTAAATGAAGCTTTCGAAGCTGGAGCTTTTGTAAATGAAGCTTTTGAAGCTAGAGCTCTGTAAATGAAGATTTCGAAACTAAAGCTTTTGCAAATGAAGCTTTTGAAGCTGGAGCTCTGTAAATTAAGCTTTTGAAGCGAGAGCTTTTGTAAATGAAGCTTTCAAAGCTAGAGATCTGTAAATGAAGCTTTCGAAGCTAGATTGACATAAGTGATGCTCATGAATGTTTATGTTGATTGCCATGAGTGATGCTCATGGATGTTGACATGAGTGATGTTCATGAATATTAACATGAGTGATGCTCATGAATGTTGACATGAATGATGGTCATGAATGTTTATGTATGATTGACATGAGTGATGCTCATATATATTTATGTATGATTGACATGAGTGTTGCTCATGAATAATTTTGGAGTACCGGGCGTACTTTTGATCACCTAGTTGGTGATAATAGCGGTAGGCTGCCGAATAATTTTGGGAGTACTAGACGTACTTTTGATCACCTGGTTGGTGATAATAGCGGCATGGTGCCGAATAATTTTGGAGTACTGGGTGTACTTTTGATCACCTGGTTGGTGATAATAACGGCAGGTTGCCGAAAAATTTTGGAGTACTGAGTGTACTTTTAATCACCTGGTTGGTGATAATAGCGGCAGGTTGCCAAATAATTTTGGAGCCATAGGGTCTGGCTCTTTTGGGCATATGGGCCTTCGCCCTCCACATGACAATGCAGCCCATTATTTTGGGCTTGCCCTTTTTTTTTATTATTATTGTTGATGCACAAAATCAGCGAAGACTTTGGTACAACAGAATGTGTCAGGTTTGTGACCTTTGCTTGGTTGCTTCGATCACTAGTGAAGATAAGTACGTAAATGAATAAGGACAGGGAAGCAAACACAAGATGTACGTGGTTTACTCAGATCGGCTACGTCCACGGAGTAGAGGAGTTCTCATTAATTGTGAAGGGTTTACACAAATACATAGGTTCAAGCTCTCATTTTGTGAGTTCTAGTGAATAGTTTAGTACAAAATGACATTAGAGATTATTGTGGGAGAATGATCCCTATTTATAGAAGAGAGTTTCTAGTTTTGTTCTAACATTGACACGTGTCGTGTTGTGATTGGCTTCTGATGTTGACACGTGTCGAGTTACGATTGGCTTCTGATGTCGACACGTGTCGCATTGTGATTGGCCTCCTGGTTGAAGGGAAGCTCTTCTGGGTCCTTGACGGTATAACGTTGACCGGTGCTCAGTAGTTTCGGGATTGGTCAAGTATGGTACAAACAGTGCTCCCCTAAGTTCCCGAGTGAGGGAAGTTCCTCGGTTGGGGACTTGCAAGATCCAAGCCATTGAGTAATCACGAAACTTCTAAGTACTGAAGTGTGGTATCATTTTCACGTGCCTTATCTGTCTCATATGTAGATGTGGCATCTTCTCTGGAAGTACTTGTCCTCCATCCATGGGTGGTATCTTTAACTGATGAAGATGCACAAAGTAATGTATCAATTTCACTTGAAGCTTACTTGTAGTTTCGGGCTTGGTCAAGTGCGATACAAACCCTATAGTAGGAGTCCCCCAAGTCGCCGAGCTAGGAGATCTGCCGAAAGAGGTGACAGACAAGGTACGCAGTCAAACTTCCAAGCAAGCAACCCAGGATCGGAGGTTCGACTTCGGCTTCCGGTTGATTGTTCTCCTTCTCCTTGTCTCTCATTTAGCTACCAGGATAAGGAGAAGCAAATGGAGAAGAGATGATATGAGATACTTTTGCTTTTGAAGAAGTAACTTTCCACAGGCTTATTCTTGAACTGTGCTGGAGGGTTTTCTGGTTCCCTTCAGAGTATAAGGCCGACTCAAGAATTTGAGGGTCAAAACAAGTCCATCAAATCTAGAGTACGTTCGACCTTGATGATATGGGATACTTTTGCTGTTGACGGAATAATGAACGTGGTATGGAAAGGTGTCGTGCTGTAGTGATCTGTTTCAGCTCACTGTTGAACCTTCTGCTTCAATCTTTTGCATG
Organism: Malus domestica; assembly: GCF_042453785.1. NCBI lineage: Eukaryota > Viridiplantae > Streptophyta > Magnoliopsida > Rosales > Rosaceae > Malus > Malus domestica. The sequence goes on from NC_091675.1 coordinate 26,562,396, forward strand.
GAAAAAGTGGTGTGCAACCTTTGCATTTAAATGGTCCTTCAGAACATTCCTTCATAGTGACTCATCCACGCTTCGCAACTTCAGTGTAAAGAGCCAATATCTGATCAACTGTCATGAGGTATGTGCCGGTGGAATTCATGACCTTGACAGCAGTTGAGGATGAGTTCTCGAGAGCAATGCTAAGTATGCAACCAGGCAAAGGTCTCAGGCAGTCAGTTCCAGATTGGAGGTTTGATTTCAGGTTCCGACTGACTGCTCTCTTTCTCTTTGTCCTGCAGGTGTGGACAAGGACGAAGACAAGGACAGGGAGAAAGCATGATATGGGATACTCTTGCTTTTGACCCTGATGATATGAGATACTCTTGTTCTTGGTGTGGCTTATTTGTTGAGGTATTATCGGGGGGAAATAAAGCTGAGTATTTCGAGAGGTTATGTTGAGGGTGCAATCTCGAATGCAAGAAAGGGTTGAGCATTTTTGCAGGTTTGCCTGTCCGTTGAGGAGGGAGGTCGATGTATATAGGGATTTCCCAATAACAAGTAGTAATGTTATTCCTTTACCCTTCTTGGTCACAGCAATGTAGTGGGAGCTGCCAGCTTCACGTGTTTTAACTTTGTCAGAGCACTTTGAAAAAATGGTATGTGATATCTGGAAAGCTGATGTTGCGTGTGAAGATTACAGACAAACTTTATTTAAGGAAATCTGGCTCTCGAAGTTCTGAAAGTTGTGCCTCTTCGGTTTTCGAACAAGCAATCCCGTCGGGGATCTGGCTCTCGAGATTCGGAAAGCGGTGCCGCTTCGGTTTTTGAGAAAGTAATTATGTTGGGAGTCTTTTCTCGAATGTGAGTAAAGGTTGGACATTCTTGCCAGCCTGTCTTGCCACAGAACACGGAGGTCGACACACATAAGGACTTTCCAGTTGTCAAGCAGTGGTGATGTTCCTTTACCCTTGTGGGTAATAGTAGGGTAGCTGGAACTTCAAAATTCTCGTGCCTAAACTTTGTCAGAGATCTTTGGCAAAGTTATATGTGGTACCCGAGGAGTTGATGGTACGTGTGGAGAGTGGTGATTGAACAGCAAGATTCGCGTGCTTTCTACTTCACTAGAAATCTTCGACAGATTGCCCGTAATTTCCGCAAAGCTGAGTGTGCATGTGACATGTGCTAACGAGGCTGAAAAAGCAGGTGCTTCTTCGATTTCTGAGATCGGCCCTCGTGGTCTCTGAGTAGCCCAGCTTTTGAGAAAGCAAACGCCTCTTCGATTTCTGAAGCTCCGTCGAGTGCAGATTTTTATAGAGGCTGGCATTAAGTTCCACAGCACACTTGAATCTCCACCAGTAGAAGCTCATTTCTTGCACTTCTAAGATCTTGATTTGTCTGACATCTTCCCTCTTCAACACCTTTGAAAATGTCTGGCCCCTCCGACCGTCGTTTTGACTTGAACCTTGGAGAAGAGACAGCCACGCTTTCTCCAGACAACATATGGCGCCCATCCTTCATATCCCCTACTGGTCCTCTTACCGTTGAGGATTCTGTGATGAAGAATGATATGACCGCTGCGGTGGTGGCCAGGAACCTTCTCACTCCCAAAGATAACAGACTACTTTCCAAACGGTCTGATGAGTTGGCTGTTAAGGATTCTCTGGCTCTTAGTGTTCAGTGTGCAGGTTTTGTGTCTAATATGGCCCAACGCCTATTTGCTAGAACCCACCAAGTTGAATCATTGGCTGCTAAAGTGATGAGTCTCAAACAGGAGATTAGAGGGCTCAAGCATGAGAATAAACAGTTGCACCGGCTCGCACATGACTATGCTACAAACATGAAGAGGAAGCTTGACCAGATGAAGGAATTTGATGGTCAGGTTTTACTTGATCATCAGCGGTTTGTGGGTTTGTTCCAAAGGCATTTATTGCCGTCGTCTTCTGGGGCCGTACCGCGTAATGAAGCTCCAAATGATCAACTTCCGATGCCTCCTCCTTCTGGGGTTCTGTCCAGTACTGAGGCTTCGGATAACCACCCTCCGGTGCTTTCTCTTTCTGGGGCTCTACCGACTGCTGAGACTTCCCCTGAGCAGCCTTTGTGAAGGCTCCCTCTTGTTTGTTTATTTTGATTCATGTATATGTACATATTTGTAACTTATCAGAAATATCAATAAACAAGATTTGCTTCATTTTAACGTATTGTGTTAAATACACCAAGGCCTTCTTCACTAAGTTCTTTGAATTTTTCCTTTTGTTGAAGCTTGTATGTTGAAACTTTGTGAGTGAAGCATGTAGGTTGAGGTAGTGCTCCCTTAATTTTCCGAGTGAGGAAAACTTCTCGTTTGGACACTTGAAAAATCCAAGTCACTAAGTGGTCGTGAGACTTCCGAGTATCAAGGTGCAGTAGCATATGGTAGGAGTCCCCCAAGTCTCTGGTCGAAGGAGTTGACGAATGAGGCATTTCCTTTCTAAGTGGTAGCCCAAAACTCCTTCTTCATATATATTTGTTATGAAAGTTGTTAGGCCCAAAGAAGAGGAGGCCTAGGCAATTTTTTATTTTATTTTTTCGATTTATTTTTTTATTTTATTTTTTATTTTGAATTTTCAAATTTTCGGATTTTTGAATTTTCGAATTTCCGAAAAAATAAAAAATAAAAATAATATATATATATATTTTAAAGCTTTGTAGGTGAAGCTTTGGTGTTGAAGCTTTGTAGGTGAAGCTTTGAGGTTGAAGCTTTGTTGGGCACCATGAATTGATTTTGCTTCACACTATCCTGATGAAGAGTGTGTGAAGCTTTTATATGTTTTGGTGTTGAAATTTTGTATTGTAGGTGAAGCTTTGGGGTTGAAGCTTGATATGTGAAGCTTTGGTGTTGAAGCTTTATATGTGAAGCTTTGGTGTTGAAGCTTTATAGGTGAAGCTTTGGTGTTGAAGCTTTATAGGTGAAGCTTTGGTGTTGAAGGGTTGAAGCTTTATAGGTGAAGCTTTGGGGTTGAAGCTTTATAGGTAAAGCTTTTGTTGGAACCATAAATTGATTTTGCTTTACACTATCTTGATGAAGATAGTGCAAAGCTTTTGAGATTGATATTTGTCCTCCATTGATGAAGCTTTTGTTGGCACCATAAATTGATTTTGCTTCACACTATCTTGATGAAGATAGTGCGAAGCTTTTGAGGATTGTAGTTGTGTTCCATTGATGAAGCTTTGTTGAATTTCCCAATTTCCAATTTCCTCTTTTTTTTTTTTTTTTTTTTTGGGAAAACTAGAAATTTGAAAATGTGGGAGAGACAACGTATACAAATTTTGCTTCCATACTGTTAAGCGAGAGATTGTGATGCAAGCCACATCTTTTAGTAGTCGAAGGTTTGGATGAACCATATAAATTGAATTTGCTTCGAACAGTCTTGATCAAGAGCGTGTGAAGCTTTCTATGAGTTGTAGTGTTTGCATTGTTACAGAGGAGAAATGTCTAAAGCAGATGCAAGAGGGCTGAAGATCTTGATCTTCGTATACCATGCACTGAAGCCATTGTTGGCTTGCAATAAGACTTTGTTGGTGACTATAGCTCTTGTTAGGCATAAGTGCTCCCCTAGTTGAGTTGTAAAGCTTGATGGTTTTTGATTATTTGTGAATGCTAGGAGTTCACATGTACAAGTTGTACCACTCGTCTTCTGGTTAGTGGAATGAATGGTGGGTTGCTTTCATCACTTGGTTGGTGGTACGAATGTGAATTCCTTAATCACCTTTCATCACATTTCATCACCTGGTTGGTGACATGAAGGAGAGTACGCGTTGTACATTTCATCACCTGGTTGGTGGCATGAAGGAAAGTACGCGTTGTACATTTCATCACCTGGTTGGTGGCATGAAGATGAGTTCCTTCTTCACCTGATTGGTGATAAGGGTGGCAAGTTTCCAAATAATATTAGAGTACGGGTTGTACATTTCATCACCTAGTTGGTGGTACGAAGGTGAGTTCCTTCATCACTTAGTTGGTGAGAATAAGGGCAAGGTGTCGAGGCACATTGTGGCAAATGTCGAATGACATAAAGTGTGTTGAACCCTTTCGAAGCACAGTTGGCTTATGTATGGATGTGTTGGAATGTATGATGTTTATGCATGAATGTGTTGGAATGTATGATGTTTATGTATGAATGTATTGGAATGTATGATGTTTATGTATGAATGTGTTGGAATGTATGATGTTTATATGTTTATGTATGAATGTGTTTGGAATGTATGATGTAGATCCTTTGTATAGTCTTGTTGACACATACTTAGATTTTGTTTTGTATTGGAAACATTTGCGTTGAAGCTTCAACACTTGAGTGTTTCATTGCTCAGAATGTAAAAGAGTTTAGGGGCGAGTTGGCTAAATCACCTCTTTATTGAATTCATACCAAATGGTCTTTGTTACATAGGATGCCGAACAGCTGTAGCTTAACACTTGTACAATGTGAGTCTATTTGTAATAGTACTTCAAGTGGTCAGCATTCCATGGATGGCCAAGGGTCTTGCCGTCGGAGTTTTTGAGCTTGTAGGAGTCAGGACGGTTAATGTCGACGACCTCGAACGGTCCGTCCCAGTTAAGACTGAGTGTTCCTTCACTTGGGACCCTATCACAGAGTAATTTTTTCTTCAGTACCCAGTCTCCCACTTTGAAAGAGCGAGGTTTGACCCTTGAGTCGTAGTAGTTGGAAATGCGCTGCTTGTAGGCGACATTCCTCAGGTGAGCCTGATTTCTGTGTTTCTCGACTAGATCCAGGTTGAGGGTGAGTTGTTTGTCGTTCTCACTCTGCATGTAATTCTGGATTCGGTATGTTGCTTGCTCAAGCTCAACCAGGACAACTGCTTCTGTACCAAAAGCAAGTGAGAATGGAGTTTCTCCTGTGGAAGTCCGATATGAAGTGCGGTATGACCAAAGAACTTGGGGTACGAATTCTGGCCAACAACCTTTAGCTTTGTCCAAGCTAGTTTTCAGAGTGCGCTTGATTATTTTGTTAACGGCCTCGACTTGTCCATTAGACTGGGGATGGGCTGGAGAGGCAAAACATAAGTTGATGTTGAACTTAGAGCAGAACATCTTGAACTTCTTGTTGTCGAACTACCGCCCATTGTCCGTGACTATCGCATTGGGAATGCCGAATCTACAGAGGATGTTCTTCCATACGAAGTCTTCTATTTTTCCCTCAGTAATGGTTGCCAAGGGTTCTACTTCAGCCCACTTTGTGAAGTAGTCAACTGCAACGATTGCATAGCGGACCTTGCCATTCCCTGCAGGCATTGGGCCGATCAAATCAAGTCCCCATTGGGCGAAGGGCCAAGGGCTGATCATAGGAGTGAGCGGCTCGGGAGAGGAGTGAGGGATAGTTGCGTAGCGTTGACACTTATCACATGAGCGAGATATTCTGATGGCATCTTGGTGGAGTGTTGGCCAATAGTATCCTTGGCGAAAAGTCTTGTGTGCTAGGGATCGAGACCCAGCATGATCTCCGCAGACTCTTTCATGTATTTCCCGAAGGACAATTTCCGCCTCCGCAGGTGTAAGGCATCTTAGGTAGGGCAGGGTAAAACCGCGCTTGTAGAGTTGGTCATTAATGATCAGGTAGCGAGCAGACTTGTATCGAATCTGCTTAGCTTGGACTTTGTCATTTGGGAGGGTGCCATGGGCAAGGAATTTATAAATTGGGGTGATCCAACTATCTTCTTGTTGTAAATTGCACATTTCCGCGACCATGGTGCTTGGTGCTGCCAACAATTCGACATGAATTTTTCTCCCAATCTTGTCTTCCACTGCCGAGGCGAGGCGGGCCAAAGCGTCTGCATGACTGTTTGCCGCTCGAGGAACTTGGGTGATCTGGTAGTGGAAGTGCTTGAGCAAAAGTCGTGTTTGCGCAAGATATGCTTCCATGGAGCTATCCTTAGCATCAAAGTTGTTCGTGACTTGGTTGACCACTAATTGGGAGTCACTGAAGATATCAATTTGTTTAACTCCAAGATGCTTCGCCAAACGTAAGCCTGCTAGAAGGCTTCGTATTCGGCCTCGTTGTTCGATGCCTTGAATTTGAAACGAAGCGCGTATTCTATCGCCACTTTGTCAGGGGTAGTGAGGACTAATCCTGCTTCGCAGCCCTGTTGGTTGGATGAGCCATCAATATACAGACTCCATGCTGGGGTTGTTGATTCTATCTTCTGAGCTTCCGATGGTAATGAAGCTATTGCTTCAGGTGTAGAAGCAATGTCAACAGGATATGTGAAGTCGGCGATGAAATCTGCTACTGCTTGACCCTTTTCGGCTGGTTTTGGTTGGTAGGAGATGTCAAACTCACCCAATGCTATCGCCCATTTGATCATTCGCCCAGACGTGTCAGGACTCTGGAGTATCTGTCGAATAGGGTGATTAGTAAGCACGATGATGGCGTGTGCTTGGAAATAAGGGCGAAGTTTTCGAGCAGACATGACCAATGCTAGAGCTAATTTCTCAATGTTGGAGTATCGTGTCTCCGCATCTTGTAGGGCCTTGCTAGCATAGTAGACGGGCCGTTCGACACCACTGTCATTTCGAATAAGAACAGAACTGACTGCTGAAGCCGAAACCGATAGATAGATAATGAGAGTGTCACCAACTTCTGGTTTGGAGAGCAGAGGGGCTTTACTCATGTACTCTTTGAGGTTCCTCAATGCCTTGGCACATTCCTCCGTCCATGTAATGTACTTCTTATTTCCCTTGAGTGCTTTGAAGAAATGAGTACATCTGTCTGTGGCCTTAGAGATGAATCTGGTTAAGGCTGCCACCTTGCCAGTAAGGCTTTGGATGTCTTTTGAAGTTACTGGCTCTTTCATGTCGAGGATTGCTTTGATCTTTTCGGGGTTAGCTTCAATGCCTCGTTGGCTAATCATGAAGCCTAAGAATTTTCCAGAGCCCACGCCGAAGGCACATTTGTTAGGGTTCAACCTCATTCGATACCTCTTTAGAATGGTGAAAGTTTCAGATAGGTTGGTGATGTGTTGGTCAGCATGTTTGCTCTTGACTAACATATCATCAACGTAAACTTCCATGCTTTTCCCAATCTGTTCGACGAACATTGAATTGACCAGTCTCTGATAAGTTGCTCCTGCATTCTTTAGACCGAAGGGCATGACTTTGTAGCAATATAGTCCCCTGTCAGTAGTGAAGGCTGTGTGTTCTTGGTCTGAGGGGTTAATGAGGATTTGGTTGTATCCTGAATAAGCGTCCATGAAGCTCAAGAGGTCACACCCTGCCGTAGAGTCTATAAGTCTATCAATGAGAGGAAGGGGGAAACTATCCTTCGGGCATCCTTTGTTTAGGTCGGTGTAGTTGACACACATTCTCCACAAGACCTTCTGAAGCAGGAGACTTTCCTTGGTCAGATTTTTCTTAACAAGGACAACATTTACTACCCATGTTGGGTAATTGACTTCACGGACGAAGCCTATGTCCTTGAGTTTTTCAACTTCTGCTTTCATCGCCTCGTATCGTTCAACATCATAAGATATTCGCTTCTGTTTTACTGGTTTGGTCTTGGGATCAATACTCAAGTGGTGACAGATGATATCGGGAGAGATGCCCGGCATATCTTTATATGACCAAGCGAAGACCTCGGCGTTCTCTTGCAAAAAGGAGATCAGCGACAACCGAAGGGGTGGTGACAAAGTGGTGCCAATCTTCACCATGCGATCTGGATGGTCTTTGGAGATAGAGATATTCTCTAACTCTTCAGCGAGTTGTGCTTGCTGGGTGAATGAGTCATCTCGAGGGTCGTCGGGTTGACTGTTGCCATCATGAAGATCCGAGTTGGCTTCATCTGGACTGGTCTTTACTACCTGGTTATGTATAGAGAGGGTCTCCTTGGGGACATGCAGGTGTTGTTGCTTAACTGAAGTGTTGTAACATGATCGAGCACTAAGTTGATCTCCCCTGATGTATCCATTGCCGAAAGGGGATGGAAACTTCATCAACAACATATGTGTGGATACCATGGCCTTGAGATCATTGATGCCTGTGCGCTCAAAGATGACATTGTATGCCGTCGGGCAATTGACCACTAGGAAGTTAGTGGTAATAGTACTATGTAGGGGCCTGTACCAATGGTGAAGGGTAAGTGTATACTCCCTAAAGGTTGCACGATATCGCCAGAGAAGCTTATCAAAGGAGAAATCGAGCTATCGAGCAAGTGTTCAGCTACATTAAGTGCCTTGAAAGCTTCAGCAAACATGATATTGACTGAAGCACCTGTGTCTATCAGGATTCGTTTCACATCAAAATTTGCTATGTGAGCCTCCACGATCAGCGGATCGTTGTGAGGGTAGATGATACCTCTTTCTTCCTCAGGGTAGAAACATATTGGATCCCAGTTAGGTTTTTGATACTTGCCTCCCCTGATGTCTTCCACTTGAAACACTTGATGGCCATGTCTCAAAGTTCGTTCACTGTTTTTCATGGCCCTATTGGAAGATTCAGACATGGGTGTGCCGCCGCTTATGGAGTATATCACATTCACCTGACGTTGGTTACGGTTATCCCTTGGAGGGTGAAGGAGGAACTGATCAATTTTTCCTTCACGTGCCAAAGCTTCGATATGATCACGGAGGATGATGCATTTCTCGCCGTCATGGCCATTATACTCGTGGTAGCAGCAAAACACGCCCGTGTTCTTCGTGGACTTGTAATCTGGCTGCCTTGGCTTTGGCTTTGGTATCAGGTAAGCTATACTGGGGTAGATGGCCGCGCATGTAGCGTTCAAAGGTGTGTATGTCTCATACCTCGGGGTAGGGCCTGTCTTGACACGCGATTGGCCCAATGCGTTGACTGCCTGGGGATGGGTGTTATTGTGACGATATACTGAGTTATCGCGATAGTGCCCCTTATTCTTTTTATTAAAATGAGATTGGTGAGGATGAAAATCTTTCCTTTTGCCTTGGGATTGATATGTCTGCTGACTTGGCGAAGCATTAAATGAGGCTGGGGGGTGTGCTGCTACCGTTTGGAAGGTTGAGGTCTTTTCATTCGGTTGGATCTGGCCTCCACTCCCTACTTGCTGATAAGGGGTGATTGTAGGGGGTTTTCCTTGATATGTCCTTGCCTCGGCAGAGGCATGGTTGTAAGCTTGTGCCATCACCTCAGAGTAAGTCTTCCAAGTGTTGGCATTGATCATGTACTTGAAGAAACAGTCACGTAAGCCTGCCGTGAAGGCCTTGAGGGCGGTCTTGTCATCTGCCTCAACGCAGCGGGAATACTCATGGCTGAAGCGGCCAGCATACTTTCGTAATGACTCGTCCGGCTTCTGGCGAATAGTGTACAAGTCATCTGCGGAATGCAAGCGATTGGTCTGGAAGATGTGTTGAGAGACAAACAACTTCCTTAACTCTTCAAATGAGTCTACTGTCTCGGGTGGAAGACGGCAATACCAGTTTAAAGCTCCGCCAGAGAGGGTGGAGGGGAAGAAAAGGCATTGTTCTTCATCGGTGTGTCTCCGGTATACCATGGTGGAATCAAAGAGGTTAAGGTGTTCAATCGGGTCTTCCCTTCCAGTATAGAGTTGTAAGTCAAGCTTCTGCTTTGTCTTCGCTTGGAGGGGGTGTTGAGGATCCTTCTTGTGAGGGGGCCAGGCCTGGGTTGGTTCCAGTTAGGTATATCGGCTTGACGTTCAGCCTTCAACTTGTTTACTTCCTCCAGGAGCTGTAGGACGAGGGGGTCCTGAGTGGAGTCGTGCATCACTGAAGTTTTCTTCCGTAAGTCCCTATCGCCTCTTGGAAGTAGGAAAGTTTGATCAAGATAGCATGATTTTTTCTTGGACTCGTCACACTGACTCCTAGAGTGAGTATGTCGGAACATTTCCGAGTCCCCTGTACCTTCATGTTCTTCTGGGACTTGTTGCCCATTCCCTAGATTAACTGCTGGCCTGGGTCGTGGGAGAGGACCGAGTCTTTCAGAAACTCTTGGGTCATTGATCTTCGAGCTTATGTGGATGGGATTCTCCCGACGTTGCTTTAGGAAGTCTAGACAATCGCGATAGACGGCTTTTGATCCTTCCACTCCTTCTGTGAGGAGGTGCTTTCCTCTACTCCTTCTGTTTCGGGTTGAAGCAGCTGGGTTGAGAGAAGTCTCATGTTGATTATCACATTGATGTGTAGCTCGATCCCTATCAGGGATGTCCGTGTTGGATATCGGTGACCCTCCGTGTTGGGGGGCATTAAGATGATTGTTGACCTCAGCAGGGGCGACGAGCTTGTGTGCTTGAGCATGCCTAGCCTCGTGAAGCATCTCGAAAAGTTTTTCATACTGCTCATGGAGGACCTCGTTCCTTATCACTATCTTGTTGTTCTGAGCTTCTAACTCATCGACTTTAGCTTGAAAAGTAACTTTATTTCCTTCCTGCTTTCGTTGCTTCATACTAGGTCCAATGGGGGTGTCATTCTGTGTGCTATGGCTTCTTTCGCTCCCCATGTTGGAGAGAGATGTTTGGCCAAAAGAAAGTGTACGAGTGGTGGAAACTAGCTTAACAAAGCTGAAGAGAGTGGGAGTAAGTGTCTTTCCCACAGACGGCGCCAAATGTTGATGCACAAAATCAGCGAGGACTTTGGTACAACAGAATGTGTCAGGTTTGTGACCTTCGCTTGGTTGCTTCGATCACTAGTGAAGATAAGTACGTAAATGAATAAGGACAGGGAAGCAAACACAAGATGTACGTGGTTCACCCAGATCGGCTACGTCCACGGAGTAGAGGAGTTCTCATTAATTGTGAAGGGTTTACACAAATACATAGGTTCAAGCTCTCATTTTGTGAGTTCTAGTGAATAGTTTAGTACAAAATGACATTAGAGATTATTGTGGGAGAATGATCCCTATTTATAGAAGAGAGTTTCTATTTTTGTTCTAACATTGACACGTGTCGTGTTGTGATTGGCTTCTGATGTTGACACGTGTCGAGTTGTGATTGGCTTCTGATGTCGACACGTGTCGCATTGTGATTGACCTCCTGGTTGAAGGGAAGCTCTTCTGGGTCCTTGACGGTATAACGTTGATCGGTGCTCAGTAGTTTCGGGATTAGTCAAGTATGGTACAAACAATTATTATTACCCTCTGATGGGGTTTATACAAATGTCTCCGAAAGATAAGAAAAATAAATTACATCATTAAAAAATAAATCTGACCCTCTGCTCAATGGGTCACGTCCATAATGTCATCATCACCGCAATTATGTTTGCTTCTTTTTATCCTTTTTTGCTTTCTGCTTTTGCTTTCGTTTTCTCTTTTCTTTTCTGCTTTGCTTTTCCCACTCCATTTCTTTCTCTTTTCTCTTTTAGCAGATGGCAGACATCAACATAGCATGTTATCCTTGGTGGGGTTGGTTAATAATGGTAAGCTCAGAAACAGCTCCATGATTAAGAGCTTGGCCCTGCGGTACTTAAACAGGAAGAGGAGGATAGTGTACCCGATGATGCACTGGATCACCACCAACTGCCCCATAAGGCTGCCGAATTCCGGGATCTGGTGGGCGATGCTGACATGCACACCATGGAGGATCGCGTGATGGAGCTCAAGGCCTAGATTGGAAGCGTTATCAGTTATTCCACCACCTACCTTGATATAATTGGCGAAAAACGACCACAACCTCTATGAGGCATTGAAGGACCCCATCGGTAACGCTTTTGCCAACATAGATAATGCATTGGCCATCGTTGGTGAGATCATCAATGTCCTCGGCATGTTCAGTGTCAAAGTTAAGGACAAGGCCTTAAATGGCAGAGGAATTCAACGCCGGCTTTTGCAAAAGGAGCTCGGCAGTGACAAGATCCCAACCTGGTTACTTGTACAGGCACCTAGCGCACGACTCGGGCGGGTCGACCAGGTTTGAGAACTTCACCAAGGGAAGGATTTCCCGGATCAGAACATCGTAGTCGTGCCAGTAAACAGTTTGGGTGCCGTGTACGAGGGGGTCCCATAAGCGGCACTCAACACTATTCTCAGACCCAGCACTTGGTCGTGCATGCCTTCGATGGGTTTCACCAGAACTTCCATCCAAGAACACAACAATCTCATTTGCATCTGCTTTGCCATTGCAATTATTGATCAAACAAAAAGGCTTCTTAATTAACTTCGTGCTCTGTGATCAGTTGCTTAATTCCAGGCTGAAAGTTACAGAAGTGGCTTTTTACTCAAAGTGCTTCTGGAAAGAGATGAAGAGAAATAGGGTTTTGTCACAGATTGTTAATTAGGGTTTTCTAGTAGATTGTCGAGTGAGGGCCATGGGATTTTGGGATGTGGGTTCGGGTTTGGGTTCGGATTGAAGCGGAGGTCCATTTCCATGGCGATCTTGGGGAGTGAAAAGAGTGAAAAAAGATGGAAGCTTGAAGCTTTTCAAGTGAGCTTTAATGGTGGGAGGTTTGTGAAATACTCAAGACTCAGCTGCAAAACTGCTCAACCGCACCTTCATCACACAACAGAAATGAGGGAGTACAGAGACATTCATATAGTGCAAACTCTGCAGACTCTAGAGAGAGAAAGTTTGGAGCTTTCGAGATTGAAGAGAGAGAAAGGGATCTGATGAGTGTTTCATATTTGGATCTTTTCTGTTTATGGGTTTTTGTGATTTTGCAGATTCATGGTGGAGGTGAAAAAATGAAAGAGAATCGACACAATTTTTCGTATCGATTCCCACAGACGGTGCCAAATGTTGATGCACAAAACCAGAGGGGTCTTGGAACAACATAAATCCGACCTTGAATATGCAAGAAAGTAAATAACACAAGATGTATCGTGGTTCACCCCAAGGTTTGGGCTACGTCCACACTGATATTGTATTTCTGAGGGAGAGAAAGCTCTGAATATGAAAGTGAGAGCTTTGAGAGGATGAGGGGGCTTAAGAAAATGGCCTCATTTAATGAGGAGAGTGAGGGGTCCTTTTATAGAATAAGGGCTCCTCACTTATTACATATTTGCCCCTTCCTTTATTACATAATTATATTTAAGTCCCCCGAGTATTTATATGAGGTCTAAATACGGAGGCCCTAAATATGGTACAAACAAAAAGCTTATTATATTAACATCCCACAAATTATTGAATAAACTCCACATACGTAATACACCTCACATTTACTTTTTCAATTAAAAATTATCTTAATACACCTCCATACTTCCCCATAATACCCTCACACTCCACATTTTCAAACTACACCTTACATTTTCTATATACACCTCTCATTTCTCAAATCTTATAACACCCATTTTTAATTTTTAGGGACTGAATCTAAACATTTGAACATTTAGTTTGCCGAATGATTTCAAATCATCTGAACGTTTAGTTTGCCATATATTTTCAAATTGAATGATTTGAAAATTGTTTGATTTATTTGAACGTTTTTCAATAATAATAATAATAATTTCAAAGCTACCATGTTGTTTCCATTTTCTATGCATATTTTGGTCAAACCAAGTCGACCTACAAGAAAGCATCTTAGTATAGTGTAAGAAAGCACATTGGCAACTAAATTTTTTCTTGTACAAATCTTTGTACTGACTCTCACTGCAACCACTGCCTAGTTGAAAACCACCCTTAAAAAAAGCCTTCTTTTTAAAAATGTACTCTCGCCTGGCACTCAATATATTTCAGTTCAGTTTCTAAAACATAACTTAATCACAATCAAGACATATCCTTTCGGTGGTGGCTACATTATTTAGACCTGGTAATAGCTTAAATTGTTTCACACAATCTTGGTAGTTGGCGTAAAAGTGTCGAGCGTTATTTACTGCAAGGGTATGCCAATTTTGTGCAATAAGTGGCATGAGATGTCCTGGTGCCAAACGTAGTTGTACCAAAAAATAAAACTAAAAAAAGTCAATATTTTGTAGAAGTGCTAATATAAAAAGCCAAAAAAAAAAAATTACAGTCTTTATGTGGAAAAAATAAAATTATGTTCTCACTGGCAGATTTTTTTTATTTTATAAGTACGCACTCAATCGCTCACCTTATGTTCAGAAGATCGATTACTTGTCCACTTCTTCCCGGTAAGGTCCCTTCCACCCCTGCACAGTTCATACACGTTTACGACAACAACAAAATCTTAGGTCCAAATATGGTTTTCAAATTAAGTTTCGAGTTGGATGTTGCCAATGGAAGTGGCGATGCCATAAGCAAAAAAGAAGAGGCTCATAGAATGGCATAGGCAAATAGAGCTTTTGCACATTTTTGTTAATCCATGACCAGTTCCTATATAGACAACATAGACCCATGGATCCATATATCTCAATTGAAAAAGAATCAATAGAACAAAGAGAATCAGAATTGATCGATATACTTATCGAAACAAACGAAAGACAAAACATAAATCGCAAATCAACTAAGTCCTCTCGAATTAGGGTTTATTAATTATTAAAAATAGATACACTATCACATAGGCCATGACCACATCAATCAGAGCAAATGTGGTCCCTTACAGTGGTGCATCTAGAATTTCTCTTTATGAGGGCCAAGATTGATATATTAACAAAACACGAACAAAATCAATAACAAAAAGATAAGCAAAGCATATCATTGTCATTATTTAATATGTACCTCTGGTAAGCAGAACTATCTTTCGATGCCCCTTGGTCCCCTAAAATTAACATCTTTTTTTTTTTTTTAATGAAAACCAAAACCTAAGGCACAACATATCAGGAGCTGACTTGTTTAGAATTGTGCACAAAGAAACCCAGTCTTGACGTGTTTTTAATAGATGAAGTGGAAGACTCTAGAACACAATTTTGGAAATAAATTGTGGACTTAATTTGTATGCGAGATCCAATTTCCATTGGAATGCGATTTTGAAGGTACATTTTTGTATAAGGATAATATTAGGAAGATTAAATTTGGAGACAAAAATTACAAATTAAATGATGTGTCACCAATAAAAATGAGCACATTTCTCAAGACTTAAGTAATAAATCAATTATCAACTTCTATGTCCTTTAGTTTTTTAAATTTTATTTACAAATTTAGTCTCCTTAGAACATCTCCAAAGGAAACGTTAAATTCAAAACATCAAATTTCAATTTGATGGCTGACTTGACAATTTGACATATTGTCAATATTTTCCTTTCACCCGATATGCCAAATTTATTGCTTCATTTATTTTTTTTAAAACAAAAATAATAAAAATTGGGTTGTTGTTTGTTTAAAAATAATAAAATAATATTTAAATATGCTAGCATTTAAGGTAAAGTAAGTGGAATACCTTTGGAAATAGCAAAAATCAAATTTGAAGGTAGCTTCAAATATGACATCTCTTTGTCCATGTCAGCTTAGCCTTATTTTCCATGTCATTTTTGACATCTCGCTTGGAGTAAATGATATGTCATTTGTTACTGTTATATCTATATAATTTTTTTGACATCTCTTTTGAAAATGATCTTAGCATTATCCTTTCTATAAATACTAGAAAAAAAGTGTAAAAGAACAAAAGAGAATGGGAAAATCACTTCCCTTCGTTTTATTCAATACCTTTATCTATTTTCTTTTTCTTCCAAACCTATTTGACGAGTATATTTTGGTCATTATTTGCATGCACTTGGACGCTATCATATACTTTGCTCATCGGTATTTATCTATTACACAAATATATATTCCTATCAGTAATCAATAATCATATTACGCTATAATTCTGTATCATTTAAACAAAATTTTATTAAATTATCAATCAGGGATGAAAATTTAGATATTTACCTCAAAATTGACAATGCCCAGCGATTGGGACTGGCAGCTGACGACGGCAGGGCAATGGCTTCTGGCTTGGAAGCTGTTGGCTGCTGAACCAATGGCAGAAAGGATTTTGTCTAGTGAATGATTAATAGGAGAGTTCCCTTTATGTTACATATATATATATATATATATCTATATATCTATATATATATCTATATATCTATATATATATATTAAAAAAAATAAAATAAAATAAAAACAAGACGACATCCTCCATGCTTGTATTACTTTTTTGGGTAAAATAATGTTTACTACCCTCATGTTTTGTGGTTTTCAACATTTAGTACATCAAGTTTTTTTCGTCTCAGATTCATACCTAAAGTGTAAATTTTGGAACAGTCTCATACATCCGTTAGTCAAACTGTTAAATCTACCGTTAATTGTGACGTGGCGTCATAATTGGGCGCCACGTGTCATCCATGGTTTTTTTTTCTTTTTTTTTCTTCTATCTTCTTCTTCCTTCTTCTGCAACTTTTTTTTTCTTCCTCCTTCTCCTTCTTCCTTCCTCCTTCTTCCTTCCCCTTCTTCTCCTTCTTCCTTCTTCTCCTTCTCCTTCTTCTTCCTCCGAATATGGAGAAGTTTTTTTTTTTTCTTCTTTCTTCTTTTTCCTCCTTTTTCCTCCTTCTTCTTCTTTCTTCTTCTTCTTCTTCTTTCTTCTTCTTCTTCTTCTTCCTCTGACTGCAACCTTTTCTTTTTTTTTTCTTCCTCCTTCTTCTCCTTCTTTCTTCCTCCTTCTTCCTTCCCCTTCTTCTCCTTCTTCCTCCTCCTTCTTCTTCTTCTTCCTCCTCAAATCTGGGGAAGATGAAGGTTTTTTTTTTTTTTTTGAGGAAGATGAAGAAGAAGGAAGAAGGAGAAGAAGGGGAAGGAAGAAGGAGGAAGGAAGAAGGAGAAGAAGAAGGAGGAAGAATGAGGAAGAAGAAGAAGAAGAAGGAGGAAGAATGAGGAAGAAGAAGAAAAAAAAAAGTTGCAGTCGGAGGAGGAAGAAGAAGAAGAAGGAAGAAGAAGGAAGAAGAAGGAGGAAGGAGGAGGAAGAAGAAGAAAGAAGAAAGAAGAAAGAAGAAAAGAAAAAAAAACCTTCATCTTCCCCAGATTCGGAAGAAGAAGAAGGAAGAAGAAGAAAAAGGGAAAGGAAGAAGGAGGAAGGAATAAGGAGAAGAAGGAGGAAGAAAAAAACAAAAACAAAAAACCTTCATCTTCCCTAGATTTGGAAGAAGAAGGAAGAAGGAGAAGAAGGGGAAGGAATAAGGAGAAGGAGGAAGAGAAAAAAAACAAAAAAAAGAAGTTGCAGTCGGAGGAAGAAGAAGAAGAAGAAAGAGGAAGGAGGAAGAAGAAGAAAGAAGAAAAAAAAAAACTCCCCAGATTCGGAGGAAGAAGAAGAAGAATGAGAAGAAGAAGGAAGAAGGAGAAGAAGGGGAAGGAAGAAGGAGGAAGGGAGAAGGAGAAGGAGGAAGAAAAAAAAAAGTTGCAGAAGAAGGAAGAAGAAAGAAGAAAAGAAAAAAAAACGTGAATGACATGTGGCGCCCAATCATGGCGCCACGTCACAATTAATGGCAGATTTAATAGTTTGACTAACGGATGTATGAGACTGTCCCAAAATTTACACTTTAGGTATGAATCTGAGACGAAAAAAACTTGATATACTAAATGTTGAAAACCACAAAACATGAGGGTAGTAAACAGTCTTTTACCCTACTTTTTTTTATAAGGCAAAAGGACATTGCTCAACTTGTTTTTTTTTTTTTTTTTTTTTTTTGCGCCAAAACGATGTCGTTTGGCTTGAGTATTTAAAAACAAGAAGGGGCTACGCGTAGCGCGGGTTGCGTAGCAGCAGCGAATCAAGAGGCGGTGTTTCAGGTTTTTTACCATAGGAGCAGTTCATCGCTCCTAGACTTGATTTCCGATGAAAGGAAGTGCAACTACACCTTCTTGCCCTTCTGTGACTTCGCCAGTGTCTATATGTATGTCCTAGATCCTAACCTTATATATAGGCATATATGTGTAAGACAAAGTCTTGATATATAAAATTGAATTATTAAATTTTATTTAGTGAAATAAAGAAATTATTTTATTTTAGTGGAACATCTACATTTTTGACGTCTACTTAATTCTCAATTAATTAGTTCTCCCCAATTGGTTTGATAAATGAGAGTGTAACATCACATGGAAAATTAAGAAATATTCAATGCATGTCATCATTTTTTTAGCATGAAGTGAACGAATACAGAAAGTTTCAACGTCACTTCCCCCATACCCTCATGAGCAAAGAAATGCCATTCCATAAGCATAAACTAGTCACGTAGTCTTGTTTGTGTGCACATAGTGCTTTGTGTCAGAGTTCAGTTTTACAGTACTAGAGAAGCCTATGTCGATCCTCTGCCTGCATTCTTTTTTCTCTACATGTTTTTAATGTTGAATATTTAAAAAAATATAATATATATATATATGAGGTTGTTTGACGGAAAGTTGGGTCATTGACCCAACAATTATATCTTTTCAAATTAGCATTGCAACCTTTTTGCTAATACCCAACGGTTGCTGCATGTTTTACAACATATATGACCTTTGGGTAATTGGTGTTTGTATCAGATATGTCCATTGGACATAATGCTGCAATGTGTTGTATCCCATGATGAAAAGACATATTCAAATCAAAGGATGTGTCTAAAAGGTGTAATTCTCTCTATATATAGTGGTGACATTAGTAGAAAAGAATCATTCAGATATTTGTTGTCTACACAATTTCTTTACTCTCTCTTGTCTCTACATCACATTCATACAATTTCTTTCTAGTTATTTCTAAGGGAATATAATTCGGTTTTGCTAATCGAATATTCCATACTTTGTTGTATCCTAGAAGTGATTTGCCAAGAACCCTTTAGCAAACTCATTCGAGTGCGGCCAAATAACACTTTAAGGAAACAATTCAATTTGTACCTCAAGGTCATTATTCGGATTATTCTCCATAATTCTACATTTACTCAAACAATCTTAAAGTGTTATTTTCGTCATGGATAACAAATCTGATAACATGGCTTTGAAGATTATCAATCAAGATGTCTACAAGTTAGACAAATTTGATGGATCAAATTTCACCCGATGGAAGGACAAGATGCGTTTCATGCTTACTGTTCTAAATGTCATATATGTGTTGGACCCGAAATTGGAGCCTATTTGTGAACCAAATGACAAAGACTCGGACAATATAGTTGCAAATCGAAAGAAGCGTGAAGAAGATGAATTGGTATGTCGAGGACACATCTTGGGCACATTATCTGATCATTTATATGACCTGTATGCACACATTCAATCTCCAAAGGAAATTTGGGAAGCACTTGAACACAAGTACATAACAGAAAAAAGAGGTACCGATAAATTTTTAATGTTCAAATATTATGAATTCACTATGGCCTAGACCAAGTTCATGAATTATTGGACTTGGCCTAGACCAATTTCGGATCCTATGATAGTTGGGGTTATTATGGCAAAATTACCCCAAACATGGAATAACTATAGAAAGAAACTTCTGCACATGTGGAAGATATTAGTTTAGAGAATTTGCAAAAGGGTATTCAAATTGAAGAGGAAACTCGAAATCGTGATAAGAATTTTGCAAATCAAGATTTCTCTAAAGTTCACATTGTCGAAGGAAACAAATATAAAAAGAACTTCAAAGTCAAAATTGACAAAGGGAAGTTTAAGAAGACCAATTCCAACAACAATCAAAAGAATGCAAATGGTGTATGCTACCATTGTGGAAAGAAAGGCCATTAAATTCGTGATTGCAGACACAGAAAAGCAAGTGAGGAATATGCCAATAAGACCAATAGCGCAAATATGGTGGAAAACTCTGGAATTGATAACATTGTTGCAATGGTATCAATGATGCATATTGGCATGATTACCGAACTGAATATGGTAGCGGTAATAAAATCCTCTGATTGGTGGCTCGACTCAGGAGCTACTATACATGTGTGCAATGATAAGGCACAATTCAAGACATATGAAGCATCAACGGACAATCAAGAAGTTTTAATGGGGAATCATAATTCCGCCAAAGTTCTAGGAAAAGGAACCGTTGAACTTCAATTTACTTCTGGAAAGAAATTGACGTTGCTTAATGTTCTGCATGTTCCAGAAATTAGAAAGAATCTTGTGTCTACAAATTTATTATGTAAGAAAGGTATAAAGATTGTTCTAGAGTCCGACAAGTTAATAATGTCGAAAAATGAGATGTTTGTTGGGAAGGGGTATTTTTGTGAAGGGATGTTCAAACTAAGTATTAATAATAAAGTGAATTCTTCTGCTTATATTGTTGAATCTTCCTCTCATTTATGGCATTTACGTTTAGCACATATAAATTTTAGATCTTTAAAATACATGCGCACACTTGGTTTTATTACTTGCAATGATGATTATAATGATAAATGTGAAACATGTATTCAAACTAAAATGACTAAGAAACCTTTTCCAACTACCGAAAGAAATACAAATTTATTAGACTTAATACATTCTGACATATGTGAATTTAATGGTGTTTTAACAAGAGGAGGAAAAAGATATTTTATCACATTTATAGATGATTGTTCTAAATTTACTTATGTTTATTTATTGTCTAATAAAGATGAAGCTTTTGAGTGTTTTAAGCACTATAAGGCTGAAGTTGAAAACCAAAAGGGAAGGAAAATTAAATGCCCTCGTAGTGATAGAGGTGGTGAATATTTTTCACATGAATTTGATATTTTTTTGTGAGGAGCATGGTGTTGTACATCAAAGAACTGCACCCTATACACCACAACAAAATGGTTTGGCAAAAAAGAAAAAATAGGACACTCACTGAAATGATTAATTCTATGATAATTAATGCTAATACTCCAAAATATTTATGGGGTGAAGCATTGTTTACTGCATGCCATATACACAATAGAATTACATCTATGAAGACACATGTGTCACCATATGAAATTTGGAAAGGAAGAAAACCAAATTTGTCATATTTGAGAGTATGGGGTTGTGTAGCTTTTTATACGGCACTCGATCCTAAGAGATCCAAGTTGGGTCCAAGAGGAATTAAAAGCATATTTGTAGGATATTGTTTGGACCCAAATTTACACCATCGGCTCGAGTAATCGAGGCCGTTGAGTAAGTATAGCTTCACACCGTCGGGTAGGAAAAGTTAAGATAATTTTGTTGTTGTTATGGGATAATATTATGACTTTTAATCATAATAATTATCTTTTAATAATGAATTATCTTGACACTTTTCTTGTACGAGATAAATGCGGCGCAAGCTGTATTGAAGCAAGCATAACAGTTAGATTTAATTTGGGATTCTTAGCATTCAACACGGGTGAGGATAGTCCTAGCACGTGGTGGCATCAATTAGTAACCAAGGTGGAGTCTAATTTGAAAGATTACCTATACGTGGAGAAAGGTAATGAGATGCAAGCAGGATGAGAATGGATTTCTTGAAATTGTTATTATCCAATTCAGGATTGGTGATAATGATTAAATGTTATCATGCACGTGGCTTGGTGTTGATCAAGATGATGGAATAATCATGTACTTTCGTGGGAAATGAGCCAATCTCATGCAATTCATGCATGTGTGGGCTAATCAGCACAAGAGTATTAGGAAAATATGGGATAATTCGAAAGGTTTAGTCTCGGTTGGTTTCTAGGAAATCTCCATTTGGGATAATTCGAGAAGTTTAAGTCTCGGTCGGTTTCTAAGGTTAAGGGATCATGCATACTTGAGAGAATGTTCCTATTATTTACATCGACAATCCTGGTGTTCAGCTACTATAAATACAAAGGGGTCATGCATCATTCGAGGACCTCCAATTCAACACACAACTGCCCTGCGCAAACTCTCTCAACAATTGAGATTTTTATTTTCTCTTTTCGCTGACACATCTTCCGTTGGCATCAACAACACTGTGAAAGGAACCGGTGATATCTTAAGTCGGCATAGATAGCTCTGTCACCGTAGAATCAGCCGATCTCGCAGCATCTTCCGTTGGCATCAACAGCACTGCAACGAGGACAGTTGATTACCTATCCAAGTCTTGGTCGAGAAGGATTTCTGAATCCTTATTGGTCGAGGTCATCTCATCAGCCTTCTCGGCGAAGTGAGGTGTTACAAGTTACTACATTCGGCACATTGGAAGCCGAATTGGATATTGAACTTCGCTAAGTTAGCAGCCTTGTCTTCAGGCTTTAGAACCCGAAGGCCGAGATGTTTCCTTCCTTGACCACAATCGCAAGATCAAGAAGTCAGCAACGCACCCAACGCAACATCAACAAATTTACTCATCGGCCAACTATAACGACTACTCAATGTCTGGAAAAGAGAATGATCAAACACTTTTTTCTAATCCGGCTAGTAGTCATTCTCAAGGTGAGAAAAGAAAACAGTCTGAAACTGTTAATGAACCAAGGAAAAGCCAAAGAGTAAGAAAAGAAAAGACTCTAGGCCCTGATTTTATTTCATCTCAATCTATTGTATTTTTAGTTGAAGGAAATAGAACAAAGGTTCTTAAGAAAATACCCATATTGTTGAATGTTGAGGAGGATCCTAATAGTCTAAGCGAAGCAATGACTTCAAGAGATGCAGCCTTTTGGAAAGAGGCTTTAGATGATGAATTTGAATCATTAATATCTAATCAGACATGGGTTTTAGTAGACTTGCCCCAAGGATCAAAAGCAATAGGTTGTAAGTGGGTATTTAGAAGAAAATACAACACAAACGGGTCTATTCATACATTTAAAGCCAGGCTAGTTGCCAAAGGTTTTAAGCAAAAAAAGGGAATAGACTATTTCGATACATATGCACCAGTAGCTAGGCTCACATCAATTAGAATATTGTTTGCATTGGCATCTTTATATAATTTGCATGTGCATCAAATGGATGTGAAAACGATCTTTTTAAATGGTGATTTAGATGAAGAAGTCTATATGGAACAACTAGAAGGGTTTGTTCTCCCTGGGAATGAAAAGAAGGTTTATAAATTAGTAAAGTCATTATATGGATTGAAGCAAGCACCAAAACAATGGCATGAAAAGTTTGATTTTGTCATTTTATCATATGGATTTAGACATAACAGTGCTGATAAATGCATATACTCTAAATTCACAAATGATTATGGTGTTATTATATGTTTATATGTCGACGACTTGCTAATTTTTGGTACAAACATGAAAGGTGTATCTGAAACTAAAGAGTATCTAAATTCAAAATTCAAGATGAAGGACTTGAATGAAGTAGATACTATCTTGGGAATTAAAGTAAAGAAGCATAGTGGGGGTTACGTTTTGTGTCAGTCACATTATATAGAAAAATTGCTTCTTAAGTTTAAGCATCTACAAATAAAAGAAGCAAATACCCCTTATGACCCAAATGAGATTTTGCTTAATAATTCTGGTATGTCTGTTGCACAGCTTGAGTATGCTAGTGTAATCGGAAGTTTAATGTATGTTATGCATTCTACCAGGCCAGATATCACATTTGCAGTAAGCAAACTTTCTAGATACACTAGTCATCCGTGTACTGCTCATTGGAAAGCAATAAATAGAATTTTTGGTTATCTTAAAAGAACTATTAACCTGAGTTTAACTTACTCTGAGTTTCCAGCAGTACTTGAAGGATATTCAGATCCAAGTTGGATAACAAGTGCTAATGATTCAAGTCATACCTCAAAGTCATTATTCGGATTATTCTCCATAATTCTACATTTACTCAAACATTTAAGATTCACGTCTAAGTTATTGTGGTAGAAAAGTTATGTTATAATTTAATACATGAAGTTTCTTTCTGTATAGTACTAGAGAAATCTCAGTTTACTATCTTAAAGTTTCTTGATTTTCAACATTTAATACATGAAGTGTTTTTTCATCTCAGAGTGGTACATAAAGTCATAATTTTAGGGCACTTTCATACATCCGTTAAGTTTGCTATTAAATCAGTCGTTAACTGGTGATATGGCGTTCACGTGGACAGTGACTAGGCGTCACGTGTTATATGGGCCTGCATAAATATTAAAAAATTAAAAAAAATTAAAAATTTAAAAAAAAAAAAGTTTTTGGGCTGTTTGCATGAGCGTCTGCATAAGAGAACAAGGCAGAATAGGGCAGAGAACGGGGTCTGAGACTAATCAGAGGAGGAAGACAAGGAGGCGGAGGGGGAGGAATCATCGTCGGAGATGACACAGTTGACGCAAATGACAACCTTTTCGACCTGGGGGACGAGGGAGTGGAAGCGGCGGGAAACGAAAGCAGCAACGGCCGAAGGCCTTGACGACGTCGATCTTGTTGAAGACGAAGAGGAAGAGGGAGTCCGAGAGGCAATAGAAGAGGTTGTCGTCGATGGAGTAGTAGGGTTTTGGGTAGACTCTGGAGGAGAATGTTAAATCTGAGCGCAGAGACAACATCGTATCGGTTGGGGATTATGGGTGGGATTGGGACGGAGAGAGAAGGAGAAAGAGATCAGATTGGGGTGGAGGTGGGTAGATCTGAGGGGGCAAATGGCATGGCAGATTACAGAGAGGGATTTTAGAGAGAAAGAAAGAAAAAGGTTGATGGGGGAAGAAATGGTGTATGCGAAGAAGGTATACAGAGGAGAGGGATTACAGATTGTAGGTTGCAGAAACTTTTTTTTTTAATTTTAATTTTTTTTTAATTTTTAATATTTATGTTGGTCCCTATGACACGTGACGCCTAGTCACTATCTATGTGAGCGCCACATCACTAGTTAACCGGCTGATTTAATAGAAAACTTAACGGATATATGAAAGTGTCCCAAAATTATGACTTTATGTACCACTCTGGGATGAAAAAAACTTCATGTATTAAATATTGAAAACTAAGAAATTTCATAGTAAACTGAGATTAACCCTTTCAGTTTTAACGAAATCATGGCTACAAAATACTTCAATAAAGAGAATATTAAAGATAAGATTTAGTGATTAATCAATCATATCATTAATCTTATCTTTAATGTCTTTGATATTTCTCCTTATCATGGGCAAGAGGGGTTGATGATATCATAGTCAGATGCTCATGTTTTCATAGAGGCTGAACAACGCGTGCATTAAACGCAAGCCTCGCCAATTTAATAAGGGTATTCTTGTCTTTTTTTGTAAAAAATCCACATGACAACTCTATAATTTTCTAAATTATTTTTTGCTTCACAATTAGGTAACTTTTTTAAATTTGAAAAATAAAAACTAATAAGTAAATGAAAAACAATCTTTGAAACTTTGTATAAATCATGAATTGACGTAGGAAAAAGAAAGAAAGAAAGAAGGCGATGAAGGGATAGACAAAGAGGAATGAGGAGATTCGGACTTTGGTTGGTTGTTGATTTGTTGTGGAAGTTGGTTCGTAGGGTCGCTTTCGGGGTTGGGTCAGTGGAGGCTTTTGTGCTTGGTTTCTCATTCTAACCTTTTTTCTCATTTAAATTAACAGCGTCAAGTAAGAGTTAAATGAAGAAACATGTGTCACAAAATTAAGTTGGTCATTGGGTTGGCAAAGGAAAATTAAGCACAACAAATCTAATTTCTTTTGTGTTAATGATATATTGACATGCGTGAATTATTTTTATATTGTTGTAGTCATATTTGGAATAGGAATGTAATTGTGTAAATCCTAATGTATATAAGGATATTTTTTATATTCCCTTTAGTAGTTTAATTCCTATTAAGAGTTGTAATCCTAAAAGGGTAAGGATTTAACATATCATACTACTATAAATGAAGGTACAAAGGGGTGATACTACACACACCTCACAATTAAATCTCTCTCTTTTCTCTCTTATTGTTGCTGGCCTCCCCTTTCTATTCCCTTAGAATAGCTAAGTTAAATAGGCCTACAACATGTTATCAGCACGCTCTTGCCAGAAGCTAAGGAACTGAAAGATCGTAAGAGAAGGCTCTCTACTACAAAATTCAAAGGCTTTTATTTGTTTTCTGCCAATCAGTACGCTTAAAATAAATGAAGATATTTGTAATGACCATGAAGTATGAAAGCATTCCCCTGATGCATGAACCCCTATGTTTATATTTTCCTTCCGATATATATATATATATATATATTGTATATGTTTCATATATTTATCAATATATATATATATATATATATATATATATGTTTCATGCATTACACAATTATTTTGCTATGTGGAATTTGTGAGTCAAAGCATATACATAAATTGGAAGCATGTTAAGGTTTTTCAAACCCTAGAAAAGCTGGAAAAAAAAAACTCTGGGAACCGTGCGGCACGGCCACCGCACCACCACCATGGTTCTGCCAAACCACCGTTGTTGGCCTAAAGCTCAACCCCGTGGAGCATATTATGGAATGGTGTCGTTTTGACGACATGGACCTAACGGCAGCAACTTTTTGGGCTTTGCTGCACTGACCCAGACACCTTAAGCCTTCGGCCTAATAAGTTTCACAAGCCTGAAATCCCTTAGCCCAACCAAGAAAACCTACAGCCTTCTTGGCCAGTTGTCCCGCGAGTCCTTGGCCCAACTCCAGCAATCCAGTATTGATAGGCTTACTTTTGTCCCATGACTTGGCCTGCCCGCAGTAGCC
Organism: Malus domestica; assembly: GCF_042453785.1. Classification (NCBI taxonomy): domain Eukaryota; kingdom Viridiplantae; phylum Streptophyta; class Magnoliopsida; order Rosales; family Rosaceae; genus Malus; species Malus domestica. The sequence goes on from NC_091675.1 coordinate 26,588,725, forward strand.
CATAGCTAACTGGGCTTTGCCTTAGCATTCAGCCCGCTTACCCGCAGCTTTGCTACTGGGCTTGAACTGCCCCGACCTAAAAACATGAAACCCAGCTTCAGTTGGGTTTTCCCGGACCAACCCAAGACCAGCTTTCAATGGACCTGTACCCGTGTCCAAATTTTGGCCCAAAGCTACTAGGCTTCTCAGATTATTCAGCCCCAGGCCTGCTGCCTTCACCGAGGCCCAATTAACCTGCAGCCGAACTGTAGGCCCACTCTTTTTTTCTACATGTATGTCATTATTTTGCTTCCACGATCGACCATGTTTGGTCCCGATTTATTAAATTAATTAAAAGTGGCATGTAGTCCATTAATCTGATAATTAATCCAAAATTATTGACCTGAAGATCACTTTTGGACATTAACGATTCAATAATTTATCTTTATACTTTGAACCATTGACATCCTTTCGTAGTCCCGAAGCTCTCCCACTTGAGTTCCCGAAGCAACTCAAATCCACTACACTTAAATTAGCATATTGCATTCTATGTTCTTGCATGAACCTTTCCTTTATGAACTAATCGTTCATAAAACTAAATTGAACTTGTAGTTTCATATTTAGTGCTTTTGAAACCCGAAGTTTTCATTCAAAACTTACCACATAAAACCCGTAGTTTTCATGCATAAATTAAACCAATACAAGTCTATAGAACCTGAATGTTCTACGATGTATGTCTATGAAGTACCATATGACTAACCACGTTTTGTTGTACCCTCCGTTTTAGGGACATGTCGAATTTGAACAAGCTCGATTTCACCGTTCTTGAAGTATCTAAAAGAAACTACCTGAAGTGGGTTCAAGACGTGAAGCTCCATCTTACTGCAAAGGGTATTAGAGTCACCATCGAGGCACCTATCAACGACAAACTAGTCGACAAAGCTCATAAAGCTAATGCAATGATCTTCATTTTAAGACACATCCATGAACCGAATACCTCACTGAGGAGGACCCACGCACCCTCTGGCTTAGTCTGGCCGACCGTTTTGATCACCAGAAAGACATCTTCTTACCTGAAGTAAGACACGATTGATAGTATCTTCGCTTCCAAGACTTTAAGTCCGTGAACGAATACAACTCTGAAGTTTGTAGAATCTGATCACTACTGAAGTTGTGTAAAGTGGAACTAACCAAATCAGATCTCTTGGAGAAGACTTATTCAACATTTTATGCCACCAATATTGTCATGTAGCAACAATATACGGAACAAAAGTTCACCGAATATTCGGATGAAAAGCTGAACCAGCTTTTGATGAAGAATCATCAAGCTCGAACGTTACGTCTGAAGCATATGCGACCAATTATAGCAACCATAAACGACGCAAAAACCATTGTGGTCGTGGCAATGGGTGGCAAGCCCAACCACAGGCCTAAGGTCCACAAAATCAAGGCCCACCCAAGGGAGGAAATTTGACCTAGAAGCGCCAACCCCTTGCTCCTAAGGCCTCAAACTTCAAGAACAAGGGAAAAGCTATTGTTCAATCAGCTTCCACTGAAATGGACATGCGCTACCGCTATGGATTAAAGGATCATTGGTCATGTGTATGCCGAGCTACCCCTGAGGCCATTGTCAAGTATCATTCCTGTTGTGAGTCTAACTTTGCACGTGTAGAACATCCGAAAGATGCTACTATATCCATGGAGATATCAGATTTTCAGGAGGCATAAGCTCCTATGGACGAATAAATTTTAGACATGTTTTTAAGGTGTTTTACCCTTAGTGGTCGAACTCACTAGGAGTGGCCGGACCTTCCCCTCACCCCCCCCCTTTATTTTTCTAGGTATATGGTTTAATTTTGGACAGTTTTTCTAAGTATTTGGAATAATTTGTTTGGTTTTGGTTTGTTTTGAACTATGGATTGTTATTTTATGGATATTATTTCTCGAATTGATTAATTGAATGAATGGATTTATATTTATGCATGTGACCAATTCAATCAATTTATTTCTAGGTATATGTCTATTGGGGAAGTTAGTTGTCTAGCTGATAGTGCTACCATGCACACCATATTGCGTGAGCGATACTATTTTACTAACTATGCACCTAAGAAAGCACCTCTGACAACTCTCTCAGGCTCATCCAACCTGATTGAATGATATGGAAAGGCCCGTATCATGTTGTCAAATGGTACTGTCTTAACCATTAAAGAGGCCCTTTATTCTCCACGTTCCGGAAGAACGTTGCTGAGTTTTAGAGATATTTAAGATAATCAATATCATATTGAAACCACTAAAGATAATGGTTCTGAATTTCTTTGTATCATTTCGTATGAATATGGCCAAAAGCGTATGCATGAGAAGTTAGAACGTCTCCCGAGTGGGTTGTACATCACAACCATTCGCAGTATAGAAGCCCACCATGTGGCCGGCCCTATGCCTGAGTTCCGAAGCACTTTGCTCATTTGGCATGACCGTATGGGACATCCCAGACGTGACATGATGCGCCGTATCCTCAAATCATCACATGGGCATCATTTACCTCTTTACATTGGATTCCTGTCGTGTAAAGCGTGTTCTTTAGGGAAGTTAAATACTCAACCCTCGATTACAAAAATAATTCACGACCCTTCTAAGTTTCTTCAGAGGATTCAATGGGATATTTGTGGACCTAGCTAACTAACATACAGGCCATTTAGATACTTTATGGTGTTGGTTGATGCATCGACACGATGGTCATATGTTTTCTTGTTGTTCACACGCAACGCTACATTTGCGAAACTCCTAGCACAAATTATTAAGCTAAGGGCTCACCACCCTGATTATTCGATCAAGTCGATTCAAGTAGATAACGCTGGAGAGTTTACGTCATAGACTTTTGATGATTATTGCATGTCAGTATAGATTGAAGTGTAACATCATGTACCCCATGTTTACATCCAAAACGGCCTGGCAAAAGCTTTCATAAAGCTCATTCAATTGATAGCTTGGACTTTGGTTATGTGAACCAAACTGCTGGTATCTGCCTGGGGCTATGCAATATTACATGCAACTATGTTGGTCCGCCTGAGGCTTACCGCTACCCAACCTTATTCACCATTACAGTTGTTTACTGGATACGAGCCTGACGTCTTGTGTGTTTGGTGGGCATTTTATGTGCCAATAGCACCGCCAATACGTACCAAAATGGGAATCTATGTCGGTTATGATTCGCCATCAATTGTTCACTATTTATAACCCTTGACAGGAGATCTCTTTACCGCATATTTTGTGGATTGTCACTTTGATGAGATAGTCTTCACGTCGTTAAGGGGAGATAAACATGCTAACATTCCTAGATAATGCCGTAAATTATCGTGGTATGCTCCCATTATGTCTCATTTAGATCCCCGCACTACCAGTCTGAAACTGAGGTACAACGAATTATAGATCTTCAGATCATTGGTCAAAGCATGCCAAATGCTTTTACTGATCTAGCTAAGGTGACAATATCACATATACCTGCTGCAAACGCACCTGCAAAGATAGATGTACCCCGTGTACGTCACAATCCCACCTGGGAAGGCTGGATCGTCCCTGAATGAGGGGAGGCCGCAACTTCCATGCGACATGGTACATTGACGGCTAGCCAATCATCTACTCCAACCTTGAAGTGCGGCAGACCCCTTGGTTCAAAGGATTCACAACCCCAGAAGAGGAAATCGGCACCAACTAGTGACCCTAGTTTGAATTCGACCGTCGGTCACTCATCCATTCCAACGCTTGAGGTTATTCTAGATTACGGTGATGTCTTAAACGAGACAAACCGGTTTCTCGAGAATCATGAGATTTTGGTCCACTACGCAGTATTAAATGAGGTTTGGAATCAGAATGAGATAATCGTTGACGTTGCATTTACGTACACAATAGCTACTGACATCATGCTTAGCGATGATATTGAACCACATTCCGTTGATGAATGCCAACTTAGAATGGATTGGTCAAACTGGAAACAAGCAATCCAGGTCGAACTAGATTTGCTTGCGAAACGTAAGGTGTTTGGACCTATAGCTCATACTCCATCACATGTGAAGCCCGTTGGTTACAAGTGGGTTTTTTGTGAGGAAGCGTAATGAGAAGAATGAAATAGTGCGATACAAAGCATGCCTCGTAATGTAAGGCTTCCCTAAGCGCCTTGGGATTGATTATGAGGAGGAGTATTCTCCCGTAATGGACGTCATAACGTTCTGCTACCTAATCAGTTTGGTAGTTTCTGAAAAACTGAATGTGCAGCTTATGAACGTGGTAACCGCGTATCTCTATGAGGATCTAGATACAAAAATCTACATGAAAGTTCCATAAGGACTTCCATTGACTGGTTCAAATAGTTTTAAACCATGGAACACTCTCCTTATTAGATTGAGGAAATCACTTTACGGATTGAAATAATCCGGGCGGATGTGGTATAACCGTCTAAGTGGATATTTGACAATTCAAGGTCATGTGAACAACGAATTATGCCCATACGTGTTCATAAAGAAGTCACATTTTGGATTTTCGATCGTTGTAGTTTATGTCGACGACATGAACCTCATTAGAGCTACCGCAGAGCTTGAGGAAATTACCACTCACTTGAAATCGGAATTTGAGATGAAAGATCTTGGAAAAACTCAATACTGTCTCAGCCTGAAGATCAAGCATTGTTCTGATGGAATCCTAGTACATCAATCGAACTACACCCAAAAGGTGTTGCGACGTTTTAATGAAGATAAAGCGAAGCCGTCGAGTACATCTATGGTCGTTCGGACTCTAGATGCTGAACAAGATCCCCTATGTCCAAAGGAGGATGAGGAAGAGATTTTGGAACCCGAAGTTCCATACCTAAGTGCAATTGGGGCTTTATTGTACTTAGCTCAATGCACTAGACCCAAAATCTAATTCGCTATTACTCTCTTGACTAGATACAGCAATGCGCCTACACGCAGACACTGGAATGGTGTTAAAGACATTTTCTGCTACCTCAAAGGTACTACAGATTTAGGCTTGTTCTATACCCATGAATTTTCGAGAGTTGCTACCCCCTCGGTCCTCGGATTTATTCCTACCTTATTAGTTACGCAAATGCTGAATATCCGTCTGACCCACATAGGGCATATTCTCAAACAGGCTATGTCTTTATCGTTGGAGACACCGCTATATCTTGGAGGTCTACCAAGCAAACGCTAGTTGCAACTTCTTCGAACCATGCTAAGATTCTCGCCCTGCATGAAGCATTGGGTAAGTGCTTTTGGTTGAGAGCAGTCATGGCACATATTCGAAACACTAGTAGCCTTACTTCCGTCGTTGACCTTCCTACGACAATCTTTGAAGATAATGGAGCATGTATCGAGGAGTTAAAGAAGGGATACATCAAGGGAGACAACACCAAGCACATAGCGTCAATGTTCTTTTATTCTTGCCAGCAACAACAACATCAGAACATTGAAGTCAAGCAAATCCGTTCCCAGGACAACCTGGCCGATCTCTTTACCAAGTCATTGCCCAAGTCTACTTTTCAGAAGCTCGTCCAAGGAATCGATATGCGTAAATTATCTGAATTGAATTGCTTGTAGTTCTCTTATTTGGAAGTTATGTCTAACTCAGGGGGAGTATCCTGAAGCATACTCACTTGATCTTAATGTACTCTTTTTCCTATGATTAGGAGCATTTTTCCCACTGGATTTTTGCTACCTAACGAGGTTTTGATGAGGCACCCATCCTGGGATGATCATACTCCGTTGAGTTGACTACTTTCATCCTGTTTGACGTTTGTTTTAGACATTATGCATACTTCCCTATACCTTAGGTTTTACCATAGCGAGATTTTATGAGTTTTACTACCAATGCATACTTTCTTTTAATTTGAGACTCGCATTCATCCGTTGTGTCGCCGACTTCATCAACTATTCTACCTTATCTGCTGAAGATCTGATGCGATGTTTTGTTTGAGTATTTAAACACTCAAGGGAGAGTGTTTCAATCATATTTGGAATATGAATGTGATTGTGTAAATCCTAGTGTATCTAGGGATATCTTTTATATTCTCTTTAGTAGTTTAATTCCTATTAAGAATTGTAATCCTAAAAGGGTAAGGATTTAACATATCCTACTACTATAAATAAAGGCATAATGAGGTGATACAACACACACCTCACAATTAAATCTCTCAATTTTCTCTCTTATTGCCACCGGCCTCCCCTCTCTATTCCCTTAAAATAGCTCAGTTAAATAAGTCTATAACATATATGGTGAATATGGTGAATATACATTATAGTTACGATGGTGCTCAAAATCCAATTACGGATAAACTGTGGATAACATTGGCTACATCACTATTTTGTGGGGTCCACTGAGGATTTGCATGTGGAATAATGCTGGTGCAATTAAGGTGTATTGAAGTGGATGTATGATGTATAACGGAATTTAGAGACAACGCTTTGATTGGATGACTAGGCGCAATTATGTCTCCGTCGGAGTTTTATAATTTTTCGGTCATCATTTATATCGACAATTTAACTTGTTAAACTGTGATTCAATATTGTAATTTACTTAATTATGATATGTAAGTAATAATATTTTTTTATTAAAATATATAAGATGCAATCATTAACACCAAGCTTTAGCGTGCCAATCTCTTTAATATATATATATATATATTTTTTTTGGTTCTACAAACAATTTATACCCTTCTCGTTTAGGTCAACCAAGAAACTTAGGGAAATATTACTATAGTAATATTTAAAAGAAACCTTACATACTTTAATCCAATAAAAAAACACGAAATTATTTAGGGTGAAAGTCCCTAATTTTTCCGTTCCTAAACCCTAAGGCCATCTCTAACCGAGGGCTGGCCAGATAGCTCATTTTAGCCCTCTGGCCCTCCAAGATTCGCCAAGATATTAATATTTTAATGAACAGTACATGGTCATATTGGCCTCTTTCTCCAACCGAGGGCCAAAGGGCCAGATGGCTCGTTTTAGCCATGTCACAAAAAAACGTCTCCAACCGAGGGTCAAAGGGCCATAGGGCCAAACATAATTTATTATTTAAAAACTACAATTTAAATTCAAATCTAACGGCTAAATGACGTCAACATGATGTCAGCTAGCCGTTGGTAGCTGACATCATGCTGACGTCAGCTAGCCGTTGGATTTGAATTTTTTTTGCTATAAATAGGGTGGATATTGGGCTATAATTCACACAACTTTAAATTCAATCTATTTCAATTCAATCTCTTGCAATTCAATCTCTTTCAATTCAAGTTTGCAATGAATTCCAACTTTGGATCTTCATCCAATTCCAATTGGGGGTCCTCATCCAATTCCAAATTGGAAGCAAAATGGGCGCAAATGAGACGAGAAGATGAGGAGTCTGATGAAGAAGTTCAAGTAAGGCGCAACAAACAAAACATGGCAGCAGCCATGGCTGCGGCCATGGTGTGTCGGCCAACTGAGGAACAACCTCAATGGGGTGGCTCTATTGCTAGTCGCTCTTACAAACCACGAAACAGAGCGATGGCGCATGCCAATCTGATGAACAACTACTTCAACCCCAACTCGGTGTACACAGAAGAGGATTTCAGACGTCGCTTCCGGATGAGGCGTCATGTCTTCGAGCGTTTACTTCGTGATGTCCAGCAGGTCAATCCATACTTTCGACAGAAGCGGGACAGAGCAGGCCGCCCTGATTTCTCACCTCATCAGGAGGTTACTGTTGCACTCTGAATGATGGCATATGGCTCCTCAGCTGATTTGATGGATGAAACCCATGGTATGTCTGAGTCTACATGCCTTAATACTCTTGAAGAATTTTGTAACACATTTGTTCAGGTTTACAAAGACGAGTACCTTCGAGAGCCAAATCAAGAAGATCTGAATCGGCTCCTTCACAAAGCTGAAGACCGTGGGTTTCCGGGCATGATAGGGTCATTAGACTGCATGCATTGGGATTGGAAGAACTGTCCCACTGGATGGCAAGGAGGCTTTAGCGGAAGGTCGAGAAAGCCAACTGTTGTGTGAGAGGCAGTTGCCTCATATGACACATGGATCTGGCATGCTTTCTTTGGAGTCCTTGGATCCCAAAATGACATTACAGTTCTTGGGCGTTCACCCCTCTTCAATAACTTGACGGAAGGTAAAGCACCTCAACTTGACTACTACATCAACGGTCGTGAATACAATATGGGGTATTACTTGGCAGATGCCATCTATCCAAAGTGGGCGACACTTGTCCAAGCAATTCCAAAACCTGCAGAAAAGTTGTTTACCTTACACCAAGAGGCATACCGGAAAGATGTTGAGAGAGCTTTCGGTATTCTACAAGCACGGTGGAAGATTATCAGCGAATCGGCAAAAGGGTGGAGTCGAGAAAATTTGAACTCCATCATGATGTCTTGCATCATATTACACAATATGATAGTGGAGGATGAGCGAGATGGGTATATTGATGGAGAGTCCGATGATGAAAGATCCAAATAGGTCAAGAAGGGCTCTAGCAAAAATATATGATGGGCCTAATTTGCCTTTCAATCCAAGAACTGGTAGTATCTCTATAAATGAGTATATGAGGCGCTATAGAATGATACGTTCTCGTGCCACAAATAAGTACCTACAACAGGATCTTGTTGCACATCTTTGGGCCAAAAGAAGCATGGAGTAGGCTTTTAAGTTTTATGTTGTTAAATGTTTTTAAAAATGTTGTTTAAGTTTCATGTTGTTAAATGTTTTTTTATGTTGATAATTTGTATGTTGGTTAATGTTATTTAATGTTGTTTCATATTGTTTAATATTGTTTCATGTTACTTAATTTAATTTAATGTTGTATAAATGGCCTAGGAAGTTATAGGAAAAAAATAGAATTGAAAAAAAATATGAAACAAATTTTGTGAAATAGAAGTTATAGGAAAAAAAATGGAATTTAAAAAAATATGAAACAAATTTTGTAAAATAGAAGTTATATGAAAAAAAAATATGAATCAAATTTTGTAAAATAGAAGTTATAGGAAAAAAATAGAATTTAAAAAAAAATTGAAACAAATTTTGTGAAATAAAAGTTATAGGAAAAAATGGAATTTAAAAAAAATATGAAACAAATTTTGTAAAATAGAAGTTATAGGAAAAAAATAGAATTTAAAAAAATATATGAAACAAATTTTGTAAAATAGAAGTTATAGGAAAAAAAATAGAATTTAAAAAAAAATTGAAACAAATTTTGTAAAATAGAATTGAAACAAAATATGAAACAAAATTTGATTCATATGAAAAGGAAAAAAAAGGAAAACAAAGAAGTTTAAATTCATAAAAAAAAAAAAGTTAATACAACGGCTACTAGCCGTTATATTAAAAAAATTCAAACTATTAGTGTCGGTTATAACCGACACTAATAGTAATTAAAAATAAAAATTTTGCTTTTGAATAATTATTATTGTCGGTTATAACCGACAGTATTAAAAAATTCTTCTTTAATGCTGTCGGTTATAACCGACAGCAATAGGAAAACATTAAAAAAAAAAATAGTCAGCCCTCTAGCTAGGGGTGGGCGCGGTTCGGCTTGGTGCGGTTTTGAGTGAAACCAAAACCAAAACCGTAAGTTTTTGCGGTTTGGTTCGGTGCGATTTTGAAGCCAAAACCAAAATGAAACCAAACCGTTTGGTTCGGTTCAGTGAGGTTTCAAACGGTTTCGGTTTGGTTTTTAAGAAAAAATGTACAATTTGCAATTTAACATATTAAAAAGCATTTCCCAATAGTAATAGGAAAATGACATTTGTTATGTAAACAATTAGCATGTTGCATGTAGTTGTGATGTTAAAACATGTTTGTGCAACAAAAAGGTGTCCCTTACAATATTTTTCATAAAACAAGTTGAATAAATTTGAATTCATTAAACGTGAGCGAAATTTTCATACTAGAATATGTGATATCATGCTTCAAATGAGTGGCTTTTAGTAGATCATTGTTCGACTCTTGATAACAAGATTAGTCCACCCTTGTACATATATGTGTGTGTGATGGTATAAAATAACAAAGGTCCTTCAAGTTAATGAACAAAAGAAAGTGATGAATGATGATATTCTAGTGTGGTTGAGTCCATACTAAGTGTATGAATTTTAACAAACGACCAATTAAAACATGAAATCTAATATGGACATTTAATTAAATGTTTATTAATATTTGCGGTGCGGTTCGGTTTCGGTGCGGTTTTCAAAAGCCAAAACCGAAACCAAACCGTTTTCTATGTTGCGGTTCGGTTTCAAAACCGAAACCGTTTCAAAACCGCAAAACCAAACCGTTCGGTGCGGTTCGATTTGGTTCGTGTTTCGGTTTCGGTTTTCGGTTTTAAGTGCTCACCCCTACCTCTAGCCCTCTCTGATCCCGTGGGACCCTCCCAGATTTCAGAGCCCTCTGGCCTAGCCCTCGGTTGGAGACGGTTTTAGGGCTATTTTTGGCCCTCTAGCCCTCTGGACCCTTCGGTTAGAGATGGCCTAAGGGAGATAGAGTTGTTCAATGATATTCAACGGCTAATGTTTATTTATTTAATAAATATGTAAATAAAAAATGTTTCAGTTCTATTCGATTTTACTAAACAAATCCTTCACGTAAACCAAATACGAAAGGATTCGGTTTATATCGAGTTTGATTTTTATCGGGCCGAGCTCAATTTGGTTCGAGTCGAATTTGGCATGATTGGAGTTGGGTTAGATTTTCTCGGATATTTTTCCCAGCCCTAGTCACAAAGAGCAAATGAAACTTTCACGATGTGGAGAGATGGCGTGTGCCATCTTAGTGGGGGCAGACCATCTACAAATCCACGTGGAGCAACATCGTTCGTATAAAACTATATTTGAAATAAACCCGTTCAATTGGACAAAACATTTATAAATTATAAGTCTCAGAAAAAAAAAATACAAACAAAAAAGTGAAAAGCAAAAGAAATAAATAATAGGGAGGAAGGTGAGGACTGGCAGTTTTCAGAGAGCTTCGTTTCCAAGCTGAAGAGAAAAGCAGAGCAGCACAAAAAAACACACAAGCGACCTTCCCGCGAGCGCACGGCGACACTCCGTACAACCGCCCGCAGGGAATTCATACACCACACGGCGCGATGGTTTCGACTCACGACCACTCGCAGCCACTGTTACTCGCCTCGGACCAAGACCATCCCGAGGCGGCCTACGACGAGGCCAATAAGGTCCACGTCGTGGGGATCGACGAGGTCGGAGACGACGACTGCAGAACGCCGCCGTTTTCATGGAAGAAGCTGTGGCTGTTTTCCGGACCCGGGTTCCTGATGAGCATCGCGTTTCTGGACCCGGGAAATTTGGAGGGCGATCTTCAGGCGGGGGCGATAGCTGGGAACTCACTGCTGTGGCTACTGATGTGGGCGACGGCGATGGGGCTGTTGGTTCAGCTGCTGTCGGCTCGGCTCGGGGTGGCGACTGGGCGGCACTTGGCGGAGCTGTGTAGGGAGGAGTACCCGACGTGGGCGAGGATGGTGCTGTGGGTGATGGCGGAGCTGGCGCTGATTGGGGCGGATATACAGGAGGTGATTGGGAGTGCGATTGCTATTAAAATTTTGAGTAATGGGGCTTTGCCGCTCTGGTCTGGAGTCCTCATAACTGCTTTGGATTGGTATTTTTCGAATATTTTGGAATTTACCCTTTTGTGTTTTCTGATCGTTTTCTTTGAATTTTTCTGGGTTTTAGAAATTGGGTTTTCTGTTCTGAATTTGATTTTCTGGGTTTCAGTGGTCAAGTTTTTTTTTCTTCCAAGAATTTACATTTTTTGGTTGAGGATTGGTTTGATTATTTACCAATTTTGAGAAATTAGTAAAGAATTACTGTGCTAATTTTTTGAAGCTCTTAATCAATCTGTTGACTCTGTTTGGTTGCCTGGAAAGTCTCTGATTTCTATAATTTTTTTCTGCATATTTCTATATTTGTTACTGAGATTTTTATTTTTTATTTTTTGAGGTATAAAAGAAACAAAATTTCTTCTGTTCCTGCGTTGTGTTTGACTTGAACCGAAGCTTTGCGGTTTGAAGAACCTGCAACTATATTGGCATTGTTAACTTTTAAACTAATTCTTATGTTGCCATGTTACAGTTTCATCTTCCTGTTTCTTGAGAACTATGGAGTGAGGAAGCTGGAAGCTGTTTTTGCGGTTCTAATTGCAACAATGGCGCTCTCATTTGCGTGGATGTTCGGTGAAGCCAAGCCTAGCGGCATTGAACTTCTGATTGGTAATTGATTTACTCCTCTATTTATGATTTTTGACTGCGTTTTTATGTTTTAAATGGTTGTTTCAGGCCACAAAGTTTCGAACTAACATACTTCAATGCTCCTCTGCATCTAATTAACTGTCATGTGTTTTCCTCTTTGTAGGTATAATTGTCCCGAAACTTAGCTCCAGAACAATAAAGCAGGCTGTTGGAGTTGTGGGTTGCATAATTATGCCTCACAATGTATTTTTGCATTCAGCTCTAGTACAGTCAAGGGAGGTTGACCACAGCAAGAAAGGACGAGTTCAAGAAGCTCTCAATTACTACTCCATAGAGTCAACCGTCGCCCTTGTCATCTCCTTCGTCATCAACCTATTTGTTACCACTGTGTTTGCTAAGGGGTTTTATGGTACGCAGATAGCAGATAGTATAGGACTTGTAAATGCAGGGCAGTATCTTCAAGAGAAGTATGGGGGTGGGTTGTTCCCAATTATGTACATTTGGGGTATCGGGTTATTAGCAGCTGGCCAGAGTAGTACTATTACAGGTACCTATGCTGGGCAGTTCATCATGGGAGGTTTCTTAGACTTGAGATTGAAAAAATGGATGAGGTCATTGATTACACGAAGCTGTGCAATTATCCCAACTATAACAGTTGCTCTTATATTTGACTCCTCGGAGGACACACTGGATGTTTTAAATGAGTGGCTTAATGTGTTACAGTCAGTTCAGATCCCTTTTGCACTTATTCCCTTGCTTTTCTTGGTGTCAAAGGAGCAACTCATGGGATCTTTTAAAATTGGCCCTGTTCTCAAGGTATGTTGTCATTTCCTTTCTACTTCATTTAGGCCGTAAGGTCAATGATGGCGTTTGCATTTCCAATGTCTAGATTTGAAAAATAATGCCTAGTGATTTTTTTGGCTATGCAAATGAATCAAGTTAGGTTTGGCTTTTTTGGACCCATTGGTCTATGGTGTCTTTAAGGATGGTGCCACCATACCCTTTCTGCTTCCTATTTGTATATGATAGATTACTGGTAGTTTCTTTCTACGGACTCGATAATCTATCATATACTCGTGCACAAATAGGATACTATGGTGACAGTCAATGTAGTCTAATTTTAAGATAAATGATGACTATTTGCTGCAGATTTGACGATAGAACAGCATTTTAGACCACTAATTTGGTAGTTGCTCCAGCATTCAAGCTTTTCGTTTAGTTTTTTGTAATGCCACTTTTCGCTTAGTGTTTTGAGAAAAGAAACCGTCTCCCTGCATTGAATTTCATAGTCTAGCTGAAAATGGAATCTAGATTACTCTTTCTTGCCCTCGTGTTAGATAAACTTTATTAGTGAGTGGATCTATTTGATCAAGAATCAAAGGAAATATTACATTTGAGGTGAATAGTTGCTTGATATATCAGTTTCTTATTGTGCTGAGGCAGTTTTCAGTTCCTTATTAAATGAAAACACCGTGAATTATGTGTTCAAGCCGTTCTTCCCTTTTCTTTGACTTTTAATTTTGTTTTTATATTGTTCATGCATTAGAATGCTCACATATTTTTATTTTATGAAGATGGTTGCATGGCTTGTGGCGGCCCTAGTGATGGTAATCAACGGATACCTTCTGTTCGACTTCTTCGCCTCTGAAGTGACTGGGTGGTTGTTTAGTGTCGGAGTGTTTGCTTTTACTGCCGGGTATGTAGCATTTATAGTTTACCTTGTGTTGCGGGACATCAACGTTTCAAGTTTGTGTGGATCAAGGAGATCGCAAATACAGTGAACTGAGTAATCACCAATGCTGACTTCAGATGCAAAAGAATCGCGCTGTATTAGTAATCGACGCACCTCAAAGGTTGTCGGACTGCATATACTCAGTACGTTGCTGATTTAGAAGCATAAGCGCTATGTTTCTTTTGTACCAAAGAACAAAATGGTTATATTTTTCAAGCAGTTAGATGTCTCATAATTTTTTTATTATGCTTCAAATAAAAGTGCTTTCAGCAAAAGTGCTTATTCAAAGTCATGATTGCCCATTGTATATTCGAAATCTATATATAGAATATAGTATTATGCTTGTTTGATTGAAATGCAGAAAGTTAGAAACAAGCTATTGCAAATTTGCAATGCATGTTAAAGATTAAACCACCCCCAAACTAACTTCTGTATCGACGATGAAATTGGATTAAATAAGGATCTTCAAATTTAAACAACTTATTTTCAGCGGGTAAATCAGAACTGAATCGACAGGAACGGCATCGCTCCTCCTCCAGTAACAGTCAGACTTGAAGCGGATTAAGCACCTGCCCGATGAACAACACCGCTCCAGTCGTTTCATCTCTGATAAAAAACAAGAATGGGTGATCTGCCACAAAGTCTCTATCGGCTTTGGACGATGACAAGGGCGGCATGACCCAGCCACCTTTGAGGAGAAAGTAACGGCGGCAGCTTCCGCTCCATTTTCATTAACTTCGATGAAGGATTTATGAAATATCCATTTTCATTAACTTCGATGAAGGATTTATGAAATATACTTGAAACCAAGGGGACCTCACCCGGAGGTAAGTCCACCATCTCTGTCAAATTACCTCCATTATATGGATCAACTTCGAAAGGCAACACCAGCCCTAATTCCTTGAGAACTTGGGAAGCTTCAAAACTGGAAGCAATCTTAAACTTTGGAATTCTGAAGTCACCCACTAACTCTTGTGTTCGGAAGATGGTGATCCAAGAAGCCGGGCTCAGTACAAACCCTCTCAACCAAAGCTGGCAGCCCATCTTTTTCATGCGGAAGAAACAAGCACATGGAGAATCTCCCTTTTGGTATAGGAGTTTTAAGACTTTTAAGCCGTCAAGGGCTTTAACATATTGGTGCTGATAGTTGGTCATGAAAGGTGCCTTAACCGATGGTTTGCCATTGAGACAGTAGAAGTCGTACTTCTTTGTTTTTGATGCATTAAACTGGTCATCCCAAACTCCTTTGAAGTACAATGCATTCCCAAAGATGAGCCTCGTTATGTTGTTAACCGATCCAAAAGGAAGAACCTCTGTGATCAGTCCCCTAGTTTCCTTTTTGGCCCACAAATTCACTTTGATTCTCACTTCTTCGGCATTGGTCTGGAAATCGACTTCTTTTCGAGCCGCCTTGTAAAAACTGTCCACCACCTCTTTGAAACAAGGCTTGAGAGGGGTTGACTAGTCCACCCAGAGGCCATTGACAAAGGACAAACAAGGCCCGCCTCTGGGAGATCGGTCAGCAAAGACCAGAGGGACGATATCAGAGGCAAGGGAGTTGAGGTCGGCGGTGGACTTGGACTTGAGTGAGAAACAACTGCTTGTGATTCTTAATCCGACGTCGGTTTGGATGCTTATGGATTTTGGAGCTCCGTTTTTGTTGCCGGAGGAGCCGTAGAGGTGGTAAGAGTTTGTATGCTGCTATTGTGAATAGAGGAGGGTCAAAGAGGAGGAGAAAGAGGTCGCATGTTGAAGAAGGAAGACAGTTTCACGCTCCGTCGGATTGCCATGAGATACGACGTAAGGACGGCATTGCTATCTAGATTTTGTACCCCTGAAACAACTCTCCTACTCTCCTATTGTTATATTTGAGGGTGGAGTTTAAACCCTAGAATATATACTTCTTTTTCTGCTAGAATCTGGCGTAACCTGGGCCTTTAATTACTTGACCCGCGAGAATTATTTGCTGCCAAATTTTAATATATGAAGGCGTTTAGATTTAAATACTTCGTTGTTCTATTTGTTAGATTAAACATCTATATTTTTTAGAATTTTTATTAAACTTTTCTTACAGCATTTTTAAAATAAAATTACACAATTTGCCATATATAATGTACCAATTAGTTAATAATTATCCAAATCTTCTAGAATCTAGTAGACGTATGTTTTAAAAATCTAAAACATATCAAATTTGATTTATTTATGCTTCTAACGTGATATATATTTATGTCATCTTCTTTCATGACCATTCCACAATCTTTTTGTGCCATTTGTTTGCTGTTAGTTGATACTCTTCCGTCCTCCTTTGTGAGTCATGTTCATTCCCTTTCTATTTTCATTTTATGCAAACCTCTTGATTTGAGTATTCGTACTATGGTACATTTGGAAAATAGATTCTAGTGGTAGATGGTATTGTGTATGTTTCCATTTAGTATTGAGACGTTTCTAGCCGATATGTTGGTAAGTTTTAAGTTGGCATGGATACATTTCATATTAGCATCAAAAGTACATTTCTAGACGATATATTTGTACATTTCAAATTGACATGGGTACATATCATATCTGCGTTGGTATGTTTTAATTTGGCATCGGTATAATCGTATCTTCGAAGGAGATTCAGTCATCACCATCGCAGCCAGGAATGGCCAAGGAGAAGATACATCTCCTCTAGGTCCTATAATTAATGATATTTGGTCTTTCTTCAAAGATTTTTCTCATGCGAAGCCATGCCATATTAGAAGGGAGGCAAATCAAGTTGCTCACAGACTTGCACGTGCTGGAATAGGGTGTGCTTAGGAGATTGTGTGGCGTGATGAACCTTCGGGATTAATTTTGGATGCGCTATTTGAAGATTTTTCAAATTAAAATGTATTATTTGATTTGGTTTGTGAGGATGGCTAACTTTAGTTTGTTTGTGCGGGACGTTCTTTTTTTCTTTGATTCCGCTAAAAGTCGCGGCAAGATTTTTATCGAAGCCTATGTATGCACCCTATCCTCACTTTGTGGTTTTTCGCATCTTAATGAATATCGTACCTTTCGTTAAAAAATAAATAAATAAACTATAAAAATTAAGTGGGAAATCAACATTTAACATTTTTCATTTACAAAAAAAAAAAAAAACTAATTAAAATAAATTAGATATTAAATTAGGGAAGTGACGGGGTATCACGGTCACGCCATGCTGTGGTGCAAAGACAACGCTGCTCTCCATCACTGTAGTAGAGGGTTACTTGCTTTGTTTTTAGCTTTTGATTCAAATCCAAATTTAATGTGTTCACACTTGTCTTTTTTCCTTTCAAAATTAACTTTGATATTATTTTATGAGGTAATGCTAGTAAACTAAATTTGCAAATTAAATGAAGTATCTCCAATAAGAATGAATATGTTTATCAACGTTTAAATAATAAATCAATCATCAACTTTCATGTTCTTTAGCTTTCAAAATTTTATATATAAATTTAGTCTCCTTAGCATTACCCCATTTAATGAGATTAACATCCAACTTTTTGTGGGATTTAAAAATCCCTACTTTTTTTAATTCCAAAATTTAATACACGTCACCATGTGTCCTTTTCTTTTCCAAATTTACCTTTCCTGTGTACATGTTTTCTTTTGTATGTTCAAACTTTCTTTGTTTGTTGGTTGTTTTGATCACCGTGGTTCACTAATAACAAAGATTTTGTGGTGTTTACGTAACAAGAGAATGCTAGATATTGAGGTGGACCTTGAGTCAACGCAAAGGTTAGTAAAGTGACCTTTGTGAGGGTGCTTTAGTCGCTAAGTAATGGTGATATATAAAAAGGTGAGGGTAGAGAAGTATACATGAGATGTACGTAGTTCATTCAACTTAGAATTACATCCACGAGGGTATATAAGTTCTTGTTAATAATGTAGTGTTTACATGTTACAATGATTTAAGTATAAGTACAGGACTAAGCTTGGATTAGGGGTCCTAAGATTCAAAAGAGCTTGATTATGGGAAAGAGTCTCCTCTTATACGTGAGGAGAGTCGCCATTCTTGTCCGTGGTTGATGTGGGACACTACGAACGTTGTTGCAGTGTTGCCCCATGTCCTTGAGCAAGTGGGCTTCGAGCTGGAGAAATGGAGAGCTCTCATTGATTATAGTTAATCGCTACTCGGTGATTTGGGAAGTATCTAATACATATTGTAGTCAATCTCTAAAATTTGTTAATATCGCTACAATATAAAATAGGATATTTTCGCTCATGAGTATCTTTTCATATATATATATATATATATATATTCCAGAAAAAGTCGTTGATCAATCAACTTCGGTTTAAGTGTCCAACTCAAACAAACAAACATAAATTAAAAAATTACTAACAAACAAAATAAAAATTCTCTTTTTTTATGTGAGTAATCTTAATTTGGTCAGAAACTGAAAAAACGAAATTTGGTGTTGTGCACGACCACGTTGGCTTCCCTCTTCCCTCCCTTCTCAAAAAGCTCTCTTCTTTCCACTCGATTTCTGATCTGGCATCTCCGCCACCATTCCTCATTTTCCAGCTGCACCAATGGTAGCAACACCGCTCCACCTCCCCACCTCCGCCGTCCTCCTCCTATTCTTCTTAGAGATGGAGCTTTTGTGTCTGGTCTCGCCCAATCCCAGCAGCCCCGCCCCCCTTCTCCACTCACTCCCAGCCATGGTCTTACCTCTCTACCACTTCACTCCCAATTCGTCGTCCCGGACCTCATCGTTATCCAATCCTCGGCGCCTCCTCGGGAGATCGGAGTCCCTCAGCCGGCCCAATGCCCGCATGAGCCTCTACGACGATCTCCTCCGCAACGGGTACGCTACATTTCTCCTTTTAATTTTCGGTTTGAGTTTATGATCGGTAATTTTTGGATTGGGATTGAAATTTGTGTGGTGGTGGCGGCGGAGACAGGTACTATACAACGCGGCTCTGGATCGGAACGCCTCCGCAGAAGTTTGCTCTAATTGTGGATACCGGGAGCACTGTGACCTATGTACCTTGCTCTTCTTGCAAACAGTGCGGCAGACACCAGGTAATTTCTTCATCCACTACTGAATTTTCTCTACTCTGGAAACGTTCATGTAGTGATGCGAAATAGGAATGTTGATGTAGGGTCTTCTGTTGATTTCAAAGCCGTTAGTTGCAGCTAGCTACATTGTGAGTCTCTCATCAGATCTTAGTCTTACACTGAGTAATGAGGCTAATGTAAATGATGCTCACCTTGTTAAGGCTAAGAAACATAACCCAAGATATTACATAATCACACGGAAAAACTAGACCGAAGACTCAGCGGACTATTTTTGGGTGAAGGCAGTCGATCATGATCACTCTATAACCAAATACAATAGTCAGATTAACAACCTTGAAGTTGCTTATTTCTGTTTAGTAAAAGTTTCTTGAATACTTAGTACCTTTTGTATGCAGGGGAAACTCGATAGATTTCAGGTTTTAAACTCTGTTAATGTTCTGTTTTTAATTTTCCATCAGGACCCCAAATTTGATCCAGAAGCCTCGAACACTTACCAAGCTGTCAAATGCAACATAGATTGCAATTGTGATAATCAGAGGGTGAATTGTATTTACGAGAGGCAATATGCCGAAATGAGTAGTAGCAGTGGGGTGCTTGGTGAGGATCTTATATCATTTGGCAATCAAAGTGAACTACCACCTCAACGTGCAGTTTTCGGTTGTGAAAATTTTGAAACTGGTGACCTTTACAGCCAGCCTGCTGATGGCATAATGGGATTGGGCCGTGGTGATCTTAGTGTGGTTGACCAACTAGTTGATAAAAGTGTAATAAGTGATTCTTTCTCATTATGTTATGGTGGAATGGACATTGGTGGAGGTGCAATGGTTCTTGGTGGTTTTTCAGCCCCATCAGACATGGTCTTCACTCATTCAAACCCAGTACGAAGGTGTGTGGTTTTGAAAAATTTATCTTACATAGATTGCAAAATGTCCAATTTCCTAAAAACTACAATCTATACATCTCACACATTTACTCTAGTTTCGGGATGGCAACAGTCCATACTACAATATTGATTTGAAGGAGATGCATGTCGCGGGAAAGCGATTGCCTTTGAATCCAAATGTCTTTGATGGAAAACATGGAACAGTCTTGGACAGTGGTACAACATATGCATACCTACCAGAAGCAGCATTTCTTGCATTTAAGGATGCTGTAAGATTTTTCTGCCCTTTAGATTAAATTTTGACTTAATCTTCATACAAGACCATATAATACAATATTTTTACTAATACTCAATCTTTTAGATGATACCTTGCAATTATTTCTAATTGATAATGATTGAAAATTCACTTTTTGAATTTTAAGTAAATGAGCATTTGGTCAACTAGAACTGACAGAAAGGACGATCTGGTCTGAGTTAATGGAAATAATTAAATCAACTAGAAATTACATTGTACACTTCATTGTAGTTAGGGTGGAATACTTGCACTTCCTCATTTGAAATGAATCATAGCATATGAAACACTTTGGTTTATCTGAAAATTCCTTCCTGTTTATTTTTGGCTGGCTGCATGCAGGTTTAGTTATCATTTATTTCATCGTATTATTCAATTTCTTTTTTTCATTGAGTGCACAATCAGAGTATTATCAGGGTCTCAAAATTTATTGTTTTTACTTCTTTTTCTCCCTGGTATGCATGTGTGCAGATCATGAAAGAGCTTAATTCCCTCGAGCAAATCCGTGGCCCTGATCCAAATTATAACGATATATGTTTTTCAACTGCTGGAAGGTATACAAGTTTAAATGGTTCAGATAATTTAAATGCCTTTTCTAGTGAAAACCAAATTATAAGAAACTGTATTGAGGCCACAAATGTAAAATCAACATTTTCAAATTTTTATTTGCTTAAATACAACAACAACAACAACAAAGCCTTTTCCCACTAAGTGGGGTCGGCTATGTGAATCCTAGAACGCCATGGCGCTCGATTTTGTGTCATGTCCTCCGTTAGATCCAAGTACTCTAAGTCTTTTCTTAGGGTCTCTTCCAAAGTTGTCCTAGGTCTTCCTCTACCCCTTCGGCCCTGAACCTCTGTCCCGTAGTCACATCTTCGAACTGGAGCGTCAATAGGCCTTCTTTGCACATGTCCAACCCACTCATTCCTAATCTTATCCTTTCTCGTGAGCCCACACCTCCAACAAAGCATCCTCATCTCCGCTACACCCATTTTGTGTACGTGTTGATGCTTCACCGCCCAACATTCTGTGCCATATAGCATCGCCGACCTTATTGTCGTCCTATAAAATTTTCCCTTGAGCTTCAGTGGCATACGACGGTCACACAACCCGCCGGATGCACTCTTCCACTTCATCCATCCAGCTTGTATTCCATATATTTTGTCTTTGATCAGCTTAGGCGAAGACCTTTAGATTCCAACACTTCTCTCCAAAGGTTAAGCTTCGCATTTACCCCTTCCTAAGTTTCATCTATCAACCCTATATCGTCTGCGAAAAACATACACCAAGGAATAACATCTTGAATATGTCCTGTTAACTCATCCATTACCAATGCAAAAAGGTAAGGACTTAAGGATTGTTGATGCACAAAATCAGTGAGGACTTTGGTACAACAGAAAGTATTAAGTTTGTGACCTTCGCTAGATTGCTCCGGTCATTAGTGTGGATAAGTATGTAAAAGGATAGAGACAGAAGAGCAAACACAAGATGTACGTGGTTCACCCAGATTGGCTACGTCCACGGAGTAGAGGAGTTCTCATTAATTGTGAAGGGTTTACACAAGTACATAGGTTCAAACTCTCCTTTAGTGGGTACAAGTGAATGATTTAGTACAAATGGCATTAGGAAATATTTTGGGAGAATGATCTCCTTTAATAGAAGAGAGTTTCTAGCCTTATTCTGACATTGACACGTGTCGTGTTGTGATTGACTTTCGATGTTGACACGTGTCGCGCTATGATTTGCTTCTGATGTCGACACGTGTCGCTCTGTGATTGGCCTCCTGGTTGGAGAGGAAGCTACTCGGTTGGGGACTTGCAAGATCCAAGCCGCTGAGTAATCACGAAACTTCTAAGTATCGAAGTGTGGTATCGTCTTCACTTGCCTTATCTGTCTCGTAGGTAGATGTGGCATCTTCTCTGGAAGTACTCTTCCTCCGTCCAGGGGTGGTATCTTTAACTGGTGGAGATGCACAAGTTAATGTATCAATTTCACTTGAAGCTTGTAATTTCAGGCTTGGTCAAGCGCGATACAAACCATGTAGTAGGAGTCCCCCAAGTCGCCGAGCTAGGGGATCTGCTGAAAGAGGTGACAGACAAGGTAAGCAATCAGAGCTCCAAGCAATCAGTCCCAGATCAGAAGTTTGATTTCGAGTTCCGGCTAATTGTTTTCATTCTCCTTATCTTGCAGGCAGCATGAAGGATAAAGAGAAGAAAATGAGAAGAGATGATATGAGATACTTTTGCTTTTGAAGAAGTAACTTTCCACAAGCTTATTCTTGAATTGGGCTGGAGGGTTTTCTGGTTACCTCCAGAGTATAAGGCCGACTGAAGAATTTGAGGGTCAAAACAAGTCTATCAAATCTAGAGTACGTTCGACCCTGCTGATATGTGATACTTTTGCTGTTGACAAAGTAGTGGAAGTATCGACACGTGTTCTGTTATGCTTGTCTCCACATACTTCCTTGTATCCTTCTCACTTGCCCTATCTGTTCCTCAGGCAGATGTGGTATTTTCTCTGGAAGCATAAGATGTTGAAGATGAGTACTCAAGAGCAATGCCAAGTAAGTAATCAGGTAAGGGGTTGCAGGCAGTCAGTCCTTAACAACAAGTACTAATGCTATTCCTTTACCCTTCTTGGTCATAGCACTGTAGTGGGAGCTGCCAGCTTCACATGTTTAACTCTGTCAGAGCACTTTGAAAAAGTGGTCTGTGGTATCTGGAAAGCTGATGTTGCGTGTGAAGATTACAGACAAGCTTTATCCAAGGAGATCTGGCTCTCGAAGTTGAGAAAGCGATGCCTCTTCGATTTTCGAACAAGCTATCTTGTCGGGGATCTGGCTCTCGAGATTCGGAGAAGGTGCCTTTTCGATTTTTGAGAAAGCAATCCTGCTGGGAGTCTGGCTCTTGAAATTCGGATAGCGGTGTCTCTTCGATTTTTGAGAAAGTAATCCTGTTGGGAGTTTGGCTCTCGAGATTCGGAGGGCGGTACCTCTTCGATTTTGGAGCAAGCAATCTTGTTGGGAGTGTTTTCTCGATTGTGAGTAAAGGTTGGGCATTTTTGCTAGTCTACCTTGCCACGGAGCACAGAGGTTGACACACAGGGACTTTCCAATTATCCAGTAGTGGTGTTGTTCTTTTACCCTTGTGGGTAATAATACGGTAGCTAAACCTTCAAAATTTATGTGTCTAAACTTTGTTAGTGCTGTTTCTTTGCTATTCTTTTACCCTTCTTGGTCATAGCGATGTAGTGGGAGTTGCAAGCTTCACGTGTCTAAACTTTGTCAGAGATCTTTGGCAAAGTTATCTGTGGTACCCATGAGCTGATGTTACGTGTGGAAAGTGGATGATTAAACAGTAAGATTCACGTGCTTTTTACTTCACCAGAAATCTTCGACAGATTGCCCGTAATTTCCGCAAAGCTGAGTGTGCATGTGACAGGTGCTGACAAGGCTGAGAAAGCAGGTGCCTCTTTGATTTTTGAGATCGGCCCTCGTGGTCTCTGAGCAGCCCAGCTTTTGAGAAAGCAAGCGCCTCTTCGATTTTTGAGATCGGCCGTCGTGGTCTTTGAGCAGCCCAGCTTTTGAGAAAGCAAACGCCTCTTCGATCTCTGAGATCAGCCCTTGTGGTCTCTGAGCAGCCCAGCTTTTGAGAAAGCAAACGCCTCTTCGATTTCTGAGTAGGCGCCTCTTCGATTTCTGAATCTCCATCGAGTGCAGATTTTTATAGAGGCTGGCATTAAGTTCCAAAGCACACGTGAATCTCCACCAGTAGAAGCTCCCTTCTTGCACTTATAAGATCTTGATTTGTCCGACCTCTTCTCTCTTCAACACGTTTGAAAATGTCTGGCCCTTCCGACCGTCGTTTTGACTTAAACCTTGGTGAAGAGGCAGCCGCGCCTTCTCCAGACAACATATGGCGCCCATCCTTCTTATCCCCTACTGGTCTTCTTACTGTTGGGGATTCCGTGATAAAGAATGATATGACCACTGAGGTGGTGGCCAGGAACATTCTCACTCCCAAAGATAACAGACTTCTTTCCAAACGGTCTGATGAGTTGGCTGTTAAGGATTCTCTAGCTCTCAGTGTTCAGTGTGCAGGTTCTGTGTCGAATATGGCCCAACGCCTATTTGCTCGAACCCGCCAAGTTGAATCATTGGCGGCTGAAGTGATGAGTCTTAAGCAGGAGATTAGAGGGCTCAAGCATGAGAATAAACAGTTGCACAGGCTCGCACATGACTATGCTACAAACATGAAGAGGAAGCTTGACTAGATGAAGGAATCTGATGGTCTGATTTTACTTGATCATCAGAGGTTTGTGGGTTTGTTCTAAAGGCATTTATTGCCTTCATCTTCTGGGGCTGTACCACGTAATGAAGCTCCAAATGATCAGCCTCCGATGCCTCTTCCTTCTAGGGTTCTGTTCAGTACTGAGGCTTCGAGTGATCACCCTCTAGTGCCTTCTATCGACTGCTGAGACTTCTCCTAAACAACCTTTGTGAAGGCCCCCTCTTGTTTGTTTATTTTGACTCATGTATATGTACATATTTGTAACTTATCGGAGATATCAATAAATAAGCTTTGTTTCATTTCAACGTATTGTGTTAAATACACCAAAGCCTTCTTCACTAAGTTCTTTGAATTTTTCTTTTGTTGAAGCTTGTATGTTGAAGCTTTGTGAGTGAAGCATATAGGTTGAGGTAGTATTCCCTTAATTTCTCGAATGAGGAAAACTTCTCGGTTGGAGACTTGAAAAATCCAAGTCACTGAGTGGGGTCGGCTATATGAATCTTAGAACGTCATTGTGCTTGATCCTGTGTCATGTCCTCCGTTAGATCCAAGTACTCTAAGTCTTTTCTTAGAGTCTCTTCCAAAATTTTCCTAGGTTTTCCTCTACCCCTTCGGCCCTGAACCTCTATCCCGTAGTCGCATCTTCTAACCGGAGCGTCAGTAGGCCTTCTTTGCACATGTCCAAACCACCGTAACCGATTTTCTCTCAGCTTTCCTACAATTTCGGCTACTCCTACTTTACCTCGGACATCCTCATTCCTAATCTTATCCTTTCTCGTGTGCCCACACATTCAACGAAGCATCCTCATCTCTGCTACACCCATTTTGTGTAAGTGTTAATGTTTCACCTCCCAACATTCTGTGCCATACAGCATCGCCGGCCTTATTGCAGTCCTATAAAATTTTCCCTTGAGCTTCAGTGGCATACGGCGGTCACACAACAAGCCGAATGCACTCTTTCACTTCATCCATCCAACTTGTATTCTATGGTTGAGATCTCCATCTAATTCTCCGTTCTTTTGCAAGATAGATCCTAGGTAGCGAAAGCAATCGCTCTTTGGTATTTCCTGATCTCCGATCCTCACCCCTAACTCATTTTGGCCTCCATTTGCACTGAACTTGCACTCCATATATTCTGTCTTTGATCGGCTTAGGCGAAGACCTTTAGATTCCAACATTTCTCTCCAAAAGTTAAGCTTCACATTTACCCCTTCCTGAGTTTCATCTATCAACAATATATCGTCTGTGAAAAGCATACACCAAGAAATATCATCTTGAATATGTCCTGTTAACTCATCCATTACTAACGCAAAAAGGTAAGGACTTAAGGATGAGCCTTGATGTAATCCTATAGTTATGGGGAAGCTTTCGGTTTGTCCTTCATGAGTTCTTACGGCAGTCTTTGCTCCTTCATACATATCCTTTATAGCTTGGATATATGCTACTCGTACTCCTTTCTTCTCCAAAATCCTCCAGAGAATGTCTCTTGGGACCCTATCATACGCTTTTTCCAAATCTATAAAGACCATGTGTAAATCCTTTTTCCCCCCTATATCTTTCCATCAATCTTCGTAAGAGATAGATTGCCTCCATGGTTGAGCGCCCTGGCATGAACCCGAATTGGTTGTCCAAAACCCGTGTCTCTTGCCTCAATCTATGCTCAATGACTCTCTCCCAGAGCTTCATTGTATGACTCATTAGCTTAATACCCCTATAGTTCATGCAATTTTGTACGTCGCCCTTATTCTTGTAGATAGGCACCAAAGTGCTCTTTCGCCACTCATTTGGCATCTTCTTTGTTTTCAAAATCCTATTGAAAAGGTCAGTGAGCCATGCTATACTTGTCTCTCCCAAGACTTTCCACACTTCGATCGGTATATCATCTGGGCCCACTACTTTTCTATGCTTCATCTTCTTCAAAGCTACAACCACTTCTTCCTTCCTGATTCGACGATAAAATGAGTAGTTTCTACACTCTTCTGAGTTACTGAACTCCCCTAAAGAAGTACTCCTTTCATGTCCTTCATTGAAAGATTATGAAAATAACCTCTCCATCTGTCTTTGATCGCGTTCTCTGTAGCAAGAACCTTTCCATCCTCATCCTTGATGCACCTCACTTGGTTTAGGTCCCTTGTCTTCTTTTCCCTTGCTCTAGCTAGTTTATAGATATCCAACTCTCCTTCTTTGGTATCTAGTCGCTTATACATATCATCATAAGCCACTAACTTAGCTTCTCTCATAGCTTTCTTCGCCTCTTGCTTCGCTCTTCTATACCTTTCACCATTTTCATCGGTCCTATCCTTGTATAAGGTTTTACAACATTCCTTCTTAACCTTCACCTTTGTTTGTACCTCCTCATTCCACCACCAAGATTCCTTTTGGTGTGGAGCAAAGCCCTTGGACTCTCCTAATACCTCTTTTGCTACTTTTCGGATACAACTAGCCATGGAATCCCACCTTTGGCTATCTTCCCCCTCTCTATCCCACACACACTGGGTGATTACTTTCTCTTTGAAAATGGCTTGTTTTTCGCCTTTTAGATTCCACCATCTAGTCCTTGGGCACTTCCAAGTCTTGTTCTTTTTTCTCACTCTTTTGATATGTACATCCATCACCAACAAGCGATGTTGATTAGCCAAGCTCTCTCCCGGTATAACTTTGCAATCCTTACAAGTTATACGATCCCCTTTCCTCATTAGAAGAAAATCTATTTGTGTTTTTGACGACCCACTCTTGTAGGTGATCACATGTTCTTCTCTCTTCTTAAAGAAGGTGTTGGCTAAGAAGAGACCATATGCCATTGCAAAATCCAAGATAGCTTCCCCATCCTTGTTTCTCTCCCCAAAACCATGGCCACCTTGAAAACCTCCATAGTTGCCTGTCTCCTTGCCCACGTGTCCATTTAAATCTCCTCCTATAAATAACTTCTCCGTCTGAGCAATTCCTTGCACCAAGTCTCCAAGGTCTTCCCAAAATTTCTCTTTCGAACTCGTATCCAACCCTACTTGAGGTGCGTACGCACTAATCACATTGATGAGTTCTTGTCCTATTACAATCTTGATTGTCATGATTCTATCTCTTACCCTCTTAACATTTACAACATCTTGTGTCAAAGTCTTGTCCACGATGATGCCAACACCGTTTGTCGTTCTATTTGTGCCCGAATACCAGAGTTTAAACCCTGAGTTTTCTAGATCCTTTGCCTTAAGACCAACCCACTTAGTTTCTTGTAGGCACATAATATTTATCCTTCTCCTCACCATAACTTCCCTCTATAGATTTTCCCGTTAGGGTTCCTATATTCGACGTTCCTAAACGCATTTTACTCTCTTGAACTCTACCCTTCTGTCCTAGCTTCTTCAACCTCCCCCGTCTAATAGGATCAAAGTACTTCTTTTGTGTGTCATGTGTAAAGTTGATAGGAGCATATGCTCCCAAACAACTTTGAGTGGAGTCGTTCGAGAAGAAGTTTCTATGGCCCTCTTGCTCATTTAACACTGCATCCATGTGCCGATGGAGATACAACGACCCTTATTCACTTATCATTGTGCTCGGGCCACACAGCGCGCCACTTACGGGTGACGCCCTAGCTTTAGCGCGATTTCGTTCTAGATTCATTTCCATAAGAATTCGACGTAAACTAGGAGTGCCGGCTGTCGACTACCTGACGCCCTCCCCCTCCTCCTTTATCCAGGCTTGGGACCGGCAATGTAAGATAAACTTACACAGGCGGAGTTAAATTTTTATTTGCTTAAATGTGCAAATAAATTGTGTGTAAGGTCCAACCATTAAATGCTCAAGTTTCTTTCTAATGATTTCTCAATGTTGGTTCAGTGATATCTCCTACCCATCAGACACCTTTCCAGCAGTTGACATGGTATTTGGCAATGGGCAGAAGCTGACACTATCTCCTGAAAATTATTTATTCAGGGTAAGTGATTGAAGTTTAAGCTCTGTACCTCTCTGAATATAGTTGTTTTTTGGAAATGTAAACACGATTTGTAATTTTTATTATAGAACTTTGTGCTTTTTCCATTGGTTTTGTCACTAATTATTTGTTTTTCTGCTGTGTTGTATTATTATCAATTATGAAGCATTCAAAGGTCCCGGGTGCATACTGCCTGGGGATTTTTAAAAACGGAAAGGATCCAACTACTCTTCTTGGAGGTATATGCTTTAGAAAGGTCCATAGTTCTCCATCCCACTTGTATGTGTGTGTGTGTGTGTGTACATGTGTTGCCTGTTTCATGTAATGGTATCAAATTTGTCTCGTTTAGGTTTTTACAGTACTTTTAATTAATTTTGTCATGCAAAAATCATTTTCTTGATAGGAATTGTTGTCCGCAATACTCTTGTAACGTATGACCGTGAGCATTCCAAGATTGGTTTCTGGAAAACTAATTGTTCAGAGTTGTGGGAAAGACTTGACGAATCTGTTTCGCCTCGGCCAATGCCTCCTGCTTCAGATGAAAAGAATTCAACTACAGAAGGAATGCCTACATTAGCTCCAAATGGAGCACCACCTTATGCACTTCCAGGTAGTGTAAACTTGCGACCTTTTGAGTAGGCTTTTATGCTACATTGGTTCTAAACTATTCTGAGTCTCTTTTCGCAGATGTGGATGATTCATCTGTCACTTGACCTTAAAGTAAACTTTTATTTATAACATACTGTAGTTGTTATAGCAGTTTAATCAAAGTTATTAGGTGTCTTTTCCATTTACCCAAATCAAATTGTGAAAATGGAGATACATTATAAAACGAGATTAAAGTGAAAATTATATTTTTGTGGACACTCTTCTCTACTTCAGTTCTACTTTTGCACCAGTCTGTTAATTATTTCTCATTATCTTTATATTTTTTTTGTGATTTTGTGCTGCACTGTTTTCATAAATGAAAGTACGTCTGTTTGCAACCTCTTTTTTGTTTTGTGTTAAGACAGAATTATAATACTTATTAACCTTGATGAACAGGGGAACAGAAAATTGGAAAAATAACATTTGACATGTCATTGAACATCAGCTACTCTGATCTGAAGCCCCACATCACAGAACTAGCTGAATTTATAGCTCAGGAATTAGAAGTTAATACATCACAGGTCTGGCAAAAAACCATATGCGAACATTCAATTGATATTTGCTTTATAATTTCTTACTAACAGTTCAAGTTCATATCTGTATATAATGAAGTTTTATGATGCTTAAGTCCACCTTAACCTTAAGTTGTCAATTTCGAATTGATGGTTTCAGGTCCATTTGTTGAAATTTACTACCAGTGGAAACGACTCCCTCGTTAGATGGGCCATATTTCCTGCAGGTTCTACTGACAGTATTTCTAATACAACTGCGGTGGTAAGTTTGCCCTGATGAATTGCAGTTAGTGACTGTGCCATTGCCGAGGTTTATAACTGTTTGCAAGCTTGATGATCTGTTCTGCCTGCAGGGTATAATTTCCAAGCTTTCCGAACATCATTTGAAGTTTCCTGTTATGTTTGGAACTTATGAGTTGCTTGGATGGAATGTTGAGACTAAGGACAAACGGTACGTTATATTATTTTTACTTTCTAAGGTCTTTTTTGTCTGAGATCACATTATTTCTTTTGTGATGATTTCCCATTCTATACAAGAATCTAAACAGAATCTCCCACATGAATGTTGGCATATAGATAACGAATTAGCTATCTATATACAGATCACAGTATCATAAGTAGCCTCTTTTGTAATATCTTGTTCTTCCCAAAATTCAACAGGTCATGGTGGCAGCGGAGTTATCTGGTGATTCTATCAATGTTAGGAATTCTAGTTATTGCACTAGCAGTTGTTGGATTTTGGTTTATGTGGAAACGTCGCCAACAAACAGTCAATCCCTACAAGCCTGTCAATGTTGCCGTACCAGAGCAAGAACTCCAGCCCCTATGAAAATTCGGGAGTTGTCTTTGCTCGTGGTTGGCACGTCTGCCATTTGCATTTTGATTCACATGATAACCAAAACCAAAATTCTGGAATCACAATTTGCTCGATTGGTCAAGATTCTTGTGCCATATGATGAATCATTCTTTGCAATACCCATAAAACCCAGATAGTAGAACGAGAGGTATACGTAGAACTACTCACACTTTGGTTCTGTAAACATCATTGAAGTTGTATGTGAATGTTGTAACATACAAGTGAATCAATAGTTTTCCCCAATAAGGTCCTTTTTTTTTAGCCGACGTTTAAATTGTTCATATTCTTTTTCATTTCTACCAGGTACCTTCTAACGTTACATGTTGTAGCTATTGTCACATTCCGTCATGCATCAAAGAAATTTTTTTCCTCTTTGGGTCCATATATATGTCGAGAACTCAAAAGAGTAACGAATGGATTATATTTTCTAACCATATTTACCTGATCACATTTTCGGTTCAGCAACGGGTTCATTTTGAAAATACTTTTAAAATGACTGGCATAGCTTTTAGAGAAAATGATTTTGGGTTTCAAAAGTACTTGAAGTATGTGTTTCTTTCAGGATTCACTTGCGTTTTTATTAATGATTGATTCTAAAAGCATTTTTATTAAAAACGCTTTTAGTCATTTTAAAAAAACTTTCAAATGAGTACTAGAATTTTGCTTTTTGCTATGCCGTTACATGTGGCGGTGGCTAGCTTTAGGTTTGTATATGTGGTCTTGAATTTATGTTTGTAGATGTCTTGAGTTCCCCTTTACATGTATAGTTGTTGATGTTGATGATCTATGTGCTTTTTATTGGATTTGGATCCCATCCGGACCCTCTTTGTGAGGATCCTCACATCCTATCCATTCATCGTACGTTGTGCGGCCATAAATCATTTTGAATTTTTTATTTTAAATTAAACACAAATAGTACCCAACGAAAGTTGGTCACACGATGTACGATGAACATATAGGATGTGAGGATCCTAGGGATCCTCACAAAAAAGGATCCTCATCCTTTATTTCGGTCAATTGAGTGAGAAAAACTCAAGTGTAACGGGTGCATTCTCTTGACAAGACAACTCATATAAGGATGGTATTCCTCCCCTGTTCTTCAAAAAATTCTAGGGTATCGTCCGCCCAGATATTTTCTCAGTTGTTCTTTCATTTCTGGGCTTGGGTAGAATGCTAAAGAAGATTAATTACACTTATATGGCTTTAATCCCTAAGCAAAAAGAAACCAACTGAGATGGCTCACCTCCACCCTATCAGTTTGTGCAACGTAGTTTACAAGATCACATCCAAGGTTTTGACCAATCGTTTGAAACTAATCATTCCCACCTCGTTTTTTATCAGCAGAGCGCTTTATCCCTGGACAGCTCATTTCTGATAACACAACCTTGGCTTCTAAGGTTGCTTATTTCCTCTTCAAGAGAAAACAGGGAAAAAAGGCTTTATGGCTATCAAATTGGACATGAGTAAGGCCTATGACTATGTGGAATGGTGTTCCTTAATGGGAGTTTTGGAAACTTTGGGTTTTCCTCATAGATGGGTTGATCTACTCATGGTGTGTGTCTCGACCATATCATATTCTATTATGATCAATGGTTCGCCGCGGGGCTACATCCATCCAAAACAGGGGCTTCGTTAAGGCGACCCAAGCTCCCTTATCTCTTCTTGCTTTGTGCCAAGGTTTATTGGCCATGTTGTCTAAGTGTGTCGCTGATGGGTGTTTACACGTGGTTAATATCTGCCAAGGTGCTCCAACATCAGCCACCTTTTTTTGCCGATGATAGCCTTCTTTTCGCCAAGGCTTTACCAAGGATTGCGAACAAATCATGGATGTACTGCATTGCTATGAAATAGCTTATGGCGAGCTGGTTAATTACCAAAAGAATGTTGTGTGTTTTAGTCGGAACGTCAAGTCACTTGATCAGTTCCTTTTGAGCAATGGTTTGGGTGTGCAATGGGTTGATAGGCACGAACAATATTTGGGTTTTCCTACCTTGGTTGGTCGTAACAAAGGGGCTTGCTTTAGTCATATACATGAGCATATTTGGAAATGTCTCCATGGCTGGAAGGGTAGACTAATGAGTGCAGTTGGTCATGAAATCTATGGATGCAAATTTCTGTCATCTTCTCCTTTGACGAAAATGCACCTGCAAAATAATAACACCTAAGATTAAGGCCAAAAGTCTCACGCACCCATGATGAATCTCCGATGCCGAAGTTAGAATTCTGAAGAAAAAAAATGTGTTTAAAAGTTTGTAGGTAGCAAATGGCTTCCCCTTTTAGTAGGATAATAAGGCTATTTATAGGGGAGTGGCCGACCCTATATGGTGTAATGGGAGAATAATTGCAAGATATTATGTGAAATAATATCTTGCAATTAACAAGGTAATTAATCCTAAATTAAATAGGAAGTTTTGGGAGTTACCTTTTGAATAAGGATTTGATGAGGAGTAATGAGAGGGGTTTGAATAAATACCATTTTGATCACCTTTGACTCTTCCTTGATTGAGCCGTTATTGTCCATTGCATGTGTGTGGGAATCCCGGTGTGCCTCAACGGTAATTTTGTCCTTTTAACCCAAAAGCCCATGTGTCACCTCCATAATTTTCTTGATTATTTTTTACTCCATAAATGCCCCCACACCTGCTAGGATGCTCGCAGGAAAGGGCAGCAGGTGTAGAGATCTCTAACTTTGATGCAAATTCCTACTTGGACTTGGAATTAGATTCTTCTAGGAAAGGGAAATAAATCACCTCCAAAGCCTTTTTAAGCCTACCTTAAGTAGGGGATTAAATCAACTTTGGAGGACAATTATTTATCCCTACAAGAAAGAGAGAAAGCTAAAGGATATTTGTCCCCCCTCCTCTAGCATTCTTCTTCGCTTGCTCATGCAAAGAGCTGTCTTCCATTGATTTATTTGTCTTCTCCGTGCCGTACCAAGGTAAGAAAAATTTAATTTTCTTTGTCTTCTTCTTTGGTGGTGCTGTTGTGGGCAGCCGTCAGGGTGGTGCAGCACGTCGGCTGGCAGGGGCCAAGAGTCAGCTCGACATAGGCTAATAAGGTGGCGTGTCAAGGGCCACGACTTGGGCTACTCGGTTTGGCTGGAGACAAGGGCTGGCTCTGCATGGGCCAAGAAAGTGGTGTGGCAAAGGCCATGATTTGGGCTGCCACGTTTGTGCTATTTGTCAAGAATGAATAAACTGCTTAAGTGTGATTTCTCAACTACTGTAAATGGAGTAATCAAAGATGGTGGTGTAGGGTTAGCAAACTACTTAGTGTGAAGTGGCTGTTGAAGGCATGATGGCTGCTGGAGAGCCCAAGGTCATCCAAGCTGCTAAATAAGTAGTTTTCTCTGTTTAGCTTGTGTTGGATTTCGACGACCTTCATATAAGTTTATCAATTTTAAATTTAATAAACTGCTTTCGTTTTACTCCATCTTTGTTTTTCTTGAAACTTTGCGTTCTTAAAGCGTCTTGTAAAACTTTTAGCCATAAAACCATCGGTTGAGCACGTTGCTTCAAAAAAGGCTGACGATCCCACGGAGCCACTATGGCCGTGAGTCTTGGCTTTTTGAGGCGTCGAGCTATTGAGTTTGTTATCTGATGATGCCCCTTGACCACTTGCTGCTTAGCTAGTATTCAAGTATTCGATCATTTGAGTTGTGTGGCCTAGATGGGTGTTGGGGAATTGGGTTTTCCTCTTGCACTAGAGAGCTTACCCAGATGGGTGTCGGGGAATTAGTTTGCTATCTTGCACTGGAGAGCAATTAGTTTACCCTCTCGCACCAGAGAACAATTAGTTTATCCTCTCACACTAGAGAGTAGACCCATATGGGTGTCATCTCTCACTAGAAAGCTGACCCAAATGAGTGTCGAGGAATTAGTTTACCCTCTCGCACTGTAAAGTAATTAGTTTATCATCTCAGACTAGAGAGTAGACCCAAATGGGTGTCTGAGAATTAGTTTACCCTTTCGCACTGAAGAGCAATTAGTTTACCCTCTTGCACTGGAGAGCAAACCCATATGGGTGTCAGGGAATTGGTTTACCCTCTCGCATTGGAGAGCAATTAGTTTACCCTTTCGCACTGAAGAGCATGAAAGTTATTGTCGTGAGCACACCTGAGGAAAGGTGGACAACTGAAATAATCATCAACCTGTGAGGTCTTGTTTGGCAATTTACTTGAGACTTCGAACTACTTGTCGAAATCGTGTAAGGGTGTTAATAGGAAGCACAGTAAGCTGTTCTTGGACCTTCTCCAAGTATTGCACCATTCTTAGATGTTTCATCGTGTGTTCTGAGGCTTGGTTGGTGGTCAGTTGAAAATCTGAATGGATTGCAAGCTTCTCCACCACTAAGTCTTTCGCTAGCAAAGGCTACTAGTAAGGTTTCTTATTCTACTATGTCGTGGATGCTTTGAAGTTTGAAGTGTCGTGGGCATGGTCAACGTAGATATAAGCCGCAAAGTGGCACAATTGGGAGCCGTGGTGCAAGATCGGCACGATTAGGAGCCATGATGATAGATCAATGGTGGCCGGGGGCCGTGGAACAGGTAAGCACGACTTTGAGCGCGGAGTTGTGATGAAAACAAGACATGCCCCTGGTTCTTGGTGGTTAGGCCAATGTGTCATTTTGGTACCTATCTACCCATGGTGAGCTATTAGGCTGAGTTGCTAAGTTTATCAGAACAAAAGTAATCATTGTATCCTCCAATATATGTGGGATGGTTCCGTCTGGTTAATATTGTCAGTGAAAGGTAACTTGTTTATGTTGTTCATGTCCCGTCGTAGTGCCTCATCAGTGATATCGTTGCGTTGAAAATCGTGCAATTGCTCAGCCATGAGCCTCTCTACTTCTTCCTGAATTTGCCTTTGTCTGGGTAGCGTAGCTCTTGGCTGCCTCTGGTTATGACCTATTGGTCTAGGTTGTTCTTCCATGTGTTCGACTTGTCTATGTCCCGGTTACGGTGCATGTGGTACATTCCTAGCAGGTGAACAAATTACTCGCTGGCTGACGATTGAACTTAAGCCGGATTAAGTGATTACTTCTCTCCGTAAGTCGTGTTACCTACTCCGATGTCAAGTGGATGATACTCTTTACGGGCTTAACCGAGAATGAACACTTCATCTAGAAAGTTGATCATCGGAGTATGGCCCTAACCATGAATGTATGCTCGTCTGTGGGTCTAATAGAGAGTGCACGCTCATCCGCTTGTTAAGATGAGAATATACGCTATCTTAGGGGCCTAGTTAAGAGTGTACACTGCCAGAACGCTCGGTTCATGACTGGTCGAGTGGCTGCTTGCCGGGATGCTGCTAGAGAGGTTCGTCGTCTGCCCTTGTCTTACTTCAAGACACCTCATCTGGAGCATGCTGCATCTCAATACACTACAAGAGCTGATTCACCAAGGTTATCTGATGCGCGAGGGCGCTTGTCAACTATATGACTTGTCGAGACAAGTGTTGTTCACCATTTGGGTTTGGAAGAGCTTGGACGGTATGCGTCTCATTGAGTAGTGGAAGTGTAATGGACTCCAGGTGCGAGATTTAAGTTGGGATACGTCAAATCTGCGGAGAAATGGGGTGAAAATACCCCCAGTTCAATCGTCGGTCTAGAGATTTGAAGCCCGGATGGTTGAACCAGTTTTGGATCGGTTTGGACCGCTAGGAGGGCCACGTGCAACGCACGTGAGTGTGGTGCAGCCTGATCTTCTTAGCGTTAGGGTGAGGATGAATTGGGTTTGCCTTGGGCTTGGAGCGCGCTGGGCTCACGCTACGTCGTTGCTCTAGTTACTTCTTGTGAAGCTCAGGCCGACTCGCCTTAGGCATGAGCCCATGTAGGCTGAAGTGGCACTGGGCGCTGTTGCCTTAGGCCTGCATCTCCTGGGCTCGCTAGGGCGTAGCATTTTTGGCTACTTCGCACTAGGTTTGCGGGCCTAAGTCTGCTACTGCGAGGTGGCTCGAGCCTAGGCTTGCTGCTACATGGCTGCATGCTCACCATAGGCAGAAGGCTCGCCAAGGGCTGCCACGGTGGTGCCCTGTGGGGTGGTGCTGCTCCACTAGCCATTATGTTAAGCCTCGTGGATCATCGTGGTGGGGTTTGCCTCTATCACCATCGCTTGGTCCAAATCCTTGAACATAGGAAGTTTCGTTCGTTGTGGTTTCTGAATTTCTAGTCCTTGTACTTTTCTTTTACATTTATTCAAAGAACTTTATAAAAATAAAAAATAAAAATCTAGGAATAAGAACGTACGAAAAATCTACAAATGAACGAGAAAATGAGAAACTTTGAATGCGAGAGTCTTTTTTGAGCGTGTGAATCAAACTCTCAATGAAAGCACCAATTTATGGATGCAAATTTCCGCTATCTTCTCATTTGACGAAAATGCACTTGCAAAGTAATAACACTTAAGATTAAGGCCAAAAGCCTCACACACCCACAATGAATAAGGGGCTTTGGCCGAAGAATCTCCGATGTCAAAGTTAGAATTCTGAAAAGAATGTGTTTAGGAGTTTGTGGGTAGCAAATGGTTTTCCTTTTTAGTGGGATAATAGGGCTATTTATAGGAGAGTTGCTAGCCCTATTTAGAGAATAGTGGCTGGTCATATATGGTGTAATTGGAGAATAATTGCAAGATATTATGTGAAATAATATCTTGCAATTAACATGGTAATTAATCCCAAATTAAATAGGAAGTTTTGGGAGTTTCCTTTTGAATAAGGATTTGATGAGGAGTGATGAGGGAGATTTGAATAAATGCCATTTTGATCACCTTTGACTTTTCCTTGATTGAGCCGTTATTGTCCGTTGCATGCGCATGGAAATCCCAGTATGCCTTGAGGGTAATTTTGTCCTTTTAACCCAAAAGTTCACGTGTCACCTCCATAATTTTGTTGATTATGTTTTGCTCCATAAAATCCTCGTTAAGGTGGTGGTGCAAACTATTCCCCCTTATACTATGCACTCATTTTTTCTGCCCAGGTATTTATGTGATGATTTAAACAGACTTGTGGCGGCGTTTTGGTGGAATGACTCAAATACTTCTAGGAAAATACATTGGCTCTTGGAATAAACTATGCTCCACAAAAAATGAGGGTGGCTTGGGTTTTAAGAATGTATGCCCTAAATCTCAAACTACTTGCTAAATAGGGTTGGAAGTTAATTCAGGAGCCCAATTCGTTGGTAGCTAAAACATTAAAAACGAAGTATTTCCTTAATGCTTCATTCCTTGATGCAGTTATGAAGTTAATGCTTTGCACGGATGGAGGAGCCTTTGTGCTGCTCGACCAATTATTAAAAGGGGTTCTCAATGGCATATTGGATCTGAAGAATCTACTAGAATTTGGGATAATCATTAGATCCCATATCCCTCTTGGTTTATGTTTTTCTCTCCTAGACCGTTGGGCTATGAATTGGAAAATATCAGCCAATTAATCTGCCCTTTGTCAATTCAATGGAAACATACTCTCATTAGAGAGATCTTATCTGAAACGGAATTTGATGCAATTGTTTCAATGCCCTTGAGCCTAAGAATACCTGTGGATCGATTTATTTGGCATTTTGACAAAGGTGGGGGATTCTCGGTCAAAACCGCTTATCATATGGCCTGTAAATTAGGGAAAAGGAACCAGCAGCTAATTCTTCCTCTGAGTCTCAGAGCATTGCTTGCCTGTGGAACCAGATTTGGGCAGCTCGTGTTCCCCTAAAAGTAAAACTTGGGGTCTATAGATTATGTAAAAACATTATCCCAACAAAGGTTAATCTTCATAAGCATATCGGGATTGATGCATCTTGCATTCTCTGTCATGGTGAATTAGAATCTTCCCTACACCTGATACGGGATTGTTACTTTGCTCGGTGTGCTTGGTTGGCCTCCCCGATTGGCAAACCACATAATGGCCCTAATATCTCTATTATGCAAGATTGGGCTTTCCTTCTTGCCTCTAATCTTAATCGGAATAATTTCAATATAGTCTTATGGTTTGGTGGTCGATTTAGAGTGCCCGTAATGGAAAGCTATGGAATGGCAAATCTGAAAAATCAGATATTACGACTGCCCTCGCTCTCAGTTGGTGGTTGGATATCAGCGGGCTTCCCTTGGACCTTCGAAGTCCTTGGTCAGTCAACCGACCACCATATGGCAGAAACCTCCAGTTGGTGTCCTCAAAGTCAATGTGGATAGTGCCTGAAAGGATGCCTCGAAGACTGGTGTTGTTGAGGTGGTGATCTGTGACAAAATGGGGGCTTTTGTTGCTGTATGTTCTAAGGTCTTTGATTTTGTTGGCTTCTCACTCCATATCGAAACCCTGGCGACTTGTGAGGGGTTGCTATTAGTGTCATTTAGGGGTTTACAAAACTTTATCATTGAGTGTGATTCACTCCAAATCATGACAACTTTGAAGAAGAGTGTCTCTGATTTGTCCCACATCGGACATATTGTGGAAGACTTTAAAGCAATGCTGCTCGGGGTCACTGGAGCCACTGCTTCTCATACATGTCGCCAAGCTAATGTGGTTACCCATCGTCTTGTGCGCCTCGGCCTTGCCTGTTCATGCTCCCGTTCCTGGTTTGAAGAACCCCCGAATATTATCTTGGATACTTTCTTATTGACTGTAGCTCCTGATTTGCTGGCCACTTTCTAGCCAGCTTATTTTGTACTACGATTTTCCACTCCCTTTATGCTAATGAATGATGTCGTAGCTTTAAAAAATTAAAAAAATAAATAAAATAAAAAAAACTCTTATGAGGAGAAAGATAGAGACAAGGATGGTATGCACCAGCGAAGTTTCTTGTACAATTGAGCCTCGTGTTCCTTTCTTTCCGTTTGTAAATGTTAAATTCGAATGCTAATTAATCATACTGGTTTTCTTGTGAGAATTAATGAATAAGTCTTAGCTAGGGTTGGCTCCATACAGCAACTTATTCACAAAGGTAAAACCTCCTGCATGTGGATCTCACCCGATCCCACCTGTTTTTGAGAGAGTTACCGAAGTGCAGCCTTACTAGGGGTGGTTCAGATTGGGATTCCGGACCGAAAAGCATAAATCGAATCTTGAACCAATTTTTTCAAGATGGGATTCTGAAGACCGAAACCGAATTGAAATTTTGGTGTTTCGATATAGTTTGGGACTGGCAATTTTGAACAAAAGCCTCTGATCAAATGATTCAAACCTGCATCATTGGACATATATCAATCTCAAGTTTTCAACCTGCAATCTGGAATCAATTTATTAAACATATTTTACATATTTACATATAAATCTTAACCTGCAATCTCAAACCCCAATTTGCCCGTAATTGGCCAATTTAATCAGAAACCAAATAAAAAGTCCAAGATCAAAATCAAACCCAAATCAAAATCCCAGATTCAGAATCCCTAATTTGCAAACCATGTTCCTTATCTTGTGTGGTATACCTGATATTCGTGTCATTTTCGTGACATACCCGATATCTTAATGTGTCGTGTCATATAACCCTCATTAATATTAACTGGTAAGATAATCCAACATGTTGCTCGTTAAAGAAAATATATTTTAAATCAATAAATAATCAAATGAAAAACGTAATACTAAATTAGTATCTACATACCACATCAGTGAGATCAAAGAATCCAACGGTAAGGATTTAATCTCACATAAATTAGATCAAATCTTATGACTATTGTTGTAGTAGAGTTTTTAATAGTTTTTTTAATTAATGTAGAAGTGTGACAAAATATTATTATTTTTTAAAATACAAACGCTCGTAATGGCAAATTCTAAAACTGTTTGTGAATACATCAACTTCGAATTCACCACCATAATCCGATAAACTAAAGATTTAATTTAACCGTTGATTTTCGTTTACGTTTAAGTTCCATCTTCCCACCGAATTCCGTGTTTTTAGATTTTCTTTTTTTAATACATGATCGTTTGGCGGATGCAAAAAGATGAACGGCCTTGATCTTTTGATATCACGTTTAGATTTTTACGGTTAGTGCAAATATTGCTCAGAGTATATAAAGTCTCTAGAAATTATATAACATCATCTCATAATTCAGTTAACTATAAACATCAGAATGTGATATCAACGATCCAAACCGTTCATTTTTTTGCATCCGCTAAAAGATCATGTTTAAAAAAAATATAAAAAATGAAATTCAGTGAGAAGGATAGAGCGTAAACGACAATCGATGATTAAATATAAATTTAGGGTTAATAGATTATGGTGTTGAATTTCGGAGTTGGCCGCTTCACGAAAATTGTAAAGCCATTTTTCACAATTGTACATTAATTATTAAGATTTTTTATTAATTTTGCACTCAATAAAAAAAATATAAAAAAACCCTATTTGTAAGGGTTCAGAGAGTTTTAAAAATCTAAATAACGGTGTAACCATCACCTAAGACTAAAGGATACAATCACGAGCATTTGTACATTCTTTTCACATTTATAGATTAATTATTATGACTTTTTATTAATTTTGAACTCCCTTTAAAACCAATGTTCATGAGAGTTTGTAGGGTTTTAAAAATCCAAACAACGATATACCCATCGTCAAAACGTAGGCGATGCGATCACGAGCGTTTGCATATTTTTTCACACTTGTAAATTAATTATTATGATTTTTTTTTTGTGATTTGGTATTCTTAAATTGCTTAGTATTTTTAATGTGTTTTAGAGTTTTTTAATTTCACTTATGTGAGATTAAATACTATGCCACAACAAGGTTTTTTTTTTTTAGTTTAAATTTATTATACTAAATTTTTTTTTCTTATTAGTTTGAAATTGGTTACCCGCGGTTAAATTGTTAAGAATCCATTATTGAAGGGTCCTTAACGTGTTACCCGATAATGACCTGATTAGTTAACGTGTTGACCCAAAACTCGTTATTTTCGTATAGTTTCAAATTGGGTTAACAAATCGTGTAAGAAATTGCCAGGTCTGAAGATTGAGGAATTTTGAGTGAGAGAGAAACGGAGCAAGACCGAGACGGAGCAAGACCTTTATACTGAGAGAAGTTTCGATTTTAGGTGGGGCAATCAGAGATAGGTGTATGGATGATTAGATGTGGTGTGAAGGTGAGATCGAGAGAGAGATAGAAAGAGCTGAGAAGCTTCAAAATAGAATGAGAGACTGAGGAAAAGCCTTATGTTAGATTGGACGAATCTCAACCAATCCAACGGTCCAAATAATTACTAAACCCTAATTTAAATTAAATATATATGAAATATATTTCGATTAAATTCGAGATTACCGAACCTTTCCAAATGTAGACCGCATACCTAATTGTTGGGGATCGGCTTGGTCTCAAGAACCGATAGTTTCGGGATCTTCGGTTCGGACTTTTTTGGGTTAGTTTCATTCCGAAATCGATAGGATTCGGGATTTCTAGTATTATTTTTTTCACCCCTAAGCCTGACTCAATACTCTCTCCATGAGAAGCCTATAGCAATCACAATAAAAAAATCGATTAACACTTTTGTTTATTTTTAGTCTTCCGGTTAAATTCAATAAAAGAAAATGAGTGAAACAATAATAATGTATGTCTAGTTGTTGACCCTAGAAATTACAAAGCCTACGTGGCGCGCAGGCCAAGTATATTCTAAGCTAACTACGTCCTTCGGTGATTGCGGGCGTGCCAACTCGTCGGCCGGGGCTCGGCCGAGGAGTAAATTTGATGATGCTGCGTTGGGTCGCGCTACTGACTTCTGCGTCTTGCGATTGCGGCCGAGAAAGGAACACGTCTCGGCCTCTTGGGTTCTCGAGCCTGAAGACAAGGCTGCTATTTCTTACAAAGTTCACGAACCGAATTCGGCTTGCAATGTGCCGAATGTAATAACTGTGACACCTCACCTCGCCGAGAAGGCTAATGAGATGACCTCGACCAACAAGGATTCGAAAACCCTTCTCGACCGAGACTTGGATAGGTAATCGACCGTTCTCGCCGCAGTGCTGTTGATGCCAACGGAAGATACTGCGAGACCGACCGACTCTACGGTGACAGAGCTATCTATGCCGACTTAAGATATCACCGGTTGCTTCCACAGTGCTGTTGATGCCAACGGAAGATGTGTCAGCGAAAAAGGAAAAGAAAAAGATCTCAAGTTGTGAGAGTTTGCGCAGGGCAATTTTGTATTGATTTTGTGTGGGCTCTTCCATTGCTGAACGTCTTGTATTTATAGTAGCAAAACACCGAGCCCGAATTCCAATCCTATTCGAACTAGGTTTCCCTCTCCGGATTAACATTACCTCGATCAGTCCTATCTCTGCTAGGACTACGAATCTAGTCCTTAACTGAGCCGGATTCGCCTTCTAGTTTTACTGATCTCGTCGAGGGTCCCTATTGTATTAGGACTCGACTTGCACTCTGATTTAACCGACCTAGGCTTGGAAGCCCATGAGCTGAACGCCCCATGACCCTCTCGCCGTACAGCTTCCCGGGCCGAAGTGACTCCTCCCTCGGCCCAAACTGTTATTTTGGGCCTAAACATTGCCCCTTCGCTTCTGAGGTCTTCGGCCTGAAACCTTCAGCCGAGTTTCGGCCTTGAAGAAGCGAATCTACCACTCAGAATCCTAATACCCGAGTTCCAAGGCGCATTTATTGAACACGATCGCACGATCTTGATCCTGCTAAACCCCTCGCCACGTGGCATCCTCTAACATGGCCAATCCCCGATAATGACGTCTGAAGCGTGCGCCTGCTCGAACCGTCTTGCCATTATGACCACTATCTCAATCCGCGAGCCATTACATCAGTCCGTGAGCCCACCTGTCCTCGTGCAGGCGTCGAACCGTCTTTCGTCATTAACTTCGCCGTCACACGCGATCGTGCGCCCCCAAAACCTAAAACCGTCGGTCTTCTCAACCGCATTTCCCAAACGTTCATCATGATCAACGATTCCTCCGGTCGATTTTGCCCTTTGTTTTGAATTTCGAACGATTGCTCTTCCCCCCTCATAACTCTATTAAAACCGAAATTCCCTCATTTGTACTTTTACGCTCTCAAACTTCCTGAAATCCTCTGCCATTGATTTCTAGTGCATTCCTCCTATTCCAAGTCTTCGTCTTTAAATCCCCACCCCAGACAAACCTTTTACTCCGTGCCTCTTTCTCACAATGGCATCCTTCATCTCCAAGCTTTCCAGGGAATGTGACCAACACTAGAAGATTGTTGATCGGAGCTCGATCAAGACCATCCGGTTTGAAAACGACATGAGCACCCAGTACCAAATCCTGGGTCCTCTCTTCAAGGCTACAATACCGCCGACTATCATCGGCCTTCTCCAGGAGCACTGCCTAACACCCTTGCTTCAAGGGTTTGAATGGTCGCGATGGGATGCGGCTAAACCCCAGGGCTCCTGGCCCTCGACGACCGCATCCTGGGCAGCCTGGGTCGTTCGAATGGAACGACTCTTCGGCGAGCAATGGAAAGCCCTTGGCATCTACGATGCTATCCTTCTTTCGTCTATGGAAATCGTCCTCGACAAGGAGCTTCTCCAAGCCGCTCTGTGCTTCTGGTGCTCGGCCACCAACACGATGGTCCTTCCTCTGGGTCCCATTGGTCCCACCGTCATGGATATCACTGCTATTCTGGGGACTTCGGCGACCGGGATCCCCGTCGACGCGACCCTCTCTGGGCATCTGTCGAATATCGACCTAAAAACGCTCTTCGACCGTCGGGCCTTCGAGACCTTGAACCGTGATGGTCATATCCCGTCAAAGGAAGATATTCAGAAGCTCCACAAGAACTTCTGCAATTACAACACCCTCTATCTTCACTTCGCCGGCCGAGGAGAAGAGGACCTGCGAGAAGGAGAGCATGAAGCCTTCCTCTTCTACTGGTACAACAAATACGTTTGTTATACCAGGTCAAACAAGTGTTTGGTTGAGAACATGCCGGTAGCCGAAGCCCTGGCTAGTGGTCATGTCTTGGCACTGAGTTCCAATATTCTCGCCCAACTTTTCCGCTGCCTGGCCGAAGCGACCCTCCACAAGGTCGACCCACACCAGAATGGTCCTCTCTGGGTCTTCCAACTCTGGTTGCAGGTATACTTCGCCTCCCTTCGGCCGGCCATAGCTGAATTCTCACCAACAGAGGCGCTTGGACCTCAACTGGCCTCTCGACCGACACCTCCCCATCAAGCCGAAGAGGTATTTCGGTACCTCTTCGCTCTCGACGACTTCTCCAACGACGAGTTCCTAATATGTCGTCGTCGAGACTACCCTTCCTCCATCAGGCTGCCTACCTCCCCATGGAGCGTGGAGGAGGACGCCGATCTTCGTCAGACCTGGGGGTCGTTTGTGCTTGCTCGCGACCTCCCTCTTGGCTGTGATGGGAAACGGTCAGGTTGGGAAGTATATCATCCGAACTTCCTTGCCCGACAGCTCGGCTACCTTCAGGGCTGC
Source organism: Malus domestica (assembly GCF_042453785.1). NCBI lineage: Eukaryota > Viridiplantae > Streptophyta > Magnoliopsida > Rosales > Rosaceae > Malus > Malus domestica. The sequence goes on from NC_091675.1 coordinate 26,633,479, forward strand.
CCTATCTCCCTTCTCTCCTCCCGAACGGTCCTAAGCCGTGGACGCGAACCTCGTTCCTCTGAGAAGGAATGTAGAACCGCCGTGAGGGAATTCCAAGAGCACTGCCAAAAATTCCGGCTTCGACCAGCCACCCCAGAAACTCATTGCACCGACACCTTCGGTGAGTGGTGGGAAAATTACACCCAAGAGTTTTTTAGTGCGCCGGTCGAAGATGTGGTGAGCAGACTCTTCGGCGACCGACCCAAGAAGGCTTCGGCCCCTCATACTCAAGGTACCTGTTCCATTTTCCTCCTTTCCATCAACCTTGCGCATTGATTTGCCTTACTGAATTGTCTTTATCTTTTTAGGTAGTCGGCCTTTGAGAAAAACGGAGGCAGTTGCCGCTGCTACGGCCGGGAAAAAATCGGTCGTGGCCCAAAAGGACAAACCCGCTGGTAGGGCCGTGCTGATCAAACGGCCTCGCCAGGAAGCCGGGCCGGCCATCGAGCCTTCCCCGCCTGCCAAGCGGGTCAAACAACTGGCGAAGAAAGGTGCACGGGAGATCCACGTTGTCTACAGCCACACGACGACTCCCAGTGCTTCCCCTTCTCCCGCCGCCGGCCATTCTGGGGTCAAGAAACAGCCGGCCTTGGCCATAGAAACGGCCCCAGCGCGGCCTGCCTCTGTGGCCGGCGAATCAATTGTACCTCCCTCTGTCGAGAAGGCACCTGTCTCACAACAGGCGGTTCCTACGACCGAGGGAACCTCTCCTAAGAATCCAAAGCCCACGGTCTTCGTGTTGGAAGAAAGTGAGGGGAGCGACGAGGTCCCGCTGGCGCGTCGTCCTCATACTCGTCAACAACCTCCTCCAGTATCCGAGATGGCGGTCCAAACCGGCTCCTCCTCGGCTAATCGTGGCAAGCGCACGGTCGAGGAACCGACCCTAGTGGCTGAACCTCTTGTTCCTTCTCAGGACCAGGACGTCCCTGCCTCCACTGAAGCAGCTGCGCCAATTGGCCCATCGGTAGCCGACCGTGGCAAACGGCTGCTCGAGGAACCCGAGGCCACGGCGGAATCGCCGGTCCACCCTCAAGACCAAGGCTTCCACATTCCTCCACAGGAGGTTACCTCGGCTTTTGTAAGTACCTTCAATTTTCCTCCTGATTGCTTTTCTGCTTTAGAATTCTAAACAAGGAAAAACTAAATGTCAGGTGCCTGTACATTCTTTTCACCATCAATTCTATGCGCCGAAGGGCGTTATCTATATTTCCTGGCCGCCTCAGTGGCCATCAAACGTAGATAACCTCCATCGGCCGCGTGAAGTGAGAAGCAATCTGAAACATTGGGCTCGGCCATTGAGTTCTTTAGGTTCGAGCAACGACCCTGGGGACATGGCCGAGGTCTCTTCTCGGCAGGTTAAAAAAAAACGACACCTTCTTACTATTCTTGCCATGACTTCCTTTAAGCTTAACCTTGTCTATTCGTGCAAGCTTCATGGGAGGTTGAATTCAAAGCTCTCCTCTCCAGCACGACCGCAGAGTCCGGTCCTTCAGCCGCTCCGACTGAGGCTGCCGATCCAAGCGCCCTAGCCCAATTGCGAGAAGTCCTGTCGCTCTCATCATCGCAAGTACTTGAGCGCAACGGTCTTGATCTGCTCGGCGTGTGTCTGAACGACCTTGGAGCCGACGGTCGCCTGAGCGGAGATGCCATTGTTCGGGCATCGTCTGCCTTGGAGCGCGTTCGGGAGACATTTAGCATCTTCCAGACTGCTCTGAAGGCCGAACAGGACCTACAAGCCGCCACGGCCGTTCAAGACACCCTCCGTCCGAAGATTGACGATCTACGGGCAAAAAGAGAAGCGTTAGCCGAGCTCGACCGTCAAATGGCCGAACTAGCAAAACGCCGTTCGGTCATTGCTTCTGAGCTTGCGAGGGACTTCGAGTCAGGCGGGAAGGATCGCCTAACTGAGTACGCGGCAGCCAAAAAACGGGTCGAGCGCCTGAGGCTGGACAAAAAGAATCGGCAAGCCGAAGTCATCATGGCCGACGTGCGGTGGTTGGAGTTGAAAGCTCTGCTCAGCACTCTTCTTCCCTCGTCTCCTTGAATGTATTCGACCTACTCATTTTTGTAATACCTATCAATTTTAATGGAATGATTTTTCTACAAAAAAAAATTTATTCACGCATTTCCCATGTGACCGGATAGTATTTCTTCAAGAACTTCCCATTAATCGGTAATTTGTGAACTACTCCAGTCCGGTCTTTAAGATGATACGCCCCTTTGCCGTATACCTTATGCACAATGAACGGCCCTTCCCAATTCGGCGACCACTTGCCGAACCTAGGATCTTTTATTCCTACGGGCAACACCGTTTGCCACACCAATTCACCATCGCCGAACGTTTTCTGTCGTACCTTTTGATTATAGGCTCGCTCGGCAATCTGTTTTTGTGCCACCAGTAAGTTATAAGCGTCAAGTCGCGCCTCTTCCAAATCTTCTAGTTCCTGTCTCATGGACTGATTATATTCGGCGCTAAACAAACTACTTTGTTCAATTAATCGCAACGAATTTATGCTCAACTCGACTGGTAGCACCGCATCGTGTCCATAAGTCAATGCGTATGGGGTTGTTGCAGTCGCCGATCGGGGCGACGTTCGATATGCCCATAATGCCTCGTTCAACTTCAAATGCCACATGCCAGGCCTTTCTTTTATTATTTTTTCGAGGATGCCAATCAACACTTTATTACTTGCCTCGGCCTGCCCATTCGCCTGTGGATAATACGGTGTGGACTGTTCCAGCCGAATTTTCAAATTGGCCGTGTATTCCTTAAACCTTTCGGCTGTGAAGATTGTTCCATTGTCGGTTATGATCGTTTCTGGCACGCCGAACCGGGTCACAATGTGTTCCTCCACAAAATCGCAAACTTCTTTAGATGTTAACTCGGCATATGATTTTGCTTCGACCCACTTAGTGAAGTAATCAGTTGCGACTATTATCCATGCATGCTTAGCAGCTCCAGAAGTCGGTGTGATTTTACCGATTACGTCCATGGCCCATCCTCTAAACGGCCACGGCTTAATGACCGAATGTAGCGATTCGGCCGGGACCCTTTGTATAGGCCCATGGATTTGGCACTGCACGCATCCTCGTGCAAACTCGATACAATCTTTCAGTATTCTCGGCCAAAAATAACCGTGTCGTCGGAGTAGCCATCGCATTTTTCGTCCAGACTGGTGAGCTCCGCATACCCCTTCATGAACCTCTGCGATCGCTCGAGCACTCTCTTGGGGGCCAAGGCATAACAATAACAAACCATCTTCGCCCTTTCGGTACAACTCGTTCTGGTACGTGACATAGTTCGTGGCGTGAGCCCGTGTCCTGCGACTATGTTTTCCGTTAGGATTGTCAAGGTACTGCATAATGGGCTTTCTCCAATCATCTGGTACTGCCTCGGCCGCGCAAATGTCTATAGAGTCCTGCCGATCCAACAACGAAGGCAAGGACATGACCCTGGTGCGTATCACGTTGTCTCGACAGAGGATTTGCTGATCAACCAAGGCCGGGTATAATTGTTGTAATATTGGTATCTCCCGGCCTAGCTTGCCCCCCAGGAGTTGTGCACCGGAGGCGATTTGAGCCAACTCGTCTGCATCGGTATTATGAACCCGAGAAATATGCTCGAATGTAATACCGTTAAAAGACTCGGCCAAATAGCTGGCGACCATGTGGTAAGGCGCCAGAGTACAACTCATGCAACGAAAAGACCCATTAATTTGGTTAATCACTAGTTCAGAATCCCCGAGGACGAGGACACGAGTGGCATGTAGGTCAAGAAGGAGGCCTAGACCAATGACTAGAGCCTCGTATTCGGCCTGATTATTGGTGCAGTCGAAATCCAATTTGAGCGAAAAATACCAACGATCATTGTGAGGAGATTGAATGACGATGCCTACGCCGGCCGAGGACGAAGTACTGGAACCATCGAAATACATCGTCTAATAGTTGTCGCGGGTCACCACCATGCCAATCTCGACATCATCACCCCCGAAATCGTAAGGCGAAGGGTGCTGGGCAAGGAAATCGGCCAACGCCTGTCCTTTCACAGCTTTCTGCGGCACGTATTGCAAACTAAACTCGGACAACGCCATCGTCCATTTCCCAATTCGGCCCTTCACAATTGGCCGGGTAAGCATGTACCGGATAACGTCGGTCTGGGCAATGACTTGAGTGACCGACGGGAGCATGTAATGCCGAAGCTTGGATGCAGCGAAGAACACGGTGAGACAGAGCTTCTCAACGGCAGAATAATTGATCTCCGGAGGACTCAGATTACGGCTAAGGTAAAAGATAGCCTGTTCCCGTCCGGCATCGTTGTCTTGCGCGAGGAGGCAACCGATGGACTCGTCGGCCGCCGAAACGTACAGCTTGAGAGGCTTACCGCGCTGAGGAGGGACCAGGACAGGTGGGTTTGTAAGGGAAACCTTGATCTGTGTGAACGCCGCCTGGTGCTCCTCATTCCATATGAACTTGTCTGAGTCCTTGAGCTTCAAAAGTGTGGAAAATACTTTCATTTTACCTGCCGAATTAGCAATAAATCGGCGTAAAAAATTGATCTGGCCGAGTAAGGACTGTAATTGTTTCTTCGTTGTTGGGGGTGGGGCGGTGACAATTGCGCGTGCCTTATTCTCATCAACTTCAATCCCACAATGATGTACGAGGAAACCAAGAAAATTCCCGGCCGATACACCGAAGGCACACTTGGCAGGATTCATCTTGAGGTTGTGCTGACGCATACGGAGGAAAGCCTGTCGGAGGTCGTCCAGATGCGTCTGTCGGCGTTTAGATTTGACGACAACATCGTCGATATAAACTTCGACGATGGTGCCAATTAAATCATGGAAGATGGTGTTCATCGCCCGTTGGTACGTGGCGCCGGCATTCTTGAGGCCGAATGGCATGACAACCCATTCGTAAGTGCCGAGTGCCCCCGGGCAACGGAAAGCAGTTTTGTGCACATCGGTTTTGGCAATAAATATTTGGTTGTATCCGGCATGTCCATCCATAAAGGATAAGATTGCATGATTCGCCGCGGCTAAAGCCGAACTAGTTCGTCCTTGACACTGAGTTGTACTTCGGTCGAGAATCGACGAAGTGGCTGACGGAAAGGCTTGAAACCGGGCTTAATACGTAATTCATGCTCGACTAAAGCACGATCTAAGCCGGGCATTTCATGATAACTCCAAGCAAAACAATCTTTGAATTCCGTAAGCAAGGCCCGCAACTCGTCCTTCATTTGTTGATGAAGTAACGAACTAATAAACAAAAGTCGTGGGTCATCGGCCGTCCCAACATTAATCTCTTCCAAAGGGTCCTTAACAAGGGGCCGATGATCTTCGAGTTCGGCCGGGGCGGCTCGAATTTTATCAAAAGATAATACAGGCCCATTATCTCCCTCAGCAAGGAACTCGACGAGATTGACGCCCGAATTTGGTTGTTTAGATATCGTATACCAATGGGCCAACAGTCGTTCCATAGTAGATGAAACCGCGGCCCTACGTGCTTCCCGATCGGCGTCAAACATCGGTTTCGGGGAGAAAATTAGCTAATCCGAGTCTCGCCGAATCCTGCTGGACAGTCTCGGCGCCAACCTCGATAGCTTTCTGAACGGAAATCCGAGTCGGCCGTCCCTCTTCATTGAAGCCTTGCAACGTAATATAGCCGACGTGATCGTCATAATACCGTGCTTGAATCATGTTGGCTTCGAAGGGCTGGCTATCGGCCGGATGAACAGTGACCGATTTGCCGTCCCAAAAGACAAGCACTTGGTACAACGAGGAAGGAATACAGCTGGTTTGATGAATCCAATCTCGGCCGAGCAGTGCATTATACTCGGTTTTGGAATCAACCACGAAAAAGGCGGTCATATGGGTGCGACCGACAATATTCACAGTTAACGGAAGCACACCTTTAGTGTGGGACTTGTCGCCGACAAAACTGCTCATTGTGATCCCCGACGGAATAAGTTCGTCATTTGAACGGCGCAAGGCCTTCATGATGTTCAGGGGCATGATATTGACAGTAGCTCCACAATCGACAAAAACTTTAGAAACCGGATATCCCTCGATGTGTGCCGTTACATACAATGGCTTTAAATGGTGAAGCTTGGCGGATGATAAACGAGGGAACAATTCGGCCAAAGCATCCTTTAGACTATCATCTTTTGTTGTTGGCTCGCCTTCAGCAATTGATACAAAATCCACATGGCCGGGTTCCTCAGCAACCACATCTTCATCGAGGAAATTTGGTTGAGCCGTGCTTGATTGAAAATCAGCAGGTAACACATGAACCATACTGATTTCCATATTATCCAAGACTGACGGGCCCAACTGGTCAAGACCTTCCTCGTTTGGTTGGTTAGTGACTACGTATTCAGTTATCGTCAGAGTCGGACAATGAGATTCTTCCGTCCCTTCTTCAATAATGTCACTCGGCGGAGCCGCTTCGGCCACTTGTTGGTTCTGCGTGACCGCCTCAGGTAAGGTCGAGATTGACAATGAACTTGGGGTCAAAACCTGAACCTGCTCCTGGTAGTGTAGCCGAGCATCCCTAGTGTCAAGATAAGCATCCAGACGGGCAATACGTGCGATTTCATCGGTCGTAAGGCCGAAGAGAGAAACCGCCGAAAATACTTCAAAGTGATACCGTAAATACTGAAGGTCCTCCAGCGAGAAAGGAAGGTCGGCTGCATTGATATCGATGTACGGGTCGACTTCAAACCCAAAAACACGAGCTTCTCGTATGTGCTGGAACCTTGCTTTCAATCCGGGGTCTGAGGTTTTCTGGATAATCCGCTCGGCATCCGGACAAGTCAGGATCAGATCAATGGTGTCCTGGCATGCCTTCGGCAAACCATATAGATCGTTGGCCGAATGACTCTTATGAAATTCTCGCATATACTCTAAAGACTCCCCAAGGAACGGGGGATGCAAACTCCGTCTAATTTTGACCAAAGGCTCTTGCATAGCTAGCGGGGATAATTTGCTTTCGGCCTCTTGCCTGAAATGTTCAAGACGTGCCTTCATTTCCCCCGGTCGAATGAGAAGTTTGATCCGTCTATCAGCTGCTTCAAACATGGTCTCGACATCTTGATCGACCAACCGTTTCCCCTGAGCCAACTCTGTCATAATTGCTGGAGGTGGTCGCTCCTCTTCAGTGGCAACTGTATCCTTCGGCCGCCACTTAGGGGCCGAAGCTTCTTGGGCTACTTGTCGTCGAGCCATGCAATCTATCCGTTGATGCCGGCGTTTCTGAGATTTGGACAACGCGGTGTAAACGCCCCTCGAAGAATGGTATGTATACCAACGTTGATCTCTAGGCTCGGGAGGCTTGAAGGTCTTTTGACTCCGCGATGATCCTGAACCGCTAGAATTACGCTTATAGTAATCATCGTCATAAAATAAAGCATCAAAATCGAGGCGCCGCCTGACCGGGGGTGTCTCTTCCACCCGTGCTTTAGGACCGAGCCTCCCAAAAACCCCATGATGTTGGTTTTCATTGGCTATCTTTTGCCGAGTTACGGCCATGGGTTGCGAAGAAGGCTTCTCCTCTGGTTCATTGTCGACCTTCGCTTTACATTTCCTGCACAGAACCGCCGTTCTACTATCTTCATCGGCGCTACACTCCGTCATAGATTTGACAAGAGCGGGCCCCGTTAAGGCCGCGAATGGTTTATTCGAACGCGAATCGGCCATGAACCGTGGCCGAACATTCTGATTCCGCGGGCGTTGTGTCTCAACCACTTCAGCCTTGCCTTTCCCTTTGTCCTTGGGCAGGTACGCGTCGACCATATTTACTGTTGCCGTGGGGAACGGATCAGTATCAACACTCATCCTCTTCTCGGGGAACTTCAGTTTGCCATTATCAATCCAGCTTTGGACGTTATCACGAAATACGACGCAATTGTTTGTCGTATGTTTGCTCGAATTGTGGTATTTGCAATACACCTTTCCTTTAAGCTCTTCGGCCTTAGGAATGTTATGACCGGGCCGAAGCTTAATGATTCTTGCTGATAACAGTTGGTCAAAAATTGCGTCAGCCTTGGTGATATCAAAAGTATAAACCTTTGACGGTTTCGATGTTCCTTCAGTGGCCGAGCGACTTTTGGCTTCTCTAGAATCAACCTGAGTCAATGCCTTGCAAATGTATGGCTTATCTATTACTATCTCAGCCGCGTCCACACTAACACATTCATCCTCGGTTGATGCATAATTAACAGTAGGGTTCTTGTAAATCGTTCCCCGAGTTGGAGTCTTCGAAGTCTTTTCCTCGCGGAGCAAATAATCATACTGCTCGACATGTTGGGCCAATTCGTACATATCCCGAAAATTTGCCCCCAAGAATTTCTTTTTGTATTCGACGTCGAGGCCATTCAAAGCAAGCCTGACAAATTCGACTTCGGGTAAAGGCACTCGACACCAATTCCTAGCCGATTTGAACCTGGTAAGATAATCCATTGGTGACTCATCAGATGCTTGAGTCATCCGTGCTAACGAAGAGACTGACATCTCCATCCCCGGCCGATAAAACTGCTCGTGGAACTTCTCGACCAACTCCTCCCAATTTTGGACAGAATTAGGTGGGAGATTGATGTACCAGGCAAACGCCGAGCCGGTCAATGAAAAATTGAACAGCCGTAACTTGTGGAAATCACTATTAACATCTCCGCATTGCGCGGTGAAACGAGCCACATGCTCCAACGAAGACAGGGACGATTCACCAGCAAAAAGACTAAAATCTGGGATCTTGAAACCCTTTGGGTATCCAAACGTCTCCACGTAAGCTGGGTACGGATGAATAAACTTGGGAAACTTCGGCCCTTTCTTCATGGCCGAGTCGATCATCCGCTGAACTTCGGTCATATCAACAGGTGTTGCTTCGACCCTCTGGTCGGTCCCGTCTAACCTACTATTCGACCCTCCTCCCTTCTCCAAGTTAATTGGTTTGAGCGGGGCAGGAATAGGTTCGGCCGGTACAATCGGTACCGAGTTGTTTCCTGGTAAACAATGTTGGCGAAGATCGAAAGGCATGCTGCCACCAACTTGACTAACCAGCATTTCAAGCAGCCTGGTTTGTCGATCATTGGACCTGAGTATCGCGTCGTGCAGCTTGTCAATGCCTCGACTAAACGTCTGCTCGACTGACCGAGACTGCTCGTCCAGTCGCTTTCGAAGAAACGACCTTGTTGGTGGATCAGATTCTTCACCACCATCCTCGTCACACTCTTCTACCATCCCTTCAGTGAGAATGCAGGTGTTCCGGTTAGGGATTTCTGGACCGCGGAGTTGACTGCCGAGATTAACTTCTCTCTCTCGGCGAGTCGCACTCGTGGACTCAGGTGTCACGGCGCTAAGGGGATTCTGCGCTTGTGGCACACTTTGTCCCATGCTTTGATTCGGCAAATCAGCTACCGACTTTCCCATAGTGATTTTCTTTTTTACCGATCGTGTTTCAATTGGCATGAACTTCGTAGTTTAGCACTGGGTCCCACTGGGCGTGCCAAAATGTTGACCCTAGAAATTACAAAGCCTACGTGGCGCGCAGGCCAAGTATATTCTAAGCTAACTACGTCCTTCGGTGATTGCGGGCGTGCCAACTCGTCGGCCGGGGCTCGGCCGAGGAGTAAATTTGATGATGCTGCATTGGGTCGCGCTACTGACTTCTGCGTCTTGCGATTGCGGCCGAGAAAGGAACACGTCTCGGCCTCTTGGGTTCTCGAGCCTGAAGACAAGGCTGCTATTTCTTACAAAGTTCACGAACCGAATTCGGCTTGCAATGTGCCGAATGTAATAACTGTGACACCTCACCTCGCCGAGAAGGCTAATGAGATGACCTCGACCAACAAGGATTCGAAAACCCTTCTCGACCGAGACTTGGATAGGTAATCGACCGTTCTCGCCGCAGTGCTGTTGATGCCAACAGAAGATACTGCGAGACCGACCGACTCTACGGTGACAGAGCTATCTATGCCGACTTAAGATATCACCGGTTGCTTCCACAGTGCTGTTGATGCCAACGGAAGATGTGTCAGCGAAAAAGGAAAAGAAAAAGATCTCAAGTTGTGAGAGTTTGCGCAGGGCAATTTTGTATTGATTTTGTGTGGGCTCTTCCATTGCTGAACGTCTTGTATTTATAGTAGCAAAACACCGAGCCCGAATTCCAATCCTATTCGAACTAGGTTTCCCTCTCCGGATTAACATTACCTCGATCAGTCCTATCTCTGCTAGGACTACGAATCTAGTCCTTAACTGAGCCGGATTCGCCTTCTAGTTTTACTGATCTCGTCGAGGGTCCCTATTGTATTAGGACTCGACTTGCACTCTGATTTAACCGACCTAGGCTTGGAAGCCCATGAGCTGAACGCCCCATGACCCTCTCGCCGTACAGCTTCCCGGGCCGAAAGTGACTCCTCCCTCGGCCCAAACTGTTATTTTGGGCCTAAACACTAGTGTATTCAAATTCTTTTGTGTGCCAAAGTATAGGATACTTTTGACTTTTTAACTGTTAAATCTTGATTTTCATGTTTTAGCAAAAAAATCTAACAATTAAGAATCTTTTTGTTGTATTCAAAAAAAAAAAAAATCTTCTTGTTTGTAATTAAGAATCTGAAATATTATATAGGGGTGTGCTATCCACACACCCCTTTTTACTTCTCACACACCCTTGTTAATTTCTGTCCGTTGATATTCTTCAATTCATCCAATTCGACGATCAAAAATCAAAAAGGTGTGGGAGAAGTAAAAAGGGGAATGTGGATATCACACCCCTATTATATATTGTGAAATACGATAGAAATTCCATTTAGTGTATTAGGTAAGTCTAGTTAGTGATCTCTATGCAGTAGTGGGAAAGAGTCAACAGAAAAGTTGTTGGAAGCAACTTCGGAGAAATAAAATAGGAAGAAACCTCAATTCAAATTTGACATTTCATAGGTAGGTGTCTAGTCAACCTTTCTCTATCTTGTGTTGCGTGGAATGAAGATTCCTGTGTCTTCGTCTTCTTCTTGTCAAATTAACTTTTCAAAGGCATAGAGTCCAAAAATGGCCATTAAAAGTATGAATCCCTTGGTGCCAATTAAAAAATGTTAGAGATCATTACTACTACTTTTTAGGCAAGAATTTTTAAGGGTAAATTACACTTTATCACCTCAGATTTGAGGTTTATTGCAACCTCATACAATATCTTCAAAAAAATTGACTTTCATACCTCACGTACTATTTTATTTCAATATAATGCATCCATTACATTTTCCATCCATTGATCCGTTAAGAGTTGACGTGGCAGCCATATTTGTGTTGATGTGGCTGCCAAATTTGTGTCACGTGGAAAAACATAATTTTTTATGCATTTAAAATATTATAATAATTTATCCTATTAAAAAAATTAAAATTAAAAAAAAAACTGAAACGCAGAAACCCATCATTCCCCTGACCCACCTCCCTCTCCTCCACTCTCTTCACCTCCCCTCCCATCGAAAAACCCACCCCACCCCCACCTCCCCTGCAACCCCCCCCCACCTCTCCATAATCGGGAGTTGAAATCCCCCTCAGACTCGGTTTGTTTGGGGAGGAATCACAAATTACCAAGGAGAGCTCTGTTCTGCTGCCTGATGCCATCGAAAATGGGGAAAACCATAGAGGTCAGAAGGCTGAGGAGGAGAACGTCAAGAAGTCTCTGTTTTTCCCGTTCTATAGCCCTAGCCCAGCGTAGTACTTCTTCTCCAAGAAGTCTCCAGAGAGATCTCTGACAAATGTGAGCTCGAACTCGATGCCGAAGTGGTTCTTCAAGCTTCCGTCAAAGTCATCCCCAAAGCCAAGGTTTGCAATTTCGTAGTTTCAATGGATTTACTGACCAATTAAGTTGTGGGAGAGGGTGGGGTGGGATTTTGGATGAGAGGGGAGGTGAAGAAAGTGGAGGAGAGGGAGGGGGTCAGGGGGAATGGGTTTCAGTTTTTTTTTTTTTTAATAGGATAAATTATTATAATATTTAAAATGCATAAAAAATTAATTTTTTTGCCACATGGCACAAATTTGGGAGACAGGTCAGCACAAATATGACAATCATATCCGCTCTTAATGGACTAATGGATGAAAAATGTAACGAATGTATTATATTGAAATGAAATAGTACGTGAGGTATAAAAGTGAAATTTTTTGAAGATGTTGTATGAGGTTGCAGTAGACCTTAAACCTGAGTTGGTAAAGTGTAATTTATCCAATTTTTAATGTCATTATATTCTTTATAGTCGTGTGTAACATATTTTGCTTGAAATTATAATAAAGTCGATCAAATAAGAAGAAAATCGAATGAAATGTAAAACGTTGGTTTTGAAAATAAAAGTAAAGATAAAACCTAAAACATCAACTTAAAATTTTCGGACATGAGATCAATGGAGTTATAGGAATCATTGCAAGAATTCAAAATACAATAATTTTGTAATTTTTGAAGAAAAAATTAGCGATGAGGGTAGAGAGGGACAACAAGAGAGAGAGAGAGCTCAATGGTTGTGAATTGCACTTCCTCCTTTGTGGCCTTATGCCTTTATTTATATTAATTAGGTAGGCTCTACTTACCTTACAAGTAATACAAGTCATAAAGGGATTAGATATCCAAAACACTTCTAGATTTAAAAAATCACACTTCTAAATAATAATAAAGCCTAATAATAACTACAACACTCCCTCTGAGTATGCAAAGCTTAAGAAGTAGGCGCTTCAGGTCTTCATGCATGATTGTCAAAGTCTTCAATTGGAACAGGCAGTTATACATGCAAATCTAAATTAAGGCTGCATTAAGGAAACATAAACTCATAAAAATCTAACAATAGTAAATCCAAAGCTGGACAAACCCAAAGTCTTAAAGAAAAATGTGAGAAGTGCAAAGTCGAGGCTTAAAGAAACAAGTAGTGATGCATGCTTTACCAGCCCAAAATAGGTGCCTCATTAAAACCTTGTTGGTTAGCAAAACCTAATGAGACAAATGTTATTGAACTAAGGGAAAAAGAGTACATTAAGGTCAACTTCGTATCTCCCAGCTACTCCCCCTAAGTTCGACAAAACTCTTTAATTAGACTTTTAGCGGTGAAAATCAGACAATTTACTCATTCCAATTCCTCGAACAAGCTTTTGAAAACTAGACTTAGGCAATAACTCGTTGAAGTGATAGGCGAGATTGTCCAGGGAATGAATTCGCTTAATTCATATCTTGTAATGCTCTTGCTACTGATGAGAAAATAAGAACTTCGGTGCAATGTACTTGGTATAGTCTCATTTGATGTATCATGTACGAATCTAGTCTATACATGCAGATATCCTCAAATATCATTTTTGGGACCTCAACGACATACGACAATCCACAGGTGTTTTGAATATGCTCGACAACAGCTCTAAGCCATGTACACACTCATAAAGTGCAAGTATCTCAACATGGTTTGAAGATGTAGCAACTAAAGTTTACTTAGTAGACCTTGATGAAATTGTAGTCCTACCAACAGTAAAGACATAAGTCGTTTGGAATCATGCCCTGTGTAGGTCAAATAAGTACCTAGCATCAGCCTAACCAACAACGCAAGAATTAACTCGAGGACCAAGGGGGTGGCAACAATATTCATAGCTAAGCAATAAAACAGCCCAAATCCAAAGTATGAAACGTCTGGCTCCAAAACCTCTTCATCATACATATTTGGATGGTATGGGTCTTGTTGTATATCAAGCATAAGGACGGTCATAAGAGTACTCGAAGAAAATACTTTTTCTCCAATAAAGCAGTGCAATACCTTCTTGGTGTAGTTCAACTAGTGAATCAGGATACTATCAAAACAATGCTCGATCTGAAGACCAAGACAATAACAATTTTTTCCACGATCCTTCATCTCAAATTCTGACTTAAGGTGCTGATAGCTTTTCAAGCTCCTCAAGAGTCCCAATGAGGTTCATGTCATCAACATAGATTGCAGCAATCACCAATCCAAAACAAGACTTCTTAATAGAAAATAAGTGCGTTAATCAACACTTAAGTAATAATTCAATCATCAACAACTACATTATATGGTTTACAAAATTTGGTTTAAAAATTTGGTCTCCATAGCATTAGCTTTCAATAAATTAATATATGTACGTCTTTACCAATACTAGCCTATTAGGTTTAATTTGGTGCTTATTCATTGCTTATACATAGCAATTAAAGACTCGAAATTTTTTTTTTTTATCCCATGTTGACAAGGTTAGTAAATAAAATAAAAAAAAACTTCACGATTTATATAAAAATAATTTCAAAGTTTAGATAAAGCGGAGACAAAACCCATCATCTACCTACTTGTACGCCTAAGGTTTTTTCTTGTTCCTTTTTATCGATACAAAATAAATTGGTTTTTTTTATGTTTCTGAATTAATGAGTTTGAGGTGCTTTGTTAAGTATAATTTTATCTTAGTCTTACATGTGAAAATAAATAATTTTTCCTATGTGAAATTAGAGCATATTTTTTTCTCGTAGCCCTGGCCTCAAAAATCTCATAACCAGCCCTGCACAAAGGCAGAGTTCATTATTCACATATCCCTGACTAGTCAAATATACACTTAAATAGTAATATCACATATGTCCGGATTGTTTCAATTCATAAAGAGAACGCCTCAATTGAATAAAGAGGGTGTTCCGTGGCCTAGAACTATTTTAACCAGTCAACATAAGTCCATCAAAAACTTTCAATGTAGGATTTCCGTATTAAGATCCCCATATACACAATTACCACATACATAAGGTGCATGTTAAGTCTTTCGGAAACTACCAGACTAAAAATGTAGCAGAACGTTATTATATCCATAACGGGTGAATACGTCTCCTCCTAGTCAATCCCAGGGCATTAAGAGAAATCATGTGCCGCAAGGCGTGCTTTATATCACACATTATTGCTAGCTCATTATGAGACGTAGTCTATCCCCTTTCCTTTATTGTAAATAACATCATTTGTTCAACAAAATTTAAAAAAAAAAAAAAAACATGATTCCATTTCCTTTTTTTGATCGACAAAATGGTCTGTTTGTAAAAATAAGGGTAAATTACACAAAACTACTTCAACTATAGGTCGAATCACAATCTCATACCTCATGTTTTAAAAATTACAATGTCATACATCAACTTATGAATTCGTTGCACTATCAGACCTCCGTCAGTTTGTCTGTTATTTTTTCTGTTAAATGCGAACGTGGCTTGAAGTGGGACTCACTCCCTAACCCAAGTGAATAAAAATATTAATTAAATATTGATAAATTGAAGATAAAATTATTTAAATATTTTTGAAAAAACATATGGAACCCACCCCTTCCCTCTCCCCTCTCTCACATCGGATCTCTCTCCTATCTCTCTCTCACATCCAATCTCTCTCTTATATCTCTCTCTCATATCCAATTTCCTGAGATTCTTTCTTCCTCCATTCTTAACCTTTATCCTCCAGATTTCACAACCCATTTCATTTGTTTCCCAGAAATTCAAATCGGCTGAGAGAAAAAAAATCACCACTATCCTCCTCTTTCTCCAAATTTCACCGCTGATTCTCTCTCCCCACAAAAAAAAAAAATTGTACCAAAAAAACCCAGATTTTTTTTTTTGCAGGCGAGTCCTTTGGGCTTGGGGACGATGTCGAATTTGGGGAACTGGAAGAGAAGAGGTAGAAGGCTAGGATGCAGGGGTTGAAGTAGAGGTAGAAGATGCCGTCCGCGAGGCGACGAGGTTGACAATGATGAGGGGATAAAAATTGAGGTTGTTCTTGATTCCGAAAATGATGAGGAACCCATCATCGTAAATGGGCAACCCGGAAGTTATCTTGAGGTTGTTGAGCGAAATTGGGATGTCGATGGGCGGCATGGTGATAGAAAGGGAGTGTCCGGAGAGTAAAGTCGAGATCTTGTGCCAAGCGGGGAGGGATTTGAGGTTTTGGATTGGGGAAGATGGATGAGGGTGATGGGTTATAGGGGTGGGTTCAGCAGCAGGGATTTGATGATGGGTTTATAGGGGTGGGTTCAGCGGCAGGGATTTGGTGAAGGAAAAGGAGGGGGAGGAGCTCCATGGGAGGGAGGTGGAGATGGCCGAGGAGAATGACCCATTGGAACAAATCAGGAGAAAGGGGAGAAAGAGAGAGAATTATAGGGGGTGGGTCCCACATGTTTTTTTAATAAAAATATTAAAATAATTTATCTTTAATTTATTAATATTTAATTGACATTTTTATCTAGTTGGACTATACAGTGGGTCCCACTCCAAGCCACGTCAGTATTTAACAAAAAATTAACAGACAAAATAACGAAGGTCTGACATTGCAACAAATTCATAAGATGAAGTATGACGTTGTAATTTTTAAAACATAAAGTATGAGATTGTGATTCGATTAATAGTAAAGGTAATTTTATGTAATTTATTTTAAAAACAATTTCCAAACAAAAAAAATTGTAAACGGTAACGACCGCCCGCCCGCGTAAAAGGTAAACCGGCCCTTTTGGCGGCTACCGAATTTCGGTCAAAGAAAAATCGCCATTGACAAATTGCATAAAATAATCATAAATTTCATTTATATTTTATTACAAATAATATATGTAATGACGATAATGTCCCGCTTTCCAACTACGCAAACGAAGCTCAGCAGCTCCAACAGGCAGGAGACTTGGGGAAATTCCAGTAGTTGGTCCCTGCAGGTTTGGGGTATTGGAAAGGAAAAGGAGGAAGAAGGATTGCCCAAAACGACGTTTCCCTGGTCGTGTGCTTCTGCGTTTTGGCCGACTCTAGGTATATATTATCCGTTCATCTCTTCAGCTTGATCCAGCTAGGGTTTTTGAATTAAAATTTTACTCTGTGCCCCTATTTTTGTTGATTGAGTTGTTGTGTCTGCATTTGAAGTTCAAATTTTGATCATTCTGCTTTAGTTGAACTGTGCTGAAGTTGAGGCGTTCAAATCCCTTTCTGGGTTTAATACTTGTGTACAAATTTTGAATTTTGCACATCAGAAATGATTTTTTTTCTTAATTTGTAAATTAGTAATTGTATGCGTGGTTTGGTTTGATAATCCGAATGGTTGCGGTTTTTCGATATGATGAAGAGCAACATATGAGAAAGAGAGAAAAGAAATGGGTATTTGAGGTGGATAAGTGGTGTAATTGAATTGGATAGGGTGGGTTTATGATTGTTGAGGTCTTTGACTTTTGGATCATAGTTATTAATTTGGGCAAGACGTTATCAAAGGCGGGAAGCAAACTGTAACAAACTAATAAGTTTGGAATCAGAATTTGATTCTACGCCCCAATGCTGAACATTTGTCAAAATGTATTGGCACTGAGAAATCTAAAGGCTGTTATAGAACTCGTCAGTTTCCTTAACAGCATGTTTGGATTGAGAAAAGAATCCTGAAATTTGAGTCATTTGACAAAACTTTGGATTTGTGAATGGCATATCCTAAATTCCCTCTCTGGATTCATAGGCAATGAAATTTGTATGTGGGAAACAAAGAACTTGGCGCTTGGAGAAGGAAAAAAGGAGAGAGAGAGAGAAAGAGAGCCGCACGGGTTTGGTCATATATCTCAACTTTAAATTCCAACTTAATGGGTGTCATTTCCAAAAAGACAAAAGGCTGCCACCATCATGACGTCCACCAGCTGGCCGCCACCACCACCACTCTTCCTCCACAGTTGTCATTGTCACCACCCTTACCATTACTTTTACCATCACTAAAACCACTTCATGCATTACCTTCTGGGGAGAAATTATTTATCGTCAATCACCCTTTGTTTAAGTCCCTAGGCAATTAATAAATATTTAAAATTTCAACAATAGCTTTTAATTGTCCTTTTTTTAATAGATATGGGTCTCATACTGGGAAGTTTTGTTTTGTTTTTCTTTGTTTTGCAGGGTTCAATAGCTGGGGTTTGATTTTCAAGATTTGAGTTTTATCACTTGATAGTGAGTGTTCATAAGTTTTGATTGGGTTTTGAGAAGTCTTTTCTTCATTTTTGTGGATTGGTTTGGGTTTTGAAGGATCAGAAACGAGAAGGATTGCTTTGGTGTGTAAAGTTGTATATTTGTGGTGAATAAAGGTGCATCCATTCTTTCCTTTTTATTTGAAATCTGTTCGTAGGAATACAATTGAAGATATACTTAGTAGCATTTCTTCACTAATATGATGATTTCACTTGTTAATGATCTACTTGTTTCATAGCCTTTAACAAAAACTTGGGGATTTACTACAAATATGACCAGTTTATTAATGTTCCTTCTTAATTATATGCATTAGTTTAATCTCATGGAGGGCACATGTATTGCATGTCAAATCATAAACCAATCGAAAAATAAAAAATTTTGTGATTTTAAATGAATATTAAAGAACAATGGGTGGGTGTTATAATAAGAAATCTTAAAACAAGATGGATAGGTGATTTTTAAGGGGTATAAATTTTCTAAATCAAGTCAATATGCTGCAAGAAACACATTAAAATGATTTGTTGATAAGGATACATACATGAACATTATATGGAGGGCACTTGCTGCAATGGTGCAGAAAGCTGACTTCAGGATAAGACTTTAGAGCAGTTAGAGAAAGAAAAAAAAGAATTTAAAAAAAAAAAAAAAAAAATAGTCTTGTATATATACATCTTTTATCTTCCTCGGTATTTTAATAATGAAAGACAGCTTCATTAGATGTCTTGATGACCATACCTCGCTTCATCTTCTCTACCCCTTGTATTATTTCATATTCATTATGCTATAGCAGATTAGGTTACCTAAATTATTGGGAAACATTGACGAATTAATGATTGAGATTAAGCACATGTTTGACATCAACGATGTACAAATACAGTGATCAAGAGAATCGGACTCTTCATTAAGGACTTTTTTGGTATTCAATCTAGTATATTAATTGATTGCAATTTTAAAAAGGCGACTCTTTTGAATGTAATTACTCTGCGACATGGTCGTTATTATTTTTGAAATGTATTATATGTTTGCTCTTCCATTACTTTTCAAGACTTGGTTTCTATTCCTTTCTTCTGCAGAGAGACCATTATACTTATTATATGTATTCCTTTCTTATGCAGAGAGACTATTATACTTATTATATGTTGACGCAGGTGTGATGGAGATATCATTGTTCAAAGCACTTCTTAACAACATCTCCTCTTTTTTCCATTTATCATCTCATGACAACATAAACTTTGACCCGGTTCTGAAGTACTACAAAAGAGCCGAAGAGATATTAAAACTGTTGAAGATTGTACTTGATGCCATTGCTGATTCTGAAATAGCTTCTTATGAACTACTTAATAAGCCATTTGAGGAACTGGGTCAGTATGTTGATGAGTTGAGGGAGCAAATTGAAGACTGGCAGCCATTGTTTAGTAAAGTCAATCTTGTAAGTTACTAGTCTATGCGGTTGTGCTTTTTTAATAGGATGGATGATGTATCTTATGAAAATTTAAGGTAGATTTGACTTGTCATATTCATAATCCTCACTATAAGTTTGATCAATACTTTTTTTTTGAGGTAAAGTGATCAATACAAATTTGGTTATTCTCTTAGTCAGAACTAATGTTAGTATGATACGCTTAGTGAATTATAATGTGGTCATTTACCCTCTCTCTCTCTCTCTGAGTTAATAACGCACTATTTTTGTCTTGTCTTGTTGCCATATCTGTTCCATGTTTTTCAATACATGAATTTGAAACCGCATGTGTTGGGAGGATTGTTAGTCTATATTTCTAGAGAGAAGGCATGAAAGAAAATGGCTGATGAACAGGGCATTGTGACATTTACAGTAGTAATGGTGGCCTCTTCATTTCCTCATTTATCCTCTCATATTTAAATCCTTGTCATCAGATAGCTAATTAGTCTTTTCTTTTGAAAGGATGTATGTTTTTGCTTTAGAGAGTCTAAGGTTGCTTTATAACTGTAAGAATTGGAAGCATGTGCAGTCCCGATTCTTACATGCAGCTCCATTGCTAGTTCTTTTAAATAGTGACATTTAATGAATCTGCCATTGCTTTTTTTTTTTTTTTTTTTTTTTTCCTGATGCCTCTTGGCTTTTGTCAAGTTTCATAGTGTGGCATGGACATAAGAAATAGTAGTTTGTCTAATCATCTTATCCTATGACGTGTAGGTTCTTCAAGTTGAATCGTTGATATCAAAGATTTGGGCTTCTGGCCTGGATATCTTTCAACTGTTGAAAACTTCCCCGCAGCATCTTCCTGATGAAATGGGTTCAGCATCTCTTGAGGTAGCAAATGTGTGCAAAAGTTTTCATTAGTTTTTTACCTGTTTCATTGTGTTTCTGGTAGAGCATAACACTCGGTTTCCAATTCATTACTCACTAAAGTACATTGGTTAATGAAAAGTGAGATGATTAAATACTTAATAAAAAAACTTTGGAATGAGGAAGTAATTTCTGGCCTTTCTGGTGGACTTGTAATTCTAGAAGAGTTTTCGCTATGTCCTTTTAAGATGTCTAATATTCACCGTGGTGTTTTGGCAGCAATGTATACAAAAACTTGAGCACATGGGCTATGAACAAATGTCAACTGTCATTAAAGATGCTATAAGCGATCAAGTGGAGGGTGTTGGACCAAGCTCAGAGATCCTAGTGAAAATTGCAGAGGGCCTTAGCTTGAAGTCAAACCAGGAGATTCTTATTGAGGCTGTAGCACTTGAAAAGTTGAAGGAGAATGCTGAACAATCTGAAAAGATTGAGGAAGCGGAGTATATTGAGCAAATGATATCCCTTGTTACCCGTATGCACGAGCGCCTTATTACCATAAAGCAAGCTGAGAGCTGCAGCCCAGTTCCAATACCTGCTGATTTCTGTTGCCCCCTCTCTCTGGAGCTGATGACGGATCCAGTGATTGTGGCATCAGGACAAACCTATGAGAGAACTTTCATCAAGAACTGGATCGGTCTTGGCCTCACTGTTTGTCCAAAGACGCGGCAGACTTTGGCTCACACCAATTTGATACCTAATTACACTGTAAAGGCACTAATTGCAAATTGGTGTGAGTCAAACAATGTGAAACTGCCTGATCCGATAAAGTCTGTTGGCTTAAATAAGTCAGCACACCTTCTTGGGCATGCAGAGCCTGGTACACCAAAGGATTCTCCTATTTTTTCTCATTCCAGGGTCAATCAATCAATGTCACCTGAGTCTACTCGGTCTACTGGTTTGCCCTCTAAGAACATGTTTTCATCTGGTCCACTGCATCAGGAGAGAATTTCTCCATTGCATCCTCGTTCAACATCAGAAGGTTCCTTGCCTGGTATAGTTGGAAATGGGCAGGCTTTGGATATTGAAAGAATATCACTAGCAAATTCTGAAGACAGGTCTGCCAACTTAGAAGAAAGGAGTACAGATCTAGATAGCCAGCACTCTCTGTCGCCATCTCGAGATGAACTTCCTAATTCTATTGAAGATGAGCAGCCATCTCAAAGCCATAATAGAACTGCATCAGCTTCTAGCGTACTTTTTAATGCCAATGGTACTCAAGGAACTTCAGTCAATGCCAATGGGGTCTTACAGGTATCGACGAATCTGTCAGGCTACAGCAGTGACGCTTCTGGGGAGTTGAAATCACAAGCACAAACTGTTGCTCCCTTGGCCCCCCAACAGAGAGAAACTGAGTCGCCAACCAGAATGGCAGAGTCAAGACCTCGAAACCAAATGTGGCGCCGACCATCTAGCTTAATCCCAAGGATAGTTTCTTCTCCACCTATTGAAACAAGGCCTGATCTTTCTGAACTTGAAGCCAAAGTTCGTAACCTAGTTGATGATTTGAAAAGCACTTCACTTGATACACAAAGAGAGGCAACATTTCAACTCCGGCTACTTGCCAAACATAATATGGATAATCGGATTGTTATTGCAAATTGTGGGGCCATTGGCTTGTTGGTGGATTTGCTCCGCTCTACAGATACAAGAGTTCAAGAGAATGCCGTCACAGCACTTCTTAACTTATCGATTAATGATAACAACAAAACTGCAATTGCCACTGCCAATGCAATTGAACCTCTGATTCATGTCCTTGAGACAGGGAGTGCTGAGGCCAAGGAGAACTCAGCTGCCACTCTATTTAGCCTTTCGGTGATCGAGGACAACAAGGTTCGTATTGGAAGGTCAGGGGCTATCGGGCCTCTGGTTGATTTATTGGGGAATGGGAGTCCCAGAGGGAGGAAAGATGCAGCCACAGCTTTGTTTAATTTGTCAATTTTTCATGAGAACAAGGGTCGAATTGTTCAAGCTGGTGCTGTAAAGTACCTAGTGGAGTTGATGGACCCTGCAGCTGGAATGGTTGACAAGGCAGTTGCTGTTTTGGCTAATCTTTCGACAATTCCCGAGGGAAGGACAGCAATTGGTCAGGAGGGTGGGATCCCTGTTCTTGTCGAGGTTGTTGAGTTGGGTTCTCCAAGAGGGAAGGAGAACGCTGCTGCTGCTCTTTTACAGCTCTGCACAAACAGTAATAGATATTGCAGTCAGGTCCTCCAAGAAGGAGCTGTCCCACCATTAGTGGTATTGTCACAATCCGGCACCCCTAGGGCAAAAGAAAAGGTACCCGTGCTTCTTGTGATGTTTGATTCTCTCTCCGATGGTTTTATTATTATTATGAATGATGTATTGAACGTAGCATATTTGGTTTTCTTGCAGGCACAGACACTCCTTAGCTACTTCAGAAACCATAGACAAGGTAATGCTGGTAGAGGATAATCGAAATTGTTTGCTGTCGGCTGAGGTTTTGAGTCAGCTTCTATAGATAATGTGTAAATTGGTTGGTGCAAATAATGCGGTTGAAGATTTTATTGTGTGGATTTTAATGTGATTTGTAGAGAAGACAGAATAACAAACGATGGATAGAAGATTTGTACGTCTGATTTGTAAAATACCTACGTGAATGTGGGAAGAAAAAGTTAATAGCATACCTGTAAGTCCGGCTAGGCATGATTATGATGACAAATTTGTATTTGGAATTGTTGATGTTATGCCCCCATTGTCTTGGTAGTATAGACATTTATATATTTCCATGTTAGGTTTTGCTCTTATAGTGGTAGTTTCTGGGTGCTTTGCAGAGTATTTTGTGCAGCGGTTTTATTTATTTATTTATATATTTCATCGATGCAAGTGCTGAGATTAGAACTTGTGACCTCTTTCAATATTACAAGACAAGGAAACTTGGGCACAATACTGTTCCTTCTTGCTCGTATTCAAGAGGAAATGTGAAAATAAAGGTTGTCGGGAGAGAAGCAAACCATCACGTTTCCTCTTGAGCTCAAAGCTGTACAGCAGCATCGGCTTCTGTCTCAAATCCCACATCTTCACATCATGGTCAAATGATGAAGTAGCGAACATACAAGGGGAATATTAGTGAACAACTGTAAACACTTTCCACTTGCTATGTCATATAGAGCAACACCTTTCCAGTAACTACTATAGCAAGAAGCTGATTATCTGTTGAATTTACATGAAAAATTGTCAACTGCTCAACAATGGAGCTGCGAAAGGAGCCTGAAACTTCTCGTGAACTGTATTTGATGTCGAACAAGGAACCGTTATCTGAACCAGTAACAAGCTACTTGTTCAACAACAATTCGGAAAGAAAAGGTAAGAAAATGCTACATTAACAAGGGGGAGCATGCAGTTGGTATTCCCCATTGCTAACAGCAAAAAAATAAAAAACAAAGAAAAAAATTGCAGAAAAGCAGTAGCAGAAGATGGGAGATACCGAGACATACATGCTCCTTTTCTTCTTCTTCTGGTTTTCCTGAGTGAAATGCAATGGTGAGAAGTGAAGTGTGCGTGGTGAAATTAAAGGGGAATCTTCTACAAGAGTACAAAAGTATGTTGGTTTGAGTATGTGTTAGACGTGGTGAGGGACAGTGTACGGAGTAATTGAAGTTTGTCCCTTCAGAAATCAGAACCACATGTCGCAGAAAAGAAACCAGACAAGCACACAAGTATTCACATCCGTCCCTATATTTGTCCTACATATGCTTCCAAACATTCGGATTGGTTAAACGCCCTAGCAACCAAATTTTTACTTACTTTCTTATCCCACAAAGAATTTTTTTTTAATTTTTTTATTCATGTTGGAGGTATAATATCTACATTGTCGGTTAAGATACTTTCTCATTCCAGATGTTCCATGAGTGCTTGAATCGATGGCATAGTCACCCAAGCATCTTCCATCGTTGGGGTGATGGATATGTTTAGCCCCAAGTTTTACTTCTTCAACCATAATTGCTTTTCCATTTTCATCTTTTACAACTTTCCTTTTTTCATCCTTGACGCTTACTAGGGTCCTAACTTGATAAGGTTTATCCAATTCCCATGATTAGCCAACCCCAATCAACTACTTAATTAAAAAAAAAAAAAAGGATGGTTTTCACTTTTCATTGCTTCAAATGGAAGTTTCCAGCATATTTTAGCTTGATACAAGAAAGTAGAAACGACTTGATGACTCGCAGCTGGAAGGATAAAAGATTCTTAATGCATTTAATTACTTACTTCTACACTTAGACTTGGTTATTGCTTCTTTCTTTCTTTCATCTCTCACTAATTGCTTTTTAGTTTTATAAAATGTATCTTATATTACTTTAGTTACAGCATGAAAATACAATAACCTGACGTGTACGACAAGAAATGTTTCCTAAAGCAGCCGATGGAGCCCATAATTCCTTTCTTTTTTTTTCCTTCCAATTTTCAAGGATATCTTTTGTGCCAACAAAAACACAGTATTGCTGCCATTTTGCTATTTCTCATTTGCCAAAAACAGGGTGCAGTGATGCATTCCTAATTTTATCACCAACCAAAGTCTTTGTTTTGGCTTTTAATTTCAAAATCAATCAATGTCGTCTTTAAAATTGACCACCACACATTAATTTAGTCATTTTGTTTAAATTCTGTCAATCAATGTCAAATATTCCATTAATGTGTGGACTAGCACACATGTAGAGCCTATCAGTCCAATAATATATTGCCACATGGATTATAAGACCAAAAATCTAACTCCTCAAAATTGAGTAGGAGGTCCTCCCAACTTCACTCAGTGGTCAATTCATATTATAAATCATTTTTTAAAGATTATTTTTTCAAAAAATTAATTAAAACTATGGTTGAGTCAATAATCAATTGGGGCAAATGGATAGAAAGTTGATAATTATTTTACCAAATCAGTCCATATATGTAACATGAATGATTTCAATCATAAAAACCAAGTTGTGTAAACCAGCCACATAGTATTGAGGAGACAAGATTGAAAATGTCTCCTCACACTTAACTTAGAGCAGCTCCAGCGGGAGCATTTGCTGGGGGGACAGTGGATTGAACAGTGGGTTGTTGCCCAGTGGACATACTCCAGCGTTTGGGAGCCCGAGGGACAGGCCAAGCTCGAGCGACAGGCCCGGCAGCGATTGCCAGCCCGAGAGCCCGAAGGCCATGTGACGCAAGGCTGACGTTTGGGCGACGTCAGCCATCATCTCCTCTGCAACGATTGAGATCCCCTTCTAAATTACCCGGATCCAGGAACGATATGCTCATCAAGAAACCCGGTCCGGTGAACAGCCACAGCTTCTTCCACGAAAAAGGTGGGACAGCCGTGGACTCGTCGTCGACGGCATCGTCGAAGATCAGGATCTTCTCCCGCGCCTCGAACGCGACCTCCTCCTCGTCGTCCCATGTCAACGACGACAGCGACAGGGAATGCGGCTGCAGTAGGCGGTCGGCTTCGTCATCGTCCGCGCCGTCTTGCAGCTTCGACGACTCGTCGTCGTGTTCGCGCAATTGGGCACTCATGGTTTCTGTCTCGCAGCTTCCGTGTGTTTTTTTTAGTTGTGGTGAACTGTTGGAGATAGTGTTGGATTCCCTTATAATATTAATATAATTAATAATATAATATTAATGTATACAAAGTAAATAATATAATATTAATTATAAATAAAAAAATACTAATATTTTATTACCAATTGCCATGACTATTCAATGCAAGGATGGAGATGCAAAAGGCAAGGGGAATGCACTATTCATTAGTGAAAGTTACTGTTCACTAGGTGGATTAAATAGTGAATAGCCTGAGGGGAGGGCTCCTACACTGGAGTTGCTCTTAGAATACTTGTTGATTATGTGTTTCTTGAAGAGGAAGCTGCCGGAGATGGAGCGGTAAATGTAAATGATAAGACTTTGCAACAAATAAAGAAAAGTGAAGAACGTAAAGGAAACCCCACCGACACCGACAAGTCCAAAGGTAATAATTGAGATCATGTGTCAAAGAATACAAAGGGATCCAGATCTGCCAGGCAGGCAGGCAGTAAAATAATAATAACATGCACCCCGTTTTAAATGGTAAATTAAATATCAACCCTCACCGGGTCTCTGCTAAATAGATAAAATAATCAACCCAAGAACAGTACGCCCGACAAAAGATTAAAATAATGACAGCTGACAGCATTACAACAAACACCGCGTCCTCTCTGTCTCTCTCTTCCTCTTCTTCTTTTAGCATAATGCCAATACTGCCCATCCCAATGCGATGGATCCGACCACCTTGTGCAGGGACCTGATCGTCATTGCACCACTCTGCATTTCCAAAAACAAATCCACACATTCAAATTTATGAACACAATCAATAATCTTTTTCAATTCCACAATTCTAATTATCTAATTAAATTAATTGTTTACTACTATCGTCTATCGTGCAGCGGGTGTTTTCCATAACGACACTCTGACACTACCCCTCGATTACGGACCTAACCCCAGCAGGACTCATTGCTAAAAATAATTTACATAGGGGCAATTAGGTAATTTAATCACATATTTCCCCCAACCCAACCCCACCACCAATGGTGGCGCGTGAGAATGTTGTAAAGGCAGTATGCTGTGCTTGGCGGGATAATCCACCGCCCAGACAAACAGATATGATGAGTAAAACATCAAGGAAGAGCGTCTACTACAGTGAAGTTATGAACCCACGTAAATTTTGAATTGAAATTTCCAGATCTAGGTGCGCATTGCACCCACAGCCACAGTGCATAACAGATCTAAACAGAATGCAAAACATTGGAAACAGAAAGCATACCTGCTCGTCAGCTGCTGTAGAAGGATCCGGAGACGAAGCATCGGGAGACGAAGCCTCAGGTCCCTCTGGCGCCGGTGGGCTGGCCACATCCGGAGTCGGAGCAGCCGCCGGAGACTTGTGCTTCGGCTTCTTGCTCTTGCTCTTGCTGGGAGTCGGAGCAGCCGCCGGAGACTCGTGCTTCGGCTTCTTGCTGGGAGCCGGAGCGGGGACCTCAGGAGTAGTGGGTGGCTCAGCTGCGGGAGCAGGGGCGGCTGCCGGAGGAGATTTGGCCGGTGGAGAGCTGACCGGAGCCTTAGCCGGTGGGGAGCTCTCAGGAGTCGGCAATGGGGGTGAAACGGTAGCTGTAGGTGGAGTGGCCACCGGAGTGGGAGCAGCGGCCGGCTTGGGTGGAGCCGACGCCGGAGTGGGAGAAGATTTGGGGGTGGCAACCGGAGATGGTGACTTGGGCTTAGGAGCTGCAGCTGGTGTAGTAGCTGGAGGGGTGGCGGCTGGAGTGGCCGGAGAGTTAGTGGGCGCGGATGATGGAGCCTGTCCTCCGACGCCGGCGACGAGAAGGCAGATGAGTGCGATGGTGAAGATGTTGTTCCGCTCCATCTCTCTCAGACTTAGCAGTCGCAGGTTCTAAAGAGAGAGAAATGTTTAGAGATAGAGTGAGAGTGGCAAAGTCTTGAAGACAGTTTATATAGGCCCGATCTCAACGGGAAGAAAAGGGTGTTTAATCTGGAGCGTACATCGAGGTGGACCGGTTTGAAGATGGGGCCGGATTAGCCGTTGGATGGATGCAGAAAGACGAAGAGAAGGTTCGGCCTTTTGCGGGGCCCATAACAGAGAGCATGTATGCGGACGTGGCGCTGTAGAGTGGGTGTTTGGAGTGGACACAGTCTGGCTGGGATCCATCAGCTTCATTAGACGCATGTGAGACGTTCCGCATAGGCCAATGTTGTTCTGAGACGCGGGTTTCGTTCACCGACAATATTCTTGACTTCTTACTTATTTTAATGACGTGGTAATATCATTTTAGACTTCGGCTATAACTTAAGGTACCGTTTGGTACGTGGGACGGAACGGAACGGGACGAGTCGTTCCGTCTCACGTTTGGTGCGCCTAAAAACTGTGGAACAGGTTGTCCCATGGGACGAAATTTGGCTGATTTTTCGTTCCACTTCTTCTCCCTGGAACGACCCGTTCCACATCCGTGGAACACAAATTTATAACATTTTATGACAAAATTTCTCCTTATCTTTTTCAATATTTACATCATCTGTTCCGTCTCGTTCCGTCTCATCATGTTCCGTCCCGTCTGCGTACCAAACGGTACCTAAATGGGCGGTTTTGTTTGATAACCATCCATGTTTTTTTTTTGGGACAAAATGATAACCATCCATGTATGATTTTGGTTTTTGGTTCCTTACATTTGGCTGATGTGTAATCTTAATTGTCACGATTTAGCAATCATTTAGAATATCATCAAATGAAATATCAAAAATAACATGTTAAAATTATATTTGATGGCTGATGTAGCAAATTGAATACAAATGTTAAATCATTTTCTTATCCAATAGATGTGTCAAATATGTATTTTATTGTTTTATTAGGCTCAGAGTTACATAACCTATTAAAAATAACCAAAATTAATTTCAGTTTTTATTTTATTGGTTGTTAATAAGACCCATAAATTAAAAAATTAAATTAAAAATGCTTGGCTCATTCTTTGTTTGCTATCAAAAAAGACAATTATAAAGTAATGAGTCAAATGACTCAACTGCCACATCATATTTGGCATATCCATTAAAGAACACTTGAACATCTTTTAGTCTTAATTAGCATATTTGACATTTTCTTTGAAGATGGTCTTCGTTATTTCTAACAATTCTAATATATACAAACAATAATGAGGTACGTGTAGTGGAGTTCTTTTGTTTTTTTTGTTTCTTTTTACAAACAATAATGAGGGAACTAATAATGAGTTGGCTGAGTTAAACTTGAGGACTTTGAATCATTTTAACTACACAAATTTTGCATAATCATTCGTAAACTAAATAATTTGTCATCATTAAGAATGAGCATGTTTACTAACGCTTAAGTATAACTCAATCATCAACTTTTATGTCATTTAGTTTACAAAGTTTTGTCTACAAATTTAGTCTCCCTAGCATTACCCATTTTTTAAGGAAATTAAGAATTGATAGGCAAGTCATGTGTGTGGTTTTCTAATAGAAAAGATCAATTTTATTAGCAAGTTTCTCTAATATTTGTTCAAATTAACCATTTGTTTTGGTGGATGGAATATTTCTCTTCAACTCACTGCACTCAGGTTCAAACTCTTATCTCTAGGCAAACCTCCTAATTGTCTCTGCACCTCTACTTCCTTTATCACTAAGCAGTCATTTAGAGGCATTAACTGGTGATCAGGATGTTTCCCTCTCGATGATGAAGCATATCCCTCATCGTTTCATTGGCCAACCTTGACTCTTATTATTTTAAGGTCATATCTAGTATTCAAAGTATTTTGCCTCAATTTGATACCGCTCTCGTGGCCCTCATCCAAACATTACTTTACCCTTAGATGTCTAGTCAATTGATGTGCCTTAACGCATTTCAGGAATCCCTCACCTAGTTCCATATGGGGATGAATCCAATACTAGGGCATGCTTATCCCATTCTTATTTCTCAACTATAAGATCACATAATGATGTTGAAGTGACACATATCGCTTCGAAAGCGAGGGGTCAGGCTATGTATATAAAATTGTTGAGATAGATTGGCCCCCTAAATACTAATCAATGGCCCCCTAAATACTAATCAAGAACACATAAGGGCGTTACCTCTATTAGACTAGTGGTATATAAATGTTGTATCCTCCAGCATTATTCAGCTTTAAGTCATACAATTTGTAAAGAAATCAAAATTTAAAAAGAGTTGCTATTGAGATTCCAAAAATATTAGTTTACACTTTTACTAAGTAAAAAAGAAACTTAATATAAGACTAATTTGAGCCAATATTAGGAATAGTCCATTTTATTAAAATAGGTCCCGATCCTTTGAGTTTTGAATTATTTTACTATAAAGAGTTCTGTTTAATGATAAAATTTAGTCTAAGAAATTAAACCTCTTCCTAATTATCTATTTAATTATTTCTCCTTATTTCTTTTTCTTTTTGTTGTTTCTTATTCTTGTTCTTCTTCTTACTCCTCTAAACCCTATTCATATACGTTAGTCTTTCTTCTTCTACGTCCTCCAACCCCATTTATATATATTTCATTATCTACCTATACCACGACTGAATTATATTTATCTAACTCTATTTCAGATTCTACTTTATAATCAACTTGTATCACAGATTAATGTATCTTGATTGTAGGTATAATTTATTTTTTTTGTACCTTTTAGTGACACCTCCTTTGTTGGTATATTATTCACTCATGTATTTGTTCTTTGAGTTAAGTTGTATGTTCTGCAAGTGGTTTTATGCTACTATATTAGGGCTCATTTGGATGTAGTTTTAAAATGATTAAAAGCGTTTTTAGAGAAAATGCTTTTGGGTTCCAAAAGCACTTTAAGTGATTTTTCAAGATTTACTAACATTTTTACTAATGATTGTTTCTAACAATATTTTCATCAGAAGAGCTTTAAGTCATTTTAAAAACACATCCAAATAAGCTCTTAGTTTTTTGTTAGATAATATTAGGTAGATTAAACATAAACCAATTTTCAAATATGTAAAATTCAAAAATATAAACAAAAAAATGCAAGAATTTAGAATTTTTCAATTAGAATTTTTTTAAGTATATCTTCTATTAAAAAAATGTATTATGACTATAAAAATAAAAGTAAAAAAAAAACTATAACATGTTGATTTTTTTAGAGCTTCTTGGATGTGCTTTTAAAAGGGTAAATCGCCAAAATGATCCCTGAGATTTGCATAACTCATCACTTTGGTCCTTGAGATTCCAAATCGATAAAAGTGGTCCCTGAGATTGTCCATCATCCATCATTTTGGTCATTCCATTAAAAACTCCGTTAAGTGTCTTGGAGCTCTTGGCCAAAAGTTTGGGCAATTTTCAAAGCTTCGTAACTCAATAGTTTCTTAATCAAATTCGACCCATAATATATCAAAATGAAGATAGGAAAGTGTAGAATAAGATTATACCTATTTCAAAGCCCAATGGTTGCCAGAGATGGCTGGAAAATAGCCTCAAAGTTGACTGGTCTGAGTGAAAGCTTGAAAACTCGCCGGAAACTGGGTAAATTTTAAACATTCATAACTTCTTCAATACTTAACAAAATCAAGTGATTCAAACATTAAAATCGTACTTCTCGATGAGATGAAGAGAATGGTACCTTTTTCAACAGCTAACTCTTCGTATTTTGGCCAAAAAATAGCTCGAAAGTGGCTAACTCGAGACCAAGATAGCCACTTTTGAGCTTTTTTCCGGTCAAACTACAGCGATTTAGCCATAAAAAAGGTACCATTCTCTTTGTCCCATCGAGAAGTATGATTTTTGTTTTTAAATCACTTGATTTCGTTGAGTATTGAAGAAGTTATGAACGTTTAACGTTTACCTAGTTTCAGAAGGTTTTCAAGTTTTTACTCGGACCAGTCAAATTTGAAGCTATTTTCCGGCCATCTCCGACAACCATTGAGCTTTGAAATAGGTATAATCTTATTCTACACTTTCCTATCTTCATTTTAATATATTATGAGTCGAATTTGGTTAAGAAACGATTGAGTTACGAAACTTTGAAATTGCCCAAACTTCCGGCCAAGAGCTTTGAGACACTTAATGAAATTTTTAACGGAATGACTAAAATGATGGATGGTGGACAATCTCAGGGACAATTTTTATCAATTTGGAATCTTAGGGACCAAAGTGATGAGTTATGGAAATCTCAAGGACCATTTAGGTGATTTACCCCTTTTAAAATAATTGAAAACGTTTTTGGTAAAATTATTTTTGGAAGTAATCCTTAGTAAAAATTCTAGTAAATCTTAAAAAAAACATTGAAAGTGCTTTATGGAATAAACACATAATTGATGTTTTTTTTAAAAACTTTTTCAATTATTTTAAAAGTACATCCAAACGAGCTCTTAGATTCAAATCTAAATGCCCCACAAAAAATACAAAACAAAGAAGTGCATTCCAATCCATTACCGGGAGCGCCGAAGGAGTAGGTAAAAAAATGTTATTTATTAATACTAAAAGTAAAATCCTCTCGATGCAATTAGCAAAAGGGATTTATTTTTATTTTTTATGTTTGTTAAATACCCTAAACTTTATATTTACACTTAGAGAGTGGGGAAGCAGATAAAGTCTCACAATGAGTTAGTAATAATGTAGTTCACATTTGTCTTGACGAGAATCGAATCTAAAATCTCTCACTTACCAATGAAGATGAACACTACTGAATCGAAGTACTAAGTGGCACAAACCACTTTAATTGGAAAAAAAATTTAGTGTGTCACAAATATTGATCAGTACACCAGTTAATATAATACAAGTAATTAAAAATATTTTCTTCAAGTATCTAAATATTTGTATTATAATATTTAGTATACTGAATTATATTTTTCATACATAAAAAAATAAAAAAATAAAAAAATCTTCTGTTTAGCTGGAATTCTTCAGCACCGTAAAAATGTGGGGCCCGGGATATGTTGTCACGGAAACCGTGATCGTGATACGCATATTTTTGGCTGTTGGGCTGTACCTGGATTCTTTCCTTTTTTTAATAGAAAATTATGAGATTTTTCCCTTTGTTTTTTCCTTCTATTCGTTGACTAAGAAAAATAATAATGGGATAGTCTGTCTGTCATGACATGGAAGACAATGAGGACTGAGCTGGGTACATGAAGTTTGCACATATTCCACTCCTTTGTAGCGCGTAAATAAGATCCATATGGTGGCCAGATAACAAAAATTATTTGGCGTTCAGAAGTATAGGATATTCCAGATGTTTTAACGATTGAATTTTAATTTTTAATCAAAGATTTAACAGTTATAGATGGAAGTGTCCAATACTCAAAGATTTAACAATTATGATTGGATTCTTTTTTAATGATTTTAAGAAGGCATCCAACCATCAATTGTCATATCATCCGATGTACCAAATATGGTTCAAATAAATGGTCCTTTTAGCAACTCTTTAAAAACCAGGCATTTGTTAAGTCACCGACGTTAATTGATGACTTTACCAACATTAAGTGATGATGTTTCAAGCATTAGATGATGATGTGGACAAAAACTAAAGTTGGTCTCTACTTATAGTCATCTTTGGAGCTTTAATTTTCCAAATCAAGTTAAGATGTGAACTTGCTTATAGCTAAACTGCATCAATTTAGAAATTTAAGCTTCGTAGATGACTTGAGAGTAAAAATCTGCTTTAATAATTGTCTACGTCATCACTTAACGCTAGTGAACCTAACAAATGTACACTTTTCAGAACGTTAGTTAGTTATTTAGAATGTTTTAAAAGGTTATGACCAATTTGGAACCATCCCTAACTGAACAAGAGAGATGAGTCTTGAACTTAATACATGTTTCAAAATTGAGAAGAAAGTTCAAGTCTTAATCTCTCTAAGTACAATGTCTTTGGAATAATTAGATACAATCATACAATGTTATATGAGGCTCCCAAGGACTACATACGATTAATCGTTTGCAATCAAAGTATTCCTTATTTTTGTTCCAACACTTTCCTTGTCTGTTTTTGAGGGTTCAAGTTTATGTGTATAAAGTATAATAAGAGCCCATTTTTCGCAATCCGAACAAGTGGAGATACGAGCTCTGCCAATTGACAAAAGTTTTACGGCATTGTGCCTTGTGCGCCTTCTTGCACTATTTTACATTTTGTTTTTTGTGTAACAATGTATTTTCAACTAAAAGGTGGGGGAAATAAATTGGTATCAAACTTGACATTCATGAAACTCGACCGTAAGACTTCTCATTTACAATTGAAGAAGAATATCATCAAACCGTAATACTAAGTGACCCCCCTCCTCAAACATTAGCATACAGTAAAAAAATATAAGTTTTCCCTGTTATGACAAGAAACGGGGTTGTGGATTGTATCTGATGCTTTGAACAAAAAAAGAAGAAGAAGATTACATTTGATGGGCTTTGGACTTCATTAGCCAGATAGGACAGGGATGGTTAGACCAACCTCAGGGCGAGACAAAAACATGTACCGAAACTTCAATCCACAACCTGCCTTGTTTTTTTGTTCGTAATCCACAATCTGTTGGACCTTCAAGATGTCCCTGGACCATACTGGGCCTCATAAGAAAATGTATGAAAATAATTTAGTCTTTTTTTTTTTTTGGGGTCAGACTTAATTTAGAGTCTGTATGTAGACATGACATTCATGTCGTGTTTTTCGTGTTCGTGTTATACCTGATATCTTAACGGGTCGTGTCGTGTAACACCTGTTAAAATAAACTGGTAAAATGACCCGACCCGAAATCGATCCGATAATATTAACAAGTAATATGACCCGACCCGTTACCCGTTAAGGAAAATATATTTTAAATCAATAAATAATCAAATGAAAAACATAATACTAAATAAGTATATACATACCATATTGTCACATCCAAAATATAAAAACGCAATTTTCTTTTAAGTATATTTTCACTTACCTAAAGTCTTTAATAGTTTTTTAATTAATGTAGAAGTGTAAAAAAATATAGAAAAAAATATATAAACGCTCGTAATGACAAGCTTTACAATTTTCATGAAGAGCTTAACTTCGAAATTCGCCACTATAATCATATAAATCATAGATCAAAATTTAACCGTTAATTATTGTTTACATTTACGCTTCATTGTTCTCATCAAATTTTGTTTTTTTCTTCAGATTTTCTTTTTTGAAAACTTGATCTATTAGAGGATGCAGGAAGATGAATGGTTTGGATCGTTAATATTATATTCAGAGTTTTACAGTTAGTGAAAATATTGCTTGATGTTTATAAAGTTTCTACAAACTATATGACATCGACTCATATTTTAGTTAATCGTAAATATCGAAATGTAATATCAAAGATTTGAACCGTTCATCTTCTTACATCCGCCAGATGATCATGTTTTCAAAAAAGAATTAAAAAAATGAAATTCAGTAAGAAGAATAAACCGTAAATGGCAATCGACGGTTAAATATAAATTTAAGGTTTATGAATTATAGTGTTGGATTTTGAAGTTGACCCCTTCATGAAAGTTGTAAAGTTTGTCACTATGAGTGGTTGTATATATATATATATATTTTTTACATTTTTTACACTTCTACAATAATTATTATTAATTTTATTAATTTTGCCCTCAAATAAAAAACATTATTCATGAAGGTTTAGAGAATTTTAAAAATCTAAACGATAATGTAAGTTAATCATTATCTACTCGTGGAGGAATAATGATGAATCACGAGTATTTATATATTCTTTCACATTTTTCATACTTGTATGTACGTCTTCTTAGTTTTTGTCTATACAAATACTATATTAGTTTATTTTAATTTTGGACAACAACATGTTAAGTAAAATTTATCCTAGTAATGATAATAAGGAACTCTCATAATAAAAATAAATAATGACTAATTTTTATTTTTAAAACTTATATAGAATAATAATACAAAACTATATATTTAATATAGAATATATTGTATATATTAATATGGCTATTGTATTTTATAATAAATCTTTTAGTAATTAAATTTTAAAATTATCAATTTTTTTTTTTCTTAACGGGTCGAAACGGGTTACCCATGTGTTACCTGAGTGTATACCCGTTAAAAACCCGTTATTAACGGGTCACCCGATAATGACCCAATAAGTTATCGTGTTGACCCGAAATCCGTTATTTTTGTGTCGTTTTCGTATCGTGTCAGAAACTACCGGGTCTATCTGTATGTAACGTTTTGTAAAATAGTTTTTCGTCTATATTTCAGTTATATTTTTCTACCTACCCTTTAATGATTTTTCATTATATATTTTTTAAGTCAAAGCGAGGGCAATTTTCCATTTATATTTTAGTTATAAGTGGTGGAAAATAAGACAAGCGGGTAAGCATGACAATGCTCATAGAAAAATGATATAATTTTAAAACCAAAAAATAATAATGGTTGAATAAGGAATCGAACATGAACATCAACCCGAGTAAACCAACCAACTGGCCGTTCTGAATCGTAATAGCTGATTTAGTTTGGTTTTTAGCAAAGAAAAAGTCAAATGGTCTAAGCACCAAACTGAACCGTAATAAATTTGGTTTGGTTGCGACTTTGAGCTGTTGCAAACCTCCCCAAACAGAAATAGTTTGGCCACTACATGTTGGTATTTATATGATTTAATTTTGAAGAATTTTAATATTAGGGAACTTTCATGAAATGTGCAAAGTTTATTTTAACTAAAAACCACGCTATTACTTTATTTAATGAAAAAGACATAAATTTTAATGGAAAACCCTTAAACTTTAATAAAAATGACAAAAGAACTTAAATTTTAATGAAAAAAAGAAATAATTTTAATATTAAAAAAATTAAAAAAAACTAACGCTCGGGACCTGTGTAACGTCACACATACTATTTATAAAACTTACTACACTGTTTATGAAAACTTATTATATTGTTTATGAAACTTAACGGTACTACATTGTTTATGAAATTTACTACATTATTTATGAAACTTAACGATCTCTACACTGTTTATGAAATTTACGTCACTGTTTATGAAACTTACTACAATGTTCATGAAACTTAACGGTACTACACTGTTTATGAAACTTAACATGCGCTAAGCACACATGTTTATATTTTATGTTTTTTTTTTCTTTTTGTCCTTATCATTAAATAAAGTTATTATATGGTTTTTGGTTAAAATGCAAAGTTTTGAAGCCATTTTTATTAGTTTTCCTTTAATGGGGACTTACGTGTAGTTTTTTTATTGGCTAATGACTGGGTAAGAATGTTGAATTTGAAGGTTGATGGAACATTAAAGATCTTTGAGTTGTAACCATACTAGTTACTATGAAGTTGTTTGGGTTAAAACTTGAACTTTGGGCTTAAGCAGGAGTTGGCCCAAAAGGAGGTCTGAAAAAAAGGAAAAGCCCGAAGCCCAGCCAAAGCCCAGAAGACAAAAAAGGCCTTTCCCGACTAGGTGCATATCATTTGCACCACTTGTCACCTGCCTAGAGACCAAGTGGTATAGACCAGTTAGCTAATCAGTCCAAAAGCACTTTATAGTGGCAGTACAAGTAAATAGCTGATGAGTCATTACCCTTCAAGCTGCATTCGGGCAAGATTACTACTACAGGAGGCCAAACCGAAGTGTCTATAAAAGAAGAAAGAGAAATCAGAGATAAGGACACTCAATTAAACAAACAAATACAAGCACAAACTTTGCTCAAAAGCCAGATTTGCTTTCAAACGAAGCTGTAGTCAGCCCAAGCCTTCATCCCTTTCGGGATAAACCCTCACCAAAAGCCTTTGTAATAGCTCTGCTACCTTGTCCTAAACTTGCTGTAGTATCAATTTCTTTCTGCAAACTCAACTCCCTACCTCATTTTCTAAAGCTCTCAAACCCCTTGATAAACCACAAAGATAGGAAGTTGCAAGACGAATCAGCCTTGGCCGACCCTCTTTGTTTTTGTCTTTTCATTCATTAGCCTAGCAATATGTTATATACTTCCAGTTGTATTCAAGTTATTTCTAGTAAAATGATGATTAAAAGACTCTCTTAGTTCTTGAATCCAATTTGAATATGTCTTCACAGTTCAAACTAGATCTAAGTTCTAAGCTTTCGGGCATGTAAGATTGATCATTCAAAAGTCCTTGGCCTCAAGGCATAAAAAAGAACCTTATGTGGACTTAACTCATCCACGACAAGCTTTGATTACAAGAAGTCCGAAGTTACTTGAGGCGCAAGTAATCGATCTATCTCTTAGTTTTATTTATATTATATTATGATTATAGTAGAACGTTTGAGTATAGAAGGAATTATGATGGGAAGCCTGAAGGCCTATATCTAAGGCCCTACAAAGGCACCTATTTGTGTTCATTCTGCTCTGCGGGCTCGGATAATCAGAAGTATAATGGTTATAACACTTCTGCAAACAATAAAACATACATCGTATATTCGAGTACTGGGTTAGTTCTTGATCGGAAGCCTCAAGGCCTACACCTAAGGCCCCACAAAGGCACCTGTCATAACTAACACGGCCTCTCGGGTATATGTACAACTAAAACTCAACATCCATTTTACATCTGCCATGCTAAAGATGGCAGTGGCACGCCTGAGCACTTAAAAGTTAATCTTGATTGTGAGCCTCAAGGCCTATACCTAAGGCCCCACAAATGCACCTTTCAAAGTTAACTCTGTCCTTCTATTTCAGCCTTGCCCGACAAGCTTTGCCCGACAAGCCCGCCAGTGAAGCAGAAGCTCGACAGAAAGCATCAACCGGCGCCAACTTCTCGGGGAGCTGTGTGCTCGTCGGCTAGAAGACATCCTCGAAGGAAATTCTAGCCATGAACATAGTTTTGGCACGCCCGGTGGGATACATTTGATCAAAAGAAATATGTCAAAATCACCAGAAGATTTGCAAACTGCTTTGTTGTAAATGCTACAAAGACTGGAGAACGCCTCCGCAGGTTTCAGGCGGGAAGCCGACCTGGTTATAAAACCAACTATTCCTATATCTTTACCTCAACCTGGGGAAAAAGATGATAGGGAAAAAGAGAGATTTAAAACCAACCAGCCAGAGGAAGCAGTGATGGATAAACCTACGGATCCCTTATCAGATGCCCCTATAAATATGATCAGTATGGCTTGGGCTGAGAAGGGGAAAGAAAAGGTCACAAGGGAAGAAGAAAGAAGATTGGTTGACAAACCCACAAAATGGGTGGTCAACTTGCCCGAATATCCAAGAGCAGCCATAATCAAAGGGATGGTTCTGTGTAGTAAATGCCAATGCGAGTGTGAGCTCGAAATACCACCCGCATAAGCCCTCAGGGATCATGATCATGTCCCAAAATTGGTATTAGTGAGGGAAGCAGAAGAAAGAAGAAAATAGATGAGGGGGCAAAGAGTTGCCCGAAATAAGTTCAGACAAGAACTAGAAGCAAAGCAAGCAAAAGACAAAATACATGTTCATTCTGCTAAAAGAAGGATTACAAATAATTCTAGTCTAATAATCTTACATCTTTACTCAGGGTGATTATTCGAGAATGATATGTCTGCATGATGGCAAAAATCCTACTAGGTTTGGCCAAAACAGTATGGCTATTTACAAGTTGAGACCTGGTATGCTCTAATTTCGAGTCTGACTTCTTCACTTCTTCGATTTGGTTTTCGAGGGTGCCAAGAAGAGTTGCTTGCTCAGCTTTAAGAACAACCAGTTGTTCCTTTAGCTTCTGGATTTCAGAAGTCACCACTCCGATCATTTCTTTTGTCAGCAAACCATCATTCATCAACCTTTCAACCTGAGCAGAAGTACTTGATTCTTTCTCCTGGAAACATCTTACATGATTGGCTTGCCTTTAGCTATCTTATATTGATCCCGGAGAGCCCTCAGGTTCTCGAAGAAAGAGAGAAATGAATCATGTTGAGTTTTGGATAGCTGACCGGCTTTGAACAGCTCCATTGTAACCTTCTCTATACCATGAAGAGCCTTGAGGCTGAACGAAGCTGAGAAGTCCTTCCTAGCCCATTCTTGGAAAGCTTGTTACTGCTCTCGAAGACCGGAAGATCCAGCAGAATGCTTTGAAGATTTCAGCCTTGTCTCAAGTTGCCCGAATTCTTCAAAAAGTTCGGGCAACTTAGCAGTTTTTGAAAATGAAGAAGCAGAAGGAGGATTTCACACTCCAGTTTCCTCTAATGAAGTAGTACCTACTGATGGGTCAGTTTCTATCTTCCCGGTATTTTCAATTCCAGGATGGGAAATCCCGGCATTTCTAAAAGTTGAATGAGG
This sequence comes from Malus domestica, assembly GCF_042453785.1. NCBI lineage: Eukaryota > Viridiplantae > Streptophyta > Magnoliopsida > Rosales > Rosaceae > Malus > Malus domestica. The sequence continues at coordinate 26,673,548 of NC_091675.1, forward strand.
CCGGGGGAGCTTTGATTTACGAACCAAGCAAGGAGGAGAGGCTTCTTCCAAAACTTGCTGCAAAGACCAAAGAAGACCAGATTAAGACAAAAATACAGTTTGAAGCAAAAGGAAGCTTTGGGAAGAAGAAATATACCTGACTGAGCCCTGGGGCTTCACAAGGAAGAGTACCTATTCCTGGTTGAGGGGAAGACTCTCTACCACTAACAGGGGAAGAAAAAGCGGCGCCTGAACCTTCGCCAATGCCCTAGAAGTATCCAGGGATAGCAACAATTATTAGTAAGCAGATTATAAGAGGAAAACAGGAAGAAAATACCTCCATACCTGAGTTTTTCCCCGAGAAGAAGGAGGTTCATCGATGGAAACCGTCGGGCAAGGAAACACTTGCAAAACCGCTACCTTTGAGGTCACAGGAATCTCAGGGACTATGGGTTCATCACATATTGCCCTTGGCGGTTGGGGTGGTTTGTATAATGGAGAAGGCTGCAATAAATATAAATAAAAGTTAAAATGGAAGCAATGCACAGAAAGTCAATATAAGGATAGTTACTCACCAAATTACTGTCCTCATCCACAAAGTGCAACATAATTCTTGTGGATGGATCAAATTGCGAAGATGAAGTTGCTTCTAGGGCAGAAGGAGAAATCAAAGACTTCAAAGGAGAACCTTGACTAGGTAAGGGGGCAGATACCCCGACCTGGATGAAGATAGAAGAAGAGAAAGGTTCAGGCATTAGCTCCAGAGACTATAAAGTTACCCAAGGTTCGAGAAAGAAGGGAATGCACCTCTGAAGGATTAATCCGGGGAGAAGAGATGCTTGTTTCTTAGGCAAGTGGCGAAGAGACCTCGGGCGGACAGAGCTTTTCCTCTCTTGCAGCATGACTGAAGTAATCATGCTCAGGGTTTTGTGGAAGCAGGAAAGATTATGCAGACATAAACATAAGCTATACCTTAAGTTCTTTGAGGGTGATATTTCGCAATTCTTCAGCCTTTTTGTGCATTTTAGCTCATAATGATTTCTCCTTAGAAGCAACGGTTGGTTTCTTAGATATTTGAGGTCCTATTTTCAAGGAAAACAAGGGTAATTAGATAAAGAGGAAGGGTGGCAATCTGATAAAGAAGAACAAAAACTCACTTGAAGACTTTTGCTTCTTTCTGCCTACCTCAGAAACTGGAGCGGATGAGGCTGAAGATTTGTGAGTTTGGACGGTTCTTGTTCTCTTACTCTTTCTAGTAGGAATTGGTCGTTTAGTCTTGGGTGGGGATGCAGGATCAGACTCTGAGGTCTCGATCACAATCGCTTTCCTTCGCTTAGATACTTGGGTGATGACTTCAGGCGCTCATTCTTCAGCCCTTGAATCTTCTGAAACATCCCCACTTTCTCCAGTTTCTCGTCTTTCAGCCTCTACCGCAGCTCCATGAAGAACTGCTGCATCAGCTGAGTCATCATTGAACTCAATGGGTACCGATTCAACATCCACTTAGGCTGCAAGATCAAGCAAGGTAAAATTTAAAGGGCTTCAGAAGGGATGTAGAATCAAGATAAGAAGAAGAAATACCTACCAGAAGTAACTGATTCTTCTCTTGGATCATCTCCTTCCAATTTTCAAGTTCGCCCGAATTGGGGTATGATTTGAGAGAAAGTTGACTGAAAAGGCGATCGTGAGTTTCTCTCAAGTCTCCTCCATATTTCCTGGTCCATTTGTTTTCCCACCAAGAAGAGAAGAGTGAAGTGCATTCAAAATTAAGAATGATGGACTTTCGGGCAGCCTGACTCATGACTTTAAGACTACGTCGGGCAGCTTGAAAGGTCGCATCGGAAGGAGATGATAAACGAAAGGAAGTGCCACAATGAACAGAGTCGAAGAATGGGACGGGAATGGCTTGCCTAAAGCCTAACTGCCTGCTGCAAAAGTTAGGGTGATACACCTTCAACCCTCGATCATATCGATTGCCCCGAACTCCCTAGGCCATGTCTCTCGGTTGAATACAACTAATAAATTTTTCCCTACAAAAGGAGGTGGCATCTTCCCCAAAAGCATCTTGAAAAGCTTGGTCAGAAAACCAAGGATATCTCCTCAAGACTGACGCGCCCCATTCCAAGTCTGATCGAGTCCTACAAACTTTGAAGAATTGAAAGCAGGCAAAAGTGGAGTGATCGGTAGGAGCAGCTTCAACTAGGATTTGGGCAGGGGCCACACTTTCTGGGAATTCTAAGTTAGCAGCCCGAAACTTTGGGCAGTACCATTGAAGCCATGTTTGTATCATCCATATGGGTCTATTCAGGTTAGTCTTGAATGGCTCGCCTTGAGTCATTTCGAAAAGAAGATGGTAAAGATGAGAAAGAAGGAATGGACCTGTAGCTACATCATTAAAGTTATGAAGAGTTTCCACCAAGGGGATCTATTCAACCTTCACTCATTTGGACTTATTGGGGAAGACATGTTTATTGAGCCAGTATAAGAGGAAATACATGTGCTCTTGATCTTTATCAACATGAGAAGAATCTGCTCCAAAATTCTCCTTTACAAAAGGGATGAATCCCTTGAAGGAGGTCCCGTAACTCTTGAAGGTTGCATCATTATATTCTAAGGAAAGGAAAGAGGCGGATGAACCTAAGCTTTCAGCAATTGAGGGGGGAGCCCAGTCTTGAGTAACATCCACTATCCTGCTCGATGGCCTTAGCCCGAAGACCTGGGCCATATCAAGAACAGTCGGAGACATATGACCCATATGGAAGTCAAAATTGTTTGTGCCCGAATTCCAGAAAAGAAGAGAAGAAGCAAGCAATTCGGGCTTGGGAATAATGGTAGTTTTCGAGAGCATTATCAATTCATAAATACCGTTATTCATCCATTTCTTCTTAAAAGTTGGCTCTAGTTCATCAACCCATTGAGCCCAAACCGGATCATTCATCAAAGAAAAGCCTTGGCGGTATGACGACCACTTGGATGAAGAAATGCCCGACTTAGCCAAAAAGGGATTTGGGGAAAACCAGTTATCCTTGGGCATATTGTCCTTTATCACTGCAGGGACCCAGGAAATCCATGCGGGACCCAACGATTGTACCCAATGCACTTCAAAGAAAAGCTCAGAAAACAAACCTGCCCGAGGGCGATGCAGTTCGTTGAGTAAACGACGCAGAGTGGCGATGCCTTCGCCAGATTCATAAGATAGTTGGATTTGGCTGGATCCTGAAGCCATTTGATGAAGTTTGGAAGAGGAACGGCAAGGAAGACGACAAGGGTAGAAGATGTTGGGCAAAGAGCAGCAGAGAGTTTAAAAGATTTAGAAAAGAAAAACGTCTGGGAAGTTAGGAAATTTTCAATCGCAGAGGAATTTCGTGCTAAGAATGCAGAGGATTCGTGAGTTAGTAGAATGACCGCAGGAAAGTGATGATTATCTTTGAAAAGTGTGCAAATCCCGAGAGAGAGAGAGAGACGTGGGTATTAAACGGGAGCTATTCAATCAATATTGGCGCCTGGAATTCCAGTCTGAATATTGATTGAAGAGGGCACTGTTTGGGTTAAAACTTGAACTTTGGGCTCAAGCAGGAGTTGGCCCAAAATGAGGTCTGAAAAAAGGAAAAGCCCGAAGCCCAGCCAAAGCCCAGAAGGCAGAAAAGGCCTTTCCTGACTAGGTGCATATCATTTGCACCACTTGCTCACCTGCCTAGAGACCAAGTGGTATAGACCAGCCAACTAATCAGCCCAAAAGCACTTTAAAGTGGCAGTACAAGTAAATAGCTGATGAGTCATTACCCTTCAAGCTGTATTCGGGCAAGATTACTGCTACAAGAGGCCAAACCGATGTGTCTATAAAAGAAGAAAGAGAAATCAGAGTTAAGGACACTCAATCAAACAAAAAAATACAAGCACAAACTCTGCTCAAAAGCCAGATTTACTTTCAAACGAAGCTGTAGTCAGCCCAAGCCTTCATCCATTTCGGGATAAACCCTCACCAAAAGCCTTTGTAATAGCTCTGCTACCTTGTCCTAAGCTTGCTGTAGTATCGATTTCTTTCTGCAAACTCAACTCCCTACCTCATTTTCTAAAGCTCTCAAACCCCTTGATAAACCACAAAGATAGGAAGTTGCAAGACGAATCAGCCTTGCCCGACAAGGTTAAACCTTGCCCGACCCTCTTTGTTTTTGTCTTTTCATTCATTAGCCTAGCAATATGTTATATACTTCCAGTTGTATTCAAGTTATTTCTAGTAAGATGATGATTAAAAGACTCTCTTAATTCTTGAATCCAATTTGAATATGTCTTCACAGTTCAAACTAGATCTAAGTTCTAAGCTTTCGGGCATGTAAGATTGATCATTCAAAAGTCCTTGGCCTCAAGGCATAAAAAAGAACCTTATGTGGACTTAACACATCCACGACAAGCTTTGATAACAAGAAGTCTGAAGTTACTTGGGGCGCAAGTGATCGATCTATCTCTTAGTTTTATTTATATTATATTATGATTATAGTAGAACGTTTGAGTATAGAAGGAATTCTGATGGGAAGCCTGAAGGCCTATATCTAAGGCCCTACAAAGGCACCTATTTGGGTTCATTCTGCTTTGGGGGCTCAGATAATCAGAAGTATAATGGTTATAACACTTCTGCAAACAATAAAACAGACATCGTATATTCAAGTACTGGGTTAGTTCTTGATCGGAAGCCTCAAGGCCTACACCTAAGGCCCCACAAAGGCACCTGTCATAACTAACACGGCCTCTTGGGTATATGTACAACTAAAACTCAACATCCATTTTACATCTGCCATGCTAAAGATGGCAGTGGCACGCCTGAGCACTTAAAAGTTAATCTTGATTGTGAGTCTCAAGGCCTATACCTAAGGCCCCACAAAGGCACCTTTCAAAGTTAACTCTGTCATTCTCTTTCAGCCTTGCCCGACAAGCCCGCCAGTGAAGCAGAAGCTTGACAGAAAGCATCAACCGGCGCCTACCTCTCGAGGAGCTGTGTGCTCGTCGGCTATGAGACATCCCCGACGGAAATTCTAGCCACGAACAGAAGTTTGATGGTATGTTGAATTTTAGAATGATTTGATGTACTCAAAGAAAAATATGAAGCAAAATTTTAAAATTTTGTTAAAATAATGGGGCTAAAAAATTAATAATTGGGTTAGATCCAAACCACATGAACCATATCGAACTAATCTGTTCAACATTAATTTGGTTTGGTTTTCCTTTTTGTCAAAACTAAACCAAACCAATATGGACCGTACTTGCTTCTAATAAACATAGCATGGGCCATCAGGCTTACTAAATATGTCTAGCAAGTCGGGTAGCCCATATCGCACTTTCATCTTTTTTTTAGCCTTTTGGCTCCCATTGAGATGTTTTCTGGCATAAATGGCTAAAATTTGGCCTATAGCCTATTGCTGAATATTGTACATGTCGATGTAACTACAGTCTTGAACGTAATCACATTTGGTTAGTTGTGAATTTTACTTGTAGTGTTGCTATATTTAAATTTTCTCAAGTAAAAAAGAAAAGTCGTGATCAATGTGATTGTGCACTTTGTGATTGGCAGAAACCATTATTAAACCCATGGTATCTAGGCCTAATGCTTACTGTTAGATTTTGCAGATGTAGCCCCATTTTCTTAAGACCAACCCACACTTGTACTTGCAACCATATACATATACATATATTCACTTCCACTTTGCCTTTTGATTTCATATATATATATATATATATATAAAGCTAACAACCCTTTTGGATCACAAGCTTCACCAACAAGTTTTGAACAAAAATGCCCCAAAAACAAAAAAATTCAAAAGCAACACAAAATAATGCAGAGGTATTTATGTCATTTTAACAATATTTTTTAATAATTAATTCTTTTTGTACAGTTTATTTATTTATTTAGTACCTCACAATAGGCTAACAATAATGTGATTCAATCAATTGTTCATTAAATATTATTTTCTCTATTTTAAAACACATTCAAAACATCTTAAGAGACGTGTAATGCCGATTATAAAAAAAATATTTCCCACGCGCATAATAATGTGATTAAATTAGTTATTAAATGATTATTATTTTTTTTACAAAATATATTATGTACACTAAGGCGGAGGGTGGTGGGGTTAGCCTTACAATGGGCTAACAATAATGTGATTCAATCAGTTATTTATTAAATATTATTCTTAATGTAAATTCAATAGAATGTAGATGGAAATTGAAAGATCGATTTTATTATGTGAATTCAGCTGCTTTGATTGGTTTGTGAAGGGTTTTTTTCTAGCATAATCTAAGATTATTCATTTACTTCAAATATTTGATTTTCCTTTTGTCAATTCATGCATATAAATATATTTAAAATGCTTAAGACGTGCGTAACACGCCATGATTCAAAAAATACATTATGCACGTGCATGAGCGTGTGCATGAAGGCTAGTATTAAATAGTCATTTTTATTGGTTTGTTTATCGAGGGGGTACCAAAGTTGTTTACTTAACTTTGAAGCAATGGATTATAGAACCAAGGTCTAAAATATCGATATTATCCCGATATTTCCATCGAAGTTTCCGTATTTTTGGACTACCGATATTTCTGATATCATCAATATTTTAGACCTTGATAGGAACTCTATGTGGTACTAAGTCACTCAAGTATCTTGTCATACAATGTATAAAGTGTAAAATATTGTACTAATTCATTATATATAAATGATTATGGTGTGTTTAAACTTCTTTAATTAATTACTACATATTTTCTACGCTCACAATGTTTGTCAACTTGCTATATAATCAACTTAAATTAGTTAAATCCATCATGCAATGCATTTCCTCCCAATTTTTTGTGTTAAACTAATAGATAATTGACTAAATAAACATCCTGCAAAGTTTCAATAAAAATTTCTAAGTTTTTCTTACAATTTCTGTGGTTTTTATTCAATTTTTATCGATATCGATAATATCCCGATATTTCCATTGAAATTTCCGTATTTTTGGACTACCGATAGTTTCAATAAAAATTTCTAAGTTTTTCTTACAATTTCCGTGGTTTTTATTCAATTTTTATCGATATCGATAATATCCCGATATTTCCATTAAAATTTCCATATTTTTGGACTACCAATATTTCTGATATCATCGATATTTTAGACCTTGTATAGAACCAGATGGGGCTTATGATTCATGGGACAAAAACCTTTTTTGCGGGGAAAATCCCACTTCTGTGCCTATTTTTTTATGAAATTTAAATTCTTTTTATTAATTGATGAATCCATATTATACCATCTATTTTACCCTATTTTCAATTATAGTTTATTGGTTATTTTGGTAGAACTTTGATACTTTGTTATGTATTTTCAATATAAGACATTCGACATCCTCTGGAGCAAAAACTGATTAAACAGATGAATTTTGGAGTGATTCAAATTGAGGATGTTAGTGAGTGTTTCAAGATGATTGTATTAAAATTCCAGAGTTTTCTACCACGCCGTTTGACCGTGGCAATGAAATAAAGACTCAGCGCGCAACTTTTCCAGATTGACGTTTCTAGACCTTTTTAGTATTTTGGAGGTCAAGATTGCATATTTTGAGGAAGATTCATTATGAGGATTTGTAGGGGACGTCTTCAGCTTTCAAAGGAGACATTCTGGGACCAAATCGAAGTTGATTTGGTTGGTCAAAAGTCTGATTTTCTGAGAAGTCTGAATTTTAATTTAAACAGGAAACCTTTTATTTCCTAGTTATCTTATTCTATTATGTTTCCTAGTTTTTAGAAGACATTTTCTAGGTAGGATTTTATTTTTTTAATAGTATAAATAAGGTTATTTAGCCACTAGAAATGAGAACACATCAATACTTTGCTAGGCTTGGAGAGATTTTGACAATTCAAGTTTATTTTCAAGGTGTTTTCTATCTATGTTCTTAATAATATTTTGTTTTATGATTGTTGGTAACTAGTTTTGTTTGCTAGGGCAAGGCCACGAGCCTTAGCAAAAATATGTAGCTTCTTTTCAACTTACTTATGATATTATGCATGTAAGTTTTGAATTATTAATCACTGGTTTAAACTATCTAATTGTCTTAATGATTGGCCACCATTAGGATATTTAGAAAAGTAATTCGATGCAATTTTGGCTAAGGGCCGTCCCTGGAATTGACTAAGGTTTCTTGTGGTTAATATGTGCAACTTCTTAGGATGAATGACACGTCTTAAGGGTTATATGGTTTTTCAAAAGGATTTCAGAAAAACATGTTCACAATTCGATTTGGATGCCACAGACGAGTTGCATGTTAAATATATGTTCTATGTTGGAGGTTCCAAGTAGGGCATACTTTAAGAAAACCTAACCTTCAAAATATGTATGGATAATTCATAAGTAATTAGAAGAAGTACGTAGGATTGTTAAGGTGACGGCGGAACCCAATGCTTAAATAGATTTTCAAAACTATTTTCTTTTGTTCTCTTTAATTTGCCAATTTATTTAATTGTTTTTAATTAAATTCGTTTTTAATATTTTAGGTCATAAGATCAACCTCTTCCAAACTTTGTTTTCAAATAATTAATTAAGATTTGGTTTTAACATAAATTATTCATTCAATCCATGTGGAAATGACCTTGCTTGAACTACTAAACTACAATTACCTTATTCTCTTGCAAGTATAAGTACTTTTATCCCTACTTTTGCAGGTGGTAAAAATCTTATCAAGAAATTGGCGCTGTTGTCGGGGATTGTTTTAAATAATTTGTGTTTATCATATTCTTAGTTAATTATTTTTGTACATAACTTTTTATTTTTATATTTTTAGGTTATAACTTGATTTTGAGAGTAGTACAACCAGGACCGTCATTATGGGTTTCATTAGCAGAACAGGGGTTTTGTGGATTTCAACCAACAAGTTTGTGCTCTTTGTAATACGCATGATATTTTGCGGTGTCCTAAGAGAGAATATTTTCTAGCATATGTGCAAGAGCATGTTAATATGAGGAACGAATCACAAAAGCGTTGGAATGATCCCAATTATGATTTCTACACCCCACGGTTGAATGAGTATCTTACTTTTATGCAAGCAAGTAATCAACAACTTTTTTAACAGCCTAATGTCCCACAAAAACTTTTGGTGGAGGATTAACTCTCCAAATTGGCAGAATCAACTAAGTTGCACATTAAAAGAAGCAATGGAGAATTTCAGATCATTAGTGCTTTGACTGAAGAGCCTAAGGAGCAAGATGGACATTTTGCACAAAAGAATATTGAACAACAAAAGGAGGAAGCCAATTTTTCTAATCAAACCGTAGCTAGCCCACAAGATTCGGAGGAATGCTCCACAATTCAAGACGTAAACTGCGGGACAAGCTATGTTGATCGAAAGGTGATGGTGCATATTTTCATATATTTTTATTATATATTTTCTTTGGATTTTGTATATATGAATGGGTTAAATGCACTAATTTATATTGTTTTAATTTATAGGCAATCAATACAGGAGTTATGTGAAAAATGAGTTTTTTTGAGTGTCTAGAGTAATTTCAATGGAGCAAGAGGCTAATTAATTGCACCAAGGCATATGTGTTACAACAAGAAGATGAGACTGCAACGATTTTGGAAATCAAATGGACATGGGAGTGCTATTCAATGGAATTTAGGAGAGAACTTAATTAATAGTTTTATTATTTCCGTTTATTTTTTAATTCTTAAATAAGGACATAAAGTCCATTAGGATTAGTAATTAGTATGCTTTTAATTGCCTTTAAGCACTTGCTTGCCGTTTGTTTTATATAAGGAGATCCTTCTTCTTATCATATGGGGGTCAACCACCAAAATAAAACCACAAAGAACATTTCACAAAGTGGGGCTGCGTCAAGGTTGCGGCAAAGAGGAGAGCTATTTTGGACTTCTTCTTTGCTAGGGCTACGATGTAGCCTAATTATGAATACTTAATTGTCTTTGTGACATTGTTATTGTCATGTTTTTCTTCTTTATTGAGTATCTTTTGCTATTCGTAATGCGCTTGATTTTTATTTAGATGCTTGATCACCATCTAGGTTTAAATTAGGTTGATTTGATGCAAATTAGAGTAGATGCTATACTTAACTTGGGTTTAGCTTCTTGCAATTGATACCATAACCACCTATTTGTAGATGCCATACAATTAGGGTTTGTGTGATTTTCCAGCGATTTCCATATAGCTTAATGGGTTCTTACTTGTTTAAATTCATCTAGATGCCATAGAGGGTTAACATGTAAGAATACTTTTGATGAAACCAGATACCATAGCCGTCGAATAATTTAGGGAAAATCGATCATCAATATTGGGGAACTACTTGAGCATAACATATTAAGGGAATTAAGTAGAATTGGTTACGGTGAATTCGGATGCCCTAGGTGTAATTTTTCTTATGTTTTTAAATTTATTATTTCATGCATTTTATTTTTAGGCTTTGTTTAATTTTCATTTTAAGTCAAAATATCATATCTTTTCCGTTAAAGCTTCTCCATTATAATTTGTTTCAATTTAGTTAGTAGTATTTTTAGAATCAAATCAATCTTTGTGGGACGATATCCGTGCTTCAAAGCTATACTATCATTTGATTCGTATACTTACGAGTACTAAAATTCGAGACTTAATGAGATAATTTTGGTTATCTAATTTTCACAACAAGTTTCTGGCACCGTTGCCGGGATCGAATTTGATTCTATTCCTTACTTAATTGGATTGTTACATTTTTTTAGTTGGTTTAGCTTTAGTGTGTATTTTTAGTTTTTTTTTTCAGTAAAAAAATTATTCTCCTAAGTCTCTTGTTAGCTTACCCATTTGTTTATTGTTTTTGCAGAAAGCTGGAGCCACCTAACCATGTTGCCTGTCAGAAATTCAAGTTTGGAGGTAGATTGTCATCTACATCTCACTTGTCGCTTCTCCTTTAAACCCAGGAAGTTTCTTTGTAACATCCCACATCGTCCAAGGCAGTGGATCCTATAAGCTTTATATGTATATTCTCATCTCTACCTAGCACGAGGCTTTTTGGGAGCTCACTGGCTTTGGGTTCCATTGGAACTCCGAAGTTAAGCGAGTTCGCACGAGAGCAATCCCATGATGGGTGATCCACTGGGAAGTTCTCGTGTGAGTTCCCAGAAGCAAAACCGTGAAGGCGTGGTCGGGGCCCAAAGCAGACAATATCGTGCTATGGTGGAGTCAAGCCCTGGATGTGGTGGGAGCCTGAGTCGGGATGTGACATTCTTTGTCCAAGAGCTTTACTCATTTATTTTTCTTTTTATATACCTTTGTTGTCTTATCTTTTTTTTTTGTCTTCTTCATTTTAGTTAATATATACATATATATATATAAATTTTGCAAAATTCAAAAATATTTTATTTTTCTTTGAGCCTTGTTTTTATTGGCTACTTTCCAATTCAATTATGAGATTATGTCTTAATTTTCTCATAACTTTCAAGAAATTTATGCTTGGCATTAGTTCTTTACATTATCTTTGTTTAAACTATTTTTTCTTATGATCATGACTTGGAAAAACAAATGCACATAGCGTTGGTGTGAAACTAGAGCATGATTTAACGCTTCATATGTGAATTGAGTGAGCTTATGTAATCCTTGTGAGCTTTTGAGCCTATTATGGATTGAACCATTATGCATCAATCTCATTATTCTTGTGCGTATGATCTCGTTTGTACATGTATCTCTAGAACTTGCTTTATACCTTTCATTGCATTCATCAATTCATGTAAAATCTTGGAAATGATATAGGCAATTTTTTTTCCTTTCGTTTGAGCCTTTCTAGCCAACCCTTATGATTATTTTCCCTAGTTAGCCCTATTGAGCCTTTATATAAGCCTTTTTGTTCTTAAACCTAAATATTCCTTACCTAGCCTTATAAAATTTATCCTACCCTTCTAAAGGAGTTGTAGAGCAATTAAAAAACAAAGAGAGTTCAACATTGTTCATGGTTATTGGTTAATGAAGCAAAATAGTGACAACAACAACAACAACAACAACAAAGCCTTTTCCCACTAAGTGGGGTCGGCTATATGAATCCTAGAACGCCATTGCGCTCGGTTTTGTGTCATGTCCTCCGTTAGATCCAAGTACTCTAAGTCTTTTCTTAGAGTCTCTTCCAAAGTTTTCCTAGGTCTTCCTCTACCCCTTTAGCCCTGAACCTCTGTCCCGTAGTCACATCTTCGAACCAGAGCGTCAGTCGGCCTTCTTTGCACATGTCCAAATCATCGGAGCCGATTTTCTCTCATATTTCCTACAATTTCGGCTACTCCTACTTTACCTCGGATATCCTCATTTCCAATCTTATCCTTTATCGTGTGCCCACACATCCCACGAAGCATCCTCATCTCCGCTACACCCATTTTGTGTACGTGTTGATGCTTCACCGCCCAACATTCTGTGCCATACAACATCGCTGGCCTTATTGCCGTCCTATAAAATTTTCCCTTGAGCTTCAGTGGCCTACGACGGTCACACAACACGCCGGATGCACTCTTACACTTCATCCATCCAGCTCGTAATCTATGGTTGAGATCTCCGTCTAATTCTCCGTGCTCTTGCAAGATAGATCCTAGGTAGCGAAAACGGTCGCTTTTTGTGATCTTCGCTAGATTGCTCCGGTCATTAGTGTGGATAAGTATATAAATGGATAGAGATAGGAAAGCAAACACAAGATGTACGTGGTTCACCCAGATTGGCTACGTCCACGGAATAGAAGAGTTCTCATTAATTGTGAAGGGTTTACACAAGTACATAGGTTCAAGCTCTCCTTTAGTGAGTACAAGTGAATGATTTAGTACAAATGACATTAGGAAATATTGTGGGAGAATGATCTCGTAATCACGAAACTTCTAAGTATCGGAGTGTGTTGTCGTCTTGACTTGCCTTATCTGTCTCATAGGTAGATGTGGCATCTTCTCTGAAAGTACTCTTCCTCCATCCAGGGGTGGTATCTTTAACTGGTGGAGATGCACAAGGTAATGTATCAATTTCACTTGAAGCTTACTTGTAGTCTCAGGCTTGGTCAAGCGCGATACAAACCATGTAGTAGGAGTCCCCTAAGTCGCCGAGCTAGGGGGTCTGCTGAAAGAGGTGACAGACAAGGTAAGCAATCAGAGCTCCGACTGATTGTTCACCTTCTCCCCATCTTGCAGCAGCATGAAGGATAAAGAGAAGAAAAATGAGAAGAGATGATATGAGATACTTTTGCTTTTGAAGAAGTAACTTTCCACAAGCTTATTCTTGAACTGAGCTGGAGGGTTTTCTGGTTTCCTCCAGAGTATAAGGCCGACTGAAGAATTTGAGGGTCAAAACAAGTCCATCAAATCTAGAGTACGTTCCACCCTGCTGATATGGGATACTTTTGCTTTTGACAGAGTAATGGATGTATCGGCACGTGTGCTGTTACGCTTGTCTCCACATGCTTCCTTGTATCCTTCGCACTTGCCCTATCTGTTCCTCAAGCAGATGCGGAATCTTCCCTGGAAACATAAGATGTTGAAGATGAGTACTCGAGAGCAATGCCAGGTAAGTAATCAGGTAAGGGGTTCCAGGCAGTCAGTTCCTGGCTGGAAGCTTGATTCCAAGTGCTGACTGATTGCTCTCTTTCTCTTTGTCTTGCAGGTAAAAACAAGGCCAAAGGAAAAGACAGGGAAAAAGCATGATATGGGATACTCTTGCTTTTAACCCTGATGATATGAGATATTCTTGCTCTAGTATAGCTTGTTTGCAGAGGTATTATCGGGGGGAAAGAAAGCTGAATATTTCGAAAGGCTTCGTTGGGAGTGCCCTCTCAGATATGATGAAGGGTTGAGCATTTTTGCAGGTCTGCCTGTCCGTTGGGGATGGAGGTCGACATATATAGGAGTCTCCCTAACAACAAGTAGTAATGCTATTCCTTTACCCTGCTTGGTCATAGCACGGTAGTGGGAGCTGCCAGTTTCACATGTTTTAACTCTGTCAGAGCACTTTAAAAAAGTGGTCTGTGGTATCTGGCTCTCGAGATTCGGAGAACGATGCCTCTTCGATTTTTGAGAAAGCAATATTGCTGGGGGTCTGGCTCTCGAGATTCGGAGAGCAGTGTCTCTTCCATTTTTGAGGAAGTAATCATGTTGGGAGTCTGGCTCTCGAGATTCGGAGGGCGGTGCCTCTTCGATTTTGGAGCAAGCAATCCTGTTGGGAGTGTTGTCTCGAATGTGAGTAAAGGTTGGGCATGTTTGCTAGTCTACCTTGCCACGAAGCACAAAGGTTGACACACAGGGACTTTCCAATTATCCAGCAATGGTACTGTTCCTTTACCCTCTCTTCGCTTTTGAGAAAGTAGTCATGTTGGGAGTCTGGCTCTCGAGATTCGGAGGACGGTGCCTCTTCGATTTTGGAGCAAGCAATCTTGTTGGGAGTGTTTTCTCGAATGTGAGTAAAGGTTGGGCATGTTTGCTAGTCTACCTTGCCACGAAGCACAGAGGTTGACACACAGGGACTTTCCAATTATCCAGCAGTGGTACTGTTCCTTTACCCTTGTGGGTAATAATATGGTAGCTAGACCTTCAAAATTTATGTGTCTAAACGTTGTTAGTGCTGTTTCTTTGCTATTCTTTTACCTTTCTTGGTCAGAGCGATGTAGTAGGAGCTGCAAGCTTCACGTGCTCAACTTTGGCAGAGAACTTTGGCAAAGTTATCTGTGGTACCCATGAGCTATTGTTGCGTGTGGGAAGTGGGTGATTGAACAGTAAGATTCATGTGCTTTCTACTTCACCAGAAGTCTTCGACAGAATGCCCATAATTTCTGCAAAGCTGAGTGTGCGTGTGACAGGTGCTGACAAGGCTAGAAAAGTAGGTGCCTCTTCGATTTCTGAGATCGGCCCTCGTGGTCTCTGAGCAGCCCAGCTTTTGAGAAAGCGAGTGTCTCTTCGATTGATTCGGAGAACGATGCCTCATCGATTTTTGAGAAAGCAATCATGCTGGGGGTCTGGCTCTCGAAGATTCGGGGAGCAGTGTCTCTTCGATTTTTGAGAAAGTAATCACGTTGGGAGTCTGGCTCTCGAGATTCGGAGGGCGGTGCCTCTTCGATTTTGGAGCAAGCAATCTTGTTGGGAGTGTTTTCTCGAATGTGAGTAAAGGTTGGGCATGTTTGCTAGTCTACCTTGCCACGAAGCACAGAGGTTGACACACAGGGACTTTCCAATTATCCAGCAATGGTACTGTTCCTTTACCCTCTCTTCGATTTTTAAGAAAGTAGTCATGTTGGGAGTCTGGCTCTCGAGATTCGGAGGACGGTGCCTCTTCGATTTTGGAGCAAGCAATCTTATTGGGAGTGTTTTCTCGAATGTGAGTAAAGGTTGGGCATGTTTGCTAGTCTACCTTGCCACGAAGCACAGAGGTTGACACACAGGGACTTTCCAATTATCCAGCAGTGGTACTGTTCCTTTACCCTTGTGGGTAATAATATGGTAGCTAGACCTTCAAAATTTATGGGTCTAAACTTTGTTAGTGCTGGTTCTTTGCTATTCTTTTACCCTTCTTGGTCAGAGCGATGTAGTGGGAACTGCAAGCTTCACGTGCTCAACTTTGGCAGAGAACTTTGGCAAAGTTATCTGTGGTACCCATGAGCTATTGTTGCGTGTGGGAAGTGGGTGATTGAACAGTAAGATTCATGTGTTTTCTACTTCCCCAGAAGTATTCGACAGAATGCCCATAATTTCCGCAAAGCTGAGTGTGCGTGTGACGGGTGCTGACAAGGCTGGAAAAGTAGGTGCCTCTTCGATTTCTGAGATCGGCCTTCGTGGTCTCTGGGGAGCCCAGCTTTTGAGAAAGCGAGCGCCTCTTCGATTTCTGAGATCGGCCTTCGTGGTCTTTGAGCAGCCCAACTTTTGAGAAAGCAAACGCCTCTTCGATTTCTGAGATCAACCCTCGTGATCTCTAAGCAGCCCAGTTTTTGAGAAAGCAAACGCCTCTTCGATTTCTGAGCAGGCGCCTCTTCGATTTCTGAAGCTCCGTCGAGTGCAGATTTTTATAGAGGCTGGCATTAAGTTCCAAAGCACACTTGAATCTCCACCAGTAGAAGCTTCATTCTTGCACTTCTAAGATCTTGATTTGTCCGACCTCTTCTCTCTTCAACACCTTTGAAAATGTCTGGCCCCTCCGACCGTCGTTTTGACTTGAACCTTGTTGAAGAGGCAGCCCCGCCTTCTCCAGACAACATATGGCGCCCATCCTTCGTCTCCCCTACTGGTCCTCTTACCGTTGGGGATTCCGTGATGAAGAATGATATGACCGCTGCGGTGGTGGCCAGGAACCTTCTCACTCCCAAAGATAACAAACTACTTTCCAAACGGTCTGATGAGTTAGCTGTTAAGGATTCGCTGGCTCTCAGTGTTCAGTGTGCAGGTTCTGTGTCTAATATGGCCCAACGCCTATTTGCTCGAACCCGCCAAGTTGAATCATTGGCGGCTGAAGTGATGAGTCTCAAACAGGAGATTAGAGGGCTCAAGCATGAGAATAAACAGTTGCACCGGCTCGCACATGACTATGCTACAAACATGAAGAGGAAGCTTGACCAGATGAAGGAAACTGATGGTCAGGTTTTACTTGATCATCAGAGATTTGTGGGTTTGTTCCAAAGGCATTTATTGCCTTCGTCTTCTGGGGCTGTACCGCGTAATGAAGCTCCGAATGATCAACCTCTGATGCCTCCTCCTTCTAGGGTTCTGTCCAGTACTGAGGCTCCAAATGATCCCCCTCCGGTGCCTTCTCTTTCTGGGGCTCTACCGACTGCTGAGACTTCTCCTAAGCAACCTTTGTGAAGGCTCCGTCTTGTGTGTTTATTTTGACTCATGTATATGTACATATTTGTAGCTGATCGGGGATATCAATAAATAAGCTTTCCTTCATTTCAACGTATTGTGTTAAATACACCAAAGCCTTCTTCGCTAAGTTCTTTGAATTTTCTTTTGTTGAAGCTTGTATGTTGAAGCTTTCTGAGTGGAGCATGTAGGTTGGGGTAGTGTTCCCTTAATTTCCCGAGTGAGGAAAACTTCTCGGTTGGAAACTTGGAAAATCCAAGTCACTGAGTGGGATCGGCTATATGAATCTTAGAACGCCATTGTGCTCGATCCTGTGTCATGTCCTTTGTTAGATCCAAGTACTCTAAGTCTTTTCTTAGAGTCTCTTCCAAAGTTTTCCTAGGTCTTCCTCTACCCCTTCGGCCCTGAACCTCTGTCCCATAGTCGCATCTTCTAATCGGAGCGTCAGTAGGCCTTCTTTGCACATGTCCAAACCCCCGTAACCGATTTTCTCTCATCTTTCCTTCAATTTCGGCTACAGGCAAAATAGTGAATGAGAAAAAAAAAAAAAAGTTGAAAAAAAATTGTTATGCCGTGGAAAAAACAGAGGAAAAAAAATAAAAAAGTACGGCTAGTTTATATAAATAAAAAAATGATGATCTTATGTTCTAAATGCTTCAAATGCTTTACAGTACAGTTGGATCTCTCCTGTGTGAAGAAATTCTGTAATGCTCTACGATTTCTTTGGACTTTGTTTTTCCATTCCATTTCTTGTTTAGCCACTTAACCCTTAGCATTAGTACAACCTTGTGAAAGACTTTTTGATCCAAGAAATTACGTGATATTGATAGCGAGCTAGGTGGACAAGCAAGCATATGGCGAGATGTACAATGATGATTTTAAGAAGCTTGAAATTGCATTGACATGGCTATTACACACACTACACTCCAGGTTGGTTCGATTCAAATTTGGTTAACTCTTGGATAATGTCTTGAACTATTCTTGCTTATTTCTTGAAAATTATCTCATGGTTGGTGTTATCTTAAATATTAAACTTTGGGAAGTTAGCTATTAATTTGTTTTTGTTGAGTCTTTGTGTTTTCTTTTGTTTGGCTCGAGGACAGCAAAATCTAAGTTTGGTGTAGGAACTGAGGAGCCATCTGCCTGTTGTTCACACCTAAGAAAGGAAACATCATATGATGATCTTGAACTTTCCACAGATCCCATTGCTACCCAAGTCTATATGTCACACATTCTCTTTCAAGAGGCTGCAAAGCAACCCACAGCTGCAGGAAAGCTTCGAAACTGACAGTGCAACCGCATAGCCCTTTACACTTGAGAAAATTCATGTGGAGTCCTGCAAGAAGGCTAAAATCTACAAGAAAAAGAAGAAGCTTAATGGCAGCCCAATTCTTCGTCAAGAAATTCGACCAATAAAAAAATTATGGGTGTTAAATATAAGGTTTAAGTCAGTTCGACACAGACATCAACCTATTTGTAAAAGCCCCTATTTGCTTACAAAAATTCATTCACACGGAAGGGTGGATATCAAAGATTCAACCAATGAATTTAAATGCACAATTCAAGTCAATCCTTACCTACCATTGTCCTATGATACTGCAAAAGAGTGGTTGATTTTAAAAGGACAAGTAACGTGATCATCAGTTCCTCTACGTCTAGCTATAGACGTTCACTAAAACGTTAATTAGGAGGCAACCCAATTTTTCGAAACTCTTTTCTTTTTATTTCCATTCATTTTATTTTCTTGCTTTTATTCTTTATCACAAAAAAATAAAAATAAATAAATAAAATTGAAAAACACAAAAGTAGTCATTTTTTTAGTTAATCAGTATTTTATTTTGGGTTTATCCTAGTTAGATTTTTAATATGTGATCTTTGCAGGTTGCATTTGGAGACAATTTAGCCCTAGATATCCACTGAGCGGGCAAATTCAACTGAATTATGCATTCAGCAGCATTCATCATCAACGAAAAGTGCAGAAATTAATCCAATGCAGAAACATGCACATGCAGAGTTCCAGAAATACTCAGAGTGGGGTTGGTGATGAAGCCCTTTTTGCATTGCTTGGCACCCCATCTCACTCAACCACTCCCTTGCATTTTATTTAAAATATTATTACAGACAAGTTTGGTGGTGGGATCGAAGCAACACAGAAGGGTGCATGATCCATTTGGTGCAACGTTTAGCTCAAGATTCATCACATTTATTCAGGGCAGCATGCATACAAAAGAGAAACAAAAATACATGAGTATAATGGAAATAGGACAGCGACCACATTGGATGTAGAGAAACTGATTCAACTCCTAGCACAAATCTGGGATGCATGCACCAAAAAATTGAATCACAAATCCAAGGACTATGTTCAACAGATGTATATCGAAAACTAAGTTTTCGGGGTTAAGGCTTATACCTGTAATTCTGACCGTGAGGATTTTGAGATGTCTGCTACTTGGTTCCCTTTGGATTTGTGCACCCGTGCCAATTCTGTCTCTGCGGATCTTCTTCTAACCACGAATTGGATCTGCATCAAACCCAACTCACATGCATGATGAGTCCAGAGTCTTTTTCAGAATAAATAAAATCCGAAGTTTGGGGGTTGCAGGTTGTAGTTTGAATATGAGATACGATTTTGGACAAAATGGCAATGGTGGCAAGGCTAGAAAGTAGAGATGGGATGAAGGTTAGAGATAAGGAGTTTTCACGGCTCTGGGCTCGAGGTGAAATGCTGGAGAGAGATGGAGACCCTCTCAACGATAGATTTTTCAGTTTGATCATCACATGAGGTGGTATATCACGTATCCCTATATAAATTATGGATTATGTGTGTTAAAAGGTTAATAACTTAAAAATTAAAATTTTCCACCACCGTATAAAAGCATGTGATGTACCATCCGTATTCCCATAAGAACTAAAAATTTCTCCCTCTCAACGGCTACGGTGTGAAAAATGAGGAAATGAGCAATGGAATGCTGAGAGCTTAAATGGGTTTTCTACCAGCACGTGTGGCTTCATCACTGTTGTCCGTGCGTGTTTCGTGTGTGCCAGCAAACTGGAAGGTTGCGGGTTCGACTCTCCAAAGCACTGAGATGGTCATTTCTTTTTCATTATTTTTCCAGTGCATGTTCTCCCTGCACGAGGTTACCACTTCGAATCCAAGTGCCTCTGTTTTCCTTTCTTTCTTCATTTTTCTATTTTATAATTTCTTATTTGTTTTTTTTTAATTTTTGTTTGTTTGCTTATTTATTTTTAGTTTTTATTAGTTTTCTATGGCAGTCTTATTCATTTGAGTTCTTTTTATAGTTTTATTTTATTTTTGTCATGTTTATTTTTCACACTTTGACAATAATGTGTGTCACATCTCGACCCAGGCACCCAACCCATTCCGAGCTCGACTCCGCCGTAGCACGATATTGTCCGCTTTGGGCCCCGACCACGTCCTCACGGTTTTATTTTTGGGAATTCACACGAGAACTTCCCAGTGGGTCACCCATCCTGGGAATGCTCTCGTCCAAACTCGCTTAACTTCAGAGTTCGGATGGAACCCGAAGCCAGTGAGTTCCCAAAAGACATCGTGCTATGTAGAGATGAGAATATATATATATATATATATATATAAGGCTTACAAGATCCACTCCCCTGGGCGATGTGGGATGTCAAAATCCACCCCCCTTAGGGGCCCGACGTCCTCATCGGCACACTTCCAGCCAGGAATTGGCTCTGATACCAAATTGTCACATCCCGGCTCGGGCCCCCACCACATCCCGGGCTCGATTCCGCCGTAGCACGATATTATCTGTTTTGAGCTTCGACCACGCCCTTATGGTTTTGTTTTTAGGAACTCACACGAGAACTTCCCAGTGGGTCACCCAAACTCACTTAACTTCAGAGTTCCGATGGAACCCGAAGCCAGTGAATTCCCAAAAGGTCTCGTTCTAGGTAGAGATGGGAATATACATATAAGGCTTAAATGATCCACTCCCCTGGGCGATGTGGGATGTCACAATGTGTGATTTAAGTTTTGGGTGTGGGAAATAAGAATTTTTAGGTTTTTAATTTTTGAGTCGATTAAAAAAAAATTCATTCTTTTTAAGTTAATATCCATAGAATATTTTAAACGTTAGAACAAATGGACATGGTGAAGGTTAATCCCATAATAGAGTATTTTCTATTTATCGTTGCTTAGACACTAATTCATGAGTTATACTTTGAAATTTTGCACATTCACATCAAAATGGTTTGTGGGGAGTGAGATTGAAACACTTACTATTAGTCTAAGTTTATTTCTTATTTTTTTTTGTTTTAAGTAAAATAAAGGTTAGCACTTGTTATGAATAAAGTAATAATTGTTCCACCCGAGGTTTTACTTAGTCACCGAGCCAGTCATGCCTGATCATCAGTGATTATCGCGTCAAACGATAGAGTTTTGGCATAGGGCATGGTGGTTAGTTGATTTCATAGCCTTTTTAGCTCGAGTTAGTAAGTCCTTAGGGGTGTTCTACACCTAGTGCCCTAAAGCCTTAGTGGTTTGGGAGTCATTGACCTAAAGCTCGTTACATGGGTTGGATCGAAAGCTTAAGGGAACTGGCATTGCACGACCACCACTGTTACTAGAAAATAAAATATATATATATATATATATATATATATATAAGTTATTATGTGTGCTGACACACCCCGACCTGGAATGTTCATTAGGACTCCAAATCGAGATGTGCTGGCCGACACCTGGAAGGTGACGAAGCCATAAAGTGTGATGATGTGAAAAAAAAAGTGAATAAATTTAAACCTAAGAGTGCCTAAATACCAGAGTGCGCTGGTGAGAGGGAATGAACCCACTTCACATGTGACATTAAAGCATAAGTAAGTACAGTAGAGTGGATAAGGATTATACCCTTAGAAGTAACCAACTATCCTGAGATTTGCCAAGAATCCTCGTCGATACGAACTTTCAGCAAATTAAACCTGGAGGGGCGCAAAACAGAAAGTGTGAGTGGGTAAAAACAAAGCTTTTCAAAAACCATTTCAATTATTAAAGGTAGTAACCCCTCGCCGTAAAATTTGTATAATTTCCCAGAAATAAAATATATACATTGTTGATGCACAAAATCAGTGAGGACTTTGGTACAAACAGAAAATGTTAAGTTTGTGACCTTCACTAGATTGCTCCGGTCACTAGTGTGGATAAGTATGTAAATGGATAGAGACATGGAAGCAAACACAAGATCTACGTGGTTCACCCAGATTGGCTACGTCCACGAAGTAGAGGAGTTCTCATTAATTGTGAAGGGTTTATACAAGTACATAGGTTCAAGCTCTCCTTTAGTGAGTACTAGTGAATGATTTAGTACAAATGACATTAGGAAATATTGTGAGAGAATGATCTCTATTTATAGAAGAGAGTTTCTAGTTTCATTCTGACATTGACATGTGTCATGTTGTGATTAGCTTCTGATGTTGACATGTGTCGCGCTATGATTGGCTTCTGATGTCGA
Organism: Malus domestica; assembly: GCF_042453785.1. Taxonomy (NCBI): domain Eukaryota; kingdom Viridiplantae; phylum Streptophyta; class Magnoliopsida; order Rosales; family Rosaceae; genus Malus; species Malus domestica. The sequence goes on from NC_091675.1 coordinate 26,695,823, forward strand.
CACGTGTCGCACTGTAATTGGCCTTCTGGTTGAAGGGAAACTCTTCTGGGTCCTTGACGGTATAACGTTAACCGGTGCTCAGTAGTTTTGGGATTGGTCAAGTATGGTACAAACGGTGCTCCCCTAAGTTCTCGAGTGAGGGAAACTCCTCGGTTGGGGACTTGCAAGATCCAAGTCATTGAGTAATCACGAAACTTCTAAGTACCGAAGTGTGGTATCATTTTCACTTCCCTTATCTGTCTTATATGTAGATGTGGCATCTTTTTTTAAAGTACTTTTCCTCCATCCAGGGGTGGTATCTTTAACCGATGAAGATGCACAAGGTAATGTATCAATTTCACTTGAAGCTTACTTGTAGTTTCGGGCTTGGTCAAGTGCGATACAAACCCTATAGTAGGAGTACCCCAAGTCACCGAGCTAGGAGATTTGCCGAATGAGGTAACATACAAGGTAAGCAATCAGACTTCCAAGCAAGCAACTTGGATCGGAGGTTCGACTTCGGCTTCCGGTTGATTGTTCTCATTCTCCTTGTGTCGTAAACAGCAACAAGGATAAGGAGAAGCAAATGGAGAAAAGATGATATGAGATACTTTTGCTTTTGAAGAAGTAACTTTCCACAAGCTTATTCTTGAACTGGGATGAAGGGTTTTCTGGTTTCCTCCAGAGTATAAGGCCGACTCAAGAATTTGAAGGTCAAAACAAGTCCATCAAATCTAGAGTACGTTCCACCCTGATGATATGGGATACTTTTGCTGTTGACAAAGTAGTGGATGTATCAACACGTGTTCTGTTACGCTTGTCTCCACATGCTTCATTGTATCCTTCTCACTTGCACTATCTGTTCCTCAGGCAGATGTGGTAACTTCTCTGGAAGCATAAGATGTTGAAGATCAGTACTCGAGAGCAATGCCAGGTAAGTAATCAGGCAAGGGGTTCCAGGCAGTCAGTTATTGACTGGAAGCTTGATTCCAAGTGCTGACTGATTACTCTCTTTCTCCTTGTCTTGCAGGTAAGAACAAGGCCAAAGGAAAAGACAGGGAAAAAAATATGATATGGGATACTCTTGCTTTTAACCCTCATGATATGAGATGCTTTTGCTCTGGTGTGGCTTGTTTGCAGAGGTATTATCGGGGGAAAAAAAAGCTGAGTATTTCGAAAGACTCTGCTGAGAGTGCCCTCTCGGATGTGAAGAAAAGTTGAGCATTTTTTATTTATTTGCAGGTCTGCCTGGCTGTGGAGGATGGAGGTCGACATATATAGGAGTTTCCCTAACAACAAGTAATAGTGTTATTCCTTTACCCTTCTTGGTCATAGCAATGTAGTGTGAGCTGCAAGCTTCACGTGTTTTAAATTTGTCAAAGCACTTTGAAAAAGTGATCTGTGGTATCTGGAAAGCTGATGTTGCATGTGAAGGTTGCAGACAAGCTTTATGCAAAGAAATCTGGTTCTCGAAGTTCGGAGAGCGGTGCCTCTTTGATTTTCGAACAAGCAATCTTGTCGGGGATCTGGCTCTCAAGATTCAGAAAACGGTGCCTCTTTGATTTTTTGAGAAAGAAATCCTATTGGGAGTCTGACTCTTGAGATTCAGAGAGCAGTGTCTCTTCGATTTTTAAGAAAGTAATCCTGTTGGGAGTCTGGCTCTCGAGATTTGGAGGTCGGTGCCTCTTCGATTTTTGAGCACGTAATCTTGTTGGGAGTCTGGCTCTCGAGATTCGGATAGTAGTGCTGCTTCGATTTTTGAGAAAACAATCTTGTTGGGAGTCTGACTCTTGAGATTCGGAGAGCAATGTCTCTTCGATTTTTGAGAAAGTAATCATGTTGGGAGTCTGGCTCTCGAGATTTGGAGAGCTGTGCCTCTTCGATTTTTGAGCAAGCAATCTTGTTGGGAGTATTTTCTCGAATATGAGTAAAGGTTGGGCATTTTTGTCAGTCTGCCTTGCCACGGAGAACGGAGGTTGACACACATTGGGAGTTTCTAGTTATCAAGTAATGGTGCTGTTCCTATACCCTTGTGGGTAATAATAGGGTAGCTGGACCTTCAAAATTTATGTGTCTAAACTTTGTCAGAGATCTTTGGCAAAGTTATCTGTGGTACCCGAGGAGCTGATGTTGCGTGTGGAAAGTGGTGCCTCTTCGGAATCCGGAGAGTGGTGCTTCTTCAATTTTTGCACCAACGACCTTGTTGCCCTTTCTTTTATAAGGGCACCAATTATGTGCAAGAAGTACATTCAGAGAGTTATTGCTTGTAGGAATTTTCCCCTTACTTCAGAGATTTATTGCACCTCATTTCTCCTTCATCATTTCTAAGAATGTCTGACCCATCCGACCGTCGTTTTAACTTGAACTTTGGTGAAGAGGCAGTCATGCCTTCTCAAGACAACATATGGCACCTATCATTCTTATCCCCTACTGGTCCTCTTACCGTTGGGGACTCTGTGATGAAGAATGATATGACTGCTGCGGTGGTGGCCATGAACATTCTCACTCTCAAAGATAACAGATTACTTTCCAAATGGTTTGATGAGTTGGCTGTTAAGGATTCTCTGGCTCTCAGTGTTCAGTGTGCAGGTTCTGTGTCTAATATGGCCCAAAACCTATTTGCTCGAACCCGCCAAGTTGAATAATTGGCAGCTGAAGTGATAAGTCTCAAACAGGAGATCAGAGGGCTCAAGCATGAGAATAAACAGTTGCACAGGCTTGCACATGACTATGCTACAAACATGAAGAGGAAGCTCGACCAGCTGCATGAATCTGATGGTAAGATTTTACTTGATCATCAGAGGTTTGTGGATTTGTTCCAAAGGCATTTATTGCCTTCGTCTTCTAGAGCTGTACCGCGTAATGAAGCTCCAAATGATCAACCTTCGGTGCTTCCTCCTTCTGGGGTTCTGCCTAGTACTGAGGCTCCGAATAATCACATTATGTGCCTCCTCTTTCTGGGGCTATGCCGATTGCTGAGACTTATCCTGAGCAACCTTTGTGAAGGCTCTCTCTTGTTTGTTTATTTTGATTCATGTATATGTACATATTTGTAACTTATCGGAGATATCAATAAACAAGCTTTGCTTTATTTCAACGTATTGTGTTAAATACACCAAGGCCTTCTTCACTAAGTTCTTTGAATTTTTCCTTTTGTTGAAGCTTGTATGTTAAAGCTTTGTGAGTGAAGCATGTAGGTTGAGGTAGTGCTCCCTTAATTTCCCGAGTGAGGAAAACTTCTCGTTTGGAGACTTGAAAAATCTAAGTCACTGAGTGGTTGTGAGACTTCCGAGTATCAAGGTGCAGTAGCATATGGTAGGAGTCCCCCAAGTCTCTGGTCGAGGGAGTTGACGAATGAGACATTTCCTTTCTAAGTGGTAGCCCAAAACTCATTCTTCATATATATTTGTTATGAAAGTTATTAGGTCCAACGAAGAGGAGGCTTAGGCAAATTTTTTTTTTCGAATTTTTTTTCTTCGAATTTTTGAATGAAGTGTTCTAGTGCTAGGAACGCAAAAGACTCATAAGAAGTTGTCTGAATTCCCTCTTCTTTAAATATTTGCCGAATGGCTTGTGTGACAAAAGATCTCAAGCGATTGATAGTCAAAACATTTGTAGTGTGTATGCCTTCTTATGATAGCATTTCCTTCAGTACCCAGTCCTCCACTTTGAAAGAGTGAGGCTTGGCCCCATATCATAATAGTCAACGGTATGTTCACCCCTGGTTGTTTTGATACGAACTTTTATCCCTCTTGTTGTAATGGGCTTGCTGAAAGTAAAAATCCTTCATCTTACCAAGAGACAGATACATTTGGTGACTTAGGGAGTAGCTAAATGAGGCAAGAGATGATGCAATGGGTGTCTGAATGGCCAATATCTCCTCACTTGGTAGAACTTGACTTCCACTTCCCATTTGTTGATAGGGGTTAACCATATGGGGGTTCCCTTGGTATGTCCTTGCTTCGGCGGAGGCGTGGTTGTAAGCCTGTGCCATCACCTCAGAATAAGTCTTCCAAGTGTTGGCATTGATCATGTACTTGAAGAAACAATCATGTAGGCCTGCCGTGAAGGCCTTAAGGGCGGTCTTGTCATCTACCTCAGTGCAACGAGAATACTCATAGCTGAAGCGACCCGCATACTCTCGTAGTGACTCATCCGATTCCTGGCGAATAATGTACAAGTCATCTGCAGAATGCAAGTGATCTGTCTGGAAGATGTGATGAGAGACAAACAGTTTCCTTAATTCCTCAAATGAGTCTACTGTCTCAGGTGGAAGACGGTAATACCAATTTAAAGCTCCGCCAGAGAGGGTGGAGGGGAAGAGAAAACATCGCTCTTCGTCGGTGTGCATCCGATATGCCATGGTAGACTCAAAGAGGTTAAGGTGTTCAATTGGGTTCTCCCTTCCAATATAGAGTTGTAAACCAAGCTTTTGTTTTGTCTTCGCTTGAAGGGGGTGTCGAGGATCATTTTTATGAAAGGGCCATGCCTGGGTTGGTTCCAGTCAAGTATCTCGGCCTGACGTTCGGCCTTCAACTTGTTCACTTCCTCAATGAGCTGTAGGACAAGGGGGTCCTGAGTGGAGTCATGTACCACTGGAATTTTTGTAAGTCTCCATCGCCTCTTGGAAGTAGGAAAGTTTGAGCAAGGGCATGTGGTTTTTTCTTGGACTCGCTGTACTGACTTCTAGGGCGAGTCTGTCGGAATACCTCAGAGTCCCCGTACTTTCATGTTCCTTTGGGACCTGTCGTTCCTTCCCTAGATTGGCAGCTGGCTTGGGTCGTGGAAGGAGATTGAGTATTTCAGAAACCCTTGGGTCATTGATCTTTGAGCATATGTGGAGGGGATTCTCTCGACGTTGCTTTAGGAAGTCTCGGCAGTCACGATAAACAACTTTCGATCCTTCCAACCCTTCTGCAATGAGGTGTCTTCCTCCACTTCTTCTACTTCAGGTCGAAGCATCTGGGCTGAAAGAAGTCTCATGTTGATCAATGTTTTAATGATTAGCTCGCTCCTCATCAGGGATACCCATGTTGAAGGGAGGTGACCCTCCGTGTTGGGGGGCACCCAAATAATGGTTGATGTCCACAGGGGCAACGAGCTCGCGTATTTGAGTACGCCTAGTTTCATGGAGCGTCTCAAAGAGCTTCTCATACTGCTCCTGGAAGACCTCATTCTTCATAACTATCTTGTTGTTCTGAGCTTCTAGCTCATCAACTTTAGCTTGAAGAGCAACCCTCTTTCCTTCATTCTTTTGTTGCTTCGCACTAGGTGCAATAGGGGTGTTATTCTGAGTGTTGTGGCTTCCTTCGCTCCCCATGTTGGAGAGGGATGCCTGGTTAAAAGAGAGTGTACGAATGGTGGAAACTAGCTTAACAAAGCTGAAGAGAGTGGGAATAAGTGTTGTTTCCACATACGGCGCCAAATGTTGATGCACAAAATCAGTGAGGACTTTGGTACAACAGAAAATGTTAAGTTTGTGACATTCGCTATATTGCTCCGGTCACTAGTGTGGATAAGTATGTAAATGGATAGAGACAGGGAAGCAAACACAAGATGTACGTGGTTCACCCAGATTGGCTACGTCCACGGAGTAGAAGAGTTCTCATTAATTGTGAAGGATTTATACAAGTACATAGGTTCAAGCTCTCCTTTAGTGAGTACTAGTGAATGATTTAGTACAAATAACATTAGGAAATATTGTTAGAAAATGATCTATATTTATAGAAGAGAATTTCTAGTTTCATTCTGACATTGACACGTGTCATGTTGTGATTAGCTTCTGATGTTGACACGTGTCGCGCTATGATTGGCTTCTGATGTCAACACGTGTCGCGCTGTGATTGGCCTCATGGTTGGAGGGAAACTCTTCTGGGTCCTTGACGGTACAACGCTGACCGGTGCTCAGTAGTTTTGGGATTGGTCAAGTATGGTACAAACATATATATATCGAAACCATACTTGAAATAGCAAAATCCACATATATGCCATGTCAAATATCTCAGCATCACTAATGAGTAAACTAGGTGAAGTAAATCAATGAAAGTAATATGTCAACCGAATCCACCTATTGTGGCCCGCACGGCTGAACCTATAGCTCATCAAGTATACCTGCACACAAGTCGGAACCACCTATAGTGGTATGTATGACAGGCATGGGTGTAAATAAATACACTCAGGTGCTACGATCACGTGAAGACTGTGCGAATAATCGTGGGTCATCTACGAGTCGGAACCACCTATAGTGGTCAGTATGACAAGCATGTGCACCTAACTTGGATCTAAGGTGAGCATGCGGTACGTGAGGAGAACATCACGTGAAGGCCTGTGCCCTGGCCACGACCGGGAGCATTAACACCGGGGTACAAGTTTATGAGCTCTCAATGCATCTTAACATACTCATCAACTCACATTAACAATCTATAACTCACCTGGTACTTACCTGAGCGTCCACAGCGTCAAATCACAATATGCATACTATACTAACTCATAATTTCAATATAAATCATGAGGCATGGCATTTCAAAACATAATTCCATTTAAACGATTTTTTTGGGAAAAATACCAAGCATACATACATATACTGAAAACAAAAGCCCACTCACCTGGAGTTCACACTACAACTCCCTAGCACAACCATAGAGGCATCACGAACTATTGGCGCCTAGAACAATTATCAAATCACAACTCAGAATTCTTATCAATAAAATATGTAACTTACATAACACACATCCCTACGTAGTTCAATTTGGAAGATCCACATCACGGATTTCCGATCCCTGACTTCCAAAGATCCACAATATACTTCTAGAACAACATCCTAAAGTTCCATTACGATCCAATAGTCGGATCTCCGCCAATTGCTAAAACCAAGTGGCGGTTAACATTTTATTTTATGAACTTACAAATCCAATTTGGGAAGATCTGTATATCGGATTCCCGATCCGTAAGTTCCTATGGTCCTCAAATATTACGTACTATAACATATTAAAGTTTGGTAACGATCCCACGGTTGGATCGTCGATTCATATAATGACCTATTAACGTAACATAGATAATTTAGGTTCCAACAATCAACCTACGTCATACAATTACCAAAACTGAGCTCAAGGAATCTAATTTAGCCTAAGAATAACATCGACAGCCCCCTGGCCACGTGCTGCTGTGGGTGCCGGTCGACTGCCCCGACTTGCCGGAAAATCTAACTATTTCAAAAAATTACCAAAATTTAGAGGAATGAAAATCTCAATGATTAGAGTAAAATTTATACCTGTGGCCAAGTCTAATTTGGCCGGGAAAAACTCCAATTTTACTAAAACCCGTCGAAAACCCTAAATTAGGTGGCTTTCGATTCGACTTCTCTGGTGCTTCGCCGCTCCAACCAAAGCTTGGAACTTGTTCCTAAGTTCAAGAGAAGTCGACCCATGGTAGTGGTCGACGAAGTTTGCTTCCAGAATGACGGATCACTGCCATGAGACCCTCGGCGCCACCATACATAGTCTTCCCAATTTCTGGACAAATTAAGTCGAGTTTGGTAGAGAAATAGAGATGGGAGGTCTCTGAGTTGGTTCATGGTGATGTATGGCTACAAATCGTCGGAAAAACCGACAAAAACTGTCGGAGAAGAGAAGCAGAACTAGGTCTGTAATCAGGTCGTGGAACTGAAACGGGTCAAAGAGAAATGGTCTCTAATCCCCTGTTCTCTCCTTCCCTCCTTGGCCCTCTCTTCTCTCCTCCCAATTGGGCATCTTCTCCTTCTCTCCTTCCCTGATTCGCCACACATTCCCCCACTTCTCTCCCGAAACCCTTCCTTCTTTCTCTTCTATTTTTGATTGGTTAGCCCTTAATCCCTTATTTCTTTTCCTTTCTTTTCCCAACTCAGCCACACACATGTGGCTTAACCATTTAATAATATAAATAATATAATTAAAATAGTGATTTCCTCAATATACCTTCAGATTCGTAACTCCGCAACTCTTTAACCGTAGCTCCAAATTCACCTCTGCTCGCGTCTACACGTTCGCATCATCGTAAAGTTTAGGAATACACTAAAGGATTAATTTATACACCTCACTATACGTTGATCAATGAAAGTTAAGACCCTCTCTTCTAAGGGCATTTTCGTAAAATTACACTTTTAAAATTTGTAAAAACATAAAATTAGGGACGAGTCGTCACAATCTACCCATCTTAAAAAAAACTTTCGTCCCCGAAATTTGAAATCACTAGTTATACATAAAAATGCTCCGAAGGATCGTAAGAAAATATACACATAAAGAAGAAATCAAACTAGAGCGGTTGCATAAAAGAGAATGTCATTCCGTCGCGATTGAAGTGCAGTGATTCCTCTTTTATGCCTCCAAGCTCAAACTTTCCTTCTTGTTCAGTACCATGCCAAAATATAATATTTTATCAAAACATAGGGTCCAAAAATAGATGTATAAATATAACATCAGAATATGTATGTAGTGAAGTAAAGTTAAAATAGTTGCACTGAAATAAAAAACAAGCATAAAAGATTTTTTACAAAAGCACTCGTAGCGTAACGTACTTCGAAAATAAGCATGTATTATCTTTGGGTCAAGCCCAAACAAAAAATAACTACTTAAATAAATAAATACAAATACTAACGTAGAACGACCTACTTGCTTACTTGCTTAACGAATCCAACGAATAAATTATTGATATTACGGTTTGCAGCTCGCAATACGGACAACTCACTGTTGTCTCGATAAGCAAGTAACAATTCCCGAGGGTGCAATATTACCATCTTGCCCCTCATTGGGAAATACACATACACGCCTCGATTGTGCTCATTCACTACCTTCCTAGGCAACATCATTAATAACATAAAATTTTCTACATCACAAATTCAATCATTCAAATACTTGTTTGCAATACTCTTCTGTAAATCACAAGTTGCGCATACAATATTTATACTATTTCTCAAATGATGCCATACTTCTAATCAGGAATGTAACCGTAGTAACCCATAACTCTAGCAAAAGTAAGCGTCTACCAAATATGCACTATGCATAAGGTCTTTGTATGTCAACTCCAAAGGTAACATAGCTAACCCAAAATTGTAACCGTGGTTACAAGCAACTAAAATAGAGATAATGGTATGTTGCAACCAAGCTAATGGTGGAACGAACAAGATGCAATTCGTCCACTAAGGTCTAAGTAACTTGTTTCAGGCTAATCGTTAGTCTAGGGGTAGAAATATGATACTAACAACATCTAATACTCATAATCTTCATAAAGACTTCCAAAGGCTTGGAAGTGAAACATGTAGCACGATGAAATATAAATACACCAAGATAATAATCTTGTCGGGTTTTTGTTGCCTGAACTTGTATAGAAGTCTAGAAATAGCTTTCTCATAATGCCATTACCCTCTGGACGCAATTAGAAAAACTATGGTTGTCCATGAAGTTTGAACTCCATATCCTCAAAATCCTCTCAACGTTAATCAAAAGCGTGGTGTATCTAGAATGAAGATTCTCTTCAAACACATCAAAGGGAGCCTCAATTTTATTCCTTTCTTACCTCTACATTTGATCATGTCACAACCAGTGGCGGATCCAAGATTTCAACTTAGGGTGGTCCCAATATAAATGCCAAAGTCAAAGACAAAGACAAAGACAAAGAGATGCATGCCACAAATAGACTGACAAATAAAAAACTATCTTCCTATGAGAGGCAAAAGCAGCACCTGTTCTACACGTGTTTTTTACCGTGGCTAGAAAAATAAGAAACTATCTTTTGAGTCACCAATCACCCCCACACCTCTGCAACTAAAACTCAATTCTAATGAAGTTTCAATCTTACTGTTAACATTTCTAGCTAAGCACCTTGGTTGTATAACTTGTATTCAAGGTTGAGACTTGTTCGATGCTTCAAAACATACTCCAAAATCACAGTTTTATGCAGTAATGTCAATTACTTGTTAGTAATCACACTGTTGAAACTTAATTGTATGCGGTATGAACTAAATTGAAGAAAAACTGACACATGTTTGGGTTATATGATGCAAAAGAACAAATGCAATATATCCTGTATACGGCTACATCATGCTTTAATAGAGATGCAAACAGACTCAACTCAATATTAACAAACAAACTCTTTACACTTGGACTTTGATCCAACACAGTTGATTTCCCAACCTATCTTCCTCTAAATTCGCTAATTCCAAGAATGCAAACAGACTCAACTCAATCGAAAAAACACTTGTAAAGCATCCAGTTTCATGGAAAATGTAACTCTATTCACTCCAAGAATGCAAATTCTACATGCACAAATAAGTGAACACAGCTAACACAGAATCAAGACTCAATTTTCACAATTTATAACATCAAAGTTTAAACCTTTTCACAAAAATCATTCGAATTGCCCTCTCAAATTCTCAATCACACAAAATATCATCTACAACTACATACGAAAAAAGCAACAGATTATTTAATGGACAGAGTCAAAGAGAGTACAAACCTCTTTGACCAAGAAGAAGATGAGCAACCTCCAGAGTCCAAACCAAAGCTTTACACGGAGAAAAAATGCAGAGCAGCAGAAGGGTTACAGATTGATGCCATGCAGAGTCCGAACCAGCCTCATATGTCGTCGCCCGTTGGTGCAAGTTGTAGAGAGTGCAGAGAGTTGATCGATGTTGTAAGGAACAGAAGCGAGGTGAGCGACGGATGATTAGGTATCCGTAAGGTGAAGGTTCTGTCGTGTGAAGGAACTGATCCTCTACCGTGTGAAGGTTCTCACGTGAGGTGAGTGAGTTTTTAAATGTTTTTTTAATGACTTGGCTCAAAACGACGTCGTTTTGGCCAAGTCATTTTAAAAAAAAATTTGGCTTTCTTCTTCCTTATCCGGTTTTGCACAGAGTGCAGCAGCCATGGCTGCTGTTCTTCTCCATCACTACCCAGACTTGGGTGGTCCTTGAAGATCTTCACAGCTATTTTTCCGAGCTTCGGGTGGTCCCGAGACCACCTCGGTCCCTTAATAGATCCGCCCCTGGTCACAACAAGAACTTCTTGATCATATCACATGGAGAAGTTAACAACGTCCCACTTCTATCTTAATTGCCATCACAAGTGTTTTATTGTTGAAATTCCAACGCCCATTTTCAGAAATGAAATAATCACCAATACTTAAAGAATTGAAGCTGGAAGAATACGACTTCCCACTTAAATAAAGCTACCACCAATTGAAATACTACATAAGCATAACCTTGGTTCGACATCAAGATTATTGATTTTCACATTCACTACCCATACAAAATACCTCATATTGAGAGCGTATAATGATACTCGAATTCTCTAACTACAATAGGATAGAACAAGTTGAAAATGATCAAGGATAGCTATGTCCTTTTACTGCCGCCATGAAAACTTAGCTCATTCCAAGAGTAAATGTATTTAGGAAATTCTAAGGTTGATAAGGATTTTACACCCGTTCTCCATAGAGAAATGTCATTTGATTTTCAGGCAAAGGTGGTAAATGTCGACTCGAAGTCATAAATGAGATGGCTCATTCTAAACAATTCTACACATTGGAAATATAGATGATAATCCGTCATGTTGCCTCTGCACAACTGAAACATCCAAAGATACGTCGTCATGAATCTCCCAGAAGATCAACATCATTGAAGAATGTAAAGCAATGGTGAACTGAGACAATAATTTTCTTACCAGAACTTTATTCATATCCAACTTTTCAAAACAAGCTAACTTTTCTCAGCCAAAAAGTGAAGAAGGATATTGTAGCCGAGGATTCACTGACAAATTGTCGATAAAATTGACAAAACCAAGAATATCTCGAATTCACAACCCTTTGAGAAAATGTCAACTTTTTTCCGTTACAAGCTTTTAGGAGAAATAAAATAATCTCATCCATTGTGATCACATCTCCCAAGAAGAGTATCAATTTAATCAAATTTTACAATCAAGGAATCTAGTATATAGCTGACCAACAGAGCTTAGAGAAATTGGTTTCACCGTCGAGGTAATTAAGAAGGTCACCGATAAGATCATTATATATTCGTCAGACCATGGAGGCAACTCAGATTAAAAAGATCAGTCAACTAGACCATTAGTTCGTAGTATGGTTTAAATGGTTCCTAATCGCCACCCAATTGATGCGTAAAATAAGTTAACACACAAAATTAAACCCTCTTTTTGACAATTGTAGTATAGATGTAAGTAGGGTATCGTTCTAGGCCGGGGATTAGGAGGGATTGCTAATCTATCCTAAATTAATTTAAAAATATTAAACAAGACTCAATGATACAAAACTAGGCTAAAAACTCTAATAACTCGAAACACACTTAGGATGACTCAAAATAATGAAAATGATCTGATTAGACACTAGGAATTGAAATGGACGGAAATTGAATTAAAAGACTAACAACAATGAAAACTAACTAAATAATATAATTTAATAATGGATGGGTGTTTGGTTTTGATGAAAAGTAAATTAAACTTAATTAAATTACAGAATTGACAAAAACATAAAATTAAGGTAAAATGATAAATGACGGATTAGCTAGAGGGTTCTTCTCCACACATGACACATATGCAACCTAAATTGATTTTCAGTTGTTCTTTCAATAAATTGTGAATCTCAATACTCCAGATTAACCGTGAACAGCACTTTTTTAATCTTCAAGTTTTCCTTAAGTTATTGAATTGGACGGAAAAACGCATACAACAATTCAAAACATTCTTCAAAAGTCCCCTACGTGAAAAGCACAATAGCGATACAATCAAAGATCATTAAACTTTGTGAAAACTATAAGCATTGACGAGGCATTCGTAACTATGAAAAGCATGATACTCTTGCCAAGAATTTACTTAACGTGATTGTGACTAGCAACCTTTACTACTTGTGAAAATAAGTTCATAACGATTAGGTGAAATTCACTTATATTCTAGCATCAAATTCATGCATGTAAATTAAGCGTGCACTCTCAACCAACATACACAAATCAGTTTTTATACGAACGGATAAGTAAATTGAAATCACAACTTATGAAATCACAACCGAAGGTAATCAATTCATATTACAAATATATCCATGACTTTGAATTAACCTCTAGCCAAAATAAATTTAATTACACATTATTAAAAATAGAAATAAAATAGGAGTTTGGAAAGATTAAACCGAAAGAAGGGATCTGCTGCGTTCTGCTGCCAAATGGCAGCCTCTGCCTCCTCTTCCGTCCATCTCCGCACCAAATCTCTCTTATCTCTCTTCCACGCTGCCCACGCTGCCCAAGGGCAACCCTCCTCACTGACCTCTCTCACGTGTCCAGCTCCCACACCTTTCACACTTCTCCCCCTTTTCACGCTGCTTCGCGTGTCACGCTGCCTTTTCTTTCTGGCAGCAAGGCTGCCTTCTTTCCTTGTCAGTCCTCCTTCCTTTTTCACGTTTTTTTCTCTGGCCTGCGTCTCTGCGAGCTGCCAAGAGGCAGCTCCCTCTCTCCCCTCTGTCTTCGTCTCTACATACCTCCGATTTTCTTTTTATTTCCTCGGATCCCGTCTTTTCTTTCCTTCCGCTGCCCTAGCTGCCAGCTGCCATGTTTGGATTCCTTCCTTTTAATTATGCCGTGTCCCTCTTCCAGTTTTCTGCCTTCTTTTTCCTACTTTGACTCCCCCAGCGTGCTGTCCACTTTGACTTGCTGTCCTCCCCGCACTCCTCTCTTGGATTCCCTTTATTTTATTCTTCTTTCTTCTCTTCCTTTGCAAACATCATAATAATGAGAGGGACAAACATTGTTTATAAAATGTAAATTAGTATTATCATGTGACAATAAAGGGTAAATTTGCATAACAGATCCTATAAACACAAAAATAACGTAAATAGCTCAAAAATATAAGGAACTAACCAAGAAAAGACGAGTGAATTCGAAGTAAAAATATATATAAATATGATCCGATCACCAATCAAGTTGCCAAAATCTAGGTACAAACCTAGGGTTTAGTCTTTCACTTTAGCAAAATGTTTGAAGTTCCCTAAGTAAATGTTTGATTGAGTAATTCCCTACTCAATATGCTTTAGTAACTAAATTCTTCCAAATGGTAGAAATTACTCGAAAGGACGCAAGGAAACTAGTGAATATGAGAAAGTATATTGATGATAATATCTCAGGTAAGGCTTTGGAATATGACGCCTGAATGTACGTCCTCACAACGTACCATAATATTTCCTTTCACCATGCCACGTGCTAATAGGTCTTTACAGCTTTCTCGATACTCAGATCACTCTAACAGTGAGAAATTAACTCGTACTTCGACTCTCCTATCTACCTGTGGAAGTGATCCAGAAGGTGGCTAGCCAAAGAGATTCTAGCACAAGGGTATCACTTCCAGATACTAGCATGTCTCTGGTATTAGAAATCATACCACATGAATACTGGTTAACAGTTCATGGATATCGGACGATATCGTCAATTAGTACCACCACTATAGGCTAATTACAGACTAAAGCCCGTTTGGGTGATGGTTTTTAGACAAGTGATAAGGAATTGGTGCATAAGTAAGTATAGTAGAATGGATAAGGATTATACTCACCATCTCAAAGATTTTGCACCACTCATCCACTATCTAAGAGTGCTTAAATACCAGAGTGCACTGGTGAGCAGGAATAAACCCGCTTCACAAGTGACATTAGAGCATAAGTACAGTAGAGTGGATAAAGATTATACCTTTAAGAGTAACCACCTATCCTGAGATTTGCCAAGAATCCTCGTCGTTACGAACTTTTAGCAAATTAAACCTGGAGAGGCGCAAAACAGAAAGCGTGAGTGGGCAAAAACAAAGCTTTTCAAAAACCATTTCAATTATTAAAGGTAATAACCCCTCGCTGTAAAACCTGTATAATTTCCCAGAAATATAATATATACATATATCAAAACCATACTCGAAATAGCAAAATCCACATATATGCCATGCCAAATATCTCAGCATCAATAACGAGTAAACCAGGTGAAGTAAATCAATGAAAGTAATATGTCAGCCGGATCCACCAATTGTGGCATGTACGACTGAACCTAAGCTCATCAAGTATACCTGCACATAAGTCGAAACCACCTATAATGTTCTGTATGACAGGCCTGGGTGTAAATAAATACGCTCAAGTGCTACGATCACTTGAAGACTGTGCGAATAATCGTAGGTCACCTACGAGTCGGAACCATCTATAGTGGTCTGTATGACAGGTTTGTGCACCTAACTTGGATCCAAGGTGAGCGTGCGGTACGGGAGGTCAACATCACGTGAAGGCCTGTGCCCTAGCCACGGGCGGGAGCACTAACACCGAGATGCGGGTTTAGGAGCTCTCAATGCATCTCAACATACTCATCAACTCACATTAACAATCAATAACTCACTTGATACTTACCTGAGCGTCTACAACGTCAAATCACAATATGCATACTATACTAACTCATAATTTCAGTATAAATCATGAGGCATGGCATTTCAAAACATAATTCCATTTAAACGCATTTTTTGGGAAAAATACCAAGCATACATATATATACTGAAAACACAAGTCCACTTACCTAGAGTTCACGCTACAACTCCCTAGCACAACCACAGAGGCATCACGAACGATTGGCGCCTAGAACAATTATCAAATCACAACTTAGAATTCTTAGCAATAAAATATGTAACTTACATAACACACATCCCTACGTAGTTCGATTCGAAAGATCCGCATTACGGATTTCCGATGCTTTACTTCCAAAGATCCACAATATACTTCTAGAACAACATCCTAAAGTTCCATTACGATCCAACGGTCGAATCTCCGCCAATTGCTAAAACCAAGTGGCGGTTAATATTTTATTTTATGACTTACAAATCCAATTCGGGAAGATCCATATTTCCAATCCCCGATCCGTAAGTTCCTATGGTCCTCAAATATTACATACTATAACATATTAAAGTTTGGTGACGTTCCAACGGTCGGATCGTCGATTAATATAATGACCTATTAACGTAACGTAGAGAATTTAGGTTCCAAAAATCAACCTACGTCATACAATTACCAAAACTGAGCTCAAGGAATCTAATTTAGCCTAAGAATAACATCGACGGCCCCTTGGCCACGCGCCGCTGTGGGTGGTGGTCAGCAACCCCGACTCGCCGGAAAATCCAACTATTTCCAAAAATTACCAAAATTTAGAGGAATGAAGATCTTAATGAGTAGAGTAAACTTTACACCTGCGGCCAAGTCTAATTTGGTCGGGGAAAGCTCCAATTTTACTAAAACCCGTCAAAAACCCTAAGTTAGGTGGCCTTCGATTCGACTTCTCCGGTGCTTCGCCACTCCAACCAAAGCTTGGGACTTGCTCCTAGGTTTAAGAGAAGTTGACCCATGGTAGTGGTCGACGGAGTTTGCTTCCAGAATGGTGGATCACTGCCATTAGACCCTCGGCGCCACCATACATAGTCTTCCCAATTTCTGGACAAATTAAGTTGGGTTTGGTAGAAAAATGGAGATGGGAGGTCTCTGAGTTGGTTCATGGTGATGTATGGCTACAAATCGTCGGAAAAATCGACGAAAACTGTAGCAGAAGAGAAGCGGAACCGGGTCTGTAATCGAGTCGTGGAACTGAAATAGGTTGAAGAGAAAAGGTCTCTAATCCCCTGTTCTCTCATTCTCTCCTTGGCCCTCTCTTCTCTCTTCCCAATTGGGCATCTTCTCCTTCTCTCCTTCCCTGATTCGCCACACCTTCCCCCCACTTCTCTCTCGAAACCTTTCCTTCTTTCTCTTCTATATTTGATTGGTTAGCCCTCAATCCCTCCTTTCTTTTCCCAACTCAGCCACACACATGTGGCTTAACCATTTAATAATATAAATAATATAATTAAAAATAGTGATTTCCTCAAAATACCTTCGGATTCGTAACTCCGCAACTCTTTAACCGTAGCTCCAAATTCACCTCCGCTTGCGTCTACACGTTCGTATCATCGTAAACTTTAGGAATACGCTAAAGGATTAATTCATACACCTCACTATACATTGATCAACGAAAGTCAAGACCCTCGCCTCTAAGGGAATTTTCGTAAAATAACGCTTTTAAAATTTGTAAAAACATAAAATCAGGGACAGGTTGTCACATGTGAAGTGTGGAATAAAAAGGACGAAACATAGGATTTTAATCAAGTCTCCTTAGCCATATTGGTTCACTTTACACCAAAAGAAGTTCATGAATTCTTTTCTAATTGATTCTAAATGGCTTAGACTCTATAGTGGGATTAGTTGGAACTTTTGAAAAATGTTCTGATTTTTAATGTTTTCTATGGATGACAACTTGAAGGTGAAAATTTTGTCTTAGTTAATTTTTGTTTAAGTTTCTAGTTTGCTAGTTTTTATTTTTTTCTTGAGGACAAGCAACAAGCTAAGTTTGGGGGTATTTGATGAATCCATATTATACCATATATTTTACCCTATTCCTAGTTATAGTTTAATGGTTATTTTGGTAGAACTTTGATACTTTGTTATGTATTTTGAATGTAGGACATTCGACTTCCTCTGGAGCAAAAAGTGATCAAATGGATGAATTTTGGAGTGATTTTAATTGGATGATGTTCGTGAGTGTTTCAAGATGATTGTGTCAAAATTTCAGAGCTTTCTACCAAGCTGTTTGACTGTGGCAATGAAATAAAGACTCAGCGCGCAGTTTTCCAGATTGACGTTTTTGGACGTTTTGGGCACTTTGGAGGTCAATATGGCATATTTTGAGGACGATTTTTTTCTGAGGATTTGTAGGGGACATCTTCAGCTTTCAAAAGAGACATTCTGGGACGAAATCAGAGTTGATTTGTTTGGTTAAAGGTCTGATTTTCTGAGAAGTTCGAATTTCAATTTAAATAGGAAACCTTTTATTTCCTAGTTATCTTATTCTATTATGTTTCCTAGTTTTTAGAAGACCTTTTCTAGGTAGGATTTTATTTTGTAGTAGTATAAAAAAGGTTATTTAGCCGTTAGAAAGGAGAATGCATCAATACTTTGCTAGGCTTGGAGAGTTTTTGACGATTCAAATTTATTTTCAAGGTGTTTTCTATCCATGTTCTTAATAATATTTTATTTTATGATTGTTAGTAACTAGTTGCGTTTGCTAGGGCGAGGCCATGAGTCTTAGCAAGAATATGTAGTTTCTTTTCAATTTACTTATGATATCATGCATGCAAGTTTTGAATTATTAATCATCGGTTTAAACTATCTAATTGTCTTGATGATTGGCCACCATTAGGATATTTAGAAAAGTAATTCGATGCAATTTTGGCGGAGGGTTGTCCCTAGAATTAACTAAGACTTCTTGTGGTTAATATGTGTAATTTCTTAGGATGGACGACACGTTTTAAGGGTTATATGGTTTTTCAAAAGGATTTCACAAAACTTAATGAGTCTTGCATGTTCACATTTGATTTGGACGCCACGAACGGGTTGCATTTTAGATATACGTTCTATGTTGGAGGTTCCAAGTAGGGAATACTTTAGGAAAACCTAACCTTCAAAATATGCATGGGTAATTCATAAGTAATTGGAAGAATTACATAGGATTATTAAGGTGACGGTGGAACCTTAGTGCTTAAATAGATTTTTAAAACTATTTTCTTTTGTTCTCTTTACTTTGTCAATTTATTTAATTATTTTTAATTAAATTCGTTTTTAATATTTTAGGTCATAAAATCAACCTCTTCCAAACTTTGTTTTCAAATAATTAATTAAGATTTGATTTTAACGTAAATTATTTATTCAATCCATGTGGAAAACAACCTTGCTTGATCTACTATACTACAATTACCTTATACTCTTGTAAGTATTTTAAGTATTTTTATCCCTATTTTTACAACAACAACAACAACAAAGCCTTTTCCCACTAAGTGGGGTCGGCTATATGAATCCTAGAACGCCATTGCGCTCGGTTTTGTGTCATGTCCTCCGTTAGATCCAAGTACTCTAAGTCTTTTCTTAGGGTCTCTTCCAAAGTTTTCCTAGGTCTTCCTCTATCCCTTCGGCCCTGAACCTCTGTCCCGTGGTCACATCTTCGAACCGGAGCGTCAGTAGGCCTTCTTTGCACATGTCCAAACCACCGTAACCCATTTTCTCTCCTCTTTCCTTCAATTTCGGCTACTCCTACTTTACCTCGGATATCCTCATTCCTAATCTTATCCTTTCTCGTGTGCCCACACATCCAACGAAGCATCCTCATCTCCACTACACCTACGTGTTGATGCTTCACCGCCCAACATTCTATGCCATACAGCATTGCCGGCCTTATTGTCGTCCTATAAAATTTTTCCTTGAGCTTCAGTGGCCTACGACAGTCACACAACACGCCGGATGCACTCTTCCACTTCATCCATCCAGCTTGTATTCTATGGGTGATATCTCCATCAAATTCTCCGTTCTTTTGCAAGATAAATCCTAGGTAGCGAAAACGGTCACTCTTTGGTAGTTCCTGATCTCCGATCCTCACCCCTAACTCATTTTGGCCTCCGTTTGCACTGAACTTGCACTCCATATATTCTGTCTTTGATCGGCTTAGGCGAGGACCTTTAGATTCCAACACTTCTCTCCAAAGGTTAAGCTTCGCGTTTACCCCTTCCTGTGTTTCATCTATCAACACTATATCGTTTGCGAAAAGCATACACCAAAGAATATCATCTTAAATATTAAGTTTGTGATCTTCGCTAGATTGATCCGGTCATTAGTGTGGATAAGTATGTAAATGGATAGAGACAGGAAGCAAGCACAAGATGTACGTGGTTCACCCAGATTGGCTACGTCCACGAAGTAAAGGAGTTCTCATTAATTGTGAAGGGTTTACACAGTATATAGGTTCAAGCTTTCCTTTAGTGAGTACAAGTGAATGATTTAGTACAAATGACATTAGGAAATATTGTGGAAGAATGATCTCGTAATCACGAAACTTTTAAGTACCGAAGTGTGGTATCGTCTTCACTTGCCTTATCTGTCTCATAGGTAGATGTGGCATCTTCTTTGGAAGTACTCTTCCTCCCTCCAGGGGTGGTATCTTTAACTGGTGGAGATGCACAAGTTAATGTATCAATTTCACTTGAAGCTTGTAATTTCAGGCTTGGTCAAGCGCGATACAAACCATGTAGTAGGAGTCCCCCAAGTCGCCGAGCTAGGGGATCTGCTGAAAGAGGTGACAGATAAGGTAAGCAATCAGAGCTCCAAGCAATCAGTCCCAGATCAGAAGTTTGATTTCGAGTTCCGGCTGATTGTTATCCTTCTCCTTATCTTGCAGGTAGCATGAAGGATAAAGAGAAGAAAAGAAGAAAAGGTGATATGAGATACTTTTGCTTTTGAAGAAGTAACTTTCCACAGGCTTATTCTTGAACTGGGCTGGAGGGTTTTCTTGTTTCCGCCAGAGTATAAGGCCGACTGAAGAATTTGAGGGTCAAAACAAGTCCATCAAATCTAGAGTACGTTCGACCGTGCTGATATGGGATACTTTTGCTGTTGACAAAGTAGTGGATGTATCGGCACGTGTTCTGTTGCGCTTGTCTCCACATGCTTCCTTGTATCCTTCTCACTTGCCCTATTTGTTCCTCAGGCAGATGTGGTATCTTCTCGGGAAGCATAAGATGTTGAAGATGAGTACTCGAGAGCAATGGGGTTCCAGGCAGTCAGTTCCGGACTGGAAGCTTGATTCCAAGTGCTCACTGATTGCTCTATTTCTCCTTGTCTTGCAGGTAAGAACAAGGCCAAAGGAAAAGATAGGGAAAAAGCATGATATGGGATACTCTTGCTTTTAACCCTGATGATATGAGATATTATTGCTCTAGTGTAGCTTGTTGGCAGAGGTATTCTCGGGGGGAAAGAAAGCTGAGTATTTCGAGAGGCTTCGTTGGGAGTGCCCTCTCAGATATGAGGAAGGGTTGAGCATTTTTGCAGGTCTGCCTGTCCGTTGAGGATGAAGGTCGACATATATAGGAGTCTCCCTAACAAGGAGTAATACTATTCTTTTACCCTGCTTGGTCATAGCACGGTAGTGGGAGCTGCCAGCTTCACGTGTTTTAACTCTGTCAGAGCACTTTGAAAAAGTGGTATGTGGTATCTGGAAAGCTGATGTTACGTGTGAAGATTACAGACAAGCTTTATCCAAGGAGATCTGGCTCTCGAAGTTGAGAAAGCGGTGTGAGGATTACAGACAAGCTTTATCTAAGGGGCTCTCGAAGTTGAGAAAGCGGTGCCTCTTTGGTTTTCGAACAAGCAATCCTGTCGGAGATCTGTCTCTCGAGATTCGGAGAACGGTGCCTCTTCGATTTTTTGAGAAAGCAATCATGCTAGGAGTCTGGCTCTCGAGATTCGGAGAGCGGTGTCTCGTCGCTTTTTGAGAAAGTAATCATGTTGGGAGTCTGGCTCTCGAGATTCGGAGGACGGTGCCTCTTCGATCTTGAAGCAAGCAATCTTGTTGGGAGTGTTTTCTCGAATGTGAGTAAAGGTTAGGCCTGTTTGCTAGTCTACCTTGCCACGAAGCACAGAGGTTGACCCACAGGGACTTTCCAATTATCCAGCAATGGTCCTGTTCCTTTACCCTTGTGGGTAATAATATGGTAGCTAGACCTTCAAAATTTATGTGTCTAAACTTTGTTAGTGCTGTTTCTTTGCTATTCTTTTACCCTTTTGGTCATAGCGATGTAATGGGAGCTACAAGCTTCACGTGTCTAAACTTTGTCAGAGATTTTTGGCAAAGTTATCTGTGGTACCCATGAGCTGATGTTGCGTGTGGAAAGTGAATGATTGAACAGTAACATTCACGTGCTTTCTACTTCACTAGAAATCTTCGACAGATTGCCCGTAATTTCCGCAAAGTTGAGTGTGCATGTGACAGGTGCTGACAAGGCTGAAAAAGCAGGTGCCTCTTCGATTTCTGAGATCGGCCCTCGTGGTCTCTGAGCAGCCCAGCTTTTGAGAAAGCAAGCGCCTCTTCGATTTCTGCGATCGACCTTCGTGGTCTTTGAGCCGCCCAGCTTTTGAGAAAGCAAACGCCTCTTCGATTCCTGAGATCTGCCCTCGTGGTCTCTGAGCAGCCCAGCTTTTGAGAAAGCAAACGCCTTTTCGATTTCTGAGCAGACGCCTCTTCGATTTCTGAAGCTCCATCGAGTGCGGATTTTTATAGAGGCTGGTATCTAGTTCCAAAGCACACTTGAATCTCCACCAGTAGAAGCTCCCTTCTTGCATTTCTAAGATCTTGATTTGTCCGACCTCTTTTCTCTTCAACACCTTTGAAAATGTCTGGCCCCTCCGACCGTCGTTTTGACTTGAACCTTGTTGAAGAGGCAGCCACGCCTTCTCCAGACAACATATGGCGCCCATCCTTCTTATCCCCTACTGGTCCTCTTACCGTTGGGGATTCTGTGATGAAGAATGATATGACCGCTGCGGTGGTGGCCAGGAACCTTCTCACTCCCAAAGATAACAAACTACTTTCCAAACAGTCTGATGAGTTGGCTGTTAAGGATTCTCTGGCTCTCAGTGTTCAGTGTGCAGGTTCTGTGTCTAATATGACCCAACGCCTATTTGCTCGAACCCGCCAAGTTGAATCATTGGCGGCTGAAGTGATGAGTCTCAAACAGGAGATTAGAGGGCTCAAGCATGAGAATAAACAGTTGCACCGGCTCGCTCATGACTATGCTACAAACATGAAGAGGAAGCTTGACCAGATGAAGGAATCTGATGGTCAGATTTTACATGATCATCAGAGGTTTGTGGGTTTGTTCCAAAGGCATTTATTGCCTTCGTCTTCTGGGGCTGTACCGCGTAATGAAGCTCCAAATGATCAACCTTCGATGCCTCCTCCTTCTAGGGTGCTGTCCAGTACTGAGGCTCCGAATGATCCCCCTCCGGTGCCTTCTCTTTCTAGGGCTCTGCCGACTGCTGAGACTTCTCCTAAGCAACCTTTGTGAAGGCTCCCTCTTGTTTGTTTATTTTGACTCGTGTATATGTACATATTTGTAACTTCTTAGAGATATCAATAAATAAGCTTTGTTTCATTTCAACGTATTGTGTTAAATACACCAAAGCCTTCTTCATTAAGTTCTTTGAATTTTTCTTTTGTTGAAGCTTGTATGTTGAAGATTTGTGAGTGGAGCATGTAGGTTGAGGTAGTGTTCCCTTAATTTCCCGAGTGGGGAAAACTTCTCGATTGGAGACTTGAAAAATCCAAGTCACTAAGTCGGGTCGGCTATATGAATCTTAGAACGCCATTGTGCTCGATCCTGTGTCATGTCCTCCGTTAGATCCAAGTACTCTAAGTCTTTTCTTAGAGTCTCTTCCAAAGTTTTCTTAGGTCTTCCTCTACCCCTTCGGCCCTGAACCTCTGTCCCGTAGTCGCATCTTCTAACCGGAGCGTCAGTAGGCCTTCTTTGCACATGTCCAAACCACCGTAACCGATTTTCTCTCAGTTTTCCTTCAATTTCGGCTACTCCTACTTTACCTCAGATATCCTCATTCCTAATCTTATCCTTTCTCGTGTGCCCACACATCCAACGAAGCATCCTCATCTCCGCTACACCCATTTTGTGTACGTGTTGGTGCTTCACCGCCCAACATTCTGTGGTAAAAATCCTATCATTAATTATTTAGATAATCCCAAGTGAGATCGTAGTACTTTGTCTCCATTTAGCAAAAGACACTTGGTATAGTTAAAACCAACCCGAGAAATGCTTAACATGCAGCTATCCTATTAATTACTAACAACTTCCCATAAAATGCTAAGAATTGTTTGGCCATTTGCCTATAGAAACATGACAAAGTGAGTTGCTAATCCGTTAAGTAGTCTCTCTTGCTTTAGCAAATTTCTCACATGGAGACTGGAGAGGCACCCCCTCCTCCACCAACAAATTCAAAAATTGAAAGAGAAGAAGGCAAATGCCATACAAACACACCTCTCATGAAGAAAAACGTGACTTGATGCAAAGGACAAAATAATTGGAATCGTCTTTCCTTCTAATAAGACAATAAAGATTGAGAATCTAGGCAACCGTTGTTCACTCTCAGTCTGTCATAAAGACACTCAAAAATCAATATTTAAAACGCTCAGAAAAAGAGTATAGGATGAAATCTCATATGTTTCTCAAACTCATGGTGCTTGGATTTGATGTTAGAGGCAATCATGTGAACCAATTCTTACAGAGTAAGTTGAGTTTCTTCATTTACATTGACTATTTTTGCACTTTTGCTCTTGGTGGTGTCATATTCATCTAAGTTCATTCTTTTGCAACCAAAACTCTCTACCAAACTAAGCATAAATTATTAATTTTTTATAAGCCTCAAAACCCCAATAAAACTCCAACTTCTCTTCACAAAACCATGAACTCACAATCTCAAAACACCACCACCAAAACCTGTGATCCAGCGTACACAAAACCCTCTTGTTTCTTCTGCAGCATGAAAGAGCCGGACCCATCTAACCAAAACGTGAAAATCATCAGAGCCTTGTTAGATTTGCCTTTCAGCCATGACCAAGAGCATGTCCTTGTACTAAGCAGCCTGTGGAACATAGCCATGGAAAACCCTAATGACCCTGAATTTCCATCTCTTGGAATATTTGAATGCATGGCAAAGCTTATTCACAAAGGACTCAATGACAAGGAGTGGCTGCTGACTGATCAGAACATTTATATTCCTTACTATGCTGCTCATATCATCGGGTCATATGCCATGAACATAGTTGAATTTGCTGAGGAGGCTGTAAAATCCGGGGTGGTTTTGCCTTTATTAGAACTGATGAGAGGTGAGATCACATGGGTGGAGCAGCGGGTAGCGGTTCGTGCTCTTGTTCATATAGCTGGACATGACAAGGTGTTTGAAGAAGCCTTTTCTGCAAATGAGTTTGAGATTGTAGAATTAGCCATGGAGATAGCCTTGACTGGCCCAAAAGAGGTTTACGATAAGTTTGCTGGGTTGGAACGTACAGAAAGATTGAAGTACCATTGCAATTTGGTTACAAGTGGGGTTGACGGAGGGTTGGAGATTGAGAACCGAAAGGCGGAAGAGTGGGCGAGCCAGCTTCAGTGCTGGTCTCTCAGCCTTCTCCACTCCTTTGCACGCAGAGAAAAGTCTCTAAATTTAATCTGCAAGAAGGAATTCTTGGTTAAATTGTGTGTAATGTGGGGTGGTTTGGAAAATCAAACCTCACCTGCTGGAATTGGGTTGTTGAGAACACTTTGTCATACCAAATTTGGTAGACAAAGTGTAGCGAATTCAGAAGAAGTTGTGGTGGCACTCTGCAATCTGTCGAGGTCATCAGATGATTGGCAGATCATGGCCATTGATTCCCTCTTGCTTCTTCTCAAAGACCCCGAAACAAGATACAAAGTCATGGAGAAATCAGTTGTGTTTCTTGTTGATCTGGTTGAGCTTAGAAGCTGTGGAGGAAGACCGAAAGTAGGAGACACAATTGCGCAGACGCTCTTAATAGATTATCATAAAATAAAGTATGGAAATTTAAAAGTGGAGAGCAAAAACGCTGAGATAGCATTGGAGGAGATATGGGATTTGAAGGTTGACAGAAAGAGGAGAGAGAGACTAATGTTTGAACAAGAAGTTAGAAAGAAAAAATCAATGGTGAAGGAGCTGAAGCAACGAGGGAATGAAAGCTTTCAGTCAGGGAACCTTGAAAAGGCTGTGCTGGAGTACTCAGAGGCCATGGATTTGTGCCCACTGAAGATACGAAACGAGAGGATCGTGCTGCATAGCAATAGAGCTCAGTGTTTCTTGCTGTTGAAGAAGCCTGATGCTGTCATTAGTGACACAACCAGAGCTCTGTGCTTATCTAGCTCAATGAGTCCTCATGGTAAGAGCCTGTGGAGAAGATCACAGGCTTATGACATGAAAGGTTTGGCCAAAGAGAGCTTGATAGACTGCTTAGCGTTTGTTAATGAACGATTGAAGTCTAAGGAACCCAAAACTGAAAAAATCCCGAGCTACGCGGCGCATATGTATATCAAGCAGATGAACAGAACCTGGTTATTTGCTCCTGCCACGTCCAGGACGTTTAACATGCATGAAGATTTATTAGAACTCCATGAGCGCTGTGAGTCCTCTTAACTAAGCACAGTCTATTAATCATGATTTGCAACGTTGCTCTTTTCTTATTTTGGTAATTGCTACATTTTTATATTAAGTAATACCAATAATGTATCACTTTAGAGTTTAGAGTAGTATCTAACACATTGTCGATGAAACGTTCTTCCTTTCTTATTTGGTAAAGCACTGCTAGAGTGGCGGGTAATAATATTTACTTTACAATATTTATTACATTATCAAAGAAAGCATTATCATTTTCTTATTTGGGATAGTCAAGTACCAATTAACATTAACTACTAGGTTGTCAATATCTAGTAATTTTGACATTGTATCAATTTTCATCAGTATCTAGTACGTTGCCGTTGCAACATTACTCTTATTCTTACTAAGAAAATCCTGACACCAATCTACAAACGGCTAGGTTGTTTATATGTGGTAATACCAACAATGTATCACTTTCCAGTATCTAGTACATTGTCGTCATAACATTACTCTTATTCTTACGAGGAAAATCCTGACACCAATCTACAATATTAGCTAGGTTGTCGATATGTAGTAATATGACAATGTATCACTTTACAATATAGCACATTGTTGATGCAACATTACCGTTTACTTATATGAGAAAGTCGATACCAATAGGTTGTTGAGATCTAGTAATAACATTTTATTAATTTACATTATCTAATACATGGTCGATGCAGAATTACTCTTTTCTTGTTTAGGAAAACTATGTACCAATTTATAGTAATTGCTTGATTTTGATATTCGATAATACTGACACTATATCACTTTACAATACCTAATACATTGTAAATGCAATATTACTCTTTTCATAAACCCACTGGTAATGTTTTACTTTCCATTACATTGTGCTCCCCCTTGTGCTTAATCACATTCATTTGTCTTGCAGGCAGACCTACCATTGTAGAAGAAACATTTGATGAAAAAAGATGGAGAAAGGTAGAAAGGGAAAGAAGAAAAAAGGATATAAATCTTAGTGATAGAGTGGGAAGATTGAAAATAGGGTAAGGGTAAGAAGACAAAATCAATAAACTTCTGCAACTTGAAAAAAAAAAAAAAACAGACATTCTCTATAGAGATTTTTCAGTGTGACCGTCACACGAGATGATACATCATGTGTTCCTATATAAATGGTGGGATATGTGTGTCAAAAGGTTAATTACCTAAAATTTTAAATTTTTCACCACTTACATAAAAACACGTAGTGTACTATCCGTGTTCCCGTCACAACTAAAAATCTCTCTATTGTCTGGCAACTTCTGCTTCAGGATTTAAGGACAGTTTTGTCTTTATGTCTACAGTCTACTGGTAGTGTGTTATGTGTATTGACCGTAATGCCCTTATTATCTCAAATTTTGGGATGCCGGGGGGCCAAACCTTTTTGGGAACTTTAACGAAAAGCTCTCGGTACTGTTCATTTTAACGAAAAACCACATTTTTACACTAAAAAGTCAATCCTGGTATTATTCACTTTACTCTTTATTTTGTCCTTATCATTAAAACTCAAAGTTTTTAAGCCCTTTTCATTAGTTTTCCTAACCTTTTTTAGGATTGTGGGTATGACAATTAGGTTTTTCAGAGAAACCATGAATTCTATTCCCTTTTTTTTTTTTTTTTGTGGGAGCAACATTTTCGTGCTTCAAAGACTGACAATTACAAACTTTCAATTTCAATCATTCTCATAAAAAGTTTGGTGGTGTTTCGGAATAAAGGATGGTTTAAATTTTTTAACAGATAAAATTTTTATTTCTTTTTTATATTTTTTAATCAAAAAATCCAACAATTAAAGAGACCGAATTATCGATACTCTAGAGCATTATATAAAATTTTGCATTTTCATATGCATATCATAGATCTTGGTTTCTTTAACTTTGTTACAAATTCAGATTTTTCATTGGCATGGTACTAATCATATGAATTAATTTCTTTGGCATATTATTTTGATAAATATTTAGAGTTTCCACGGGGATTTGAGTTGCATAATCTGCTCATCATTTATAAATGTTGTAATTTGTATCAATTTGTGCAATTACAATCATCTCTTCATGCTGCCGCACACTCGCACTCATTAAATTTTCATGGTTATGAATTTTCACATTGTTTTCTTTTTTTTCCTCCACTTTCTTACAGATCTGCCAACTTTTTTGATAAGGTGTACTTTCTTACACTTGATATTGTAATTAACCATTATAAAACCTTCTAGTAACATAAAGTCCTTCAAAACCCAATCAGATGTCGTTTTAAAGGATCATACCTAAAACTAATTGCACTCTTACGTTAGCAAAGGATAAATAATTTTATGGATGCACAATTGTTTGTTTGTTTTTTTTTTTTTTTGTCAAATGATAACTTTTATTAAATTTTAATAGAAACGTTTACATCTTCAGCAAGAATATTAAATAAAAACTCTGGACCAAAAACATCCCAACGGAAAACATCTCTATATGAGGCAACGTATGAGGCTATAGCATGAGCAACGGCATTTCCATTTCGCTTGATAAACACAAACCTCACCCCTCCTAATTGAGACGCCAAATGACCAATATCATGGATAAAAAACACTCCAAAGTAGCATCTACCACATACTCCCCATTACGCATACTAATTATCACCTAAGAGTCATACTCAATCTCCACTTCATCACAACCCATCTCAATGCATACCATTAACGTCGTACAAATCGCAGCAGATTTTGCCATCGCCACATTATTGAAAAATAGGCCTCCCTTCCCACCTACCGCTTGCAGCAATCCGGCAAAGTCCCTCATAACCCACCCATATCCTCCTTTGAGTGTCTTCCCACACCATGCGTCGTCACAGTTAATCTTAAGCACACTATAATTTGGCCGCCTCCATCAAACTAATTGTCCAGCAAAGATAGCTCCATCCTCATCCTCATCCTCACAACGAACAACAACTTGCTTCGTAGAATTATGGCATGCTCTGAATTCAATAATTTGCTAACCCCCTCTATGGGATTAGTCAACACTCCTTTAAACATCATCTCACTTCAACTCTTCCAAATTCTCCGCATAACAAAAACACACTCCTGCAAAAGCTCCTCTTGTCTATCTTTGTCACGAAATCAAGCACATAACCCTTGCCAAGACTCACGAAAATCCTACCCCATAATAGACTTCATGTCTAGCTGCAAAAAGCAGCAGTACCACAACACACGGCTGAACTCGCATTCAAAAAAAAAACAAATGTTGCTCCATGTCCTCCGCTTCTCCACATTAGATTAGTGAATTTTTAATGGCTTACGATAACACCCATTTTTTGACACATTTTGTATATCCCACTTCATAACTATTTACAAAGATCCGAACCATTTATCTTTTAGAAGTGCTCTAAAAATTATGTTGATAAAAATTACCTAAATCGGAAATCATATGACAATTGAATTAATGATAGTTACTTTAATGTTTACTTGCAAAACTATGCTCGTCAACTTTATTCACTACAAATAAATGTTTTAACAATTTTAAATTAAGAAAACTAATGAAAAGGGCTTGAAAACTTTGAGTTTTAATGATAAGGACAAAATAAAGGGTAAAGTGAATAGTACCAGGATTGACTTTTTAGTGTAAAAATGTGGTTTTTCGTTAAAATGAATAGTACCGGGAGCTTTTCGTTAAAATTCCCTTTTAAATTAGCCTAATTTTTTGCAGTATTAAATCGATTAATATTAAAGACTATCTATGACTATGATATACGATATACCAATACAATAGCGTTATAATAGGACTAATTGCTAATTATATGGTATAGCACTATTTGAGAACACTGCTACCGTAATGGTGGTATTTGAGAGCATTTCCCAAATCAATTTGATATATGTACGTGTGTGTTTCGTTCATTCACATTGGGTCTCACATGAAAAACTCCATACAAACAACAAAATCATCTGCCGTTACCGTTGAAAAGAATTGGAACCTCATGACCCGTCTTGACACCGACTCCAAACCTCGATGGTGTAAGATGTAGTTAGCTCAAAGGAACCAAGGGAAAAAGTACGGTGGCAAACAATAATGTTCCAAAAAGGGAAAAGATAGTGAAATATTGAAAATGTATAACATGACAAGTATGTATTGTGAATTAAAATTGCAGGTCAAATTTATTGTGATGAACAATAACAAATGAAGAAGCACAGAAAATAACAATTACAAATTTATTATCCAAGGGAGCCTGTACAACAAATAAACATACAGCGTGCATAACATGTTTACAATGATACAAGCAGGTGTAAGATTTGCAGAAATCTTGCCTCAAATTGACTCAGTTTCCCTCCGACGAATACCACAAACAATCTTCCCGCTTACAATATTTGGCTGCAACCAAGTCAGATTCAGAAAGTCACAACATTGTATCATATGAGACGTATTTTACATGTGGGAGCTTCATTTGAATACTTGGATATCCAATATCTAAAGACCCTACAATAAATTAGGCCTCGTTTGGTTCCTTGGACTGAATTGGATTGGGTAACTCATAAACTCTTTAAGGTGTATTGATTATCGAAGGTTATAAGTGAATGATATTACAATCCCACCATTTTCAACCTAGAAACCAAACGAGCCCCAGTTTTGAGCAATCAGAGAGCTATACCATATTCTCATTAGACCTACTGATGCAGTGAACTCACCTCTTCAGGACTTTTAGAAGCTCAGTCATTGTAAGTGCTCAGAGCGGCAACAACTGAACCGGTTGTGGCCAAAGTTGATTGCACATCAGGATGATCTTTCCAGGATGTCGTTGACTTCAGACAAGGATACAACCAAGTCTTCATCGAATTAACAAACGAGTCCGGATCAGAGTTCAGAATGGCTTCCCAATCTACCTGTAAACCTTGTGGGATATTTCCTATGAACTCCATATTAGCAGCAAGAAATAATCCGAGCATAACAACAAACCCAACAGCTGCAGAGCCTCTTGAAAGAGGCATAAAATTGTACCTGAAAGAATATTACGTATGGATGTAGTCTTTATTTAGATCTATATATTTTTGGAAAGACAAACATGCCATATATATGCAACAAGGTTAAATGATATACCAATAATACGTCATCCTTAAAATCGCATCTCTCACATTTTCAAGCACGGTGAATTCATTAGATCCATAATTTTCACCGCAATAAGCATTGCATATAGCCTGCCAATACATAGTCAATACTTGCAAAATTAGTAATTTGTTCAATCAAACGATTTGAAATAAAAATAAAATATGCCAACAGGGATTGTTGATACTCCAAGTGAAGGACAAACATTATTATAAACAAATCGTTTTTTTAGCACCTCCAGCTAAAAAGAATCTGCCCAATAAACCAGCCTAAAGTCCATTCTATCCACAAGACTCACCATGAAAGAAATAGTAAAATGTGGGACTGCATCTTAAGGTTCTGCTTAAGCATGATATAAGGTGGCTAAATGTAAGGTATATCTCGAGCACATATTTCTGCTTACATATTTAATTAACCTAGCGTTAGCAGTCTGAAATGAGAAAAAAGTATATCAGGAATGCGGGATTAAGAGTCCTGCATAATCCAAGAAGGATTTGCAGTAATTCTGAGAAGGCATCAGTTCTGAACAATATGAAAAATGAGAGTTCACAAGGTTTGCAGACATGTAAGAGAGGAATAACACTTCAGAGCATGTTTTGTTTCATGGCTCAGGCTAGGTTTCAGGTTGCAATCCATTGGATGTAGGATTAGCAAAATGAAATTCAGATATACTCTATGCAAGATCTGGTACGAACATTTCACTGGCCAACACAATGCTTCGGAGATGCTATACATACAAACTAGGGGATGGTAAGACACACTTCTCATGTCTCATATTGTGCATCTGTTCTTCCCATACAAATATACAAATGTATTGCTCTTATCAAGGATCCCCAGAAACAAATATACAAATGTATGGATAGAAATACAATAAAATATAATGGCTCGCATAGAAGGGTGTAGGGTAACTTACTTCCCATGCCTTCGCCATTTCTGCATCAAATTCATCCCACCTTGAAGGCGTACAAGGTGTTCTGATTGCAAAGTCATATTTGTTCTCCCCCCTGGAATAGTCAGTTGAAGCATCCAGATATTGAAAAACGGAAAGAAGTAAATAAGATGTAAAAAAAAAAAAAAAATAGAAAGGAAAAACAGAAAGTTGTAAGACAAGAAGCTACATTTTTACTAGGGTAATCCTTGTCCCTTCAAGATGCCTCCTGAAACAAGCAGCCAGTCAGAAATTAGGTGTGACATGGAATTAAAATGTGAGAACATCAATTTCAACAATATGCAATCTTACCCCTCAAAGGCAGTACTATCGCACCAAGTAGACAACCAGAAGTCCTCACCGACCACTCTGTATAAATCAGTGCAAGATTTTGCTTGCATAATCTGCATGAATATAAATATACTAGTGAATGACTATTTACATAGGAAAGAAAAGATTGTTCAATGAGGGTAATACATGAAGAAGAAAGCAAACAGAAATTATGAATTAAAAGTGAAAATATCATTTAGGAAAAGGATAGAGTAGCCTTCATATCAAAATATAAGATTTACAAGAGTATAAAAAAACGTATTGGTGAACTCACATCTTGCAATTTCCCATCCCTGGATAAATCAATAAGGTTATCGACCTTATTATACACATATGATCTTTCCTTCATAATAGCCTTGGTGACTTCTAATGTTCTGCCACATTGACAAGTGATGAGCATT
Organism: Malus domestica; assembly: GCF_042453785.1. Taxonomy (NCBI): domain Eukaryota; kingdom Viridiplantae; phylum Streptophyta; class Magnoliopsida; order Rosales; family Rosaceae; genus Malus; species Malus domestica. The sequence continues at coordinate 26,728,624 of NC_091675.1, forward strand.
CAAGGAGGGCAATTATTTGAACAGTTCAATACAAATGGAACCATTATAGACCTTCACCTTTTAAAATTTGGGAAGTAGCGAACAACTTTTGCTTGTCCAAGGATCAATGGTGTATGAGATCCAAATCCAGCATTAAACTCTTCACTGAGTTGGGTAGAAATCCAGGTTCACATTAGAAGACAACATAGAAGAATATTTTACTATCTTATTTAACCATTAAAATGGAAAGCAGAATGAAATTCAATCCAAAAATGATCTCCAGTGGCTACTGAGCATAGAAATGATTCACATTTAACAATCAAATGGAATACCTTAGCTTGTTAATCCACACAACAGGGTCGCACGGTTCAGAAATCTGCCGCCATTTGACAGCTATCGAATAAACCTCATGCCATGACATCATAGACCGTGCAGATGAATTAGATTCTGTAATTCCATATGAAGTTGAGGTCTCTGAAGAGCTACTTGTACTGCAACCAGCACCGCCTCTATTCTGGCTGGGCAAATTAACTCTTTCCCTTCTCCGGCCTCTCTTACCAAACTTCAAGGTGCTTTTATTATTAGAATATTTCCACTCCGCTTGGAAGGAACGCCATGCTTTTGAAACCTTTTGTGCAACCTCAATAGCAGCCAATCCTGCCATACGATGCTGGTAGACATAGGATATGAGAAACTTAATAAAATTATTGGTTGATTAATTCAAAGCACTTCATGGCAAGGAAAACTAGAAGAAACAATGAAATATATTATATATCCTATGCATGTAGAGTTGAAAGCGCAAAATGAGTCAAAAGAAGAATGCCAAAAGCCACAACGTAATAATAACAACCCGTACGAAAAAAGTATAAAAAAAAATGTGGAAAAAGTTTACTTGTTTTCTTCTTTACAAAAATATGGAAAGTGCACAAGTTAAACTTAACTTGGCTACACCAACACAATAGGTCAAAATTAACGGTTCTCACAGTCAAGTACAGATTTTAGCTCCTTTTTCAAAACTTATTTGGAACAGAAAAGTTAATTCTTGTCTTTAAACTGGCTCAAATATAAAAGTAAATTCTCAGATTACCCAACACAAGCATGGTCACTTCTATTCATCAATTTGTGTTTGGGACAATGAAGCGGATAAAATGGGTCACGTAAAAGAAGTTTCAGGTAATAGTGAAACTGTTCTTGATGTGCACCTCTGGTGAAATGTTTTGCAAATATTTCAACTGAGCAATTTTTTAACAGATGATATACCATTTAGCATCTAGGTATGAAAGGAGAAATATCATGGGGCTTGAATGCATTGCAACATCTGCAGCTTCAAATGAATCTAACTGATCCAGGTTGTTGAATTTTAGGGGAAAAACTAGAGGTGCAACTATTCCTCAGGCAATATGTTTACTTAAAATGATAAAAAGTTGAAACTCGAAAAAATGGAAAGAAAAAAAATACAATTAAGAAGCCACATCAATAATTGTAGACAAACTTCAAAGTTAATCAAATCACCTGACGTCGATTCGGTAAGAAGCCAGGACAGTCATATTGGATTTTCCTTCCAATTGAATCAGCAGCTTGCAGAAGAGCAGCCTTCTGCTTTGTAACTGAAAAATCTTGCTTTCTAACCTTGCCCTTCTTCAAAGATTCACGCAGGGGAGGTTGTCGAAAGACCTTTTCGCATACATTCTTAGGGTGCAATCTCTTGCACCAGTACTCCTGGATATTTGATATTAAACAAACAATAAACATAATGTAGGAGAATTTGGAGCAATTGGTTAATGTTCCTTTTGCATATTGATTTATAAGAGGCTGTGCTTTACCCTGAATTTGGGAAAAGATGGTTGAACATTATAGCCAAAAGAAAAAGAAGTTTTTAGGGTCCTCTTTGAAAACCATGACTATTAAAGTGCATTTGGATTGAGGACATTAAAGTTCCAAGGAACATAAGACTCAATTGTTAAAAATGCAAGACAAGAAGACTACCAATGACCTACTCAAGCACATTACAAAGCTTCTTCTAGCACACCACAAAGAGACCAAAAAAAGGACTTACAAATGACACCTAGAAAGGTGTCATTTCAAAATTCGAAGTTTTCTCAAATGTACTGGATCTAGTTATTTTCTTCCTCTATCTAATTGCTGCAGTTCATCCTACCAAATATAGCCCAAGTTCCATGTTACTTTGAAGACCCTAATCCAAACATGCCATTAAAGTTATAGTTTGAGTTCTTTTTGAATTAATAACTTTTAACATGGTTGGCTTTATAGCCTCTTTGCAGTGGAAAATAGACGATCTTGAGAGTTTCATATTTCAGCTTCAATTTCACGATTAGTTGTTTAAAGGACTAGGATAAGGGAATAGCTCCTTTGTATATTTTATATATCTCCGATGACATTGTATACTTGATGCCTTTTGCGTTATTGTTTACAGTATGTCAATAATGCATGTTATTTGAAGTATAACTGTGTCACACATTGTAAAGTTTATGATTTGAGAATTGAGAGGCATGCACCTGCTGAAATGGTATGACAAAAAGTAGATGCAAAATTATCACAATGAACTGAGAATCAAGACCAAATATAATTCTCAAGAGATAATACCTTGAAAAGTGAATCAATATCTCCATCAATATCAAACCAGCAAAATTCACTGTTGATTCTTGATGCTGTGTATAGAGCAACCTCTTTCTGGAAACAAAACAAAATAACAAAGTTAATAGTTTTAACATGTAAGCAATGAATAGTTTGAGTTCAAATAAGGCCATCGTCAGTCATCAGTTCCCCTTGTGTGGTATTGTGATTTATCAATCATGCATACGTTTTCACTCATGAAAGGGATACTACTGTTTCATTCAATGTATTTGAAATAACAAAATAAAATGCAATGGAGCAAAGTGTCAAAGGTTCATCAAAGATATATGCTAGAACATGGAACTGCACGCCAAAAGTTACAGAGTGCACGCTATGAATCTGACTCTTTGCACATCAGCACTTACATAGTTCTTACAAGCAGAAAAATATCAATGCAAGTGCAAGAATATCAACATCAAATAAGCCATATTATTCCAGATCAATTAAACCTGATAAAAAGCAAGGCATTGCAACACAAACTTCTCCATTGAGTCTAGCTCCAAATCGAGCACAGCGTCGTAGTCCTTGACCTGTGACCAGTACATAACTGAATCATGAATAAATATGAAGCTGATATTCCAAACCAATCAAAGAAATAACTTCTAATACCGCATGTCCATATTCTCCAAGGGCATGGTAGCAGGATGCCCGCAAATACAAGCACTCAATATTGGCACTCTCAATGCTCAAACCAGTTGACAAATCCTTAATAGCCTTGCTGCAAGATAGAATCCAGCAATAAATTACAGACTATTTCAAAGGGTATGATTTCACTAACAAGATAACACAAATTTAGTCAGGCAACTCCAAGCAACATTGGCAACTTTTTCATCTATCAATATGGTCAAATGTCATCATCCTTAACATAATACTTAATACACCCAATATGTATGGAAACTAGAAAACCAAGAGTATAGTGCCCCACCACAAAAAAGAAAAAATAATAAAATAAAATAAATAAAAAATTATACAAGAAAAAGCTATTGTGCCTGTGGACTATTGAAGTGCCTAAGCGGATTGTTGTATCACAAAAAACATATCGTCCTTGCAAGTGATGATCACAATTTATTAAATCATCTACATATGATCAAAGACAACGGTATTACCATAAATCATTCATGCTTCAGAAGGTCATGCAAACATGTTAGTAGTAATATGGTTAATGGACTACATGTCAATCATTGAAACCAAATATATGATTTGATAGAACACACCTGTGTTCTCCCATCCCATGGAGCAGTAGTCCACGCAAATGATATGCTTTGGCAAACCTTTCAGATTTAGACACAGAAAAAATCTCCAGTGTTAACACCAGGGACCTGAAGGTCAACATAAACATTACAAACACGAATGGCTTAGTTCAGACAGAAAATGCTCACCTCCCATCAATTTGTAGAGCTTTCTGCAGACATTCCAAAGCCTTGGTTGGGTTTGCCATATCTTGATAGAACTGAAATAACCAACATGCCCAGAAGAACAGTATTTGTAATAAGTTCTAACTGCTTGATTTGTATCATCTGAAATGGCAAGTCCCATTGGCTCTATAGGAGTGAACTAAAAATCTGCTACCAAGCATCAGTTATGACTTATGAGCCTATCCTTAGATTCTAGTGTATTATATGAGTACTATGTCGACTAACAGAGACAGTGTCCCATATTGATTCCATGGGACCCTGCCTTTCACTATGAATGATGCCATTGGAATGAGGATATGCAATGAAATGAACCAGACGCATGCAAAGCTTTCTCAAACATTAATGGAAATGCATTTGGCCTTGGTAAACAAAATAATTTCATGGATACCTGGGTTAGCTGCAACCATGCCTCAAGAAAATTCTGATCCAGTTGAATTGCTTTCAAATGTGCCTCCTCAGCTTTTTTATATTCACCAATAGAGGACAATGCCAAACCCTAGGGAAGTCAATTTCAGTTCAGTCAAGACTCAATAGGACAAGATATAGTACAGGGAAACCAGTGTGACCAACCACTAGACTAAAGAATCAACAGGAAACCGAATCTTGAAGACTCACCAAATATGTGTATGCAGATGCATTATCCTTGTCAAGTTTCACGCATGCAGATAGGTCTTCAACGGCAGTGTAGAAGTCCTTGAACTTGAAGTTGGCAATTCCTACAAAAATTAAAATGCTACTGTCATTATCTGTCTATAAAAAAAAAAATTAAAAAAACATTCTTTTGGCTACTAATAAAAATACAGTGAATAGATTTCCCAATATGTGTACTTCTATCGGCTATTGTGTTATAGTATTGAAATTATCATGCAATAGTATCTGTCACTTGCATATAAGTTTCATTTGTTACACATAGTACTGAGGTTATCATGCAATAGTCTCTGTCAGTTGCATATAAATTTTCATTTAATATAATTAAAGACCTCACAAACTTCAAAATCAAGCTTGTACAGCTATTAGACTATCACTCTCTCTAGAAAATTGTTTGCCTGCGTCATTCTTAACATCCTAACAGCACTTATTGCATCAGGAAAGACAAAATGAAATACTGAAATTCCTGTAATACAATTTCATTTTGTTCATATAAAAGATGAAGGTATTATGTTATAGCCTTTGAAACTGAGTCCTGAGTTATGATGATTAATGAAAAGATATGGGGTTTGAGCTTGTTACCCCTTTCGTGCAAAATGTCGGCTGAATTTGGTTCAAACTCTAATGCCTTGGACAAATCTTCAATGGCCTGGAATCATGAGGAAACAAATATGCAAGGCAGTTCTTGTGTCATAACAAAAGAATTTTTCTTATTATTTTACCAATAATTAAGTCGGAGGAACAGTGTACAACCACAACCAAAAAATATTCATTAGTTAAATTCAAAGATGATACAGTTACATGGAAAGACTGAGATAGCATAACCACCTCAACAAATTCTCCCATGGCAGCTCGTGCTTGTCCTCTCCGTTTCCATGCCTCACAAGCTGATGGATTTGATTCCATGGCCTGAACAACATAATCAGATCGACTACTTGCATGTGAAGGTGAAGCCAAAATATTTTTATTCTTTTGTCAGATATTATTTAGTCAAATACCTTTGTAAAATCAGCTATTGCAGCCTCAAGTTCTCGTTGGAATGCATAGGCTGTCCCTCTCCCTATTAGTGCCTCTGGATAGTTAGAATCCTCTTTCAATATCTGTGCATATAATTATACAAAAATGCAAATGCTCATAAAACTTGCTAATGGCCCCATAGAACAATGACCCTCTAGACTTGTTCCCTATCCACACACAAGAAACAAAGAAGGGAAAAGAAAACAAATGGAAGTGAAAGACAATCAAGGAAAAGTATAGATGGGAAGACAAACTGAAATTGCCAGAAACTGTTCAGGATGACTGGCATGGAGTGAAGCTTTACCTTGTCAAATATAGTTATGGCATGAGCATACTTCCCTTCATTAACCTTAAAAAAGTTGCATTATATGTTAAACAGAATACAAGGTTTAAAACGCTGGAAGTTCAACACAAACAATAACTGTGCTCAAACAGAAAAACCGTTACCAAATAAAGAATTATAACATACCTCTGCTATACCTCTTGATAATCGAAAATCCACACTTATTGACTTGGTCTTTGAAAGTCTAGCAACAGAGAACTTTTTATTTCTCTTGGACTCCTCACCAATTTCATGGCGTATATCAGATTTAGTACTTAATTTAGGGGGTGTGGGAGGAGTTTCTGTTAAATCACTTGATTTGCTACAAATCATAGGTAACTTACTGCATGTATCACTTAAATCATTGCATGATTCAGAATGTAATTTATCATTAATATCATGATTCCCATTCATTTGGCTATCAAACTTCTTACTCCCTCCGGCTTTATCACCAATTCCCTTGGATGCGACAAAATTTCCATTTCCATTAAACTTGCCGTGGACCGCAGAGGTAACTGTTGATTCACAGCATAATTTTGATTCACCACTCAATTTATTGTGATTCTTGTAAGTCTCACCAGATTTCCCATTAATATGCGGGCTTTCTTCGGACACAAGTTTAGATGATGCTGACTCTTTTGCTTGGTTATCATCTCCATTATTTTCGTCCTTCTTTGCAATTGTTAAAAGCTCTCCCAGTTCTAGCAACTGCTTCAGATCTGCACACTGACGCAAGGCATGTTCATAGCCTTGCTCCCAAACCAAAAAAGCATCCTCTTTCCTTCCCAAAGCAGAAAATGCACGACCTATAGCACAAAAATCAATTCTAAGATCGCAAAGATGCCTGAGCCCCAAGAGTACTTCATGTCGAATCATAAAACAATCGACTACGCGCACACCAAGAGTGCACAATTATGCATGCATCACAAAGAGCAACATAATTCTAACAAAATTAACTGTCCTGTTTCAGTGTGTATGCGTGTATATTAATTATTCGAAAAAGTGTGCATTCTCGTAAATGTACTTTCGTATATAATGACGGGGAGTAAGCTCCTAATTATTGGAATAACCAACTATAAAAAATACATAAAATTTAATTTATAATTTTCACAGAACCTTCAATAAATCATCGTTAAGGAACTTCTAGATCATACCAAAAAAAATCTGGTATATACAAGGACAGATACAATCAACACCACCACAAGTCATCCAAATAATGCACTTTTGATTCCTTAATATCATGCTCACAAATTTTTTGAACCTTTTACTCGGCATCAACTAACCACTCAATCACATATTCCAGTAACACCTAAAATTCAAATTAAGACGACCTAAAATCTAATCCAAAACCTCTAATTACGAGTAGCTTAACAGTTTCATAATGGGAGCTATAATTATCAGCTAATTACTCCAATTATATCAAATTTAAAGAAAACGAAATAAACATTCCAAGTCAAATAAGAGCAGGAATTCGACGAAAATGATCGGAGAAAAACCTTTGAGGATGTAAGCTTGAAGAAGCGCAGGGTCCAGCTGAAGCGCCCTATCGCAGTCCTTAACCACGTGCTTGTGGAGCTCCAATTGGCTGTAACAGAATGCTCTGTTGCTGCAATACACCAACATTCAGAGCCACACAAAATCGATCAGAACACAATTCATTTAACAAATGGAAGATCAGCAGGAATCGAACAAGCAAGTGAGAGAGATGGAGAGCGCGGCGGACCAGATGTCTTGGATGGAAGAAGACTGGGAGAGGAGGGAGTCGATGACTCGGATGGCCTTGGACCAGTCACGTGAGGTGCAGAGCTTGGCAAGCTCCGCCCTCTCGGCGACGGCGGCCGCCATTCTGAGTCGCCGGAGTGAGTGGATCGGGATGTCGCGGGAAGTCTCGCGTTTTCTGTGTGTTCCTTTCTTCGCTTCAACGGCTCAAGCAAGAGGAAAGTGGCGAGGTGGGGGTTAAAGAGGGATAGGGGTAAAGTTGGTAATAGGAAAAAGCTGAAAGTTGAAAACTGAGAATGGGGCGAATCATAACTAGATGGGCTTGCAGGCCTACACGTGCGATTCGCACGTGTTTAGAGATTGCACGTGATTGGTTGAGCTTTAGCACTTTGTTTGACATTTTGTACGGCAAGAATCCAAAACCAAACCTTTCCATGTCTGGTGGGCCGGACTTTGAATTGGGTTCTATTCTTCTTTGGACTGTGCTATTCAGGCCCATTTAGGAACACGTTGCAAGCACCATCTTTTATCACTTACCACTCAGTACTACGGTCTGGTGGTATTTATCTTCACTTGTAAGTGAAAGGCTTTAGGTTCGAATCTCGTAGATGGAAAATTTGATACCAAATTAGGTTGCCAATTGTGTGGCTTAGCCGAACTTTTTCCCCTTAATGTAAAATATATCGTTGTACCCAAAAAAAAATAAAGGGATAATTTGGATACGGTCTCTAATCCTTAACATTCTTTGATTAAAACCTTAATAGTATTCAAACTTTGATCAAAGTCCCTTGACTTTGTACACCTCATTATATTACTATTAATATTTATATTTTTATAGTTTTGACATTAATTGTTTGATATTTTATGAGATTTATAATCTTATAAATTTAAAATCCCTCATTATAATACTATTAGAAACGGTTACCAAAAAAAATTCAAACATTTTGATTTAATAAAGGGATAAAAACTATGTAAAAATAAGAAATAATAAATGGCAAAAGAATGTATCCATAGTGTTAAAAAAATTGGTACATTTTACATAAAAAATAGGTACATTTCACATATAACAAAGTGGTACATTAATAAAGAAGAATTGGTACATTATAAATAAATTAGGGTACAGATAAAATATTAAAAAATTATGAGTATAAATGAATTTTTAAAAAATATAGGTGCTAAAAGAAATTAATACATAGGTACAAAATAAAACTAAAAAGAAAATACTACAAATTTAAAAAAAAAATGTTGCAAATTAAAAGTGGGTACAAACTAAAAATATAAATATATGATACAAAGTTTAGGCATAAAACATAAATATACCATATGTAATTTTTCTATCATTTATTAAATATACAATGTCACGTGACGGTATACACATGAGTACAAATACAAATAAAACTTTAAAAAATTGGGCACAAAAAGAAACTAATATATGGGTACAAATTAAAAATGAAAAGAAAATTGGTACAAATTAAAAAATATTTACAAATTAAAAATAGGTACAAACTAAAAATAAAAATATATGATAAAAAATGTAGCCATAAATATAAATATACTAATTGTAACATTTTTAACACTAAATAAATATATTTTAAAAAAATATATTTTATTATTCAAATAATTAATGATGTTATTAATACCCAAGGACCTTGATCAAAAATTGAAAATGAATAGGATTTTAATTAATAGAGTAATAAAAAGAAGGATATGAACCTAATTTTCCCAAAAATAAAATATCCTTATCACTTGAGTCATAAGTCCCCATGTAAAGATATACTTATATAAAGGATGGGATATGATTAATTAATACGGACTTGAGTGTTTGGTACTTGTATAAAAAATAGTCGCCAAATTATTTAAATAGTCCAGCCTATCCACTCCAAAAGGCGACCGGAGCTCTAAAACTTGCTAAAAACATAAACACCCATCTGCTTTCTCCCTTGTCGTCTTCGAGTCTTCTCTGTTTCTCAAGTTGTTGGTTTCCCTAAGTTTCCAATATCTCCTCTCTCAAAATACTTCGGATAATTCAAATAACTTTTTTTAATACAAATGATATAACTACTTTAACTTATATTAAGGAAATTGTCTGAACATGAGATGTCACGGGTTGAAAATGAACGCTTTAACTACCAGAGCAATTTACCACTTACATCCAAACAATTATTTGAATTAGCATTAAAGTTGAGCAAAGTTGGAGTTGTTCGTAATAAATGAAAATAGATAACCTAATTTAAATCAAACCACATTAAGAAATAATAATACTTGGTAGTCCTCAAAATAGTTTATGACAAGTTCACCAAACTTTGTGCTTATAATCAAATTCATTCATATTAATCGCTACCCTCATTACCACCACCAACACGACAACCACCACTACTTCACTACCACTATTATCACCACAACCACCACCAACGCCACCCCACCAACATTGTAGCATTTAGACTCGCACCACCAAACCCCGCTCATTGCATCATATGTGATGACTTGCTTAGGCTACTACCACCTTAGACACGACCAACTTCATCGTCTGAGCCACCATCACCTCCACAGGCACCACCGCCATTTCCATACCACCGTTCTCTACCACCATTGTCAGTGCCACCACCCACACCTTCACCGCACCACTATAAGGGCCAAGTCAAATTTTTTTTTTCTTTACTAACATGTTTAGTACATAAAACTTAACATCATTTTTGTTTTAGTCATTACACTTGGAAACTCGTTGCCACAGCTACACTGATTGCGTTTTCCCCCCCTTTTGCTCCCTATTCTATTTGTAGAGGTGGTACTCTGGATCCTTCCTAAATGTTATATGCTTGTATTTTTTAAATAATTGCCATGTGAAACTTGTGTTGTTAGACTATAACGATATAACCTAAGTTATATATTCCAATAACAATCATTCGATCCATTAATTAACTTAAAAAAAGTTGAGGTTCTAATATAAAATTAATTGATGATATGAGAAATAATCTAACAACAAAGGTAGTAATCTAACTCTTATAAGCATATGTAACGTGCAAGGTTCCTTATTTTTCTGGTGTGACGTATGAGATTGATATGTTAATACGTCTCATCATGTATAACAAATTTTTAAGCCTAATATGTGAACAACACATACTAAGTAATGTGTAACACGTATAGTCATTGAACTTTACATGCGAGACAATATATTTTGATACAATAAAAAAAATAAAAATTCCACCAGAAGATCAATTGATAATATAAATCAATCTAATTCTTTTAAGTATACATGTAAATTCACTTTTTTTTTTCGACGTGACTACTAGTAATTTGTGAGAGGGTCTATGTTCTTCCAGATCCTCTTCATGAGGATCTTGGAGATTCTCAAATCGTCTCCACTCAGCGTATATCATGCAGTCAGTTTTCGTCAGGTACTATTTATATTTAATTTAAAATAAAAATATTTAAAATAATTTTTGACTGTATGATATACGATGGACGGACACGATTTGAGGATCCTTAAGATCATCACATAGAAGATCCAAAGAGGATCATCATTCTATGTTTTTAGAGGAAAAGAAATAAACAATGGGCATAGTGCCACTTGTAACATGTGTCGAGAAATAAATCAGTGGAATTAATACCCGTCAAATTAGTATCAACTCCTTGTTTGTTTTGTTGGGGTTGGTGGTGTGACACAGTGACAGTGTCTTGTGTTTTCTTGAAAACTTTGAAGGCGGTGGGGCGGTGGGGCGGTGGTTCACATGGAATACCTGCCGCATTGGCACCACATACAAAAGTTGAAGAAACCACGTGACTATTAGTATCAGTTTGGTAGGTTAATCTTGAAACAAAGCAACTTCCATGTCCATGCACTTAATCTTTCGTTGGTTCTTTTTAACCAACTACAACATTCAAGTGTCGAATTAATTCATCTCGAAAAATTGATGAATTTTATAAGAGTGAAATGATGAGTCTATGTGCTTAGGTCGCCAAAAAAAGGGAAACACTATAAAGGGGACATGATAAGTTTTTTTTTTTTTTTTTTGGTTAAAGGAAAAACTTCATATAAAAGAAGGGCACAAGGCCAAACAACAAGCGGAGGACTAACTCCGCCACCCCAGAGAAGCAAAGACAAAGATAAATAGGATCAAGAGAGACGCCACCACTTCTAAGTGTTTGATTACACTGACAGTCAAGATTTCTTTTTTGATCATTTAGTCGTATTGATCATTATGGAAAATATTCAAACACGACACATTTTGTGTTTGGCTTGAAAAAACTGATTACTCATTGCAACGTGAAAAGTTAGAACACAAGACCGTGTGGAATTAGCCTCGCATGCACACCACAATGTTTATTCCTAAATTTAGTCGTGGTATTCAATCGGAATTTGGAGGAATTTTAGAAGAGTGAAAATCCATGAATATTCAATTAGGATTTCAAAAGAGTGCATAAAAAATCATATACAAATCAAAAGAGAATCAATATACAAAAGTAAACGGGGTGCGTTAGAAAACATGAGTGCATAAATCATTTTCCGAATACCATCATAGCGGCATCACTCTCGTCCAGTTTATCAAACTATCCTGACTGTGAATTGCAGGTCAAGATAAATTTAAGCTTCTATAAATAAATCCCAGTAATATACACAATGTCAATCACAACAAATTATACACTGACGAGAGAGAGAGATGCAAATGAAGTCAATGCTCAACGCCGAGAATTCAACAGCACCTTCAATCTGGCCATCAAACTATGTACAAGCCACCACCTTTCCTGTAAAATCTCGCAGCCTGCTGCACCTACGTTTAAATTTTCTAATTCGATTTACACAACAGATGCAAATTTTTTGCCACCGAGTTCTCTCAAGGGAAGGTGTGGAGTGATCCATCTGCTGCTTCTTCGTTCATTGAAAATATATCGACAGGGACATTAGTGCAGCTAAAGAGGCTCTGATCCTTGAGACTAGCATTTGAGGAAAGTTGTGAATGATCTAGGAATATCACTATTACAGTGATATCGTCGTGGAAATGGCGCCTTACCCCCCTTTTAATTCTTCTTACATTGTCATATCTCAATTCTCTTTTCCTTGCAGCCTCACCGATGGCAGCTCTTACCAATCGCTTTGCTATTCCCTGTAATTAAATTATGAGCAACTCTTAAGTTCTCAACATCTTAAAACTTTTATAAAACAGAAAACTAACACAGAACTGAACTTGGTGGGGGCCTTACAGCTCTTGGATTTTTGGAGACGATTTTCACGGCAGTTTCATCATTCAAATGCTCCCAGAGACCATCTGTTGCAAATATCAAAAACATGTCCTGTGGCTGTAACTTTCGAACTACTATAGAGGGTTCTGCTGTCATTACAGGCTTCTTTAAAGAAACGGGCATACCAAAGTGGTGAAAGAGAGGATCTCTGTTAAACTCAGGTTTCTTCAAGTAGACATCACCGATTGACCTTGAGACCTACAAAGGGGAGGTTTCATCAGATAATAAGCACGGGAAAGTACCAACGAGATAAAGCAACAACTCACAAGAATATTACTTTCACTTTCACAATGTATTTAGGATTTATAAAGTTGACTACCACCAAACTGAACTTTCGTCATAAGGCCGCTGGAGTATGTTTGCTATATGTGTGTTTCCGTAATGAGCCTGAAACTTGTCATATCTCTTAATTGCATATGAGAGTGGACTTCAACAAATGAGATACAAAGAATCCACTCGACCATGATTTGCTAGTCACACAATACAACACATTTTAGGCTTTAATGTGCATTTCATGAACCATCATCCCATTTGCTTCAGATACTTAAATTCTTAGCTGCCTAGAAAGCGGCTAAAGAGAAAGAGGAAAACCTGTGAAAGTAGATGGATCAGGACAAACAATGAGAGAATACCATATCCGCAGAAAAACAGTGGACTTTTCCTTTGTACTCGTGTACTCGTCAAGAAAGAAAAGCTGTAAGATACGGTTCATGCAATGCACCTAATCAGAGCAGGACTTTCTAGGACGAGGTTCATGTCCTTGAACAATATGCTGTAAGATGGCAATAATGAAAGGCATGAGACGATTAGCCGTTTGTATTACCGCAGGACAAAACAATATATTACAGGGAATCTCCTCTTCATAGGACTAGAGCTAATAATCTCGGACATCCTAAAGTACAAGCACGCAATCTCATCACGCTCGTACCACAAAGTTTCATAAGATTCTTTTAGTTGCAGTAGGGGACAAGTTTCCCCAGATTCTTATGCATCACTGAAATCAAACCTCGGGTTCAGATTCCAAATAACTTACCATTTGAACTAAGTTATTCGAACAACCCCTAAATACGTTAACCAATAGAACCATCATAAATTAACACTATACTACACTACAATGAAGGTTGAATCAAACTCTACTATTCCGCTAATATCTGAAATAATGATCAGCGAGATGATTCACGAACTGAAAAAAAAAACCCACATTTAGTACCTGAATAATGCCCTTAATTCGCCAAACTCCACGCGTAAACACCACAATGTGCGCATCATCAGGGTGAAGATCCTTAACCTCCTTCCTCACTTCCTCCACTGCAACATTGTGATCCGTAGACAACCGCTCTGCCACCACCGCCTGCCTATCCGATGATCTCCTGCCAAGAACTGCCCTCGAATCTCCGAGATTAGCCACATATAAAAGACCATCCGCAATTGCACCAACCAGGCAACACGATCCTACTGAAGCAATCTGCGGCCGCACCATCCATGATCGCTTAACCAACTCCAAGAACTCCTCTGTTGCATCAAATGCCTGCCTTATCACATCCTCCGACAGTCCACCTTGTTCAGTTGCAAACTCTGAGGGAACAACAAACAACCTTAATTTCGAAGAAAAACACAATTCCTTTTTTCTTTTTTGTTGAAATAAATGTTAAAAGGAAAAGAAATTTAAAAAAAAAAAAAAAGTAGCATCTGAATTTCTTTCACATTGTTTAGCTAAAAAACCTAAAAAAAATCTGTGAGATCAATAAGTCAACTGGGAATCTTCCTGGTCTCAATACATATATCTCCTAATTGACATAAAAGAAAGACAAGAACATGGGCATTTCTGCAGATGGGCGTACTACTTACTGTGAAGGAAGCGGAAGAGTCGGTTGGTAATGAAGCGGGAAGCTTCAGGACCGCCGTGGCCGTCATAGACTCCAACGTACGTTGCGAAAGGAGATGAGAACACCTGTCCCTGATCTTCCAGCGCCGAATTTGCTTGAACCACTGCAATCGAATAGTCCCCAGAAGAGTGTGGCTTGAGGTCCATGTGCCAAAGCAGGCCATCGCCGCCGTCTCCGCCACCAAAACACTTCTCCAACGGCCTCCTACACATCTCCAACATCATTGTCAGCTTGGGCTGGTTGTACTTGGATTTTCCCTATGGTTTTGGGGAAAAACAGGAAAGAGGAATTCGCGGGTTTTGTTTTGGTTTGGTTTGGTAGTTGGGGTGTTGTGTTGGAATAAAAAGAGAGGGACATGGGAATTCCGTGTTAAAGGGTAAATGAAGGATTATATTGGGTGAGGCCAGGCCAAAGCCAGACATTTTTTTTTTTTTAGTACATCTATATCTTTACATCAGGAAATAGAAAGTTCGGTTAAGTCACACAATAGGCAACTTAATTTGGTATCGAATTTTTTATCCACAAGATTTGAACAATGGGCAACCTAATTTGGTATCGAATTTGCCATCCACAAGATTCGAATATAAAACCTCTCACTTCTAAGTAAAGAGGAATATCACCAGACCGTAGTACTGAATGGCAGGCTAAAGCCAGAGTTTGGTGCGTTTTAACTTTTAATGATGGTTTTTGGGACTAGTTTTTTATATTTTATTATGTATTTTTCTGGTTGAAATTTATTATTATTATTAATCACACATTGTCCAATTACAATTTACGTGTGTAGTTTTTTTTTTTTTTTTTTTTTTTACGAATTTCTTTTGAACGGGTAAAATTTTAAATTATAAAAGCTTCATTATTTTTTCTCCCTTTATATGTAAATAGATAGATGATTAGCGATTTAATTAAACTAATGGGATAAGCTATCCACACATCCCATTTTACTTCTTACACACATCTTGATAATTTTTGTCTGTTGATCTTCTTTAATTCATTCGATCCGACGGCCGAAAATTAAAAAAATGTATAAGAAGTAAAATGGGGTGTGGATATCACACCCCAAACTAATTAGTCGTTTAATTAAAAGATGGGGTTTTAATTTTTGGAATGTGGTGGTGAGTGGACGGAGAAAACTTATCTAGAGCTTTGTTTTTTTTTTTTTTTTTGAAAAAATATCTAGAGCTTTGTTAGACGAAAGAGAAAGAGAAGGAATCATGTTCTTTATTATCTTTATTAACATTTTGGAAAACAAGTGTTATGGTGTGTTTTAGGAATATGGGATAGGACTCACAACTCATGAAGTCGTGGAGACCCTTTGATTTTCCGAGGATTAAGTCTTGGTTTTGCCATTTGACTTATGATCCATGATAATATTAGAAAAAGAAGAAGGAACCATTTGATTCTTGTTGTTGAAGTACATGGTTTGTTTGGAAGAGTTTTTAAAATAACTGAAAGCATTTTTTAATTATTAAAAGCACTTCTGATCATGTTTGGCAAAAAAAAAGTTAAAAGAGCTTCTGAGTTCAAAAAACGTAATAGACATGCTTTTTGAAGGAGCATTTGAACTTTTATTAAAAAAAATTGATTTGCTTTTAATATAAGCGCTTTTATTAGAAGTGATTCTGAACATAACCGCTTTTTAAAGAAGAAGCAATTCCAAATGACCCAAACATTATTATTGTTGGAATTAAATTTGCGCACTGCCATGGAGGTTTGAGAAGTACAAATCCGTTTACATGCAAAATAGTAAACAACCGTCAAGTTAGTCAGCAATATTATGAAACTCAAGCATAGGCAAGAGAATAAGTGTGCGATAATTGTGTTACTAGAGATGAACCATAGAAGGGTGTATCTATACCATTCGAAAATAAGACCTTTTAGGATCTGTATTAAACCAGGAGATCCCAAATGATATCTAGAAAGTTAATATTGCGTTCTAGAGTGTAATTACTTGTGGCGCACGCCAAAATTATAAGAAACTTGTTGATTACTAGTTGGATTAGGTTTTCATATCTTGTGGAACAGGCATGGTCAATTTGAGTGAAGTCGTCGGATTTCGCCCACTGCTCCGGAACTGGATGATAATGGCATTGCTGCTCTGTTTATTCAACTCCATTGGGAAGATGCTGAGTCCATCAAAGACTTTTGGGGTATTCGCATTTTGATCCGTCTTACTTCGGCCTTGAAAAATCATGACCCCACAACTATATTCGACTAATATAAGAATGAACTTGTAATACCCTGAAAATTTAAATATATGAATTAGATATTCATAATTATGAATATGTGGAGAAAATCGAAAATAAATCGATTTATGGTTATGAAAATTTAATTGAGAAATTTTAAAAGTTTGTTTCCGGAAATTATTATAATTTACATCGTAAAATTTATCGATAAGTGAAAATGATGAAAATGCCCCTAGTTGGTTTAACGTAATTATACGAGGACGTATTTTATTCTCATATATTTTATCATATTTCTTGACATATTTGAATAGAGGACGACCCTGCAAGCGCGTAGGCGAAAACCGTTCACGAAACGAAGTTATAACGAAAGATATATAAACTATCAAAGGCAAAGGTAAAATGGTCATTTAACCACTAATCTGGAAAGCTCCAGATTTGGCTGGAGGAGTGGCCTGGTGGAGATAAGTCACGTGTGTGGCTGTGGCAGGGGAAAAAAGAGAGGAGACAAATGAGAGGGAAGAAAAAGGGGAAATGAGGGAAGGAAAAAAAAAAGGGGGAGAAGGTGGCTCTTCCATAGCTTTTGGAAGAAAATTCTTCTTCATTTGGACAAAAATTGGAGAGGGAGTGTTTGGCAGAGAAATTGAGAGTTAGAGAACATGATTGTGAAGGAAGGATTCAGAGATTTGAAGGGTAAATTCCTTATTCCTTGATTATCTTGATTTTCGAATTTAATTTCCTTAAGTTGAATTGAAACTGCCATGATATATTTGGAGTTCTTAGTTTTATTTAGGGTTTTCTATCATTCAATGAACCAGTCTGAACATAAATTGGAGTTGGGTAATTTGGATTGGGTTTGTAGATCAAATTTCTTGATCAAGGGTTTGGTTCAAAAGGTCAATTTCTTGTTAATTTTAAGCCTTGTTAGTTTTGCATGTTGTATACATGACTTATGGACTACCTGGAAGTATTTTGGGATTTGTTATATGAATTGAGAATGAGCTGTTACGTAAGTTGCAAAGAAAACTCAAGTTTCGAGTAGCCTTCTTTGGCTCTTAATTTCTAGGTCTTTATGTGCTCCTTTGGAGAAAAAATTTAGTGTGTTGAAAATACATATATTCATGATCGTAACCCAATTGTTTTCACTCAGTTCCGTCGAGTTTTGGTTGATCAAAACCCATATATAATTGCACGATTCGGTTTAGTTTTGAATGTTCCAAAGGGAGCCTAAACTTGGTCCAAGAGTGTTGTTTTTCTAAAATGTGTAAAATGGATTGTGAACTACGATGGGCTTGATCCCTCCGAAGGGTATGTAGACAGTCTAACAAGAAGTTAGATGCAGTCATAAAATAAACGAGATTAAATATTAGTGGAAAAACCGTCAAAGAGAGAAATGTTAGTATGGTTAATAACATAAAGGGTAACTATGACATTTTTGTGCCTATCACTGTAGTTAGCTTCCATATAAAATTTCCGGGGCGTTACAGAACTATTTGATATCGAGGTCTCGAATTGAAAAGAAAGAAAACAAACCCTAGCACGACTCTCTCTCGTCGGTTTCAATTGCGAGTGTTTTGGGTCGTCTTTGGTAACATTGACCATCCTGTTCATTATGGCTAGCTCGTCGCCATAGGGTTTCCAACTTTCTATATAATTATTGAGAAATGCTAAGGAAACCCTCTCAAAAGTATGATGCTTCATAAGCTCTCCACCATCTCATCTTTTTATCACAAAGTACCATTCCAATTTTATTGGATGTCCCCCAAAGAGGAACTATTTATCACAAAGTACAATCATGTTGTCTAATAGAAGCATCTCTCATTGATCTTTGAATTTTTTATATTTTCTAAAACTCGACTACATGCATGCATGAACGCTATTCTCCTCAGCTCTTGTAATGTTACCGGGAAACAACCAAATATGTATTTCCTGTAAATTTAGTAGAGATGTGAGGAGACCAAAAAAGTCGATATCAATGTCGAAGTTTTCTGTCGAGTTAAAAGTTGGTCATTCCATTACAACTAGGTCAATTAAATACTTTGAACAGACAATATGCTTTAGAAAATTCCGCACTCTTTGACTGTTTTTGGAAATGTGCTTTCTCCCGTCCCTAATTCATTTTCTTTTTCTAAGGAAATATTTCAGAAGAAATTTCTGGGTTAATAACCAACTGAAAAGAAAAATATAAAACACATAGTTTAGCATTGATATAACATGGATCCATTGAAACTCACACCACTAAGATATGAGGCACTTAGTATTACGGTCTACTGATTCCTTTTCACTTGTTAGTGAGAGGTCATAGGTTCGGTTCTCGCCAAATACGAATTTGAACCATATTATTATTAGCTAATTGTGAGGCTTAACCCACACCCACACTCCCTTAGTGTAGATAATATTGTTTACTCAAAACAAAACAAAACAAAAAACAAAAAATATGAGGCTACAAGCAACAAGTCATATCAGCCAAAAATAAAAAATAGAACGTAGAAAGCAAGGCTACTAAAAAACAAGGTAAAACAAGAGATTTAGCACTTTCTTGATAAGTTTCGAAGAAGAAACTTACAAGTTAATTTCTTAAGATGCAAATGAAAACCCACTTCCACATTTATAAAGAAAAAAAAATTGTAAATGATAAATTTTACCATCTAGCTTTTAATTTGGTTTGGTTTGATTTGATTACATGTTTGAGATTTTGTCACCCGATCTAAATCAAATGGAACTAACAATTTACACATTGATATTTAAATGATTTTATTTTACAAATGTATATCTTTTTATTGGCTAATAATTAGGTAAGCAGAAAGAAAGTTGATTTTCAAGGTTGATGGAAAATTGAAGCTCTTTGAGTTGTAACTATATATATTGATAACTAAACTTGGAAGTTTGATGTTATGTTGGATTTTAGGATGATTTGATGTATCATAAGAAAAGTATGTTGCAAATTATTGAATTTTCGTAATTGGACTGTAAGGTTGAAGAAAAATGAAAGAATAACAAATAATATTAAGGCTGAAACATCAGTACCAAAAGGTTTAACATTAGTTTGATTTGGTTCGGTTTCTTTAAGAATTTTTGTTAAACTTGAACCAAATCAAACATGTTAGGCCATCTCCAACCGATCTGGCTAGAGGGTGGTCAGAGGGCCGAAAATAGCCCGAAATGACACGAAAACCATCTCTAACCAAGGGTCATGCCAAAGGGCTCGTGGGCCCCACCGGGCCAAAAAAAAAAAAGAAAAGGGCCAACCAGCTGGCCCAACCCAGCCAGCCAGTTGGCCCGGGGCTGGGCAAAAATTTGAATCCAATGGTAGCTGACGTCAGTTACCATTGGTTTTGAATTTTTTTTTTCCGGCCAAATTTTAATTTTTTTTTAAATTCCCCTTTTTTCCTATAAATAGCTAAGCCATTCCTACATAATTTTTACCATTCCATACTATCTCACTTCATTTTATTTCAACTCGTCACATTCTATTTTCTTACCTCTTCCAATAATCTTTCCTTCAATTTTTTCAATAATTTTCAAATGGCCACATCTGCAATGAAAGGTAGGGCTTGGACCCAAAAAGAAGATGAAGCTCTTTGCAGGGCTTATAGATGGGTATCGGAAGATAGTGTGAGGGGGACTTCTCAAACAAGTGAAGGTGTTTGGACTCGTGTGTCCAAAAAATACTATGAGTTCTACGAAAGCACCACTCCACCGAATACCCAAAACCATGAGAGTTGCTCTTCAAGTTGGAAGAAACATCTTCATCCAAGTTTGAATAAATGACATCAAGCATTGTTAACAGCTGCAAGTAGACATGAAAGCGGTGCCAATTACTACGACAAAGTAAGTGTTTTCACAATTTATTTTAAATATTTAATTATATTACATTTAATTTCATAAATTAATTTCCTTTAATTTTTGTAATTATATTTTCTAGGTACGCCAAGCGGAGGAATTGTATATGTAGGGCAGCTCGAAACCCTTTCAGCATCACGGTTGTTGGGAAATTTGTAAAGGGTAGGTGTTATTTGAAGATCCACCTCAACATAGAGTAGGTTCCACGTCGGTGTTCGGAATTGCATCCTCAGCTGTAGATGGGGATGAAGATGGATCTTCTAACATTTAAGAAGCAAGGGTAGAAAATCCGTCTTCGGGTGAAATTTCTATACCTAGGGCTATGGGACCAAACAAAGCCCAAAAATTGAAGGAAAAGGGCAAGGCAAATGATGATATCGCCTTTCAACAGGAAATGGCTGCCTCTTTGCGATTCATGGTGGAGCAAAATGTCATTGCCGAGAAAGAAAGGAACCGTAGGCATGAAGAACGAGTCAAACAAATACAAGAAGAGATGGACGATATGAATATGCAAAGGAACACTTCGGATTATACTCCAATGAGTAAGGCCTATTTTGATAGAAAAAAGAAGGAAATTATGGCTCGACAGTAGTTGTTTACCTCCGACTATACTCTTACAATGACGGATGATGAAGATGATGATGATGATTATAGACTTTAAATTTAAGTTGTAGTTTTTAAATTTAAGTTGTTGTAGTTCTTAAATTTAAATAATAAATTACGTTTGGCCCTAGGTTGGAGATGATTTTTTGTCACAGGGCTATGTTTGGCCTATGGCCCTCTGGCCCCTCGGTTGGAGATGGTAAGAAATATGGACCGGCACTATGAATGCAAATTTTCTCCTCCTTGATCTTGGACGATTTTGCACCTACAAACCAACTAGCACCTTAGGTTAAGGCCAAAAACCTCACGCGCCCATGATGAATGGGGGGGCTTTAGCCGAAGAACCTCCGATGCCAAAGTTAGAATTTTAGAAAGAAATAGTGTTTAGAGTATTTGGGATTTTTTTTAAGAGAATTGGAATTCGTGTTTGGTGAAAATGGGAACCAATATATAGGAGAGGAAGGGTGTGGCCGGCCATTAGGCCAATGATGATTTATTTTGGGGGGTTATGGAGATAATGGGCTAGTTATTTTGGGGAGTTATGGAAATAATTGGCTAGTTAATTAGCAAATAATAATAACCTAATTAACTAGCTATTTGAATGTCATAAAAGGGAAAGAAAATGGTAGCAAAAAGCAAAAAATAAAAGGCATGGCCGGCCCTAGTGGGTAACCGGCCTTTGGTATGTTTTTTGGTTATAATTTGGTGGTTTAATTGATAATTAAAGGATTGTTAGGTAATTAATCCCTTAATTAGTTAATTTTAGGAAATATGAAAGGAATATATTATTTAGCTAATTTATTAGCTAAATAATGGAATATAAAACATATAGAATAAATTAGATTTTGGGAATTACCTTATAGAAAGGATTTGATGAAATAGGCTTTAAATTGTTACCTATTTTGGGCACTTTTGACTTGGTTAAGGATGATTGTCCGCCGCTCGCACGTAGGAATCTCGGTATGCTTCAAGGGTATTTTTGTCCTCTTTTACCCAAAAATCCACGTGTCGCCTTGTGATTATTTTTTGCTCCACAAATGCCCCCACACCTGTTGGGCTGCTCGCAGGAAAGGGCAGCAGGTGTAGAGATCTTCTTGCTTTAGGAACTTAAGACTGCTTTCTATTTTGATGTTGATTATCTCTTTAATAGGAAATTAGATCCTTCTAGGAAAGGGAAATAAATTTCTCTCAAAGCCTATTTAAGTCCACCTTAAGTGGGTTATTAAATCAACTTTGGAGAGCGATTTATTCTACCATACAGGAGAGAGATAGCTTAGAGGATATTTGTTCCCCCTCCTCTAGCAATCTTCTACATCTTGCCCGTGCAAAGGACCGTCTTTCGTTGCTTTTTTCGTCTTCTTCGTGCCGCACTGAGGTAAGAAAAAATTAATTTTCCTTATCTTCTTCTTGGATGGTGCTACCGCGGGGCAGCTGTCGGGGTGATGCGGCATGTCGGTTGGCATGGGCCAGGAGTCGGCTCGGCATGGGCCGAGGAGGTATTGTGGCAGGGACCACTGCTTTAAACTGCTCGACTTGGCCAAAACCAAGGGCAGCTTGTGTGATTGGGGCCGCAGATTGTGGCGTTGGGGCGCAGTACTAGGCGAGTCACATGGCTCATGTCCTTTTAGGCTTTTGGACATGACGCGAGCTAGGCTGGTAATTGAGAGAAATGAAGAGGTTGCGTGCCTCATGAGCTGCTGGAATGTTGGGTTGAACTCCCCTGCTAGGTACCACGAATGGCGTTGGTTACTTTAACTCTCTTCGTCAGGAGAAACGTGGGCTGCTCCCAAAAGAGGAGGTGAATAGGATCAAGGCGAATGCATTGGCTCGTCCAATCATTGTTGTGGATCATGCTGCAAATGAAGGTGGGAAAAGGGATCTTCCCTGCCTGCTCAAGAGATGCTGGCTGAGAAAAAACCAAAGACTTCTTTCACTGCTCGCGCGGGTTTGCCGACTGCCTCCAGGCTTGTGATTGACTTGACTTTTTCCAAGGGGACGAAAAATGAGGCTGCTAGATCTGAGCATATGGCAGCCTGCCATGTCAAAAATGGCTAGTATGATTGCTGATAGGATTGTTCGGCATAAAGGTCCTGTCATACCCCTAGTACCGAAATTTGTACCAAGACGTTTGTTAAGAGCTAAGTCTGGTTCACCTTTGGAGAGGCTTGTTATTATGAAGAGCGATAAGGTGGACTCTGCTGCTAAAGTGGCGCCAAGGCCCATTCCTTATGCTGCTGAGACTGATTCACCTGCTAGGAATGATGAGACTACTCGCGTAGGCAGTTATGAGAAATCCACTAAGCCTGTTTTTAGGGAAGCTGCTAAGATCTATGTACTTTTAAAACCAGATCTCTTAAAAACATAGATGCTTATGCCAAGTTTGTTGATGGCGTCAGAAAGGTTGTTTGCCCAAGCTCATTTGCGAAGCATATGACCCAATATAGAATGACTACTTTGCTTGCTATGATGCAGATATAGTAAGGCTACTAAGGAGATGGCAAATACTATGGCAGATTCTGAGCTCGTTGCTTTGAAGAGGTCTAATATTTCTGCCCCCACTTCTCTGCAGCTTGAGATCGCTCGCCATAAAATCATTGACTTAAAGACTTGGTTTGACGCGATCCAAGTTAAGTATGAAAGTACAAAAAAGGAGATTGAATGTTAAAATACCTCAGATTCAAGATCTTGACTTTGCAGTTTTTGAGCTTCGTTTCGCTGCAAAGGATGAAGAGTTGATTGTTGCTTATAACCGAGTGATCCACTTCAAGAGAATCATCGATAGGCTTGAACCCCAAGTGTTGGAACTTCAAGGCGTACTAAAAGTCTGAATAAGGAAGTGGATGAGATGCAGAGCATCCATGTTGGTCTGCTCGAGGAGGATGAGTAGCTGAAAGGTGAAAAGGCTGGGCTCGGGGTTTCGAGACCTTCTCTATTTCTCCGGAAGACTTGCTTGATTGTACTTTTGAGACTTCCATTGGTAAAGTAGTAGGAGAAGTTAGTGCCCAAGTTGGGGCAGCCGGGGGTGAAGCGCTTGATGATACCGCTGCTAAGAGCATCGCGGTTGCTGAAGGTGTGGCGATCGAGTAGTCATTAGATGTCTAAGCTGCTATAGTCTTCTAGGTAGCCTTTAGGATTTTATTTGTTTTTCCTTGTAGCTCTTGTTTTGCTTGAACTCCTTCGGCCTTTGCTAGTTGTTTATAAACATGTTTTCCTTTTTCTTCATCTTCGCTTCTTTTGTTCATGCCCTAACCTTTAGACTTGATAGACCAGTGGCAGGCATGCTACTTTTTTATAAGCAGACAAGCCTCCATAGTCTATGCAGCCATAGGTGTTGGTGTAGAACTTTGCAAAGTTGTTAGCCATAGGGTTGGCAGCCGGATGCCTTACTTATAGAAGCAAACAAGTCCGCGTAACCACTAGGCTATTAACCTGGGCTTTCTCCAATTTCGTAGGTTGCGTAGCAAGTATCACAACACTTTAGGACTTGGTGTAGGTTGTTCCGTGCTTGGTAGAGGTGAAGCTTATCGACCATCTAGCATGTCAGCAGTGGATAAAACTTCGTATATATGCGCTAACTTGTTTAACCTTTCACAAGAATGTACGGTTGTATAAGTCTAGCGCGGCTTTATTGCTCGAAGGGTAAGCCGTTGGCAGTCTTCCAGAACCGTAGGCTACCTTAGTGCACTCGGTAGCAGCTTTAGGGTTCCAAGGTAGCCGTTTGTAGGGCGTACTGTCACATCCCAGTCCGGGTCCACCACATCCCAGGCTCGTTCCACCACCGTAGCACGATATTGTCTGCTTTGGGCTTACCATTCCCTCACGGTTTTGTTTTTGGGAACTCACGAGCAACTTCCCAATGGGTCACCCATCCTGGGAGTGCTCTAGCCATATTCTCGCTTAACTTCTGAGTTCCGACGGAACCCAAAGCCAGTGAGCTTCCAAAAGGCCTCATGCTAGGTAGGGATGAGAATATACATCTTATGGATCACTCCCTTGGGCGATGTGGGATATTACAATCCACCCTCCTTAGGGGCCCGACGTCCTCGTCGGCACACCACGACCAGGGATTAGCTCTGATACCAATTTGTCACATCCCGGCCCGGGTCCACCACATCCCAGGCCTGTTCCACCACCGTAGCATGATATTGTCTGTTTTGGGCTTACTATTCCCTCACGATTTTTTTTTTGGGAACTCACGAGCAACTTCGTAGTGGGTCACCTATCCTGGAGTGCTCTAGCCACCTTCTCGCTTAACTTCCGAGTTCCGACGGAACCTGAAGCCAGTGAGCTTCCAAAAGGCCTCGTGCTAGGTAGGGATGAGAATATACATATTAAGGATCACTCCCCTGGGCGATGTGGGATATTACACGTACTGCGTAATGTGCCTCTTCCGTCTCTAGTGCCCGGTTCCCCACGGATTAGGCCAAGAGACCAAAAATCCTTTAGTTAGCTAAGTCTTGACAAAGAACATTATGGCTACTTCTAGGAATCCCGGCGCAAGCAATCGTGCATCTAGTTATACTAGGGCAGCCAGACTCATCCACGTCTGGATATTTGGAGTGTAAAGTTTATCCTCCCGTCTTGGAAAGCTGACCCATATGGGTCTCGGGGAATTGGTTTAGCCTCTCGCACTGAAGAGCAATTAGTTTACCCTCTCGCACTGAGAGCATGGTTGGTCCCTCGGGGGGCGCAATTCCTGCGATGAGTCCTTAAGTAGGGCACAATCTTCTTTTGAAGTGCATGAGTGATCAGTTGTTGTAAGTATGTAGTCGAGCCAATTTGTGATTACTTCTGAATTCCTCATTGAAAAAACGAGTGAAACGAACGAGAACTTAGCTGTAAGGTAGGAATTGCATAACAACTGGATAGTCTTCAGCTTGTGAGGTGGTGCTCGTCGAGCTTCTTGAGTCTTCGGGTTTTGATGTAACGAGAGGTCACACATGGTACTTCTTCAGATTGTAGGCCATCCACTGATTTTCGATCTTTTTGCTGTTTCATGGTGACGATAGTGTAATTACTCTTACCGCCTTCTCTGTTGATCTTATACAGACCTTCCCAGATGAGATTAATCTTTTTGGAGCATTCTCTGCGGGCAGTGATGAAGGCATTAAGACTAGATCTCTAGGCTGAAACTATTGGATCTTGGCCCTTTTGTTGTAGCTGGAGATGAACTGCTGCTGGTAAGCTGTGATACGGGTGATAGTCTACTCGTACTTCTCATTTGCCAAATTTAAGCTTGTGGCCATCTCCTTTTGGTTGCTCGTCTTTTGGTGGTGCGATATGCCCATAAACATCCTTGGAGTTCGTCTGGCCATTTTCTTTTCTTATTGGTGGGGGGTTTCTTGTGGCAATCAAGGATCATCTTAGTGGATGCTTTGGCCCGCCTATTGTCTTGACGATATCTTGGCGTAGACATGTGTTGCTTGATGCCATATTTTTGGAAGAACTTCTCCAAATCTTTGCCCACGAATTGCGGGCCGTTGTCGGTGACGATGGATTAAGGGATGCCAAATCGGTAAATGATGCTCCTTCATATGAAGCGCTCTATGTCCGTCTGAACCATGATCGTCATAGGCTCTGCTTCTACTTATTTGGTGAAGTAGTCGGTTGCCACGATCATCATGCCTTTGCCCCTAGTAGTCTGGTTGGTGATTAGCTAGGATTCAGAATGAATTGAAAGCTTTTTCACCACTAAGTTTTTTGTCATTCGAAGGCCTGCTAGTAGGGCTTCGTACTCTGCTTCATTGTTAGATGCTTTGAAGCTTAGAGTGATCGCCTGCTCAAGCATTGAAATGTCTAGGGTAGCAAGAACCACGACTGCTCACGAGCATTCGTAGTTGGATGTGCCATCTACATGCAAACACCAGAAATCTCCATTGAGGGAGCATGTGTGGCTAAAGTGTGCTCGGCTGCCTTCGGGGCGTCGTTGGGCTACTTTGTTGCATTGTCAAGGCTAAGCTTGAATGCGCTGCAGGGAGCTGTGAAGCTGGGGCCATGTTACATGTAGTAGAAGATGCTCAACTTCCGGTATTAGGCCACTCTAGAGCTGAATAATGGAGCAAGGGTCGGCTAGGGCCGTGTGACGCGCAGTAGGAGGTAGTGTTCGACTGCCAGTACATGTTGCTCTTATGTAGAATCTTCTGGGGTGACGAGGATAAAACTTGCTTCTGAGTGTTCCTTCTAGTGTTTGTCTGCCCTTGGCATGTCTTTTGGGCCGAGTTGTTGCGTTCGTCAGAAAACTTTGCATCTGCCAGGGTCTACGCTTTGATCGTCACAGGTTTGGATTCGACAGAATAGTGCGTCCTAATGATGACTGCATGGTTTGAAGGTAAAACTTAAGCTTTCGAGTTACAACAACTATCGCCAAAGTTAGCTTTTGAATTTTTAATAGCATCGAGGAGAGCTTTTGAACTGTAGAATACAGGTAGTCGGGCCCCAGCTCTTCTCGCGTGATGGTAGAGCTTATTGCT
Organism: Malus domestica; assembly: GCF_042453785.1. Classification (NCBI taxonomy): domain Eukaryota; kingdom Viridiplantae; phylum Streptophyta; class Magnoliopsida; order Rosales; family Rosaceae; genus Malus; species Malus domestica. The sequence continues at coordinate 26,756,578 of NC_091675.1, forward strand.
ACTTTAGATACCGTCAAACATGCGAATAAGTCCTTCGTTGCTTCTAGGGATGCGATGTCGGGTACTTCTTCAAGTCCTTGAATGTGCATTGACGAGCCTTATCCCAAAGTGCATGCTTCTCTGCCAAAGCAAAAGAGTCTGCCAAAGTTAGATCTTCTTTCATGATCAATTTTCTGAATAGCAGGTGGTCTGCTGGAAGGTTACTCTAGCTATCGAGTCGTTGTATCCGACTATCCTTGCCTTCTCTGCTTTGAATCTCCTCACATAGTCACAAGTGACTCCTTTGGGTTCTTCTTGACGTCAAACAAATGGTCAGACTTCTTTTTGATTAAGCGATAAGATGAATATTCTTTGATGAAAACCAAAGAAAGTTCGTAGAAATTCCGGATGGATTGTGGCGGCAGGGTGTAGAACCAATCTTGCGCCTCGCCTTATAGAGTGGTGGCGAATATCTTACACATGTGATCATCATCGTTTCGATAAAGGATCATTGCACTTCTGTAGCGCTTTAAGTGTCTCTTCGGGTCTTCATCCTCTTTGAAAGATGTGAAATGTGGCATGCTAAACTAGCGTGGAGGCTCTGCCTGCTCGATCTCGTCCATGAAGGGTGACCTGCTTATGTTGGTCATGTTCCGTCGTAGTGCCTCGTCGGTGACCTCGTTGCGTTGGAAATCGTGCAATCGCTTGGTTAAGAGTCTTTCTACTTCTTCCTGAATTTGCCTTTGTTGGGGTAGCGGAGCTCTCGGCTGCCTCCAGCCATGACTTGCTGGTTTAGGCTGCTTTTCCATGTGTTTGGGTCGTCTATACCTCGAATGCAGTGCATATGGTGCGTTCTTAGCAGGCGAGTGAGTTATTCGCAGGCTGCTGGTTGAACTTGAGCTGGATTGAGTGATTGCTTCTCTTCGTCCATCATGCTGCCTACTCCGATGCGAGGTGGATGATGCTTTTTGTGGGCTTAGCCACGAATGAACACTTCACCTGGAAGGTTGCTCATGTTGACTATCAGAGTGTGACCGAACCGTGAATGTATGTTCGTCCGTGGGCCTAATCGATAGTGCATGCTCCTCTGCGTGCTAAGATGGGAGTATACGTTATCTCGAGGGCCCAATCGAGAGTGTACACTACTTGAATGCTCGGTTTGTGGCTGGTCGAGTAACTTCTTGCCGGGACGTTGCTAGAGAGATTCTTTGTCTGCCCTTGTCCTATTTCGGGACATCTTGTCTGGGGCACGTTGCATCTCAATGTGTTGCAAGAACTGGTTCACCAAGGCCATCTGCTGTGCGAGGGCACTCGTCAACTCTATGACTTGTCGAGACAAGTGTTGTTCGCCACTTAGATTGGAAAAGCTTGGAAGGAATGTGCCTTTTTGGGCAATAGAAGGGTGATAGACTCTGAGCGCGAGATTTGAGTAAGGAAATGTCAAATCCGCGAAAAGGTATGGTGAGAATGCCCCCGGCTTGATGGTAGGTCCGGATGGTTGAGATAGTCTTGGACCGACTTGGGTTGCTTGGAAAGCCACAGGAGCAGATTAGGCCGTAGGGGCAGGTTGGGCCACGAGAGAAAGCTAGGCTGCGAGAGTAGACTACTCGGCGGGAGCAGGTTGGGCCACGGGAGTAGGCTGAGCCACAGGAGTGGGCTGCTCGGCGGGAACAGGCTGGGCCATAGGAGTGGGCTGCTCGGTTGGAGCAGGCTGCTCAGAGTGTGATGCATATGGGTGCGGGGCTTGGGCTTGGCTTGGCAACGCGTTAAATTCGTGTTGGGTTTGAAGTGACATGGCTTGGTGTGGCCTTGGTGCCGTGAGCCTTGGATGGCACGGCTCGGGCCGTGGTGAAGGCACCATGGACCTCGCCACGGGTAGCTACAGAGGTAGCCACGGGTAGCTACAGAGGTGCCCGTGGTGGAAACTCGTGGTGGTGGTGCCGCTCCACTTATTGTCGGATTTAGCCTCACAGATCTCCGCAATCCCATTTCTTGAATATTAGAATTTTCACTTGTGGAATTTTCTAAATTTCTAGCCATTATATTTTTCTTATACCGTTTTATCAAAGAACCTTTGCAAGTAAAAAATTCTAATAATAAGAACGTATGAAAAATATTCAAATGGACTAGAAAATAAAGAAAAAACATTTTTGTGCGAGAGTCTTCTACGAGTATGGATTTCAACTCTCAATGAAAGCACCAATTTGTGGATGCAAATTTTCTCCTCCTTGATCTTGGACGATTTTGCACCTACAAAACAACTAGCACATTAGGTTAAGGCCAAAAACCTCATGCGCCCACGATGAATGGGGGGGGCTTTGGCCGAAGAACCTCCGATGCCAAAGTTAGAATTTTAGAGAGAAATAGTGTTTAGAGTATTTGGGATTTTTTTTTAAGAGAATTGGAATTCGTGTTTGGTGAAAATGGGAACCAATATATAGGAGAGGAAGGGTGTGGCCGGCCATTAGGCCAAGGATGATTTATTTTGGGGGGTTATGGAGATAATGGGCTAGTTATTTTGGGGAGTTACGGAAATAATTGGCTAGTTAATTAGCAAATAATAATAACCTAATTAACTAGCTATTTGAATGTCATAAAAGGGAAAGAAAATGGTAGCAAAAAGCAAAAAATAAAAGGCATGGCCGGCCCTAGTGGGTAACCGGCCTTTGGTATGTTTTTTTGTTATAATTTGATGGTTTAATTGATAATTAAGGGATTGATTAGGTAATTAATCTCTTAATTAGTCATTTTTAGGAAATATGAAAGGAATATATTATTTAGCTAATTTATTAGCTAAATAATGGAATATAAAACATATAGAATAAATTAGATTTTGGGAATTACCTTATAGAAATGATTTGATGAAATAGGCTTTAAATTGTTACCTATTTTGGGCACTTTTGACTTGGTTGAGGACGATTGTCCGCCGCTCGCGCGTAGGAATCTCGGTATGCCTCAAGGGTATTTTTGTTCTCTTTTACCCAAAAATTCATGTGTTGCCTTGTGATTATTTTTGGCTCCACATGCACTGTTCATTAAAATATTAATTTCTTGGAGGGCTAAAGGGCTAAAATGAGCCATTTGACCCTCTTTTGGTTGGAGATAGCCTTAAATTTTAATTGGTTTGTTTATCATTTTTGAAAGGAACACAAATTGGACCATACAGACTCCTAGTTTGACCGCATTTTGGGTCTACTATGAAGTCGGGTTTTAAAGCCATCTCCAATGGCTGGCAATGTGCCCAACTAAAGCTCAATTTGATTAAAACCCCATCTTCATTGTTTGTTCAAATCGGGCTGGTTTCGGTGAAAAATAATTGCGAATTGAACCAAATCTCAGGTTCAATTGGGTTTCGTTGAGATTTAAAAGCTCAATTATGTCAAATTTGGCTCACAAATTGAGTAGATCTTACTCAATTGCGGCTTCTAATGTTGTATGTTGTCATTGATGGAACTGAGGTGGGGAGAGATAAAATGTGAATGAGTAAGGGAGATGTGAATTATATTTGAGCCACTGGGTTTGGTTTTGGGGAGATGGATGGTTTAATATCCAGGACAAGGGGAGAAGTTCGGTTCAGCTTGGTTCAAACTGAAGGTTAATATAAATGAATTCTAGTCATATCGATTCATACTCATTTGGTTTGGTTTGGTTCAATGTAAAAGTTATACTTTGTGGAAAACCAAACCAAATCACAAATCCAGTCCAATTTGGTTGGTTTTTTTCCATCCATAGAATGTCTATACTTGTGTCAAAACCTATTAGATTTTTAGCAAGCTTCTCATTTCTTGTCGTTGATTGCTAATTGTAGATATAACTGAAGTATCGTTACCATGTGACATTTTATGTAATCCATCATTTTCTTTCTAGTTTATGCCCTGTTGTCAAAAGATAAAAACCCTACCACTTTTTTCTTTTCCTTGTTTAGTTTTTTCAACTGCTCTCTTAGATTTTTTTTTTCCAGACATCTTTTCCCATTCTTTTTGAACTTTGAAAGAACTCCATGAGTTCCCTCTTCCGTTAGCTTTTCACCACCTCTCCCTTTCTCTCTCTTTCTCGTGTGCCCTTGTAACAGTCACGAATATAGATAGCATCCACCCAAAAAGCTTCAACTCACTCACACTTTAATCATGACTACCACAATCACACCCACCCATGCTTAATCATTTAATTAATTAATTTAAACTCAAATTCAAAGCTAATTATAAAAATTAAACCCAAAGAGCCTAAAAGTTTAACAACAAAAAACAAAATTAATGTAAATATTATTTCAAATTAAAGCGAACCAAAAAAAGAAAAGATAAACAAATGATAGTTAAATAAAGCAAATTGCAGGCATGCTAGAGAGCATATAATTGTTTTTCCATATTTCAAGCTTTCATCAAGAAAGCTAAAACCTTCTAAACATTGGAACCACATATAGCTTTCTAGAGGAAAACTGTTTTTTACACTAGAAAAAAAGTGACTTTTGCACACCATTCTTTCTCTCTTGACACAACTACGTTTACCTGGCAAGATGAATGCTAGCAATTTTCTCATTTCAACCGCAAACCCATCTTTCTCTCTCGAGACAACTATGTTTATCCGACATGAGGAATGCTAACAACTTTTTCATTTCTCCTTATACCACGTATACTCAATTTGCACTCAAAAACTAAATTTCAATTATATTAAAATCCCATTTTTTCCTAAAATATAATTGAAATTTTAATTTGTCAATCACAAAATAATTTAGTGTTAGTGGAACCGATGGACAAAAATAAACTAGTGTGCAGAAAAATAAAAGAGACGTACAAAAATCATTTTCCTTTTTAACTTCCAATCCCCACCACCGGTCGTCGACCACCACCACCACCGCCATCAACTTTAAACATGCACAGGAAAAGGAGAGTTTGCATGCGAGTGCTGCTTTAGCCATTCATACGTTCTGTGATGTGAAAGGGCCTGCTTTTCCTTATGTTTACAACTTTGCTGCTGCTTCTTGTTATTCTTCCTCGTCATCATCTTCAACTCTATCGCTACTTTTTCTTCCGACGCGGCATGCATCGAATCAGCTGCTGCCGCTCTTACACCACCACCTTCATTGATGTGACTTGCACTACTACTCCTACCGCTGCTCGATCGGCTCTTGAAAATCACGTTATCAGAAGCCACCATTTCGATCGAGCACTTGCAGCCATGAACACTGCTAAAAAAGCTCTGCTTCTTCTGTTTCAAATTATCCGACTTCAAACCACTAATAGCACTAGCAGCATTGTTGTAACTGGATATGAAACTTGTACTGTTGGTGCTACTAACACTGCTATTTCGACTGACGGAATTTCTCGCGTTGTTATTCGCGCGAGTACTAGTACTACTATTGCTGCGAAGTACCTTGTTAAAATCCTGCAATTCCATGTCGGGAGTGCGCACCAATCCCAACCGGAAAAAATCCCACATCGAGGACTTATGATGCCGGCTGCCCGCCTTTTCTAATCGAGAATTCGGAATTTTGATTTGCGGTTTTGGACTTGGTTCTGTGTAGAATTGGTTTCTTGGTCTTGTTGCTCTTGGCTTTGAAGCAATGCCTGTTGTGGTGGTGGAGCTGGTGCTGCTGCTGAATGATGAGTTGTGACTAATTCTGCTTCTGCAACTGCTGCTTCTGAGCCCGACACCGCTCAACGGACACTGCCTGGTTGGTCTGTTGGAGCGGGTATCTGAGCTGATGGAGAGGCGGAGAGGAAGAATTTGGCCTTGGAAGAACACTTCATCTGCAGCACACATTTTTGTGTCTGCCAACAAATTATTCAACCCGCCACGCATCGACGAACAGAAATCAAATTCTTGATCTTGCTTTTCAATGGCGACATGGGAAGACTCAGATTTGAGATTGAGATTGGAAAATTGTGTTTGATCCTGTTTGATCAAATTCACTGGAAGATCACAAAGTGACACTTCTTCCTCTTCATCTTCTTCTTGTTCTTCCTCAAATTCGTCAGCGTCGGAGGCAAAATCTTCGTCAAGGAGTACTCTTTCTTGTTCATCATCAGCAGCAATGTTTGGAACTGCTGCCATTGTGTTTTCTGAACTGGGGTTCTCCTATTTTTTCTTTTTCTTTGTTTATTCCTTGTGAAGAAATGAGGGTTGCAAGGATGTTGAGAAAATGAGAGGATTATAAATAGAGTTGGGTCAGAGGCTTAGAGGGTGTGAGGAAGTGAGACATGTGGAATATAAAGAGAAGAACATCCCAAATTTAAAATATAAAAAATATAGGGAGTGATTTTTCCACTCGCTTTACCTTTTAATATTATTTTTTTAATTAAGTATGAAGTCTTAAATTTGACTTTTTTTGTTTCAAAACAAAAAAAAAAGTTTAACTTTCTTAATGACAAGTTTGATATGAATTATGGATATAATTCATTGTATGATTCATTACAATCTCATTTGCACTATTTATGTATATAAAAGAAAAAGTGAATTCAAATCACTCTACGCAAGGAGATAGTCTCCATTGATATTATTGCATAATTCCAATAATGTTTGTTGCATGTTAAAAAGTCACCTCAATTATCTAATAGATGTTTGTCATGTGGTATCATCTGATTGTAAAGAATAAGATAATGAGTATCAACTATCAAGTAATATATTTATCATGAACCGTTCATTTGTATTCTCTCATTGAAGATGCAAGTCTTGTTCATAAGAATATCTGGACTACTGGAGAAGTGAAAACGATGTGTGCCAAAATATATGTGATGAGAAGCAAGTGGAGCGCCGAAAAAGCAATAAAGAAGGAATAAAAGGGGAGAGGGGGAAGGCAGGCGACCCAATGGAATAGTGGTGTCTCCTCTTCTTGTTTGGGAGTGACTAAAAAGGAAGTGTGGAATTTGTGGCCTCTGGGGCCGGCCATTAGCGGAGACCGAGATTGTCTCTATCGAAATTATGAAATCAAAGTGGATTGCCTTCCATTGCATGCCTAGCTCCAAGTGGTGTAGTACGATCGTTTATGATCATTCAGGGGAGTTGAGATTCCTCCTCTCTTTTTTCTTTTTTTTTTGGGTGAATGAAGGTGTTTCTTTTGTTTATATGGTTGATCATATAGAGGATAGTCTTAATAAATAGATAAAAAAATTATGAAAGAATTCATTACATCATGTGATGGGGTGGCAGTATTTTTATTAAGATTATTAAGGTTTAAGCCAGATTTCAGTGGTTGTAAAGTAAGAAGCATTAGCGGGCCAACTTATTATGTTGGACTTTTGTAAGTCGGGTTCTAGAAGCGATTTTTTTGGGTTATGACTTTCGCCGAGAGTCTCATGTGTAAAGAGACGTCTATCTAATTGAAGATGGAAGTCTTGGCCAAACAAGTTTTGCAGTTGGTAATAAGTCCAACGAAGAAAATTCGCCGAGGATTTTAACTTGGGTTAGGACGAACCAAGGTGTATTTTCACCTAGGTTCATTAAGAGCAGCTCCAGCGGGAGCTCCTGCTCGAGGGACAAGCTCTGGAACAGGGCTTAATTGCCCGAGGGAGGAAGTCCAGCGTTGGCTGGCGAGGGAGCCCGAGCACCCCCGAGCGCCAGGCCCGTCGATTCTCGCCGGCCCGAGAGCCTGAGGTGGGTTTGACGTCAGCTGACGTCAAACGTCTGTTTTAATGTTTTTTTTTCTGTTAGGCCTCGAACTCCTCCAACATCGCGCCGTTCTCGTCCACAATCCCCATCCTCTCCAGCTCCAGTGGTGGTCACGGTGGAGGAGGAGAAGGAGCTGACGGAGGATTCGGAGCATGCGATTCCGGCGTCTGCGATGCGAGAGACGGAGACTGCGCAGTGGAGGACATGGCGGTGGAGGAGAAGAAGGGGAGGGAGAGGAGGGCAACGACGTCTGCAATGAGGGGGGTTGCTTCGTAGAGAGAGAGAGAGAGAGAAATGAGAGACAGAGGGCTAGGAAACATGAAGAGTGTTCTGGAAAAAACGAGAGAATGGTTGTCGGCTGAGTTTGAAAAAATGAAATGGAAAAGGAATAGGAAAAAAGAAAAAGGAAAACAATTAAAAATTATTTTGCATTATTTTATAAATAAAAAAAATACTAATATTTTATTGCCAATTGCCAGGGCTATTCAATGCAGGGGTGGAGATGCAAAAGACAATTGCCAGGGGAATGCACTATTCATTAAGGGCGGTTACTGTTCACTGGGTGGATTAAATAGTGAATAGCCTGGGAGGAGGGCTCCTACATTGGAGTTGCTCTAAGGGATACGTCTAACCAGCAGACAGTGGAGGAGCCAATGTGGGCATTGGCTGCTACTGACCCCAACAACTTCTAATCTCTCCCCTTTAAATACTTAAATGACTCTTATAATACTTAAGGCAAGCACAATAGAGACCATTTATTATTATTTCTATTAATTAATGAAATTCTTTTTGTCAATTAAAAGAGGGTAAAAAGACAACTAAGTCTTCTATCACATAAAAAAAATGATAGGCAATAATGTAATTTCACATGTCTAAATTTTACTATTTTTTATTGAAGCCTCACTTACAGATGATGTTAAAATATCTCTAATATTTAAAATTAAAACAAAAAAAAAACCAAAAACAAAAACCTCACACTCCCCCCCCCCACGTTCTCTATTGGTACGTGGGACGGGACGGGACAGAACGGGACGAGCCGTTCCGTCCCACGTTTGGTGCGCTTAAAAACTGTGGAACGGGTTATCCCATGGGACGAAATTTGACTAATTTTTCGTTCCACCTCTTCCCCCTGGAACGACCCGTTCCACATCCGTGGAACACAAATTTATAACATTTTATGACAAAATTTCTCCTTATCTTTTTCAATATTTACATCATCCGTTCCGTCCTGTCCCGTCCCGTTCCGTCCCGTCTGCGTACCAAACGGTACTTATCTCTCCCTCCCCCTTTCTCCTTCTCATTTTCTTAAAAAATGTGTTCATACACACAAAGTGTGTAGGCGAATACTAGTTTTTATAATTAAATCATACCAAAGCTACAACGTTTTCAAAATAGAGACAACTTTTCTAGTGATAAATATTGTAAAGAATCCACATCATATGAAAAATCAATGGTTGAATGATAGCTTGGTTGTATACAATAAAAAATGAATGAAAATCAATGGTTAAATGATAACATAGTTATATATGATGAAAAATATATTTGATTATGTTGATTGTGATACGACATTTCTAAAATATGAGAACATATCGTCACCAATTACAAATGAAAGTATATATATTTAGATTTCAGAAGCTTCTTGTTCGTCACCCCATTATGGTAAATTTCTGAATCCGCGACTACTAGCGGAGACCTAATTCGATATAGATATGAATTGGTTAAAAGATAAAATCATGTGTGGCATAGTTAAATCTCTTTTTGGCCCAGCACAAATATCAACTTGTTTCAAACTGAAAGTTCGAGTTGGCAACCTGTGAAAACTGTTTAACATTTAAGAGAGTAGATGAGGAAGTTGTGCTAGTGCCGATGCTGCTTGCGCTAGTCATTTAGGGGATTACTGTTTGTGTGTGAAAATTATCTCCAAATCACTGAAAAATTGCAACCATTGCGACAGCACTTATATCTGTACTTGTTCATTAATGAACTGCTATCCCTTGTAAAAAGAAAAGCCTCATTCATGATGTAGTTAGGTCCTACATTTACAAAATATAACATTCCTTATAAATGTATGACAATTACCACCAGCGAGTGGAAACTAAGAGTATTACAGAAGCAGTCCCAAAATACATTGCTTTTCAAGTTTACCACTTCTTGATCTCTCCCTCACAAGATTGAAGAATATTCAAAATCTATCAGATATACCTAGTTTGCCATCATGATTTGATTCAATTCCAAACTAATGTCCCTTAATCTTGCCTTCTCCAAGATCAATTGTAAGAAAATGATTAAAGGAATGTATTTGAAAAACACACACACACAATATACGAAGAACTTGAGCGACCAGAATATGATTGTTAATGTCTTCATTTTAAGAAAAATGCCGGAGTCGTCCCTGCGCCTACGGGCATCGAATAATCAACATCATCCATTATCCCTGCAACACACAGCTTGAATCAACTACATGATCCCAAAACAAAATGCAATCCACACCAAACGCAAACTCGCATTTCGATTGGATCTTCACACAAACACATGCATCTATTACCAATCAAATATCTTCATAACAAAAGGCAAAAAAACAAGCAAGGAAACTAAGGAACTCCTTGTTGGTTAATAGCTTCAGGGGCAGAAATATCACCCTGAGAGGAGACAGTGGTGCCGGAAACGGTGGGGGCTTCTGTGGAGCCAGCACCTCGCCCTGGCTCCACCTGTTGGTGGCCTTCCGTTCCGTATGCCTGGCGCTTGTAATCCTCCAGGTTATCGTACTGCAGGTACGGACTGTCCTTCATCGACAGCTCTTCCTCCACCTTCCCTTTTGCTTCGCCCTCAGCTGGCTTTCTGCTCTGCTGCTTTTGGTTGCTCGCCATCTCAGAGATCTTGATTTCTAGGCTATTTGTCTTCCAATATTTCACTGGTTTTCTCATGGTTTGCATGGCTTTTATGATGTTTTGGTAGTGCTCTCTGACTCTGCCACGTGTTTGGATGAGGACACGTGTCGCACAATGTGGCTGGTCAGCTACAATTTTCTTGTGCGGCATGCTACATATGTCGACGACAATAAAATCGGGTAAGCTAAAAAAAGGACAACAGAGTAGGATCTGGGAGAAGACACGAATTATGATCCAATTCTTATGAATGAGGATTTTCTCTGGATTTTCTTTGTGAAGATTCTTGAAATTTTTAAATCGTGTTTGTTCATCGTATATAGTGCAGTAAAAATTATTTAAATATTTTTATTTAAAATTAAACATGAACAATATCGAATGAAAACTTACCTCACGATATACGAAGAACAGACACGATTTGAGGATCTCCGATCCGAAGAGGATCCTCATTCCAGTTCTTATAGTCTATAGATATATGATATGATTTTTTTTGGTCAATTGGAATTCCATTAAAAAGCAACATGGAGAAGAGAATACAGATAGACTCCTTAGAAAAGGAGAAGATAAGCACAGCTCTTACATAGAGCAGGAACAGACATGTTCCAGTAAGTAAGAACTAGCTATCTAGCCAAACAGCAGGCTACCAAAAAATCTACCTACACCCAAGATGGAGGGGCTATTCCGGCCCCACATGGGGATTATATAGAAGAAGGACAAGGGACGCCATCCCTAGACAGAACACCGACAAAAGAGGGAGCAGGCACAGAGTCCCATTTCGAAGAGCACACCCTTTGTATCGCCAACGATGCAGCTGCGTGAGCTGCTTTGTTTGCTGACCTAGGAATCCATTTCCAATGAAGAGAAGAGAACAAGCAAGCATGTCTCCTCATTTCTCCCACAATCATTTTCTGAATTATGTCCATAACATTTTTGCAATCATTTTCCAAAACCATATTACGATGGCCGTAAGTTTCAAAATTTCAAATATAGTTTCAGCTTCCACTTCTTTAGGTGACCGAATCAAATGGATGCAATTCACCCCCCCCCCCCCCCCCCCCAATCAGACTACCCACTGAGTCTCTCATAACAACTCCAATGTCAACTGCTAATGGATTGCCCTTCCAGGCGCCATTTACATTAACTTTGATCATGTGATATGTAGGAGGGCACAATGCAACAACCTGCACTCCATTCCCACTATTCCCTTTGCGTGACTAATTCTAGATCGGTGACTCATAATTTCAGCAACGGACAAACGACATTTGTGGTTCACTTGGACAGGAATGGGAATAGAAACCTTTCTTTCCAAATTTCCCAGCAAGTAATCCCAAGAACAATAATGAGCTGATTACAGTCAGGTGCCGGAGACGATTTGATCATCCCTAAAAACCATTTATCAAACCTGATTATACAATGTGGGCTCGGTAAGTAGCTCAAAAGATAACCAAACCACATCGGCCGAGTCCATGGACAAAGCAACCACATGTGTTTAATCGGCTCATCATCTACCAGGCAAATAGGGCAACATGCGTTGTTTGCAAGATGTCTTCGAGATAGGATCAACTTGGTTGGGAGAAAAGAAGACATAGCTTGCCACAGAAAGTTGCAAATCTTAGGAAGTAACTTCACACTCCAAACAAACTTCCATATTTTCTTGTCGACTTGATGAGAAGAGTGTTGGTGGACAACAATATTTTGATATTTAAATTTGAGTCTCCAAAAGTAACCACTTTTCACTATGTACACACCATCCTTCGTCCAAGGCCAGATAAGACGATTCGGGATATCCAACAGGTAAAGCAGGATAGCACGAATCAGACTCATATCTTCTTCCTTCAACAGATGCTCATATATACTCAAATTCCACGTTGAGTCTTCTCTCCCAATCAAGTCACACACAAGAGACAGAGCACATCCCGGTAGAATTGCTTGAGGAGTGGGCTTCAGTCTTTCCATATCGGGGAGCCAGTTGTCATTCCATGCCTTCACAGTTTCACCATTACCAATCTGCCACAAAGCACCATTTTCCATCATTTTTCTACCCTCCAAAAGGCTAACCCAAACCCATGAAAGATGTGAACCTCGAGTAGCTTGAAGGAAGTCACAATTTGGAAAGTAACGTGCCTTAAGAATTATGACCCATAGAGCGTCGGGGTTGCAAATGATTCTCCAACACTGCTTCCCAAGAAGAGCATCATTGAAACTTTCAATATCTCTAAATCCTATTCCTCCTTTAAACTTGGGGTTGCATAAACTTCCCCAAGTACTTCAATGAATCTTCTTCTCGTCCTCACAATCTCCCCATCAAAAACTGCTCATATCTCCATTAATAGCTTTGCATAAAGTGGTGGGAAATTTAAAGCAAGTCATCGGATAAGCCAGGACCGCGAGAGCCATGACTTTGATAAGAACTTCTCTCCTCGCCATTGACAAGCGAGAGGCCTTCCAACCCTTAATCTTCTTCGAAATCCTTTCTCTGATGTAACCCAATGCTGCTCTTTTAGACCTTCCCCAAATAGATGGCAATCCCAATTACACCCCCGGGTCATCCGTAGCTGGAATTCTTATAATTGCACACATTTCTGTCTTGGCATCCACCGTAGTATTGTCACTAAAGTAGACAGAGGATTTATCATAATTGATTTGTTGTCTTGAAGCAACGTAATAAACATCGAAAATCTTCATAATATTGTGACAATTCTCCACAGTGGCACGAAGGAAGAAAAGTGAGTCGTCGGTGAAAAAGATAGGTTATAGCATGGGGCCACCTCTGCTAATAGTCATCCTCTGCACAAAATTCACATTAGTAGCATAACATATGTTTTGTGAAAGCACTTCGCTCACCAAGAGGAAGAGGTAGGGAGAGGATCCCCTTGCCTCAATCCCCTTGATGGGTTGAAAAACTTCCCCGGCTTCCCATTGATCAACATCAACAAAGAAGTAGTTCTAATACAACGCCACCCAAGAAATATCAAACCCCATTCTCAACATATATAGTCAGGGCTCGGCCCTGAGAATTTAGGGGTCCTGTGCAATATTTAGATAGAGGCCCTTCATCTTTTTTAATATTGTATTTTCTTTGTTATTTTTTTTCAATTTGTATCTATAAAATTTAAATACTAAAATTAGAGCACCAAATTATAAGTATTATTTGAGTGGACAAGAGTGCTTCCTGTCTTGAAAGATCTTCAGTTCGAAATATGTTGCATGGTTTTTTTGCGTAAAACTTATCAACTTTTTAAGTTAATAAATTTGCAAAACTTAAAAATAGCAAAATAGTTCCACAAGGACTTGAACCCAGGCCATGTACAAGAAGATTGAAGGCTTACACCACTAGCTCTAGTATGGTAATTATCATTATCTTGCACATTTAAGTACATAATATGTATCTGTTGACATGTAAAGAAAATTTGGGGACCTTTTCGAATCGGGGGCCATGTGCGGTGTCACTTTTTGCACACCCTCATGGCCGGCTCTGTATATAGTCTCCTCCAAAAGGTCCCACTCCACCCTATCATAAGCTTTGTTCATGTCTAATTTCAAAGCCAACTCACACCTCTTTCCTTTTTTCTTGAGTTTCAAGTAGTGGTAAGCTTCATAGGCTAGAAAAAGATTGTCATGGTTTTGACGGTTAGGCACAAAAGCATTTTGGTGGTAGGATATAATATATGGTAGGATGGTTTTGAGGCGGTTGGAAAGAACTGTCGATAAAATCTTGTAAGAGTTGTTGCAAAGGCTAATAGGTCTGAATTGACTTGTATTTTCTGGGTTAGGGACTTTCAGAATAAGGGCAATATGGGTTTTGTTGAGTTGGTGTAGATATAACAAACCATCCATAAATTCCTTGGTTGTCCCTACTATCACTTCATGAACAGTATCCCAAAATTTGTGGTAAAACAGCCCCGGAAAATCATTAGGGCCAGAGGTCTTCAAAGAGCCAAGTTGAAAACATGGAAGTTTTTATGGGGAAGTGTTGATTTATCATAATATTAATTAAACGGCTCAACGATTTTGAGTTGTTATATTTTACACAAATGATTCATAATGGATGGCATAACTGTTTCGATTATGGTACATAATTACAGAGTGCGGTGAAGAATGAAGAAGGAAAATAGAAATATGTGCACAAAGAAAGACAAGTCAATAGTAGTATGTCATGGTAACATTTGAAAATGTGAATGACTTACATTCCGTGTCAATAAAGTTATTACATGTGTAAATTTTCATTAAATGTCTTTATTTTATTTGCATATAATGTCACGTAACGATGTATCTGTGATATGTAAATTGTACTTAAAAATAGCATGTTGGGCGTGGCCCCCGTGGCTAACATTTTTCAAGTATCTGCGGAAGGGAAAGAGGAATGGGCTTTCATTTTGTGGATCTACGCAGGCCATAGGAACTCTTAATTTGACACTTTTTTGTTCGTTTTCTACAATCTAATGTTTGGGTTGTACATTCAATTTGAGCATCTTGGAATGACAAGGTATTCATTTCAACGAGGCAAATGTAATCTTTGAAAAGCATGAGACAAATTGGGACTCAAGACATCTTTTATAAGGTCCATTTAGTGATGCTACATATTTCTACTTACACAAGGTACACAACTTTGAGGTAAATGGATGAGGTAAAACTTAAATTACTATTTTACCTCAAAATCTTATGGCTCAATGTAAGATCCCACATCGCCTAGGGGAGTGATCCTTATATGTATATTCTCATCCCTACCTAGCATAAGGTCTTTTAGGAGCTCACCGGCTTCGGGTTCCATCAGAACTCCGAAGTTAAGCGAGTAGCACACGAGAGCAATCCTATGATGGGTGACTGTTGACCCTAGAAATTACAAAGCCTACGTGGCGCGCAGGCCAAGTATATTCTAAGCTAACTACGTCCTTCGGTGATTGCGGGCGTGCCAACTCGTCGGCCAAGGCTCGGCCGAGGAGTAAATTTGATGATGCTGCGTTGGGTCGCGCTACTGACTTCTGTGTCTTGCGATTGCGGCCGAGAAAGGAACACGTCTCGGCCTCTTGGGTTCTCGAGCCTGAAGACAAGGCTGCTATTTCTTACAAAGTTCACGAACCGAATTCGGCTTGCAATGTGCCGAATGTAATAACTGTGACACCTCACCTCGCCGAGAAGGCTAATGAGGTGACCTCGACCAACAAGGATTCGAAAACCCTTCTCGACCGAGACTTGGATAGGTAATCGACCGTTCTCGCCGCAGTGCTGTTGATGCCAACGGAAGATACTGCGAGACCGACCAATTCTACGGTGACAGAGCTATCTATGCCGACTTAAGATACCACCGGTTGCTTCCACAGTGCTGTTGATGCCAACGGAAGATGTGTCAGCGAAAAAGGAAAAGAAAAAGATCTCAAGTTGTGAGAGTTTGCGCAGGGCAATTTTGTATTGATTTTGTGGGGGCTTTTCCTGATGCACAGCTTCCGCTATTTATAGCACTGGACCCTGAATCTGAGATAGAATCCTATTCGGACTAGGTTTTCCCTCTCCGGATCAATATCACCTCGACCAGTCCTATTTTCATTAGGATTGTGAACCTAGTCCTTATTCGAGCCCTATCCGCTTCTAGGTTGTTAATCCTGCCGAGACTCCCTATTGTATCAGGACTCGACTTGTCATTGCATTTTGACCTAACCGGCCTAGGTTTGGAAGCCCACAAGCTGAACGATCCATGGTCTTCTTGTCGCAAGGCCTTCCGGGCCGAGAATGATTCTACACTCGGCCCAAACTATTATTTTGGGCCCAAACATTGCCCCCTCGCTTCTGAGGTCCTCGGCCTGCAATCTTCGGCCGAGTTCCGGCCTTGAAGAAGCGAATCTACCATTTAGAATCCTCATATCCGAGTTCCAAGGCGCATTTATTGAGCACGATCGCACGATCTTGATCCTGCTAACCTACTCGCCACGTGGCGTCCTCTAACATGGCCAATCCCACATAATGACGTCTAAGGCGTGCGGCAGCCTGAACCGTCTTGCCATCATGACCATTATCTCAATCCGCGAGCCACTACCTCAGTCCGTGAGCCCATTTGTCATCGTGCGGTCGTCGAACCGTCTTTTCGTCATTAATTTAGCCGTCACACGCAATCGTGCGCCCCCAAAACCCTAAAACCTTCGGTCTTCTCAACCGCATTTCCCAAATGTTCATCATGATCAACAATTCCTCCGGTCGATTTTGCCCTTTGTTTTGAATTTCGAACGATTGCTCTTCCCCCCACAACCTCTATAAATACCGAAATTTCCTCATTTGTACTTCTACGCTCTCAAACTTTCCGAAATTCTCTGCCATTGATTTCTAGTGCCTCTCCTATTCCGAGTCTTCGTCTTTAAATCCCCAACCCAGAAAACCCTTTTACTCCGGGCTTCTTTCTCATAATGGCATCCTTCATCTCCAAGCTTTCCAGGGAATGTGACCAACATCAGAAGATCCTTGATCGGAGCTCGATCAAGACCATCCGGTTTGAAAACGACATGAACACCCAGTACCAAATCCTGGGTCCTCTCTTCAAGGCTACAATACCGCCGACTATCATCGGCCTTCTACAGGAGCACTGCCTAAAACCCTTGCTTCAAGGGTTTGAATGGTCGCGATGGGATGCGGCTAAACCCCAAGGCTCCTGGCCCTCGACGACCACATCCTGGGCAGCCTGGGTCGTTCGAATGGAACGACTCTTCGGCGAGCGATGGAAGGCCCTTGGCATCTACGACGCCATCCTCCTTTCGTCCATGGAAATCGTCCCCGACAAGGAACTTCTCCAAGCCGCTCTGTGCTTCTGGTGCTCGGCCACCAACACAATGGTCCTCCCTCTGGGTCCCATTGGTCCCACCATCCTGGATATTACTGCCATTCTGGGGACTTCGGCGACCGGGATCCCTGTCGACGCGACCCTCTCTGGGCATCCGTCGAATATCGACCTGAAAACGCTCTTCGACCGTCGGGCCTTCGAGACCTTGAGCCGTGACGGTCATATCCCGTCGAAGGAAGATATTCAGAAGCTCCACAAGAACTTCTGTAATTACAACACCCTCTATCTTCACTTCGCCGGCCGAGGAGAAGAGGACCTGCGAGAGGGAGAACATGAAGCCTTCCTCTTCTACTGGTACAACAAATACATTTGTTGTACCAAGTCAAACAAGTGTTTGGTCGAGAACATGCCGGTAGCCGAAGCCCTGGCTAGTGGTCACGTCTTGGCGCTGAGTTCCAACATTCTCGCCCAACTTTTCCGCTGCCTGGCCGAGGCGACCTTCCAAAAGGTCGACCCGCACCAGAATGGTCCTCTCTGGGTCTTCCAACTCTGGTTGCAGGTATACTTCGCCTCCCTTCGGCCGGCCATAGCCGAATTCTCACCAACAGAGGCGCTTGGGTCTCAACTGGCCTCTCGACCGACACCTCCCCATCAAGCCGAAGAGGTATTTCGGTACCTCTTCGCTCTCGACGACTTCTCCAACGACGAGTTCCTAATATGTCGTCGTCGAAACTATCCTTCCTCCATCAGGCTGCCTATCTCCCCATGGAGCGCGGAGGAGGACGCCGATCTCCGTCAGACCTGGGGGTCGTTTGTGCTTGCCCGCGACCTCCCTCTCGGCTGCGATGGGAAACGGTCAGGATGGGAAGTATATCATCCGAACTTCCTCGCCCGACAACTCGGCTACCTTCAAGGCTGCCCTATCCCCCTTCTCTCCTCCCGAACGGTCCTAAGCCGTGGACGCGAACCTCGTTCCTCTGAGAAGGAATGTAGAACCGCCGTGAAGGAGTTCCAAGAGCGCTGCCAAAAATTCCGCTTTCGACCAGCCACCCCGGAAACCCAATGCACCGACACCTTTGGTGAGTGGTGGGAGAAATACACCCAGGAATTCTTTGGTGCGCCGGTCGAAGACGTGCTTAGCAGACTCTTCAGTGACCGGCCTAAGAAGGCCTCGGCCCCTCATCCTCAAGGTACCGGTTTCATTTTCTTCCTTTCCATCAACCTTGCATATTGAGTTGCCTTACTGAATTGTCTATCTTTTTAGGTAGTCGGCCTTTGAGAAAGACGGAGGCAGTTGCCGCTGCCACGACCGGGAAAAAATCGGTCGTGGCCCAAAAGGACAAACCCGCTGGTAGGGCCGTGCTGATCAAACGGCCTCGCCAAGAGGCCGAGCCTGCTGTCGAGCCTTCCCCGCCAGCCAAGCGGGTCAAACAAATGGCGAAGAAGGGTGCCCGGGAGATCCACGTTATCTCCAGTCACACGACGACTCCCAGTGCTTCTTCTTCCGCCGCCGGCCATTCTGGGGTCGAGAAACAACCGGCCTCGGCCGCAGAGACGACCCCAGCGCGGCCTGCCTCTATGGCCGGCGCATCAGTTGTACCTCCCTCTGTCGAGAAGGCACCTGTCCCACAACAGGCGGTTTCTACGACCGAGGGAACCTCTCCCAAGAATCCAAAGCCCTTGGTCCTTGTGTTGGACGAGAACGAGGGGAGCGACGAGGTCCCGCTGGCGCACCGTCCTCATACTCGTCGACAACCTCCTCCAATACCCGAGATGGCGGTTCAAACCGGCCCTTCCCCGGCTAATCGTGGCAAGCGCACGGTCGAGGAACCGATCCCGGTGCCCGAGATGGCGGTTCAAACCGGCCCCTCCCCGGCTAATCGTGGCAAGCGCCCGGTCGAGGAACCGATCCCGGTGGCCGAACCTCTCGTTCCTTCTCAGGACCAGGGCGTCCCTGCCTCCTCTGAAGCAGCTGCGCCAGTCGGCCCATCGGCAGCCGACCGGGGCAAACGGCTGCTCGAGGAACCTGAGGCTACGGCGGAATCGCCGGTCCATCCCCAAGACCAAAGCTTCCATATTCCTCCACAGGAGGTTACCTCGGCCTTTGTAAGTACCTTCACTCGTCTCCTCCTGATTACTTTTCCGCTTTAGACCTCTAAACAAAGAAAATACCAAATGTCAGGTGCCTGTACATTCTTTTCACCGTCAATTCTATTCGCCGACGGGCGTTATCTATATTTCCTGGCCGCCTCAGTGGCCATCAAACGTAGATAACCTCCATCGGCCGTGTGAAGTGAGAAGCAATCTGAGACATTGGGCTCGGCCATTGAGTTCTTTAGGTTCGAGCAACGATCCTGGGGACATGGCCGAGGTCTCCTCTTGGCAGGTTAAAACACGACACCTTCTTGCTATTCTTGTCATGACTTCCTTTAAACTTAACCTTATTTATTTGTGCAGGCTTCATGGGAGGTTGAATTCAAAGCCCTTCTCTCCAGCACGATTGCAGAGTCCGGCCCTTCGGCCGCTCCGATTGATGCTGCCGATCCAAGTGCCCTAACCCAGCTGCGAGAAGTCCTAGCGCTCTCATCATCGCAAGTTCTTGAGCGCAACGGTCTCGATTTGCTCGGCGTGTGTCTGAACGACCTTGGAGCCGATGGTCGCCTGAGCGGAGATGCCATTGTCCGGGCATCGTCTGCCTTGGAGCGCGTTCGGGAGACATTTAGTATCTTCCAGACTGCTCTGAAGGCCGAACAGGACCTGCAAGCCGCCATGGCCGTTCAAGACACCCTCCGTCCGAAGATTGACGATCTACGGGCAAAAGGAGAAACGTTAGCCGAGCTCGACCGTCAGATGGCCGAACTAGCAAAACGCCGGTCGGCCATTGCTTCTGAGCTTGCGAGGGACTTCGAGTCAGGCGGGAAGGATCGCCTAACTGAGTATGCGGCGGCCAACAAACGAGTCGAGCGGCTGAAGCTGGATAAAAAGAATCGGCAAGCCGAAGTCATCATGGCCGACGTGCGGTGGTTGGAGTTGAAGGCTCTGCTCAGCACTCTTCTTCCCTCTTCTCCTTAGATGTATTTGAATGTAAACCAACCGTCCTACTCACTTGTAAATACTTATCAATTTTAATGGATTGATTTTTTACTCACGCATTTCCCAAGTAACTGGATAGTATTTCTTCAAAAACTTCCCATTAATCGGTAATTTGTGAATCACACCAGTCCAATCTTTAAGATGATACGCCCCTTTGCCGTATACTTTATGCACAATGAACGGCCCTTCCCAATTCGGCGACCACTTGCCGAACCTAGGATCTTTTAGTCCTACGGGCAACACCGTTTGCCACACCAATTCACCCTCGCCGAACGTTTTCTGTCGCACCTTTTGATTATAGGCTCGCTCGGCAATTTGTTTTTGCGCCACTAGTAAGTTATAAGCGTCAAGTCGCGCTTCTTCCAAATCTTCTAGTTCCTGTCTCATGGACTGATTATATTCGGCGCTAAACAAACTACTTTGTTCAATTAATCGCAACGAATTTATGCTCAACTCGACTGGTAGCACTGCATCGTGTCCGTAGGTTAATGCGTATGGGGTTGTTGCAGTCGCCGATCGGGGCGACGTTCGGTATGCCCATAATGCCTCGTTCAACTTCAAATGCCACATGCCAGGCCTCTCTTTTATTATTTTTTCGAGGATGCCGATCAACACTTTATTACTTGCTTCGGCCTGCCCATTCGCCTGTGGATAATACGGTGTGGACTGCTCCAGCCGAATGTTCAAATTTGCCGTGTATTCTTTAAACCTTTCGGCTGTGAAGATTGTTCCATTGTCGGTTATGATTGTTTCCGGTACACCGAACCGAGTCACAATGTGTTCCTCCACGAAGTCGCAAACTTCTTTAGATGTTAACTCGGCATATGATTTTGCTTCGACCCACTTAGTAAAGTAATCAGTTGCGACTATTATCCATGCATGCTTAGCAGCTCCAGAAGTCGGCGTGATTTTGCCGATTACGTCCATGGCCCATCCTCTAAACGGCCACGGCTTAATGACCGAATGTAGTGATTCGGCCGGGACCCTTTGTATAGGCCCATGGATTTGGCACTGCACGCATCCTCGTGCAAACTCGATACAATCTTTCAGTATTCTCGGCCAAAAATAGCCGTGTCGTCGGAGTAGCCATCGCATTTTCCGTCCAGACTGGTGAGCTCCGCATACCCCTTCATGAACCTCTGCGATCGCCCGAGCACTCTCTTGGGGGCCGAGGCATAGCAGTAACAAACCATCTTCGCCCTTTCGGTACAACTCGTTCTGGTACGTGACATAGTTCATGGCGTGAACCCGTGTCCTGCGACTATGTGTCCCGTTAGGATTATCAAGGTACTGCATAATGGGTTTCCTCCAATCATCTGGTATAGCCTCGGCCGCGCAAATTTCTATAGAGTCCTGCCGATCTAACAACGAAGGCAAGGACATGACCCTGGTGCGGATCACATTGTCTCGTCGGAGGATTTGCTGATTAACCAAGGCCGGGTATAGCTGTCGTAATATTGGTATCTCCCGGCCTAGCTTGCCCCCCATGAGTTGAGCACCGGAGGCGATTTGAGCCAACTCGTCTGCGTCGGTATTATGAACCCGAGAAATATGCTCGAATGTAATACCGTCAAAAGACTCGGCCAAATAGCTGGCGACCATGTGGTAGGGCGCCAGAGTACAACTCATGCAGCGAAAAGACCCATTAATTTGGTTAATCACGAGTTCAGAATCACCGAGGACGAGGGCACGAGTGGCTCGAAGGTCAAGAAGGAGGCCAAGACCAATGACAAGAGCCTCGTATTCGGCCTGATTATTGGTGCACTCGAAATCCAATTTGAGCGAAAAATACCAGCGATCGTTGTGAGGAGATTGAAGGACGATGCCCGCGCCGGCCGAAGACGAAGTACTGGAACCATCAAAATACATCGTCCAATAGTTGTCGCGGGTCACCACCATGCCGATTTCGACGTCAGCATCCCCGAAACCGTAAGGCGAAGGGTGCTGAGCAAGGAAATCGGCCAACGCCTGTCCTTTCACAGCTTTCTGCGGCACGTACTGCAAACTAAATTCGGACAACGCCATTGTCCACTTCCCAATTCGGCCTTTGACGATTGGTCGGGTAAGCATGTACCGGATAACGTCGGTCTGGGCAATGACTTGGGTGACCGACGGGAGCATGTAATGCCGGAGCTTGGATGCGGCGAAGAATACGGCGAGACACAGTTTCTCAACGGCGGGATAATTGATCTCTGGTTGATTGAGATGCCGGCTTAGATAAAATATAGCCTGCTCTCGGCCGGCATCATTGTCTTGCGCGAGGAGGCAGCCGATGGATTCTTCGGCCGCCGAGATATAGAGCTTAAGAGGTTTACCACGCCGAGGGGGAACTAGGACAGGGGGTTTCGTGAGGGATACTTTGATTTGTGTAAACGCCGCCTGATGCTCGCCGTTCCACACGAATTTATCTGAGTCCTTGAGTTTCAAAAGCGTGGAGAACGCTTTCATTTTACCGGCCGAGTTAGCAATAAATCGGCGGAGGAAATTGATCTGGCCAAGTAAGGACTGAAGTTGTTTCTTCGTCGTTGGGGGTGGGGCATCGACGATTGCGCGTGCTTTATTCGCATCGACTTCAATTCCACGGTGATGCACGAGGAAACCAAGGAAATTTCCGGCCGACACGCCGAAAGCACATTTGGCAGGATTCATCTTGAGGTTGTGCTGACGCATGCGGAGGAAAGCCTGTCGGAGGTCGTCCAGATGTGTCCGTCGGCGTTTAGATTTGATGACAACGTCGTCGATGTAAACTTCGACGATGGTTCCGATTAAGTCGTGGAAGATGGTGTTCATCGCTCGTTGGTATGTGGCGCCGGCATTTTTGAGGCCGAATGGCATAACAACCCACTCGTAAGTACCGAGTGCCCCCGGGCAACGGAAAGCAGTTTTATGCACATCGGCTTCGGCGATGAATATTTGATTGTACCCAGCATGCCCATCCATAAAGGATAACATCTCATGATTCGCCGCGGCGTCGATTAACAGGTCTGAAATCGGCATTGTATACTCATCTTTGGGAGTTGCCAGATTCAGATTTCTGAAATCGATGCATATGCGCAGTGCACCATTTTTCTTTAAAACAAGAACGATATTCGCCAACCATTCAACATATCGAGCTGTCCGAATAAACCCGGCTTTCAAAAGCCGAACCAGCTCGTCCTTGATGCTGAGTTGCACTTCCGTCGAAAATCGACGCGGTGGCTGACGGAAAGGTTTGCATCCGGGCTTAATACGTAACTCATGCTCGACAAGAGTACGATCTAAGCCGGGCATCTCATGATAGCTCCAAGCAAAGCAATCTTTGAACTCCGTAAGCAAGGCACGAAGCTCATCTTTCATTTGTTGGGGAAGTAAAGCACTAATAAACAAAGGCCGTGGGTCATCGGCCGTCCCAACATTAATCTCTTCCAGGGGATCCTTAACTTGGGGCCGATGGTCTTCGAGCGCGGCCGGGGCGGCTTGAATTTTATCAAGAGACAAAACAGGACCATTATCTCCTTCGGCCAGGAACTCGACGAGGTTAACGCCCGAATTTGGCTGTTTAGATATAGTATACCAATGGGCCAGCAGTCGTTCCATAGTAGATGAAACCGCGGCCCTACGTGCTTCTCGATCGGTGTCAGACATCGGCCTCGGGGAGAAAATTGGCTAATCCGAGTCTCGCCGAATCCTGGTGGACAGTCTCGGCGCCAACCTCGATAGCTTTCTGTACAGAAATCCGAGTCGGCCGGCCTTCATCATTGAAGCCTTGCAAAGTAATGTAGCCGACGTGGTCATCATAATACCGTGCTTGGATCATGTTAGTTTCAAAGGGCTGGTTATCGGCTGGGTGAACAGTGACCGATTTGCCGTCCCAAAAAACAAGCACTTGATACAATGAGGAAGGAATACAACTGGTTTGATGAATCCAATCTCGACCGAGCAGTGCATTATACTCGGTTTTGGAATCAACTACAAAAAAAACGGTCATGTGAGTGCGACCGGCAATAGTCACAGTTAACGGCAGTACACCCTTGGTTTGCGATTTGTCGCCGACGAAACTACTCATTGTGATCCCTGACGGAATAAGTTCGTCGTTCGAGCGACGCAAGGCCTTCATGATGTTCAGAGGCAGGATATTGACGGTCGCGCCACAGTCGACAAAAACTTTAGAAACGGGATATCCCTCGATGTGGGCCGTCACATACAATGGCTTTAAATGGTGGAGTGCGGCCGATGACGAACGAGGAAATAATTCGGTCAAAGCGGCCTTCAGACTATCATCTTTCGTTGTTGACTCATCTTCAGTAATAGACACAAAATCCACATGGCCAGTTTCCTCGGCGACTACATCACCATCGAGGAAATTCGGTTGAGCCGTGCTTGATTGAAAATCAGCAGGTAACACATGGACCATACTAATTTCCATGTTATCCAAGACTGACGGGCCCATCGGGTTGGGACCCTCCTCGCTAACCTCATCCCTCGTTTGGTCGACGACTGCGGGCTCTGTTTTTGTCAGAGTTGGACAAAAAGACTCATCTGTCCCTTCTTCGAGGGTTTGAACCTGCGGTGCTGCTTCGGCAGCTGGTTGGCTCTGTGTGACCGCCGCAGGCGAGGTTGAAATCGACAGTGTGCTTGGGGTCAGGACCTGCACCTGCTCTTGGTAGTATAGCCGGGCATCTCTGGTATCGAGATAAGCATCCAGACGTGCAACACGTGCTACTTCATCGGTCGTGAGGCCGAAGAGATAAACCGCCGAAAATACTTCGAAGTGATATCGTAAATACTGAAGATCCTCCATTGAGAAAGGAAGGTCGGCTGCAACGATATCAGTGTATGGGTCGACTTCAAATCCAAGGACACGGGCTTCTCGTATGTGCTGGAACCTTGCCTTCAATCCCGGGTCAGAGGTCTTCTGGATGATGCGCTCGGCGTCCGGACAAGTCAGGACTAGATCAATGGTGTCCTGGCATGCTTTCGGCAAACCATACAGATCGTTGGCCGAATGTTTCTTATGGAATTCGCGCATATATTCTAAAGCCTCCCTAAGGAATGGTGGATGCAAATTTCGTCGAATTTTAATCAACGGTTCTTGTATAGCTGGCGGGGCTAATTTGCTCTTGGCCTCTTGCCTGAAATGCTCGAGGCGTGCCTTCATCTCCCCTGGGCGAAGAAGAAGTTTGATCCGTTTATCGGCTTCTTCGAACGTGGTCTCGATATCTCGGTCGACCAACCGTTTCCCCTGACCCAACTCTGTCATAATAGCTGGAGATGGTCGTTCATCACCAGTAGCAACTGTGTCCTTCGGCCGCCATTTAGGGACCGAAGTTTCTTGGGCTGCCTGCCGACGGGCCATGCAATCTATCCTCTGGTGCCGGCGTTTCTGGGATTTGGACAACGCGGTGTAGACGCCTTTCGAAGAATGATATGTGTACCAACGTTGATCTTTAGGCTCGGGAGGTTTGAAGGTTTTTTGACTCCGCGACGATTCCGAACTACTAGAATTACGTGTATAATAGTCCTCGTCATAAAATGAAGCGCCAAAATCGAGGCGCCGCCTGACTGAGGATGTCTCTTCCATCTTCACTTTTGGGCCGAGCCTATCAAAAACCCCTTGAGGTCGGCCGACGCCGGCTGCTTTTTGCTGAATTGCGGCCGTGGGTCGTTCTGTGATAGGCGAAGATGGTTTCTCCTCTGGCTCACTGCCGACCTTCGCTCTACATTTACTGCAAAAAACCGCCGTCCCACTATCTTCATCGGTGCTATAATCCCTCATAGGTTTAACAATAGCGGGTCCTGTTAAAGCTGTAAGTGGTTTGTTCGAACGAAAATCGGCCATGAAACGTGGCCGAGAATTCTGAGTCCGAAAGCCTTGCGTCGCAACAACTTCGGCCTTCCCTTTTCCTTTGTCCTTAGGTAGGTATGCATCGACCATATTCACGGTTGCTGTGGGGAAAGGATCAGCATCAATACTCATCTTCTTCTCTGGAAATTTCAGTTTTCCATTATCAATCCAGCTCTGGACGTTGTCTCGAAATACGACACAATTGTTTGTCGTATGTTTACTTGAATTATGGTATTTGCAATACACCTTCCCTTTAAGCTCTTCGGCCTTGGGAATGTTGTGACCAGGCCGAAGTTTGATAATCCTTGCTGACAACAGTTGATCAAAAATTGCGTCAGCCTTTGTAATATCAAAAGTATACACTTTTGACGGTTTCAATGTTCCTTCAGTGGCCGAGCGGCTTTTGACTTCCCTGGAGTCAACTTGAGTTAAGGCCTTGCAAACGTATGGCTTATCTATTACTATCTCAGCCGCATCCACACTAACGCATTCATCCTCGGTTGACGCATAACTGACAGTAGGATTCTTGTAAATCGTCCCCCGAGACGGAGTTTTCGAAATCTTTTCCTCGCGGAGCAAATAATCATACTGTTCGACATGTTGGGCTAATTCATACATATCCCGAACATTTGCCCCCAAGAATTTCTTTTTGTATTCGACGTCGAGGCCGTTCAAAGCAAGCCGGACGAACTCGACTTCGGGCAAGGGTACTCGGCACCAATTCCTGGCTGATTTGAACCTGGTAAGATAATCCATTGGGGACTCATCTGATGCCTGAGCCATCCTTGCTAATGAAGAAACCGACACCTCCAACCCTGGTCGATAAAACTGTTCGTGGAATTTCTCGACCAACTCCTCCCAGTTTTGGATGGAATTAGGAGGGAGATTGATATACCAAGCAAATGCCGAGCCGGTCAACGAGAAGTTGAACAGCCGTAATTTATGGAAATCACTATGAACATCGCCGCATTGCGCGGTGAAACGAGCCACGTGCTCCAACGAAGACAAGGACGATTCACCGGCAAAAAGGCTAAAATCTGGAATCTTGAAACCTTTCGGATATCCGAACGTTTCTATGTAGGCCGGGTACGGATGGATAAACTTAGGAAACTTCGGTCCTTTCTTCATGGCCGAGTCGATCATCCGCTGAACCTCGGTCATATCAACAGGTGTTGCTTCGACCCTCTGGTCGATTCCGTCCGACCTACTATTTGACCCTCCGACCTTTTCCAAATCAATTGGTTTGGGCCGAGCAGGAATTGGCTCGGCCTGTACCATTGGTAACGGATTATTTCTTGGTGGCAAGCGCTGGAAAGGATCGAAAGGCCTGCCGTCACTGAATTTACTAACCAGCATTTCGAGCAATCTGGTTTGCTGCTCAGTGGAATTGAGTATCACGTCATGTAGCTTGTCAATACCTCGGCTAAACGTCTGCTCGACTGACCGAGACTGCTCGTCGAGTCGTTTTCGAAGAAACGACCTTGTTGGTGGGTCAGATCCTTCACCGCCATCCTCGTCGCAATCCTCCACTATCCCTTCATTGAGAACACAGGTGTTCCTGTTAGGGATTTCTAGACTGCGGTGTTTACCGCCGAGATTAACTTCCCTCTCTCGGCGAGTCGCACTTGTGGACTCAGGTGTCCCGGCGCTAAGGGGATTCTGCGCCTGTGGCACACTTTGTCCTACATTCTGAATCGGTAAATCGGCTGTTGATTTTCCCATAGCTGTTTTCTTTTTTACCGATCGCGTTTCAATTGGCATGAACTTCGTAGTTTTAGCACTGGGTCCCACCAGGCGTGCCAAAATGTTGACCCTAGAAATTACAAAGCCTACGTGGCGCGCAGGCCAAGTATATTCTAAGCTAACTACGTCCTTCGGTGATTGCGGGCGTGCCAACTCGTCGGCCGAGGCTCGGCCGAGGAGTAAATTTGATGATGCTGCGTTGGGTCGCGCTACTGACTTCTGTGTCTTGCGATTGCGGCCGAGAAAGGAACACGTCTCGGCCTCTTGGGTTCTCGAGCCTGAAGACAAGGCTGCTATTTCTTACAAAGTTCACGAACCGAATTCGGCTTGCAATGTGCCGAATGTAATAACTGTGACACCTCACCTCGCCGAGAAGGCTAATGAGGTGACCTCGACCAACAAGGATTCGAAAACCCTTCTCGACCGAGACTTGGATAGGTAATCGACCGTTCTCGCCGCAGTGCTGTTGATGCCAACGGAAGATACTGCGAGACCGACCAATTCTACGGTGACAGAGCTATCTATGCCGACTTAAGATACCACTGGTTGCTTCCACAGTGCTGTTGATGCCAACGGAAGATGTGTCAGCGAAAAAGGAAAAGAAAAAGATCTCAAGTTGTGAGAGTTTGCGCAGGGCAATTTTGTATTGATTTTGTGGGGGCTTTTCCTGATGCACAGCTTCCGCTATTTATAGCACTGGACCCTGAATCTGAGATAGAATCCTATTCGGACTAGGTTTTCCCTCTCCGGATCAATATCACCTCGACCAGTCCTATTTTCATTAGGATTGTGAACCTAGTCCTTATTCGAGCCCTATCCGCTTCTAGGTTGTTAATCCTGCCGAGACTCCCTATTGTATCAGGACTCGACTTGTCATTGCATTTTGACCTAACCGGCCTAGGTTTGGAAGCCCACAAGCTGAACGATCCATGGTCTTCTTGTCGCAAGGCCTTCCGGGCCGAGAATGATTCTACACTCGGCCCAAACTATTATTTTGGGCCCAAACAGTGACCCACTGAGAAGTTCTCGTGCGAGTTTCTAGAAACAAAACTGTGAAGGCGTAGTCGGGGCCCAAAGTGGGCAATATTGTGCTACGGTGGTGGAGTGGGCCCGATATGTGATGGACTCCGAGCTGGGATGTGACACTCAAGTTATGAAAAACAAGAAGCTAGACAAGTGAATTCGTCTTTGGCGAAAATTGAAACTAAGACGCCTTTCACTTACAAGTGAAAAAAAATATTACTAAACCGTAATACTAAGTGACAATTCTCTTAACCATTTTAGCTACAAACTTGAAAGAAAATAGGATCCAAAGATTCCAAAACAATGGCTGCTGCTGTCACTTGGTCAATGAAATCTCACTTATCCAATAATTATTCCAACATATGATGATTGATGACATTGATAGGCTTATGCAAATACATGAAATATTCTATCAAATACAATTCCCACCACCCCCACCACCCAACCATCCCATACATTAACTTGCATACTCTCATACAAGTCCGTAAACACACACACACACACACACACACTCTGTCTCAATTCTCAGCTCCTTTAATCCTAAGCTGAAAATTAACATTAATTACCACCTTAATCATTCATTCTTAGAAGATTAATTTTGGCAATTAATCACATCCACACCACTCTTTGAGTGAGTGAACCTTTTCCCCCCTAATTCCAGCTCATTGCTATTGGGCTTCCCACAACATGCTTGCCGTCCGACCACTCCAGCCTCCCGAAACTGTTCGCATTCACCGGCGCCGAACCGGAAGCACTAAACGTCACCGTATAGGCTTTCTTCTCGTTCACCTGACCAAAACTCAGCGTGTTGGGCTCCACCGATATCTTCACCGACGGGTTGTCCGACGTCACTGTTGCCTTGTACGTTCCCGCCGGCCCCACATTCGTCACCGTCCTCGTGTACTTCGCTACATTCGTCGACGTCGTTCTGCCCTCGAAGTTCACCGCGAACGACGGGTAGTTAAGGTCCCTCACGCTGTACCTCTTTTTCTCGTCGCAAGTGTACGATCTTTTCGCCAGGGTGCTGATCTCAGAAGCCGAGTAATTCAACGCACACAGAAAGTTCAGATAATCGTCCACCGTTAGATCATAGACAAGTCCCGGGTTGAGGGCCGATATAGGATCCACGTGTCCTGCACCGTGATCGAACGGGGTGGATGGCTTCCCGGTAGCCACATCTTGCAACTTCTGCCCGTTCTTGTACGCCGTATACGCCGTGGTCATGAGCGCCGATCGAATCGCCGCCGGGCTCCACTCCGGATGCGCCCCCTTCAGCAGCGCCGCCAGCCCACTCACATGCGGGCAAGACATCGACGTCCCGGATATAATATTGAACGCCACGCGTCTCGCATCGATCGCAAGACCAGTAGGTCCTACCGCACCTGACCACCCCGCTAGGATGTTGACACCTGGAGCAACTATATCGGGTTTCAGTATATCCGCTGTGATCGAATTTGGGCCCCGAGAACTAAACGCCGCGACTACCGGAGATGGCTGGACTCCGACTTTTGTCCCCTCGAATAAAATCGTGGCGGTCGGGTTCGGATCCGAGAATAAATAGCTCTTGATGACGTCGCTGTTTCTCTGACCCACAGACGTGGCCGGTAACAAATGAGCGTCAGCCACCAGTTCTTCGCCGTTCGCGGCGGTGTTAGCCAAAACCATGCCCAATCCTCCCGCAGCTTTGACCACGGCCCCTTTTTGGACTCTAGCGTTGACTCCGCGGTCGCACATCACTATCTTCCCCTTCACTTGTTGGGGACTCAAAGTCCCCATCATGCATAGATTCCCGGAAGTGGCGTTGCTCGCGTTACCGGCATAAATAAACGGCGTCAAGGCGCTTGGCATTGAGTTGGAGTTGCCGCGGTAAAGCGAAACACCGGAGAAGTTTTTGCCGTTACCGAGGCTGACGAAAGCGGGGAAATCTCGATCCAGTGTGCCTGCTCCCACGGTTGTGATCCATGGAGCCGAGTTCGACAAGCTATAAGCGCTGGGGCCCGCGTTTCCAGCAGAGCACGAGATTAAGATTCCCTTCTCCATCGCTGAGAAAGCTCCCATCGCCACGCTGTCACGGAAATAGTCCGAATTCCCGCCGCCGAGCGACATCGAGAGGACATTGACGTTGTCGTCGATTGCTTTGTCCATGGCGGCAAGAATGTCGGAGCTGAAACAGCCGCCGACCCAGCACACCTTGTAGGCGGCGATTCGGGCGCGTGGGGCCATCCCACGGGCGGTTCCTGGCGCGTACCCTAATAGACTCGCGCCGGGGACAAAGGAGCCAGCGGCGGTTGTCGCGGTGTGAGTGCCGTGGCCGTCGTCGTCGCGCGGGGATTTGGATTCTTTGGACTCCTCGATGGGGCCCAGCGTGGCCTCGTAGCCTTTGGCGAAGTACCTGGCGCCGATTAGTTTGCGGTTACAATTGGAGGAGTTGAAGTTGGTTCCAGATTCGCACGTGCCATTCCAGGAGGAGGGCACGGGTCCGAATCCGGTGTCATCGAAGCTCTTGCTCTCGGGCCAGACGCCGGTGTCCAGTACTCCGATGATGACGTCACCGGCCGAGTCTGACTGGGGCATTGTCTCGGTGGTCTGGCCGAGTCCGAGGAACTCGGGCGTCCGAGTCGTGTGGAGCTCGTACTTGAGTTCAGGAAGCACGGAGAGTACTCCGGGTTGTGAACTGAGCGACGCTGCCTGTTCCGGCGTCAGCCTGGTGGAGAAGCCGTGGATGGCAGAGGTGTAAGTGTAGAGCATTTCGGCCGAGTCGGAGACTGATTTGAGCGACGAGTCGTACCAGTGGGTGTGATGCTCGAAACTCGCGGGCATTTGGGATTTGGCCATGTGGACGATGTAAGTAGAAGGCGTGGTTTTGGGGTGGGAGACATCGGTATTGTCCGCCACCGCTGCTGCAGTGCAGAATCGGCAGAGAGCCAGAAGGAGAAGAAGCACAAAAGAGGTAGACATAATGGCCATTCTGTTCAGCTTAGCAGCTGAAAGCTCAGTCACTGTATATTCTTCACTCCCTGTGTTTAGAAGGGAGTGAGGGACCATGAAATGGAAGAAGAAGAAGAAGAAGCAGCTTTAGTGACGCTCGCTTTTAATACAGAAATGGAGAGAGAGAGTGGGGTTTGGATAGCTGTAACGGTGAAAGAGTGAAAATATTAATCAAGGCTCATGGGAAAGGAGCGTAGAAAAAAGGGGGCGGTGGGTGGCTGTCCGGTTGTTTGAATGCTTTGAGTTGGGACAAAAATGTGAGTGAGTGAGTGGAAAGCTGGGTGAATTGGCTTTCATCACATGCATTTTTGCAGGCCTTTTTTTTCTTTTCTAATCCTATCCTCATTGCCTTTGTACACTAGCGTACATTGTCCATTTTTCCTTGGGGCTGGGTTTCTTTTCTTTTCACACTTGTAGATACTAAAGTGTGATTAAATTGC
Organism: Malus domestica; assembly: GCF_042453785.1. Taxonomy (NCBI): domain Eukaryota; kingdom Viridiplantae; phylum Streptophyta; class Magnoliopsida; order Rosales; family Rosaceae; genus Malus; species Malus domestica. Next base: position 26,788,924 of record NC_091675.1, read on the forward strand.
AATTAAATAGGATATTAAAGTGTGATTAATTATACAAAGTAATTCATCATAAGAATAACAGCTAATTTGATAAGACCATCACTGAAACATCATTCTACAAGAAATCACTTAAATAAAAAAAGTTATCTATGTATACATAACTAACCAACATTAGTCTAAAGAAACATTCTCAATAACAATCCAATGACCAAACGTGATAATTAGTAGATTTTTGTAAGAAGGGTCTTTGATTGACCTGGTCTAAAAAACAAAAAGCTTGGATTGCGGAGCCTCATAGAAGCGAGGGTTGTCCAGCGCTCATCCTGAAATTTCACATTTACATTTCTTTCATTATCTTAAGGAAACTTTAACGAAAAACTCCCGGTACTATTCACTTTAACGAAAAATCACATTTTTACATTAAAAAGTCAATCCTAGTACTATTCACTTTACCCTTTATTTTGTCCTTATCATTAAAACTCAAAATTTTCAAGCTCTTTTTCATTAATTTTCCTTTATCTTAAAGGTCCCTCTTGACGTGAATTTTTGGTTCCGCCACCGGCTCTGATGGTGAGATCAACACGCCTATGAAACCAACAGTTATAGCACTACAATATAAACATATAATATGACACAACCCATGCTGTGGGCTCCCACTAGGTTCAATCATTTACTACTTTTCCCAACTAGAATCCAATTCTTCAATCCGATAAACTTAGAAATTTCATGACAGATGGTTGAGAGTTGAGAGCCGCACTGCGTATAATGTCAAAATTGTTGAAATTTTGACGTGTTTTTGGTTCACGGGTTTGTGAATTGTGCATCACTCTCTACACTCTCCGGGGGAATATAATTAAATGCAAGTGGTCTTCTATTACAGTAGTAAAAATGAGTGTTATCATTACATTACAACGTAGATTTGAACTCTGTTAATTTTTTAATCCGATCTTTTGAAGAAAAAAAAAGAATTGAATATAATTAATTAATATTTATGTCGTACAGTACATTTTTATTTTGCTTGTTTTGTTTGGATCTGGCTTCTCTATTCTTTCAATTCTCATACACTCTCATCCCCTTTTATTTATGCGGTTACAGTTAAGTCACATCAACATTTTATATCACTATTGTTTTTTGTCTTATTATCTCTATAAAAAAAATTAATATAAAATATTGACGTGACTTAATTGTGACCGTACAAAATAGAAGGGGATAGAAATGTAAAAAAAACTAGAGGGCAGAGAAGCCGGATCCGTTTTGTTTTTGGTGGGTGAGTAGTGACTACCCCCATCTACCTGGCTAATTTTCCCACCACACACACATGGTAGAACAACGCAAAGACAAGAAATCTCACGGGTTTGTTTATTGCTCTCATTAATTAATGTGACTGATAGTTCCCGTGTTAATGTTAACATATTGTTAATAATTAAACAAAACGCAACTTATAACATTGAGTGTGTTCCTCCGTTACTATTTTTATTGATTCACGTGTTATGATAAGAGTAGACATCGTTCTGAGATCTCTAATTATCTATACGTATGCTATTTCATTCCCTCCGCTCTGATCGTAAACGCTCTTGTTGTGCACGGTTTGCTATACAGGCAACAACAAAAGCGGTTTGACTCCATACTTCGCTTTCATTACTTCTTTCACTTCTAGTTCTAGGTGACGTGGCTCTTTCCTAACGTCATCACACCCCAAATCCGCTTAAAAGAATAAATAAATAGAAGCTACCTTACTCTCATATTTTTGTCGAAATCTCTATGAGCTGAATGATATCACTTGAGTGTTGAGTTTTCAAAGGCTTTTTCAAGACCATCCAAGGCTTTCCATTCTGCAAGGTAGTTTACTTGCTCAACCATAGGGAAGGGTAGCTTGCTTGCTGAGTGTGAAACGCCAAGATCTATAGTATCTACAGCCCAGTGGACTTCATTTCATCATTTTTTAAGGCCTCAATTCGAAAATCCAGGATTTGAATTAATGTCATTTCATTGAGTCCTCCTAAATTGCATTGATTTATCCTAAAGATTTCATTTCAATTGGAGTTTGGTTATTCACCATTGACAAGGATTCACGCTAAGGATCCATGGTTGAATGGTGTTGATGCATAAAACCGGAGGGGTCTTGGAACAACATAAATCCGACTGTAAATCTGCAAGAAAGTAAAGAACACAAGATGTATCGTGGTTCACCCCAATATTTGGGTTACGTCCATACTGATGTTGATATTGTTTCACTTTGAATGGTGAATATACAAGAAGACTAGAGGCAGTATGCTCTCTAGCCTATTTTCTGTGTTTGCCCTCTTTGAGATGTTTTCTCTCTTTCCATGGCCTAAACCTTGACCTCCCTTAATGAGGAGAGTAAGGAGTCCTTTTATAGAATAAGGGCTCCTCACTTGTTACATATTTGCCCCTTCATTTATTACATAATTACATTTGAGTCCCCCGAGTATTTATACGAGGTCTAAATACGGAGGCCCTAAATATGGTACAAACAAATGGTTAAAGCGCCCAACTCACAATTGGTGAATTCATAGGTTCAATCTCTACTGGATGCACGTTTTGGGACCCTCCAATAAGTCTATTGGAATTGGCTCTGTATGAATGGAATCTCATCATCTATACATAACGAATTGGTGTGGTATATTCAAGGTTCTAAAAGACGATAGACGCTAATCAGACGGCGGGCTGGGGCCTAGCGCCCAAGTGGGCTAGGAGGATTTAAGTAAATTTATTATATTTAGTGTAAATAAATGTCTATTTATACTTAATATATATATATATATATATAATACAAAATAGAATAACATATATATTATGAAGTATTGGAACATAATGAAATATGGGGAACAAACATATAATGTGTGTTTATTTAAGTATTCAACAAGTCTTTTACAATTTATTGAAAAAAATAATATGCAAAATGAAATTTATCTATTTTCTGTCTATGTGAGTCGCAACCTAGGCGGGTCTGGGCAGGCTAGACGGGTGCCTAGGTAGTCTAGGCGGGTGACTCAGCAGATCTAGGCGCCATTTCTTAATTATCAAACTCATAGACATTAATCAGGGCGATTCCTTGCCAACGTGGCCTCAAAAGCTCAAACAACATAATAGTATCACACTTTCACATGGTATTATTAACTTGTGTGGACAATCAGATGGAAGTATTAAGTACCTAAAATATAATATTAACTACTAATGTTCAAGCAAATTATGATACGAGTGAATCTGTAACAACATGTAATGTAACAAGTGACAAGTCTCTCGAATTGTTTTACCTAAGAATTTATGTCATGTCATTGTGGTGTGGACCTTAAGATCACGTGCATCCCATAGTGGACTCAGCTTATTGCTGCAAAAGCTGCTTGCTTTCTCCAACACTCTAGATGCTAATGCTGATGATGCTGCTGTATGTTTAGGACAGTGCGGATGCATGGTAGACTGCTAAATTAAAGGTGAGGGGAAATCCTATGTGCACATTGCATACCCACCTGTAGACCTGCATTAGTCAATCTCATCCGTTGGGTGGGATCTTCATTAACTACTTAATCTACCGCTGGATTTCATTAATTATAGTCAAATTTAAGTGTAAAGCAGTACTACCAACTACCATGTTTCTTCGTTTGATAAATACCAACTACCATGTTTCTTCGTTTGATAAATACCAACTACCATGCTTGAAGGAAGAGCGAGAGAGTGGCTCTACTTTCACCCGCACAAATATCACCAACATCAAAAAAACAGTACTTGACAAGTGCAATAGTTGATACTATTATAAGACACAAATGCATTTTTACTGTAACATCTTATACTAAAAATACAATGATGCATGTGATGTGTTCTAAACTCGAAGCCTTTACATATAAAATGTCTTAATTGTATCTGAGTAAGATACGTACCAAGATGAAAGCCATACAAGTTGTCACATGTGGGGTTACCACTAATTTTGTAACTTTCATTTCTTGACGTCTATTTTTATTAGCAAACGATATTGTATACCAAAGGGTCGATGAAGAGTTTGTTGAGATGAATTCCATAACAGAAAAGAGAGATCTTATACGTGCTTATAAGTAATTAGGTTACTATTCAAAGATTGTTAGTTGGTTTTATGATAAAATCTCAACTTCTTTTATGGTATGAGAGCAATATAATATTTAGACTAACAACATCATGTGGTAATGAGACGGTCACACTACAAAATTTTCTGATAACAATGGTATAGGTGAATTCGGCATTCCGAAATATAATGGTTGAATTATGCAAAAGGGGTTCATTATTGTCATAGTGACAGCCTGGTCTGGCATGAAGGCTATTACTACCATATTGATATTTTATAGATCTGTTTTCCTCTCATACTTGTGAACCAAAAGCAAAACATATATATATATATATATATATATATCCATATCAACACCAGTAACTTGTCTCCACAAACTTTCAATCCTTCCAGTTGTTCCAGGTACCTTTCATTATTTAGGAACTTAATAATATGTTTCCTTTTGTCCTTCTTTCTATTTTTGGCATGCATGGACCATGGTTTATGTAATTCAAAAATTCTAGGGGCGCTCTGAGCATATGGAAGATATTTTGACGTTTTAACCGTTAAATTATAATTTTTTATATTTTTAAACAAAAATTTAACAATTAAAACACCTAGAGTATGAGATAATCCGGAGTAATCCCTATATATCTCTCCATTTGAAGAAATTAAGTCATTGCTCATGTATATATCTGCAAACTGCAACCACATTCACGTACAGCAGCACTATAATTTATAACAGATAGATAGTCTTGTATTGATTTTGTTGGCAAAATGTACTTAAAAAGTCTTGTGTTTCAAATTGATCAACTACCGGGAGTTTTAACAAAAAGGGTGTGACACTATTCATTCTTAATCAAAATGACATTTTATGTATGAAAAGTTCATAATGGATCATGTTCTTTTCTTTATTTACTCTTATGCCATTACAGCGGGGTCCACAATGATGTTGACATTTCTGTTTGGGAATACATCATTTTACATTATGCTATTAAACTGTTTGGGCCCAAAAATATTGTTTTGGGTCGAGTTAGATCTTTCTCGGCCCAGTGTTGGATAGGCCGGGTTTAGATTCTCTCTCGGCCCAGAAGTCGTGTACAGATGTCACTGGGAGATATTTAGCCCATTAGCCGTGCGGTCGAAGTTGGCCATATCCTATAAGAAATTGGGAATGTGGACAAATCCTGTTATGAGAAGGAATTTCGACAGGGTGAGGATGCTGAGATTGAATATGGTCTGATAACGAGTTATGTTCAAAGTCCTACTAGGAATAGGATTGGCCGAGATAAGGTTGGATCATGAGAATGAGTTCTAATCCGAGAGTGATTGAGATTCAATACAGGTTGGCTGCTATAAATAGGAATGGTTGTGCAACAACAAAGCTGCTCCAATTCAACACACAACTGCCCTGGGCAAATTCTCTTAACAACCTTGAGATTTTTTCTTTTCTCTTTTCGCCGACACACCTTCAATTTGGATAAACAGCACTGTGAAGGCAACCGGTGATATCTTCAGTTGGCATAAACAGCACTGTCGCCGTAGAATCAACCAATCTCGCAACATCTTCAATTGGCATAAACAACACTGCGTCGAGGGCGACTGGTTATCTATCCAAGTCTCGGTCGAGAAGGATTTCCGAATCCTTATTGGTCGAGGTCATCTCATCAGCATTTTCGACGAAGTGAGGTGTTACAGTTTACTGGGCTCGGCACATTGCACGTCGAGTTATTTTATGATTGGATACTCTCAAGTGGGATTTAGAGTTCGACATTTCGACAGCCGAACCATGTTTACTGTTAAGACTTATATCCGCTTTGAGTATTTGTGCCCTTACACTTTGGTGTCGATTCGGCGTGAGTTTACTCTGACGAATATCATCACTGTGACCGAATCCAACGACGACGATTTGTGAACTTCGTAAGAATAATAGCCTTGTCTTCAGGTTCGAGAACCCAAGAGGCCGAGACGTGTTCATTCCTCGATCGCAATCACAACACAAAGTCAGCCGTGCGCTTAACGCAACGTCAACACATTTTACTCATCGGCTGAGCTCGGCTGTCGAGTTGGCACGCCCCGCATTCAACCGAAGGATGTAGTTAGCTCATAGATTACTCGGCCAGCGCGCCACATAGGCTTGGTAGTTTTTAAGGTCAACATTTTGGCACGCCCGGTGGGACCCAGTACTAAAACTATGAAGTTCATGCCAATTGAGACACGATCGGTTAAAAAGAAAACAGCTATGGGAAAATCAACAACTGATTTGCCAATTCAGAACATAGGACAAAATGTATCACAGGCACAAAATCCTCTTAACGCCGTGACACCTGAGTCCACAAGCACAACTCGCCGAGAAAATGAAGTTGGTCTCGGCGGTCAGCTTCGCAGTCTAGAAATCCTTAACAAAAACACATGCGTTCTTAACGAAGGGATAATGGAGGACTGTGATGAGGATGGTGATGAAGGCTCTGATCCACCAATAAGATCGTTTCTTTGAAGACGACTTGATGAACAGTCTCGGACGGTTGAACAGATATTTAGTCGAGGAATCGATAAACTGCGCGATATGATACGCAGTACTAGTGAGATACAAACCAGATTGCTTGAAATACTGGTTAGCAAGGTCTACGACGACAGGTTTTTCAATTTTTCCCAGCAATTGCCACTAAGAAATAATCTATTACCAATAGTACAGGCCGAGCCAATCCCTGCTCGGCTCAAGCCAATTGACTTAGAAAAAAGAGGATGATCGAGTAGCAGGTCAGATGGATCCGACCAGAGAGTGGAAACAACATCCGTCGATATGACCGAGGTCCAGCGGATGATTGATTCGGCCATGAAAAAGGAGCCAAAGTTCCCTAAATTCATCCATCCATATCCAACTTACGTGGAAAGGTTTGAATATCCTAAAGGTTTCAAAATTCCAGATTTTAGCCTTTTCGCTGGAGAATCGTCTTTATCCTCGTTTAAACATGTTGCTCGTTTCACCGCGCAATGCGGAGATGTTAACAATGATTTTCACAAGCTGCGGCTATTCAACTTTTCATTGACAGGCTCCACATTTGCCTGGTATATCAACCTCCCACCTAATTCCATCCAAAGTTGGGAGGAGTTGGTCGAGAAATTTCACGAGCAATTTTATCGGCCAGGGATGGAAATGTCAGTTTCCTCATTGTCGAGGATGGCTCAAGCATCTGATAAGTCACCAATGGATTATCTTACCAGATTTAAATCGGCTAGGAATTGGTGCCGAGTACCTCTCCCTGAAGTTGAGTTTGTTAGGCTTGCTTTGAACGGACTCGACATAGAATACAAAAAGAAATTCTTGGGGGCAAACTTTCGGGATATGTATGAATTAGCCCAGCATGTCGAGTAATATGATTATTTGCTCCGAGAAGAGAAGATCTCGAAATCCCTATCCTGAGGAACAATTTACAAAAATCCCACGGTCAACTATGCATCAACCGAAGGTAAGGATTCTCAATATGTCAGCATTGATGCGGCCGAGATTGTAATAGATAAGCCATACGTTTGCAAGGCATTGACTCAAATTAATTTCAAGGATGTCAAAACCCGCTCGGCCACTGAAGAGACAACGAAAACATCGAAAGTCTGCACTTTTGACATCACAAAGGCCGAAGCAATTTTTGATCAATTATTATTAGCAAAAATCATCAAACTTCGGCCAGGGCATAACATTCCTAAGGTCGAAGAGCTTAAAGGAAAGACGTATTGCAAATATCATAACTCGACCAAGCATGCCACAAACAATTGTGTCATATTTCGTGATAATATCCAGAGCTGGATTGACAAAGGCAAGTTAAAATTTCCTGAAAAACGCATGACGGTTGATACGGATCCATTCCCTTCGGCAATAATTGACATGGTAGACGCTCGTTTGCCCAAGAGCAAAGGGAAAGAGAAGGTTGGGTTTGCCCCAGTACAACACATCCTAAAGCAAAGCTCTCAGCCTCGACTCAAGATCGATCTATTTTCCAATGCACTACCTACCGAGCTCTCAGGATTAGCCACAGTTGAATCCATGTCAAACTACAGCGAAGAAGAAAATGGTGAAGGGAAAATTATGAGTTTTCACATACAGGGATTTCAAAATGACTATCATGCATATACAAATCAAATTTAATATACGAAAGCAGCGGAAGCATTTATAACAAATTATCAAAGCTATAGTCATGCAAATCCCCTTCAAGGTTCATAGGTTTATATATAATGCATCTAAACAATTTTAGAGAAGAACAAAGTGAAGGTTTAGTCTAATACCTCTTGATCTAGACTTGAGACCAAGGATGGACCACCTCCAAGCCCTTTGTTCCTTGAACTCCTTGAGCCTAGCTTCCCTCCTTGCCTCCTCTACTTTGTTAGAATGAGTGCTCCTAGGTTCTCTTCAAGTTTCCAAAGTAGGAAACCTCTAAAGATCCTCACCCACTAGTGTAGTGAGAAGGATGAAGGAATAACCAAAAGGGTGAAAGATGTGTTAGTAAAAACACCCCTAAGGTGGCCGGCCTTTTAGTGTTAGAGAGCTATTTTTCTTTTGCCTCTTTGTTGTTTTAACACTTCAAAAAACCCTAATGAACAATATCTCTATAAAGTTCCTTATATAGACAAAAGGAAACCTAGTCAACCACTTGACTAAATATCTCTCCCTTTCCACTTAAAGTGGCCGGCCTCTTGTGTTGGATTTGGGCTTTTGGGCTTTTATATATTTCAAGTCATCCAATGCTTGAATAAAAGCCCAATGGGTTTAGGCCTAATGGGCCCAATTAAACCCGAACGTTTCTTTAAGCCCAAAACGATCTTTATCGCTTTTATGATTTCTTTAGACTTTCTAAATTAATCACAACACTTAATTAATCCAATTAATTATTTCCATCATCCATTAGTTACTCACTAGAATAGTGTATTGGTGAACAATCTTTTAGGTTCTAATTAGCAAGGCAGTGAGGTGATTGGCACCAATCCAATTGATTATATTTAATCCAATCACTTAGTGAATTAAAACATACTTTTAATTCACCTTCTTCTTTGACGACTACATTTAATCATTTAGAAGAACTCACAAGCCATGAGTGACATCTAACCATATATCATGGCTACCCAAGCTAATGTAGAAGTTTGTTCGGAGAACCTATTCAGTTGGAATTACAATGTAATTCGATCCTTCTCTAAAACAATACTCTCAATCACATTACTAGGGTATGGAAATATTATGTCAAACCCCTAATGTGATTATTCCTTCTTATATGATTCTTTTGAGTCGTATAGGAATGCTTTCCTTTATTACGCTCGATACTTTGGCCGAAGATTCCCGAATCATATCTTAGAGTATTCTTCCTCTCTTATCGAGGATTAGAGATTCCTTGTTGCGCATACACTTGCCTTCATGACTAAGTGGCTTAACCCCAATTATGCCGTGGACACCCGCGAATGGGGAGACTTTGACATAATCAAAGATTAAGTACTTAACCACAAGACAACGACGATGCCTCAGGTCAAAGGACTACTTACATTATTCCAACCATTAGAGTTACTTGCTTGACATGTGAGTAGACCTCCATGCAAGTACTCTCGTTCGATTGTGTTCAGTGAACTCATTCCCTTAATGAGCACCTACATACTTGTCTTAGTGTCACAACACGAATGGGATGAGACTTTCCATCCTTCCATTTGAAGCAGACATAGTATGTACCGGTCTAAGCATTGTCAGTATCCCTCCGACAATCCAATGACCAGGAACCTTTTTGGACATTTGGTTATATGAAGAAGGTCTCTGTAGTCTAACATCATTAGATTACTTCTTCAATCGATCCATTGTCCATGGATACACTATTTAGGACATATATCGTTTATTGAGATAGTCCTAATTAGTATCTTTGCCATTTGATGTATAAGATTCATCTATACATCGATTTATTTGTCCTGAAAGGTTTCTTCCAAAGATTGACTTTCAGGGCATATTTCCAACAAATGGCGGGCTGATAGTACAACATATCCTAAAGAAAGGTTCCCAGCCTCGACTCAAGATCGACCTATTTTCCAATGCGCCACCTACCGAACTCTTAGGACCGGCCATAGTTGAGTCCATGTCAGACTCCAGCGAAGAAGAAAATGACGGGCCGATAGTTTTGTGTAGCAATTGTACGACACACATTGTATTAACCGAGCCCAAGAAGAAACTACCTCAGACGCAGATGCCGATGTCATGACACCAATCAGCGATCACGGCTGAACCTTCAAAGGAACCTAGTGAAGGCCAGTGCCAGAAAGTATTCGATAGGCTCGGCCCAAGGAAACAGACAGATGGTTCTACATCGGTCAGACGACGCCTTGATTTCAACGCATCATTTTATAACGAGGATTATTATTCATGTAATTCCAGTAGCTCGAGCTCATTGGTAAATCCAAAAACCTTCAGGCCACCTGAACCACGTGACCAATGATGGTACAACTACAATTCTCCCACCGGCATGTATACCGCGCTTTCTAAATCTCAGAAACGTCGACGTCAACGTATAAGTTGCTTGGCTCGACGGTAAGTGGCCCAGCCTATTTCGGCCACTAAATGACAGCCGAAAGAGACGGCAGAGAACAGAGATAATCAGCCAACCTCAACAATCATGGCTGAATTACAAGGGCAGAAGGAAACCAATCGCGACTTCGAAATAACCATTGAAGAGTCCGAGAACCGCATCAAACTCCTTCTTTGGCCCAAGGAGATGAAAGCTCATTTCAAGCAATTTAAGAAAGAGGCCGAAAGCCAACTGCCGAAAGAGACGGCAGGAAATGGAGATGATCGGCCAACCCCAATAATCATGGCTGAATTACAAGGGCAGAAAGAAACCAATCGGGACTTCCAAACTACCATTGAAGCAGCCGAGAAGCGTATCAAACTTCTTCTTCGGCCCAGGGAAATGAAAGCTAGTTTCGAGCAATTTAAGAAAGAGGCCGAAAGCCAACTGCCCCCGTTACCTTTGAAAGAACCGCTAATCAAAGTTCGGTGGAATCTGCACCCCCTATTCCTCGGTGAATCATTGGAATATATGAAAGAGTTTCACAAGAAATATTCCGCCAACGATTTGTATAGTTTGCCCAAAGCATGCCAAAAAGCTCTTGACTTGTCATTAACTTGCCCCGATGCTGAGCAGATCATCCAAAAAACCACTGATATAGCAATGAAAGCTAGATTCCAGCACATTCAAGAGGCTAAGGTTCTCGGCTTTGAGGTCGACCCATACATGGACATTGACATAGCCGAACTCCCTTTTTCTCTCGAAGACCTTCAACACCTTCGATATCACTTCGAAGTCTTTTCAGCCGTATCCTTATTCGGTTTAACGGTCGATGAGAAAGATCGGGTGGCACGTTTGGACACCTACTTGGATACAAGGAATGCCCGACGACGATAGTCAAAAGGACAGAGAGTCTGATCATATGGCATAAGTGCAAGAGCTTGTTGAGACACACAGTAATAAGACCAAGAATGCTCTAACACACAATGCTATAATCCTCACCAACCCGGAAGATGACGACCAGGATCCAATGGGCACTTCAGTCCTTGAAAATATGGAATTAGCATGGTCTATGTTCTACTTGCTGAATTCCAGCTGACTACACACCAACCAAGTTCCTTGGATGGCGATGTGGTCGCCGAGAAGGCAACACAAGTTGATTTTGTTACTACCACTGAAGAAAAATCAACAAAAGGCGATAATAAACTTAAAACAGCCTTAGACATCTTGTTTCCCCGTTCTTTCTCAGCTAATCTCCATCATCTAAAGCCGTTGTATGTAGTGGCTCATATCGAAGGATACCTAGTCTCTAAAATTTTTGTTGACTGTGGGGCAACTATTAATATCATGCCTGTAACCATCATGAAGACGTTACGTCGCTTTAACGACGAACTTATTCCATCAGGGATAACCATGAGCAGTTTCGTCGGGGACAAATCCCCCAAAGGGGTGCTTCCACTAGAAGTGAACATCGTCGATCGTAATCACATGACTGCCTTTTTCATCGTTGACTCCAAGACCGAGTATAATGCACTGCTCGATCGAGATTGGATTCATCAAACAAACTGTATTCCCTCATCATTGTATCAAGTGCTCATCTTTTAGGATGGCAAATCGGTTGTTGTCCATCCAGTCGATGCTCAACCTTTCGAAGCTAACATGATCCAAGCACGATATTATGATGACCACGTTGGCTACATCACCTTACAAGGTTTCAATGAGGAAGGGAGACCGACTCAGATATCTGTTTAGAAGGCCATCGAGGTTGGCACCAAAACTGTTCACCAGGATTCGGCGAGACTTTGATTGACTAGCTTCATTTCCGATCCCGATGTCTGACACCAATCAGACCAAACACTGTGCCGTAGTTTCATCGACCATGGAACGATTGCTGGCTCATTGGTATGCGATCTCTAAACAGTTGAATTCGGGTGTTAACCTCGTAGAATTCCTAGCCGAATGAGACAATGGTCCTGTTTTATCTCTTGACAAAGTTCAAGCCGCCCCGGCCGAACTCAAAGACAGTCAGCCTCAAGTCAAAGATCCGTTGGAGGAAATAAATGTTGGGAAGGTTGATGACCCTTAGCCACTATTTATTAGTGCTTTGTTGCCTCGTTCTATCAAATCTGAACTTTGTAACTTACTTGACGAGTTTAAAGACTATTTTGCTTGGAGCTATCATGAAATGCTTGGCCTTGACCGAACCTTTGTTGAGCATGAATTACGTATCAAACCTGGTTGCAAGCCTTTTCGACAACCTCCTCGACGATTCTCGATCGAACTACATCTCGGCATAAAAGATGAAATTGTTCAACTTTTAAATGTCGGGTTTATCTGAACTGCTGGATACGTCAAATGGTTGGTGAATATCGTACCAGTGCTAAAGAAAAATGGGGCCTTACGCATTTACATTGATTTTTGAAATTTGAATCTGGCAACACCCAAGGATGCATATCCCATGCCAATTTCAGATTTGCTAATTGACGCCGTGGCTAAACATGACATGCTATCATTCATGGATGGACATGCCGGTTATAACCAGATATTTATTACCGAGGCCGATGTTTATAAAATTGCTTTCCGCTGCCTGGGGGCACTTGGAACCTACGAGTGGGTAGTCATGCCATTCGGTCTAAAAATTGCTAGTGCCACATATCAACGCGCGATGAACACTATTTTTCATGACTTGATTGACACAACCATAGAAGTGTATATTGATGATGTTATGGTCAAATCGAAAAGTTGCCGAATGCATATTGATGATCTTCGGTAAGTTTTCCTTCGCATGCGTCGACATAACCTTAAGATGAACCCGGCCAAATGTGCATTTGGTGTGTCGGCCGATAATTTCTTAGGTTTTCTTGTCCACCATCGCGACATCAAGGTAGAGACGAACAAAGCTCGTGCGATTATTGATGCACCACCCCCAATGACCAAAAAACAACTCTAGTCCTTGCTCGGGAAAATAAATTTTCTTCGCCCCTTCATAGCTAATTCTGCTGGCAAAATGACGGCATTCTCTACGCTTTTGAAACTTAAGGACTCAGATAAGTTTGAGTTGCGTGAAGAACATCGAGCGGTTTTCACGTAAATCAAGGTTGCTCTTGCAACTCCGCCCGTCCTCGTACCACCTCGACATGATAAACCCCTTATGCTTTACATTTCAGCGGCCCAAGAATCCATCGGTTGCCTCCTCACACAAGATACTGATGCTGAGCGAGAACAAACTATTTTCTATCTTAGCCGAAACCTCAGTACTCCAGAGATCAATTATTCACCCATCGAGAAGCTTTGCTTTGCTTTGTTTTTCTCCACATAAAAAATTTGGCACTATATGCTCCCATCCGTTAATCAGGTCATCGCCCAGACGGATGTCATTCGATGTATGCTTACTCGGCCAATAGTTAAAGGTCGAATCGGGAAATGGACACTGGCGCTATCTGAGTTTAGTCTGCCAGTACGTCCCACAAAAAGCCGTCAAAGGACAATTGCTTGCTGATTTCTTAGCCCAACACCCCTCTCCACATGGGTTCGGGGGCAACGACGTTGAAATCAGAATAGTGGGAACACGTGACAATTATTGGACGATGTATTTTGATGGTTCTAGTACGTCGACATCGGGCGGCGTGAGGGTCATAATTCAGTCTCCACACCAACACTGTTGGTTTTAGTACGTCGACATCGGCCGGCGTGAGGGTCATAATTCAGTCTCCACAAGCTCTGAATACGAAGCCCTTGTTATCGGCCTTAGCGTTCTTCATGATTTGTGCGCCGGTCGTGCCCTCGTCTTCGGTGATTCAGAGCTTGTGATTAACCAACTCAATGGAACTTTTCAGTGAATGAGTTGCACTCTGGCACCCTATCACATGGTTGCCAGTTACTTGGCTGAGTCATTCGACGGTATCACGTTTAATCATATTTCCCGTGTTCGGAACACCGTCGTAGACAAACTCGCTTAAATAGCCTCCAAAGCACAACTCCTGAGGGGAGAGTTTGGCCGAATGATACCCGTTTTATGGCAATCGTATCCGACTTTGGTTAATCAACAAGTCCTCTAACGCGACCAAGTCATCCGTACACGAGTAATGTCCTTACCTTCGTTGTTGACGGGAGGATCCTATAGATGTTTACACGGTCAAGCCACTACCAAAAGACTGGAGAAGTCCAATTATGCAATACCTTGATAATCCCATAGACAAACACGATCGAAAGACAAGGGTCCATGCCACAAACTACGTCTCGTACCAGAATGAGTTGTATCGAAAGGGCGAGGAAAGTTTATTGTTGTTATGCCTTGGCTCGTAAGAAGCCGCCTAAGCAATCACAGAGGTACACGAAGGAATTTACGAAGCCTATCAATCAGGCCGCAAGATGCGTTGGCTACTTCGCCGGCACGGTTACTTCTGGCCAAGCATATTGAAAGATTGTATAGAGTATGCGCGACGGTGCGTCCAATGTCAAATTCATGGACTTATCCAAAGAGCTCCGGCCGAATTACTTCATTCGGTGACTAAACCTTGGCCTATCAAAGGATGGGCAATAGACGTAATCGGTAAAAGTATGCCATCTTCTGGAGCAACAAAACGTGCATGGATACTTGTGGCAACTGATTATTTCACTAAAATGGGTCGAAATAAAATTATACGTCGAATTAACATCCAAGGAGGTTTGCGATTTTATGGAGGAACATATTGTGACCAGATTTGGTGTACCAGAAACGATCATAACAGATAATGGCACAATCTTCACAACTATAAGGTTCAAAGAGTATACGGCAAGCTTAAAAATTC
The DNA here is from genome assembly GCF_042453785.1 of Malus domestica. Lineage (NCBI taxonomy): Eukaryota > Viridiplantae > Streptophyta > Magnoliopsida > Rosales > Rosaceae > Malus > Malus domestica. The sequence continues at coordinate 26,804,256 of NC_091675.1, forward strand.
AGCTTGAGCAGTCCACACCATACTATCCACAAGCGAATGGACAAGCCGAAACAAGTAATAAGGTTTTGATCAACATTCTCGAAAAAATGATAAAAGAAAGACTTGGCATGTGGCATTTAAAATTGAATGAAGCCTTATGGACATACCGGACATCACCCTGGTCGGCAACGGAGATTACCCCATATGCGTTAACCTATGAACATGACGCGATGTTACCGGTTGAGCTAAGTGTAAATTCTTTACGCGTGATCGAGCAGAGTAGTTTGTCCAATGCCGAATACAACCAGGCCATGTTACAAGAGTTAGAAGATTTGGAAGAAGATCGGCTTGACGCTTACAATCTTCTAGTGGCACAAAAGAAAATTACCGAGCGAGCTTATAATCAAAGAGTCAAACAAAAAACGTTCGGCGAGGGGGAGTTAGTTTGGCAAACTATGCTACCTGTGGGAATTAAAGACCTCAGGTTCAACAAATGGTCGCCGAATTGGGAAGGATCGTTCGTTGTCCATAAGGTCCTTGGCAAGGGGGCATATCATCTTAGAGATCGAACCGGTATTATTCACAAGTTGCCAATCAAAGGAAAGTTCTTAAAAAAATACTACCCAGTCACATGGGAGATGTAAGAATAAAAGCTTGTTTCATTTCATTGATAAGTCGGTTTACAGTCAAATAATTATATGGTGATGAAGGAAGAAGAGTTCCAAGAAGGGCCTTCAGCTCCTACCACCTCACCTCGCCCATTATGACCTCGGCTTGCCGGTTCTTCTTGTCCATCTTCAGCTGCTCGACTCTCTTTACGTTCGCCACGTATTTGGTTAAACAAGATTTTCCGCTCGACTCAAAGTCCCTCGCAAGATCAAAAGTAATGGTCGGCCTTTGTTTTGCCAGTTCGGCCATTTGATAGTCAAGGTAGGCTAGGGCCTCCTTTTTCACCTTTAAAGTGTCAATCTTCGGACGAAGAACGTCTTGAACGGCCATTGCAGCTTTTAAGTCATCGTCAGCTCGAAGAGCGATCTTGAAAATACTGAAGGATTCCCAAACTCGCTCCAAGGCGGACGACGCCTAAACGATAGCTTTGGTGTTCAATTGACCATCACTTCCGAGGTCATTTGGGCATGCACCCAACAAATCAAGACCTATACGCTCGAGGACTTGTGAAGCTGAGAGAGACAAAACTTCTTGCAACCGAACAAGAACAGCTGATTCGGCAGGTTCAGTCGTAACTGCCGAAAGACCAGCCGCTCCAGAAGTGCTTGAAAGAAGAGCATCGAACTCGACTTCCCATGAAGGCTGCACATGAAAACAGTTTAAGCGCAAGGAAAATCACAAAAAGAATATAGCAAGAAGGTTTCTGTTTTAAACCTACCGAGAGGAGACTTCGGCCATGTCTTCGGGTTCATTGCTCGAACTTAAAAAACTTAATGGCCGAGCCCAATGTTTCAGGCTGCTTCTTAATTCACGTGGCCGATGAAGGTTATCTACGTTCGATGGCCACTAAGGTGGCCAGGAAATATAGATAACACCTTTCGGCGCATAAAATTTTTGGTGAAATGAATAACTGGGCACCTGACCATTTAATATTTTCTTGGTTCAGACATGTTATAACAAATTGACAATAAAAAGTAATCGAGCCTTACAAAAGTCGAGGTCACTTCTTGAGGAGGGATGCCGAGGTCTTGGTCCTCAGGGTGAATTAGAGTTTCTGACGTCGTTTCAGGCTCGACCATAGGCCTCTTTCCGCGATCGGCTGCTGGAAGATCAACCTGATCGGCTGCCTCAACCACGAGGGAAGGAGCTTGGGTTGGTCGAGAGCGACTCGCCAGTGGAGTCTCGTCACTCTCATCATCCTAAAACAAAAGTCTTAATAATTGTTTGTTACTTAATAAGCAAATTGATTTGACAGCATAATCATACCTCTTCTAAGATGACCACCGAATGTTTTGGATTCTTGGAGAGATCCTTCCCGATCAAAGGAGTCGTATCCTCTAGAACGGGTACTCCTGTTGACCCTGGAGCTGCAGGCAATTCAACCGAGGGTGCAGCAATCGGCTCAACCACTACCTCGGGGACCTCAAGTGTTGGTTGAGCTTGGGTTGCCGGGCCGGTCGGAGAAGGCCAATTATCCGTTGAAGTCTGATCAACGGGAGCGGGAGGAAAGGCACTTGGGGCGGTCGTCCTAGTGGTGTGGCTGGAGATAACATGAATCTCCCGAGCTTCCTTCTTCACCAATTTCTTGACGTGTTTCAGGGGACGGGGAGTTTCACCAGTCTTCTCGGTGACCCGTTGAAGTCGTTTGCTCGGTAGGTTTTGTGCGGTGGTTTTGGTCTTCTTGGAGGAATGGGCCAAATTTTTCTTGACCACAGCCGGGGCGACCACGTCTGCCTGTTTTAGTACCCGACCAGCTAAGAAAGCGATGTTCCGTTAGTAGAATTACTCAAATGTCTAAAAGAAAAAAATATAGGTGGAGACAGGGGTATACCTTGAGGCGCTTCTTTAGATTGAGGGGCGGATGGTTGCTTGGGCCGGTCACCAAAACTTTTGTTGACTACTTCTTCAACCGAAGTGCCAAAAAAGTCATGCGTATATTCTTCCCACCAATCGCTGAAGATATCAGTGCCGAAAGATTCATGAGAATTTGGTCGAAGATGAAATTTCCTACATCATTCCTGAAATTCTTTCTCGGCGTCTCTACACTCCCTTTCTGAAGAACCAGAGATGCGCCCTCGGGTCAGAAGGGAGCGAGAAGAAAGTAAAGGCAATGGGCAACCTTGGAGGTAACCGAGCTGCCGGGCAACAAAGTGGGGGTGATAAACTTCCCAACTCGCCCGATGAGCATCACAACCAAGGGGAAGGTCTCGAGTTAACACGAACGACCCCCAGTTTTGATGAAAACGGCATCCTCGTTGTCACTCCAAGTTGATATGGGAAGCCTGGTGGAGCAAAGATATTCTTAACGACGACATATCAAAAATTCATCATCAGAAACGACATCCAGGCCGAAGAGGTGTTTGAAGGCCGAGTGCTACAGTAGACTGGAGGTCGGAGACTTATGGCCGAAGTGTGGATAAATAAACCTGCAGCTAGAGTTGGAACACCCAGAGGGGTCTATTCTGGTGCGGGTCGATCTTGTTGAGGGTTGTCTCTGCCAAGCAGCGAAGAAGGTCGGCGAGGATGGCGGGGCTGAGCGCTAGAAAATGGCCACTAGCCAGGGCTTCCGCTACCGGCATGTTCTCAACCAAGCATTTATTTGACTTGGTACAACAAATGAATTTGTTATACTAGTAAAACAGGAAGGCCTCGTGTTCCCCCTTCCGAAGACTCGCCTCTCCTCGACCAGCAAAATGGAGGATAAGGGTGTTGTAGTTCAGAAAATTCTTATCCAATTTCTGAACATCGACTTTGAAAGGCTCTTGACCTTCCTGGCTCAACGTCTCGACGACCCGATCGTCAAATAACACCTTGAGGTCAAGGTTAGAGGGGCATCCAATAAGGGTAGCATCGACCGGGATGCCGGAAAGAGAAGTCCCAATGATAGCTGAGATGTCGATGATGGTAAGAGTTATAGGATCGAATGGATGGACCATGGTGTTGGTGGCCGAGCACCAGAGGCTAAGAGCTACCATGAGGAGTTCTTTATCCATTGTAATCTCCATAGTCAAGAACTTGATAGCGTCGTAAATATTAAGAGTTGTCCACTCTTTACCGAAGAACCTTTCCATTCAAACAACCCATGCCACCCAGTTCGCATTAGGCGAAGGCCATGATCCTTGGGATTTTGTTTGGCACCACTTCGACCAATCAAACCTTGCAGCAAACCTGCCAAATAGTATTTTTGAACAGGTTGGTGATGGATAACAGCACCGTATCCTTGAAAAGTGGGCCCAAAACTTGGTGAGTAGTGTTTGACTCACCCTCGAAACGCGAAATCTTGATAGCGTGCTGATCGATGAAATCCTTGCACTTGTTACACTCAGAAAAGAGTTGTGAGACAAAAAAGGCCATTGAGAAAATGTTAGAAATTTCTAAGATGAAAGTGTTAGAATCCCTGGGTTTTTGAAGGTTTAAAAAAAAAAAACAGAACGGCAAGAAAATTTCAAAGGTTTGAGAGAGCGTAAGGTACGAATGGAAGAGATCCAAGTATTTATAAGCATTTGGGAATAGAAGGCTAAACGGTTGATTTTCAAAATCAAGGGTAAAATCAAGCGGGAGGGATACTAATCATTATACAGGTTCAGAAAATCAAGGCGAGAGGATCGAGGTTTTTGTGGATTAAGGACGCACGATGGCGTGTTACGGCAGTTTTAATGCAAGAGAGACGTTTTGGCGGTCGCATGTTTTCGAGGATCATGATTAAAGGCTGCTAGGGTAACTAGGGGGTTGACACGTGGCAGGACGATTTGGAGATCGAAATCGTGGGATTACGTTTCATAAGTGTGCATGGGGGCAGTTCCCGAGAGTTGGTTTCACTTCTTCAAGGTCGAGGCTCGAACCAAGGAGTATAGGTTGTTGACCTCAGAAGCAAAGGGGCAATGTTTGGGCCCAAAAATATTGTTTTGTGCCGAGTTAGATCTTTGTCGGCCCAGTGTTGGATAGACCGGGTTTAGATTCTCTCTCGGCCCAGAAGTCGTGTACAGATGTCACTGGGAGATATTTAGCCCATTAGCCGTGCGGTCGAAGTTGGCCATATCCTATCAGAAATTGGGAATGTGGACGAATCCTGTTATGAGAAGGAATTTCGACAGGGTGAGGATGCTGAGATTGAATACAGTCTGATAACGAGTTATGTTCAAAGTCCTAGTAGGAATAGGATTGGCCGAGATAAGGTTGGATCATGTGAATGAGTTCTAATCCGAGAGTGATTAGGATTCAATACAGGTTGGCTGCTATAAATAGTAGTGGTTGTGCAACAACAAAGCTGTTCCAATTCAACACACAACTGCCCTGTGCAAATTTTCTCAATAACCTTGAGATTTTTTCTTTTCTCTTTTCGCCGACACACCTTCAGTTTGGATAAATAGCACTGTGAAGGCAACCAGTGATATCTTCAGTTGGCATAAACAGCACTGTCGCCGTAGAATCAGCCGATCTCACAGCATCTTCAGTTGGCATAAACAGCACTGCGTCGAGGGCGACTGGTTATCTATCCAAGTCTCAGTCGAGAAGGATTTCTGAATCTTTATTGGTCGAGGTCATCTCATCAGCATTTTTGACGAAGTGAGGTGTTACAGTTTACTAGGCTCGGCACATTGCACGCCGAGTTATTTTATGATTGGATACTCTCAAGTGGGATTTAGAGTTCGACATTTCGACAGTTGAACCACGTTTACTGTTAAGACTTATATGCGCTTTGAGTATTTGTGCCCTTACACTTTGGTGTCAATTCGGCGTGAGTTTACTCTGACGAATACCATCACCGTGACCAAATCCGACGACGATGATTTGTGAACTTTGTAAGAATAGTAGCCTTGTCTTCAGGTTCGAGAACCCAAGAGGCCGAGATGTGTTCCTTCCTCGGTCGCAATTGCAAGACGAAGTCAGGCAAGCGCTCAACGCAACGTCAACACATTTTACTCATTGGCCGAGCTCGGCCGTAGAGTTGGCACGCCGCGCATTCAACCGAATGACGTAGTTAGCTCATAGATTACTCGGTCTGCATGCCACGTAGGCTTGGTAGTTTTTAGGGTCAACATAAACTTATGCTAATTTACAGCTAGCTCTTTAGGCTTCCATCATGTTGTCGATGTTATACAGCTCTTCTTCTGTCAAATTATTCCAATACTGTTCATCGCCTTCTATTAGCTCCGCATCTCTTTCTCTATCTTCTTTCACCTTGTAATATATTTATGCTGTTTCTTCTTTGAAAATTTGGGGCTTCCAATAAGGCTGATGACTAATTCTTGTTTTGCTGTAAATATACATCTCTTCTTCTTCTGCTACTAGTACCATGTGATACCTAAAATCTTCAAACTCATCTAAAGCAAACATTTGGATCCCTCTAAATTTTAAACTTTCTTTGTATGAAAGAGTCCACCTATGTGAGGAGATAGAGGATAGTCTAAAGGACTCTTCATTAATCATGACTATATGCCTAGCTTTCTCCTTATGCATATGTACATACCAGTCTGGAGGACTAATAATAAAGCTTATGCAAATTTCTTTCTACCTTTCCAGATAATCTTCTGCTACTTTTATAAGTTTTTTAGGAAATGATTCTAGTTGGGAAATACGGTTAATGAATATTTTATCAAGATAACCAAACTCTAATAGTAAGGCAGGGGTAACTTCTACCACATTATGTTTTTTCTGATGCTCATAACTAAAATGCCATGATTTAAAGTCTCTCATGTTAATCCTGGTCACAGCTATGCGAACCTCTGGTTTACAAATACAATTTTCTGTACTATCACAAAGACATGGTGGATACATCTTTGTAATAACATCCATCCCTGGTTTTGGATCAAAGATGGACTCATACAAAGAACATTGTAATTGTAATTGCAATTCCTTCATGGACTGTGATACTCTATTCAGGATCTCATTTTGCATATCTGGTGCCATTATTCTTAATTTTGCTTTTGAAATTTCTTCTAATAAAACATCATCTAATATTAAGTCTGAAGATATATTGCTAAGAAAACTTTCATATTTTTCTTGTTCTTCTTTGTCACTAAGAACCTGATGCTGCTCATTATTTTGATGTTGCTCCATTTCAAAGTATTCTTCTAAAAGCTCAACCTTAATTTCTTCTATGGGCTCAATAACCTCTTTTCCTTTATTCTTATGCTGATTAATTTATAAACCTATTTTCAATTCTCTTTTCAAGGTGTCACTTGCCTTTTGCTGCATTATAAGAGATTGGAGTTCTTGGTTCATTTTGGTAAACTTACCAAGTAATAACTCATGGTCCCTAGAGATGACTTGAAGGTTGTGCTCAAAAGAATGAATATGTTGCTGGTTTTGGTGGAAATTAAAATTAAAGCTATCAAACTCTTGTTCCAAGGCTCTAATTAATTTTTCATGACCTAACCTCATGCTCAGCTGCTTGATTTGGATATTCCAAAAATTATCTAAGAGAACCTGCTGCCTATCAGAAAGCCCTGGTACCCTTGACCTATATCTCAAAGTTGGATTTCTGATTCCTTCAACAATATTGCCATTAAAGTTGAACGTAGGTACTGGTGGTAATGCTGGTCTGCTCATGCTATTTTGAAATCCACTGAATGGTGGAGGTTGATGGTGCATTATCATGCCATTGAAAGAAACTCTTCTGCCTTGCAGCCTTGTGCTATTTGCTGATGATGGTCCACGATATTCCATACCTGTTCAACAAATTAATTTTGATAAGATATCAACTAATGTATTATCATTACCTTTTATATGTTCAAAAATTGGTTTAAAACCATTTCCTGTAATTGAATCAACAAAATTAACCCATCTTCAGGTTGCCTGTAAGTGAATTAATTATCCCTAAAATTTCTAAATCTGTTGATGGTAATCTTGACTGTACATCACTAAACTTTCCTGAAGAATATCTACAAACTTGTTTGTTAGACTTTGGAGACTCCCTATGCTTTTTCTGGTATAGTATACCTGCCTATCCTAATGATGAAGCATCTGTTTCAACTATCTTGTAACTATCATCTAATGGTAATGTTAATGGCTTAAGTTTAGTAATTTCTTCTTCTATTTTTTGAGCTAATTTAATATCTTCACTATTAAATATTTTTGTCCTGTTTTGTTAGTTTTACTATGTAATATTGCTATTTTTCTTCCTAAATCAGGGGTAAAATTTCTTGCATAATTTAGCAATCCTAAAAATGCTTGTAACTGTTTCTTATCTTCTAATTCGTCTGGAAATTCTAACACCTTTTTAGCTATATGATCTTGTAATTGTATTGTACCTGACTTGATATACATTCCTAAAAATTCTATATCTTGCTTTTCTAATGCTATTTTATTTTTGCTAATCACAATTCCATTATTGATAAATTCTTGTAATACTATCTCTAAATGCTTCCTATGTTCATTTTTATTTTTACTATGTACTAAAATATCATCTACATAAACACTACAAAAATTATCATATTTCTTAAAAATTTGGTCCATCTTTCTTTGAAAGATCGATGGAGCATTCTTAAGTCCAAATGGCATAACGAGCCACTCAAAATGTCCTTCTGGACAAGTAAAAGTTGTTCACTCAATTGATTCTTCTGCTAATCTTATTTGCCAAAAACCTGATTTACAATCAAATTTGCTAAAATATTTACTCTCTTGGATTTTATTTATAAGCTCATTCTTATTTGGTAATTTATAACTATCTTCATATGTATTATCATTTAATCTCTTGTAATTATAAACTATTCTAGTCTTACCTCTCTTTAGTTCTGAATATTTTCTTACAATAAATGATGCTGATCTATATCTAGACTTATAGGGTATTACTTTTAAATTTAACAACTCTTTTATTTGCTGCTCAAACTCTTGTTTATCTATTATACTACAAGGCATATCAGCCGTCTTAATGGTTAAATCTTGGTTAATTATATCTAATTTTGCTAGTATTTTATTTTTACTCCAATGTAACTGTGGGTCTTCTCCTATAATCCTAGTTTGTTCTACTAATTGTAACAACTCTTCTAAACTCTTTGGTCTATCTAACTGTAATATTTCAATACAGGTTCCTTCTTCTAAAATCGGGTATTCATGTTCAAATATCTCTTCATCAAACTCTTCTATGTTATTATGCTCATCATTTTCTTTTGAGTTTTCTAAATGATAACTATCTTGGCCACTAGGCTTTTCTATACTTATGTTTTTGTATGCTTCTACAATATTACTTTGGTCAGTTATTGTAATGCCTCTTTTGAAAAATGTTATGTTAGGGTTCATAAATAAAAAACCTTGCAAACTTTTCAAAAAGTTTAAACCTAAAATAAATGGATATGATCATACTGGTGAAACAAATGTTAATAGTAAATTAAATTGTTGTTTTTCTACTTTAATAAACTCATTATTTATACAATGTGTTAAGCAAACTGGTCTCTCATCAAATTGTGTTATTCTTACTGGTTTTACTAATTTTTGTCTATATTTTTCTGGTACTAGCTTTTTTCTTATGACACTCTTTGTACTCCCTGTATCTATCATAGCTATCGTTTGTATCTTATGTTCTTTTGCTAATTCTAATTCGCAATTTATGGTAATTAAAGAACTATTTTTTGGTTTTTCTACACTATGAACAATATTTCTTAATATTTTAGTATTTCTTGTGATTCTGCTGAATTAACTTCTAATAACCTATTATTATAATATTTTTCACATAATATTGAATATGTATTATAGTATTTATTTGCAACTAATTTACTACACTTATGACTTTTTTCTGGCCAACCTAAATTGATGTATTTATATTCTTCTTCATGTTGTTCTTCTATGAATGCACACATATACTCTTCTAGATCACTATTTGTGTTACTTGAATCTTCTGAGTCTGAATCTATCATGTTAATACTCTCTATACTATAAATACTTTCATTATCACTTAAATTATCTAAACTGTATATAGATTGAATATCTTCATCTTCTTCTAACTTAAACAACTCCATCAAATGTACTTTTTCTTTCGACTGTTTACCTAATTTTGGACATTTAGGTCTAATATGTCCAGCTTCTCCACATAAATAACATTTACAATTACTCTTATCTTTGATGCTTTATATTTTCTAATCCAAGGTCTGCCACTCTTTTTCTAAATTGTTTTGGAATATATTTTCTTTTCCTATATGTTCTTGAATGTCTTATGCTGAAATTCTTATGCTGTTTGTAGGGTTTATATGACTTATATTTTTTTTTGTATATTTTCTTATGCTTTTTTCTTATGACAACCATACTGTTGTGGTAAATCTATATTTTTACAACACATGTAAAATTGTTTCCTAATTTGTCTCTTAGCTTTTATTTGACTACACTCTTGTTTGAGTATATCATATACATGTTGAACTCTAGGTCCTATAGCAATATCATTTTTCTTCAGATGCTTTTGCTATTCATTCCAAATCTTTTCACCTATTGGTCCTTTTATTTTTTTCATCTAAGTATCTAATAAATTAATATCACTAATTCTACCCGTTCTTCCTAAATATTTAAAGAAATATGTGATATACTCAGCTATATACTGTAAATCATAAATTTGTAATTGTTCTAAATTTCTAATTACTCTTATTTGTTCTTGTTTGCTTCCGTCATCTAGCCTATTATGATCTAAAAACTCTTGTTTAATCAAAGTAACAAAACCATCAATATTAAAATGTGTTTTAGCTGCTTGATGCTGTTCTGGATTTTGAACTTTCCATGACTGGAAATAATAAAAAACTAAACCATCCAAAGTATGCTTAAAGTAATCTAACATATTTTGTGAATTACTAAAATTTAACATTAATGCTGCATGTACGCATCCTTTTTCCCATCTCTCAATCGTTCTTTCCCAATCTTGTGGATCTACATTATCTAAATTTAATATATTACCAGCTATATTAATTTGTTCTAACCCTCTCAAATATGGAATCCTATTTTTTCTAGGTTTTATCATATTTTCTTCCATATAGTCTACTTTTGCTTTTTCATTATATTGTTCATTTGTTGGTCTCAAAAATTGTTGATCAGTTTTACTTGTGTGTCCTGGATTTTCTACCCCTGATGTACTACTTTCTTCTGCTAAATTACATTCTGCTTTCAATTCTAATAAATTATTATATTCTTTTGATTCTAAAATGTGTTCTACTCCTATTTCTAAGATTAAAATTTTCATTTCTTTGTCTGAAATTTTATGTAGTCTTAAATCATATGTCTTATATTTTTCCAAATATTGTTCTTCATCTAAATGATCAATATCTTCTATAAGTTTATCTACAATATGATTAATATTTTGTTCAACTAAATTAATATCTAAATTATCAAAAGTCATATGTATACTCTCATTTTCGATTTCACTCTCATCCTCTTCTATTTTTTCTAGTTGCATATAATTACTAAACCTAATTGTTGCTTGACATGTATTAGTTTCATATATTTGTACTTTATCTGGTTGTCTATTTGGTGCTACTTGTAAATTAGGCAATGTCCACCGAGTTCCTTCTAAAAAGCTATTATCTACGGGTTTTGCTTCTATCATATTTACATGTTTACTGCCAAATGTTTGAACTAAATTTTGAAACTCTAAATTAAACTTATGATTATATCTATCAGACACTTTACCTATATACATTAAGCTAATACACAAATTTTTATACTCTCCTTTCATATTATAATTTTTTGTTCTTATGCTCACTTTAATATATTTACTAAATGCATTAATCTTCATAACATAATTTGGAATACAACCTATGACTGCTAAGTTTGAACTTAAGTTTACTTCAGTTATTGCTATTGCTGCTTGTTGGTGATTATCTCATCTATTATCATATATGTATACTAAAGCTTTTGTACCTACTTGTGCTCTGGTTAATCCTGCTATTCCAATTAATATTGTTCCTATATGAATCTGACTAAAATGTGATTTTCTCAAATGAGTAACTGCTTCTTTACTAATTAGATTAAGTGTGACTTCTTTATCAATACAGTTAACTTCATGTTGACTGATGCTGCTTACAATTCTACTTCTATTTTCAAATAAACCTAATTGATACAAGTTATATTTATTTCTCTGTGTTCTCTCAAAACCTCTTCGAATAAATTCTTGTGCTTCTTCTTCATTTGGATAAATATCTATTGCTCTAACTACTTCTTTTCCTTTTTTCCTAAAGAGTTCCATTTTCTATTATCAAAAGGATTTAGCTTAGGTCTTCTATTATTATTTGCACTCAATAGTGTTTCCCTGTTTTGGACTAGAAGTCTAATTAAACAAACACACTAAAGGAGGAAAATAAACTTACTTAAGACTTGGAGATTACTTGAATATGTACACTTGAACTTTTATTGATATATGGAATGTTTACAAAGATGGTTGTTTACAAGAAAGTGATTACAAAGAAGTGTTTACAATGATGCTATGAAGACTATGCATGCTTGAGTGTATGAAGTGAGTATGGTGTTTTCAGATGTTGAGAGAGGTGTGTTCTGTATGGGAGGAAAGGCTCCCTTATATACAAAATCTAATTCTTCAAAGACAAAATAACATTTCATCTATTTACAATTTTTTGAATAATGACAGCACACTGTTTCTGAAAACTGTCAGCACTGTTTCTGAAAGCTGGCTATCTTGTCTTTGCTTGAATGTCATGTGAATTTATGTTATCTTGGTTACTGCAGTGTTTGCCACATTTTCTTTTGCATGTGAATCTGTATTGTCTTGGTTGTTGCAATGTTTGCCACATATTTTTTTGCATGCAAATGTTTTCTGAAAATGCCAATCTCCTTTTTCTTCTTTTAGATGTATCCACATGAACTTTGCAGAAAGTTGATCCAATCTTGTACATATGTGTGAAGGGTAGGATCGGCATTTTTGAAAAAAATATGTCCTGATGATTAAAAGTAAAGTTTTGAGGGTGTTTTGGTTAGTTTTTCAAAAAATAAATGGTATTATGACATTGATTTGGAGAGTTGGATTAAGAGAGATGTTGTGAGTGGTTGACAGTCTTGACAGCAGACACTACTAGAATTATGCTTATAGGACACCATTTTTTGCACACCATTTGAAATTGGTGGCCATAGATATAAAGCAGCATTTTTTGGTGTCTTTACAATGGGATGCCACTGATATGGGTGGCTTTCAACATTGAGACACCAATGATTGGTGTCTGTTAAATAGTTTTATTTCTTAAAATTACTTTTCTTCTACTTGTTTATTTTATTATTTATTTTGTAGGCACCGATCGAAATGGTGTTGGTTAATTTTTTTGTTTTCAAAGCTGGGATATATATTGCAATTTTTTTTTTGTTTTGAACGTTGCGATATATATTGCAACGGGAGAACACTCATCCTGAGAAGAGAACCTACGGATGCAAGTGAAATACAAAAGGGAGATAGAGGCCAAAACCCATAGAAGAACAGAGCCTATGACCTTAATCGCATCTCTCAGCCATTATTGCATCAGTGATGAAGTCGGGTGGTTCCACGAACCAGTCGCACTCGCAGAATGCGGACAGGGCGTAGTGGCCAAGGGAAGGTGAGCGGCCTCGTTTAGTTGGCGACGGGTGTGGTCAGCGGAAGCTCCACTCCTGGTGGAAGGCTGGTTATCTGCTTCTCAAACTTTGCCCTTTCAATTTCTCAACATATTAAGCTCCTCGGTTCGCCATTTATTTTTAGTTGGGTTTCGTACAATCAATTTGGGGCTGCAAGACATTGAATTGATTTTGGGGAGTAAAAACAGGTAATTTTGTGTTTCTTATAATTAATATTCAAAAATTTTTGGATCAAACTTTTCAATTTGTTTATTAAGTATTCGATTCTTGGGAGTTTTTAGAAGTTAGGTTTGAAGTGCTTCTTCTATCTGTTCAAGTTGGATCAAACTGGAAACCATACAAGGTTTAAGCTTATAATTGTTCTTGCAAATACAAGCTAGGTGTTCATTTCTTGTTATATAAATATGTAAATTCCTTTACTGTCTCCACGAAAGCACGAGTTAGGCAAATCGCAACTACGTTTTGGAATTTGATAATTTAGGTGTTTTTTCCTTCTTGTTTTTTGAATGACTAAGAATGTCGCAAGAAGGTAGGTGGAATTTGAAATTTTAGGTGTTCTTGGATGTTTTTTTTTTCTTTTTCAAACTACTATCCTTTAAGCTTGTAGAAACTAAGGGATATAAGTAGAAATATATATATATATATGTAAAGTTCCACTCTTGGTTAAGCTTATGCTATAAGGATATCACATTTTGTTCTTATGTTCTATAAACACTGTAAAAAACATAAAGGACTTGGGTAGAGAAAGTCTGGCTTATATTAACAAGGCTATGAACGAACTTGCATATGATATTTTGTGTGTTTTTAAGTTTTGGTATGATTTTTAGCTGATACCTACTACTACTGCATGAAAACTAATAGTTAAGCTAGATTCCATGATATGTTATGTGGTCTAAAGCTTCAAAACAATGTTATTATTAGTGGATGAGGAAGCGACATGACCTCTGTTGGACAACTCCATGTTGTTTACCTACGTGCATTCATTTTGTCTCATCAATATATATAAATAGGAGATTTCCCCTCATTACAACATTTGCATCGCTCTCCAAGAGTGATGGATTAACATTCAATAATCACAGGGGGGGTTTTCGACACGTCTTTGCTAAAGAGCCCTGTCTTTCTTCATTCAAGTAATATGCTAAACTCGCTCACCTTCTATACATTACATTAGTAGGGTAGGAGTTGATCATTTTGTCGTCAACCATTTTGGAAGTTTGAGATTGAATTCAAATGGGTAGATATATCTTTCTTGAAGTTGTGCCTCTTAATCAAATGGTGCAAATAAAAAAAAATTGAGGTTTTGAATGGTTGTTTAACCATTCTAGAATGAAACACTTAAACCTCTATAGATAGAGACAAATTTGGAAGGACACACGATTAACATTCCTACAAATACTATACAAATGCTGTATACGAAACAAACTTATTACCTCTACCTTTTTTATTGAGAAACCAAAGTAGTAAAGAACAATTTTCTATAAATTCTATTCTTGGTATAAACTTGAGTGTTTCTTGTTATTTTTTGTGTGTTCGGGATTTGCTTTAGAAGTGTGCAAAAGTTGGACCTCTGATGAATTATATGAACTTGTTACCATCCCTTGCACCCTGTGTTCTATGTACAAGCCTGATACATACAATGTCACTTATAAAATCGATTGAATTTTTGTTTTCCTATTACAAATTATTTGTCCGTACAATATCTACTCTCCCTTGCAGTTGGAAATTGTAAATTTTTGCCTCTTTATTCGCATACTATATTTACTTAATTTGTTTCAGTTACATATTTTACTTGACTTCTTAATCATTAGGCACCTTATTGTTCAAATTCAGGAAACTATTTATTATATTCAATCGCAATGGACAAAAGTTGGGCCACTTTGAATCCGTTTACAGAGGATTACAGAACAGGGCTAGCAAAATTTATCTCAAACTCATTCCAAGTTTCTTCTCATGATGACAACATCAAATGTCCATGTGCTAAATACTTGAATAGGTTATGGTTGAGTAATAATGAAGTCGAAGCACATCTAACTGTTGAAGGTATGGACCGTTCATACTTGGAAGGCTCATGGGTATTGCATGGAGAGACATTTGGTGACCCTCTTCCAAATAGCCAAGATGCACAACAAATTGCTGTTGTTAATATTCCTCATTGTGAACTAGGCCCCTCGCTTGAAGATATTTTCTCGGGTCCCAGTGTAATGGGTGGCAGGCCTATTAGTAATCACAGCGGTCAAGAAGCTCTAATACGTACATATACACGTAAGTTTGAAGTGATGGTGCAAGACGCCAACACGGAATTATATCCAGGTTGTAGTATGAAGAAAATGGATTTCCTAATACGAGTATTTCAAAACAAGTGCTTATATGGGTGCAGTGAAAGTGCAGTGCAAGCTAATCTTCAGCTTTTGAAACATATACTCCCAAATGGTCATTCTTTACCGAAGAAGGTGAAAAGTACAAAGGGATTGCTGAAAAATTTCATGTTGCCTCACCAAAAGATCCATGCATGTGAAAATGATTGCATGCTGTATTGGAAACATAACAGTGGTTTAAATGTTTGTCATACATGTGGTGTGTCCAAATATACAACCGAGGTGGATGACACAGCGCAAAACAGTAAAAAGAGAATACCTCGGAAGGTGTTAACATATTTTCCTATTACACCTCGCTTGCAAAGGCTTTACATGTCTCGACACACTAGTGAAGACATGTGTCGGCTTGGTCTTTCTCGCCCCGAGGATGGCTTCTTAAGACATCCAGCTGATTCCTTTGCATGGAAGCAATTAGATATGAAATTTCCAACATTTGGTGGCAAAATACGCAATGTACGTCTTGGGTTGGCAAGTGATGGATTCAACCCTTTTGGAAAATGTAGCACCGACTATAACACCTGGGCAATATTGTTGACTATATACAATTTACCACCTTGGTGGTGTATGAAATCACCGTTCATATTGATGGCTTTGTTAATACCGGGAAAAGAATCTCCAGGAAATGATAATGATATATACCTTGAACCATTAATAGACGAGCTGAAGGTATTGTGGACCTCAGGGGTTCCCACTTATGATACGTTTAGGCAAGAGACCTTCACCTTACGAGCAGTTATTTTATGGACTATTAGCGACTTCCCCGGCTATGGGAACTTGTCCGGTTGGAGCATACATGGGAAATTAGCATGTCTTCCTTGCAACTACAAGACTGAGTTGACATATCTAAAAAATAGTAGGAATATTGTTATATGGTTCACCGTCGTTTCTTGCCCATGTCATATGTTTTTCATTGACAAAGGAAAACCTTTAACCTCTCTGATGACAGAGAGCAAGCACCTTCCCCATGACCGGATGGGAATGCCTTCGGCAGTTATTCATTTGACGGTTCAAATATGGTAAGACCCCACGACAAAAGGTTGGAGATAAAAGACCACCGCCTAGACCAACAATTGGGCCATGGAAGAAACATATTATTTTCTTCAAATTGTCATATTTGGAACATCTTGTCCTTCGATACTGCCTTGATGTCATGCATATTGAAAAAAATGTCACTGAAAGTTTGGTTGCAACTCTGTTGGGTATTGTTAGGAAAAGCAAGGATAACTTGAATGCAAGGTTGGACCTAGAATTGATGGGCATGAAACCGGAGTTGCAAAGAAAATTTGTGAATGGAAAGCCAAAGATGCATCCTGGTGCATATACTATGAAACCATTGGAGAATGAATTGTTTTGCAAGGTTTTAGCCTCAACAAAAGTGCCTGACAATTACTCGTCAAATATTTCACGGCTTGTGCATGTAAAGGAAAAGATTGTAAGGGGACTTAAAAGTCATGATTAGCATGTTTTAATGCAGCAATTCCTTCCAATTGCCATACGCAAAAGCCTCCCAGCTGGGACTGCACATATATTATTGGAACTAAGTGCATTCTTTAGACATTTGTGTACAAAAAAAGGGTCAGTGGAAGGATTTCACAAACTTACACCCAAAATAGTTATGATCATGTGCCAATTGGAAAGGATATTACCCTCTGCATTCTTTGTCGTCAGTCTTCACCTCACAATACATCTTGCTGAGGAAGCTACACATGCAGGTCCAGTACACTACAGATGGATGTACCTAATTGAGAGGTATTCTTTAACTTTTAATATGTTTCCATGGGTATTACATTTGTGCATCATACAATTTATAACCGAGTTTGTAGTATTTAAATTAGGTACATGCTAACCTTGAAGAAGTATGTTCGAAATAAAAATCGACATGAGGGAAGCATGACCCAAGGATATTTGGCTGAAAAGTGCTTGTCTTTTTGTACGATGTACTTGGAAGGCGTGGAGACACGTTTGAACCGTCCAAGCCAAAATGTAGATAGAATACGTCCTGACTATGAGGTTGACATTGACATATTTTGTGCCACAGGGCATTCACTTGGTATGCGGGAAGATTATCATCTTGACAACCACAATTGGGAGATTGCACTATTGTATGTTTTAGCCAATTGTGATAAGTCAATGGCATATAGGAGGCAATTAAACTTAAATGTTATAAACTGTAGTTGAATGGCCCTAAATTCTGAAACTCAACTTGTGGTTATACAAAGTGACATTGGCATTATTTTCACATACAGAAGTTATGTGGAGAATGCTCAAAGAACTCGAGGGAGTGCTACAAGCAAAGAAAGAAGCTATTAAATCCTTCCCATATTGGTTTGAAAAACATGTTAGTACAGAATAAGTTGATTATGCATATAATGGTTTCCTATTTATCTTCCTATTATGAACTATGCATATGAACCTATGTGTAAATTGTGTAGGTTAATCAATTACAACAATTAGGTGATCCAAGGGCAACTGACGACCTGGTGGCGCTTGCTAATGGACCTAGTAAGTGGTGTCAGAGATATAAGATTTTTGTATGTAATGGGTTCAGGTTCAAAGTAAGAGGCACATAATCTAATGGGAAATACCAAAACTACAGTGTTTTCCTATAGTCTGATGTTCCAAGTTATGCTAGCCCATGTGACTGGAACCTTGTTATTGGTTTGGTAGACTACTATGGGGTTCTGACTGATGTATTTGAAATCAAGTACCATATGGAACGCACAGTGGTATATTCAAGTGCAACTAGTTTGATGGCACTTCTAGAAATACTAGTCAGGGAGTAAAAACAGATAGATATGGCTTTAGATTGGTTAACTTCAATAAGATTTCGTCTCTGAGTGACCCTTTCATTCTCACATCACAAGCACTACAAGTAAATGTATAAGACCCAATAGATATTGAATGGCACGTTGCAATCAAAATGAGACCACGTGATTTCTTTGATATGTCCTCAACACATGATCATGATCCGTGCGATAAATAGGATATGGAACATGCAACTGGTGATAATGATGAGGTTTGAGTTAGAAGCGATGTAGATGCCCAAGACTTCGAAGAATGCCTGTAAAAGCATTTCACTTTTGATTAAGGTAATAGTTATAAGAAGTATGACTGGAGGTGCATTGGAGCATGGGTTTATCCTAATTCAGATCATTATAGTATGTTGAAGCCTTCCGGACATAGCATTGCTGCTTGTTCTTTTTTATATCGCACTCAATAATTCAGTAGTAAGAATATAATTGAGGTATGAAATGAATTGTGAATTAACCAGTTATATTGTCATGATATTTAATTAGAGCAACTATAGCTGAATACATATAAATTAAACCAGTACACATTTTTATAATTGCAAAATACACAGAGTAGTCTTACAAGATTTTGATTCCATAAACCATCCATCCAAAAACAAAAATAACAGAGTAGTCTATATAGTTACCAACTGCTTAGGTTCAAAATATAAACATCCATATCTTTTATGGTGGTATAAACTGAGAAGGAATGTTTACATAGAGCAAAAAAGAAGAGATTTTTTTTTCTTTTGTAAAGGTTGATATCTTGCCTGCACTGGACATATACGAATACTAATACCATAATAAAACATCCATTCCCACCTAGGTTCAACTATTCTTACCATAAACGTCATTAGATGGTGATTTTGCACTTTGAACTTAAATAGGGATGGCTTCCTGTTTTGCTTTACACGTAGCACGATTCATCCAATCACAATGTTCTTGACCACCCACATATTCGCATGCAGCACACTCCTTAAGAGCCTTGTAACTTTTTTGAGGATGATGAGTCCTCGCAGTACTGGTACAATCAGAATCAGAATCGAAGTGTACAACATTGCAAATCTCAATAGGATCAAAGTGGTATGAATCATCTGGGAAAAAAGATGATATTATTTTCATTGTGTCACCACTAATGGAAGGTTGCTTTCCACTAGTCATTAATTTCTCAGTATCACCACTGATGCAAGGTTGCTTTCCACTGCTACCATGTTTCACGTGGTTGATTTCATTAAACCAGGGCAGAATCACGTTCACACCGAAACCTGGAAGATCAGATGGAAAGTGCTCATCTTTCAACATCACATTTTTCACTGCCTCATCATAATGAGGACAGTAAATATTGATCAAGGGATTGGGTGATTGAGGAGGGTAAATGGGCATGTTTAAGGCATGCGAAAAATCGTTCCATTCACCCCAAGCAGCAGTTATCTTTGCAGGGGATTCGAACTGCTGATTGGCACCTGACTGCAATGTAGGATTTTACTCGCACTTGACTTCGACGTGAAAGTTAGCCTTTAGGTAACTCCAAAAATCAGGATCTTTATGATTGGCAGTAAGTACAGGGATAAGGTTTTCCTAGGTGGGAACTGGGGTTGCAGTGTTATTGGTTGAGGTAGGCATCATGGGACCAATTAGTTCATGATCAACCGTAGGAACATGAGGTTCACTTATGTTACAGAACAACTGTTTGTGAGCGTTTGGGAATAAAGGGGACATTGGTGATTACGGGTGATTTTGAAGTTTTTGAAACTGCTGGAAGTCCAAAAAACTCTTCATGGTTGATATTTATAATTGACATTAGAATGGAGGGCATGGCACTTTTAAGTTCACACCCACTTAGTGTTTAAAAAAAATTTAATTAGGGTGTCAACAAGTAATAGTCTTGGGATTCTCCTTACAACAAGTAAGTTCACACCCACAATGCATATGCCAATCGCATCAACCATGATTTCCAAATCTGCCAACTCACCGACTGCCAAATTATTTAATAGGTTGCCAATTTTTTTATTTGGTAATAGCAACACCTGGCCAATTTGTGTGGTTAGGGGCTTACCTCCATAAGGGTATATCAATTAATTAATGGTTTTACTAGGGATTACTTGGCGGGAGGACTTCCTGCTCACCTTGACTATCTGCTGGAATTTGAATATTGGATTTCAAAAAGGAAACGTGTATGGTGTAATAGATATCACTTTATTCACTTTGCTTGTTTAATTGCATCAAGCTATCAACATAAACAAGAAAATATCTTGAGGGCACAGAGGTTTCATTGAAGCCATTTCAGGAGGTATCTATTACTCTTCTCTTCTTACCAAAAAATTAACTGAGGTACTAAATAGAAATGCTTTTGTTTACAAATGTTAATTTAACACACTTGTCTTGTGTTTACATGAAAGGTAATTACTTCGGTATTGTGGGTCAACAACAATAACTCACTTGCATCAATGTCGACGATGGCTTCAAAACTCAACCACCGGCATTCAACCTGATGGAACATGACCACATGGATCATTTCATGGTTCCAAATAATGTTGAAGGCGTCGTGGATGAACGTCAATGTATGACCCGTAGAGCGTAGGCTCCTAGGGGAATAAATAGGTCACGATGGGCACCAAATGGTACAAAGGAACTGATGAAATTTAATGAGAAAGGGCAACTGGTAGAGCCTCCTCATACTGTTGCTAAATTTTCTAAGTTCGTAGGAATGCTATCTCAAGAACCATCATATTTTCCAATTAACATAGGTGATTGGAGGCATTTCTACAAGGCTTCAAACATGGATCGTGCTTGGTAGAGGACTAATGTAAATCAATAGAATAGGCATTAATGGTTGGTTGGTATTCCTATATATATAGCTCGTTATGTCATTGTCTTTTAGTTTTACCCCTCGAATAAAAAAACCCACAAAATGCCATCAGTGGAAGGCTTTTATTTACTTTGTCAACAAGCAAGTTGAAACCATAAGTTTTTAATTATGATTAATTCATTCCAAACCCACTTTGACCTCAACTGCTGTTATCCATACACAAGTTTAACTCTTCATTGGTTATGTCAATTATTTTTCAGTTGGTCACTTAGAAAGGAGCACTAGAATAAATTACGGTTCATTGTGATATATTTGAAATAAGACGCACCAATTGCTTAGTAAGAGGCTCCATATACAATTAGAATAGGGTCCCCAACACATTATGCACCACTAAAAGGCAGCATCCATGCAGATTGGTGATGTGCAAGATGGCTTCTTTTAACTTTGTCTTCTTTAATTTTAATTTGTTATACTAGAAAAATATTTGAAACCTACTAGAGGGGTATTACAAAGTAACTGTACAAATTCATATTTCATATATTAAATGATGGTGCATAATAACAACATCATATATGTGTATATGGGCAGGGGACTCTTGATTGGACATATGCTATAACAATAGAATTGGAGCCAAAAATTCGGTGCGTTTATGAGATGAAGTTGAATGATAGATGGAAGAAGTACAAGGCAAACCTCGAGAAGGTATACTATACTCCATGCCTACGCTCACTATTAGCGGAGAGGTTCCATTGTCATGATGGACGTGTCAACCAAGGCCAATGGAAATTGTTAGTGCAGCTATGGGATACCTTAGATGCTTATGTACCACACACAATCAACAAATGTTCTTCCTTTTTTATACACCATATATGCTTCATTTAGTTATGACATAATATGGATGATAAATGTATGGATTGTATGTATTAGAAATTAGTATGAATTTCCTTTCACGTAGCCCTACTAATGCATGCTAAACTCGACATATGCAGAAGCGTGCTACATCATGTAGAAAGAATAGGAAGATCCTACAAATAAATCACACGAGTGGAACCAAGACTTTTGCGCATATCAGACACAAACATGTAAGGCTCTTCCAGGTGTTTTGTGTTATGGTAAATTAAGTACATGTTAGTGCAAATGGAATGAAGGTGCCAGTTGATGTCAAGATATGAAATAATGTGGAAATTAGTTGTTTGACAGTTTATGTTAACAGAAACAAGTAAATGAAAGCAAATCGGACTGCATTACATTCTTTACGCTGACATATACACAGAAGAATGGGGAACCTGTGGATGCTCGGTCAGCTGCAATAATTGTAAGTATGCCATCAATTACCAGCTGCTACTATTTATATGTAGGTATTAGACGATATGGGGTGACTAATGCTGCATAGGACTGATGTTGCATATCGTTTTAGGGTTATTAAACGATATGGAGTGACTGATGTTGTATTAGACGATATAGGGTGACTGATGCTACATATATCGTCTAATAGTTGGCAAGATATATAAAAGGTTTGTGGATTATGAACAATCAGGTGTTTTAGATTAATTTCTATTTAATGTTAGTGAAACAAAGAGCATAAGCTAACGACAGCTTGCATTAGTGAATACAGTGAAGTAATGAAATAGATTCCCATGCATATGAGTTTATTGGTATACACTATAGCTTGAAGAATAGAACAAAACAATCACTTATAGTACACGTATTATTGAGAAATATGGTTGGAATATCTTTGATTTAGAATGCTTGCAAATGTATATAGAGTGCATTAGTAATTAATCTTGGCAAGTACTTGTAGGATGATTTCAATACAAAGCTGAAACTGTATGAGGATAGGAATGAGATCATAACTGATGAGGTTCGCCATATTATGTATGCTGATGTATTGGGGCCTGAGAGAAACAACTGTGTAAAAGGGTTTGGGACAGGGGTTATGTGGTCTGATAACTGAGAAAAAGGGAATTTATAGAGAGGTTGAAGCAATTAGAGCATCATATGAGGAGCAAATAAAAGCTGCTAATATTGAAATTGAGAGACTTAGGATGGAGGCAAGTGAGAGAGAGGAAAGGCAAAGGTTTAAGTAAGCAAATATGGTTGCACAATTGAGGAAAGAGTATACGGATTCAATGATGGCACACAACAAACGGGTGGACTTGGAAGTGGAGAACATGAAGCGTGAAATGAGGGCTGAAATTATGTCTGCGCTGAAGATGACTACTGATGGAGGCATGGTGAAACCAAATGGAGTTGATGTGACTCAAGTTTGTGTCAATAGAATTGAACAATGAACTGGTTTGAAGATCCAAGCAAGTGGAGAAGTTGAAGATAACGGTTTTGTTGTGCTGCAGAATATTGGCACAGATGATAAGATTGGGTATCGTCCATGCATAATGAATGTCACTGGCATTAGTAAGTGAAAAGTTAACTGTGATCCTTTTTGTGAATTTTGCTTGATGTATATAGTACAAATGCCATAGGGAAGGCATAAAACAAATTGGGCAGATTTTGTTAGTTATAAGTTTGCTATTGGTGGATGTGCATAGGTACATAGGTGTTATAAAATGTAACGTCATCACCCTTGGGTACTTGGTTGTGTTGGACAACATCGTTGAATGTAATATGCTTTCTTATGTAGCACAAACCTTGTTATTGATAAATCTATTGGATATAAAGTGTGGTTGGTTGGAAATGTGAATCTTTTTGCAAATTTAAATTTCATGTGAATTTTATATTAAGAAGCTAAGTTTTAATATAGTACAGAGCTATTACTAAAATGCATGTAATACAATTCGAACCTACTGGCCATTTGGAATGTTATAGATTCACACCATTGTTGGTGCCTATACTTTAAAAGCCACTGATCCTAATAGAGACATATAGGATTGGTGTGTGTATGAGTATGAAAGGCACCAATGTTAGTCTCAAATCTAACCACTAATAAGAGAGACAATGAGATATTTTGAATTTTAGAAATAATTATAAAACCATAAAAAAGTTGTACTATTCACATACACACCAAAGCAATATTGGTAGCCATTGCTACAATAAAGTCCTCTACATAGGACAAGTTCCCTAGTTTAGTGGCTGCTGGGTGCCCATTGAGGTTTGCTACCAATGAGAGTGTCCACAAATGACAAGACACCAATGAAAAGAGTGGCTTTTAGCCAAATTTCTAGTAGTGAGAAGAAGAAAGGAGAGTCAGACCATGCATTATTGAATTTGGAGACGTTTTTAGGAGGATGTGATTGATTTACCAATTACATTCAAAATCTAATGACATGTTTGTTTACGTGAGAGTGTGATTGTTGTACTCTTTTGTGTTCACCAATTAATCATTGGGTATCAAAGCTACAAAAAAAAAAGACCTAGCCGCTCCTCCTTTTTTCTCTCACGCGGAAGCCCCTTTTTCCTTGATTTTCGCTGCCGACTCCTACCTTTGGTTGGGGTCGGCCGACAACCCCTTATCCCTTTTTTTTTCTTCTTCTCTTTTGTTTGTGTCCTACCTTTCACAACTTTTGGTTGTCAGTTTTTTGGGTCACAATCTCGGCTGTCCTTGCCATTTTCCCGGTGTTTCTTACTAATGTTTTTTCTATGGCTTCCCTGTTTTGTTGCCTCCCCTCTCTTCTCCTTCTCCTTGTTCCCCTTGCTTCTCTTTCTATTTCCATTTCTACAGCTTTTTTCCCTCCACTACTACAAAATTGGCTTAATGTGTCGGATATTGGTGGCGGTTTTATATTATTACTATCGGATAAAATATTTCCAACAACATCTTTAAAAGTGTCAGATAAAAAAGTACAATTGTCGCTTATATCTGACATTAGTGCACTACTTTCTGACAAGAATAATGAAGTGGGCCGTTAACTTCACTAGATTTATTTTTAAAATATTTTTAACCAATTATGGAAGATATATTTGACATGAGTAAGTAATGTGTCAGATTATATTATCTGACACAAATATTTTCAAATTTTTTATACTAACATTGGCAGTTATATCCGACTCAATTATTATTTTATTTTTTAAATCTTGCCAAATTTTGAGATCGAATTTTGGGCTGGATATTTCCCACCATTCTTTACATTGAAAAGTGTGTTGTCGGTTCTATCAATTCTAACCAACAGTACTACCAATTCTACACAATAAAACCCATCTCTCTTCCTTGCACTGCTGCCTTCTCCCTTGCCCAGTTTCTTCTCCTTCCCGCTGCATTCCTTCTCCTCTCCTCCTTCTTTCCTTCTTCTTCTCTTCTCCCCTTCTGCTCTCTCCTTTTCCCTTTCTTCTTTTCTCCTATTCTCGTTCATTTCCCCCTTCTTTTTTCCGGCTTCTCTTTCTTCTTTTCTCCTATTTCTTCTTTTCATTTCATCTTCGTACCATGCTCTTTTTATCCACTTCATCCAGTTCCTCCATCACTCTCTCCATGACAGTCGTCGATCTCATCTCCCCATCTTCTCTCACTAGTACGACAAGACATGATTTATGCCAAACACCAGAAATGTCTAGCTTTCATGCTCCTGTTTTCTATTGTGTGTAAGGGATTTTGCTTATCCGAGGTAATTAGTCAGGGATTTTGTTTCAACTTTTTCAAGTTAACTAAAAATTTGTAGTTCCCTGATTTTATTATGGTTTTGTAGTTTTTGTTCAATTCAATCTATTTTTATGACTAATTTGCTAATTATCAAATTTCTCATACATTGTTCTACTTAAACCACATTTATTTTATCTAATTTGTTAATATTTAGTGATGTTTTTGGCATCAATTGTTGTTGAAATTTTGTTAATTCATGTTTTCTCATGTGATGGACTGTTGTTCTGCAGTGAAGAGCACAGAAAGAAGAAGAGGAAAAGAGAAGCGGGGAAAGGGGAAAAGAGAAAGGTAGCACCGACAGAAAAAGGGGAAGAAAAGAAGATAGGAAAAAGGAAAAATCATCATTATGTTTTCTTTATTTTGTTGTATAAACACTTTGTATAATGAGATATATTGCTGAAGAACATTATCAATGGAAGCATTTATGTCACATATGAATTTTAATATATTTTTTAAATGAGCATGGGTGTCGGATAAAGGAGCATTTTTGTTTATTTTTTATTTTTAGTCAAAACATAAATTTGGTTTATATACTTTTTTTTATTTTTTATTTTTTTTATTATGTCGGTTATATGTGACAGCATTGTCTTTATATCCGACGAGATTTCTCAACAATTAATGTCGCCTACAATCAACAGGAGTATGAAGGAAATATTTGTGAAAACTAGTTTATTTGAGCAACATCTATGCATGCTATTAACAATTAAAAGGCGGAATCATGCTTGTATGCACTCAAAAACAAAACTTAACCCATGAAATTCAAAGCCTAGTAGTTATGGTGAACCAAGACTCAACTCAAGAACAAAGTGAGTTAAGAAATATTATACCTTTGTTGATTCATCTTTGCATAAGTAAGGGCTAATCACCCAAGAGATAGGGTCTTCATTTCTTACTTCTTAGCTCCATGGATTTCTTGGATGAGGATGGTAGAATGAATTCTCCAAGTTCCCAAAATAGAGAACCTCTAAGTCTCCACACCAAGGAGAGACTAGAATAAGAGATGAGTAACCTTGGAGGATGGAAGATTGCTAGCTAATCTCCTCCAAGGGGTTGGCCTCCTAGAGAGAAAGGGAGAGACTTGTTCTATCCAATTTCCTCTAAAAGAACCCTAAATAAATTTTGGCTATAAAGTTCTTTATATAGTCACTTCACCTAAGTGACAAAAAGAACCAAAACCCTATTTCATCAATATGTCCGACCTTCTATGGTCTTTGGGCTGTTTGGGCCCTCTTGAATCTTTATTCATTAAGTTGTCATAAAACTTAAGTCAATGGCCTTGACATTCGAAGCCCATTGGGCCTTGAGGCCCAAAACTAACCCGAGGTCTAAAATGAACTTATTTGTTTGATTAATTAACATATTAATTAATCCTAGTCATAAACAATTAAACCATTTCATTGTTCTTACTCAACTCCGATGTTTCTTCAATCTCTACATTACACGGTGTACAATCCATTAGGTTCCTTTTAGCGAGGCAGTGGGCGATTATTACTCTTAACGATCGATTGTCAATTGAAACAACATTTCAATTCTCCCTTTGATAAAGATTACCAGGGCTTCTACAGACCATGAGTGACACCTAGCAGTATGTCATGGCTAACCAAGCTAATCAGAAGAGGTGGAGAACCAATTCAGTTTAGGATTAAAATGCAATACGGTCTTTCTCTAATACAATACTCTTGACCATATTGTTTGGTTTGATAGTTTATTCATGTCTACTATCCAATGTGATTCTTTTACTTATATGATTACCTTGAATGTGATTTGGAATGACTTCCTAAATCCCATTCATACTCTGGCCAGAGATTCTTAATCATATCATAGAGTATTCTCCCTCAAACGGTTTGAAGGTTAGAGATCTTTTGTTGTGCATTCACTTGCCTCCATGGCTAAATGGCTTAACCCCAACTATGTCGTGGACACCCTCTGACGAAGCGACTTTGATATAGTCAAAGATCAAGGACCTAACTACAAGACAACTATAATGCCTTAAGTCAAATGACTACTTTGCATTATGCTAACCATGAGTTCTCATGTGACATGAGTATGATAACTACTTGTTGATCGTGTTCAATGGACTCATTCTCTATTGAGCACCTACATGCTTGTCTTGGTGTTAGTCGCACCAATGACTCGAGACCAGTCACTCTCCCTAAGATAAGACATAGCACGTTCTGTCAATGCCTAATTAGCAATCCTATGATCAAGAACGTTTAGGATATGTATACGAAATAAAATGGTCTCATGAATCTAATTTCTTAAGATCACATTCTCCCAATTGCATATTCCTTGGACTTATTGTTTAAGCATGTAACATTTATATGAGACGGCTTAAAACAATAATTTTTGCCCGTTATATTAAACTAGATTAGTTTAACATGTGAAATGTTCGTAAAGTATCATCATATGATTGGTTTTAGGGCACATTTCCAACAGAGTATTAATGTCACTTGTATCTGACACTATTTTCTTGGTGAATGAGTCTTGTCCGACAACAAAAGCCTTTTCGTGACGCAAGTAATGTTGCCGGTTCTCTTATCCGCCACTACATGAATTTATGTCAGATTTTTTGCTAACATCTGACAAAAATAGGCTTTTATTGTCTTTTTTTATAAAGACACTACTGGGGACTTTTGTAGTAGTGCTCACTTTCTTCTCCACCTTTTTTTCTTACGTACACCTCCATCTTTGACCCCTTTTTCACCTCTCCTTAACCCTTACCAAAAATTAAATCTTTGAGTTGTGGACTCGATTTCGGATGTAGATCTCTACCCCTACTGCCTCCTGCTTTACTGGCATGTCAGAAATTTTGGGCAAAGTGTTCTACGACCTCCGGTATTTTACACATTCCCTTGGCCCTCTCCACCCCCATGTTATGTCAACTCCGTTCATTTCCTGAAGGCTTGGTGGGTGGTGGTACAAATTTTGATAGCTTGGTAGATTGCACAGCTTTGAGATCTGATTTTTGTTGTCGATTTTCTCTATTTTTTGGGTTTTTTTAGTTGTGCTTGACTCTTCGTGGATCCTCCTTCATTCCGATTCCTACATGGCTGTCTTTCCAATGATTGCTGACAAGAGTTCGGTGGTGGCAAGCTAGGTTTCTAGGATGGTTTTAGGTTTTATTTGTTATTGTTGTGTGTTTTCAGTTTCAGGCTTCTGTTGTTGTGTTATTGGGCCTCCCACTGTTTGTCTTGGGCCTTTAGTTGGCTTTGTAATTTGTTTTAAGTTAATGAAGTTAAGCTCTTGTCCAAAAATAATAATAATCATTGGGTATTTATAATTTATCATAGTAGAAAAATTCATTACTATCTTGTGGGTGTTGTCAAAAGAAAGAAGGTTCATGTGGGAATGTCAAATTCAGAAATTTTATGTACTGGACGGATATATACTGACACATGTGTTACGATTCTCACTTGTCAAATTCATGTCGAGTAATACTTAGTTATGGAAACTACTACTCAATCTTTATAGTCGATTTTATAAAGGTACATACTTATAATCACAATCGATTATATTATATTATTTTGTAAAAGAAAAATTAAAATTGTTTGTACCATACTTGACAAATCCCGAAACTACTGAGCACCGGTCAACGTTATACCGTCAAGGACCCAGAAGAGTTTCCCTCCAACCAGGAGGCCAATCACAGCGCGACACGTGTCGACATCAGAAGCCAATCATAGAGCGACACATGTCAACATCGGAAACCAATCACAACATGACATGTGTCAATGTCAGAATGAAACTAGAAACTCTCTTCTATAAATAGAGATCATTCTCTCACAATATTGCCTAATGTCATTTGAACTAAATCATTCACTTGTACTCACTAAAGGAGAGCTTGAACCTATGTACTTTTGTAAACCCTTCACAATTAATAAGAACTCCTCTACTCCGTGGACGTAGCCAATCTGGGTGAACCACGTACATCTTGTGTTTGCTTCCCTGTCTCTATCCATTTGCATACTTATCCACACTAATGACCGGAGCAATCTAGCGAAGGTCACAAACTTAACATTTTCTGTTGTACCAAAGTCCTCACTGATTTTGTGCATCAACAAAAACTAAACTCGTTTAGTGAATCAACTATAGCAAATAGATCAAAGATTCGTTTAGTAAATCAACTGCAGTATTTTGTATGAGAAAAATGAACTTGAAATTTAAAAAAAAATTCAGAATTTATAAGTTGACATGTAGGGGTGGGTTTAAAAAATCGAAAACCGAAAAAAATCAAGCCAAACACCGAATCGAAGCCGAAAAAAACCGAACCAAAAAAAAATGAACCAAACTAGGTGAATCGAACCGAACCGAAATAGGTTGGTTCGGTTTCGGTTTTGGTGGTCCAGAAACCGGACTGGACCGAACCGATTTATATATAATATATATTTATTTAATTATTTAATATATATTAATTATATAAATCATACACAAATACTCAAAACCAAGAGGTTAGAGGTTTCGAACCCCTTCCCTCCTGGTTGATGAATATTTGCTTCAGCCAACTTGACAACAAGCTTTGTTTGGTATAATTGTATTAGTAAAATATTTATATTGATTCTGGATCCTTAATTCCTTATATTTATAACATATCTAAACACAAACCCTAGCCGTCCACCCATTTATTCCCATTTCATCTTCTCTGACTTCTCAACCTCTCTCTCTCTCCCACCGTCAAGAACTTATCTCTCCCACCGCTGCGATGCCTGATTCAAGAAGTTCAGGTTCGTAAAGTTGCTCTAGCTGTATCAATTTCATCGATTTTTTTCCCAATCTTGTAAATCTGTTTATTTTGTGATTGCTTCTCAATCCATTCCAAGTACCTCTTTGTTGCTAGTTTTACTCTTCAACTTGCATCTCATTTTCCACCCACCAAAAGAGAAAAACCCAGAAAATGCCCCAAAAAAGGAACAATATTTCCTTCCTTTTTTTCTGCAAATTACCAACTCTTTGTAAACTCTTGTGAGTTGTGACCAAAAACGCAACTTTCCTCCAACCCTTCTGGCCTTTATCCTTCATGGTAAATATTCAGGATCAGAGGGCCCAAAAGAAGACAACTTTTTTCTTACCACATTCCGCCTGGATCTCATTCAACACCCATAACAGGGCAGATTCAAGGGATCATACAAAACCCAAAACTCACTGCTGATTGAAAGTTGCAAAACCCAAAATCTAATCCCTTTCTTGGTGGTTTCCTCGTGAAAAATATGATTTTTCTTGGGATAAAATAAGATACAAAATATGTGGGATCAAAAATGGCGAAAAGAAAGTAAGTTGCAAAACCCACTGAATTATGCTGATGTTTGTTTAATATAATTGTTTGGATTTTCTTATAATTGTTTAATCAATCTTTCTTTTTGTTTTTGTGTTTTTTGATCATCTTAAAAAAATTGTTGCTAATGTTATTTTCGATTTTTGGTTGTGAATTTTTGAAGTTGCTGATGTTTGTTTGGATTGTTGGTTTGTGAATTTTTGAAGGAAAATTGACCGATGTTTTTCTTGGATTTGTCTTTCTGGAGCCCTATGTTGGTTGCTCGTCTGTTTGGTTGTGTTCGAACAGGTGCTCATGTCTGGATGTTGTAAATTGTAATCGGTGAGGCGTCGGTTGGTTGGTGGCGGGGGTTTTCAATGCTCGGTGGCGGGTGCTGCAGTGAAAGCTTAGGTTTTTTTTTTGTTGTATTGTATGTATTGGGCCTTTACAGTTTGTTGGATCTTTTGGGCTGTTTGGCAGGTCCTCTTTTGGGCTAATTTACCAACCAAATATATATATGTATATATAAATAAAAGATAAAAAAAGGAGGAAAAAATTGAACCGGACTGAAATCGAACCGGACTGAAACCGAACCGAAAAAAACCGAAGAAAAACTGAACCGAACCAAACCGAACAGTAATTTCGGTTTGGTTTTCGGTTTCAATCAAAAACCGAACGGAAGGGAACCGAACCCACCCCTATTGACATGTACCAATTCCCTTGTTTGGATTCATAAAACATAAAGATTTAGAATTTTTGCGAGGAAAAAATTTGGAATTTGGAACCTCCAATTCCCAAGTGAACAGTTTTATTTTCAAATTTTTATGAGTAAGAGTAAAAAAAATAAAAAAAAATTCAACATTTGGTGACCACCACACGACATGTCACAACCACTGCCACCACCCAACATCATCATGACCATCACAACTATTGCCACCATTGCCCACCATCGTCACCACCACCACCCACCATCATCACCACCATCTCCTCCACCACTACTATCACATTTCCTAACTACTATCTCTCATATATTAATGATTCTATACACTCATCAAATTTTGTACTTAAATCATATTGTTTTTTTAAGTTAAACAAAAAAGAAATTCACAAATTCTAACAAAATTTCGTTGTTTCAATTTTTATTATTTTGGAATTCCTTATAATTTTAAATTATGTTTTTAATGTGATTTACAAATTTCGATTATAAGAAACGAACTTCGGTGCATTGACATCAAGAATTTTTATTGCAAATTTTTCCATTTGTAATCCATGCTAGGGGTGGGTTCAAAAAACCGAAAACCCAAAAAAAAAAAAGGATCGAAACCAAAAAACTGAAAACCGAAAATAAACTGACCACAAAAAGGAAAATCGAGCCAAACCAAATTCCTTTACACTTAAAATGATGCTGTTTTAAACCTAAGTCCAAGTATCTAAAGTGAACTTAGACCTCAACTTCGTTGGGCTTTGAATAAACAAATAGGAAAAAACACCATCAAGAGTCCAATAGGAATTCCAATCTTAAAACCAAGAATTCTCAATAATTTGCTCACAAATCCCATATTCTAAAACCTCCCAAAAGCTTAAAGAACCCACATGCATTAATTGCAACAACTAAACCACTGGAAACTTTCCCAGCAAAAAAGACATGGCTACAACGATGGATTCTAAGAAGAGAATGTGCTGATTAGAAGCGTTTCAAATATTCTCCACAACTCAAACCACCAAAAGAGAAGAGACGTATATGGACTAGTTCAAAACATCCAATGTTTTAACAAAGCTACAAGTCTAAACATAGACTATGAAATGACCTAATTGTCCATTGTCATTGTTGTTATATCTTGTATATGTTATATCTAGTGGCGGAGCCAAGAATTTAAGACAATGGAGTCAAAAAATAGCTTTCAAAAATTGATCATACTTTCATTTATAATTGTCCACCACATGTTCTCATATTTTGGAAACATCGTATTACAACATCATTATCAATAGAATCAAATACCTTTTTCTTAATGTACACAACCAAACTATCATACAACCGTTGATCAGTCATCCTATTATGATGTGGATTCTTCACAATTTTCATCGTCGAAAAAGCTCTTTCAACTAAAGCAGTCGCAACAAGTAAAATCAATGCTAATTTCACTAGCAAGTACACCAAGGGATACTGTCTATCCCTCTTTATCTACACCAACTTTTGTGCAATGCTACTAATTCCTTTCAACGCAGAAAATTCATTATTTGCATATCAAAAATATAATTCTTTAGTTCATCTTCAAGAAGTGTGAGCTCTAAATCAGAAAAAATCTTTTGGATAAAATTGAGTAAGACGAACTAACTTTTCAATGTCAAAAGCTGAGAATAAGTTATTTGGGCTTAAGCATGCAACACAAAGAAACAATTAAGTACTTGCCTCGTTAAAACAATTGTTCAACTCTTGAAGCTGCTTATCAATAACATCAATAAAGAGATCAACACGGTAGTGATGAAGGTTTGTCAAATTTTCAACTCTACGTCGTGACCTCCCTCTAGCTATAAAGATATCAGGAATATCAATATCGTGCTTGCTACAAAAAGAAGAAACTTTATCAAGCCAAACATCCCATCCATTATCCCTAATTGCTTGTAGTTGTTGCTTACAAGCTTTGACTAAAGCCATAACACTCGCTATATCAAGATCTATCTTTTGCAATGTTTGTGACAACACATTTGTGATTCCCAATATTTCTTTCATCAGAAAGAGACTAGAGACAAAATCAAAAGATTGCAAAAGATTCAACAAAATATCCCCTTCACCTCTTTGATCAAGACTTACACCATCATCTACAATCATCTTAAGCACTTCAATTACAGAAGAGAATATTTTAATCAAGCTTACCAAGGTACCATAGTGTGAGCCCCGACTTGTATCACTTGCACGTTTAAGACTAGTTTCTTGGTTCAAGCCTTGCCCACTTGGAAGCTCATAATTTTTAATAGCTTCCATTTGGCTTGTTGTCTTTTGCTAACCAAGCAGAAAAAAAAAGAGCCAATTTGAATATGATTTTTTGCCACACTACAAGAGCAAGTTGAAGTTGATGTGCAAAGCAATGAATATAAAATGCACTTTCATTTTCTTTCAAATAAGTGTCTTAAGACCATTAAACTCACCTTGCGTATTGCTAACCCTATCATAACCTTGTCTACGAAATCTAGATATGCTTAATCCGTTTGTAAAGAATAATTGATCAATTGCATCTTTAAGTGAAAAAACAGTGGTATTAGGAACATGCTTTATGCTCACAAATCTTTCAACTACTTGTCCATTGGTATTCACATAGCGAAGTACAACTATCATTTGCTCCTTCACTGATATATCATGCAATTCATCAACCAAAACAGAAAAGAAAGTATCATCACCAATATCAAACATGATAGCATTGGTGGTTTCACATGCTGCTACATACACAATATCTGTTTGAATATCATGTGATGTTAACTTGAGATTTTGAGGAGCATTTTTAAACATCACATCTTTAATACCCACATTATGATCTACAAGAAACTTCAAAAGCTCAAGAAAATTACCCTTATTGCTTGAATCTTCACTTTTATCATGACCACGAAAAGCAAGACCTTGTCATAATAAAAAGCGAATGCAATCAAGTGATGCATTCAAACGAGTGCGATAACCAATACGTGCTTGATCCGACTGCTTATGGACAATTGTTTGACTATGTTGATTCTGATTCATTAAAGCTTCACAATGAAGTAAAGCTTGGTTGTGAGCACTATTAGGGCCTCCAACATGAACTCGAAGTTGACATTTTTTCTTCAAATTATGAAAACCTTTGCTAGTAAAATTGTCATTACCTGCTTGGTCTGGAATCTCTAGCTTGAAGAGATAACAACGTCGACAGAAAACAATATTTTTGATATGTTATACTCCAACCAAGTAGGAAAGTCATCGAACCATTTCGGATTGAAACGGCATTGTACTTCTGCAAATGACGTATATGGAAATTGATGGGTTCGAGGTTGAACCAATTCCCTTTGTAAAAAAAGCTCTTCAGACTTGATCTCTAATATTTGGATCATATTCTAATATCCGAAGTTGAAGCCCAGGATCTCCTGGAAGATTTGTCAGTATACTTTCTATGTTATTTTCATTTGAGCTTTTAGGAATATCCGTTGTAAAGGGTGAAAGGTTATCTTTGGTTGATTTTCTCTTAAAATACCTCTCCATAATTGTTTTAAATAATACCAAAAAGAGTCAACAACATAATATAAATTTGATCAAATTAACAATAATTGACTCAATCAAACTATTTGCAATCAAACACACTATTCGACAATTTTTGTCTTTAGTGGTTGAGGCTTGGTGTAACATCCCACATCGTCTAGAGGAGTGGATCCTCTAAGCCTTATATGTATATTCTCATCTCTATCTAGCACGAGGCCTTTTGGGAGCTCACTAGCTTGGGGTTCCATCAGAACTCTGAAGTTAAGCGAGTAGCGCGTGAGATTAATCCCATGATGGGTGACCCACTGAGAAATTCTCATGTGAGTTCCCAGAAACAAAACAGTGAAGGCGTAGTCGGGGCCCAAAACGGACAATATCGTGCTACGGTGGTGGAGCGGGCCCGGAAGTGATATGCCCCGGACCGGAATGTGACACTTGGCTAATGGAATTAACTAATGGAAAATTATGTCCAATGCCCAATGAAATTTGGAATTAACTAATGAAAAATTAGGGATTATATAATTAACTAATGAAATTTGGAAGGAGAAATTAGGTTCTCATCCTTCATTTTGCTACTCCTTTGATTAAAACCTTATTCCTATTCATTTTTTTATCAAGGTCCTTGGTATTAATAACATCATTAATTATTTCAATAATAAAATATTTTTTATTTCTAAATATATTCACTTAATGTTAAAAATGTTACAATTAGTATATTTATATATATGGCTAAATTTTTTATCATATATTTTTATTTTTAGTTTGTACCCTTTTTTAATTTGTACCAATTTTCTTTTCAGTTTTAATTTGTATCCATATATTAATTTTTTTTGTGCCCATATTTTATCAAGTTTTATTTGTATTTGTACCCATATTTTTTTTATTTATTTGTACCCAATTTTAATTTTTCTAAATGTACCCATGCTAATCATATGTATGTAGCATCCCATATCGTTCAGGGGAATGAATCATGTAAGTATATTCCCATCTCTACCTAGCACAAGGCATTTTGGGAGCTCACTGGCTTTGGGTTCTATCGGAACTCCGAAGTTAAACGAGTTCGCACGAGAGCAATCCCATGATGGGTGACCCACTGGGAAGTTCTCGTGTGAGTTCCTAGAAACAAAACCGTGAGGGCGTGGTCAGGGCCCAAAGCGGACAATATCATGCTACGGCGGAGTCGAGCCCCGGATGTGGTGGGGGCCTGGGCCGAGATGTGACAATTTGGTATCAGAGCCAATCCCTGCCCGGAAGTGTGCCAACGAGGACGTTGGGCCCCTAAGGGGGTGGATTGTAACATCCCACATTGCTCAGGAGAGTGGATCCTGTAAGTATATTCTCATCTCTACCTAGCACGAGACATTTTGGGAGCTCACTGGCTTCAGGTTCTATCGGAATTCCGAAGTTAAGCGAGTTCGCGCGAGAGCAATCCTATGATGTGTGACCCACTGGGAAGTTCTCGTGTGAGTTCCTAGAAACAAAACCGTGAGGGCGTGGTCGGGGCCCAAAGAGGACAATATCTTGCTACGGCGGAGTCGAGCCAGGGATGTGGTAGGGGTCTAGACCGGGATGTGACAATGTACCATTCATGTAATTTTTTTTCAAAATTTTAATCTTAACATGTACTCATTTTTAAATATACCAATTTGTTATATGTAAAATGTACCCTTTTTTATATAAAATATATTCAATTTTTTAAAATCCATTTTTAAACTTATATGGGTACATTTTTTTTTCTTTGATTTGAGAATGTATCCATGTTAAGTTTAATTGAAGAAATTTACTAATTTTATTAAGCCTAATATCTTTTTTTTTTTTTTTGTGATTTTGAAGAATATACCCATGTTTTGATACAATAATTTGTTGGTTAATTTTTTATGAATGTACCCATGTTTACACACACACACACACACACACAATAGTATGTTTATATTTTAATATTTTTAAGCCCACAAATTATGGTTTTTTATTTAAAATCTCATTAATATAAACAACTATAAATTTCAATTTTTAATTTAGAAAAATATAGTAACGTACATAGAAATAAATTATCACATTAATTTCAGGGACTTGGATCAAAAATTGAAAACCAACAAGGTTTTAGTCAAAGAATATTCATAGTTAGGAACCGCATCCAAAGTCTCCCAATTTGGAATAAACAAATCATGAGCATATTTGCATATGCACTAAAAGAATATACAATTCGACTAAATTATACTACATTCAAGAACTTTTTTCATGCCCAATGTTATAAATGGATACGAGGATGATACTCTGCCCTTCTTAGACCTAATTCTAAACTGGAATTGAATGAAAAACTGGAATAACTCTCAGACCTAATCTTTATTTTATTCATAACTGAAATTGAATGAAACCCTAAAAACCACAATAAATCTAAGATAACAAAATTGTCAATGATTGGAAATTTGGAGTGGAGGGTACCTGATTAAACTTGACGAATAGAGCAACTTAAAATTTGAATGGATATGGCGCTAGTGGTATGGTGGAGTCGCGCACGTAGAGAGAAGGCCTCAAATGTGTTGTGGTGGAGCAGTTGTTCAATGTTAAAATAGAAAAATTATTAATTAAATTTTTTTTTTAATTTTCTTATGTTTTGTTGCTGCTTGGCTGAAGAGGTTACATGCGGGATAACTTGTTCCATGTTGGGTGACCCAACTTGGGTCAATATTTGTTGGCCATTGTGGCCTACGCAACCATTGGCTCCGCTAGTGGTTACATCTTCAAGGCCCCATAAACCCTCAAAGCGTATTTATGGATTGACCAACTAAAGTTCAAAGAAAAGGATCAGTACCACTTCTAAAAAGGGTTTTATTTTCCATCACGGGCTGACATCCTATGCTTTCATAACTCCAATATGGTGTTCTCAATTACAAAGGAGATAAGATCAAAGTTGGTTTGCTTTATTATTACAGAGGAGATAAGATAAAAGCTAGTTTGCTTTTATGACTATCAAGACTCATGAGGAATGCTATGATCAATTGTTTAGGTGTGTGACATTGATAAAATAAAAGAACCGAAACCCAACCGAAAAAAAAAACAAACAAAATAAAAACCAAACCGAACCGAATCGAATGAAACCGTATCCATCTATAATATTCAACTTTCTGGCCACGTGTCAAGACCTAAAATTCAACTCCCCTAAGAATGAGCAAGAAACGACACGCACCAACTTCCGTAGACTGCCTCCGGACTCCGAAACCGCACCTTCACTGTTCCCCGCCTTCCAGCTCCACCATTTCCAAAGTTCCCCCACTATTAATCCAAAATTAAATAAAAAAATATACTAGAAAATGGCTTCTCATAGCGCCAAAGACGACGTTCTGCTTCGCCGTCGTCCAATTCTTCTGCTATTACTTCAACAGAACCCAAGGCGCAATCGGAGTGGTGGAGCTCAGTGGTTCAGTAGCAGAACCGAGTCAGCTCGGACCGAGTTCGGCTCAGAAAACGCGTACGAGGTCCTAGGTGTTTCCGAAACCAGCTCATTTGCCGAAATCAAAGCGTCTTTCCACAAATTGGCCAAGCAAACTCACCCGGACCTCGCCGAGTCGAAGACCGATTCCGATGCTTCTCGCCGATTCGTGCAAATCCTCGCCGCCTATGAGGTTTGTATCTTCGCTGCTCCAATTATCTGAGCTTAATTATACATATAATCGCATTGTTATTGCAATTAAACTTTGGATTAATTATCATATATAATCGCATTGTTTTGCATTCAAAAGAAAGAAGTCGGTCTTAAATTTTGAAATTGGATTACTGAAAAATGGGTGGATTATTGCAAGTAAATCAAATTAAACTTGCTATATTCTTCTCTCCCCCAAGAGCAAATGTGCAGGAACGCGTAAAGATTAAAGTATCCAAATTAAACTTGCTTTCATAAACAGCTTGTGCCGTAGTCTTAAAGCAAGGGAATACTGAAGGAAAATATAGTGAATACTCTTAGCTTGCCCCGTACAAGCATTACGTGTTCTTCTTTGAATTAGATTCTATGAGCAATAGTCCCGAAAGGAATTTATAAATTACCAGGAAAACACAGGTATTCTAATCTGACTGTATAACTGGTAATGGATTGCAGATTCTTTCGGATTGCGAAAAGAGGGCCCATTACGACATGGACCTGTTATCTCAGAGAAAGCTTGTGCAGAAACATTCTGAGCAAGTCATGACATTCAGCATGTATAAGGGTCATCTAAGTACATATAAGAAGATGGAAGTTGTTGAATGGTTGAAGTGGTATAGACTAGCTATAAATGATGTTTTGTCGGAGAGGAGGGTGGTGGTTGGTACAGGTTATTTTGATGTTCTTGAGAGAGATTTCTATTCAGCCATACATGCGGCTTACTATGGCCCCCTGATAGAGTCTATGGAGCTTCTTCCGGACTGCTTCGAAGCTGAAGAGAGGTCTGTGTATGAAACTCCAGAGGTGCTGCATTTGGTATCAGGCCGTGACCTTTTTGGGATGGTCCGTCTGGGCAATAAAATTCCAGAATTGTCATATTACAACAATATGAAATTGAATTATTCCACATCTGCGGGTTTGGGAATTTGTCTTTCTGTTGAGGACTTTAGCATCAGCAGGAACTCTGGTGGCATTGATGATGTTGGAAATGCAAATACAGAAACCTGGGATATCAAAAATGACCCACCAGATGCATATAAAGATTTAGAATTGCATCTATGTGGAAGGGTGGTTGCTACAGCCACCAGAGTCCCTCCAAAAAACAACCGTGATGGGAAACAGAATGAAGAGTCTGATCGCATTCATGTTTTTCTCAGCTGTAATGAAAATACTGTGCATACCAACAAAGGGTTTTCTCAAGATTCATTTTTAGGTGGTGCCGTTGGATCAAGGATTCTGTTGGGTACAATAACAGGATTAGGGACTAGCTCTGAAGAAGGGTCCTGCTTTGTCTACAATAGCAGTGGTTCCAAAACCCATGTGATTATGAAGCATAGAACATTGCTGGTTCGTAAACCTGGTTTCTTCAAGTTATTTTGCTCTGTCTTTCATCCTTATTGATAAAATTTCTTGCTTAAAGTTAATGTATATATTTTTCAATATTACACTTTCTAATTTTCCATACTTGATTAGAGGGTGATTCTGCAGATTTCAGATCCTGCATGATTTAAGAAGTTTCTAATATATTCTAGTGGTGCATAATCTAAGATGTACATGCACCAAGTCATAACATATGGTTGCCAATGGTTCTTTAAACTAAAATGGGTTTCGTTGTACTGATGATTAACCTTTTTGTACTGGGTAAGGCATACTGGGAATCTTTTCTTTCAAGACATTTCATTTTGCCTGCATGCATATTATATTCCAACATGAACAGTTTTTGATTCAACAGGGCTTCTTTTTGTACATACGTATACCATTGCATGAAGCATCTTGTTAAGAACCATTATTGCTCACCATATATACCTGCCTGGTATTAGTTATTGTTATATATCTATTTATGATTGTAAATATATCTGGATAAGAGGTGCTTATAATATATATTATATATAGACTATATTGTTGGATTAGTATTATTCATGTATTTATTTTTGTAATTTTTACAGGTGAAACACTTGTATTGGTATGAATTGGGAGAAAAGGTTTCTGTTTGTGAGTGCAGATGCAGTAGAGCTCGGTTGCCACCAAGCAAGTAAGCTGTGACATCTGTATGAAAGAACATTCTGATACTTTATTTTCAAGTCAATGTGCCTCCATATTTTTTCTTTCTTGCAAGAATTTGATATGGTTTTGTCATGCGCAATTTTATTGTTTGTTCATTGTCATAGTCGAGGACTTGAACAAAGTTAGAAATCTACTTCTGTGTTCTCCAGTGAGTCTGTTTTACATATCAACCCAACAATTTATTGGTAAAATTATCATTTTTGTCGTATTTATGTCATGTGAGATGAGTCCAGCATATCAATAAATTGTTTTCTTAACTTGTATGAACAGATTTTGGCTGTTTGAGCCTCGCTGTGGCATGCATGACATAGGCGGTTGGTATATTGAAACATTTGGTAGAGATAAGAAAGGCCGCATGTTGCCATCTCAACGGTATTGGGATGGCTTTGATGCTGGAAAACAATTTGAAAAGTAAGTAATGTCATATGCGATCTTGAGCTCTATTTCATAATTCACAATTTTTCTTAAATCTAGTGTATAACTAATTTACTAAACAGAATAGGGATTGATGCTTAACTTGTATTGAAGCAGGTCAACTTATACTTTAAATTTAGTGCAAAGTGAAATTTAAACATTTATTTTCTAATTTGTGAATGGTTATTTTTTTTATTTTTTATTTTATGTTGGCGTGTGTCTAGTAAAAAAGCCACCATTCTGAACAATGCTGTTGTCTTTCATTTTTATAATTGAATTTGTTCAGGGGGATCGATAGGATATTATCCCTCCATTAGTTCATTATGACTTTACTTGGTCTTCTCA
The DNA here is from genome assembly GCF_042453785.1 of Malus domestica. Taxonomy (NCBI): domain Eukaryota; kingdom Viridiplantae; phylum Streptophyta; class Magnoliopsida; order Rosales; family Rosaceae; genus Malus; species Malus domestica. The sequence continues at coordinate 26,845,923 of NC_091675.1, forward strand.
TACATTTAGAAATGCACTTACCATCCTCTTGTGGTGTGTGTAGGAGACTCCATCCTGCGATGTATCTTCTTTCTCTTGCATATAGAACTTTAGATCTTGAAGATGCACAAAGAAGGAAAAATACATTCAAGGATGTCGTGGACAGACGACTTTTTAAAATTCTCAATTGGTGCAAAAGACTTATTTAGGAGGTATACTAGTCGGGGAATTACGCATTGGGTGTTCCTCCAAGTATTCAACAGTGCTTTGCTCTAATCTGGCGTCAGAAAGCTTAGACAGCAGCAATAAGTACAAAACCGATGGTTCTATATCCTGCTATCAGTTTTTACCATGAACATATATTGAAGGGCATTTGTCTTGACTTTGCAGAGCTTGTCTGGGAGGGATAGCATTCGAGCCTAACTTATACTATGATATGGCATAGCTATTTGTATCCATGATCACAAATGGCTCTTGGCATATTGTTGAAGGCTACAGCTCATAACCAGTGCTAGAAAGTTGTTTGCAGGGGTTTATGGACTTACACAGTTACACTAACTTGGTTGATCTATCTTTGGGGGTAGAATGCTTGAGTTCTGACATCAGAGGCTCTGCTTCTTATTTCTCAAAAATGCCACTGGTCAAGGTTGTTTGGACGCCAAGTATGACTGGCACTTATTTTCCAGATATCATTTCTCTGCCCTGTTTTTTGGTGTTGATGGAGACGAGTTCACATACTGCTATCAAGTTTTGCAAGATTATCATTTAGATATTTGTGGAAGCGTGTCTGTCTAGTTGTTTCCGCAGCTGTTGTTCTGATTCCTGAAGCCGTTCTCAAGAATTCCTGTTTTAGGCGAGAAGAGCATGCATTACATACATCTCAACTTCATGAGTCCAGTGACTGAAGAATTATGGTATTTAATGTGCCTCACATAGCAAATGATATATATATATATATATATATATATATGTATGTATGTATGTATGTATATAGTACATTTTTCTTTTTTTCGTTCCCTGTTCTTTGGTTTATCATGGATATTTACCATGACAACTGCCGCTTCTTTGGAAAGTTGATCATCTTTTCCTCTCCATTAATGGCATAATGTACAGTACAGAGAAGTAGTAAAGGAAACTTAATTGCTCAATTTTTGTCACATCACCTATTGTAAATATGTTCCACATTGTTTCATTCTCTCGTGCTTTCTTTATGTCTGTTTTCTGATCATTTTTCTCCTAAAATAAAGTAATACCTGTAGATTCTGTTGTTATATGTTACAAATTACAAAGCATAGTTTATCAGCATTTGTTCAATGACATTCACAAAATCTGTTTTATAAAATGAAGTAGTGACTAAGAGGCATTCCACCGTCTCCACCGTCTCATGCTAACCTTCCCCCCACCCCCCATCTATTTGCTGGTGCTATTGGATTTTCCTTGGATGGACATGGCATTTCCATGCAGACCACTACTTTGTTTGTAAAACAATTTTGTAGAATATTGAATTGCATATGAATTATGATTTTATCTTTTGCCTTCAACCCATCACTTAAGCAGATCCTCCCATTTGCAGTATTGTCCACCTGCTAATGCACGATAAAACCGATCTCTGCAGTAGACTGGTCTTCCGTCAGCAGCCTCAGCAGCGGCTGCTGCTAGATCATCATTGGCCTTCACATCCGTAGGCAGTTTAAGTAACTCCTCTTTACTGCATGATCAAGCAACATTTAGCAAACAAAGTATCAAAAGCAATCTGTATATAACATTTAGCGAACAAAGTATCAAAAGCAATCTGTATATAATAGATCAGAGTGAAACCTTATATTGAACTTTGAGCTGATTTTTGAGGCGGAAACATCTGACGAGTTTTGTTTCGTGCCAAATGTGGTGCGAACAAAGTCTTCCACTGGTGTAGCAAAGATAAACAGCAGCACTCCTGTAACAAGTAATGCCCCTGTTCCAACTAGAGTCTGTTTCAGCAATTTGATAACTGGTTTGACCTGCACCATAAATTTTCAAATACAAATTTCATTATCATCCTTTTCTAGGTTATGTTTTGATAGTTTGCACTTATTTCAAGTTCTTATTGCTAGTACCTTGTAAGATCCCAAGAGTCTGTCACGAGCCAAGACCTGCAAGGAAAATAGTGAGCTGTTAGTTTTCAGCAACCATATCTTGCGCAAGGATGGTTCCTGTATTATTCTGTATGAGTAGCAGAGTGAGGGTGAAGGATGATCGTATGCCCTTCTTCCTTACCATATTCATTTTGCTTGTTAACTCAACTGGACAATTCGTAGAATAAACTGATCTTGATTGATGGTTTCTGAAAGTTCTTAACTATGGGTGACTCTTTACTTATTCGTTTTTCTGGATCCCAAATTAAGATCAGATGCTTTACTTAGGTCTGCTCGCTATCATTTATTCAGCGGTTGGCACTTGGCAGTGAGGTGAAATGGCCACCATAGCAACGCAGTACCTGAATTACGGCAGAAGAGGTATTGTGGAAGTGCTTACCCTGTATTTCCAGTTCAGCATATTCTTACAAGGTGCTCTCTGTTGCATGATGTTTATTTCTCAGTAATCAAATGATGAAATTGATTGGGATGATGCCCCATTGATGCTTTCTGCCTAAATTATGGGTTGGCATGGGCATAGATAGTTCCGATCTGCTTTTTCCCTTTTTGTTGAATTGGAATCTGTTTGATTGAGTCTTCTCTTTTCATTCTTATTATGCACTAGACGCCATTTATGAAATGTTTAAATTGCTTGATGACCAAGTTTTCATATCTTCAAATTTGCATCTTCAATGACCCTACTTAAGTTAATGCAAAGTATAATATTTATGACCATAATTGCATATGCAAATATACGCCACACGATCGACACAGTCCGACTTTCTGAAACTTTATTCGAGTATTAACTATTAAGCTCTAGTGATAAGCCACAGGATACATTTTTCAAAGCATAAATCATATTTTTTTTTTTCAAGGTTTTGATGTATAGGCAATATTAACGTTAAACGTTATGTGATCAGTTAATTTCTTTGAATATTCTGATTAGCCTTCTTCAGTTGAATACTTGAGTAAGATATGTGGATTAGACTTGGAAGGTTAACCTTTTCAAGAGGGATTTCATCCTTGTTTCTCAACTGAGAAAGGATTAGGTTAAAATACTAACCTCAGGGGGCTTTACCCACATTTGTCCGTCATACCAGCCACTCTCTTCGTAAGGTATGACTGCTGATAGTAGCCTATCACCAACATAACTCCATCCCTGCAGTACGGTAATTATATGATTTATTTGCTTTAAAGATTCTACAATGAGAGAGGTTCTGCCAAACAAATATTAAGTATGAAAATTGTTTAGATGTAAAGTTCATTCTGTTAAAAGATAAACTTGTTCTTCATTCTTATTGCTTACCATACTACTGTTTAATTTATCCATATGAAGTTTCAAGCCTTGCATTTGTTTTCACGCAATCCATACATACCGGGGAACCTGTAGCAAACTATGTTCTCTGGTATTTGGGACTGGTAGCAAATAATAGATGGTTAATGTTCTACCAGTAGAATTTAATCCATGGTTGCCAGTAATACAACAAACCATGTGTCTGTCTTATCTAGTATTAAGTTTTGGCTGTGAGGTTTAGTTAGTACTCAATGCAAAACTTTTACTCATGCACTGTAGCCGCAATTGTAAGATGAAGTAAGCTGAAAACCGTACCAGATAAATTCTTAAGACAATCAACGATACAACAAAAAGAGTTCCAGTTCCAGCGGCTAGCGCAAATCTTAGAGGGTCCTGCAAGGTTGGAACAGATAAAGTAAGGTTGGAACAGGTTAAGTAAAGACAAATGAATTACCTCTTGCTGGGCTTACGTCTTCCTATTTAACTTGTTTAGTAGCATGTCAGGGATTCTGTGTGTGATTTTTACGACTATTTGAGTATATTCTTAGGCATGGAAGTACAGAGAACATTCTCTTTTAGTTTCCAGAAACCTTGTTGGTGCCGAGACAACAATCTTTTTTGCTTTTACACTACTATACATATGATATTGGCCTATCTGTTCATCATATCCACATATATTTTCTGATGTTGACTTTCAAATGCGCAATATCTGTATCTTACCCTTGATGGATTAAAGCTTGCAGCAGCAATAGGCAATCCTAGAGTTGTGAAAGTTACCAACCACAAACCTCCGAGTCGAAGTAAAAAGGGCCCAGGTCCCAGTTCGCCCCACGAGTACAAGGCTCCGTCCTTCAGAGATGAGTACTCATTCACCTATCATGGAATCAAATAACTGTAAGTACGGATTTTTTATGGCATATTGCATGCAAGACATGATGTGTGGGAATCTATTTGATTTTTCTTCTTTTTTGTTCCTTATTTATTTTCTTTGTTGCTCATTGAATGGGGTGCATAAGAAGGGATTTCTCTGAATTTCCCGCAAAACTTCTCCCAACCCTTTTGGGATTCACTTACCCACTTGCTTTGATTCAATCCCATGACTTGAAGTGCGGGTAGAAGCTACTCGGCTATAAGACCCACAAATTTGTTTGGACGGCATATTTTCATTAGTCATTGGTCATACTTATTCTTCTTAGTTATGTCATCCTTTTATATTTTCTGATTTACGCAAGAAAAACTAAAATCTGAATTGTTTTCCTCAAGTAGTGAATTGAAGTTATTACCGACTGAATTCTTGTTCAGCGAATAAGCTCATCGAATTTTCTGTTGAACAATGAAGGACTGAGACTACTGCAAAATTAGACAGAGAGATTGAAAACATACCGGCCTTTGCTCAAAAGGAACCTCAATTTCTGACCCCGGATCCCAACTCTGCCCGCGGAAGCCACTCGTTTCCCCGCCTGCCCCATCTTTCAAGGCCTTGATAGAAACCCCCTTGGGCAGCCTTCTAGCACTACGGTATTGGATGAGCCATGAGGTGGAGCTGCTACCAACCGTCACTAACTTGACTTTTGGAGGACTAAAGAGCAGAGAGCAATACACTTGCGCTCGGAGCATCTATTTCCTGAAAATCGAACCGAACCGAGCGCAGCCGAGGGGTATCCTAAATTTCTTGGTTCAACTGGCAAGAAACCCGGGGAGGAGATGAGTGTTTTTCAGGGATGGTTGTGTTTTTTCAGGGACCATGCATTATTTACGTGGAGGAAAACAACTGATTCGGAAAATCATATTTGTAATTTACTGCGAAGAGGAGGGCTTGTTTGGACAATGACCCAAAGCCAGGTAGGCAAAACGTGTGATAGTACTTGTATACTTCCATTGGAAGGGGGGACCCACACAATTGGACATGTGTGCAAGCCTCTCCTTTGTGTGTGTACTTTTGGACCGTCGATCATGTAGGCCTGTAAATAGGATTATCCAAATGCTAGGGACTTTAAAAAGTAATTTTGTTCTTGTCTGTAAACAGTGTGTTGGCGACGTTGATTGTGCAAATGAAATGTGAACACCTTCGGCCTTCCACGCAGTGTCGTGTGTATTCCTAATGCTATCATGGGACGGCATCAGGGTGCACTGTTTTGTGCGCATTCCTCGTGCTTTCATGGGACGGTGTAAGACCTTGTAGCTCATGAGGTTAAAAGGTTAAAGGGTATTGGCCCTTGTCCTGAGAACACAGTTCGAGTTCATATAATAAACGAGCCAAACTTGAGCTTTGCTATGTCTGGCTTGTAAGTTTGTGAGCAGAATGTTTATGACTTTGCTTTAGATGAATGATATTTTTCTTGATAATTTTAAGACAACTAAATACACAAAATGTGTATCGAAATAATGAAGTCATCCATCCAACCAGCAACCAGGGATCTAGCCCCAAATCAAGGAATATGACCTTGGGAGGAGGCATGGCCCGTATCTTGGTGGGAGGCTCACAAAATGGTGGGGAGACACCGGAAAGGGATAAGAGGATGAAGCGCTCAAAACCACCCATCAGGAGGGGGAGGGGGACGACGGTGCGGATGCAAGGGGAGGGGAGGGAAGAGAAGACTAATAGTTTAACAAACACTTCAACATGTTGCCCCGAAGCTGATTTGAGAATATTAGTTTTGTCAAAGAAAAATATCGCGTAGTTTAATAGTAACATTTTGATTATGATTACATTGAGCCGTTGAGACTTGACTCCATTGAACTGTTGAGACTGGACTCCACAAGAAAGTGGAAAACTGAACAGTGAAACCGCGTAGCCAAAAAGAAGAAGATGCTCCACGCCACATTGCCTACCAATTTTGTCAGAAAGAGACGCACAATTCTGTATTCCTAGTCACCATTGGATTCCAATTTCCAAATCTCCAAAATTCCGAACTTTTCGTGTGCTGATAACACGGCTGAATATATAAGTGTAATAATACAATTAATTAATTTTTTTTTTTTACATGCTTCCAGCTAATTATATTTTTACTGAATCATATTCCTGTCGTATTGAAAAAATTTCTGCAAATCCCACATCTTAAAAATTTAGCACCCCCAGTAATTTTGTAAATAATTCAAATCACAAAATCCCAGTCTTTCTCAACACCAACCTCCGCGGTGCCGTGCGTGCAATTAGAATCAAAAGAAGGCGGGTTGCTTACTCTACAAGCTCGACTGTGACCCTGCAATTAGTCAGTATTTGAGTGACTGTTAACACAGAAGAGACCAGATAAAAGCCACCAATCACCACCGCCATTGCCAATTCGCCAGCAGCAGCATTGGAAGGGAAGGGAAGTGAAATTACCGATGAGACCCAAAAGTGGGAAAGGGAATTGGAGCTCCAAGTTCAAGTTCAAGGGCATACTCGGGTTGCCCACCACTTTGATCTTCTGCTCCTTCTTCTTCCTTGCTGGCTTCTTTGGCTCCTCCCTCCTCTCCCAGGTAAAATTTCCCCGTTTCCTCTATTGGGTTTTTTATTTTGATCAACAACTTTAATGGGGTTTTTCAATTTTTCAAAATTGACTAGATTATTTTTGAATTTTTTGGCAGCATGTGAGTGGTGGTGGTAATAGGCTGAGAGCGAGACTGTTGGAGACAGAGTACAATTCGATGCCTTATGGCAAGACCGGTGACGATTCTTTAACTTCCATTCCCTTCCAGGTTTCTATTGCTTTTTAATGTTTTTTGCTTGGATTGTTATGAACAGTTTGATCAATTTAGGGTTGTAATCAAAGATTGAATTTTGATTAGCTGACAAGAAATGGGGGCATATGAACTGCTTATAGGTTTTGAGTTGGTATCCGCGAGCATTATATTTTCCTAATTTTGCAACTGCGGAGCAATGCGAAAGCATAATCGGTTTGGCAAAACCACGCCTTAAACCATCGATTTTGGCTTTGCGAGAAGGAGAGACAGAGGAAAGCACAAAGGATATACGAACAAGGTACATTTTCAACATTTGTTGTGGTGAATCAGCAAACCCCTTTTCAGGATTTGCACTATTAGTACTGGTTATGCATCCCATTTTTATTGTTGATTGTTGATATAAGCTTAGAAAAAAATAGCATTTAATGTGATTCGGGTTCACATGTAAGTAGTTTTTGTAAAGATGAGCAGTTATAGATGCTACATATCATATGCTTACATGGTATTTTGAAGCAGTTCGGGCGTGTTTCTTTCCGCTTCTGATGATAAATCCGGGACTTTGGATGTGATTGAGGAAAAGATTGCAAGGGCTACAATGCTTCCCAGGACACATGGAGAGGTACTGTTTAGTTATAGTTTTTGAGCTTGTGATTATCATCCTCGTCATTTCTTTATCTATATCTATACAAAGATCATAATGGCTTGTCATGTTTCGTTGTAAGCAATACTTATGGAACTTTTTCAGTCATGTCCAAGCTGACAGCATGAAGTTAAATATCATACATTGTGTTGCCAAATTATATTCCTTGAACTTGTAATATAGTTGTTCTGCAAGCGCAAACTGGGTTAAGAAGGGTTGTTGCAAAATAATCCTGTTAGATTAGATGAGAAGACTTTACATTTACATACTAGTTATTTTTATGGATTTTTGGTTCTGTTCCTCACATGTCTATGTTTTTCTGTTACGTGCCCACCACCCAATAGAAACATAGATAAATGAAATCGGTGCAGTGTTGCTGAAAGTCGCTGACCCTTTTGTTGAATTAGTTAACCTTTTATTTCAGGCCAGTTTGTAAAATTGTCTGAGCTGAGGATATCATCATGTTTCAGGCATTTAACATCTTGCGCTATGAGATCGGGCAGAAGTATAATTCTCATTATGATGCATTCCACCCTGATCAATATGGTCCTCAGAAGAGCCAAAGGGTACATCTTCAGCATAATACATGCATTTTCAATTGGCCTTTGTTGGTTTCATGATCATAACGTTTGTGGTTGTGTATCACCGATACACTAGCACTCCCACGTCTAGACAGATAAAACTAGGCAAAGATAAACCTCAATGTTTTATTTGCTACCTTTGCACAACTACTACAGTTGGGATGGAAAGCACAGTAGGTCACTTTGAAACATATCGGTGTATGCTACCTGGATAAATTGGATTAGCTAGTTCGAAACCAAACAGATGTGATGGTTTTCATGTCTTAAGTCACAAAAAGATGTTCTATGACAAGTTCTTGAATTTTCTCAAATAATATCGTTACCAAGCTAGAGATTTGATAGAATTGTACTGTTTATTTACCAAAAGCTCTGAAAGAGTCATATTTGAACTTGTGCAGGTTGCATCATTCTTGTTGTATTTAAGTGATGTTCAAGAAGGCGGTGAAACCATGTTTCCTTACGAGGTAAGGTCAAGACCTCTGTGCTTCTCTTTGCCTTTTTGGTTTGTTAATTATTGATCATCCTGCATTTGATCTGCAGAATGGCTCAAACACGGATGGAACCTATGATTTTCGGGAATGTGTTGGTTTGAAAGTGAAGCCACGGAAAGGGGATGGACTTCTGTTTTATTCATTGCTTCCAAATGGTACAATTGATATGGTTAGTGTTGTTTTGCTTCCCATTGTCACTATTATTACCATCATTTCCAGAATCATCGATGAAAAACAGAAAGAAAAAACGTTTGCCGCAGCTTGTCTCGTGAAATTTATCCCGACTGCTGTATATCATTCTGTCCGAGAGAAATTATTCATTTATTTTGTCGGTGTCTTTATACAATACGTTGTGCACCAAATCGGTAACAGTTAAACGTTCCTATACAATTTCTGTTTAATCATCCGTTCTAATTTCGTAATTGGCTTGATGCCTCTGCAGTTAGCATTACACGGGAGCTGTCCTGTAATCGAAGGGGAAAAATGGGTAGCTACAAAGTGGATCAGGGATCAAGAACAGGAGGATTAGTTGCTAATATATTGTTGTATAATGCTCAAATTTTATCTTCACTTGAGCATTAAGCACACAACAACGGCCGGCGGCAGGGGTCTTTCGTGTTATAGATCGGAATCTTGAGAAATTTTCCGTCGTGTTGACATCTTGTATCTCATCTAGCAACCGAATTAAATAAATCATGTGTAGCAGGTAAAAATAGCATGTATTTTCAGTTGTCCATGCAATAACAGCAAGTACAATTTTGGCTGAAGTATAATGTCATATAATGTCAATTATGTCACTTCGGGGCATAAATATTACAATCTACATAACAAAAAATGAAAAAATAGATCTTCGGAACGAGGATGGCAGAGATTTGCAGCTCTCAGCTACTGTCGATTTATAAATCCCTAAACCGCAACGGTGCCGATAATAAACTTGTAAAATCTACTAGTAAACATGTAATCCCTTGCTCTTCTCCTGACTAACCAGCAGACGTGCCCTGAAAGTTGAGCGTGCGAGATGGATTTGGCAACTTGAATCGAACTGAGTGACAAGGAACCGATAATTGATTTCCGCCTTGCAGTCAGTCAGTTGATCCCTAAGGAGTATACAAGACCATATCAATCTAATCTTTCACACTTTCTTCCAATATTTATATTCTTCTATAGTGGCATACCTCAGTGCAGATTCAAAGCCACATAATTTTTTCTTTAAACACACTCATTGTGCTAGTCAGGGACTGAGCAATTGATGATCAGGATTCTCCAACTCAGCCGATAAGCTCGGTGATGATTGGGTAAAAACATCACAATTTATGCCAGTTGTGATATGGTTGCTTCCCCCATCGCTTCAAGACATGCATGCAACCAGCTGCTGTGAATAGCCCAAGGGCAGCAAAAGCAATGATTGTTGAATTACCAATGTTATGGTAATATTTCCCCTGCATCAATACCACCGTAGCAATAAAAGTCAGTGGATGAATGCCAAATCAATAATCTCCATGATGGAAATCACCAGTCAAATGGACTTTCTATTACGGTGGCTGCGGGAGATGCTTAATTATATGTTTTCTTTTTCTATGTCGAAGTGATTCCAGGAAGAAACACTTACTTGCACCAGAAAAAGCAGAATTGCTGCATTTGCAGGTGCTTGAGAAAGGCTTATCATCCCTCCACGGAGTGCATTAGGTACATACCTGTGAACAAACAAGTAAAAGCACAAAAACTATGTAATAAAAATCCACGGAACAAAAATTGAGAGGAGATATCAGCTACTAGAAAGAAAGAGCACTTGTTTAATTTACATGGTCCTCAATCTGGCAAGTGAAGGCAAAACCACCCCGAGACCAGCGTGAAATATGCAAAACAGTGTCACTAAAACTCCAATTTCCTGCATATTGCATATCGGCGTTTAAAAGTTTAAACTTCTGAACAAGCAGCATCAAACAGGAGTGATATTATATTTCTCAAATATTCCAAAACAGAAACATCTTTACCTGATAATCATAAGCTGTTATGGACAATACAAGCCCCAGTATGATGAATGCATATACTAGGCAATCCTCAGTTCTAAGGGATGACAGTCCACTATTCAGCCACGGAAATACTGTGCTTCCAAGCATTCTTGAGCCCAGAAAACATGGATATATCAACCCTAGGTGCACTTCTCGTCCATCAGCCTAAAATCATGTTGTTATTAAAATTATAGGAAGAAAATGAAACCCTCAAGTCTCAAGAGATATCCAAGGTCCAAAACTTCAAATACATCTTTTAAATTAACCCAGATGGAAGAAACCAAGAAAGAATTGTTTATTCAATTTATGGAGTAAAGAAAAGAATCTCATTAGTGCAAAGTTCAAAGTCCTTCAGATATTAAGCATGGTTACTTTCACTTCTATTAAATAGTTTAATTTTAATTATAGATAACCATACCACTATTGTAGGGGCCCATAGTATCCAGAAGACTGCTATAGAGAAGTGAAGACAAGCTTGTGCCCATGCCAAAAGCCATATTCTTTTATCTGGCAATCGTACAAAGTCACAACAGTAAGAATAAACCTCAACTTCATAGCTAAAGCTTACGCCTATAGTTCACACCATGACATGTAAAGCATATGCAGAAGAGCAGCTAAATACTTTTATGAGAACCCATCACATAATCAAACCTCTAACTGGCAAATAATCAGTTATGAGAAACAGGGAACTTTATAAAACAAAACTTCCAGATAAACAGTGTGAAAATGCTCTACAAGTACTCATCCCATCAAAGGAAAGATGACATCAGTGACTTAACTATTCAAGACGGAATAAAAATGGTGAAACAAAAACAAGAAGTATCATCGGAGGGGCAAGTATATACAGCTGAGTGTCAATGGAGGCAAACATAAACAACGAAAGAAATAAAGTGCAATGCAAATAGGAGTTTGGTCCCCATGAATAGAGTTTTGCACAAATAGAAAGCATCTAACTTTGACAAATCTTAAATGATTATACATTCAGTCTCAATCAACCTCATTTAATAACTGATTAATTTTCATAATGAATGTATCGAAGCAGTATAATTTGTTTTTGAGTATATTTAGTAGACGGAAGTTTATAAACAAAATGGAATCTTACCACCAAAAATATATGCAGAGAAAGATGCCCTATACTCCTTAAGAGCTACTTTTTGTGGGGTTTGTGTCCATCCTCTCAGGAGACAGACTAAGCCAAGTATTGCCAAGAAGACGGCTGTAATAGAATGAGAAGCCATGTTTTTCTCCAAATTGTCACCAATGAGCCAATTTGAAAGCACCTGACTTCCAATAAGAGATGCAGCCTCAAAGAAACTCATTAACCAGAACGTCTCACTCAACATATCTTGCCTGTGCCCTTGCTGCAAACACAAAGCCTACATATTAACCATTTCATTTCCTCGACTAATTGCTGCACACAAATCAAATCTGAAAGACGACATTTCTTAACAACCTCTTCGTGTTGAACTACCATCCACGTCTCAAAACTGAATGAAAAAATAGAAGCTGTGAGAGACAAGCAAATTCTCGCCACCAAAATGCTCGGGTGATCAGTAATTCTCTTCCACAAGCCAAGAAAGAGATGTAGAATGCAAAAGAGGATGCAAACTTTCTTTGGACCTCTACAGAAATTACAAAACAACAACAAAGGGAAATTGATTAGGGTTTAAAATTGGGCATCCGAATAAAAAACAAGAAACAAGACTGACAATTTTAGCTAAAAATCAACACTCACATTAAATCCGAAAGCACGCCTAAGAAAGAACCAACAATGAGAGATGCTGCAAATCCAACACAGAGAGAAAACATCATTTGCTTTCTGCTCAAACCGTAGTAAGCTAATTCGAACTCTCCAAATACAGACCACACTCCTTCCATACCTGGCGTCATCAAAGTACAAAAGTATCCGATCAGTGATTGAAATTTAATAGCTAAATTTCTAAGTTAGATTATTAAAATGCGATTTTCAGTTTGAGCAATGACAAAATGGAAGTATAAAAATATAAATTTCTACGTAAGTTGAGTTCAACTTTCTCGGCAACCAAACAAATCTGAATTTAAACAGAGAAGATCCATCTGGAAGTGGAAGGGAATAATAAACGACGTCCTTAGGAGTACGGACCCGAGGCGAGAGAATAGATGAGAAGGAAGTTGCGCTGGAAGCGCAGAGAGGAAGCGGTGGGGGAGATTCCATGGTCGAAGAGCGACGGAGCTTTGCCGGAGCTGCTGCTGCTGCCGCTGCTAGAAGCATAAGGGAAGACGATGATGGAGAAGAGAGAGGCCAGGAAGATGAATATGTATACGCCGGGATTCGGTTCCCAAACGGAGCTCTCAATCACCACCGCCATTGATTCCGATTCGGAGCTTCTTGGAATCGATCAGAGCGAGAAGCTTCGGATCTCGGAGATTGGAGGAGGCATTGGTGCGGATTGGGAGTTGAGAGATCTGTCAATGGATTATGGAATTTGGGGAGGATTTTTGAAACTTCAAGGTTCGTACATGGAGATGGGCTCTCTCGGCCTGTTAACTGTAAAAGGAGCGGAGCTTGTGACTGAGTAGTACAACTGTAGAGGAAGCTGGACGCGTCGTCGTTTCGAGAGGAAGTTCCGCTACCCGGGCTCTTCTGTTCATTACGATCGTTCTTTCCTCTTTCTCTTTTTTTTTTTTTTTTTTTTGTTTTTTTGTTTTTGAGCATATGATATTATTTATATTAAAAGGGTGGGGGAGTGGATTAAACCTCACAATAAGCCAGTAATAATATAGTTCAAATTCGTCTTTAGCGATAATTGAATTGAAGACCTTTCACTTATAAGTTAAAATTAATACTATTAGATTGTAGTGCTAAGTGGTTGCTTTTTATTTTTTTTTAAACAAAGAACAAAAATATATGTTTGTTTGTGAAACCTCTATCGAAATTTGAATCTAATTCTTCTCACTTGACGGGTGCATTGTATTAAAATTTAAATGGAGTTGATTTTTTTTAAGTGGTAGACTTTCACGGATTTAGTAGACTTATAATGATGTACTTTTATGAAAAAGAAAAGAGTTACACGATAGACTTTGTAGAATTCTAGAGAGTTTCATGCTAGAATTTTCTAGAACTATGTGGATTATCATGAAATTTATAATCACCATTCATAAATAAAGCAATATTATTTTTAAGTTTCATTATTGAATTGGTGATCATGACTATGACAAAGTAGTCTTATACGATGGTGGTGGAAATGTCACGTGGTGATTGTCTTGGTGGGGTGGTGTTCGGTAGTGTAGGCGGTGGTTATGGTAGGAGTAGCAATGATGCTCATGGCAATGACAATGATGGCAACGACGGTGACAGTGGTGGTGGCGGGTGTAGAGAAGATGGTCATAATAAGGTGGTGGTGGCAACATGGCGATGGAAGTGGTGTGAGTATATATGACAAAGAAAATGAATTCTATCAACATCTTAGGGGGATAGATTGGATTTTCTATGACACTCTTTATGTAATCGGCGGTGAAGACGATCTTTATGTGAGGGACGACTTGGAGATTGAGAGATGAACATTGTGATTTGAAAGAACAATAGCAAGTGAATGGATATGTTATGGATTCACAAGAATAGAGGTGGGAGATTGGGATGGCTGTGTTAGGGGAGTTAGTTCATATAATTAGTTACTTGGTACCAAGTGGTATAAGTACGGAATGAGACATACGAGGTTTGGGTGTTTTGTTATTCAAATTAACGGGTATAGATGAAGAGTATGCATTGTTATCGATAATGATTTGATATCTGATTATGTATGATATTATGACACTTAATTTAGTTTGGACAATTTATCGTGGTAATGTTATGTCCCTACTGAGCTATTGAAGCTCACCCCTTATTGTTATCCAAGTTTACGAACTAAACAGTTGAATGGGTAGATGTTTTGAAAGTGAATTAGATATGAGGCTAGAGGGTATATTTATTTATTTAAGCCTTGTAAAGAATTCTTGAGTTTTTTTTTGTTTATGAGAAATTTTATAGTTTTCACCCAGTTTTAGCTTCAACTTTGTTTATTTTATTTTCAGCTTGTGTTCCGAATTCGAGTTCGATTTTTCCACCAACTCCGATGCGGGGCGTGACTATGTTCACAAATATAGTTAAAGTTGCCGAACCTGGTGTAGAAGATCCTGAACCTAGTATTGAATTGCATACCCTTATCTTCAGGTTCTAGAATCTTAGGTTGAGAGTGTTCCTTCTTTGGTCAAAGTTGCTCGATACAGAAGTCATCAGCATGTTTCGTAACTGCATCACCACAGTCATTTCATTCGCCTAACTGAGTTTGGTTGGGAATTGGAACGCCCGCATCAACATGAGGACATAGTTTGCTCAATGGTTATTCAGTCTACATATCACACATGTCTTGTAACTTCTAGGGTCAACATAGAGTCAACAAAAGTCCATCAAACTCCACGTACAATAACCAATTTATAAGTGAAGAAAAATATTATTAAACCGTATTACTAAGTAACATGTTTTAACACAAAAAACTAAGTGACACGTGACAGTTATCATTTGGGTACCATATTTGTCTTGTAAGTCTGTCGTTAATAATTGACAGTGTGACAACATCATGCTTCATAGAAGGTATAGTCTCAAGGACTAGTACAAAAACATGTGAATTACAATTAAAAAAAAATTAATGCTAGAAAGATCAAACTATTAAATTGAATTTACAAATCAAATAATGTGTCACCAATAGAAAATGAACACGTTAATCAATACTTAAATAATAATCAAATCATCAATAACCACATTATTTGGTTTACAAAATTTAGTTTAAAAATTTGATCTCTTTAGTATTATACTTAAAATTCTGTTACCTTCAACATAAAGAGAAAATCATTTAATATTTTGATTCAACAATCTCTAATCGAAGCACATAAATGATATATAAAAATAAGTTGTAAATCAATGTTATCTAGAATAGTATGAATTTCCAAACATAAGTCATACAATTGAGATTTTGAATTTTTTAAAAAGAGATATAAATTCGTGAATTTCCAAATATAAGGATCGTGCCGGTCACGTGCCGTTGGTGGCAAAGCAATTATAGCTCACTAGCCAACTACCGTGACGGAAGGAAACTCATGGAAAAGTAATTCGGCTCGCACCCAATAATTGCTCCCCCTTTCTGCCTAAGAGGCACAGAGCTCAATTGCCAAATTAGGGTTTCCAGCTCCTCACCCTTTCTTTCGATTTACCACACGCCATGGGAGGAGGCAACGGTCAGAAGGCCAAGATGGCGCGCGAGAAGAACTTGGAGAAGCAGAAGGCTGCCGGCAAAGGTAAATATTTTCATCTTCTTTTTTCCCCTTTTTTCACAGATGTAAATTACCCTTTTCATTTGATACAGAAATTAAAAAAAATACAAAATTTTCATTTAGAATTCGGTTTTAATTGCTTGCAAGCTTATTTGGGGATGATTATGTGTAAAATTTCACTGAAAATTGTCCATTGTGAGAAAATAGAAGAAAAAGAAAATTCAAGTTTTATGTTTAGTAGCTCCAATTGGGGATTATGGTTAGATCTAGTTGTTGGTCTAATACAATTGGGTAAATTGTTTGATTTGCACAGGAAGTCAGCTTAAAACAAACGAGAAAGCCATGTCTATCCAGGTAATTGCTTCAACTAATTGGTTTGGTGATGATATGATTCATGGTTAATTCAGAAAACCATTTGTCATGTCTTTTGGTATTAGTCGCGATCGGTTTAGAATGTGTGCTTTCGTTCCTACTTGTTTAAATGGAATGTAATTGCAAGTGGGTTATCAGGGAATGTTAAATTTGTTTTCTTCCTCTTTTTGGGGTACTTTGTGATAAAATCGGCTCCTTGTGTGACCGGTAGAAAGATAAATTCAGTTACTTTGTCAAAAGTTTGAGGTGATAGTGATTATCATGTATTGGTCAAGATGACTTTGCATATAATTTATGAGAGCCTTTCAGTTTCAACCTACATCCGAGAGATTTTTCTTTTGGGGTGGGAAGATTGTGTTTCAGTCACAAATGAAGTCTGTGCCATCAGTTTGCATGTGCAGCGGTCGCAAGAGTATGTTATTATATAATGTCGATTGTTGGTAGTTATTGATGAAGACCTGGTCGATCAATATATTTGAGTTTTGGGGCTAAGACAGTTAACATATAGTACAATTAATTGTTGGTCGATCGATGTAATCAAATCTAATTGCTCCTCAGGTGAGCTAATGCATTTTCTACTTCATCTGCTTTAATATGACGATGATTATATGTTGAATGCAGTGTAAGGTGTGCATGCAAGCATTTATGTGCACCACATCGGAAGTGAAGTGCAGGGAACATGCTGAGGCAAAGCATCCCAAGTCTGATGTCTACGCTTGTTTCCCTCATCTCAAGAAATGAAAGAACATTTGATAAGAAGTCGCAGGGACGGATTATGAATGTCGTGGCCCTCTATATTAAAGCGTGGAATGAATTTACCAAGAGTTCATCTAGAATGATAGCTATTTAATACTTGCTTGTGGAGTTGTTTTTGTGTGTGTGTGTGTGTGTGTGTGTGTGTGTGTGAGGGAGAGAGAGAGAGATATATCTCCTTGTTGAACTGAAACTCGGTCTTGAATGATCATGGATGTTGGTGGTATAACTCTTGAAAAGAGCTGTGTTTCATGGAATCTTGGTGTTCATCGTGTTCTGCTTTCTGTTTTGATAGTCAAATTCCTGCCTATACCGAAAATTCCCATTTTATACAAGCTTCAGAAAGTTGATTTGTCGTTAAATTGCTTTCGCTAGTTAATTTGTCACGCTGGACACTGGAAATGCTGGATTAGCATTCCAGGTTTTATCAAGTTTTTATTTGGTAAACAGGAGCAGCCACTGTAGGAGTGATCTTTATATGAATTCAATATAGGGAGCTTTAATAGTGGCTGGCCGATGGGGGTAGTGGCGGCTACACCACATGTGATGGTGGTGGGGCTGCTAGAGTGACGGTGTAGGCAGTGATGTCGATGGTCTTTGTTCATGAAATGAATCGAAACAAGAAAATTGATAAATATCAAATATTCTAAGCGGTCGAAATGTCGGGGTTATTTTCTCCATCGAATATAGAATAAAGGATCGGAGGTGAGAAGCATCGCTGAAAATAGTGGCATAATGTTGGCAATGGCATTGCTTGGCGAATGAGGGTATGCATTGGTTTAATTTGGTTTATAGAATTAAGCAGAAATATTGAAAGAAAACTTGTTTAAATGACCATGAAAACATACAATCAGTTTTAAACATACAACAGTTGACAATGGCAAACCACAGTGATGATTTTCAGATAAATAACACTCCCAATTCCAAATAGCAATGGACCTCTAGTCTATGTAATCGGACTAATCGAGCAATTACGTCCGCATCCTGCTGCTTTCGGCTGCCCTCACTTGAGAGAAATATGGATGGCCCTGCAGGATTTACCACCGTCAGCTACTTTTTATCATCCACAAAATGATGGTAAAAGCTATCGAGATGTCAATAAAATGAAAGGAAAATGAGGAATGAACTGTGTTGCCCTCATTCAGCCTGACTACAAACAACTAAATGCTAAATTGTGAAAGCAGGGTAGATTTACCATTGCCTCTTTTGCAGTTAGTCTGTCTTGATGATCATACCGAAGAAGTTTATCCAGAAAATCGATGGCCTGCATATCAATTACCTTTGAGTTGACATTTGTATAATACAAAAGGAATAAAAAACCGTTTTGGCATGTTTAAATGACATATAATGTGAATAACTAAAGAGCTATTAGTGTAAATAATTCCAAGCAAAATAGAGCAAGTGACCTCTGGAGAAACTAGATGTTGATTATCTGCATTAATAAACTTAGACCAGGGCTTCCTGCTGTGCCTGCAGTAGTGTAGCAACGCATCAATACATGTATAGAGATACTAATTTTACATTATTTATTACTTGGCAGGGTTACATTTGCACTTGTAACCCGCACCACCTTTTTTTTTTCGTTTTATAAGTTACACTGCAACACTTTCAAGCGGAAGATGGAACCATTGCAGTCGCATGCTAAAGATATTTCCACAAAGAATTCACAGAATTGACCTATTATTTTATTATCATCCCTTAGAAGAGAATTTTGCTCAATGTACCTCCCAACCAGAGCATCAAGTTGAGGATCAAGCTCTAAATGATACTTGCTCAGATATGCATTCAGCTCATCAGTCCCAAGTACCTAGAAATACATATGAAGTACTACAATTCATTAGAAAGGACGTTACACCAAACGATACTGGTTAGACCATATATAATGTACACATTAAGTCATTAGGCCATATGTGTATGAGTGTGAGTCCATGCATGTTCGTAAGCGCTAATGTGAAACTACATTAGATTATATAACACTGTAGTGCAAGTAGTTGTGTATAAACATAAACCAACATAAACCACTAATTTGATTTTTTTCAGGAATTCCAACAGTAGCTATAACGTGCATACAGAACAAGTTATGCCATCTAAACAAGTACATTACCTTGGCAATTTTGACCAGCTGGTCATGGTTGTCATGACCATAAAAGAAAGGTTCCTTGCGAAATATCTACACAAAAACAAGTAATGACGAGCAAAAAGACCTGATTATATGATTTTCTAAACACAAGCACATTCTGGAGTTCAAGTAACAAATCTGATCAGAATACAGTAACTGTAATTCTCACCATTCCCGCAAACATACAGCCAAGGCTCCACATGTCCAAAGAATAGTCATAATCTTGCAGGTCAACTAGAAGTTCAGGGCCCTTAAAATATCTAGAAAAAACAAGGAAAGACATTTCAATCATCTCACAAAGATGAATATATAAACTGAAGGATGTGGGAAAAAAAAAAAAAAAAAAAAAAAAACCCCTCAAAAGGAACCCTCACAGAGTCACAATGCTAAAATTATTGAAGAATGTGCAAGAAACAACCTACTTAAGAAAAATTTCATCCTAGCCACCTAACCTGATCATTACTAATTTAGATGACATATTTGTTCTACTCAAACAATTCATCTTTCAACATTCATTCATTAACATGCATGTTTTCTAAATGACCCACTACTAAGAATCGGCATTAGTCCTATATTACCAATTTACCATAAATTATTACCTGGATGCTACGCGGACATTGTATTCCTTGCCAGGGTGGTAAAATTCAGCAAGACCCCAGTCTATCAAGCGAAGTTTGCGCAATTCATGGTCTATCATAACGTTGTGAGGCTTGACATCCCTATGCATTATTCCTTGCGAATGGCAGTAATCTAACGCCTGAAATGAAAAATAATTAACTTATAAAAGGCAAAATTACACACTACTTGGACCTTAATTTCGCCAGTACTTATATAGGTCCAGAAAAAATGTTAACCCAGCATTCTTATTATACGTAATAACACATCGAAAAATTGATGGCAATGCCTTGGATTGAGTAATTAAGCTTGAGCTGACATTAAATTGCAAATTGTTGAAGCATGGTGTGAATTCTTTCCCACGAGTTAACATACCACCATTAAAAAAATGCATACATAACAACGGACCAAGAGCATATCAGAGTCAAATGACATACTAGTCATTGTGCAAACCATCACATGGACTGAAATTTAAAATCCCTGAGTAACTTGGAACAGAGCACACCAGAGAGCACTTTAAGGTCCATTATTAAAATGATTTGAAAGGAAGACTCAAGACTTAATAATAAAACTCAAAATGCCTACATCCGATGAATCATTTAAATCCTTGTGTGTTTTACTTTCTTCTTTCCATAAAAAATATACAAATACTATGTAATGATCCAATGACTCCAATCCAACAACTTAACTAACATAATATTAACTAATTCCCTGATTTTGAAATACGTCATCCCAAACGGCCCCAAAGAGATTAAAATCTCTCCTTCCTGAGAGAAAGCAATGACCATCCACGAAGGTACCAAAAAAAAAAAAACACACGTTTAAAAGAATTTCTGGCAGAGTTAGAACAATCTCTTGCGGAAAGGGCATGGTCTCTCATTTCTAAATTAAACATCTTTCTCTCAAAATCTAGGCTCAATTCCCCTTCTCTCATATAACAAACCATGCCATGTTAAAAGTACAATAATTACCTTAAGAAGCTCATATATGTAGTAGCGTATGTCATAATCAGTCAGTGTGGGGTACAAAATTTTGAAATCTGTACTGTTCACAAACTCAAAAATCAGGCTTGGGGTTTTCGAGTGCTGATCTCGAACAATATCAAGAAGCTTGACAACATTTGGGCCCCCGCAAAGGTTCTGGAGAATTTTGATCTCTCTTTTAATCTGCACAAACACCACTACGAAGATGAAATGGTGTGCTAAATGTTACAACAAATGATCCACATAGTTGATATAGTACACAACCGCGCCATTATGCACTTACAACAAATGCATATTAAAAAGTGCAGAATGGGGTTATTGGCAACTGAATCGAACAAAACACCAAAACCGAAAACCCGAATATCCTAAAAGGCAATTACTTTACCTTCTTTTTCTTAACAGGCTTGAGGATCTTGATTATACAGCGCTCGTTGGTATTGACATTTATACCTTCGAACACCTCGCTGTATTTCCCCCTTCCCACTTTTCGAACAACTTCATAATCATCTTGATCACTGGAAACAAAAGATAAAAAAAACCCACAAAAAGTTGTATTAAAACAAAAAAAGGAGGGAGGGGGGGGGGTTAGGGTAGTGCACCCATCATTGCCACAGATAGCACAGTAAATACACAATCAATTCCCTAATTAATTATATATTAATCTAAATGAGCTAACTATTGCTTTGTATCTTAACTCCACTACAAGCTTCAGAAATCCAAATAAAAAATCAACAGTTTTCTGATAAATCCGCATACGAAAGCTCCCGAATTGGATTGAAAATCTAGAAAATCAATAAAATTAGGGAGGTAAAAACGGTTACCCCCATTGGACGGTGAGGGACTCGTAGTCCCAGTACTCCTTAGGGCGGAGGACATTGACGTCGGCGTAGACGCGTGCTTTGGACATGGCTTCTGCTGCTGTCGCCGCTGCGGTGGGATTGCTCGAGGCCGAGATCTGGCGACGAGTGGATTGGGTGGCTGTGGGAGTCTGCGTCTCGAGGGGAGGGTTTGGAAGAGGGCAGGGGGTGCGCACGATAGGAGGGTGCGCGACCGGCGCACGCAAGGCAGCGAGGGTGCACACTAGCAGGAAGCGAAGGGGTATTGCTGGATTTGTGCGCATGTATCATGTGCTTGGATGGGGGCTGTGGAACGACGACAACAATAACGTCAAACGACGCCCAACGAAAAACCTGCGTATTGGGGGTTGGGTTGGTTGGTTCGTAATTTATGCAACTTTTCCGGTTAAATAGTCATTAGGGGGGGAGTTGGGCTTGGCTGTAGCCTGTAGTGCGGTGGAGTGGACAATATGTTGACGTGGAAAGTGCAGAGTGGCCATTGTTTAGCCGGAAGAAGATCCTCTCCGGATCCATTGTGGGCATCTAGATTCATATCCTACCCGTTTATCGTAGATCGTACGATGAGTTTTTATCAGATACTATTTGTATTTAATTTTAAATAAAAAAGTCAATTGATTTCTGACTGCATGATGCACGATGAATGACTAAGATACGAGAATCTATAGGATCTCCACAATTTGGATCTGGATGGGATCCAGATCCTGTTTAGCCAACATGATCCTCTCTTTGTGAGGCTCCTAGAGATCTTTAAATTGTAAGGTCAATTTTTGTTGGTATTGTTTGGTGTTCAATTTTAAGTAAAAATTTTAAAATGATTTCTGACCGCACGATATACGATGAATGGTTACAATTCACAGATCTCCGAGATCCACACAAAGAGGATCCGAATTCATTGTTTAGTGGTTTTGTTACTTTTTGCGGTAGTATTTTTGCTTACCACCATAAGTGTGTATGTTCACCATACACCTTATAATATGCCTCGTGTCCTTTCATTTAAGCGTAAATGTAGTTGTATTACTATTTGTATCATCTCAGGACTAAAGATAGGCCCGCCAATGCATGTGGGTCTCATTTTTATTATAGAGATGATACACATAATGGTACAATTAAATGGTAAGAGTAGCATTTTTGTTCTTTTAATCATAGTTAATTATTTTTCAATATTTTTTGAAATTAGGTAAAAAGACGTGTGATAGATGATGAGGTGCATGATGAGCATACACCATAGTTTATGGTGATGAGCGAAAATGCACTCTTTTAACTACATTAGATTATGTCTTCCAAAAAAAAAAAAAAACTACATTAGATTATAGTCCAAGTAGTTTAACTGGATTTTCACTTTCGTTCCTATAATTTTGTTTTCTTCTATTGTAGTCCAATCCGTCAAATGGGATGGGCCAAAACTCTTTTCTTGTTGAGTTTTCAAATGAAAAGATGGGCATAATGAGCCAAAACTCTTCTGTAAGTTACCAAAACCAAAGTGATGGTTGATTATGTGTTAGGTTGTCTAATATTATATGTAAGGGGATTGTTACTAACTCCTTAAATTTCATCTACATTTTGATGAGGCACATGCTTATTTTTGGTTCGTTTGAAAATTTCTTTTAAATGACTAAAAACACCTTTAGAAAAAAAAATATTTTTGAGTTCCAAAAACACTTGACGTACTTTCTGCATGAAACACCAATTATGTGCTTATTACAGGATTCCATAATTAACTTGAATTTTACTTTGAATTAATTTACAATCATTTTATTTTAAAGCAATTTTATTAATTAAAAACACTTCCTAAACGAACCATTTATTTTTTTACTTAGTTCTCTCGTGATTGTAATCAAACAAAGCATCTTTTGTTAATGATATTCATGGTTGGGTGAGAGTAGACTTTTTTGGCTATCCATGTTATAATCTCCAACAACAACACAAAATGAGAAACTGTGACAAATAAAAACGAAAAACTAATGAATTAGACTGAAGTAAAAACATAACAAAATTAAAAGGACAAAATTTGAAGAAAAAACTACAAGAATGAAAGTGAAAATTGAGATAATTTTTCTCAATAATTCTCTCATGTGAAAAATCCTAAATTTCACAACGGAATTTTTAAATTTCTAAAAAATTCCTTCTTTTATACAAGCCATAATAGGGATAAGAAAATTGGACAAGATTATGAACAAAGTGAATGCTCTTAACCAATATAACGAATCTCGTCTCATTTTCGATTGTTAAGAGCAAAAGAAATAAGAAAGAGATGGACTCCAGAAAGAACAGCAAAAACTTAGGCTGCAACATTACATTGGGCGCCACTTGCAAAAATGTGCTCTAGTCACATATGCGAGTGAAAATAAATGATAAAACTAATTTAATAAAAACTATTACATCTTTATATTACATCAGTGTTGTTAGATATCACAATCACATATGGTTCCATGCAAGTATTTCCTATTTAGAATACAAAAATGAAGAAGTTGAGCGAGCGGAAAAAGAACGCTTTCTGGCAATGCGTAAAGATTTGAATATGAATCCTTCATCTTCACACAGTCACAGCTTTAGGTTGGGTTTGCTCAAAATCGAAAACCTCAAACATGAGGCGTCTTACATCTGGCTTCCCGTATATTGTGTATGCGAGACCATGAATGGCTTGTTGAACAGCGGTTGTGGCTGGATTTCTTAATCTTCGGTTGTGCTCATATGCATCCTGAACTTGGTCGGAGAAGATGATAAACTGGTGGAGACGCTTCTCTCTCAAATATCTCCCGCAGAATTTGTTCATGAGAACACGGCGATGTCTCTCTGCTAACCACTTTCCAGGAGCATCTAAATGTTTCATCAGCAACCTTTCCGCCATCACAAGGTCCTAGACAAGATATAAACACACAACCACCCAAATTCAACATATATATTTAGTATGGGGAAAGAAATATATGGGGTCTCCTACACAATGTAGGACAAATAAATTTGCATTTACACAGTGTAACTTATTACCTGGATCTTTTGGCCAACATATTCTAAACGCTCGTAACAAAATCGAGGATGCTCAAATTTGTGCTTCGATGGATGCAAGAAAGAAAGCTGTATGCAAATAAGAAAGCAAACAATACATCAAGATGCGGGGCCTGAACAGACTATAAACATTAACAAATACGAGTAAGTACATCGAATAGAGTGACATAACGGACACCTATCCAGATTTGGTGGATCTAAAATCTTGGAATAGGATAATCCGCCCTAGTAAACTTTGAGTGTGACAGAGAAAATACTAGTTAGACATCCGGTGACACATATAGAAATGGTGACAGATCATTTTGGCATGTTGCCTTTGTCTTCTCTTATTTTATTTTTAACTTTTTTTCAGATTACTCACAATGTTATATTACGATTAGTTTAAATAAAATTGCATACTACATGCAAATGCACATATAGAGATGGAGGACAGTGAGGGAAACACCTGTAGCCCAAGTCCAAGTTCGATGTTCCTAGCTGCAGTAATGTCTGGAATTCTATCAGTCATTGCTAAGGGATATCCCAATGTCCGCATGACTTTAGGTCGGCTCTCATAATCCCATATATTTCCTCTGAACCGATGCATACCTGGTGGAACACAAGCCCTGAAGAGCCTTGGATGTGCAAAAAGCGCATCTTCTGGGGGCTGTACAGGGAAAACACATTATTTGCTGGAACTTACTTGAGAAGATACAAAATCAAAACTATTTCCGTAAAATATGGCAACCAAATTGTATGTGAAAACTTATATAGTCATTCTAATATATAACATGAATAATTTATCCAAAAAGATGCAATATAAATCCCAATATTAGAAGATTAACAGGGATTTAACATATGTTCAAAACAAGCCTCAAGAATCAGGTTAAACCTAGTGCCCTTTGACGACCCTTAAATTATTTAGTCTTTATATTCAGTACCCATCACGGTTTTGCAAACTGTGTACATATAAACTGATATTCTTTTAATAAAACTCGTTGATCTTCTAAAGATCCCAGAGCAACTTTTGGAGCGTTTATTATTTTGTTAGGATGCATAAACAACAGAAACAATGCACAGAAAAAACTTGCCCTGTAAGCCGCAACATCCTGCCAGCTGAGTTTGTTGCCATCAAATTCTACAGAAACATAATCTACGTCTTCAAGTTGTCTCCGTAATTTTGGCTGGCAGGTCTCATCTTCTGGGTCCATGCCAAATACTTCGAAAAGAACACGATATACTTCTGGCATACCAAAACACAAATATATTGCCCCAAACAAAGCCCAGAATACAGACCTGCCCAAAATACACAATAAATTTGAAGCTCAAATGCATTTTCTCATCAACTATGAGTTTTCAACGCACAGAAGAATCTATACAATTACATGATAAAAAGTAAATAGAAATTATTTATGTAGTGCCAAAGAAACTATGGTCTGGTTCTGCAAGGTGAGATCTACAAGAGCAGCAAGAGATAACTTGCAATCACTATGAGATACATATAAACGTATAGTGTGTCCGTGTGTGTATATATATATTTTTTTATATAAATAAGGAATGTAATTCGTCACTAAAATCAGCTAAAAACTTGTACTTAATATGTAGATACACCCTAAGTTGAGGCTAGGAAAGGGCCACACACTTATCATGTCTTCAACTTCCATTCTTAATCCCAAAAAATGATTTTCAGCATTAGCTATAGAACTTAGGTAATAGAGAAAGGCCAAAAGCACAGAACTTTGCTTCCATACAAGCCAACCTCAAACCCTACATCTCCATTCTATCCCTTCATGATATAAAATTATAAATGCGATATGATCCATCATCAACACTGAGGTTAGTCAATATAACCTAATCCCCACATATGCATGAGGGTACCAAGAAATGAAGAATTCTTATCATAGGCATGCATCAGTAGCCTTTAACAAAGGTCCATTCATCAGTATTGAAGTCTTCACTGAGTTTGCTCGTACGGTTCTTTTGAAATTTTCTCTGAGTTGGATCAGGCTTAGTTCTAGTTTAGCTACTTGTATCGTTTTGCCAATGTGGTATTGCTTCTTTAATTTAGTATAAATCCCAGTTTAAACCATCTCATAGATCGTCTCAATAGTTAAAAGAATTCATGGCAATATCTAGTGATACAAACTCCCATTTCATGAGAAGATTACTGCAATCATCTCCTTCCATTGTTTGAAATCCACCTAAATTTCTGAACTTCAAATACGAGTTATATTCAACTAACCACCATTGATTTCAAGTATCCAAGAAAAAAGGATCATTGAACTTACTTCACAGGTGGCTCTCGGTCCTTCCTCTGCAACTTATCCATGTCATCAAAAGGAAACACCAGATTCTGCAAGCTAGCAGCTCTAATCCACCTGGGCAAGTTCCTCTTCCCAATCAACCCAAACACCCTCTCCCTCATTGGACCCGGCGACTCCCTCGGATACCTCTGCAGGAAAAACTCAGCCAAACCCAATTCCAGCACATACTGCCCCAAAAACCACAGCCTAGAATGCGCGGACCGGACGTGCCGGGCATTGGTCCTCTCACAGGAGGGATGCTGAAACGCCATGTACAGCAAAGTGTCGAATTGCTTTGCTGGGTTATCGTCCTCGAACCTATCCGAAGGCTCCAGCGGGTACCCAAGAGCTTGCTTGGCCTCCAGCAAGTACTCCTCTATCCACGCCTTGTCGGCATTGTTGAGCCGCGAAGAGGGCAAGCAGGAACTGAGTAAAGGGAACGACTTTAGCGATAATTGTGGGCTGTTCAGAAACCTCTGCGCTAATCTCTTGTCGTCCAACGGCGGCCGGAGTATGAACCGCTTCGGCGGCACCTTCTTCTTCGGAGAAGTCGCCCTTTTGCGCTCCGAGAGCTCTTTGAGGAGCCGCTGGGGGCTGTTTTGGGGGAGTTCCTGTTGTGGGTCGACGGCGACGGCGATGACGTGGAGATTTTTCGATCTTCGGTTTGGGAATTTGGGGGTTTTGAGGCGGATTTGGGTTGGGAACTGCGAGAAGGATGAGGAGAAGGAGTAGTTATGGTAAGCGGATAGGTTGGAGACTTGTGTGAAGGAAGAAGAGAGCTCCATGAGTGAGGTGGGTTTTTTCTTAGGAGGATGATAAGGGGGTGATGAGGGTTAAGAGATTAGGTCCGCCATGGATGGAGGGTTTTTGAAGGTGTTTGTGCAGGGTTTTGGGAAAATGGAAGATGGATAAGGTGGAGTAAGCGTGGCGCGAGTGTTGGCTCTATTTGTTCTGCTCGTTAAGATATTTTTTTGTTGATGGTGGAGACATTTTTTTGGCTAGGGAAATGGTGTCGTATAGCTATTTCCGGTGTCGTATATACTAGTTCATAATGTTGTATTGTATACTCCCTAACTTACTGTTTCTAGGTGGGGTGGATGTGGTATGACCTAGTAATTTCTTACAAGATACAAAAATAACAGGCTTTGAGGTTAACATCGTAACTAATTAGGTTGTTATCAAGTTACTTGTTAAGTATTCATTAATAACGAGTCATTAACAGGTTTACATGTAGGCAGTGCGCGTATGCATTGAGGGGCAGAGGTGTCAGCTGACCCTCCGAACTTCGATAAACGTCCATAGATACCTTGGTGCTGACCCTCCGAACTTCGGTGAATGTTCATGGATACATTGGGTGCTGCCTTTTTGAAAATTAGAGTTGGCTTCATACAAGCCCTCCAATTGTTTGATAAAATGTCTGAAAAAACTGAATGAAATGGTGATCTCAGTGAATAACAAAGGATCATCATTCTTGGACAAACATATTAATGGGATGCAATGATATCAAACATTGTTAGTGTGTTCAAGATAAGTGTGTTTCTTTGTTAAGCATTCATATGAAAGCAGCCTTGGAACATGTTAATTACCCTCGCAAATGAAGCATTAAAAGGTGTGCAGTATGCCTTTTCAAATTACTTCAGACCTACCAAGACTCGATGAAATGACGATATGCATGCTATTTCTGGTAAAAAAAATTTGCGCTTTGTGTGCGCTATTCTTACTGACCCCCATAATATTATTTCTTAGATCCACCACTCCATGCAGGTAAACCGTGAGTAACCCATTAAGAAAAAACTATTTTGATAATTTTAAAGAAAAAATACTAAAAAAACTTATTGTAAAATACAATAGTCATAGTGTATATACATGAAATATGTATTATTGTATAGATATTCAAAATAAGTTAAAAAAAGTTTTATTTATTTATTTGCATTATGAGAGATTCTTATCATCATTACTGGGATAAATTTTATTTGATATGTTGTCTAAAGTTCAAATCATCATTACTTGGATTGTTAATATCACGTTCCAATATTTATAGTTAACTGAAATATGAGTTGATGCTATATAGTTTCTAGAGACAATATAAACTCTGAGCAATATTTTCACTAATGTAAAACTTTGAATATAATATCAATGATCCGAACCATTCATCTTCCTGCATCCAGGAAAAGATCATGTTTTCAAAAAAGAAAATATGAAGAAAAAAAACGAGTGTTTATGTATATAGTCTTTTAATATGTTCACACTTCTATATTAATTAATATTTATGTGATACTTGAAAGACAAATGTGTTTTTATGTTTTGAAGTAATATTAATGGGTCGAGTTTTGGTCGGGTCATATTACCTGTTTATTTTAACAAGTGTTACACGACACTACTTGTTAATATATCGGATATGACACAAAATGACACAACATGGAAAACACGACACAAATGTCAGGTTTAGTTTGGACTGGTTTCTTTCTTAAGTTGTGTGATAAGTGATGTGATTTGAATCGGTTTAAATTAAAATGAGTAGAGAAATCAAACAAAACCAAACTAAGTAATTGGTAGTTTAGGTCTAAAGATCAACACATTTTAATTTATTGGTGGTTTAATTTTGTGTTAGTTATGTGCAATGAAACACAATTATTCTAAAGTTGAACAGTGAAACAAACCCAAACACATCAAGAACAAGGCCAAAGCATTTTGAAGGAAAAATGAGTCATAGGAGATATTTTGTTGTTCTTGTAGTAATTCGCATTTATACTCATGTAGCGCTTTCAACGGTTTTCAAAATAATTGATGGTGATGGATTGATTTTGAAAAAAAAAAAAAAAGGCGTGACATGAGAACTTGAGGTGTGGAAACTAAAGCCTATATGTGGATGCAAATTTTTTCCTCATTGATTTTGGACAAAATTGCACCTACAAAACAAATAACACCTTTGGTCAAGGCCAAGAGCCTCACGCGCCCACGATGAATGGGGGGGGGCTTTGGCTGAAGAACCTCTGATGCCAAAGTTATAATTTTGAGAGAAAAGTGTTTGGGGAATTTTTGAGTGTTTAGCAAGAGTCAAGACCTAGGTTTTTAGAGGAAATGAGGTTGAATATATAGTGCATGGCCGGTCCCTTTAGGAGAGAAGCTGACCGGCCTTTTGTGTATTTTTGGGTGTAATTGGTGGTTTAATTGGCCATTAATAGATTAATTAGATAATAAATCCATTAATTAGCCTATTAACATAATTTAAAAGAAATGTTTTGGGGGTTAACCTTGTGGAAATGATTTGATGAGGATGAATGAAATAGGTTTAAAAATAAATATATATTTGGGCACTTTTGACTTGATTGTGGGATGTTTGTCCACTTAAGTGTAATTTTGTCCTTTTCGCCCAAAAATCCACATGTCGCCTCTTGATTATTTTTGGCTCCATAAATGCCCCCACATCTGTTGGGCTACTCATAGGAAAATGCAGCAGGTGTAGAGATCTTCTTGCTTTAGGAAACATATGATTGTTTCCTATTTTGATGTTGATTCTCTCTTTAATAGGAAATTAGATCATTCTAGGAAAGGGAAATAAATTTCTCTCAAAGCCTATTTAAGTCCACCTTAAATGGGTTATTAAATCAACTTTGGAGAGCGATTTATTCTACCATACAAGAGAGAGAGCTTAGAGGATATTTGTTCCCCCATCCTCTAGCAATCTTCTACATATTGCTCTTGCAAAGGATCGTCTTTCGTTGCTTTCTTTGGCTTCTCCGTGCCGCACCAAGGTAAGAAAAAATTAATTTTCCTTGTCTTCTTCTTAGATAGTGCTGTCGCGGGGCAGCCGTCGGGGTGGTGTGGCATGTCAGCTGGCAGGGGCTAGGAGTCGGCTTGGCATGGGCTGAGGAGATGTTGTGGTAGGGATCACTGCTTGGGCTACTCGACTTGGCTAGAGCCAATGGCAGTTTGTGCAGCTGGGGCCGCGGATTGAGGTGCTAGGGCGCAGTGCTAGACGAGCCACATGGCTTATGTCATTTGGGTTCTTGGACTTGATGGGGGCTAGGCCGGTGATTGAAGGAGATGTGGAGGTCGTGGGCCTCATGGACTTCTAGAATGCTGGGCATGCAGGCCTTTTGCCTGCTGGTCTGAGAGAAAAAATGAGAAAAAACCGTATGGGTTGAGTTCCCTTACTGAGTACCATGAATAGCGTTGGCTGCTTAGTTTTCTTCGCCAGAAGAAATGTGGGTTACTTCCGAGAGAGAAGGTCAAGATGATCAAGGCGGATACTTTGGCTCGTTTGATCATTGTCGTGGAGCCTACTATGAATGAAGGTGGAAAGAAGAGATTTTCCCTGTCTGCTCAAGAGATGCTGGTTAAGAAAAAATTGAAAACTTTCTCCGCTGTTAGTGAAGGTCTGCCTACTATCAAGAGGCTTGTGATTGACATGACTTTTTCCAATGGGAAGAAAGATGAGGCTGCTATATCTAAGCCTGTGGCGCCAGCCATGTCGAGAATGGCTAATTTGATTGCTGATAGTATTGCTCAGTGTAGAGGTCTTGTCATGCCCCCAGTGTCAAAGTCTGTGCCAAAATGTCCATTGGGAGCAAAGTCCGGTTCTCCTTCGGAAATGCTTGCTATTATGAAGAGCGATAAGGTGGACTTTGTTGCTAATGTGGCGCTAAGGCCTATTCCTTCTGCTGCTGAGACTGATTCGTCTGCTGGGAAGGAGGGGACTACTCGCGTGGGCAGCTGTGAGAAATCCACTAAGCCTGCTTCTAGGGAGGCTGCTGATATCTGTGTGCTCTTGAAACCAGATATTCTTAAAGACATGGACGCCTGTGCTAAGTTTGTTGATGGCGTTTAGAAAGGTTTGTTTGCCCAAGTTCCTTTGCGAAGCATACGACCAACATAGAATGACTGCTCTGCTTGCTATGATGTAGATATAGTAAGGTTGCCACGAAGGTGGTGAAGACTATGGCATCTGAAGCTTATTCCTTTGCCGATGAGATCAAGACGTTGGATTCTGAGCTCGTTGCTTTGAAGGGGTCTAATATTTTTGCCCCCACTTCTTTGCAGCTTGAGACCACTCGCCAAGATATTGTTGACTTGAAGACTAAGCTTGACGAGATCTAAGTTAAGTATGAAAGTGCATAGAAGGAGATTGGATGTTACATACCTCAAATTCAAGATCTTGAGTTTGCAGTTTCTGAGCTTCATTTCGTTGTTTATGCAAATGATTAAGAGTTGATTGCTTATTATAATTAAGTGATCCACTTCAAGAGAATCGTTGATAGGCTTGAAGCCCAAGTGTTGGAACTTCAAGGTGTACTGAAGATCAATGAAAGTCTAAAGAAGGAAGTGGATGAGCTGCAGCGCGTCCGTGTTGGTCTGCTTGAGGAGAATGAGTAGCTGAAATGTGAGAAGGATGGGCTCAAGGTTTTGAGACATTCTCTATTTCTCTAGAAGACTTACTTGATTTTACTTTTGAGGCTTTCATTGGTGAAGTAGTTGAAAAAGTTGGTGCCCAAGCTAGGGCAGCCAAGGGTGAAGCGCTGGATGATGCTGTTACTAAGAGCGTCGCGACTGCTGAAGGTGTGGTGACTAAGTAGTCGTGGGATGTCTAAGCTGCTGAAGTGTAGTTTTCTAGGTAGCCTTTAGGATTTTCTTTATTTTTCCTTGTAGCTATTGTTTTGCTTGAACTTCTTCGGTCTTTGCTAGTTGTTTATAAACATCATTCATTCATTTTTCTTCATCTTCACTTCTTTTGTTCATGCCCTAACCTTTAGACTTTATAGACCAGTGGGAGGCGTGCTACTTTTCTATAGGCAGACATGCCCGCGTAGTCTATGTAGCTGTAGGTGTTGGTGTAGAACTTTGTAAAGTTGTTAGCCATAGGGTTGGCAGCCAGATGCCCTACTTACAGAAGCAGACAAGTCTGCGTTACCACTAAGCTGTTAACCTTGGCTTTCTCTAATTCCATAGATTGTGTAGCAAGTATCACAACACTTTAGGACTTGGTGTAGGTTGTTCCACGCTTGGTAGAGGTGAAGCTTATTGACTATGTAGCATGTCGACAATGGATAAAGCTTCGTATATACACGCTAGCTTGTTTAACCTTTCACAAGAATGTGAGGTTGTATAAGTCTAGCGTGGTTTTATTGCTCGAAGGGCAAGCCGTAGGCAGTTTTCCAGAAATCGTAGGCTACCTTAGTGCACTCGGTAGCAACTTTAGGATTCTAGGGCAGCCGTCTGTAGGGCGTACTGCGTAATGTGCCCCTTCTATCTCTAGGGCTTGATTTCCCACATTATTCCAAAAGACCCAAAATCCTTCAGTTAGCTAAGCCTTGAAAAAGACCATTGTGGCTACTTCTAGGAATCCCGGCATAAGCCATCGTACATCTAGTTATACTAGGGCAGCCAGGCTTATCCATATCTGGATATTTGGAGTGTAGAGTTTATCCACCCATCTTGGAGAGGTGGCCCATGTGGGTGTCGGGGAATTGATTTACCCTCTCGCACTGGAGAGTAATTAGTTTACCCTTTCACACTGGAGAGCATGGTTGGTCATTCGGGGGCGCAATTCCTACAATGAGTCCATAAGAAGGGCACGATCTTCTTTTGAAGTTCATAAGTGATCAGTTGTTGTAAGCATGCAGCTGAGCCAAGTTGTGATTACTTTTGAATTCCTTATTGAAAAACGAGTGAAACGAACGAGAACTTAGCTGTAAGGTAGAAACTGCATAACAACTAGATAGTCCTTGACTTGTGAGGTGGTGCCCGTTGAGCTGCTTGAGTCTTTAGGCTTTGATGTAGCGGAATGTCACACATGGTACTTCCTTAGATTGTAGGCGCTCAATTGCTTTTCGATCTTTTTATCGTTTCATGGTGGCGAGGGTGTAATTACTCTTACCGCCTACTCTGCTGATCTTGTACGGACCTTCCCAAATGGGATCCATCTTTTTGGAGCCTTCTTTGTGGGCAGTGATGAAGGCTTTTCTTAGGACTAGATCTTCGGGCTGGAATTTCTAGATCTTGGCCCTTTTGTTATAGCTGGAAATGAGCTGTTGCTGGTAAGCTGCGATGCAGGTGATGGTCTACTCGAGCTTCTCCTCTGCTAGATCTAAGTTTATGGCCATCTCTGTACTGTTCTGCTCAATGCTTGGTAGTAGAGCGGTGATACTTGGCTTGATAACATTGGGATGAATGATTGCTTCTGAGCCAAATACCAAAAAGAAAGGAGTCTCACCGGTTGCTCGTCTTTTGGTGGTATGATATGCCCATAGACATCTGGGGAGTTCGTTTGGCCATTTTCCCTTCTTGTTGCTGAGGGATTTCTTGAGGCAGTCGAAGATCATCTTGTTGGATGCTTCGGCCTGCCCACTGCCTTGAGGATATCTTGGCATGGACATATGCTGCTTTATGCCATACTTTTGGAAGAACTTTGCCACATCTTGGCCCACGAATTACGTGCTGTTGTCGGTGATGATGGACCGGGGTATGACAAATCGACAAATGATATTCCTCCATATAAAGTGCTCTATATCTGTCTGAGTCGTGGTCGTCTTGGGCTTTACTTCTACCCATTTGGTGAAACAATCGGTTGCCACGATCATCATGCTTCTGCCCCTAGTAGCAGGCGACATAAGTCATACCAGGTCAATTGCCCATTGTATGAACGGCTAAAGATTCGTCTGCAAGTGTAGCTCGCTAGCAGGCAGTGATGGTACCGGGTTGTAGAGTTGGCAATGGTCACACTTTTGTACTAACTCCTTAGTATATCGGTGCATGGTAGACCAGCAATAGCCTGCGTTAAGAGCCTTCTGTGCTAAAGATTGACCTTCAGAGTGATTTCCGCAAATGCCTTCATGGATTGAGCTTAGAACCTTCAAGTCATCGAGAGGCGCTAGGCAGCGGAGATGTGGTCTGTGACACCTCAGCTGCTGGCTTCGCCCCTATGCTTTGCTCATCTAGATACTCCACCGGAATAGAGCATTTGAGTTGGTGGTCGATGGCGGAACCTAGGCCGGCTAGTGCATCTATATGAGCGTTGTCTGCTTGTGGAACTTGAGTGAGGGTGTAAGTCTGAAATGCCTCAATCAGTTTAGTGATTAGCTGGGAAATCAGAATGAATTGCGAGCTTTTTCACCACCAAGTCTTTTGCCATTCGGAGGCTTGCTAGTAGGGTCTCGTATTCTGCTTCGTTGTTGGATGTTTTAAAGCTTAGAGTGATTGCCTACTCAGACATTGAACCGTCTGGGTGACAAGGACTACACTTGCTTTCGAACCTTTGTAGTTGGATGTACTGTGGACATGCAAATGCCAGAAGTCTCAATTGGGTGGAGTAGACGCGGCTAGGGCGTGCTCGGCTACTTCCAGGGTGTCATTGGGCCGTTTTGTTGGATCGTGAATACGGGGTAGGGAGTTATGAAGCTGGGGCCATGTTACACATAGCAGGAGATGCTCAACTGCCGGTATTGGGCCACTCTAGAATTGAATTATGGAGCAAGGGTTAGCTGAGGCCATGTGACACGTAACAGGAAGTGGTGCTCAACTGCAGGTACATATTGTTCTTATGTAGAATCTTTTAGGGCGACGAGGAGAAAACTTGCTTCCGAGTGTGTCATTCCAGTGTTCGTTTTCCCTTGTCGTGTTTTTTGGGTCAGGTTATTACGTTCGTAAGAAAACTTTGCATTCGTCAAGGTCTACGTCTTTATCATCGTGCGTCTGGATTAGGCGGAATAGTGTGGCATGAGGATGACTGCATGCATTTGAAGGTAAAACTTGAGCTTCCAGGTTGCAACAACTATCGCTAAAGTTAGCTTTTGAATTTCTGATAGCATCGAGAAGAACTTTTGAACTGTAGAATACAGGTAGTCAGGCCCTCAGCTCTTCTCGCATGATGGTAGAGCTTATTGCTACTTTAGATACCGTTAAACATACGAATAAGTCCCCCGCTGCTTCCAGTTTAGATAGTAGGGAGGTGATGTTGGGTACTTCTTCAAGTCCTTGGATGTGCATTGGCGAGCCTCGTCCCAAAGTGCATGTTTCTTTGCCAGAGTGAAAGAGTCTGCCAGAGTCAGATTTTCTTTCATGATCAATTTTTTGAATAGCGGGTGGTATGCTAGAAGTCCTTTTTGGAAGACTGCTCTAGCTATCGAGTTGTTGCATCCGACTATCCTTGCCTTCTCTACTTTGAACCTCTTCACATAGCCACGAAGTGATTTCTTTGGGTTCTTTTTGACGTTGAACAAATGGTCAGACTTCTTTTTGATCAAGTGATAGGATAAATATTCTTTGGTGAAAACCAAAGAAAGTTATTCGAAACTCCGGATAGATTGTGGTGGCAGGGTGTAGAACCAATCTTGCGCTTCGCCTTGTAGAGTGGTGGTGAATATCTTGCACATGAGATTGTCGTTGTTTCGATAGAGGATCATTACGCTTTGGTAGTGCTTTAAGTGTCTTTCCGAGTCTTTATCCCCTTTAAAAATGTGAAATGTGGCATGCTGAACTCGCGTGGAGGCTCTGTCTGCTCGATCTCGTCCATGAAGGGTGACCTGCTTATGTTGGTCATGTTCCATCGTAATGCCTCGTCGATGACCTTGTTGCTTTGGAAATTACGCAATCGTTTAGTCAATAGTCTCTTTACTTCTTCTTGAATTTGCCTTTGTTGGGGGTAGCGGAGCTCTCGATTGCCCCTAGCCGTGACTTGCTGGTTTAGGCTGCTCTTCCATGTGTTTGGCTCATTTATGCTGCGGATGCGGTGCGTGTGGTGTGTTCATAACAGGCGAGTGAGTTCTTTGCATATTGCCAGTTAAACTTGAGCCGGATTGAGTGATTGCTTATTTCTTCCGTTGTGCTGCTTACTCCGATGTGAGGTGGATGATGGTTCTTGCGGGCTTAGCCGCGAATGAACACTTTTCCTGGAAGGCTGCTCATGTTGACTATCGAGTGTAACCCCAATCGTGAATGTATGCTAGTCTGTGGGCCTAGTCGAGAATGCACGCTCCCTTGCGTACTAAGATGGGAGTATACGCTATCTTGAAGTCCAATCGGGAGTATACACTGCCCGAACGCTCGGTTTGTGGCTTGTTGAGTGGCTGCTTGCCAAGACACTGCATAGAGGTTCTTTGTCTGCCTTTATCCTACTTCGGGACACCTCGTCTGGGGCATGTTGGATCTCGGTACGCTGCAAGAGCTAGTTCACCAAAGTCGTCTGCTATGTGAGGGCGCTCGTCAACTCTATGACTTGTTGAGACAAGTGTTGTTCTCCATTTGGGTTGGAATAGCTTGAAAAGAATGCGTTTCCTTGAGCAGTAGAAGTGTGGTAGACTCTGGGCGTGAGATTTGAGTTGGGAAATGTCAAATCCATAGAAAAATATGATGAAAATGCTCCCGGTTTGATTGTTGGTCTGAAAATTTAAAGCCAGGACGGTTGAACTAATCTTGGATCGATTTGGACTGCTTGGAAGGCCAGGGAGCAGGTTAGGCCACAGAAGCAGGTTGGGCCACGAGAGTGGGCTGCTCGGCGAGAGCAGGCTGGTCCACAAGAGTGGGATGCTCGGAGAGAGCAAGCTGGGCCAAGAGAGTAGGCTGCTTGGCGAGAGCAGGCTGGTCCACAAGAGTGGGCTGCTCGATGGGAATAGATTGGGCAACGAGAGTGGGCTTCTTGGCGAGAGTAGGCTGGGCCGCGGGAATGGGCTGCTCGACGTGTGGCGCATGTAGGTGCGAGGCTAAGGCTCAGCTTGGCAACGCGTTGGGCTTGGGCCGTGACTTTGGTGTCGTGGGCCTTGGATGGCACGGCTCGTGTCGTGGTGGTGATACCATGGACCTTGTCGCGGGTGGCCACTGTAGTGGTTATCGTGGTGGAAACTCGTGGTGGTGGTGCCACTCCACTTATTGTCACATTTAGCCTCATGGATTGCCGCGGTCCTATCTCTTGAATATTGGAATTTTCACTTGTTGAATTTTCTAAATTTCTAGCCATTGTACTTCTCTTTTACGTTTTATTGAAGAATTTTTGCAAATAGAAAATTCTAATAATAAAAACGTACGAAAAATCTACAAATGGACAAGAAAATAGAAAAACCTTGGATGCGAGAGTCTTCTACGAGTGTGGGACTCAGCTCTCAATGGAAGCACCAATTTGTGGATGCAAATTTCTTCCTCTTTGATCTTGGATAAAATTGCACCTACAAAACAAATAACACCTTTGGTCAAGGCTAAGAGCCTCACGCGCCCATAAGGGGGCTTTAGCCGAAGAACCTCTGATGCCAAAGTTAGAATTTTAAGAGAAAAGGGTTTGGGGAGTTTTTGAGTGTTTAGCAAGTGTCAAGACCTAGGTTTTTAGAGGAAATGAGGTTGAATATATAGTTGTTTGGACCCAAATTTACACCATCGGCTCGTGCAATCAAGGCCGTTGAGTAAGCATAGCTCTCAATCGTTGGATGGAAAAGTGGAGATAATTTTTGTCATTATTAAAGGATAATATAATGATTTTTATCATAATAATTATCTTTTAATATGCATTATCCTAGCATCCTAGCTTTTCATCAACCAGATAAATATGATGTGAATTATATCCCAAGCGAGCAGTACAGTTTGAGTTGATTTGGGATATCTGACGGTACATGGAAGCTAAAAATGAATTTGAAATGCATTCAGATAAGGTCAGGATGCATGCCACAATAAAGGTGATGGCTTTGGGTGATGATGAGACAAGCCTATAAAAGCTAGGTTTGTAATGATGACATAGGAAACCTAGGTGGGCTATGGTGATGGAAGTGATCAAATGGTTTTAAAAGGCTTCTGATGAAGGTTTTTTCTTTTAAGAGATCAGAAGCCTAGGTGGCCTAGGGGGAATTTGAGTTGTAATTAAACTCTGCAACATTATCTGACCGTGCAAAACAAGTATGTCAGTCCTATAAATACAGATGCAATGGCAACGGAAAGAACCCCTCCAATTCAACACATAAATTGCCCTGCGCAAACTCTCTCAACAACCTTGAGATTTTTATTTTCTTTTTCCACCAACACATCTTCAGTTTGGATAAATAGCACTGTGAAGGCAACCGGTGATATCTTCAGTTTGGATAAACAACATTATTGCCATAGAACCAGCCGACCGCGGAACACTTTCAATTTGGATAAACAACACCATCGCCGTAGAACCAGCCGACCGCGGAACACTTTCAGTTTAGATATATAGCACTGTGACGAGACCGACTGGTTATCTATCCAAGTCTCGGTTAAGAAAGACTTTCGGGTCTTTATTGGCAGAGGTTATCTCAATAACCTTTTTGGCAAGGTGATGTGTTACAGTCTACTAGGGCTCGGCACATTGAATGCCGAGTTGTTTTATGATTGGATACTCACAAGTAAGCTTCAGGGTTCAACATTATGACGGCTGAACCACATTTACCATCAAGACATATATTTGTTTTGAGTATCTGTGCCCCTATACTTTGGTGTCGATTCGGCGTGCTTATACCATTACAAATATAATCACTTTGATAAAATCCGGCGCTGACGATTTGTGAACTTCGTAGAACTAGTAGCCTTGTCTTCAGGCTCTAGAAACCGAAGGCTGAGAGTGTTCCTTCCTCGGTCGCAATTGCAAGATCGAGAAGTCAGCAGTGCACCCAACGCAACATTAACATATTTTACTTCTCAGCCGAGCTCGGCTGATGAGTTGGCATGCCCTGTATCAACTGAATGACGTAATTAGCTCACTAGTTACTCGGTCTGCGCACCATGTAGGCTTGGTAGTTTTTGGGATCAACAATAGTGCATGGCCGGTCCCTTTGGAAGAGAAGGTGACCGACCTTTTATGTATTTTTTGGGTGTAATTGGTGGTTTAATTGGCCATTAATAGATTAATTAGGTAATAAATCCATTAATTAACCTATTAACATAATTTAAAAGAAATGTTTTGGGGGTTACCTTGTGGAGAGGATTTGATAAGGATGGATGAAATAGTTTTACCTATTTGGGCACTTTTGACTTGATTATGGGATGTTTGTCCACTTAAGGGTAATTTTGTCATTTTCACCCAAAAATCTATGTGTCGCCTCTTGATTATTTTTGGCTCCACACTATAAGTTTAGTAAATGAAAAACACACGAGCTTCCATAGTGTTGGTAGGCTTGAGTTTAAGAAAAGGTTTTTTAAGAGATTTAGATCATGGTGATTGGGTTTCATATTTGGGAAATGAGGAGGTTTAAGGGAATTCAGATCATCACTAGATCTTGCAGTCTGGAGCTAACAGATCGAGAAATTCGAATAGTTCAAAAAGAGGGAGAGAGATAAATCTAAACTCTTGATTTATGTAAGGTGAGCCAGTTGAATAGGCTAATGGGGCTGTATAGTATAAAATGAGTGATCCAGATCTTCGGGTTCATCGACTTTGGATAGGATCTCGATTCACTTTAGGGCTTTGAGTTTTACTCGGAGGAAACAAATCAAAGGCATGAAAATGGAAGGGTTAAGGCTAGCATACGACGTTGAGTTTTCAATAAGTTGGGAGAAAAAAGTGACTACTCATGGATTCCATACGTTTATACCTTTTATTTTTAATTTTATTGGACAATGAATTTGATACCTGGTTGATATTAATTGTCTTTTTAAAAAGAGTGTGGTATTGTTGTAAACTTTCCTAGTATAAGTGTGATTGTGTAAATCCTAGATTAGATTTGATTCTAGTTATTCTTTCCTATATGAACTTGTATTCCTTGGGGATGAAGGATTTCTTCTCCCTCTTATTACTATAAATAAAGGCACTACGTAGGAGGGAATAACACACACATTCCCCTACGATTCTACAAACACATCTCTCATCTCTCTCTTCCCTTGTCGCCGGCCCTTTCCCCTTAGTCAGATAAAATGGGCTACAACACGTTATCAGCACGCTCCTATCGATGCGCTTAGGAATTTGATGAAGTGATTTTCTGTATCAAACTAGTTCATCCATATCATCAAGCAATCAGGTTCTTCCAAAACAATGGTTTTTGTGGAGCCTAAAATAATCTCAAATATTCTAGAGGCGACACGTGAACTTTTATTCAAGAAGGACAAGATTGCCCTCAATAAATGGGCAGGTTTCTCAGATACTTCCACGAGCAGCTCACATCCCTGGAGGTCTCAGCAGCTGAATACGACTGCCCACAGCTCACCTGCCCTTGGCAATGAATTAAAGGTAAGGATTAATTACCTAAATCCTATCTTTAATACATTTCTCATTGAAGATTGACTCCAATAAGTAATCCTAATTTAAATCAATTAGGGATAATTACCCCATTATCTCAAGATATTATTTCCTATTAAATATCTTGGGAATATTTAGAGAATATCTCTCCATTAAACACTATATGGTAGGCCTTAACCCTATAAATACCCCATATTCTACCAAATTTTCAGAGCTTTTGTAACCCTAAAAAGCCTAAACACTTTGCCTTCTCAGAGAAACTAACTTAGGCATCGGAGATCCGTTGACCTAACCTCTCCACCTCGTGGGCGCGTGAGGCTTAGGTCTCTGATCAAAGGTGTTGATTATTTTGTAGGTGCATTTTTGTCAAGATTGAAGACGGCAAAAATTTGCATCAACAGTTTTTATCTCGATATTTTTGCAGCCTTGATAGCATGAATATTCACCATAATGCATGACCTAACTTTACTTTTTTTGAATTTTAGATTCTACATAAATTGTGTATGATTATATTCATAATTGTTGAATTATGTGAATTTGATATTACCATGAATTGCATCAAATAACTGCTCAAGCATTAAAATATATAATATGCATTGAATTGAATTGAAAAGAAAAAAAAAACGCAAAAGAAATCGAAAAAGGCAACCTGGGTTCTTTGAACCCATGACCTTGAGCCATTTGACCAAGCCCGTAGCTCGCCTTCCACGATGTTTCCACCATTGCTGGTTGGCCTGCAACCAATCATCTCCTATGGGTCATCGTGTTTCGACGACTTGCAGTTCGTCCCTAAAACCGATTGACTGAGATTCTTTTGAATCTTGTCGAAATTTTTCTAATTTTTCGATTTGTATTTCTAGGGCTTTGGCAGAACGTTGAGATTTCTCAATCCCCGTTCATATTTGTGGTCTCCATTGACCTATGAACTTGTCTCGAGCATCGTTGTCCCAAAGCACGGGCGCCTGAAGCGATGGCGTCGACTTTCTTCCTCGGCGAACGCACCCAGCTACGGTTGGGGTGTATTTGGATTTAACTCAAGCCCTATTGGGCTTTGTCTCTCGGCCTACTTCATTT
Source organism: Malus domestica (assembly GCF_042453785.1). Lineage (NCBI taxonomy): Eukaryota > Viridiplantae > Streptophyta > Magnoliopsida > Rosales > Rosaceae > Malus > Malus domestica. The sequence continues at coordinate 26,888,211 of NC_091675.1, forward strand.
TTCTTCTTTGGGCTCGCCTGTAGCGGCCCGCTTCTTTCACCCGTCCCAACTCTCAACACCAGCCCATGTGGCTTTGATGTCCCCGTGTTCCCACCACATCGGATCCCAGCTCCGCTAGAGTATCCGTATTCCCTCGTGTTACGTCACACATGATCAGCCCCCAGTCTGCGCCTTTGTTTTGGGCCTAGCTCCTTTTGCAGCCCACTATTTTATTTTGGCATGATCCCTCTAAGCCTATCCCAGCCCATTCTTGGGATTGGGCTGCATGGCTATAATTTGCTCAGCCCACTCGTGGGATTTGGCCTATGTTTTTAGGCCCCAAGTTTCAATTGTTTATTAATGTTAGACAATTTAGGTTTTATATTTTTTCACCCACACTTTAAATTTGGCCTGAAGTCCAAATAATTAATTCAATTATAATTCTAAACCTGAAGTTCTATTTGCATATTTTCTTGTTGCATATTTCTATGTATATATTTGTGTTTGTCTGAAGGAACATATGAACCTGAAGTTCATAATTATTTCGAAACATGAAGTTTCTAAAAACATGCCTTATTTGAAAACTTTCCTTAAAAACATCACCCATGAAAACCCGAAGCTTTTTCATGCAAATTTTAACCAATACATGTCTATTAGAACCTGAATGTTTTACTTCTATGTGAATGGATTGATTTTTTTTTCTCCATTGCACTAATCACATCTTGTCCTTTATTTTGTTATAGGAACATGTCGAATTTGAACAAACTCGACTTCACCGCTTTGGAGGTCTTTGGAAGGAACTACCTCAAGTGGGTCCAAGATGTGAAGCTTCACATCACTGCAAAGAATTTTTGTCTCGCCATTAAAGATGAGACATACAACCTTGTTAGCAAAGCCGAGAAAGCCACTACTATGATCATCATCTGAAGACATGTTCATGACGCACTGCAATTGAGTATCTTGTTGAGGAAGATCCACGAGCACTATGGGTCACTTTGGCTGATCGCTTTGATCACCAGAAGGATATCTTCTTACTTGAAGTAAGACTTGACTGGCAATATTTGCACTTCCAAGACTTTAAGTCTATGTATGAATATAATTCTAAAGTTTGTCGAATCCGATCATTTCTCAAGTTTTGTAACAAAACTTTGACCAAAGAGGATCTCCTGAAGAAGATCTATTTGACCTTCTCTGCTACTAATATTGTCCTGCAGCAACAATATAGAGCTCATAAGTTCACTAAGTTCTCGGATTTGATCTTTGTTTTACTTTTCATTGAAAATCAGAATCAATTGTTGATCAACAATCATTAAGCTCGACCTATTGGGGCGACTGCTGTGCCTGAAGCACACTATAACACAAACCAATTCCCGAAACGCCAAAAGAGGCCTGGTAGAGGCGGCCAGAAGCCACCCCATCAAGGTCAACAGAGTCAAGGCCTATCTAAAGGAGGAAATAAAGCCCCGAAGTGCCCAAACCTTGCTTCCAAGACCCTAAACTTCAAGAATAAGGGTAAAGCACCTGAAACTATGGGTGCAGATATGTGCTATCACTATGGTTTAAAAGACCATCGGTCCCATGTTTGCTGAGCTGCCCAGAAGGTTGTAGTTGAATATCATTCTCGTCGTAAAAAGTTTGAATCCAACTTTGCGCAAGTGGACGAACTGGAGAGTACCAAAATCGAGGTTCTGACTTTCAGGATGATACCACACCTATGGAAGATTAGAATCTTCGACATAAACTATTTTTTTTAGTTGAAATAAGACCATGGGGCCGAATTCCATAGTAGTGGCCGAACCCCCTTATGTTTTTTGGTTAATTTTGAACAATTTTCCTTTATGTTTGGATTATTTGTTGGTGATTTATTTTTTGAATATTAAGTTTTAATTAATCTCCATCCTTGATACTTAAATTATTTTGAATGAATATTTGTTTTATGAACTTTTATGCATGTGACCAATTCAAATTAATTTTCATTCTAGGTATGACTAGTGGGGAAGTTAGTTGTCTGGCAGATAGTGTAACCATGCACACCGTTTTGCATGAACGCATCTATTTCACTAACTTCGTACCTAAGAATGCACCTCTAATAACCCTCTCAGGCCCATCCAAATTGATCGAATGATACAGTAAGGCATGTATAATGTTGTCCAATGGTACAATTTTGACCATTGATGAGACACTCTATTCTCCATGTTCTGGAAGAACGTTGTTAAGCTTTAAGGACATTAAAGATAACAATTATCACGCTGAAACCCACGTAGAAAATAGGGTTGAGTTTCTATGCATAACTTCCTACGAATATGGCTAGAAGCGTATTCTAGAGAAGATGGAGCATATCCCAAGTGGTCTGTATAATATGACTATACGCCCTATAGAAAGCCACTATGTGGCTGGCCCTACCTTTGGGACCGCACATGAAATTACACTTTGGCATGATCGTTTGGGACATCCTGGATGAATAGCGATACGTCATATCCTCAAATCATCACACATGCATCCACTAACCCGAAGTTTAGGTTTGATTCAAGGAATCGCATTTCAAACATGTTTTATGGGAATACTTATTACTAAGCCTTCTTATGACAAGATTCGTTTAAATCCTCCCATTTTTTCTACAACGGATTCAGGGGGACATTTATGGACTGATTCACCCTATATGCAGACCATTTAGATATTTTATGGTTTTGGTTGATGCTTCCACACGTGTGCTTGTTGTCCATATGGAACGCTACATTCTCCAAACTGTTAGCTCAGGTTATCAAGCTTAGGGATCACCACCTTGATTATTCGATCAAATCTATTCATTTGGATAATGCTGAAGTTGAAGATCCAGTACCCCATTCACACCCAAAATGGCCTGGCAGAGGTATTCATTAAGCGCTTACAAATGATTACTCGATCGTTGGTCATACGTATCAAGCTTCCGATCGCTGCTTGGGGCCATGTAATATTGCACGTTGATGTGAAAATTATCTTAACACACAAATTTAACCCTCTTTTGACAACTGTAGTATAAGTATAAGTAGGGATCGTTCTGGACCGGGGATTAGGAGGGCTTGCTAATAACCTCTAAACTGACTCAAAAACATAAAACTAAACTTAAAAATACTTAACAAGACTCACATGACTCAAAGCAAACTTAAAATACTCAAAACATATTAAAACAACTAAATAAACTTAAACTAGACACTAGGAATGACTTTGGACGAAAATTGACTTTTACTTGAATCAAAACATTTAAAAACACAAATTAAAACAGATTCTAACTAATTAGACACACTAAAGTAAAGGGGGATTGAGTTTTGGACAAAGTTGAAACAAGCAAACAAGTATGAAAAACTAGACAGATTGTAAAACAAATTTGAGAAATAAGATGATGGATGGGATAGCTAGAGGCTTTTTCTCCACACATGACATGTATGCAAATAACTTGATTTCCAGTTACTACTTCATTGAATTATGAGCGACAATGCTTCAAATTAACCGTGACATCACTAGTTAACTCTCAGATTTTCCTTGTTTTATTGAATTGGATGACATCATTCGACAACCCAAAACATTCTTCTAAAGTTCCCTACATGACATCATAATAGAGATACAATTAAAGATCATTACGTTTAATGAAAATCATAAGCATTGACAAAGCATTTGCAACGATAACATCATGTTACTCATGCTAGAATTAAACTTAATGCAATCGTTTATAAGCGACCTCCACTACTTATGAATATATGTTTGTAACGATTATGTGAAACTTTCTTATATTCTAGCATCGGATTTATGCATGCCAATTAAGTGTCGACCCTTAATCAACAAATACAAATAAGTTATCAATCAAATAGTTAAGCCAATTGCATTTACGATTCAAGAGTTCATAACTCGAATTTATCAAATCATATTACACACATAATCATGGCTTTGAAATCACCCCTGGCCAAGAGGGGTTTAGCCACTCATATTCACAACAAAACAAAAGAAAATGAATTTAAACATTGGAAACAAAAGAAAGAAAACACCTAAACGCTCAAACGATCCAAGTTGGACAACAAGCACGTCCAAACACTTTCCTTCCCTTCCTTTGCTACGGCACAAGGTGTTGGTAAGCGTTTGAAGGTTTGTTTGAATAGAGGAATGGATGTGAAGGTGAATGGATGTGTTTGGATGAAGGTTGTATTGAATGCGGCAAAGAGTGGAGAATTGTGTAGATGATGTGTGTGTGTGTTTTGGATTGATATATCTCCATGGTGAAGGGTGGATGGATGTATTTATAGGCTAGGGAGAGGATGTAGTGGGTGGTGGTAATGAATGGATGTAGTGGTAGGTGAATGTGTTGAGTGGTTGAAATAAGTGGATGTAGTGGTAGGTGAATGTGTTGGGTGGTTGTAATGAGTGGATGTGTTAGGTGAAATGAGTGGATGTAGTGGTAGGTGAATGGATATGCTGGGTGAAATGAGTGGATGTAGTGGTAGGTGAATGTGTTGGGTGGTTGTAATGAGTGGATGTGTTGGGTGAAATGAGTGGATGTAGTGGTAGGTGAATGTGTTGGGTGAAATGAGTGTGCTAAAATGGCTATTTATAGGGAGAGGATGATGCACAAACTTCAAATTTCGTCCATTCCTTTTGCTTCAAGCATATGCTATCCATTCTATGCCAAAAAATGCTCCAAAATGCACTTCTTTGCCACAGTAACCCTTTGGACCTACAACCACACGAAAATAGCTTAAAATACTAAAATAACTACGAACTAACAACATAAATGCCAAGAAACAAGCTAACTAAGTCGCATAAATATGCTCCTATCACACGTAACCATGTTGGTCCGCCTGAGGTCGGTTACGACCCAACCATATAACGCATTTTAGTTGGTTATCAGATATGAACCCGACATATCGCATCTATGCATTTTTGGTTGTGCGGTCTATGTGCCGACTTCGCCGTCCTTACGTACAAAAAATGGGGCCTCAACGAAAGATGAGAATCTATGTCGGATATTAGATCTCTAGAGCATAGCTCAAAGCATGCCAGATGCTTGCATTAATCTAGCGTGAGTGACAAGATCACATATTCCAACTGCGAATGTGCCTGCAAAGATGGATGTACCAAATGTATGACGGACTTCCCTCATGGAGGCTCGGGACGCCAACTTTGGTGATCCACGTACATTAGCGGCTAGCCAATCATTTGCCTCAACATAAAAGCGTGGCAGACCTCTTAGTTCAAAGGATTCACACTTTTGGAAGAGGAAACCCACGACACAGGCTTCTAAAGAGCCTACCGTGAATCCAACATTCGCTTACTCATTCTATCCAACTCATGAAGAAATTTTAGATTACGGAAGTGTCCTTGAATAGATGAATCCTCATCCCGAGAATCGTGAGATTTCGATCTATTATGCTAGCTTAGATGATGTACGGTGTACAAATGCGATGATTGTTGATGATGCATTAGCATATGCAGTAGTTATCGTCGATGATGCATTAGCATATCCAGTAGCTACTGAGATTATGTTAAGGGATGACATTGAACATGTTCCGTAGATGAATGTCGACATAGAACCGATTGGTCAAATTGGAAACAAGCAATCTAAGTTGAACTCGATACACTTGCGAAACGTAAGGTGTTTGGACCTGTAGCTTCTACTCCTCCACATGTGAAGCCCATTGGCTATAAGTGGGTTTTCGTTCGGAAACGTAAGGTGTTTAGACTTGTAGCTTCTACTTTAAGGTGTTAAGCGTAAGGTGCAAAACAAACATGAGTGGACCAAGTTGATATATATAATACTAAAAAAAGTTATTCAACATACTACTTCATTCTAACCCCAAAACGTAACCCAAGAGGTTTATGGACTCACCTAGGCCGAGTGTTCACCAGAGAGGAGACTACAAGATGGTACAACCTCGGTATATGTGATACGGGGAGGGTTGAGTGCTTTTCCTTTGCTCCAGGATCTGTGGAGCTCACGGGTCCAAAGGGTGAAGGTGGGGAGTGGTGATTGTCTATACGTGTGTGTGTGTGTGTTGTCTCTCAGGGAGGGAAGGGGAGAGTTGCAGAGAGAGTTTTGGGGAGAGAGAAAGAGTAAGGGTTGGAGAGGTAGGTTCGAGAGTGAGAAAGAAAAGGGGAGAAAGAGGAGTGGGCCAGGGGACAACATGCAGAGGTGGGCCCCCTTAGGCACACCTATTAAGGCCCTAAAATAATACTTAAACAAAAGAAATCTAACCCAAGGTGAACATTTAGGAACGTACCCTTATTCCAAAAACCTGAAAATAAAACATCGGGATGGGTTGTTACAATCTACCCCCGTTAAATAAAATTTCGTCCTGAAATTTGAAATAACTTGTTACATTGAAATACTCAAAAATAGGGAGAAAGAATATATATATATATATATATACACACACACACACCAAATGGGGTGGAACTAATGGTAATAATAATGATGAGGACAATTATACCAAGGGCAATGATGATTAAGGTTGAATGAACTGTTAATTGCATTATGTGGAACTTGAGGTGGAGGATAACCAGGATTAAATATACCATGGAACTAGCTGTTATAAATGAATAAGAAGATTTGAACAAATGATTGATCGGTGTTTACCTTGAACAAGAGGTATTCAATGAATTGACTGTGAGTAAGAATTTTATGCCATTCAAAATCAGTTGTTATGAAAATATTCTTCATAATGAAAATAATGAATTCAAAGTAATGATGCAAATATAATTTGAAAATAAGTTTTATTGCAAAACTTACACTGGAACTTACAATTGATTTATTGACGATTGAGTTAGCAAATAAGAAAATGACTGATGATAAGGATATTGGTGCATGCAGGCATCATTAACATTCTAAAATTAAAAGTGTTTACAAGTTTGATTTCTTTGGGTACAGTGAGAACTCAAAGAAACTTTTGATTGACAAATTGTGGAAATTCCAAACTTGAAACCTTCTCATCCGTAGTCCACATCTTAAAGATTTGGAAAATATCTTGGAAGACTTGCTTTCACTATTGATGAATGATGACTTGCTTTCACTATTGATGAACAGTGAAATTTGTTGGAATAATTGTTGCTTTTAGTGTGGAAGATTGTTTGCTGCCATTACTGCGGAAGCACGGGATGGATGAATGAATGAATGACTTCAAACTTTGTCAGAACAATTGGTGAGAATAATTTCTGAATGTTTCACATGGCAAATGACTGTGTTCACATGATGACCGAGGTTTTCACATGGCTTTAAGCAAATGGGTCCTGGGAATCCTGGTAGTCGGCTCACTTAGCTGACTGTATTTTTTGGCTTGATGAGTTGGATGGTTGCTGTGAGGATGCGTTTGAAGATTCGGAGTCTGCGACTTCTTCTTCAGTATGGAGCATTGCTGCTTTTGCAAGTAATTGTTGTGCTAAATCTTCAAGCTGAGTGACTTTATTTTTCTTTAAGCTTGACGATTTGGTAAACTTGACTGTTCCTTTGAGGGATGAAGATGGACTAATGTTTGATAATGATTGTTCCGGGATGATCGGCAGTGATGGCTGTGCTGGTTGTGCCGGAATGACTGGGAGTGGAGTAATGGGAAATTTGGTGAGGACTTGACTATTGGTCTTTTGATGGCTGAATTTATCCCACCACTTGACTGATCTGGCTCTGTAAACTTCACCTGTTTCGACTTCATAATTCCACTTCATGATCCATGAGACTTTGTGCTTGGCCATGAATATTGGGAGAAATGTAATTCTGTAAATTTTTTGTTGGAAACTGGCAGAAAGAACCTGCATAAGTTATTCTGGTAGGAGACTGGCTGTTGGGTCATGAGTTGACCACCATTTTGGGAACCATGCAGGAAAATTCAATCTGAAATTCTTGTCAAAATTAATGAACCATGAATGACTAAAATCTTCTGTTTGATGGAGAAAGATGTTAGTTCATGCATCAATGTAATCAAAATAATTGTAATGGTTGTTGGGAATATGGATATATTGGGTATGAAGAGGTTTGGTTTTGTAAAAGGGGATTTCCCATTCTGATTTGATTAAAAACCTTCCAATGTAAAGGGAATGGTAGAGGATTTAATTTTCATGAGTTTTGCTGTAGAAAGGTTTGATTGAAATAGACTCAGTTTCACTGAGGATGGCTTGATAGTATTTCAGTGTTTTATGTGGTTCTGTAGGATGATAATGGAAATTGGGTGGAAAAACTATTTTGGCTAATTTATCTGGTGCTTGTTCTTGATTGAGATTGAAAAGGATACTGAAAAGATATTCATTGAGATTTTTCTTGACATATAGTGATGTTTTGGTATAACTGATTGGTTGGGATGATGATGATTGGTATGTTGGGGTTGAATAAGGATCATATTGACTGCCTAATGCTGTTTGATAATTGGGATGTGGTGATTGGTAGTTTAGCCTAAGGTTTCCTATTGTGGAACCTGAATGAGTGAATCGGTTGGTAATGGCTAAGGCCGATGAAGAGTCTAGGTTTGATTCTTGTTTGACTGGTGGTGGTAGTATAGTGGCTGGAAGCCTCATCTGATCAGGTCTTCTTGCTGTCATTCTTCCCTTGCAGAAATTCTCTGGTTAGGAAATCAGGGATGCAATTTTGACTACCTTTGATGTATTTGATTTCAAAATCAAAGATACTTAATATAGCTTGCCATCGTTCAAAAATCTATTTTTATGTAATGTTTTGAATATCTTTTTGTAAAACATGTTTTGCAGATTTGCAATCGACTCTGACTAAAAACTTATGATTTAATAAATCATCTTGAAATTTACTAACACATAGTACTATGGATAATATTTCTTTCTTAATAGTACTATAATTACTTTGTGCTGGATTCGATACTTCTGAATGAAAACAAACAATTTGTTCAGGAGATTCAAAAGAAATTGACTGTTTGAGAATACCTCAATAACCAATTTTAGAGGCATCAGTTTCAACAATTTTGAAGGAATTAGGAGTTGGAATGCCAAGACAGGGCAAAGTCTTAACATTTGATTTGATTTGTTTGACTATGGAAGTATGAGTATTGGACCATGATGAGGTATTTTCTTTTAGACGATCAAAAAAGGGTTTGCATTGTTGTATAAGATGTGGATAAAATTTTGAAACATAATTTAAAGATCCTAGAAATCTTTGTAATTGGGTTTTGTCAGTGATTTAATCTGGAAACTTATCTACGAATTGAATTACTTTGTCTATTGGTTGAATGGTTGACTGGTGGATATTGTATCCTAAAAACCTAATTTTGGTTTGGAATCGCTTAATTTTGGTTGCTGAGACAACTAATCCATTTGACTTAATTATCCTAGCAAACATGTTTAAGTGTTTTCAATGCTTATCTATTGATTTGGAATAAATGAGAACATCGTCAATATAAACATTTGAGAAATGACTGTATTGATTAAATATTTCGTTCATGATATTCTAAAACTCACTGGGTGCATTCTTAAGACCGAATGACATTACATTCCATTCATAATGACCAAAAAGAGTGACCAATGCTGTTTTGTATTTATCATCCTCATGAATTTGGATATGCCAAAATCCAGACTTCATGTCGAATTTTGAGAAGATTACAGCTTGACTAAGTCTCTTAGTTAAATCTCTTTTATTAGGAATTGGATATTGTATCCATTCCAAGGCTTCATTAAGAGGTTTGTGATTAATGACTAACCTAGGAGTTCTTCTTTCTAATTCAGCATTTTTTTGAACATAAAAAACAGGACAAGACCAGGGTGATTTGCTTATTCTAATGATTCCTTTATTGAGAAGTTATTTGATTTCTTTTTTGAAGAATTCCCCTCTTGACTCATTTGGATTGGTCTAACTTTTGTTGGTATTTTCTTTTTATTAAATTCCTTATTATAAGGACGTTTAACAATGTGTTGTTTTCTGTGCCAAAAGGCGTTGGGAATATCCAAACAAATTTCATTAACAAGTTTCTTTTGAAAATTGTCAATGCTTTGTAACAAAGATTTGTTTGTTAATTGTTTTTCAATTCTTTTGTAATTAATTTCTTCTTTTAAGAAATTAATTTGTTGTGATTTTCTCGTAACTAAATTGATGGTTTTTGAGATGCTATCTTTTTGTAATTGTCTTAATTTTTTAGATCTGTTTTCGTGTAGAACTCGCATGTAATTTTTTGTCCTAACATTCTGGTGGTTATACGATAATGGTGTACCTTAAAAGAATATAGGAGAGCTATGAAGGGGTGACCTAGAATGACTAGGTCTGAAATATTTTTTTTTGAAAACAAATGGAGTTTTAAAGCAAACATTATTTTGACAAACATGGGCTTTTGAGATTTCATATTTTAATTGCATCAGTGACTAATTTGTAGCACTAAGAATTTATGTTGATTTATGAAAATACTTAGTGGGAATTAAACCTTCTTGAATACAATTCAAGTCTACACTTGAGTCAATTAAGACAATTGTTTCTAATTGAAAGTCTACAATTATTATTTTTATTTTAGAATACCATTTATGGATCCTAATTTTTTGTAGTAATCCTAAAACCAGATGTTTTTTTGGGTTTTCTATGGATTTGGATTCTGACTCTTGGTCGGAGGAAGAGCTATTGTGTTCTTCATCATTATTGCCAATGAGTGCTTGTGTTTGGATACTACTGAGATGTGACCGAATTTCTCTATTTTCTGATGTTAAGGACTTAATTTCTTCCTTAATTTTATTGACTTCTCTTTGTAAATCTATGACTGTAATTTCTTTCTTAGCCTTATTAAACCTTTCTAGGCTTGTGCTAAAATAGATTTTTGGGCCACTTGGGATTGACTAGTTCTGGCTTCTTCAGGGGAGACTAGCTTCTTAAGTTTCTTTAAATAAAATGACTTTAATTCAGGGTCATCTACTTTGCTGATTAATTCGATAAGAAGATCTTCTTGTTCTTCTTGTTTGTTGAGGACTGGCATCTTTTTACAACAAGTATCAGTGCATCCTATTTTAATGTCGGGGGATGAAAGACTACTAGAGGAATTATTGGAAGAAGATGTGAACACGGAAATTCCTGCGATGAATGAGACAAGAACAACATGTACACAGAAAGATTTTGGTGTTAATGGATTTGTAGGGTTACAATCTCTTATAACTTGATCATCTGATTCGATCTCCGTAAGGTGTTGATTTATGGATATTTTGTTGATCCAAGGACCGTTAAGGCTTGATCTTGGATGAACGGTTGGAAGTTTCTTCAAGGGCTTTTAGGCTTGATCTTGAAGGTTGACGAATGAACATATCTTCAAGGGCCTTTTGGGCTTGATCTTGAAGAACTGTTGTGTGGATTTCTTCAAGGGCTTTTGGACTTAATCTTGAAGGTTGACGGATGAACATATTTTCAAGGGCTTTTGGGCTTGATCTTGAAGAATGATTGTGCGGATTTGTTGATGTTGTTGATCCAAAGGGCCGTTGGGGCTTGATCTTAGGATGAACGGATGATGAACGATGAACACTTTCTTCAAGGGTTATCGAGGCTTGATCTTGAATTGGTGGAAGTTCTTCAAGGGCCGTTGGGGCTTGATCTTGAAGGAGGATTTGACGAAGAATGAAGAGGGCTTTCTTGATCATTCGGGATTTGCTTGAGAGCTTTAGAGTTTCAAAGCTTCAAGGATTTTGGATGTGTGGGGAGTATTCTCTTCCATTTTGGGAGTAGAGAAATGTATTTGTGAATTTTAGGATGATTGATACCTTGATGGAGAAGCCTATTTATAGGCTTTGAGAATGAATCACCACCACAAAATATTCTTTTCTTTTCCAAACACCATTGCCTAATTTTCCCACTTAATGCAATATTGAAATTGAAGTGGTGTAACTTATGGCCTAATTTCCCACTTAATACCATTTTAAACTTGAAGTGGTGTAACTTATGGCCTAATTTTCCACTTAATACCATTTTAAACTTGAAGTGGTCTAACTTATGGCCTAATTTCCGACTTAATACCATTTTAAACTTTCCACTTAATACCATTTTAAACTTGAAGTGGTCTAACTTATGGCCTAATTTCCCACTTAATACCATTTTAAACTTGAAATGTGCATGCTTTGTCATTGCCCAAATGACAAAAACTTGCTTTGATCCGTAATGGATTGAAGTGTGCTTACCTTGTCATTGCCCAAAATGAGAAAAAAAACTTGTTTTGATCCTTAATGAATTGAAGTGTGCTTGCCTTGTCATTGCCCAAAATGAGAAGAAAAACTTGTTTAATCCTTCAAGGGTATTTCTTCTTATTTTGTTGAGTCACACACCATGTGTACAATTTGTACAACACGTGGCATATGCCATGTATGCCCTGACACGTCAAAACTTTAATGCGTTGGTGAGCATTTGTTTTCACTGAAATTTCGATGTCTACAGAAGACAAATTAGAACTTAAATCATCTTTTGATTGACTATGATCTGTGTCTTTTAATTCTAAGACCTGGATCAACTGGATTTTCTCTTCCTCAGAGATTTTCAATTGGTTAATTGTTTTCTTGACTCTACATTTATTTGCATAATGACCAAATTGGCCACACTTGTAGCAATTTCCTTTTTGTTCTTGGTTTTTGGAGTTGAATTTTCTTGAGGGTTTCCTCTTCCACTTATTGGACCTGAGTTTCTCGTAAAATTTATTTGTTTCAAAATTTTTATTTTTAGATTTGTTATATTTGGGATGTCTCCTACTTGAGTACTTATTTGGGTACCTATTATAGGTTGTTGATTTTTTCTTTTTGTTGGATAGAGCAATAGGAGGTAATCCGTATTGTTCACAAAATGTTCATAATTCGTATTTGACTATTAACTTGTTTTGTAATTTTCATATCATTACACATTTTCAGTCCTTCTTTCTGAATAATATTAATAATATTTCCATAAGTAGGGGTATGATATGGTATGATACATTCTTCATTAACTAAAACATTTCTAATTTTATGGGCAAATTGATTTGGTAATCCGTTAATGAATTTTTCTTTCCAAAATGGTTGATTACTATCCTCTCTAAGCATGACTCTAGACATGAAAACATCTTTGTACCATCTAAAATCACTTAGGGTTGGACATCTTAAGTTACTAAGTTGGTCATGTATTATGGAGGTGACATTTCTGGGTGTCCCTATGAAATGTTCTATAATGGTGAAATGTAATGTGTTGACTGCATCTAGGACTCCTCGTCCTATATTCTCATCAAAGATGGGTGTTCCATCTTCGTCTCTTTTGACTGCATTTTTAATTTCATTTCTTGATTCTTCAGTGAGATATTTTTCCCACCAGGGAGCATTCCTGTAAATCCAATGACCAAAAGGTCGACAACTTGTGTTTGACTTAGGTTATGATTGGTAATATAACTATTAGCAACCATGGAGATGTGTTGTAATTTATTCAAAAGTTCTTATTTTGATAATCCATCTATGTTCCATTCATTGAGTTTATCAGCTGAGATTGAGAATTGATTTTGGATGTTTCTTTCTTCAAATTGAATATCCGAAGGTGTTGGCCTTAGATACCAATTTTTGGTAAGAATTGTTGGATTGACTTGTTTGTTCGTGATTCACTTTACTTCAAGATTTTGAAAAGCTTCTTCTACTTTTCTGATGGAATTTGTTTCACTCTCGTCTTTTGAATCCCATATTGCAGAAGTTGTTTCTGGTTGAGATTCATTTGGATGTTGTAAAACATTGACTGTTTTTTCTTATTTTAATTCTTGTAACATTTGATCTATTTTTTGACTTGTGGAAATTGTTTTTAAAGCTATTGTGCTAGAGGAAGACTCTGGGAAGTTGACTAAGGGTTTTTCCCTAATTGTTGGTTTTGGTTGAGAAAGTCTATCTATTTTGTCCAATTGTTTTCCTATGGTGTGGGGACTTTGGTTTGTGAAATTGTTTTGTTCGATGATTGGCTTGACTCCTGCATCTTATTTTGGAAGTTTGAAAGGAATGCCTGGTACTTGTGTTTTTATAGTTGTAATTAAAATTGTTTCTTATGAAGGGTGACTAGAAGAGACTATGGTTTTGTCTTCTTTAACCCAATTTTCTTTGGTGATGACTTCTAACTTCTTTTCAGACTCGTAATATTTCTCAATGAAATCAAAGAAAAATATTTCAAACCTATGCTTTTTTCATGAAATTAGTCCATTTATAGTAAATGTCAAATTTTTGTTCTTTTGTATATTTATTTCGAAAAATATTCCTTCTGGGAATATTTTCTGTTGCTTCGATGTCAGCATTAAGTTTCTTCCATCGAATTTTGAATGGTTTGTTCAATATGAGTAATTGGTGGTTGATTTGACTTGTTTCGAAGTCGGATTCTGTTGGAGAGGTTTGTTCTCCTTGGTTTTGAGTGTTAGGTTGGTATTGTGGGTGAGTTACCTAAGAGGTTGTTTCTAATGATTTTAATTTTATGTTGATCAAGTCATTAATTAATTCTTGCTGGGTGACTGATGAGCTAGTTTCTACTGCTTTTAATTTTCTATTGACTAAGGAATTTATTAAATCTTGATCTCGACCCACTATATCGGCTGATGTGGATCCAAAAAAAGAATTCCTACTTGGTTATAAAGATTTATGTGACTGGGCTAACTCGTGTAAGTGGACACTAGATTTTCTAGCTAGACGGTCAAAGTTGATTTTAACTGTTCCGTCAAAATATTGTTCTATGTTTTTCCAGGTTGACTAAACTATTTTGGATACTAACTGGCCTACTTTCATTAACCAGACACCAATCTGAAGGTAAACTGATATCTGACCACCTAATGGTTTAAGGTATTTTGATGTTGGCGTTTTCTTGATTAGTTTGGATTAGGAGTGTATGGTCTCTAAGACTTTTGACTAAGGCTTGGAAATTCATGTTTGTTCATGTGACTTTGTAGTAAACTTTAAAAATTATACTAATCGTTAGACTCCTTTAAGGACTTGGTACCCTGAAGTTTTGATGTTTAATGTGAGTGCTTTCAGCATGTGAGGGTGAATTGGTCCATTGTAAAGATTTAACTCAATCATTCCAAGAATGCTATCACTAAAGTCAGTGAATCTTGCATCTTGGAGACATAACAAAATAGAGGTATTAAGACCTCTTCTTGTTAAGGGCTTGACTGCTATTTGGACTAGACCTATGTGAATGTAATTGTAACCATTTTTCTATGAGTTTTGATTTGTTCTGGTGTGAATAATTGACAAGTTTCATATTCTTTACTAAGAGGATAAGCTTTTTCAACTGTTTTGACGTGGTGTTTACTTCTAAAAAAGGCTACTGACCATTTTTTCTTGTAAATGTTTTTACTAGAAACCTTGGGGATATTCCAATCTCCAAAGTCGACACTGTCATCCGTTTGAAATTCTAATTTTTGTTCTTCATTTACTATGTTTAGAATTCTACTTAAATTGGATCTGGAGCTAGTGCTGGCAGTTGAATTAGATCAAAATAATATACTCATATTGCTTAATATGCAGGTTTTCAATATATATATATATATAAACACACACACACACACACACACACACACACACACACACACACACACACACACACACACACACACACACACACACACACACACACACACACACATGTAACGAAGAAATCAAGTTAGAGCGGTTGCACAAAAGGGAAAATGCCACACCGTCGCGATCGGGTTGCAATGATTCCATCTTTCATGCCTCCAGGCTCATACTTTCTTTCCCCATTAGTGTAAAAGTAGAAACATACTTTATAAAGATATAAAGTTGAAAATGTATAATCACATAAGGTAAAAGAAAAATGTACGTAATATATGATAACGTCAAAATATATATGTAATAACATAATGGTCTAAAAGTTCGTACTGAAGTTAACACTGAAAGTGGAAAAGACTCAACCAAATATTTGTAACGTTAGAAAACAAATATATAACTATAATAAGGAATTTAAAATACTTGCACTGAAAATCCAAAACTGAAAATGATAGTGGGTCTCGCCCAAGCATACGTAATGTCACGTACTTCGAGAAAAATGTCTTTGGGCGGAGCCTCAACAATAGCAAGTCCGTAACAATTGCCGTAGATGGGTTTTCCTGCCCACTTGCTTATCGAATCCAACAAATAAGTTCTCATTACAATAGTCGGTCGCCCGCAATATTGACCACACATTTATTGTCTCGATAAGCAAGCAGTAATTTCCCAAGGGTGCACAATTTCCCATATCGTAATTTCGATCTTCTGAATACCATTTTGCCTAGCAACGTGAGAGTGTACAAAGATCGTCTGATTCTCGCCTTGACCATGCTATCGTACCATTCCAGAACGCACCAAACAGATATGCTAGAAGTGTCTCGACATCCATGTACTCACAAACAAAAAGATCCTGGAGTGAATCAGTGGAAAGATGCATTGAGGCGAACACATCTCATCATCTTGCTACAATTCATAGGTATCATATCGTTGGAAAATGTCTACCAGAGTACTATATGATGTTTATGAATTGTAGCAACATAATAAGAGGTGACTATTCATTTATCCGTGAAGATAGTGATTGATGATGCAATCCGCTGACCACTCGTACTACTACCTTCAACAATCCCTTACTAAAAGATGGCTCAAACCTCACACCCACGTGGAATTCTTCCTGGTAAGTCTGGTAAGCTTGTGAAAACGTTAAGCTCCGAATGTTCCTGTCCAAATCAATATGAATTGGGCGCACACTTCCGCCGAATCGATCGATCGTGAATTCCTCACTGATTGAGCAAGAAACCATGTCGAGAAGGCTACAAGGACACTCAAGAATTTGAGGGTCAAAACAAGTCCACCAAATTCTAGAGTACAAGACCAAGGATATTTCGCATTTCATGACACCTTGTGAGGATTTCCAATTTCCAACGATCGCAACCTTTTTGGAAATTGATGAAAATAGCGTATGCTACCAAAAAGTCTCCCAAGAAAAGTATTTAGATGCTAACAAAGAACCCATTTGAAAAATGTAACTTAGGATTCAAGAGAAGTGGCTACCATGTTAATAGTAGGCCCAAAAGCTTGAGCCAAACAAGTAAAAAAATGAGAAGTCACCTTCCCCAATAAGCAGTATCTCTTGGGAGCCGTTATAGTGCCCAAACCACCTCTCCATGTTTGCTTAGTAGCAGATTTCTAGTCAAACGAGGTCATTGTTGGTGGAAAGAAGAATGATTCGCAAATGATCAACTTAAAAAACCCAATGAGAGCACATACGATTCGAGAGAAGTGTAAATTCTACATGTGCTTAAGCCACAAGACGAGTGAACATAACGAGTCCTCTCAGGGAAGTCTTTAATCTAAATGAAGTCAACGCTTGATGAATTTGGGGTGAAACTAACAGTCGATGGTTAGGGAACTTGACTCCGTCGTTGGAGTAAGCAAGTGGATTATCGATCAAATAATCGTAGAGAATTGTTTTAAAGATCCACATAAATTTCCTCAGCAGGAACGAGTCCAACAACGTTGATTCGTTCCCACCAACTACCACTTACTAAACATCGTCATAACTAGCGTTTACTCACTCTCTCCAACACGTACTTGGAAAGTTTCAAGCAAATTCCACAATGATATGACTCTGTCCGTCATTCCTAGGGAACGCATGTTGCAGAGTGACATCATCGTCTCAGGTCTCCAGTTGGTCTTAACCAATTCATACCGATGAGGCACAATCTCGACACATGATTTCTTCTTCTTCAATATGATATGACTATTCATGTAGTATGAAGGTTTCACAACCGTGTCGAAAGATAACAAGTCCGGAAGTTGTGACATCCAAATGACGTCATGACCGACATACGACTACAGTAACAGAAGATCTTAAGTATGCTTTGATACCAAACTGACACACTCGACCCTGATATTCTCTTAAACACCAGGGTAGGCACGTGCTGGCTGACACCTAAAGGTGACGACGCCATATTAGAATGCATGAGAACAAGAAATATAAATAACAGTTATGAATTAAATTACAATGATTATGTAAATGAGGAACGTGTTCAGAGCATACAACTAATTAGAACACTAAATGGAATAATATAACGTTTAATGAACGAAGGAGTGGGTCCTACATCGAGAGGACTGGAAGATGCCGATGCGGGAGTGCTTTGACGCTGGGATTGTACGCGTTCTAAGTCATGAGGAGGCGCAAAATAAACATGAGTGGACCAAGTTGATATATATAATAATAAAATAGTTATTCAACATACTACTTCATTCTAACCCCAAAACGTAACTTAAGAGATTCATGGACTCACACAGGCCGAATGTTTGCCAGAAATGAGACTGTATAGTGGTGCAGCCCCGGTGCACATGATACGGGGAGGGTTGAGTGCTCTTCCTTTGCTATAGGATTTATGGAGCTCATGAGTCCAAATGGTGAATATGAGGAATGGTGATTGTCTATGTATGTGTGTGTGTGTCTGTGTTGTCTCTTTGGGAGGGAAGGGGAGAGTTGCAGAGATAGATTTGGGGAGAGAGAGAGAGTAAGGGTTGAGTGATGCGAATTTTTAATTAACACACAAATTAAACCCTCTTGTATCAATTGTAGTAAAGAATGTAAGTATGGATCGTTTTGGCCCGGGGATTAGGAGGGCTTGCTAATAACCTCTAAACTGACTTAAAAACATATAAACAAAGTTAAAAACCCTAAACTAGACTCAAAGAATTCAAAACAAACTCAAAGAACTCAAAACAAGCTAAAAACACTCAAATCTACCTAAAAACACAAACTGGGCAGATTTGGACTCTAAACACACTTTTGGATGAATTTTGGTTTCAACTTGGTTTGAAATACTTAAAAGCACAAACTAAATTAGTTTCCAACTAATATGACTCAACAAGGTAAAGGGGGTTTTAGTTTTGATGAATTTGAAAACAAAACAAGTAAATTAAAGAACTAATGAAATCTGCACGAATTTGAGTAAATTGAATGGATGGAAGGCTAGCTAGGAGGTTCTTCTCCACACATGACACACTTGCAAACAAAACGATTTCCAGTTGCTTTTCAATAAACTACGAATTCTCAACGCCCCAGATTAACTGTGAATTGCACTAATTAACCCTCAGATTTTCCTAATTTCATTAAATTGGATGATTGCATACAACAACCCAAAGCATTCCCCACAGGTTCCCTACATGAATTGCATAATAGAGATACAAGCAAGAATCATTAAGTTCTATGAAAATCATAAGCATTGACGAGACACTTGTAACTATGAATGGCATGAAACTTATGCCAAGAATTTACTTAACACGGTTGTGACGAGCAACCTTCACTACTTGTGAATATAAGTTCATAACGATTAGGTGAAACTCCCTTATATCCTAGCATTAGATTTATGCATGAAAATTAAGCATGCACTCTCAACCAACATACACAAATCAGTTTTAATTCAAATGGATTGAATTGAAATCACAACATATGAATCACAACTGAAAGTAATGAAATCATATTGCAAGCATGAACATGGTTTCGAATTCCCCCTAGCTAAAGGGGGTTTAGTTCCTCATACTCACAAAGCAAATATAAACAATTTTAGACATTGAAAATAAAAGAATGAAAACACCTAAAAACGCTCCAACAATCCAAGCTTGAAACGCCAAGACCTTCGTTTTCACCACCTTGTTGCAGCACAAGTGTCTAGGATGTGTATGGATATATGGAAAGGTTAGGAATGTATTTAGGATTGGTGAATGTCTCGGCCAAGGGAAGATGAAAATGTATACTTTGTGTTTTGGGATATGTTGGATGAATGTATATGTGAATGTGGTTGAATGTATGGTGAATGGGGAATGGCTCGATGAATGATGGAGGTCACGGCAAAGGAAATGAAAGTGTTTGTGGGATGTCAAAATTATGGGTCAAGATGGTTCTCTTAGGAATGGGAATGGTGGATGCATTTATAGGCTAGTATGAGGACCACTCCATTTCCTTTGCATGTGCAGTTTGCATGGGTGTGTGCTGTCCATGTTTCCTTCTACATTTGCACACACATGCACTCATCATTTCAGCCATAAATCACTACACTTTCTGCCCATGTCGTGTGTCTTTCTTTCCCTTTGCATGTATTTGTTCCATGTTCTTGTGGCAGAAATGTTAAGTAATGATAAAGGGTTGCTGCTGCACAAGTGTGAAGGATGGTGCTCAAGGCCTATTTGCATGTGTCATTGCTGTCATGTTATCATTATTTCCACTTCTTCATTCTTCATTTTCTGATTTCCTGCTACCCATGTGCCTTCATTCTACATTTCCTGCTGCCCATGTGCCTTCATTCTATGTTTCTTGCTGCCCATGCCGTGCCTTTCCATGCTGTCTCTCCTTTATTTTTCCAAACTATCCATGTAGAGTGTGTGTATGCCCTCCAACCTATGCAGTTTGCATGTGTGTAGCTGTCCATGTTTCTCTTTTGCATGTGCTGTGCTTTCTCTTTCTAGCTGTGCATTTCCACTTGCTCCAAAGCCAAATGAGTGCAATCATAACCCCATTTGCTGCTGAGTGTTGATGACAAAGCAAAACACAAAACAAGTGCCTTTACTTTCTCATTTTATTAGCCAAATCTGCTTAGCCCTTTTCTGATTTCAGTGTTACAATGCCCATAACTTCTTCTAGAAAAAGGATATTAATAATCTGTAAATTGTTCTAGAAAATAGACATCCGTAGCTTTCCAAGCATATAAGGCTCATTCTCTCATTCATTCTGAGCTGGTTGTAACATACTTCCAAAGTCAGCTAATCTGCATAGGCAGTTTTGACGAATTTGTTACTTAATATCTCACTTGTGCTACTTTTCTTTTCTTTGCTTGATAAATCACACAAAACTCAAAAACATAGTAAATAGCTCAAAAATATAAGGAACTAACTAAGAAAAGACAAGTGAATTTTATGTAAAATATATATAAATATGAGCTTATCAAATACCCCCATACTTAGCTTTTGCTAGTCCTCTAGCAAAATAAAGAAAACAAAACACAACCTAAACCTTCCAACGTTTGCCTCAGGGATTTCCAACGTTTGCCTCAGGAACTAACTACGAAAAGACAAGTTAAAACGATGTTTTGAATGTAGTAACTTGCCTTAGAGAATTTGCTCAATTCCTTACAAGATATGCACTCAATTTTCACTCAGATTTTCTGACTACACACCCTACACTAGGTACATGTGAGAAGATTGATGTAAACATGAAAACTAGTACTCACATATATGTATAACAAGAAAGCATTTTCTGGTATTAATAAGCATGTTTAGATATGATCTCATGAATGGAATGCTACTACTTAGATGCGAGAACCAGTGACACCATATGCTTATACCAAATTCAAACTCCACAAATTGAAACACATAACACTCAAGATAGAAGTCAAGGGTTGTAACGGGGCTTGGGGGTAATGGCTAACAAAGAAAGGATAGGGATAATAAACGTTTTGAAAGCAATAGCAAGCAAAGTAATGAAATAGACGCTTGAAATTCACTCAATAATGCAAAAATTAACTTTTAAACACAACGGGAAGATTTAAGCAACACTTAGGGCTCTTTTTCACAACTTTCTTCTTTTCATTCTATTTTCCACGAATGTTTTTTTTTTCTTTTTCTTTTCTACCCGTGCCTTATTAAGGACTTTGGCACACACACACACACACAAGAATCACTTCCCCCACACTTGTTTTTCTGCAAAAGTTCAACAAAAGGAATTCCTTCTAAATTATGTTTTACTATGCTTCAAGAACAAGGGTATGGATGGTCCTAATCTAGGCTAGGTGAGGATAGTGTGGGTTAACAAAGAACATAGGCTACACAAGGCTCAACGAGGTTAAACTTAAACACATAATAAAATAGGGCACGACAATTTGGCTGTGGTGGTCACTACACAACTTCATCTTGAATATGTATTATGCAAATCAATAACATGCTTTGAATGAAATAGGCATGAATTCTAGCATTTGGAACTAACTGATGAAACGCCTTCTAAGTAGCAACCAAGCAAAGAATAATGAGATCATGCAACGACTTTAGAAAACAATGATGCACAGATTATTAACTCTCCAAATAAACATTTAGGCTCAAGTCTCACAAGGTTGTAGCGTACATTTGAGTTCCTTCTTTCAAGCATGTTACAAAATTGATTTTTCCTTTATGATTGCATGTGAATTCATAAATTATAACCACAACCAAGCATACACCTAAGAGTAAATCAAATTTTCATCCATGTTTATAACTCTCTTTAATAGTCATGCAATTAAAAACCAAATCCTCATCATTGTGTTGGAAGGTACCCTAAGACACAAATAAACATACATAAACAACTCTTTTTGGGTTTTTCAAAACAATTTTTTAAATTTTTATGATATTTTCGGATTTTTATGTCAAAACACACTAAAACACTCCAAAACAGCTTAAAAACACTTAAAACAGCAAGGAACAACACTAGAAGTAATGGGTGATAAACTCCTACGAATTTCATGCAAAACAATGGTTACCCCCCCAACACTTAGATCAAACATTGTCCTCAACGTTTCAAGCATAAACTCACACAAAAACAAGCAACCAAACAAACAACGAATAAACATGACAAGTATAGCAAAGTAAAAACTAGACAGAGTAAAGTTTAAGAACGCAAATCTGGTTTTGGAGATAGGTGATCTTGTTGTCTTTCCACAGCTTTGATCTCAAACTGGTTTGGAATTCTGAGCGAGAGTTCCTTGGTTTCAAATCAGACTCATTCTACTGGGTTGATTTGATTGTGCAGTCTGCATTCTTCTCTGCTTGTTTCTTCTGCACGGCAGGCAGACACGAGGTAGAGGTGATGGTCTGTTTCTTTCTTCAATTTTTCCAAGTGCCCACCTCTTGCTTTCTTTCTCCTTGTCTTTAGCTGAGGATGAATTAGTACCTTGTCTCCACATGCTTCGAGGTATCATTTTCACTTCCCTTATCTGTTCCCCAGGCAGATGTGGTAGACGAAGAGGAAGCATAAGATGTTGAAGATGAGTACTCGAGAGCAGGGCTAGGTAAGCAATCAGGAATGGGTTCCAGGTAGTCGGTTCCAGATCAGAAGATTGATACCAAGTGCTTGCTGATTGCTCTTTTTCTCCTTGTTCCGCAGATGAAAACAACGACAAGGAGAAAGACAGGGAGAAAGCATGATATGAGATACTCTTGCTTTCAACCTTCATGATATGAAATACTTTTGCTTTGGATGAGTTGTTTGCAGAGGTACCCCAAGGAATAAGGAACATTGAGTGACTCGAGAGGCTTCGTTAGGAAGGTATTCTCGGAGATGACGGAAGGTTATGTATGTCTGCCTTGCTATGGAGGGTGAAGGTCGACATTTATAGGAAATAATAACCGGTATTATTCTTTCACTCTTGTCGGCAACCGTTGGATGATTGAACAGTAAACTTCACGTGCTTTCTACTTCACCAGAAATCTTCGACAGATTACCCGTAATTTCTGCAAGGTTGAGTGTGCATGTGACAGATGCTGACACGTTTGGATAAAGCAGATGCCTCTTCAATATCTGGAATCGGCGCTTCGACAAACTGCCCGTGATTTTCACAAAGTTGAGCGTGCATGTGAGAGATGCTGACACGTCTGGAAAAGCAGATGGCTCTTCGATTTCTGAGCTCCGTCGAGTGCAGAGGTTGCATGTGACGGGTGCGGATAAATCTGGAACAGAGGATGGCCCGTGGTTTCTGAGCAAGCCCAACTTTTGAGAAAGCTAGCACCTCTTCGATTTTTGAATTAACCTCTTTGAATTTTGAGCTCGCCTCTTCGATATCTGAAATCCTGTCGAGCGTTTATTTTTATAGAGGCACGCAGTTCATTTCAAAGCACACTTGAATTTGTGCGTGTAGAAACTCCCTTCTTGCACTTCTAATATCTTGACTTGTTTGACCTCTTCTTTCTTCAACACCTTTGAAAATGTCTGGCCCTTCGGACCGTCGTTTTAACTTGAACCTTGGTGAAGAGGCTACCATGCCTTCTCCAGACAACATATAGCGCACATCCTTCTTATCCCCTACTAGTCTTCTTACCGTTGGGGATTCGGTGATGAAGAATGACATGACTGCTGCGGTGGTGGTCCGGAACCTTGTCACTCCTAAAGATAACAGACTGCTTTCCAAACAGTTTGATGAGTTGGCTGTTAAGGATTATCTGGCTCTCAGTGTGCAGTGTGCCGGTTCTGTGTCCAATATGGCCCAACGCTTATTTGCTCGAACCCGTCAAGTTGAATCGTTGGCGGTTGAAGTGATGAGTTTCAAATAGGAGATTAGAGGGCTCAAGCATGAGAATAAACAGTTGCACAAGCTCGCACACAACTATGCCACAAACATGAAGAGGAAAATTGACCAAATGCAGGAATCTGATGATCAGATTTTACTTGATCATCAGAAGTTTGTGGGTTTGTTCCAACAGCATTTACCTTCGTCTTCTGGGGCTGTACCGCGTAGTGAAGCTCCAAATGATCAACCTCTGATACCTCCTCCTTTTGTGGCTCTGCCGACTGCTAAGGCTCCGCCGACTACTGAGACTTCTCCTAAGCAGCCTTTGTGAAGGCTCCCTTTTGTATTTATCTGCTTAATGTTCCTTTTTTTTATGAATGTAAAAATACCTTGCATAACTGTCAGTGTTTCAAAAATAAACCCACACCAAAAATAATTAAATAAGAAACAAATAAAAATGACAATCATGGCAAAATAAAACTACAGAAAATGGAAGGTTTTTAGAAACGCAAAACTGATTGTGGAGCAATTCAAAAATCTTCCTTATTTGAATACATGGGTTGCCTCCCAAGAAGTGCTTGCTTTAACGTCTTCCAGTCGGACGATACCTCCATTTAAGCTTGGGCCCACGACATGGAAGCATAGATTGAATAAGTGCATAGATGCATAGATTGAATAAGGCATGATATTTATAGATGCACCTAAGTCTAACATGGTTGATTCAAAACGAGTATTACCAATTACACAAGGAATGGTAAAACTTCCCGGATCCTTGCATTTAGTGGGCAGTTTACGTTGCAAAACAACTGAGACATTTTCACTTACCTTGACAACCTCCTTGCTCGAAATTCTCTTCTTAGTTGTGCAAAGTTCTTTTAAAAACTTGGCATACCTTGGAACTTGCTTAATTGCATCCAAAAGTGGTATATTAACTTGAACTTTTCTAAACGTTTCCAAAATATCCTTTTCAGCCTCCTCCTTCTTTGATTGCATAAACCTACGAGGAAATGGTACATTTGGAGGAACAACGTTAGAATTAATCAAAATTGGAACTTCCTTACCTTTGTTGGCCGAATTGGATGGTTTAAGAGCTTTTGGGGCCTACGGCAAAGGTATTTCCACCCTTTCCGTGGGGGTGCTTTGCTCCTCCTCTTCAATTATCAACTCTTCAACCTCATTGGAATGTGAATTGGATGGTTGGGGATCAAATCCAACTTGTTTTCCACTTCGCAACCTTATGGCTTTTGCAGATTAGAATCCTTCATTCGGGTTGACAACGGTTGAACTAGGCAACTTACCTTGCTTCTCCATTTGGTCCACCTTTTTTTCTTGGTTTTGCATTGCTTTGGCTTGATTTTCTTGCCCCTGAGACAAATTGGTGAGTAACTTAAGAAGTGTCTCATTATCTAAAGATGTACTTGAGGTATTTTGGGCAGGTTGTTGTGGGGTTTGTGTTAGTGTGTATTGCTTGGTATAGAAGCTCGGAGGTTGCTGCCTAAAGCCTCATTGTTGTTGAAGTTGTTGGGGCTCCCTCCACCTGAAATTTGGATGGTCTCTCCAACCTGGATTGTACGTATTAGAATATGGATTGTTCCTTGGCTGGTTTTGGCCTTGAAATCCAATTGCATTGGCACTTTCCCATCCACCATTTTCAATCAATTGCGGGCACATTTCAGAGGCATGTCCTTGGATAGAACACATACCACATACACTTGGTTCTTTCATCCTCATTCCTTCGGCCATCTGAGACACAATGGAAGTAAGATTAGCTAATTGCGATTGAATGTCGGATGTGAAACTTACCTCATTCACTTGTTGCCGTGGGGTGTCCCTTTGACCAATGCCTTCATATTGTTGAGCATTTAATGCTCGGTTAGCAATTAAGGTCTTGGCAGCCATGGGTGTTTTGTCCACCAAAGCTCATCCCGCTGAGGCGTCTAGCATTTGGCGTTCAATTGGTAGAAGCCCTTCGTAGAAATATTGAAGAAGAAACTTCTCCTTCATCTGGTGCTGTGGACATGAAGCAACAAGGGTTTTAAAACGCTCATAGTAAGTGGGAAATGATTCACCTTGGTTTTGCTGAATGCCACTAATCCTTTTGCGTAGTAGAATGACTCGAGAGGTTGGGAAAAACTTCTCCAAAAATGCCCATTTCATACTCTCCTATGATGTGACAGTTCCGAGGGCTAGCTCATACAACCAATCTTTAGCCTTTTCTAAGAGAGAAAAGGGAAAAGCCTTCATTTTCAGAATGCTCCCATCAACGTTCACAGGGGTCATGCTCGAGCAAACAACCTCAAACTCCTTCAAGTGTTTATTAGGATCTTCCATGGACATCCCATGGAACTTAGGAATGTGATGCAACAAACTTGATTTCAATTCGAACTGGGGTATTGGATGCATAGGGGAACGGCATTGTCTAATCCCGAAGTGGAAAGCTCCTTGATTATTCGATTGTTCACTGCCATGTTTGGATCTTCCTTTACAACTTGTGTCGTGGGCTCCTCTTGCTCTTCTACTTTGTCTTTTCCAAGATCTGGTGCAGGTGGAGATGGTTGGGATTCTTGTTGATTCCTTGCTCGTCTTAAAGTTCGTTCAAAATCGTCGTCAAAATTACAGATGTGCTTATGAATAGGTTGAGAACTTTGAGTCATAAACCACCTAAAACAAGAAAACAAGTAAAGTCATCAACTAGGACAAAAACACATGAAAATAAACAAAAAGAAATAACAAGGGATTAGCAAAATTGCTAATCCCCGACAACAGCGCCAAAAATTTGATGCGAATTTTTACTTAACACACAAATTAAACCCTCTTGTATCAATTGTAGTAAAGAATGTAAGTAGGGTTCGTTCTGGACCGGGGATTAGGAGGGCTTGCTAATAACCTCTAAACTGACTTAAAAACATATAAACAAAGTTAAAAACACTAAACTAGACTCAAAGAATTCAAAACAAACTGAAAGAACTCAAAACAAGCTAAAAACACTCAAATCTGCCTAAAAACACAAACTGGGTAAATTTGGACTCTAAACACACTTTTGGATGAATTTTGGTTTCAACTTGGTTCGAAATACTTAAAAGCACAAACTAAATTGGTTTCCTGCTGCCCATGTGCCTTCATTCTACATTTCCTGCTGCCCATGTGCCTTCATTCTATGTTTCATGCTGCCCATGCAGTGCCTTTCCATGCTGTCTCTCCTTTATTTTTCCAAACTGTCCATATAGAGTGTGTGTATGCCCTCCAACCTGTGCAGTTCGCATTTGTGTAGCTGTCCATGTTTCTCTTTTGCATATGCCGTGCCATCTCTTTCTAGCTGTGCATTTCCACTTGCTCCAAAGCCAAATGAGTGCAATCATAACCCCATTTGCTGCTGAGTGTTGATGACAAAGCAAAACACAAAACAAGTGCCTTTACTTTCTCATTTTATTAGCCAAATCTGCTTAGCCCTTTTCTAAACCTTTCAGTGTTTCAATGCCCATAACTTCTTCTAGAAAAAGGATATTAACAATCCGTAAATTGGTCCAGAAAATAGACATCCGTAGCTTTCCAAGCATATAAGGCTCATTCTCTCATTCATTCTGAGCTATTCGTAACATGCTTCCAAAGTCAGCTAATCTGCACAGGCAGTTTTGACGAATTTGTTACTTAATATCTCACTTGTGCTACTTTTCTTTTCTTTGCTTGATAAATCACACAAAACACAAAAACATAGTAAATAGCTCAAAAATATAAGGAACTAACTAAGAAAAGAGAAATGAATTTTATGTAAAATATATATAAATATGAGCTTATCATTGAGGGAGGTAGGTTTGATAGTGAGATAGAAAAGAGGAGAAAGAGGAGTGGGTCGGGGGACAACATCTAAAGGTGGGCCCCTTTGGGTACACTTATTAAGGCCATAAAATAATACTTTAAACAAAAGAAATCTAACCCAAGGTGAACATTTACGAACGTACCCTCATTCCAAAAACCCGAAAATAAAACATCGGGATAGGTTGTTACAGTTGCAGTATATGTCGATGACATAAACCTTATCCGAACTCCTGAAGAGCTCACAAGAATTGCCGCACACCTAAAGTCAGAATTTGAGATGAAAGATCTAGGAAAGACTCGATACTGTCCCGGTCTCGAGATAGAGCACTGTTCGGATGGAATCTTAGTACATCAATTGAACTACACCTAGAAGGTGTTACGCTGCTTTAACGAGGACAAAGTGAAGCCTTCAAGTACTCTTATGGTTGTTAGATCGCTAGATGCAAAACGAGATCCATTACGTCCGAATGAGGATGATGAAGAGATTTTGGAGCCTGAAAATTCTTATCTAAGTGCTGTTGACCTTAAAAACTACCAAGCCTACGTGGCGCCCAGGCCAAGTAATCTATGAGCTAACTACGTCATTCGATGAATGCGGGGCATGCCAACTCGTCGGTCGAGCTCGGTCGAGGAGTAAAATTTGTTGATGTTGCGTTGAGTGTGCGGCTGACTCTGCGTCTTGTGATTGTGGCCGAGGAAGGAACACGTCTCGACCTCTTGGGTTCTCGAACCTGAAGACGAGGCTACTATTCTTACAAAGTTCACGAATCGTCGTCGTCGGATTCGGTCATAGTTATGGTATTCGTCAGAGTAAACTCACGCTGAATCGACACCAAAGTGTAAGGGTACAAATACTCAAAGCGGATATAAGTCTTAATAGTGAATGTGGTTCGGCCGTCTGAATGCCGAACTTTAAATCCCACTTGAGAGTATCCAATCATAAAATAACTCAGCGTGTAATGCGCCAAGCTCAGTAAGCTGTAACACCTCACTTCGCCGAGAAGGCTAATGAGATGACCTCGATCAATAAGGATTCGGAAATCCTTCTTGACCAAGACTTGGATAGGTAACCAACGTCCTCGCCGCAGTGCTGTTGATGCCAACGGAAGATGCTGTGAGATCGGCTGATTCTACGGCGACAGAGTTATCTATGCTGACTGAAGATATCACCGGTTGCTTTCACAGTGCTGTTGATGCCAATAGAAGATATGTCAGCGAAAAGAGAAAATAAAAAATCTCAAAGTTTTTTAGAGAGTTTGTGCAAGGTAGTTGTGTGTTGAATTGGAGGTGCTTTGAATGTTGCCTGCGACTCTGTATTTATAGTGATGAATACGCACTGGTTGATAAGATGAGAAAGACTCCCAAACTATTAAAACTCATCTTATCTCATCGAATCCAAGATAACCTGATAACGTCCATCTAATCAACCACCAATTATATACATACATATATATAAAACAAGTTTGCACCTTTCCAATGAGTTCGCAAACCTAATGTCGCCAATTATATATATATTGTTTTTTATGTATATGGCTGGTAGCATTTGACACGGCATGCAGGCCATGTCCATCGTCAATTCACTTCATCTGACAACATCCATAAACCTAGCCCTCTTAGGTCTCCTATCTCATCCTCACCTCATCAACAATAGCCATCATCATTCAGATCAAATGAATTTTAAATCCATTTTACTTGCAAGTGCTGTCAGACATCCCAAATCAATTCGAATTGTACTGCTTATCCGAGACATGACTCGCATTCTATTTATCTGGTTTAAGAAGACACCGAGATAATTCAAATTAAAAGATAATTATGATAAAAACCATAATATTATCTTTTAACAAAAATATCTTCACTTTTCCATCTGACAGTTGAGAACTATGCTTACTCAACGGCCTTGATTACACGGACCGATGGTGTAAAATTGGGTCCAAACATTGCCCCCCAGTTTCCTTGAGCTTCGGCCTGTAAGCCGAATGGTTAAGGAAATTAACTGGTTCATAGCCAACAACATCTCGTCGTATTGCCGAAACAAATTTTGTTCTCAGCATTAAAGTCACCTCTGTTCTGGCAATATCATAAAGCAGGGCCGAGGCCGAGAAGAATTGGGGTTGAGCAGGGCCGAGACCGAGAGTAATTGGGGCCGAGGTCAATAAAAATCTGCAGACCTGCCTATATATACATGTAAACTAGATTGCCTGATGTGATTTGTCATCCATGCAATCGGCATATAATGTGTGTGTGTGTGTGTATATATATATATATATATATAAACCTGCCTGATGTGACGCTGCTATACATATATATATATATATATATATATATACACACATATATCCCAATGTCAGCACCCATGTAATACTGCCATATATATATATTCAACCAATTCTGCTGAAAATGTCTGCAACCATCAGGTTTAGGGTTTAGGCTTAAAGCCTTTCCTCAACTGATTTGACCTTTCAAAGCCCCACACTTATATATATATATATATATATATATATATATATATATATATATATATATATATATTTCCATGACGTGCATACATCAAGATGAGAAGCCTCCATTTCTTCAGCAAGATTTAACGCCGTTGCCCTTTTTTGAATTTGCCAATTCCTTTTTGGATCTAACCAACCTCGCCGAGCTCGGCAATAAAAGACTATGAATCTGCCAACACCTATACAGCCATCATAGCATTTTCCTGACTCTCAGCTTTGGCTTAGACAACCGAATTATTATTATTATTATTATTATTATTATTATTATTATTATTTTATTCGACCAACTAATGCTGTTGCTGCCCTTTTTTTTTTATGCATCGGCTTGCATAGCCGTATGTTTAAGAAAATAACATATATATATTGAACAAATGAAAAGAAAAGTGGCCGAACCATAGTTAGGAGGAGGCCAACGATGCTTTATTCCAAGTCGAGACCTTGTAATAACAAAATCTTCAAATTGATTTCGCTTTAGGCTGAATAAAGAATTTTCTCCAAATATCTTTGACTCGGCGAAATATTTTTCATTTTTGGCTGCCGAATGTGTTGAACAATTATTATGCCCCCCAGACATAACAATTTCGTCAATTTCGGCTTTTAACTCGAACAACTTAGCCGAACGGGATTTTTCCATATCAGCTTTATCACCAATAATCATGTCAATTGGCATAGTCTCGGCATCTAAAACCATGTCTCCAATTACCATATCAATTGATGTGGTTTTATGGTCTGAAGCCATGTATCGGTCTTGTTCGTCATTGGAACACTCCTCTGACGAATCATTTTCCAAGTTGATTTGTGACTCAGAGATTTGAACTTTTTCTTCTAGGCCTACCACACTTTTAGTCTCGACCGAAAAAATAGGTGGCCTTTGTTCTTCGGCCAAATTAACAATTTTCTTAGGCTGAATATTGGTTGTGGCCGAAGTGGAAATTTTCCCCCCGGCCTCTTGCCTTTCAGAAATTTTTCCCAATCTCTCAAGAAGTTGTTTTTGCTTCTTTAATAGGCGATGACACTCATCCCTTGAAGCCTGATCGAGAAAGATCATGTGAACTTCGTAGTTTTAGCACTGGGTCCCACTGGGCGTGCTAAAATGTTGACCCTAAAAACTACCAAGCCTACGTGGCGTGCATGCCAAGTAATCTACGAGCTAACTACGTCATTCGGTGAATGCGAGGCGTGCCAACTTGTCGGCCGAGCTCAGTTGAGGAGTAAAATTTGTTGATGTTGCGTTAGGTGCGCGAATGACTTCTGCGTCTTGCGATTACAGCCGAGGAAGGAACACGTCTCGACCTCTTGGGTTCTCGAACCTGAAGACAAGGCTACAATTCTTACGAAGTTCACGAATCGTCGTCGTCGGATTCGGTCGCAGTGATGGTATTCGTCAGAGTAAACTCACGCTGAATCGACACCAAAGTGTAATGGCACAAATACTTAAAGCGGATATAAGTCTTAATAGTGAACGTGGTTCAACCGTCTGAATGCCGAACTCTAAATCCCACTTGAGAGTATCCAACCATAAAATAACTCAGCGTGCAATGCGCCGAGCTCAGTAAGCTGTAACACCTCACTTCGCCGAGAAGGCTAATGAGATGACCTCGATCAATAAGGATTCGGAAATCCTTCTCGACTGAGACTTAGATAGATAAAGAACCGTCATCGCCGCAGCGCTGTTGATGCCAACGGAAGATGCTGCAAGATCGGCTAATTCTACGGCGACAGAGCTATCTATGCCGACTGAAGATATCACCGGTTACTTTCACAGTGCTGTTGATGCCAATGGAAGATGTGTCAGCAAAAAGAGAAAATAAAAAAATCTCAAAGTTGTTGAGAGAGGCGCAGGGCAGTTGTGTGTTGAATTGGAGATGCTTTGAATGTTGCCTGCGACTCTGTATTTATAGTGACGAACATCCATAAACCTAGCCCTCTTAGGTCTCCTATCTCATCCTCACCTCATCAACAATAGCCATCGTCATTTTGAGCAAATGAATTTTAAATCCATTTTACTTCCAAGTGCTGTCAGACATCCCAAATCAATTCGAATTGTATTGCTTTTCCGAGACATGACTCGCATTCTATTTATCTGGTTTAAGAAGACACCAAGATAATTCAAATTAAAAGATAATTATGATAAAAACCATAATATTATCTTTTAACAAAAATATCTTCACTTTTCCATTCGACAGTTGAGAACTATGCTTACTCAACGACCTTAATTACACGGACCGATGGTGTAAAATTGGGTCCAAACAAGTGCGATAGACACTTTATTGTACTTAGCTCAATGCACTAGACCCGACATCTCCTTCGTTGTTAATCTTTTGGCAAGATACAATAATGTAGCAACACGCAGACACTAGACTAGTGTTAAAGACATTTTCCGTTACCTTAAGGGTACTACGAATTTGGGCTTGTTCTATTCCTACGGATCATCGAATAATGTTGTACGCCTTACTTCTCGAGTCGATTCTTGCCTTGTTGGTTATGTCGATGCAGGATACTTATCTGATCCACATAAGACGTGTTCTCAAACTAGTTATGTCTTTACTGTTGGAGGCACCGCAATATTTTGGAGGTCAACTAAATAGACCTTAGTTGCCACTTCGTCTAACCATGCTGAAATTCTCGCCTTACATGAAGTAGCTCGAGAATGCTTTTAGTTAAGAGCAGTTGTGGGCTATATTTGAAGCTCCTGGATCTTTACCCTGTATGTCTCGACGATGATCTATGAAGATAACCCAGCATGCATCGAACAGCTCAAGATGGATAACATTAAATGAGACAACACCAAGCACATTGTGCCAAAGTTCTTATTCTCACATCAACAACAAGAGCATCAGAAATTTGAAGTCACGCAAATTCGTTCATAAGACAATTTAGCCAACCTCTTCACCAAATCACTACTGAAGGCGACATTTCAGAAGCTTGTTCAAGGAATTGGTATGCGTAAACTTTCTGAGTTGTAACATTGCTATTTCTCTTTAGATTTATGTTAAACTCAGGGGGAGTATCCTGAAGAATACTTGCTTGATCTTAATGTACTCTTTTTCCCTACGATTAGGAGTGATGCGAAAATTAACTTAACACACAAATTAAACCCTCTTGTTGACAATTGTAGTATGGATAAGTAGGGATCGTTCTAAATCGGGGATTAGGAGGGATTACTAATCTACTCTAAACTGACTCAAAAACTCAAAAACAAACTTAAAAACTCTTAACTAGACTCTAATGACTCGAAACAAACTTAAAAGACTCAAAACAGCTTAAAACAACTAAATAGACTCTGCTAGACACTAGGAATTACTTTGGATGAAAATTGATTTTAACTTGACTCAAAACACTTAAAAACACAAACTAAGATAGATTCTAACTAATTTGACACATTAAAGTAAAGGGGATTGGGTTTTGGACGAAATTAAAGTGAAAACAAGTGAATTAAAGACTTAAACAAAGTTGAACGAATTTGGTGAATTAAATGGATGATGGGCTAGCTAGAAGGTCCTTCTCCACACATGACACACTTGCATACAAATCAATCTCCAGTTGCTTTTTTGATAAACCATGAATGACAATGTCCCAGATTAACCGTGCCATCACTAATTAACCCTCAGATTTTCCTTAAGTCATTGAATTAGATGGGATACGGATCATCAACCCAAATCATTCTTCAATAGTCCCCTACATGCACATCATAATAGAGATACAATCAAAGATCATTAAGCTCTATGAAAATCATAAGCATTGACAAAACATTCATAACTATGACCTCATGATACTCATGCTAGGAATTTAACTTAACGCGATCGTGACCAGCGACCTTCACTACTTGTGAATATAAGTTTGTAACGATTATGTGAAACTCCTTTATATCCTAGCATCAGATTCAAGCATGCAAACTAAGTAGGCCTCCTTAATCAACATACAAGAATAAGTTTTGAATAAAACAGTTAAGCAAATTGCATTCATTCTTTATGAAATCACAACTGGAATTAGTCAATTCATACTGCAAATATGATCATGGTTTCAAAATTCCCCCTAACTATAAGGGTTTTAGCTCCTCATGTTCACAAAACAAAGATAAACAAATTTAAACATTGAAATCAAAAGATAGATTACACCTAAGAATGATCCAGCAATCCAAACTTGAATAGCAAGCACTCCAAGGGTCCTCCTTCTTCTCTTTGTTGCGGCACAAGGGTTGGGTGAAGGTTTGAGTGGTGGTTTGTACGGAAGAATGGTTGAAAGTGTGGAAAGTATTGAATGGATGGATGGAAGGCTGCGGCAAAGGGTGTTTGGATATGTTTTTGTTGTCTTGAATGGTGGTGAATGATGTAAGATATGATGATTCTCCCCCAAGGCTGCGACAAAGGCTTATATAACTCCCAAAGTATGTAAAACCCTAGGGAATAAAGGCTAAGGTGCTGCAGAAATTAAAGGGAAAAGGAAAGAAAGTTTTTATTAATGTTTAAGATTTATTACTCTAAATCTATTAGGAAAAATGCTAAGTCCAAGTCAAAGTCCAAAGGGAATAAGGATATGACATGCGGCAAGGATCTTTAGAGAAAAGGAAAGTGGTTTATGACAGAAAATAGGAAAGGGAATGGTCTCCCTTGCACGACAAGGGAAGGAAAGTGGAGGAAAGGTGCGACATCCCTCTTTGGCTGGGATTAGGATTTCTAGAACATTTATTTAAGTGTCCCATAGTATTTAAGAACCTTTTTTTGTAGCTGGAACTTAGGTGATTTAGGATTAGGAAAGGTGAGGACAAGATAAGGTAAGTTTGACTAGTCTTTCCTCTTTCTTAATGGTTTCCTTGTCTTCCTTGTTCTTAAATTAATTTCTTCATAACTTTAGCATAATCCTAGCCTCTTTTGGTCTTCAAATTCGTCCATCCACCTTGCTCCATGCATGTGTTATCCATTCCAAGCCCAAAACTGCTCCAAAATGCACTTTCTTGCTACTTTAGCCATTTGGACCTACAAACATACGAAAATAGCTTAAAATACATAAATAACTAAGAACTAACAACATAAATGCACGAAAACAAGCTAACTAAGTCACATAAATATGCTCCTATCAAGGAACATTTTTTCCACTAGGTTTTAACGAGGCACCCATCTTGGGTTGATCATATCTCTGATGATGTCCCGTAGACGTTTCTTTTGACTTTGCATTTCTCATGCATTTTTCCTTAGACTTTGGATTTTGTCCCTACTCGGGGTTTTTTCCATAGCCTTAGGGTTTTTTTTAGTGAGATTTACTTCCTTATGCAAGTTCCTACCTTATTGAGAATAGCATTGTTCCCATAATTAGTGTTGACGAGTTGACTTCCTCAACTTCTGCATGATGCTAAATCTACCTTGAGTATTTACACACTCAAGGGGAGTGTTGTAAACTTTCCTAGTTTAAGTATGATTGTGGAAATCCTATAGTATATTTGATTCTAGTTATTCTTTTCTATATGAACTTGTATTCCTTGGGGATGAAGAATTTCTTCTTCCTCTTATTACTATAAATAAAGGCACTACGTAAAAGGGAATAACATACACATTCCCCTATGATTCTATAAACACATCCCTCCTCTATCTCTTCTCTTGCTGCCAGTCCCTTCCCATTAGTCAAATAAAATAGGTTACAATAAGTATGACTGGCATTATACCAAATTTAATGTTACAAGATTAATAAAAAATAATAATATCTAAAACAAATATAAAAAAAAAAGTAAAACAATAAAAAAGAATCAATTGCCACACCAAGGCTAGTCATGTCATAATTTAATTATGCATCAGTCTATGTAATATAATTGTTTTCTTTGCTATTTTGTCATGTCATAACCGAAGAGATAAACAACAAAGAATAAACGAATTAGGGTTTAGGGTTGTGTATTTGTTTGGGCAAGAAATCTGGGATTTGGGCCGAGAAAAAGCAAATGGAGAAAGGAAGATGCAAGTCTCGTCGAATATTTAGACCAAGTGATAAAGTCTTGGCCTAGTGGTAGGATGTTGAGAATTTGACCGAGTCCTAGTGGAATTAGGATTATTATAGAATTAATGGTTGGACGATGGTTCGATTGAGTCCTAGATAAGGTAGAACTACCCAAGTCGAGAGTGTTTCTTCCTCGGCCAGGGTCACCTAAGTCTGAAGTCAGAAGTGCACTCCATCAAATCACCACATCCAGAAGTATTTGCATGGGCGAGCTTGGCTGCGAATTGGCACGCCTACATCAGCAATCAACCACATAAGGACATAGTTAACTCATTAAGCTACTCGGCATGCGCGCCACCTAGGTTTTGTAATTATTAGTGTCAACATTTTGGCACGCCCAATGGAACGAAAGTGCTAAGATTGTGAAGTTCAAATGATGTTTCAATATTCAAATCGACTCAGTTCAACCGATTAGACAAAATCCAAACTCAACTAGAGAAACACATTCAAAAGTGTGAGGAGAATAAAATAGCATGGGAAGCAAAAAAGATTCTTGATACACATAAGGAAATGAGACAGTGTTTCACCCAAATGATAAAGGTAAAAGCTCATGTCACTTACAAGAACAATGTGCTAAAAAAGACAAAGCCCTTTTTAATACATGGGTAGATGAGAAGGGTTTTCATTTCATTCCTAGGTACAAGTTTGTTTCATTTAAAGACAAAGCCTTTGCTTGAGACAATTGCTAATTTGGCTCAGGAAGATCTTCTCGCCCATCTAGTCTTCCGGCCGAGACAAAAAAGTTGGTCGGTCCAAAAGAAAATGTTCAAGTTTCTAAGCCAAATACAAAAATTGACTCAAAAGATGATATGTCGAATGAATGCTTCAATGACAAAGGTCTAAAATATCGATGATATCGAAAATATCGGTAGTCCAAAAACATGGAAATTTTGATGGAAATATTGGGATATTATCGATATCGATAAAAATTGAATAAAAACCACGGAAATTGTAAGAAAAACTTAAAAATTTTTATTCAAACTTTGCAGGATGTTTATTTAGTCAATTATCTATTAGATTATCACAAAAAATTGGAATGAAATGCATTGCATGATGGATTTAACTGATTTAAGTTGATTATATAGAGAGCTGGCAAACATTATGAGTAGAAAATATGTAGTAATTAATGAAAGAAATTTAAACACACCATAATTATTTATATATAATGAATTAGTACAATATTATACACTTTATACATTGCATGGTAAGATACATGAGTGATTTAGTACCACATAGAATTCTTATGAAGGTCTAAAATATCAATGATATCGGAAATATCAGTAGTCCAAAAACACGAAAATTTCGATGGAAATATTGGGATAATATCGATATTTTAGACCATGATGACAATTAAGACTGAAATACGGCCCAAGACACAAAAACTATGCCAATTGATATGGTTATTGGAGATAAAGTTGATATGGAGCAATGTTAAAGGAAATAAAATAGTCAACTAGCATATATGGCTTGGAGTGATTGTAGGACACAATAAGAGATTGGAGTAATTGTAGTGATTGATTGTAATTAGCTTTCCTCTTACCTAGAGTAGCTTCGCATCCTTGTATAAATCTCTACCTATGTACAGCTGCTATGATATACAAAAATTATATCAATACAAGCTATTTTTATATGGCATCAGAGCACCGATCTTGGTGACTCTAGAAGGCTCATCTTTGCTTCCACCACAAACACAACCAGACACAACCAGTTCCTCTCCATCAAACCCAGCCACCATGGGCGACGAAAAATCAACTGAGATGATACCTCATGTATCTGATCCTTTCATTCTGCATCATTCAGACTCACCAAGTCTTGTTTTAGTCTCACAACTTCTTGATGGACACAACTATGGACAATGGAGCCGCTCTATGCGAATTGCTCTCAGAGCCAAAAACAAACTAGGGTTCGTTGATGGATCAATCAAGAACCCTGCAACCACTGATGCTAAATATTCAATTTGGCAGAGATGCAACAATATGGTCTTGTCTTGGATTTGGCAATCCGTGCAAGGCAACATTGCTCATAGTATACTCTACTGCAAAACTGCGACAGCAGCATGGAGGGACCTTGAGGATCGATTCTCGTAAGGCAACGATTCCAGGATCTACCAGATTCGATAAGAGATTGTTGAACACCGACAAGGACAGCTATCTGTTTCAGATTATTACACAAAATTAAAAGCTCTTCGGGATGAATTAGCATCATACCATGAGCCCATTGCTTGTGAATGCGAAGGATCTAAGGCACATGCAGACAGGGAAGAGAAAGAGAGAGTCATGCAGTTGATAGGAGCATATTTATGCGACTTAGTTGGCTTGTTCTTGTGCATTTATGTCGTGTTTCCTTAGTTATTTTAATGTTTAAAGTCATTTTCGTGTGTTTTCAGATTTTATGGACAAAGTAGGCAAGAAGATGCATTTTGGAGCATTTTGGAGCAAAATGGGGCTTGGAATGGATAACAAATGCATGGGCCAAAGTGGATGGACGAATTTGAGAACTAAAGAGGCCAAGAATATGAAGAATTATGGTCCAAAAGATGAAGAAAACAGCCCAAAAATCTGTCACCCCAACTTGCATTCCTTGCCATGCAAACCACATAGAATTCCCTTTGGATTCCCATGCCATGCTTGATCACTCTTGTCCCCTACATAATTTCTGATTTCATGCTTCAATTCATTTAATTATTACACTCAATTGCTTGATACCTCTTGTTCTCTTCACTCATTAGATTTTAGACAACATTTACATCCATTACATGCACCAATTGATGCTCCATCATTCACATTTGGAATCCAATGCCATGTGCAACACATGTTGTTACACCTTTGACCCATTTGTTGACACATTTCACCTCCCTTTCCATCTCTATGCAATGTACACAATCATTCATGCTCCCTAGCTACAACACCACTCCATTTTACCCTTCACACTTTGCATCATTACTTCATTTTCACCCTTGGACCATTGCACACCACACACACAAATTGCCATGCATTTCATCCTTAACCTAACCTGATTTTCTAAGGTTTTTGGGGCCTATAAATACATGTTTACACCCCTTGGCCAAAGGACAATCCCCCATATTCATCATTTTATCACAAAAATTCGTCCATACACACCCTAGGAAGCAAAACACCCCAAAAACACCATTCTAGTGCCTAGAAAACATAACAGCCACTCCACCTTCTTCCACCCTCTTTGCCTAGTTCTCCACCACCCTCCAACCATCAAACACTCCTCCACACTCACCCTAAACCCTTCCATACCATTCCCCATCCATTCTACATCATAAAACTACCCAAAATCTGTCCATAACCCAATCTGCCGCAAGCAAGGGAAATGAGGAATCTTGGATGCACTTGCTACCAAGTTGGAGCATTTTAGGTGTTTTCTTTCCTTTGATTTTAATGTCTAATTTTATGTATCTTTGCTTTGTGAGTATGAGGAACTAAACCCCTCTTAGTTAGGGGGTGATTCGAAACTATGTTCATACTTGCAATATGATTTGATTACATCCAGTTGTGATTCATAAGTTGTGAATTCAATTTACTTATCCGTTCATATAAAAACTAATTTGTGTATGTTGGTTAAGAGTGCACGCTTAATTTTCATGCATGAATTTGACGCTAGAATATAAGGGAGTTTCACCTAATCGTTATAAACTTATATTCACAAGTAGTGAAGGTTGCTAGTCACAATCACGTTAAGTAAACTCTTGGCATAAGTTTCATGCAAATCATAGTAACGAGTGTCTTGTCAATGCTTATGTTTTTCATAGAACTTAATGATTCTTGCTTGTATCTCTATTATGCAATTCATGTAGGGAACTTGTAGGGAATGTTTTGGGTTGTCATATGCAATCATCCAACCTAATAACTTGTGGAAAAAACTGAGGGTTAATTAGTGCAATTCACGGTTAATTTGGGGCGTTGAGTATTCATAGCTTATCGAAAAGCAACTGGAAATCGTTTTGTATGCAAGTGTGACATATGTGGAGAAGAACCTCCTAGCTAGCCTTCCATCCATAAGTTTCATTCAAATTCATTTTACAATCTGTTTTGATTCACTTAAATTTGTCTAAGAATTTGTTTACTTTGTTCTTGTCTTAATTTAATTATTTTCGTCCAAAATCAACCCCATCTTATTTCTTTGAGTCATATTAATTAGAACTTGTCTTAGATTATGTTTTTAAGTGTTTTAGTTCATTAGAAAACCAAAATTCGTCCAAGTTTGTGTTAGAGTCCCAAAACTGCCCAGATTGTGTGTTTAAGGTAGTTTTGAGTGATTAGAGGCTGTTTTGAGTCTTTTGGTTTGTTTTAGTGTTTTAAAGTATAGTTTTGCATTTTTTTGAGTCTAGTTAGTGTTTTAAACTTTGTTTTTACGTTTTCAAGTCAGTTTCCAAGTGATTTAGCAATCCCTCCTAATCCCCGGCCTAGAACGATCCCTACTTACATACCTTACTACAATTGATAAAAAGAGGGTTTAATTTGTGTGCTTATATATTTCGCATCAGCAGTTCTTAATGGGACTGAACGAGAACTACTCCACCATACGAGGCTCTATATTGATGATGAGCCTACTCCCGGATACACGATGAGTCCATGGATTGGTCATTCAACACGAACGCCAATTGGATGTGGTGAATTGTCGTGAACCCACTGCCCATGCAATGCAAACCAGTCGTTCAACAGCACCAAAAGAAGGCTATGGAGCCCACAACCCTAGTTCACGAAAGACTTTCAAATGTAGCTACTGCGACGGAGGACATCCAGTTGAACGTTGTTATTTTCTTATTGGCTTCCCTGAAGGACACAAATGGCACGGAAAGAATATGCAGCCCAGAAATAGGCGTACACCTCCAGCCTCCAACAATGTTGAGACACTGCCATTGACAAATGCTCAGGTTGACACAACCAAAGCACCCATCTCCAGCAATCAACCCACGTTCACAACCGAAGAATATCATCAACTCATGGCCCTCCTTCGCAATAAGAATGGTACCAATCTGCCACTTGTACATGCAACAGGTATCTATACGCCCAACTCCAATTTTACACAACATTCTCCGCATTCAACATTGTATTGGATTGTGGATAGCGGGGCCACATATCATATTTCTCACTCATCACCCATCCATAATCACACTAGACCCCAACATGATTTTGTCGGGCTACCAAATGGTAGACAGGTTGCGATTGAGTCGATTGGGTCTATTAAATTGTCACCCAAGATAACCCTTGATGGAGTTTTGCATGTACCACAATTTCGTGTGAACCTATTGTATGTGAGTAAGTTAACTTGGGCATTGAAATGTGTTGTGATTTTCTACCCCGATTTTTATGTTGTGCAGGACATGGCTACGAAGAAGATGATTGGCCTGGGCAAGCAGTTTAATGGACTCTACTACCTCACT
The DNA here is from genome assembly GCF_042453785.1 of Malus domestica. Lineage (NCBI taxonomy): Eukaryota > Viridiplantae > Streptophyta > Magnoliopsida > Rosales > Rosaceae > Malus > Malus domestica. The sequence goes on from NC_091675.1 coordinate 26,930,087, forward strand.
CCAACACAAAACCCTCATCTCGCCAACCATGTCAACCACACCTCGACACTGTGGCACCAACGTCTTGGGCACCCATCCTCGGCTCCTCTTCACTCTTTATCCCAGACCATTCCAGAAATTATTTTTGATTCTACACATGTTTGTGATATTTGTCATTTAGCAAAGCAAACTCGTTCATCTTTTGTTTCCAGTTCAATAAAATCAATTGCACCTTTTGATTTGATCCACTGTGATATTTGGGGGTCGCACCAAACACATACACCCTCTGGGGCACGTTACTTCCTCACCATTGTAGACGACTTCACTCGATTCACATGGGTTCATCTCATGCGATTTAAATCCGACACACAAACCATAATCCACTCGTTCTTTTCTTGGGTCAAAACACAGTTTAATCGTGACATTAAAACCCTTCGTGCAGACAATAGGGGGGAATTCATATCTCTGCGATCATTCCTAGACACTCATGGGACCCTTTTTCAACACACCTGTGCCCACACCCCTCAATAGAACGGAGTCGTTGAACGCAAACACCGTCACCTTTTAAATGTTGCCCGTGCCCTATGATTTCAAGCTAACCTACCCTTAAAATTCTAGGGGGAGAGTGTACAAACTGCCTGTTACCTTATCAATCGTCTTCCCACACCCCTGCTTTCCCATCAATCTCCCTATAAACTCTTGCATAGGACACTCTCTGTCTACACTCATCTTCGAGTTTTTGGATGTTTATGCTATGCTGCCAACCTTACTCCCTCACACAAATTTGATGCTCGCGCTCGTCGCTGCCTTTTCCTGGGATATCCCCTTGGTCAGAAGGGCTATCGAGTTTATGACCTTGATAGCAAACGCATTTTTACATCTCGCGATGTCACCTTTCATGAACATATTTTCCCTCTTGCTAACTTACCACCAGAACCTGACCACAATTCCCCAGTCTTACCTGTTCCCCATGACGACCCCACTCTTGCACCTTCAGACCTCCTTCCCACTATTGATCTACTTTCCTCATCCACTCCCTCACTTCTTCCTGACATACCTCCTCCAACCCCAGACACCACTACCTCGCCAACTCCTGCGCCATCGTCTCCTTCGCTGCCTCTCATTCCCCGTCGTCGCTCTGAACGCATTAAACAACCACCTGCCCACCTTCGAGACTATCAGACCCATCATGCTGCTTTGCTTCAGCCCAGCGCCATCTCTTCCACCATGTCCGGCACACGATATCCTCTTCACCGGTATGTTTCTTATGCTCGTCTCTCTCCTGCTCATCGCTCCTTTATTCACAATGTCTCTCACTTAGTTGAACCAGCCTCTTATGAGCAGGCACGCCATGATCCTCACTGGCTTGCAGCTATGAATTCTGAGCTTGAAGCCCTTGAAGGCAATCACACCTGGACTTTGGTTCCTTTACCCCCCCCACCAACGCCCCATTGGATGTAAATGGGTCTTCAAAATCAAGTATCATTCCGATGGTACCATCGAACGCTACAAGGCTCGCCTTGTCGCCAAAGGGTTCACGCAGTGTGAAGGTATTGATTACAAAGAGACGTTCGCCCCCGTTGCTAAGCTCATTACTGTCCGCTGTCTCTTGACCATTGCTGCTATTCGCAACTGGTCTCTTCACCAAATGGATGTCCAAAACGCTTTCCTTCACGATGCCCTCCATGAGGAAGTCTATATGTTACCACGTCCTGGTTATCGTCGACAGGGGGAGACTATGGTTTGTCGACTTCACAAGTCATTATACGGACTCAAGCAGGCATCTCGCAGCTGGTTCCAACATTTTTCATCAACCATTCAAGAAATTGGCTTTCAACAGTCTCATGTGGACTACTCATTATTCACTAAGGTTTGTGGACACTCCATTACTGTAGTATTGCTCTACGTCGATGACATGATCATTGCAGGAAATAATGAGGAAGCCATTAGTCAACTCAAGCAATTTCTTAGTGGATGTTTTCGAATTAAAGACCTTGGACCATTAAAATATTTTCTTGGTGTCGAAGTGGCACGGTCCAAAGCTGGGATCTCCATTTGCCAACGAAAGTATACTCTGGACATATTGGAGGAAGCTGGCTTGCTTGGCGTAAGACCTGCCAAGGTACCTATGGAACCAGATTTAGTGTTGACGACAACAGGTGGTGATGCCCTCAAGGACCCGACTCGATATCGACGTTTGGTTGGAAAATTAATATATCTTACCATTACAAGGCCAGATATTACGTATGCTGTGAATAATCTCAGTCAGTTCATGCAAGAACCAACACTCCATCACCTTAAAGCAGCACATCGTCTTCTCCAATATCTGAAAGAAGCACCAGTACAAGGGTTACTATTTCCTACGGAAAACCAACTTAATTTGATTGGCTACTGTGATGCGGATTGGGCTAGATGTCCGATCACACGTCGATCAGTGACAGGTTTTTGTATCTTCCTTGGTAAATCACTTGTATCATGGAAAAGTAAAAAGCAAGTCACGGTGGCAAGATCTTCAGCAGAAGCCGAGTATCGCTCCATGGCTGCAACCACTTGTGAGCTTACTTGGCTGAGGAATTTGTTGAATGATTTGCGTGTAAACCATCCTGAGCCAGCAAGGTTGTTTTGCGACAATCAAGCTGCTCTACATATTGCAGCAAACCCTGTGTATCATGAACGAACCAAACACATAGAGCTGGATTGCCATACTGTTCGTGAAAGGATGCAGAGGGGAGAGATCAAGACCTCTCATGTGCAGACGGGACGTCAAATAGCAGACATGTTTACAAAGCCACTGAGAGCACCTACCTTCCATTCACATCTTGGCAAGTTGGGTGTTATTGATATCCACACTCCAACTTGAGGGGGAGTGTTAAAGGAAATAAAATAGTCAACTAGCATATATGGCTTGGAGTGATTGTAGGACACAATAAGGGATTGGAGTAATTGTAGTGATTGATTGTAATTAGCTTTCCTCTTACCTAGAGTAGCTTCGCATCCTTGTATAAATCTCTACCTATGTACAGCTGCTATGATATACAAAAATTATATCAATACAAGCTATTTTTATAATCCTGTCTAGCTGAGTTGTTTGAGTTACAAATTAAAGTTGGAAAAGTGATTATGCTCGAGGAGGATTATGCTCGAGGAGCGTAATAACTCTGATTACTTACTAGCTGAAAAAACAGGAATATTTGAGAACATTCCTTGTTATTTCGCATCAGGGCCTGCAACAAAATTATGAAGATGGTCATATGAAGAGATATCGGCTCGGAACAAAGCTTCATTGGCCTCATTTTCATCATGATTGAGCCGCTTTTATTTTTGTTGGCAATCTATATATATATATATAATGTAACAATACTTTTATTCCTTAACCATTCGACACAAGCCGATACTCAAAGAAATAAAGAGGCAACAAGCAGCGTGCTTACTGGCGGAAAACAATTGCAGCTGAGATAAGAAGAATATCATGTGCTTTTTGTCGATGTTTGTTTCGATTATGCTAAAGTTTTCATATATGCTGATGTTTATAAGTATTGGAGTTCTTTCATTGTGTGAGAGTTTTCTGCGGCCAAAAGTCAATATGGCCAATGAAAGTTGCCTTGAAGAAGGGATCGAGCAAATGAGTTTTAGAAAGAGAGATGATAGAGTTTGGGATTGATTCCTTGAAAAGAAGGCCTAAAACTTGTGTCATTGCTTCTTCTTCTTCTTCGGATGAAGGAAAAGCTTGGTGACGAAACGGTCGATGATTTCTTTGATGCTCTCTAGTTTGTAGAGAGTTTGCCGCAGAAATCTAAAGGAGATTGTGTGCGAGTCATTCATGATTTAGTTTGGAAGGATTAAAGAAGATTGCAGAGGTTTGCAAGAGAACAAGAGCTCTGAGTTTTCAATTTTGCAGAGTTTTTGGAAATTAAGCGTGAAGAGGAATTAGGTTGTAAATGAACTTTTATAGGCGAATTGACGAAAAAGAATGGTTTTAGGGTTTTGGTTTTGAATTATAAAGCCGAGAGAATCTTAGGATTGGATTATTATTAGATTTTCTTTGAAATTCAAAAAGGTGGCTGCGGTTTTCACGTCCCCAAACAGAGAAGACCTACTGATGGTGGGTTCTGCGAAAATATAGTGATGAGGGGATGTTTCGGCACCCCAAGAAACAGAAGCTTGGATGTTTACGTGGCCGAATTAAAGATGACTCCACAAGAACTCAACGCTTGGCAAACAGAATGGGTTCTGTGTCAGACATGTCAATAGCGTGTTTGTTGTTTTCAATGCAATACATGCAAATTAGTGGAGGAGGTTGAGCAACGATTCACTTCTTCAAAATCATTTAGCCAACTGTTCATAGCCAAAGATTTCAGAAGCGAGGGTAATGTTTGGGGGCAAAAATATGGAATTTAGGTTGAGAATGAGTAAATTGAGAAAAAAGATGCAAGTCTCGACCCAATGGTGAATATTTAGCCTAGGTGGTAAAGGTCTTAGACTAGTGGTAGGACGTAGACAATTCAATCGAGTCTTTGTGGAAGAAGATTATTAAAGGATTAGTGGTTGGATCATGGTTCAGTTAAGTCCTAGATAAGGTAGAATTATTGAGGATTGAGATGATTTTTTTTATAAGATCCTGAATATTCAAGGATCGAAACTTGTGGCTAGTTGGATAAAGAATGGATTGAAAACATTGAGGGACTAGATTTAGAGTCACGATACATGTGATACTCAACCGAGATAAAGGTTTGGTTGATAAATGATTGATGAGGATAATTATGAAATTATCAAATAGGACTGGGGAATTGTAATTCTATTGCAATTCTACTTCGCCAGACTTGGTTATCACGAAATTCACCTTATAAATATGAGACGGTTAGCAATGTAGAAATGACATTCAACTTAACACACATATCAACGCTATACGAGAAACCCTCTGTACATTCCTGAGAAAAATACTAACTGCTCCACTAACAAGTCAATACAAATTCATTTTGGTTTAACAAGTTTGGAGTTGGCAATTGACGGATGATTACTGTTTGGTTAAACAACATTTTATAGAGCCAACCAGTGAAGGTGACAGTTTGGTTAAACTACACTGGAGTCATAAAATTAGTTGGACATAGGAGTCTTCATAGTTTGGTTAAATAGCAAGTTGTCATTTTTCGACTAGTTATCTATCCTAAGTCTCTGTCGGTGAAGAACTTTTTTCTTCTTCTGTCGAACGAGGTTACTCTATTAGCTTTCTCGATGAAGTGGAGTGTTTAATGATCAAATATTCCCAAGTGACATTCAGAGTTTGGCATATCAACGACTGAACCACTTTCACTATTAATATACTCATCTCTTTTGAATATCTTTGTCCCTATAGTTTAATTATGGTTTGGCAGACTTATATTTTTACAAATATAGTCGAGGTTGCAAAACCTGGTGTAGATTAAATTTCCTAGTAAAAGGCATAACCTTATCTTCAGGTTTTAGAACCCTGGCCGAGAGTGTTCATTCCTTAGCCAATGTCACCTCATTTAGAAATCAAAAGCGCATTCTATCACGTCACCACATCCTGAAGTATTTGCCAGGCCAAGCTCGGTTGTGAATTGGGACACCTGCACTAGCAATTAGCCACAAAAGGACGTAGTTAGCTTATTAAGTTACTTGGCCTACGTACCACGTAAGTTTTGTACTTGTTAGGGTCAATAATATCGCATTGAACTTTGTATGTAGCATTTGTTATATATGTCGTAGTTTATTTTACATTTGGATTAATAGAAATTCTTTGTGCAATAAATCCATTTTTCGTTAATAAACTTAGTTTGTAACCATAATATTTTTAACACTCAAAACTGGTGGGACTAACAAAGGCTGAATAGATTAAATGAGAATCCTTAATAGAGTTAGGCTATGCAAACAAATAAAATAAATAGGATTTAAGTGGTTTCAAGTAACGCTTGCTATAATATTATAGTTTCTCTCTTAATTCATCTGACCCGCTCTAAGTAGTACTCGTCCTTCTTAGGCCCTCATCTAAACCTTCAGTCTTTAGGTTCGAATCCATCTTTTTCTTCATATTTAATGGGCCAAATCCACATTCTAGACATGCTAGTTGTCTCTCTGTTCTTTGAATGGCAAGTGGCAACAAGGGGACACTTAAGCATGTCTACTTGCTCGACTTTGGAGTAAGTGGGAACTGGTACCCAAGCACCCTACCTACTAGTCTTTATGTCCCTTCACAAGTCTGTGTTCCATTGTCTAGCCGCCACGTGGCTTAAAGTTGATGTTTGACTAGGCATGCCCTTTCTATTCCTGGGACCTCATACCTTAAAATTGTTACTAGCCAACTTGCCTTTTAGTGCTCGAAAGACGTTTTATGGTGAACCGCTCAGTCTGATTGCTGACAAGACACTCAGAAACCATGGCCCCTTGAAGTGATCGACTTCATCTTTCCAGGTTTGTTGGGCCTTGACTTTGCTTTAAACTTTTGTTCTTATCAGCTTATGTTTCTTTGAGCCTGTGGTGGTAAAAAATGACCTTGAGGTAACAAGTCCCTTAACTCATTGCCAAAGAGTTCTTCGTTTGAGCAGAGAGTTGGTCATGACTTAGAGATGGCATCTGGGTGTTGTGTTGCCCTCCTAAGTGATCAGCTTCTTCATCATTGAGTACTCGCCTCAGAATCCCATCAGTCGATAGAATTGTGAGTTAAGAGTTAACATTGACAAGAACATATGCTTGTTGAGCATGTTTTGCCGTGGGTTGGTAGCATAATTGAGGCTCCTTTGTATTAAATGTGTGATAGATATGTGTGACCTCGTGCCTCGTGAAGTTGTTCACAACCTCTTTGTCTTAAAGATCGAGTAGGTAGGTCTCTATGTGTCACTATCTAGTCCATTTGGCATTCTTTCAGCAACGGCTGAGATCGAGTGCCCAAGGGCTATATAATCTATTTCCCTCTGTTAGAAATTCCCACTTCATTATGTCAACTTCATATGGAACTCTACCGAATTCATCCCACGACCATCCACGGTGACCTAAATCTTACCAGTTACGATTCTCAAACCTCTTCCTTTGTATTCTCTCAGGTTGGCTTCTCGTGCTTGTACTTTTTCTTTTGTTCTCTTTTGATACATTTTGCTATACTCTGGATATTACTCTGAATTTTATGTTGTGGGGTTGCCGCCAACGTGAAACAATGCCGGCAATGACCAAATTCGGCTAGTCTGGTTGGTGAAGTATGATAGGGCATCTTTATGACTTAGTAAGCTAGGTTGATCTATGTCATTGACTTTCCTTAGCAATTAAGGCTTAATTATGCAAGTAGTTTACTTCGCATTTCTAAGACCCCAAAATATGTGTGGATATCGAGCACATTTGTTGTTGAGCTCTTTTGATTCTAAAAACGACGGCTGAAAGCCTTAGAACTATGAGCTGTTGGTTGAGAGCAAGAGTGCCAACCATCACGACTTTGAGGACTTCCCGAGCTACCTGAGTAGCATTCCCATTCGCTGAGCGCTGATTATAAATCTAGGAACTTTTCGTTGACTGCTCATGGGGACGAGTCTACTTCTATCTGTAGGGACGACAACTTTGGATAAGCCACATACCTAGTCGTTTCCTTAGAGACGGGCAATGAAGATTTGCTCGGTCCTTCCGAGTGCCTGGGGTTATCAGTGCTTCAGGCAGACATTGCTGACTTGGATGATCAGCAAAACCTTCTCCCTTTGAGTTATGAGATGAGGTATAGGTATCCTTCGTGTCCTTACAAGGTTGGGGTGTCTATCGACCCTTATAATTATGATGCTCAAGATCATATTATTGATCACACTGTTAGTGTTATGACTTCGACCTTATTGGAAAGCTGAGGAATCAGTACCTGATTCCCGTTAATGTCATTTCCTGAGCGCCTACTTAAGAGTAAAGGTCAAGTTGTCCTTTTCACAGTTAGGTGGCCTTTTGTACTAAACTTTTCATGTCAGGCGTTCAACCACCTCTCTATCATTTTCTTTATAAAGTTCTAGCTCACATAGGTTTAGCTCTCACTAACTTAACCTGAACGCCAGCTGCTTGATCAAGCATCACCAAACATAGCTAGTCTTATCATGATCAAGCATTGTTACAAGTTGAGGAACAATCATGATCAGGTTAGGTTTTGCCACGTGCTCGGCTTGTGCTTACTTTTTATGGATAACCACTTAAACTAGAGACCCTACAATGAGAATTGGTTTCTTGTCGGCGAGTAACTAAGAGAGCTTTATCGAGGTCGAACGATAGGGGCTTGGGTTGCTAGGTGTTTCAAGGCGAAGGGTAAAGAACAATACAAGTGGCAACTTAATTGTCATTGTCTTACATGTCTTCAAAATTTTGCTCTATTTGTTTGTGGTCGACTGGTTGAGAAAGGTTTCTCTCGCAAAAAGAGAGGCTTTAACTAGCCGCTATTGTGGATGCAAATGTTCTCCTCCTCGATCTTGGACGATTTTGCACTTTCAAAACAACTAGCACCTTAGGTTAAGGCCAAAAGCCTCACGTGCCCACGATGAATGGGGGGGCTTTGGCCGAAGAACCTCCGATGCCAAAGTTAGAATTTTAGAGAGAAATAGTGTTTAGAGTATTTGGGATTTTTTGTAAAAGAATTAGAATGACTTTTTGGTGAGAATAGGTGCCTATTTATAGGATTAAGCTTACCCATTTTTCCCCTTGGTGTGGCCGGCCTTGATGGTTTTTGTGGTTATGATTTTGGCTAATTAAGTATGAAAGAAGTAAATGGGAGGTTATAAAATTATTTATTTGTATAAATGGGGTAGTAAAATGGGAAAAAGAAAGAAAGACTAAGAAGAATGTGAGGTGGCCGGCCACTACCTATTTTTAGGGTGAATGGGATATATTTTGTGATTAATTGGGTAATTTAATTGATGTTTAATGGATTAATTGGGTAATTAATCCATTAATTAACCATTTAACATGATTTTGTAGGTTACCTTGAAAAAGGGGATTTGATGAGATAGACTTTGAATTGGTTACCTCTTTTGGAGCATTTTTTATTTTGTTGAAAGATGATTCTCCGCTATTCGCGCGTAGGAATCCCAATGTGCCTTAAGGGTATTCTTGTCCTTTTTTATCCAAAGATCCACGTGTCGCCTTGTGATTATTTTTGGCTCCACAAATGCCCCCACACCTGTTGGGCTGCTCGTAAGAAATGGCAGCAGGTGTAGAGATCTTCTTGCTTCAGGAAACGTAGGATTGCTTCCTATTTTGATGTTGGTTCTTTCTATAATTGGAAATTAGGTCCTTCTAGAAAAGGGAAATAAACTTCTCTCAAAGCCTATTTAAGTCCACCTTAAGTGGGCTATTAAATCAACTTTGGAGAGCAATTTATTCTACCCCACAAGAGAGAGAAAGTTAGAGGATATTTGTTCCCCCTCATCTAGCAATCTTTTACATCTTGCCCGTGCAAAGGACCGTCTTTCGTTGATTTCTTCGTCTTCTTCATGCCGCACCGATGTAAGAAAAATTTAATTTTTCTTGCCTTCTTCTTGGATAGTGCTATTGCGAGGCAACCGTTAGGGTGGTGCGGCACGTCGGCTGGCAAGGGCTAGGAGTTGGCTCGGCATGGGCCAATGAGATATCATGGCAGGGACCACTGCTTGGGCAGCTTATGCGGTTGTGGTCGCGGATTGTGGTGCTGGGGCGCAGTGCTAGGCAAGCCGCATGGCTCATGTCCTTTGGGCTCTTGGACCTGACTCGGGCCAGGCTGGTGATTGAGAGAAATGAGGAGATTGTGGGTCTCATAGGCTGCTGGAATGTTGGGTATGTAGGCCTCCAGCTTGCTGGTCCGAAAGGAAAAAATGAGGGATAAGCCAGTATAGGTTGAGCTCCCATGCTGAGTATCGTGAATGGCATTGTTGAAGGTGGAAAGAAGAGATCTTCCCCGCCTTAGATTCAAGATCTTAAGCATGTCGTTTCTGAGCTTGGTTCTTCTACAAAAGATGAAGAGTTGATTGCTGCTTATAACCAAGTGATCAACTTCAAGAGAATCGTCAATAGGCTTGAACCCCAAGTGTTGGAACTTCAAGGCGTACTGAAGATCAACGAAAGTCTGAAGAAGGAAGTGGATGAGCTGCAGAGCATCCACGTTGGTCTGCTCGAGGAGGATAAGTAACTGAAAGGTGAAAAGGCTGGGCTTGGGGTTTCGAGACCTTCTCTATTTCTCCAAAAGACTTGCTTGATTTTACTTTTGAGGCTTCTATTGGTGAAGTAGTTGGAGAAGTTAGTGCCCATGTTGGGGCAATCGGGGGTGAAGCGCCGGATAATATCGCTGCTAAGAGCGTCGTGGCTGCTGAAGGTGTGGTGACCGAGTAGTCGTGGGATGTCCAAGCTGCTATAGTCTTCTAGGTAGCCTTTAGGATTTTATTTGTTTTTCCTTGTAACTCTTGTTTTGGTTGAACTTCTTCGACCTTTGCTAGTTGTTTATAAACATGTTTTCCTTCGCTTTTCTTCATCTTCGCTTCTTTTATTCATGCCCTAACCTTTGGACTTGATAGACCAGTGGCAGGCATGCTACTTTTTTATAAGCAGACAAGCCCGCGTAGCCTATGCAGCCGTAGGTGTTGGTGTAGAACTTTGAAAAGTTGTTATCCATAGGGTTGGTGTTGGAAATGTGCCCTAAAACCAATCATATGATGATACTTTACGGACATTTCACATGTTAAACTAATCTAGTTTAATATCAAGGGCAAAGATTATTGTTTGAGCCGTCTCATATAAATGTTATATGCTTAAACGATAAGTCCAAGGAATATGTGATTGGGAGAATGCAATATAAAGAAGTTAGATTCATGAGACCATTCTTTCGTAGACACATCCTAAACGTTCCTGATCATAGGATTGCCAATTGGGCATTGACAGTCCGTTAAGATCAGTACGTGCTGTGCCTTCTCTCAGGAAGAGTGACTAGTCTCGAGTCATTGGTGTGTGTGACATCAAGACAAGTACGTAGGTGCTCAATAGAGAATGAGTTCACTGAACACGATCAACGAAGAGTTCTCATATTCATGTCACATGAGAACTCATGGTTGGGATAATGCAAAGTAGTCATTTGACCTGAGGCATCACGTTTGTCTTGTGGTTAAGTCCTTGATCTTTGATTATGTCAAAGTCACCCCATCCGCGGGTGTCCACGACATCGTTAGGGTTAAGCCACTTAGCTATGGAGGCAAGTGAATGCGCAACAAGGGATCTCTAACCTTCAAACCGTTTGGGGGAGAATACTCTATGATATGATTTAGAATCTCTGGCCAGAGTATGAATGAGATTTAGGAAAGTCGTTCCAAATCACATTCAAGGTAATCATATAAGCACACGAATCACATTGGATAGTAGACATGAATAAACTATCAAACCAAACAATGTGGTCAAGAGTATTGTATTAGAGAAAGACCGTATTGCATTTGTAATCCTAAACTGAATAGGTTCTCTACCTCTTCTGATTAGCTTGGGTAACCATGATATGCTGCTAGGTGTCACTCTTGGTTTGTGGAAGCCCTAAACGTGTATAATCACTAAAGGGAGAATTGAAAGTAAGTTTCAATTCACAATCGATTTGAAAGAGTTCTAATCGCCCACTGCCTCGCTAAAAGGAACCTAATGGATCGTACACCGTGTAAGGTGGAGATTGAAGAAACAATGGAGATGAGTAAGAATAATTAAATGGTTTAATTATTTATGGCAAGGATTAATTAATATGTTAATTAATCAAACGAATAAGTTCGTTAAAGATCTCGGGATAGTTTTGGACCTTAAGGCCCAATGGGCCTCGAACGTCAAGCCCATTGACTTAAGTTGTATGACAATTTAATGAATAAAGATTCACAAAGGCCCAAAAGCCCAAATCCCTTATATGGCCGGCCATGTGTGTTGAATTAGGGTTTTTGGTTCTTTAGGTCATTTAAAGAAGTGACTATATAAAGAACTTATAGCCTAAAATTCATTAAGGGTTCTTTTGGAGAAAATTGGAGAGAACATGTCTCTCCTTTTCTCTCTAGGAGGCCGGCCCCCTTGGAGGGTGTATCTAGCAATCCTACTCCTCCAAGGTCACTCATTTCTACTTAAATCTAACCTTGGTGTGGAGACTTAGAGGTTCTCAATTTTGGGAACTTGGAGAAACCATTTCATCCATCCAAATCCATGGATCTAAGAAGAAAGGAATGAAGGCCCTCTCTTTGGGTGATTAGCCTTTGCTTATGCAAAGAGGAATCTACAAAGGTATAAATTTCTCAACTCACTTTGATTTGAGTTGAGTCTTGGTTCACCAATCTACTAGGCTTTGAATTTCATGGGTAATGTTTTGTTTTTGAATGCATGCAAGCATGATTCCGCCTTTTAATTGTTAAATGCATGCTATAGATGTTATTCAAATGAACATGTTTTCACAAAATCATTCTTCAATTGGTATCAGAGCCTAGGTCTAGTAGTTGGTGAATCCTTTTGGGTTTTGTGGTTCATAGTTTGTGATTTAAAAGTTGTAATATGTTACAAGCTTTATTCTTGTTTCTTTGAATGTAAATTTTGTTAGAAAATTTGCCATCTCAAATGTTGTAGATGTAGTTCATATGAGCATGAATATTGGAGCTAAAATTTGATGCCATGCTTTTGGGAATTTTCGGCCAAATCCAAAGGGTGGATTTTTGGGTTCTTGTTTGACTTGTTAAAAGTGTTTTCAAGTGACTTTTGGAACCCCTATGTACCCTAGTTTGGTTATATGTTATTTCCCTAAAGTTTGAATGGTTTTGGGATGTTTTTGGAGTAAAAATGTTCATGGAAATTTTTGGGTTTTTCATGAATGTTCTTCATTGTTCTTGACATTTTTGCCAAGAACAAAAAGGTTTTGTGTTTTGATTCAAAGTTTTGATTTATTTCATAAAGTTTATGTTTTATGTTTTTCAAATATTTAAATGTGTTAGATATTTTGTTTAAATGGTGATAGAAATAATGGTGGGTGTGAAAGGATTAATTCCCTTTCACACACATCACTTGCACCACTTGCATGCTTTATGTCAAAACTCACAAATCAACACACACATCACTCCTTTCCCTCTCCAAAACCGGCCACCCTACATGTAGGGTACTTTTGGGGCTTTTATGCAATTACATAAAGTTTTGATACTTTTGTGTATTTGCACTTTGGCCCAAAAGTTTACGTTTTTACGTTTAGGTCCAAAAACGCTAAAGGACAAATTGTTTTGTTCCTTTAATGAAGTTTTTGCATTGTTTAAATTTTGGGTTCTACTTGTATTTACATGAAGTAGTGGACTTTTGTGTTTTTACAAAGTGACCCCAAAAGTTTATGTTTTTGCAATATAGCCCAAAAGTTGAGGTTAATTGCTTTATGGCCCAAATTAGGTAGAGAACAAAATTGTTTTGTCTCTTTAAATGAGAATTGGATTTTCATTTTGTTTAGCTCCATTTAAATACAAAAACCAAATGAAAATGTTGCATTCAATTTAATTAGTTAAAGCGTTAATTAATTAAAGGGTGATTATGAACCTAAGCCTAATATAATTGAGCTATGTGATAGGCCGTTTCAAATTTGTTTGAACCATGGGAATGTGTAGATTAGATTTTGGTTGTAATTTGATTTGATCAAATGTTGTAAAAGAGCTTAAGCTCTTCTTTACTTTAAAGTAATTTGAATTATGCAAATGTTGTAATGAGCATAAACTCACCTTTACTTTGAAGTACTTCTTTCTTGCTTTATATGATATGCATGAAAATGAAGTAGTTGGGTCCAACGCCCTAAGACAACACGCCTTAATGTGATTAAATGCGTAACTAAAATCAATCACCATCCCTAGATCGAGATTCAACACAAGGCTCGTGTTGAATCTAAACAAAGGTTCATAATCATCCTAAGGCCCTAAGGCAACTATATAGTCCATCAATGAATGCAAACCTTATGTTAGTAGTATCATATACTCTTGCTTTAAAAATCGTTTTATAAGCATAGTGGGAGTATTATATACAACTAAAACAATCAAATGGACCAATAGTTGTAATAGGACCAAAATTGTTTTAATAGAGATTAAAATGTATGTTTATATGTGATGAGACCTAAAACCCTCAACCAAACCATTATTAAGTTGATAAGCGTGAGAGTGCTTTGAACACTCTTTCGTGGCCTTCCACCGTGGTAGGCTCCAATCGTTTATGACTTGTACACCGCCTTCACCCTATCATGGGGGAGTGCAAAGTGCATGCTTATACTCAGGAGGAGTCTATATACATACTTGATGAGGTGAGTGTAGGCAACGAGGATGGCTGACATCGTATCATCGTGAGGCTATTCTTGAACCCCTTCACGAACTAAGCATGGTGGGAATGACTTAACTAAGTGCAATGGAGCCAACATCATATCATTGTGAGGTGACATTCTCTAGAGGCCAAATAAGATGGGTACTTGCAAGTGATGCAAATGAGTAAGCGTACTCTCTCATTATTATTAATGCTAGCCAACATCATATCATTGTGAGGTGGGCTTGGTAGTAGTGAGTCTCCCATACCCTACTAAGAGTTTCCTCCAAAACTCTCGAATTCCAATGAGGGATATGGAATTTGCCAAAAATAATGGGTGGTGCTATTTGATTTAAAGACCCGAATCAAATGGCTTAAAATCAATCAATTTATATTCGTTATGTATTTACTTACCATTATATTTGCAAACGCTATCCCACACTTGACAAATAAAAACCGAAAGTTTAGTTTCCGGACTTGGTACTACAAAACCATAGATTGTCTCTAAATGGCTTGTAAAAGTACCTAAGTAGTCTCATCCTCACAATCTTCCTATTGATAATGTATCATTAGAAGAATATGTTAGAAAAGGTCTATCATAAAGAGGACAACACTTTTAATGTCATAATTCTTCAATTACAATTTGTTGTATGAAGAAATAGGAGTTGCTTTGAACAACTCTTAGTCAATGCAAACACTTAGTGCTTGTTTCTTTGTTATATGAACAAGGAACTTGAGAAGAAAGCACAAAGGCATGGACACTTAATGTGCCATGATTCTTCACTTACAATTTGTTGTATGAAGAAATGAGAGTTGCCTTGAATAACTCTTGAAAGTTTGTAATTATGTTTAGAACATAATGGTTGGTTGACAAAAATAGTCCATTAACATGGACTTATGATGATTTTGAATCATTGAGTGTTGAAGTGATAAACCACTTAACGAGACGGAAACTAGGCTAGGACTTCACCTTTATGTCCCTATCCTAATGGTTCACTAAGTTTATTGTAAACTATGTAGTGAACAATAACCACATGCTCTCCAAAATGTTTGATGTGTATAACACAATTGAAATAAGTTTCAAGAGAGATAGTGGGAGTTTAGGGACCATGACTATTGTAGTCAAAGGAGAAGTCAAATGAAGAAGATAAAATTAACTCCAAGGGAACAAACTTTCTTTATGAAAGGATGGACATTGGAAGGGGTATATGCAAGAAATGTCTTGCAAGTGTTAAGAACACACATTTCGAAGGTGTTTTAAATTGTTCTTGAATAGTTCAAAACAGTTGGTTCTTCTACTTGAATGCTTGATTCCGTATTAGTAACTATGTTTTACAATCGTTGTAAAAGTGTGACTAATAAGAAGTAGAAGATATATGAGAGAAGAAAAAGGTGCTTCACATTCGGAACGTGAATAAAATATAGATCTCTGCGAAAGCAGATAGTACTTACTTCCTCATATGAACTACCAAAGAAATTGGAAAACCCAAAGATTGTCTTTACATTCCAATTTTAAGGAATTTAATTCCGTCACTATAGTAGAGATGGATGAATGTTTTGTTTGACAAAACATTGTTCTTTATTAATCAATGATTGGATTATAGTAATCTAATTGATTGTCTCTATAGTAGAGATGATATGGTAGTGTTAACTGTTTAGAATATAATGATGCTTAAAACCCAAAAGGTTGCAAGGTAGTGACTAATCTCAACTAAATTGTGATACCTCTAAATCATAAATTACGAGTTGGTCATAGATGGGTGCTTTGGATCGTTAGATCCGGATCCAATACCTTCTTGTTAAAATTGTATAGAGGCGAAATGTTCGAATCTTTATTCTTTTGGAAAGAAGAAAGAATCACAAAGTTGTTGAGGTTAATTCACTTAGATGTTAGTGGCACTTGTCCACAACATAATACTACTCATGTTGGATGACATTCACCGAAGATCACTCTCGGTTGGACTATAGTTTATTTTGAATAAACACAAGTCCGAATACTTTGTAAAATGTTTCAAAGAATTCAAGAAATGTAAGTTGATGAGTAAGACATCTAAAGTATTTACCTCCTTAGATTTGATCCAAGGAAAAGTAACACTTTAGATGAGTTTCCTTGAAAGATATCAAGGAAAATAGCATCATAAGATAATAGATTTCTCCATAAGGAGAAGAACGAACTTGAATAAGATTTAGTTCATTGGATGTTATCTATTACCCATATATAGGATATATACTTCTAAAACAATATGATTGTCAATTAGAAGATCTTCCAAATTTTTATGACTCCATAAGATGTAGTTGGAAAGAAAGACAAATCTCAAGCATGTTAAGATTTGGGGTTGTGAGCTAATAAGCAATATTTGTTTGAGAATTATCTTGTGGATATCCTTAAATTAACATTTGGATATCACTTCTATAAACCAACTAACAAATGTTGTTTTGTTGGGTAGTTCATTGTAATCCTACAATGTGATTTGCCTAAAAGCAAATGAACAAGAGATAGAACTCAAAGAATGGGTTCTTTGAGAGACAAGAAAGTAATCAACAAATATAAACAACCTAGTTCCTATACCAAAAGCTCCAAGGTAGTCGAGAAGGATTTATAAACCGTCTCAGTTGAATGGTTTGAACTTTATGACTATGTCATAGAGTTGCACCTCTTAATTCGAAAGAAATAAGAATGAAAATCCTTATGACTACATTGAGTGTATATATGATATATACTCAAGAAAATGGTAAAGTACCATTTGACCCGAAATAATGAAACCTTCATAAGCTAATTGGTAGCTTAAGGTGACTACAATCAAAGAGAATGGTTGACTTTGAAGAAACCATCTTTGAGATAGTCTTGGTTTCAATTAATTCGAAGATTGCTAGCTACAACTAAATGGTGATTCAATGTTTTGACATAATATGGGTTTCCGAAACCATTATTAAGATAGTCTTGATAATATATGTCTAAAACTATAAATCACAAGACATGTAAGTTGTAGAGATCCATCCATCATGAATCTTAGCAAGCTAGTGGGAGCTATATGCATCTTATGAGAGAAAGTTCAAATTGTTTGATTTCTCATAAAGATGTAAATGAATCTTTTGTTTACTAGGTTTACAAAAGATTAGTGGGAGTTAATCATATTCCTAAATTTAAACATATATTTGATATATTAATTTTGGAAATGAAAAGAATACTTCTTCATTAAAGTTATGACTTTAAAACATTATATGAAGATAGAATGTATATGGGAGTTAATCATGTTCCTAAAATTTAAATATATATGATATATTAATTTTGGAAATGAAAAGAATTCTTCTTCGTTAAAGTTATGACTTTAAAACATTATATGAAGATAGAATGTATATGGGAGATATAGTCTATATACATGGGATGGAAATCTATAATGATATATTTCATGATATAATTGGATTATATCAATCCCTAATAATAGACAATAGATGCTAGAAAGTTTCTCATATGATGATAAACTTCAATTAGAAGGATAACTCTAGTGAGACTAAGAAGTTGCTCTTCTCAAAGAGAACGTACTCTTTGACTCCCAAAGAAATAATGCGTAAATAGAATCCTTTATGCATACGCATAAAGGGGATTTATGTATTTCATATTGTATGAAAAACATTGATATGAGTTGTACCTAGAACGGTACAAGACGATATCAGTGCAAGCCCAGGATCAGAACCATGGCAACTGTCAAGTGAGTCCTTAAGTATTTAAGAAATACTAAAGGATAAATTCCTCAAAGATCGAGGAAGAATTAGAGTAACGTAATGGAAGCGTAAATGTATTAGATTATGAATCTAATCCATCATTGGATGTTTCTTCATTATGAATGAAGAGATAAACGGATATCTCTTTATTATGACTAAAGAGATATTTGGATGGAAACATTAAAAGTAATGACTTTAGTGTGTTCCATTATGAATGCAAAATATATTGCCATATAGAAGCTTACAACAATGTTGTTTGGATGGGAAAGTTCATTTATGAACTCTCTATTCGGTTCCAACCAGAAAGTGTATCTAGTGTACTGACACTATGACACTAATGGGGCGATAGCTCAAGCCAGGGAATCAAGGTCTCATCAAGATCCGAACTCAAATGAGAGATTGAACCACATGATTGAGAATCATGTATAATGGTGACGTCGTTATTCTCAAGGTTGCTTCTATGGATAACATATAGATATCCATTGTCTAGGCCTACTATTCAGCCATTTATGAAATGACTACAGAAGAGGTATCATCACTGATGACCAAGCTGATTGGCTCTAGTGCAAGTGGGAGATTGTTGGAAATGTGCCCTAAAACCAATCATATGATGATACTTTACGGACATTTCACATATTAAACTAATCTAGTTTAATATCAAGGGCAAATATTATTGTTTGAGCCGTCTCATATAAATGTTATATGCTTAAACGATAAGTCCAAGGAATATGTGATTGGGAGAATGCAATCTAAAGAAGTTAGATTCATGAGACCATTCTTTCGTAGACACATCCTAAACGTTCCTGATCATAGGATTGCCAATTGGGCATTGACAGTCCGTTAAGATCAGTACATGCTGTGTCTTCTCTCAGGGAGAGTGACTAGTCTCGAGTCATTGGTGTGTGTGACATCAAGACAAGTACGTAGGTGTTCAATAGAGAATGAGTTCACTGAACACGATCAACGAAGAGTTCTCATATTCATGTCACATGAGAACTCATGGTTGGGATAATGCAAAGTAGTCATTTGACCTGAGGCATCACGTTTGTCTTGTGGTTAAGTCCTTGATCTTTGATTATGTCAAAGTCACCCTATCCGCGGGTGTCCACGGCATCGTTGGGGTTAAGCCACTTAGATATGGAGGCAAGTGAATGCGCAACAAGGGATCTCTAACCTTCAAACCATTTGGGGGAGAATACTCTATGATATGATTTAGAATCTCTGGCCAGAGTATGAATGAGATTTAGGAAAGTCGTTCCAAATCACATTCAAGGTAATCATATAAGCACACGAATCACATTGGATAGTAGAGATGAATAAACTATCAAACCAAACAATGTGGTCAAGAGTATTGTATTAGAGAAAGACCGTATTGCATTTGTAATCCTAAACTGAATAGGTTTTCTACCTCTTCTGATTAGCTTGGGTAACCATGATATGCTGCTAGGTGTCACTCTTGGTTTGTGGAAGCCCTAAACGTGTATAATCACTAAAGGGAGAATTGAAAGTAAGTTTCAATTCACAATCGATTTGAAAGAGTTCTAATCGCCTACTGCCTCGCTAAAAGGAACCTAATGGATTGTACACCGTGTAAGGTGGAGATTGAAGAAACAATGGAGATGAGTAAGAATAATTAAATGGTTTAATTATTTATGGCAAGGATTAATTAATATGTTAATTAATCAAACGAATAAGTTCGTTAAAGACCTTGGGATAGTTTTGGACCTTAAGGCCCAATGGGCCTCGAACGTCAAGCCCATTGACTTAAGTTGTATGACAATTTAATGAATAAAGATTCATAAAGGCCCAAAAGCCCAAATCCCTTATATGGCCGGCCATGTGTGTTGAATTAGGGTTTTTGGTTCTTTAGGTCATTTAAAGAAGTGACTATATAAAGAACTTTATATCCTAAAATTCATTAAGGGTTCTTTTGGAGAAAATTGGAGAGAACATGTCTCTCCTTTTCTCTCTAGGAGGCCGGCCCCCTTGGAGGGTGTATCTAGCAATCCTACTCCTCCAAGGTCACTCATTTCTACTTAAATCTAACCTTGGTGTGGAGACTTAGAGGTTCTCAATTTTGGGAACTTGGAGAAACCATTTCATCCATCCAAATCCATGGATCTAAGAAGCAAGGAATGAAGGCCCTCTCTTTGGGTGATTAGCCTTTGCTTATGCAAAGAGGAATCTACAAAGGTATAAATTTCTCAACTCACTTTGATTTGAGTTGAGTCTTGGTTCACCAATCTACTAGGCTTTGAATTTCATGGGTAATGTTTTGTTTTTGAATGCATGCAAGCATGATTCCGCCTTTTAATTGTTAAATGCATGCTATAGATGTTATTCAAATGAACATGTTTTCACAAAATCATCCTTCAGTTGGCAGCCGGATGCCTTACTTACAGAAGCAGACAAGTCCGCGTAACCACTAAGCTGTTAACCTTGGCTTTCTCCAATTCTGTAGGTTGCATAGCAAGTATCACAACACTTTAAAACTTGATGTAGGTTGTTCCGTGCTGGGCAAAGGTGAAGCTTATCGACTACGTAGCATGTCGGCAGTGGATAAAACTTCATATATACGTGCTAGCTTGTTTAACCTTTCACAGAAATGTGCGATTTTACTACTCGAATGGCAAGCCGTAGGCAGTCTTCCAGAATCCGTAGGCTACCTTAGTGCACTCGGTAGCAGCTTTAGGGTTCCAGGGCAGCCGTCTGTAGGGCGTACTGCATAATGTGCCCCCTCCTTTTCTGGGGTCCGATTCCCCACGGATTAGGCCAAGAGACCCAAAATCCTTCAGTTAGCTAAGCCTTGAAAAAGACCATTATGGCTACTTCTAGGAATCCTGGCGCAAGCCATCGTGCATCTAGTTATACTAGGGCAGCGAGGCTCATCCACGTCTAGATATTCGGAGTGTAAAGTTTATCCTCCCGTCTTGGAGAGCTGACCCATATGGGTGTCGGGGAATTGGTTTACCCTCTTGCACTGGAGAGCAATTAGTTTACCCTCTCGCACTGGAGAGCATGGTTGGTCCCTCGCGGGGCGCAATTCCTGCGATGAGTCCCTAAGTAGGGCGCAGTCTTCTTTTGAAGTGCATGAGTGATCAGTTTTTGTAAGCATGCAGCCGAGCCAAGTTGTGATTACTTATGAATTCCTCATTAAAAAAAATGAGTGAAACAAACGAAAACTTAGCTGTAAGGTAGGAACTGCATAACAACTGGATAGTCCTCGGCTTATGAGCTGGTGCCCGTCGAGCTTTTTGAGTCTTTGGGTTTTGTTGCAGCTGGGGAGGAGTTGCTGCTGGTAGGCTACTATTCAAGTGATGGTCTGTTCACGCTTCTCCTCTGCCAGATCTAAACTTGTGGCCATCTCCTTACCGTTCGGTTGTTCGTCTTTTGGTGGTGCGATATGCCCATAGACATTCGAATAGTTCGTTTAGCCATTTTCCCTTCTTGTTGGTGAGGGATTTCTTGAGGCAGTCGATGATCGTCTTGTTAGATACTTCGGCCTGCCCATTGCCTTGAGGTTATCTCGGCGTGGACATGTGCTGCTAGATGCCATATTCTGAAGGCACTTTTGTACTAACTCCTTAGCATCTTGGTGCATGGTAGGCCAATAGTAGCATGCATTAAGAGCCTTCTATGCTAAGGATTGGCCTTCAGAATGGTTTCTACATACACTTTCGTGGGTTTGATCTTAGAACTTTCAAGTCGTCAAGAGGCGCTAGGTAGCGGATATGTGATCCGGTGTGGGATCTTTGGATGAGAATGCTATGACACTTAGGCTGTTGGCTCCATCTCTATGCTTGGCTTGTCAAGATATTCCACTGGAATAGAGCGTTTTGAGTTGGTGATCGAGTACGGAGCCTAGGCCGGCTAGTACGTTTGCATGGGCATTATCTACCCGTGGAACTTGAGTGAGAGTTTAAGTCTGAAATACCTCAAGCTGCTTGTGTACTTTCTCTAGGTATTACGTCATCGACATGCAAATGCCAGAAATCTCCATTGAGGGAGCAGGTGCAGCTAAAGTGTACTCGACTGCCTTCGGGGAGCCGTTGGGCCGCTCTGTTGCGTTGTCAAGGCTAGGTGTGAAGGTGCGGTAGGGAGCCGTGGGGCTGGGGCCATGTTACATGTAGCAGGAAATGCTCAATTTCTGGTATTGGGCCATTCTAGAGCTGAATAATGGAGCAAAGGTTGGCTAGGGCCGTGTGACGCGTAGCAGGAGGTAGTGCTCAACTGCCGGTACATGTTGCTTTTATGTAGAATCTTCTGGGGCGACGAGGACAAAACTTGCTTTTGAATGTTCCTTCCAGTGTTCGTCTACCCTTGGCGTGTCTTTTAGGCCTAGTTGTTGCGTTCGTCAGGATTCGGTGGAACAGTGCATCATGATGATGACTGCGTGCGTTTGAGGGTAAAACTTAAGCTTTTAGGTTACAACAACTATTGCCAAAGTTAGTTTTTGAATTTCTGATAACATCAATGAGAGCTTTTAAACTGTGGAATACAGGTAGTCGGGCCCTCAGCTCTTCTCGTATGATGGTAGAGCTTATTTCTGCTTCAGATGCAACTACTCGTCCAGTCAGACTTTGAATCTCCTTCAGAGTAGTGGGGAACTTCATATTCAAGATTGCTTGGATTTTCCTTAAATGGGCATCGGCGAACTTCGTCCCAAAGTGCATGCTTCTCTGCCAGAGTGAAAGAGTCTGCCAGAGTTAGATCTTCTTTCATTATCAGTTTTCCGAACAGTGGGTGGTCTGCTGGAAGTCTTTTTTGGAAGGCTGCTCTAGCTATCGAGTCGTTGCATCTGACTATTTTTGCCTTCTCTACTTTGAACCTCCTCACATAGTCGCGAAGCGACTCCTTTGTGTTATTCTTGATGTCGAACAAATGGTCAGACTTCTTTTTGATCGAGCGATAAGATGAATATTCTTTGGTGAAAACCAAAGAAAGTTCGTAGAAATTCCAGATGGATTGTGGCGGCAGGGTGTAAAACCAATCTTGCGCCTCACCTTGTTGAGTGGTGGCAAATATCTTGCACATGAGATCATCGTTGTTTCGATAAAGGATCATTGCGCTAATGTAGGGCTTTAAGTGTCTCTCCGAGTCTTCATCCCCTTTGAAAGATGTGAAATGTGGCATGCTGAACTCGCGTGGAGGCTCTGCCTGCTCGATCTCGTCCGTGAAGGATGACCTGCTTATGTTGGTCATGTTCCGTCGTAGTGCCTCTTCGGTGACCTCGTTGAGTTGGAAATCGTGCAATCGCTTGGTCAAGAGTCTCTCTACTCCTTTCTGAATTTTCCTTTGTTAGAGGTAGTGGAGCTCTCGGCTACCCCCAGCCATGACTTGCTGGTCTAGGCTACTCTTCCATGTGTTTGGCTCGTCTATACCATGAATGCAGTGCATGTGGTACGTTCCTAGCAGGCGAGCGAGTTCTTCGCAGGCTGCTGGTTGAACTTGAGCTGGATTGAGTGACTACTTCTCTCCGTCCGTCGTGCTGCCTACTCCGATGTGAGGTGGATGATGCTCCTTACGAGTTTAGCCGCGAATGAACACTTTTCCCGGAAGGTTGCTCATGTTGACTATCGGAGTGTGAACCCAACCATGAATGTATGTTCATTCGTGGGCCTAGTCGAGAGTGCACGCTCCTCCGCACGCTAAGACGGGAGTATACGCTATCTCAGGGGCCCAATCGGGAATATACACTGCCCGAACGCTCAGCTCGTGGCTGGTCGAGTGGCTGCTTGCCGGGACGCTGCTGGAAAGGTTCGTCTACCTTTGTCCTATTTCGAGATACCTCGTCCGGGGCACGTTGGATCCCGATGCATTGCAAAAGTTGATTCACCAAGGTTGTCTGTTGTGCAAGGGCCCTCGTCAACTCTATAACTTGTCGAGACAAGTGTTGTTCGCCATTTAGATTGGAAGAGCTTGGAAGGAATGCGCCTCTTTGGGTAGTGGAAGGGTGGTAGACTCTAGGCGAGAGATTTGAGTTGGGAAATGTCAAATCCGTGAAAAAATGTGGTAAGACTACCCCCGGCTCGATGGTAGGTCCGGAAAGTTGAGATAGTCTTGGGCCAACTTGGGCTGCTTGGAAATCCATGGAAATAGACTAGGCCGCGGAAGCAGGTTGGGCCATGAGAGCAGGTTGGGCTGCGAGAGTGGGCTACTCGGCGGGAGCAGGCTGGACCACGGGAGTGGGCTGCCCGTCGAGAGCAGACTGGGCCACGAGAGCAGGTTGGGCCATTCGTAACCTGCATACGAGGCATTTCGTAAACCTCCCAAACCACGCTCTAGGAGATTGTTTCAAACCATACAAGGCCTTTCGTAACCTGCATACGACACTTTTTCCAAGAGATGTTCCAATACCAGGTAGGAGATCCATATACACTTCCTCCTTAAGATCACCATGAAGGAAAGCATTCTTAACATCAAACTGCAACAGAGGCCAATCCTGGTTTGCTGCTAAGGACAGAAGAACACGCACAGTATTAAGTTTGGCAACAGGAGCAAATGTCTCCTGATAGTTTACCCCATAGGTTTGAGTATAACCCTTAGCAACTAATCTAGCTTTATACTGGTCAATAGAACCATATGCTTTGTGCTTAATAGTAAACACCCATCTACATCCAACGGTTTTTTTTCCGTTTGGTAAAGGAACCACATCCCGGGTAGAATTCTTTTCCAAAGCTTCCATCTCAACTTTCATGGCATTAACCCACTTAGGGTCAGATAAAACATCTTGCAATTTTGTTGGAATTGATACACTAGATAGCTGACATATGTAAGATGCATATGGTTTGGATAAACGATGAGTAGACACATAATTGTTGATAGGATATTTGGCTTTGGCATGCATATTAGGCTCATATTGTACTTTAGGTTTTCCACGATTAGCTCGTGGAGGTAACTGATAAGTAGAAGAATCGTCAAAATTTACCTCATGTATGCCACCATCTTGTACCGAACTGTTAGAAGAATCATCACTGGATGAACCATCATCAGGCAACTCGTTAGACATATCAGCAGCAGGCAACCGATCATTAGAAGGTAATTCGTCAGACATACTAACAAGCAACTCGCTGGGCACATCTGATCTATCGTCAGTAGAAATAGTTCCGGGAATAACAGGTGACCGATCACTATCTATAGTCGACTTATCAGTATCACGCAACATAATAGGTTATGTTCCCAACTCTGCCTGTAACACAATATCCATACCATCTTTTCAAATCTGCACTTCACTCCCCATTTCCCCCTGAAGTTGAGAGTCGGAAGAGGGCTTCACAAAATACGAAACTTCCTCATGGAAGGTGACATCCATGGTAATATAATTTTTTTGAGTCGGAGGATGATAACACTTATAGCATTTCTGATTGTTAGCATACCCAATAAAGACACACCAAAAAGCACATGCATCAAGTTTACTCCGCTGATGAGAGTAGACATGTACATACGCAATACACCCAAACATTTTCGGAGGAAGCTTTGATACAGAAACAAGAGAAACATGTTTTTGTAGCACATCGAACGGTGTCTGAAAATCAAGAACCCTACTTGGAACACGTTTGATCAAATACACAGCAACCAAAACAGCATGACCCCACAAATGATTAGGAACACATTTATCCAACATCAAGGAGCGAGCAACTTCCATTATTTAACGATTCTTCCGTTCGGACACACCATTTTGTTGGGGTGTAAACAGAGTAGTTGTATGGTGAATAATACCATGATCACGAAAAAAACATGCCAAAGTGTGATTCACATATTCTCCCCCGTTATCAGACCTGAAGACCTTAACTTTGGTCTGAAACTGAGTAGACACCATTGTACAAAATTCTTGAAGAAGTAACGGAACATCACTCTTATTCTTCATCAAGAACACCCAAGTTAACCGAGTACAATCATCAATAAAAGTAACAAACCAACGGAATCCATTAGAAGTAACTTTCGCTGGACCCCACACATGAGAATGTATCAAATCAAATGGCAAAGTAGCTTTAGAATCACTTACAGGAAATGAAGCACGATGACTCTTAGCCATGACACATGTTTCACACTTGAACTCTGAATCACTACAAGTGCAAAACAAAGAAGGAAATAGATGTTTCATATAACTGAATGATGGATGTCCCAATCGTCAATGCCACAACCAAATTTGATGTCTGTCATCCACTTTAGCACTTAAAACTTGATGATTATTTGAACCAGAAACAACAGTATCCTCCATAGTCAAGATGTACAAACCTCCTATTCTTTTACCATGACCAATTATCTTCTGAGTTTGAATATCTTGAAAATAACAATACGTAGGGTAGAAGTGTAGAAGTGAGCAGAACAATATAAGGTATCAAGAAGTTTTCCTACCGACAAAAGATTGCACTTAAGATCAGGAACAAGTAAAGCACGGACCAATGATAAGGTTAGAGTCAGAGAGATAGTGCCTTCACCCTTCACAGGGGAATGTGCTCCATTTGCACTAGTAACATACGGATCACGAACATAGTCACATAACTTATCAAACACTCTAGGATCACTAGTCACATGATTAGTGGCCCCAGTATCTATTATCCATTTATTTTTTCCACCAAGATGCATAACAACACTATGATTATATTGAGCAATTGAACAAAAATCACGAACAATAAAAGCACAAAAGATACGCAGCGGATGAAAACAATTTACAAGATACTGTAGCAGAGCACTGTTCACGGCATTATAGCAGAGCACTATTCACAACACTATAGCAATCACTATTACGGTACTGTAGAGGACCACTGCTCACAAAGCAAACCATTGTTCACGCACTGTACTGTAGCGCGCCATTATTAACTTTTTTTTTTTTTTTATTTACGAAGGAAGTCACGAAAAATGTGGGCACAAAATTAAAGCACACAGGTCACCAAGAGCGAACTGCTCTGATGAAATGTACAACCGGTACTCTCCTTCATGCCACCAACCAGGTGATGAAACGTACAACCCGTACTCTAATATCAATTGCCAACTTGCCACTCATGCCACCAACCAGGTGAAGAAGGAACTCATCTTCATGCCACCAACCAGGTGATGAAATGTACAACCCGTACTTTCCTTCATGCCACCAACTAGGTGATGAAATGTATAACCCGTACTCTAATATCATTTAGCAACTTGCCACTTATGTCACCAACCAGGTGAAGAAGAAACTCATCTTCATGCCACCAATCAAGTGATGAAATGTACAACCCATACTCTAATATCATTTGGCAACTTGCCATTCATGCCACCAACTAGGTGATGAAATGTACAACCCGTACTCTAATATCATTTGGAAACTTGCCACTCATGCCACCAACCAGGTGAAGAAAGAACTCATCTTCATGCCACCAACCAAGTGATGAAATGTACAACCCGTACTCTCCTTCATGCCACCAACCAGGTGATGAAATGTACAACCCGTACTCTAATATCATTTGGCAACTTGCCATTCATGCCACCAACCAGGGGAAGAAGGAACTCATCCTCGTGCCACCAACTAGGTGATGAAATGTAAGGAAAGGTGATGAAGGAACTCACCTTCGTACCACCAACTAAGTGATGAAAGCAACTCACCATTCATTCCACCTACCAGAAGACGAGTGGTACAACTTGTACATATGAACTCCTAGCATTCACAAATAATAAAAAACCCTCAAGCTTGACAACTCAACTAGGGGAGCACTTATGCCCAACAAGAGTTATAGTCACCAACAAAGTCTTATTGCAAGCCAACAACTTCAGTGCATGGCATACGAAGATCAAGCTATTCAATCCTCTTGCATCTGCTTCAAACATTTCCCCTCTGTAACAATGCAAACACTACAACTCGTAGAAAGCTTTACACACTCTTGATCAAGACAGTGTGAAGCAAAACTAATTTATAGTGCCAACAAGAGCTTCATCAAATGAGTTCAACCACAATTCTCAAAAGCTTCACACACTCTTGATCAAGACAGTGTGAAGCAAAACCAATTTATGGTGCCAACAAGAGCTTCATCAATGGAGGGCAACCACAATTCTCAAAAGCTTCACACACTCTTGATCAAGACAGTGTGAAGCAAAACCAATTTATGGTGCCAACAAGAGCTTCATCAAAGGAGTTCAACCACAATTCTCAAAAGCTTCACACACTTTTGATCAAGACAGTGTGAAGCAAAACCAATTTATGGTGCCAACAACAGCTTCATCAATGGAGGGCAACCATAATTCTCAAAAGCTTCACACACTTTTGATCAAGACAGTGTGAAGCAAAACCAATTTATGGTGCCAACAAAAGCTTCATCAAAGGAGTTCAACCACAATTCTCAATAGCTTCACACACTCTTAATCAAGACAGTGTGAAGCAAAACCAATTTATGGTGCCAACAAAAGCTTCATCAATGCAGGGCAACTACAATTCTCAAACCTTCGAAGCAAATTCAAGACCGTTCGAAGCAAATTCAATTTATATGGTTCATCCAAACCTTCGACTACTACAAAGTGTGGCTTGCATCACAATCTCTTGCTCAACAATGTGGAAGCAAAATTTGTATATGTTGTCTCTCCCACATTTTCAAATTTCTAGTTTCCCAAAAAAAAAAAAAAAAAGGAAATTCAACAAAGCTTCATCAATGGAGGACAACTACAAAATCTCAAAAGCTTCACACTATCTTGATCAAGATAGTGTGAAGAAAAATCAATTCATGGTACCCAACAAAAGCTTCAACTCCAAAGTTTCAACTCCAAAGCTTCACCAACAAAAGCTTCAACATAAAAGCTTCACCCACAAAAGCTTCACCAACAAAAGCTTCACCAACAAAAGCTTCATCAATGGAGGACAACTACAAATTCTCAAAAGCTTCACACTATCTTGATTAAGATAGTGTGAAGCAAAATCAATTCATGGTACCCAACAAAAGCTTCAACTCTAAAGCTTCACCTACAAAGCTTCAACTCCAAAGCTTCACCTACAAAAGCTTCAATACTAAAGCTTGACTCACAAAAACTTGACCCACAAAACCTTGACATACAAAAGCTTGACCCACAAAAGCTTGACCTACAAAAGCTTCACCCACAAAAGCTTGACCCACAAAAGCTTCACCTACAAAAGCTTGACCCACAAAAGCTTCACATACAAAAGCTTCACCCATAAAAGCTTGACCCACAAAAGCTTCAACCACAAAAGCTTCACCTACATAGCTTCAACACAAAAGCTTCACCTATAAAAGCTTCACACTATCTTGATCAAGATATTGTAAAGCAAAATCAATTCATGTTGCCCAACAAAGCTTCAACCTCAAAGCTTCACCTACAAAGCTTAAAATATATATATATTTTTTTTTTTCGGAAAAAAAAAATTCGAAAATTCGAAAAAAAAAATTTCGAAAATTCGAAAAAAAAAAATTGCCTAGGCCTCCTCTTTTTTGGGCCTAACAACTTTCATAACAAATATATATGAAGGAGGAGTTTTGGGCTACCACTTAGAAAGGAAATGCCTCATTCGTCAACTCCCTCGACCGGAGACTTGGGGGACACCTACCATATGCTACTACACCTTGATACTCAGAAGTCTCACGACCACTCAGTGACTTGGATTTTTCAAGTCTCCAACCAAGAAATTTTCCTCACTTGGGAAATTAAGGGAGCACTACCTCAACATACATGCTTCACTCTCAAAGGATTAACATACAAGTTTCAACAAAAGAAAAAATTCAAAGAACTTAGTGAAGAAGGCCTTGGTGTATTTAACACAATACGTTGAAATGAAGCAAAGCTTGTTTATTGATATCTCCGATAAGTTACAAATATGTACATATACATGAATCAAAATAAACAAACAAGAGGGAGCCTTCACAAAGGTTGCTCATGAGAAGTCTCAGCAGTCGGCAGAGCCTCAGAAAGAGTAGGCACCAGAGGGTGATCATTCGGAGCCTCAGTACTGGGCAGAACCCCAGAAGGAGAAGGCACCGAAGGTTGATCATTCGGAGCTTCATTACGCGGTACACCCTAGAAGACGAAGGCAATAAATGCCTTTGGAACAAACCCACAAACCTCTGATGATCAAGCAAAATCTGACCATCAGATTCCTGCAGCTGGTCAAGCTTTCTCTTCATGTTTGTAGCATAGTCATGTGCGAGCCTGTGCAATTGTTTATTCTCATGCTTGAGCCCTCTAATCTCCTATTTGAGACTTATCACTTCAGCCGCCAATGATTCAACTTGGTGAGTTCGAGCAAATAGGCGTTGGGCCATATTAGACACAAAACCTGCACACTGAACACTGAGAGCCAGAGAATCCTTAACAGCCAACTCATTAGACCGTTTGGAAAATAGTCTATTATCTTTGGGAGTGAGAATGTTCCTGGCCACCACCGCAGCGATTATATCATTCTTCATCACAGAGTCCCCAACAGTAAGAGGACCAGTAGGGGATAAGAAGGATGGGCGCCATATGTTGTCTTAAGAAGGCATGGCTGCCTCTTCACCAAAGTTCAAGTCAAAACGACGGTCAAATGGGCCAGACATTCTCAGAAATGATGAAGGAGAAATGAGGTGCAATAAGTCTCTGAAGTAAAAGGAAAATTCATATAAGCAATAACTCTCTGAATGTACTTCTTGCACACAATTGGTGCCCTTATAAAAGAAAGGGCAACATGGTCGTTGGTTCAAAAATCGAAAAGGCACCACTCTCCGGATTCCGAAGAGGCACCACTTTCCACACGTAACATCAACTCCTCGGGTACCACAAATAACTTTGCCAAAGATCTTTGACAAAGTTTAGACACATAAATTTTGAAGGTCCAGCTACCCTACTATTACCCACAAGGGTAAAGGAACAGCACCACTGCTTGATAACTAGAAAGTCCCAATGTGTGTTAACCTCCGTGCTCCGTGGCAAGGCAGAATGGAAAAAATGCCCAACCTTTACTCATATTCGAGAAAACACTCCTAACAAGATTGCTTGCTCAAAAATCGAAGAGGCACCGCCCTCCGAATCTCGAGAGCCAGACTCCTAACAGGATTACTTTCTCAAAAATCGAAGAGACACTGCTCTCCGAATCTCAAGAGTCAGACTCCCAACAAGATTGCTTTCTCAAAAATTAAAGAGGCACCGCTCTCCGAATCTCGAGAGCCAGACTCCCAACAGGATTACGTGCTCAAAAATCGAAGAGTCACCGCCCTCCGAATCTCGAGAGCCAGACTTCCAACAGGATTATTTTCTCAAAAATTGAAAAGACACTGCTCTCCGAATCTCAAGAGCCAGACTCTCAACAAGATTGCTTTCTCAAAAATCGAAGAGGCACAGTTCTCTGAATCTCGAGAGCCAGATTCTCGACAAGATTACTTGTTCGAAAACCGAAGAGGCACCGTTCCCCGAACTTCGAGAACTAGATTTCCTTGGATAAAGCTTATCTGCAATCTTCACACGCAACATCAGCTTTCCAGATACCACAAACCACTTTTTCAAAGTGCTCTGACAAAGTTAAAACACGTGAAGCTTGCAGCTCCCACTACATTGCTATGACCAAGAAGGGTAAAGGAATAGCACTACTACTTGTTGTTAGGGAGACTCCTATATATGTCGACCTCCATCCTCCACAGCCAAGCAAACCTGCAAATAAAAAAAATGCTCAACTTTTCTTCACATCCGAGAGGGCACTCTTAGCAGAGTCTCTCGAAATACTCAGCTTCTTTTTCTCCCGATAATACCTCTGCAAACAAGCCACACCAGAGCAAGAGTATCTCATATCATCAGGGTTAAAAGCGAGAGTATCTTATATCATGCTTTTTCCCTGTTTTTTCCTTTAGCCTTGTTCTTACCTGCAAGACAAGGAGAAAGAGAGCAATCAGTCAGCACTTGGAATCAAGCTTCCAGTCAAGAACTGACTGCCTAGAACCCCTTGCCTGATTACTTACCTGGCATTGCTCTAGAGTACTCATCTTCAACATCTTATGCTTCCAGAGAAGATACCACATCTGCCTGAGGAACAGATACGGCAAGTGAAAAGAATACAAGGAAGCATGTTGAGACAAGCGTAACAGAACACGTGCCGATACATCCACTACTTTGTCAAAAGCAAAAGTATCTCATATCATCAGGGTCGAACATACTCTAGATTTGATGGACTTGTTTTGACCCTCAAATTCTTGAGTCGGCCTTGTACTCTGGAGGAAACCAGAAAACCCTCCAGCCCAGTTCAAGAATAAGCCTGTGGAAATTTACTTCTTCAAAAGCAAAAGTATCTCATATCATCTCTTCTCCATTTGCTTCTCCTTATCCTTGGTGCTATTTACGACACAAAGAGAATGAGAACAATCAACCGGAAGCCGAAGTCGAACCTCCAATCCAGGTTGCTTGCTTGGAAGTCTGATTGCTTACCTTGTCTGTTACCTCCTTCGGCAAATCTCCTAGCTCGATGACTTAGGGGACTCCTACTATAGGGTTTGTATCGCACTTGAACAAGCCCGAAACTACAAGTAAGCTTCAAGTGAAATTGATACATTACCTTATGCATCTTCATCGGTTAAAGATACCACCCCTGGATGGAGGAAAAGTACTTCCAGAAAAGATGCCACATCTACATATGTGACAGATAAGGCAAGTGAAAATGATACCAAACTTCGGTACTTAGAAGTTTCGTGATTACTCAATAGCTTGGATCTTGCAAGTCCCCAACCGAGGATATTCCCTCACTCGGGAACTTAGGGGAGCACTGTTTGTACCATACTTGACCAATCCCGAAACTACTGAGCACCGATCAATGTTATACCGTCAAGGACCCAGAAGAGTTTCCCTCCAACCAGGAGGCCAATCACAGTGTGACATGTGTTGACATCAGAAGCCAATCATAGCGCGACACGTGTCAACATCAGAAGCCAATCATAACATGACACATGTCAATGCATAATGAAACTAGAAACTCTCTTCTATTAATAGAGATCATTCTCTCACAATATTTCCTAATGTCATTTAGACTAAATCATTCACTTGTACTCACTAAAGGAGAGGTTGAACCTATGTACTTGTGTAAACCCTTCACAATTAATGAGAACTCCTCTACTCCGTGGACGTAGCCAATATGGGTGAACCACGTACATCTTGTGTTTGCTTCCTTATCTCTATCCATTTACATACTTATCCATACTAGTGACCAGAGCAATCTAGCGAAAGTCATAAACTTAACACTTTATGTTGTACCAAAGTCCTCACTGATTTTGTGCATCAACATAATACATATCTATATCGAAACCATACTTGAAATAGCCAAATCCACATGTATGTCATGCCAAATATCTCAACATAATGAAATAAGTAACCCAGGTGAAGTAAATCAATGAAAAGTATTATGTCAGCTGGATCCACCTATTGTGGCCTATACGGCTGAACCTATAGCTCATCAAATATGCCTGCACACGAGTCGAAACCACCTAGAGTGGTCTGTGTGACAGGACTGGTTGTAAATAAATACGCTTAAGTGCTACGATCATGTGAAGACTATGCGAATAATTACGGGTCACCTACGAGTCGGAGCCACCTATAGTGGTCTGTACGACAGGATTGTGCACCTAACTTGGATCCAAGGTAAGCGTGCGGTGCGAGATGTGAACATCTTGTGAATAACTGTGCCCTGGCCACGAACGGGAGCACTAACACCGAGGTACATGTTTATGAGTTCTAAATGCATCAAGTGTAATCACAACCATGCAACTCACATCCACAATCTATAAACTCACTTGGAACTTACCTGAGCGTTCGCAACACTAACAATAATATATACAACTACTAAATGCATATTCTAAGTATAAAACATTTGGCATGGCATTCAAAACATAAAACCATTTAAATAAGTTTTCTGGGAAAAATACCAAGCATATATATATATATATATATATATTGAAAACCAAAAGCCCACTCACTAATATGTGGAAGGGTCGTAGCCCCCGAGTCTCGCTTGACTGCGTTTCTCCTCTGAAAACGTCTCACCTATATGTGAAACAATTATTTTAACGTTATTTTAAGCACATAACTAAAACTAGGAAATAACTTTTCATACGTTGCTCAATTGGGGTATTTGAATATACCATCGTGGCCTACTCAACCCCACGAACATCCCCATATTTTTAGAAAAAATTTCTAAGTTCCTACGTGCCCTCACGAGCCGGCCAAGGCACGTGCCTAGCACACTGACGGATTCCCTAATGGCGTTAGGGAATATTCCATTAAATAATAACATATTTTGTTGTCGTTAGCATATTCCGTCAAAATTGATGGAATATTCTCCTTCTTCTTCGTTGGTTCGTCTAAGTCGGCACCGGCTGCTGCTGCACTCGCTGGTTTCTGGAAAAACTTTGAACCTTAATATATCACTCATTTTTCAACCAAATTCCATGAAATTTGTACCAAAATGAAGCTCTAGACAAGGAGAACAAATTCTTACCACTTTTACGTCCTAAAACCAACGGAAACGGGCCTGAAAACGTCTCGATAGTTTGGCCACACTTGCAACTAGATGAACTAGAGTGTCTAGATGTCTAAAACCTTCCAAAATTCCTCTACAAGCTTTGCGAAGTAGTTTTAAGACCTTCTAGAACTTTAAAACTCCATGAAATACTCGCAATCACCACAGAGCAATTTGCACCCCTTGCCGGAGCTCAGGTAGTCCTCACGTCAAACTAAAGGTATAACTCGACTCCTAAACTTGCAAGGAGCTTAAAAACAACCTCTACTAGCTCAATCTATAAGAGATGAAGCTAGTATGGAGATTGGACGAAGGGATTGTACGGACGAGGAAGACTCGAAAGAGATAGAAGAGAGAGAGAGAGAGAGAGAGAGAGAGAGAGAGAGAGAAAGAGAGAGAGAGAGAGAGAGAGAGAGAGAGAGAGAGAGAGAGAGAAAGAGAAAAGAGAAAGAGAGGAAGAAGGTTGCACGTGTGTATGTGTATGATGGTCCGGATTGGGCACACATATAAACCAACTTAAATTCCAATTGGGCCACCAAATTTAGTCCTAACAACCCTACAAATTTTTCATTGGGTCCAAAGAAATAGGACATAATGCAATTGGTCCATTTTTCTTAGCCCATTTATCCCTTCACAGCCCAACGCTCAAGGGTAAAATCAACATTTCCACGCTTTCGGGGATAAAATAAATATATATTCGGGACGAGTCGTCACAGTAGTACTGAAACACACTCACGAGATATAACCAATCTATTTATTATGAGATAGATGGTGATATGTTTATGTTTTGGGGTTGTGGTAATTTTGGTTTAAAGCTTCCATATGTATTTCATGATGATTATTCAATGTACAAGAGACCAGCTATAAAAGATAAGAGAGATGGGAGAGATGGCTGCAGCAAGCAACCGACAAGAAGGAAGAAGGCATGGTGCCTACCTAATCTAAACCATACACAAAGACTTTAACACCAATCAGTCACCTCCCTTAATTCAAGGGAAAACTGATTTACAATAATACATTGAGCCTTACCCTAGAGATTTACCCTAGAAATCACCCTTGGTTGTTGACTCTAGAGGCCGGGAAAGAACACTCCAACAACACTCCCTCTCAAGCTAGATCGAGGAGATTAATTGAGCCAAGCTTGCACAAAAAATGATGGAATGATTCAGATTATAGAGCCTTGATGAAAAGATTTGCCAATTGATCCTAGCTTCGCGTGAATATGGTTCTAATGACTTGAGTTTGCACTTGAGCTCTGATGAAATGACATTCCACTTCAATATGTTTCGTTCTCTCATGGAACACTGGATTAGCAGTGATGTGCATGGCTGCTTGATTGTCACACATAAGAGACATGGGAGTAGTAATAGGAAACCCTAAGTCTAAAAGAAGCCTTTTAAGCCAAATAAGTTCACAAGCAGTGGCTGCCATGGCTCGATATTTAGCCTCTGCGCTGGAGCGAGCAATTACATGTTGCTTCTTACTCTTCCAAGTGACAAGATTTCCACCAACAAATGTGCAATAGCCCATGGTAGATTTCTTATCAAGTGCATTCCCTGCCCAATCTGCATCTGTGTAGCCACTGATGGTAATGGACTTATTATTACGCATGATGATTCCTTACCCTAACGTAGGACTCTCTTAACCATGTTAAGATGATCAACAGTAGGAGAGTGCATGAATTGACTTGCCAAACTCACTGCATATATGATATCTAGACGTGTGATGGTGAGATATATAAGTTTGCCTACCAATCGTTGACAGTAACTCACATCATGCATGGCTTATCCATCTGTGTGGAGCCATACTTTACAATTCACGGAAGTGATTACAGGTTTACAATTAAGCATTTTTACCTTCTGAAGAAGGTCCAAAACATATTTTTGTTGATGTAGAAACAGCCCATTTGAAGAGGTTGCTATTTCGATGCCCAAAAAATATTTTAACCTCCCGAGATCATTGATGGCAAAGGTTTGACGTAGTGAGAGCTTTAGTGCCTCAATTTCAGTAGCATTATCTCCTGTGATGATGAGATTGTTCACATAGATAAGCACCAATAACTTCCCACTTGTACCAGTTCTTACAAACAATGAGGAATCAACATTACCTTGTAGTAATCTAACCTTCTCTAGAATTGAACTGAGCTTGGCATACCAAGCTCTTGGGGATTGTTTCAATACATAGATTGCCTTGTGCAGCTTACAAACCACGTTGCCTTTAATATCATTATAACCTGGAGGAGGTTACATATACACTTCTTCTTGTAACTCTCCTTGAAGGAAAGCATTCTTCACATCCATTTGATAAAGAGTCCACCCACAATTGACTACAACTGAGAGTAGAACCCTTACTGAATTCATCTTGGCCACAGGTGCAAATGTTTCTTTGTAATCTACCCCAAAGGTTTAGGTGAAACCTCGAGCAACAAGCTTGGCCTTGTGTCTCTCAATAAAACCATCAGCCTTGAACTTAATCTTGTAAATCCAACGACTTCCAACAGCCTTTTTTTCCTGGTGGTAGTCTCCAAATTTTATTTTCTTCTAGAGCACAAAGCTCATCTGTCATGGCTTAATTCCATTTTGGAAGGAGAAATACCTCTTGAAAGCTTCTAGGTTCACCATGTTTATCAATTTCACAGAGAAACGTAGCATGAGATGTTGAGAACTCATCAAGACTGATACATTAAGTTATAGGATATCGTGAGGCATAAGTAACATAGTCTTGCAACCTAGTTGGAGGTTTTTTTTGGCAAGAATAGGGTTTATTTATACCATACTTAGGGCCTCAGTATTTAGACCTCGTCGGGGGACTCAAATGTAATTATGTAATAAATGGAAGGGCAAATATGTAAAAAGGGGAGGAGCTCTTATTCTATAAAAGGGTCTTATCACCCTCACAAACCCTAAGCCTCCTCACATCCCCTAAGCTCTAAGCTCTCTCAAAGCTCTCACTCTCATATTCAGAGCTCTCTCTCCCTCAGAAATACAGTAATCAGTGTGGATGTAGCCCAAACATTGGGGTGAACCACGATACATCTTGTGTTATTTACATTCTTGTAGATTCACGATCAGATTTACATTGTTCCAAGACCCTCTAGTTTTGTACATCAACATTCGTATCGATTGTGAACCACGATACGAAAAGTTGTGTCGGTTCTCCTTCATTTTTTAACCTCCACCGTGAATCTGCAAAATCACAAAAACCCAGAAATGGAAAAAGATCCAAATCTCAAACATTCCTCAGATCTCTCTCTGGTCCCTCATCTCTCTCTTGTTCTTGGGCGTCCACACCAACAGAGACCTCTCTCTCTCTCGGTCTCTGCTCATAAAAAAAAAGTCCCAAAGATTTCTTTCTTTTTTACAGCAAGTTCGCAGTATGCACTCCCAGATCACGTCGAACTCCGTCAAAAACATCACCGCTCATTCTTCCCCATCTTCTGTTGTTGATAATGGGCCTGGAGGAGACCCGAGGGCTATGGTTGTGGAGCTGGATATCAACGCCGATGGCCCAACTATCGAGAAACCTTCATCCCTAGTAACGAGTCACACGAGTTGCGACTACCTTGACGACCCCCTGAAAGAGTTAAGAGGATGAGCCATTTCACGCAGATCGCAGGAAGCTTTTACTTTCTCGAATCTAAGCCATTCTGATGCCAAACAGTCTCCACTTTTTTCGAGCTTGAACGGCCTGGCGAGGTTGCAGCGGCTCGAGCTCCAAGCGAACCTGCTTAGCGGCGAGTTTCCCGAGTTGGGTTCTCTTCAGAACCTCAGCTACTTAGACGCCAGCAACAATGCCATCTCCAAAGGTGTCCCACTAAATTTCCTGGCCTCTCTACTCCAAATCTCTATGCGAAACAACAACCTAGTAGGAAACCTCCCGGAAAACATCAAACAGTTGGGTTTTCTGCAAGTGCTTAACCTGAGTCACAACTAACTCGACGGTGCTGTCCCCGCCCACCTCTTCAACCACCTGTCGCTACAGCAACTCACTCTGTCCTTCAACCAATTCACATTCGTAAAGCCCCCGGTTTCTCCTTCTCCGGGCGCCCAAAGCACGCTCATTGCACTAGACCTCAGCAACAACGAGCTCAGCGGAATGCTACCACTGTTCATGGCGGCGATGCGGAGGCTCTCGGCATTGACGCTGGGGAACAATAAGTTCACGAGTATGATTCCGACCACGCCTACTAATGAGGCCGTTCTGGTGACCACGCCGGACATCACAAGCTTGAGATCTGTTTCTTTTCCTCTACATTCAGTCGCATAAGAAGTTGTTATCACGGGCGCACAAGGACTCGGCTGTCGTCATCGACGTGAGTTTCGAAGAGGGGTTTCCCTTGATCTTGACCGCGCTTGAGGTACTGGACAACTCAACCCAGTTGGTGCTCGAGATGGCTCAGCACTTGGATGAGAACATGGTCATGATCATTGCTATGGATGGAACTGAAGGGCTTGTGAGAGGACAGAGCGTGCTCAACACCAGTGGGGCTCCTTGCCAAATAAATGAGATGGGTTTTGATTGATTTGTGAATTGACGTTGGGACTCCCTGACGCTCTTGGGTCCCACAATGAATGCCAATGTGGCATTTGAGCTCTCTGAGAGGATTCCTCACCTAGGGTTGAGAATGAATGAGCACTACCACAGGGCAATGGTTTATGCCCAAAGGATGAAGAAGATGGGCGAAAACAAATCTGAAACTTTGTATTTTAATCTGAATACGGGAGCTAAGATCCCATCTGTTGGTCTTGGAACATGGAACGCTGAACCAGGCGTGGTCGGTCAAGCTGTCGTCGCTGCAGTCAAGAATGGCTACAGGCATATTGACTGTGCATTAGTACAGTGTGGCGTCACGACAATGATGCCTGGATCTGCAGTGGTCCTCTTCCCAACCTGTTTGGATTGCAACGAAGAAGATAAGTTTTTAATTATTAATCATATTATTATTGTCTGCCATATGCCAAAAGGAAGAAGAGAAAAACGAAAGCAAAAGCAAAGCAGAAAGAGAAAAGAAGAAAGCAAAAGCAAAGCAGAAAACGAAAGCAAAAGCAAAGCAGAAAATAAAAGCAAAAGCAACGCACCAACGATCTGCAACTGTCAAAGCTTTTGTGTCGAAACCTTTATTTTGAGTGATGTAATTTATTTTTTTTATCCTTCGTAGACATCTGTATAAACCCCATCAGAGGGTAATAATAAAAAATAAAAAAAACGGCAAGCCCAAAATAATGGGCTGGAATGTTATGTAGAGGGCAAAGGCCCATATGCCTAA
The DNA here is from genome assembly GCF_042453785.1 of Malus domestica. Classification (NCBI taxonomy): domain Eukaryota; kingdom Viridiplantae; phylum Streptophyta; class Magnoliopsida; order Rosales; family Rosaceae; genus Malus; species Malus domestica. The sequence goes on from NC_091675.1 coordinate 26,969,761, forward strand.
AAGAGCCAAGCCCCCTATTACCACCAACCAGGTGATCAAAAGTATGCCCAGTACTCCAAAATTATTTGGCAACCTGCCGCTATTACCACCAACCAGATGATCAAAAGTACGCCCAGTACTCCAAAAATTATTCGGCAACCTGCCGCTATTATCACCAACCAGGTGATTAAAAGTACGCCCAGTACTCCAAAATTATTCGGCAACCTGCCACTATTATCACCCACTAGGTGATCAAAAGTACGTCCAATACTCCAAAATTATACATGAGCATCACTCATGTCATTCATACATAAACATTCATGAGCATCATTCATGACAATCATACATAAACATTCATGACCATCATTCATGTCAACATTTATGAGCATCACTCATGTCAACATCCATGAGCATTACTCATGTCACTCAACATAAACATTCATGAGCATCACTCATGTCAATCTAGCTTCAAAAGCTTCATTTACAGAGCTCTAGCTTCAAAAGCTTCATTTATACAGCTATAGCTTCAAAGTTTCACTTGCAAAGCTTCACCTACAAAGCTTCAGTGCAGGGTATACAAATACCGCCTCCGAACAACCGCCACTTTGGCCTATACATAGATTCGATTTGAAGTCTTCAACCAACAGACTCTATTGACCGAAGACTTGGGGGACTACATTATGTACCATATATTGGGCCTTAACTGGGCCTCATAAAAAATACTTGGGCAACTTAGCCCATTATTTATGTACTGATGAGCGAACCCTTATTCTATAAAAGGGACTCCCTCACTTTCATTAGAGAGCACCCATTATTTATGTACTGAGGAGCGAGCCCTCGTTTTATAAAAGGGACTCCCTCACCTTCATTAGAGAGCATCGCCACCAGTTGAGCAACCGCTTTGCCGCGAGCATCACTCCTAACCCATTATTCATGTACTAAGAAGTGAGCCCTTATTCTATAAAAGGGACTCCCTCACCATCATTAGAGAGCATCACCGCCTGCTGAGCAACTGCCTCGCCGCAAGCATCAACTCTATCATTTATGTATTGAGGAACGAGCTCTTATTCTATAAAAGGGACTCCCTCACCTTCAACGCCACAAGTCGAGCCAACCAAGGCAACATAAGCCACAAGCAAAACAACCTCGCAACACTTGCTACTTCTAGTTGAGCATCAGTTCAGATTGGGCACCGCCTCATATCAAGTATCAGTTCTAGACAACATCTAGTTACTTCGGCCCACACATGGACTGAATTTCAAGTCTCCAGCCAAAAGACTCTCTTGACTGAAAACTTGGGGGACTACTGTTTATACCATACTTAGGGCCTCAGTATTTAGACCTCGTATAAATACTCGATGGACTCAAATGTAATTATGTAATAAATGGAAGGGTAAATATGTAAAAAGGGGAGGAGCCCTTATTCTATAAAAGGGACTCATCACCCTCACAAACCCTAAGCCTCCTCACATCCCCTAAGCTCTAAAGCTCTCTCAAAGCTCTCACTCTCATATTCAGAGCTCTCTCTCCCTCAGAAATACAGTAATCAGTGTGGACGTAGCCCAAACATTGAGGTGAACCACGATACATCTTGTGTTATTTACATTCTTACAGATTCACGGTTGGATTTACATTGTTCCAAGACCCTCCGATTTTGTGCTTCAACAGGGCTAGTAGTGATTGAATCAGATTGTGCTTCTTCAATGTCTGGTATCACAGTAATTGAGCTTTCTTCCAACATTGGATTATTAATGCTCTGAGGGAGTGGAAACATTTCAAACAGTTCCTTCTCCTAACTTGTAGTATTCCCTTTGTGAGTAAAATAAGGACAATCTTCTTCAAACTTCACATCCCTTGACACAATGAACTTTTTTGTGGCTGGATTGTAGCACTTATATCCTTTTTGGGTGGAAGAATACCCCACAAACACACACTTGGTTGCCTTGGCATCTAATTTGTCACTGTTCAAGGCTTGAATGTGAACAAAGCAAACACATCCAAATACCTTGAGGTGTGTCAAATCAATTTTTCTACCCTTGAGAACTTCATAGGGAGATTTAAACCCTAGCACAAGACTTGGGAGTCGGTTGATGAGGTAAGTGGCAGTGAGGATAGCAAATGACCAAGTGATCTCTATTTTTTCTCTCTGTTACTCCATTTGGTTGTGGAGTCCCTACACAGCTAGTTTGATGTATTATGCCCTGAGAACTTATGTATTGAAGCATGTTGTTGGACAAAAATTCAATGCCATTATCGAATCTCAACACCTTAATGTCTGATTGAAATTGTGTTTTAACATGCATATGAAAGTCTTTGAAAATAGTTTGGACTTCACTCCTTGATTTCATAAGGTACACAAAACTCATTTGAGAGAAGTCATCAACAAATAAGACAAAGTACTTAAACCTTTTTATTGATTCAGTTGTTGGTCCTCATAGTGCACCATTTCAAAAAGTTTACTTGTCCTAGACATTGAATTGGAAAAAGGTAGTCTAGTAAACTTAGAAAATTGACAAGTATCATAAGTAACATGAGATTTACAAAAATTAAGAAACAATTTAGGCAAAGTTGGTTTTCATCAATGGACTTTGATTGAGCTTGAAGGGCCTGAGTAAAACAGGCATTCTTGCATAGGTAGTAAGGTCCATTTATGAAGACCCCTTCAACAATTATCTTCATGGTGAGAACATCCTAAAACATCACATTATCTGGTGAGAAAATGGCATGGCAATTTAGGGTGTTTGTGATCTTTCCAGTTGAC